>NC_088230.1:21085369-22415369 GCF_036934945.1 Oncorhynchus masou masou | reverse complement strand
GTTGCTCCACCACACTTTTTCTATAATGGCTAGATACAGATCAGTATTGTTATGGAAAATTGCATGTACTTCTATGATTTAAAAAAACAGACACAGTGCCATCTTTAATGTTCACAAAATACTGCTTCTGAAATAAACTGATTCAAATTCTAATTGAAATGTTTAGATGAAAATACTTTGAATTACAATTCAAACTACAATTCATTTTAATCCATAACCGAGTGAAAGCATGCAATCATGTACTGTAGGCGTATGTCAATTTTTGTAAATATCGCAGAAACTTTGCAATCAAGTACTGCATGTAATTGAGAGTACATTTCACTACCCACCTACAACAGAGAGCTCTGCTAGTTTGTCTGACAGGTCAGCAGGCCCTGCCCCAGTGATATCAGGTACAGCGTTCCTCCGGCCAGTCCTCCCCGTGGCTGCAAAATCAGTGACAACAGGCTCCACATCCGTCATCGCTGGGCCCTGTTCTCATAGCAAAGTCTGGAACACAACAACAAAGTGGAATTTATGTATAAATATATTGTACCTGGTTGATAACACTGTGTTATGTTTAAGCAATAAGGCCCGAGGAGGTGTGGTATATGACCAAAATAGCACGGCTAAGGGCTGTTCTTAGGCACGACGCAAACCCTCAACGTGCCTTATTGCTATTGTAGACTGGTTACCAAAGTAATTAGAGCAGTAAAAATAAATGCATTGTCATACGCATGGTATATGGTCTGATATACCACGGCTTTCAGCCAATTAGCATTCAGTGTTTGACCCACCCAGTTTATGAAACTCATTACACAAGCTTTCCGTCACACATTACAATACAACAGAATATATCTGTGCACATTACAAAGGTAATGAATGTATTGTGCATGCTGCAACACATACATGTTGTAAGGACCGATGCCGGAGATAAGAAGCAGGTATGGGGAGTCAACATTTAATCATGAATAAACAGGAAACAAGACAGGCACAGCGTCGGCACACGGGTAAACAAGGACATACGACAATCAATGCTGAAGCAGGGAACAGAGCAGGGAACCAGACATATATGGGGAAGGTAATGACAGAGGTGATAGAGTCCAGGTGAGTCCAATAAGCACTGATGCACGTGATGGGGGAAAGGCAGGTGTGCGTTTTGTTGGTGGCAGGAGTGCACAATGCTAGGGAGTCTGGCGCCCTCATGCGCCAGGGGGGAAGAGCGGGAGCAGGCGTGACACATGTACATATAATAATAAGCAGTAATTAGCAGAAGAAATCAGTGCATAATTCTTTGACTGTGAAAGTTTCATGCTTCTAACTAAATCTATATGGAATGGTATGGTTTAGTTTAGCTTATTATAATCCCCATTAGCTACAGCACATGCAGCAGCTCGTCTCCCTGGGGACCACACAAAATTTACAAATACATTAAAAAGTACAGAACAGTAGGAGACAAGAACAACACAAAATATTAAATTCAATTAAAAATAAAAAATCTAATAAGAGTTATCTGAATGACACCAAGAGACAACAAAACAAAATGTGTCTGTTACATGAACTCTTCAGCAATCTGAAGTAGTTAACTATAGTGAACTTATCTTCTGCAGCAGAAGTAACCCTGGGTCTTCCTTTCCTGTGGTGGCCCTCATGAGAGCCAGTTTCATCACAGCGCTTGATGTTTTTTTTTGCGACTGCACTTGAATAAACTTCTTGAAATTGTCCACATTGACTGCCCTTCATGTCTTAAAGTAATGATGGACTAGCGTATCTCTTTGCTTATTTGAGCTGTTCTTGCAAAAATATGGACTTGGTCTTTTACCAGATAGGGCTGTCTTCTGTATACCTCCCTACCTTGTCACAACACAACTGATTGGCTCAAATGCATTAAGAGGGAAATACATTTCACAAAATCATTTTTAACAAGGCACACCTGTTAATTGAAATGCATTCCAGGTGACTACCTCATGAAACTGGTTGAGAGAATGCCAAGCGTGTGCAGAGCTGCCATCAAGGCAAAGGGAAAGGGAAAAGGGTGGCTACTTTGAAGAATCTCAAATATAAAATATATTTTGAATTGTTTAACACTTTTTTATTTATAGATTATGCAAGTGGTTAGGCATTTTCAACACACAAACATTTCTTAAAAAGACTAGAAGATGTTGTGAATTTCTCCTTAACCCTGGTACAGTACACACTGAACCATAATATGAGCACTATAACAGACAATAGTGCTTTCAAAAAAGAGCACTGCTTGCCTCAATACCCTGCTCTAAGGACATTTGGTCCCTTAGCTCGAGTCTAAATATCCAGGACCTTCATTACCTTGGCCTAATCACAATTGATTGGTACTACTTTATTACTACAGGGGCATTGGTACACATGTGATCAATACTTAACGATGTGTTATGCAACCTTTCATGCATGCCATTACTGCAGCTCTATTTCCCCTTAAAATATAGAACTTTGCCTTTTACATTATGGGACAACATGTAGTAATGGACTGACGACCAGTAAATCTCAAAATAATATGCAATGCAGTATACAATTTGACCAGCAGGGGCTCATTTCACAGCAGTACAGTACTGAATGACGAAATTACAAATTTACTCTCCATGTTAAACATTCCCTCTTGTTGCTAAATTAATGCAAAATAAAACATATTCTGAGATTTAATTACAGTTTCTCCTGGCCTATTCACTATCTTTCAATGGATTACAGACTCTCCTGGCCTATTCACTATCTTTCATTGGATTACAGTCTCTCCTGGCCTATTCACTATCTTTCATTGGATTACTTTCACTATCTTTCATTGGATTACAGTCTCTCCTGGCCTATTCACTATCTTTCATTGGATTACAGTCTCTCCTGGCCTATTCACTATCTTTCATTGGATTACAGTCTCTCCTGGCCTATTCACTATCTTTCATTGGATTACAGTCTCTCCTGGCCTATTCACTATCTTTCATTGGATTACAGTCTCTCCTGGCCTATTCACTATCTTTCATTGGAATACAAATAGGTTTTAATACCAGAAATAAATATTGCCAGTCGCTTGACATGGGTACGAGTCCCGGTCTGGGCTACCCCTTGAATTCGCTACAATACCATACACATTTAGACACCCTATACATTTACAAAGAAAACATATCCATCCTTACACACACACACACACACACACACACACACACACACACACACACACACACACACACACACACACACACACACACACACACACACACACACACACACACACACACACACACACACACACACACACACACACACACACACACACACACTAGTCATCATTCAACAGAAGGTGCATCACCTCCAATGAGAGTATCAGTCCCGTAGATGATAAGCACTCGCTGGATGTCACAACATTTAGAATTGAATCAAACCCCCCTTAGTCAAGACAGGCAATTCTTGCATTAGATTTGTCGCTATTATTAACAGGGCTCCAGCATAACACCTGGGGCACCGGTGAAAGATGAAATAAGGGGGAGACGTTAGTCAGAATAGGTACCAGGCTCTGGGTAGCAGTGGAACCCACAGTGCCCTCGCAGAGTGGAAGCAGTAGGAACTGGTGTTGGCATTCTTCTCCTTGCAGTCTTCCACTCATCTATGTCCACTGGAATAAAAGGAGCTGTGTGCATTGCCAGCAGGCCCCTGTGCCAAGCAGCCAATGAGAGAGAGAGTCCAGTGCCAGAAGGCAAGAGGGAGGCATCAGCTTGTGTGTTTTTGACTGAGAGCATCGTCCGCCCATTGCTGTTAGAAACACAAGCTTATCTCCTTATGGTTGAGCTTGCAGGAGGACATTGTAAAGCGTCATGTGCATATGTGGGTTGAAAGGTGTAGGTGTGTAAAGGCTTATGTTATCACAATCAGAAAGGATCACAGTTTAGACCACTAAAGACTAACATATCCTAGTTAATCAGCAAACATATTCCCATCGAAAGTATGCAAAGAAGGAAGTCAAATATCTTGAAAATCAACACCTCAACACAGACATGACCTAATAACAACCCCTCTAAAAAAGACTGCTAATCCATTCTTGATCTGTACTAATCCTAAATAACATTGGAGCAGTACATCATTTTACCTCCTTCTAATACTGAACAACTTTCCACCTAGGACCTCAAGAAGTTGTTAATGGAGAGAAATGTTCATGACTATTTCTAGGAATGCTCAATGAATATCTTCTATGATTAGTGGGGGGTGTGATTGAAGGGACAAATATTGGACAAATAAACTGACTGAGCCCAGCCCAGATGACTGACATTTCTCCATCGAAGGTGGCCAGAACTACATTTTGATAAAGATGGACAATCTTGACAATAACCTTTAAAAAAAGGTAGCAGTTAGGCTACAAACTGCAAACATTCATGTGGAATATCTCTAAAACAACATGCAATTATTTTAGTCAACAACAGAGAGAGAGAGCTGTCTTCCATTTCAGGGACATCAAGGCTTTTATACAGTACCAGTCAAAGGTTTGGACACACCTACTCATTCAAGAGTTTTTGTTTATTTTGACTATTTTCTACATTGTAGAATAATAGTGAAGATATCAAAACTATGAAATAGCACATATGGAATCATGTAGTAACCAAAAAAGTGTTAAACAAATCAAAATATATTTTAGATTTTAGATTCTTCAAAGTAGCTACCCTCTGCCCTGATGACAGCTCTGCATACTCTTGGCATTCTCTCGACCAGCTTCATGAGGAATGCTTTTCCAACAGCTTTGAAGGAGTTCCCACATATGTTGAGCACTTGTTGGCTGCTTTTCCTTCACTCTGCGGTCCAACTCATCCCAAACAATCTCAATTGGGTTGAGGTCAGGTGATTGTGAGGCCAGGTCATCGTGAGGCCAGGTCATCTGATGCAGCACTCCATCACTCTCCTTCTTGGTCAAATAGCCCTTACACAGCCTGGAGGTGTGTTTGGGCCATTGTCCTGTTGAAAAACAAATGATAGTATGCACTAAGAGAAAACCAGATGGTATGGCGTAACGCTGCAGAATGTTGTGGTAGCCATGCTGGTTAAGTGTGCCTTGAATTCTAAATAAATCACAAACAGTGTCACCAGCAAAGCACCCCCAAACCCCCACACCATCACACCTCCTCCTCCATACTTCACGGTGGGAACGACACATGCAGAGATAATCCGTTCACAAACTCTTTGAACAAAAAATATTGGAACCGTTCACATACTCTTGGAACCAAAAATCTCAAATCTGACCTCCTCAGACCAAAGGACAGATTTCCACCGGTCTAATGTCCATTTCTGATGTTTCTTGGCCCAAGCAAGTCTCTTCTTATTATTGGTGTCCTTTAGTGTCCTCGTGCTCTTAGACCTTAGTGCTGCTTTTGATACCATCGATCACCACATTCTTTTGGAGAGATTGGAAACCCAAATTGGTCTACACGGACAAGTTCTGGCCTGGTTTAGATCTTATCTGTCGGAAATATATCAGTTTGTCTCTGTGAATAGCTTGTCCTCTGCAAATCAACTGTAAATTTCGGTGTTCCTCAAGGTTCCGTTTTAGGACCACTATTCTTTTCACTATATATTTTACCTCTTGGGGATGTCATTCGAAAACATAATGTTAACTTTCACTGCTATGCGGATGACACACAGCTGTACATTTCAATGAAACATGGTGAAGCCCCAAAATTGCCCTCGCTAGAAGCCTGTGTTTCAGACATAAGGAAGTGGATGGCTGCAAACTTTCTACTTTTAAGCTAGGACAAAACAGAGATGCTTGTTCTAGGTCCCAAGAAATAAAGAGATCTTCTGTTGAATCTGACAATTCATCTTAATGGTTGTACAGTCGTCTCAAATAAAACTGTGAAGGACCTCGGCGTTACTCTGGACCCTGATCTCTCTTTTGACGAACATATCAAGACTGTTTCAAGGACAGCTTTTTTCCATTTACGTAACATTGCAAAAATCAGACATTTTCTGTCCAAAAATGATGCAGAAAAATTCATCCATGCTTTTGTTACTTCTAGGTTAGACTACTGCAATGCTCTACTTTCCGGCTACCCAGGCAAAGCACTAAATAATCTTCAGTTAGTGCTAAATACGGCTGCTAGAATCATGATTAGAACCAAAAAATGTGATCATATTACTTCAGTGTAAGCCTCCCTACACTGGCTTCCTGTCAAGGCAAAGGCTGATATCAAGGTTCTACTGCTAACCTACAAAGCATTACATGGGCTTTCGCCTATAGAGCTCCATTTTTATGGAATGGTCTGCCTACATATGTAAGAAACGCAAACTCAGTCTCAACCTTTAAGTCTTTACTGAAGACTCATCTCTTCAGTTGGTCATATTATTGAGTGTAGTCTGGCCCAGGAGTGTGAAGGTGAACGGAAAGGCTCTGGAGCAACGAACCACCCTTGCTGTCTCTGCCTGGCTGGTTCCCCTCTTTCCACCGGGATTCTCTGCCCCTAACCCTATTAGAGGGGCTGAGTCACTGGCTTATTGGTGCTCTTTCATGCCGTCCCTAGGAGGGGTGCGTCACTTGAGTGGGTTGAGTCACTGATGTGATCTTCCTGTCTGGGTTGGCGCCCCCCTTGGGTTGTGTCGTGGCGGAGATATTTGTGGGCTATACTCGGCCTTGTCTTAGGATGTTAAGTTGGTGGTTGAAGATATCCCTCTAGTGGTGTGGGGGCTGTGCTTTGTCAAAGTGGGTGGGGTTATATCCTTCCTGTTTGGCCCTGTCTGGGGGTATTATCGGATGGGGCCACAGTG
Organism: Oncorhynchus masou masou; assembly: GCF_036934945.1. Taxonomy (NCBI): domain Eukaryota; kingdom Metazoa; phylum Chordata; class Actinopteri; order Salmoniformes; family Salmonidae; genus Oncorhynchus; species Oncorhynchus masou. The sequence goes on along the minus strand of NC_088230.1, from coordinate 22,408,622 downwards.
TCTCCTGACCCTCCTGTCTCAGCCTCCAGTATTTATGCTGCAGTAGTTTATGTGTCGAGGGGCTAGGGTCAGTTTGTTATATCTGGAGTACTTCTCCTGTCTTTTCCGGTGTCCTGTATGAATTTAAGTATGCTCTCTCTAATTCTCTCTATCTCTCTTTCTTTCTCTCTCTCGGAGGACCTGAGCCCTAGGACCATGCCTCAGGACTACCTGGCATGATGACTCCTTGCTGTCCCCAGTCCACCTGGCCGTGCTGCTGCTCCAGTTCCAACTGTTCTGCCTGCGGGTATGGAATCCTGACCTGTTCACTGGACGTGTTACCTGTCCCAGACCTATTATTTGACCATGCTGGTCATTTATGAACATTTGAACATCTTGGGTTAGCCCAAGATAACATCTTCTAACCCATCTAACCCTACAGAGCAGAGGTAACTCTGGATATTCCTTTCCTACTTTTTCACAACACAACTGATTGACTCAAACTCATTAAAAAGGAAATAAGTTCCACAAATGAACTTTTAACAAGGCACACCTGTTAATTGAAATGCATTCCAGGTGACTACCTCATGTAGCTGGTTGAGAGAATACCAAGAGTCTGCCAAGCTGTCATCAAGACAAAGGGTGGCTACTTTGAAGAATCTAAAATATATTTTGATTTGTTTAACACTTTTTTGGTTACTACATGATTCCATATGTGTTATGTCATAGTTTTGATGTCTTCACTATTATTCTACATGGTAGAAAATAGTAAAAATAAAGAAAAACCCTGGAATGAGTAGTTGTGTCCAAACTTTTGACTGGTACTGTATATATTATGCCCCCCACACACACACACTTATAAAACCAATGTTGTGCTCCTATGTCATGTAGTCTGCTTTCACAACCTTTGTCATCAAAGCTTTGACATTTTCGTGTCACTTGAACTAAAGGCTGAAACAGAATACAGTCTCCCTCTGTCCATCAGTGCTGGTGGGACCAATGTGGAGTGATGACCTAGAGCAGCTTGGCCGAGTGTGATAAGAGTAACGGCCATGGAAGCTCCTCCTCCTGTGTCAGCACAGCAAACAACACGCAAAGCCGCCCCAGCCAATTTACTCAGTGACAATGGCTTGAAAGAGAACCATGCCATGTGAAATCGCTGATTACTCTGGGCTAGGCTGACCTTGAAGCTCAAACATCCACCACCACTCATCACCAGCATTGCACACCCTGCCAGCCACAAGGTTCATTTATCCTCCTCATAGCCTCCTATTCTATGGAGAATTTAACAAGCTTTCAATAGCCCCAATAACTATTAATACGCACACTCTTTCAAAAAAGGGTTACAAAAGGGTTCTTCGGCTGTCCCCATCGTAGAAACCTTTTAAGTTCCAGGTAGAACTTATTTGGGTTCCATGTAGAACCCTCTGTGGAAAGGGGTCTACCTGGAACCAAAAGAGTTCTACCTGGAACCAAAAAAGGGTTATTCTTTGGGGACAGCTGAATTACCCATTTAAATACTAAATAGCACCTTTTTAGAAGCTCTCCATTGTGGTAAGAGGATTGATAAGTGAGGGAAAGTGGAGCTTTTACAACAGCTCAGATGAGACACGGGTGCAGTGTCAACATGTGCATGTACTCATAAAGGAACGTAGTGCTATTTCAACCAACTATTTCTAGAACCTTCTGTAGTATTTTCTCTTTAGGTGACAAATACAATTTGTTAGTGCACAGTCCACCATAAATTACATTCAACCAGCTGTCATGAAGGCCATTGTTGTGATAAGTTTTTAATCGACAGTATACGTATGTCCGATTCCCAGGAGGCTTAAAGTGACAGAGATAAGTGGACGAGCTGCATAGAGAGAGGAAGAGGCTTGAGACGCCTCCACCAGGTCCCAATCAGACCCTGTCCCTGGGTCCCCTCTTCCTTTCACTCCACTGAGAGAAGAGAGAGCTCCCAATGTCCGATAATGAGCCGTGTTCAGTGGGAAACTTCAAGGAATGAAGTCACATGGCAGCATTGTGGATGAACAGTTGACTGTTCATTATTCAGGAAGGCCTGGTGGGTCAGGGCCTCTCATAACTGTAGCCACACACAAACACAAGAGTCCTGCTCACAGAGCATAGGGAACTGCCTGCCTCATCACTACCACTGTTACTCCCACTGTTACCCTGTCATATAGCAGTGCAAAGCATAAAATTATGTCATTGATCAGGCACCATTATCGAATTATCCACTGAGATATTCTTGAAAACAATGATTTTCCAGATCCCAGATACTCTACTCCAAAAAAGAGAAATGGACTTCTAAGAGACAGTGCCTTATTTATATCTGAGAGATGGCCATCCAATAGTATTTTATCTTGCCCCTATGGGATCTTTATCCAACCCAGTGGTAGCTGTTGACGCCGCTGTGAGTGACAGTGTGGAAGGCTAGCACGTCCTCGGTGTGTCCCTCTCAGCAGGCTCAAAGACTTTTCCCAGCACCCCTCTGTTCAAAAGGACAGCATGTGACCGAGTGAGCGGTCAGATAAAATGGCCACACACAGAGAGACCCCACCAAGGCACTGAGGACGCCTGCCAAACATAACCGAAAAATACTGTGATAACCTCTGACAATGGCACTGCAGAACATAAATAAAACACAAACAAACACGCTAATAAACAGCCATTTATGGAGAAAATCTCTTTGAATGTTGCAGGAGCGTAATGCTTGTTTATGTAATTGATAAGAAAACACATTATATTGCAAAAACATGCAATTAAATTAATCACAGCAGCACAATATTTGCATAGACAATGTTATTTCAGCGTTACATGTGTTACTATAAAGGCTTCTGACAGTAGATGCCCATCTGATCATGTTACACTGCTCGTTGGACCTCTTCTATTCAGAAATAAATCCCAGTGGGGGAGGCCACAATATTTCCTTTGTTTTTTCCACCTCATTTTCCTGCTATTTGTCCTTTTGCTTTGGAAAGACGTCATTTGAAACAAAGCCTACAAAGTGACCTCCATATTTTGAAACATAGGGGGGCTAATTAAGTACATGTCTCCCATAGCAGCCAGGAAGAGAAGAGAGCTCTCCTCTTCAATACAGGGCTATATTTGGACAGGCGACCTCCTGCTGAATGGGCTTTAGAGGATACACCTCCCAGGGTTGTTCAAATGTCAGAGCACCAAACTAACAAGTGACTTCAGTGCACTCAAAAGTCACTGAGTAAGGCTCCTCCAGCGCACTTCCAATGGAGAGATTCCTAAACCTGATTGATAGAGCCCTAGAGCCATAGGGCTCTAGGGTGCCATTTGGAGAGTTCTAGGGTGCCATTTGGAGGGCTCTAGGGTGCTATTTGGAGGACTCTATGGTGCCATTTGGAGAGCTCTAGGGTGCCATTTGGAGGGCTCTAGGGTGCCCTTTGGAGGACTCTAGGGTGCCATTTGGAGGGCTTTAGGGTGCCCTTTGGAGGACTCTAGGGTGCCATTTGGAGGGCTCTAGGGTGCCATTTGGAGGGCTCTATGGTGCCATTTGGAGGGCTCTATGGTGCCATTTGGAGGCTCTATGGTGCCTTTTGGAGAGCTCTAGGGTGCCATTTGGAGTAGAGATCGACCGATTAATCGGCATGGCTGAGTAATTAGGGCCGATATCAAGTTTTCATAGCAATAGGTAACCAGTCTTTTTGGACACCGATTATGGTCAATTACATTGCAATCCACAAGAAGACTGCACGGCAGGCTGACCACCTGTTACGCGAGTACAACGTCAAAAGGACCTTGTGGCTGCAATGAGCCAAGGTAAGTTGCTAGCTAGCATTAAACTTATGAACAATATTAACTGGGGAAATTGTGTCACTTCTCTTGCGTTCAGTGCAAGCTGAGTCAGGGTATATGCAACAGTTTGGTCCTGCCTGGCTCGTTTCGAACTGTTTTTCTGTAAAAGCTTTCGTCTGGTGAAGGAGAAGCGGACCAAAATGCAGCGTGGTGGTTATTCATGTTCTTTAATAAATGAACTCGACATGAAATAACTCAACAAAACAATAAATGTGTGAAAACCTATACAGCCTATCTGGTGACAATAAACACAGAGACAGGAACAATCACCCACGAAATACTCAAAGAATATGGCTGCCTAAATATGGTTCCCAATCAGAGACAACTATAAACACCTGCCTCTGATTGAGAACCACTCCAGACAGCCATAGACTATGCTAAATACCCCCACTAAGCCACACACCCAATACCTAACAAAACCCCAAGACAAAACACACCACAATAAACCCATGTCACACCCTGGCCTGACCAAATAAATAAAGACAAACACAATATACTTCGACCAGGGCGTGACAGTTTCTTCCTAACAAAGACCGTAATGTGCAATGTAACAGCAATATTTAGACTTAGGGTTGCCACCCGACAAAAAGGAATGGTTCCGTATTTCACTGAAAGAATAAACATTTTGTTTTCGAAATGATAGTTTTCAGATTTGACCATATTAATGACCAAAGGCTCATATTTCTGTGTGTTTATCATAATTAAGTCTATGATCTGATATTTGATAGAGCAGTCTGAGTGAGCGGTGGGTAGGCAGCATCAGGCTTGTAAGTATTCATTCAAACAGAACTTTACTGCATTTGCAAGCAGCTATCAACTCCCGAGATTAGGCTGGCAATACTAAAGTGCCTATAAGAACATCAAATAGTCAAAGGTATATGAAATACAAGTGGTATAGAGAGAAATAGTTGACGCGTCATAATTCCTATAATAACTACAACCTAAAACTTCTTAACTGGGAAGAGCTGGGAATATTGAACAACCAGCTTTCATATGTTCTCATGTTCTGAGCAAGGAACTTAAATGTTAGCTTTTTTACAGGCACATATTGCACTTTTACTTTCTTCTCCAACACTGTGTTTTTGCATTATTTAAACCAAACTGAAAATTATTTATTTGAGACTAAATAGATTTTATTTATGTATTATATTAATTTAAAATAAAATTGTTCGTTCAGTATTGTTGCATTTTCATTGTTACAAATATATATAAAAATCGTCCGATTAATCGGTGTCGGCTTTTTTGGTCCTCCGATATTCAGTATCGGCATTAGAAAATCATAATCGGTCGACTTCTAATTTGGAGGACTCCAGGGTGCCATTTGGAGGGCTCTAGGGTGCCATTTGGACGGCTCTAGGGTGCCATTTGGGATGCACATATGATCATGGTGCACATATGATCATGGTGCACAAGAAGACTGCATGGGCTGTGCTGTTGAAGTGATGTTTCAATGGCAGGAGATGCCAAAGTGAATCTGTGGGATCCAGCAGTGTTTTGGGAGACACTGTCCCTCTTCCCCAAATCCCGTCTCTGGATTGCTACCAGGGATTTCACAGAGCAGATCAGGAATAGAAGTCATACACCATCTCAGTGAACCACAACATCTTTTCAGTAATGATATGAAACCTTCAGTCATAACATGCCTACCACACATGTCTATTGTGTTGACTCAAACCATGATTCATAGTAGATAATGTAAGCTATTAAGACCGATTGCCATGTTGAAGGCTATCACCTATTCAGACAATGTAGATGACTAAATCGGAGGTGGCATCTTGCTTTCCTTCAGTTTTGAAGACGTGACTCACTAACGCAGACCAAGCCAGACGTACAGTATATCTTAATCAGGACTGATTATAATCACCAGGAATTCAGACAGCTAGCAAATACAATCAGCTATAATGATATAACTCATCATTCATAACCACTAAAATACTGTAATCAGAACATCACATAAAACATCCATAGAAGAGAAAATGCAACGTAATAATGCAATAAACAGATACGGTTGTTTCCCATGCAGACCAAAACATTGTCTTATTCACCTTCATATTCAGTTGTCTTCCTGATAGCACACATAAAATGGTTACCCACACTGAAAGCACTGGTCAAAGCAAATCCCTCCAGTATTCACTAAAAATCCTTTGAACTGGATAGTCTATTGGATATCTTCTTATGTGCTTTGAAGTGAAGAAAGCCAGTATTTGCTTTTGAAATAAGACTCCACAACCAAAAGAGCTTTTGAAAACAGCTACACATGGCTAAGTTGGCAATTTATAGAAAATATACAACACATTGATATCTTATTGACGTTGAGCATTTGCAGAAACAAAATGCATTTTGTCGTTCTATCTATAAAATCTTCTGGATGCCTAAAATAGTCCCACAAAATGTATAAATACCCAAACCAAAAATCAGCAATTAACATTCCTCTCACACCAAACAGTATGTTCCCAGCAAACCGGGAACATTCCCAGGACATTAGTTAACATTCCCATTAATATTTATTTATGGTGTTATCTGACATTAGGATGATGACATCTCAAAAACATTCATTCAAATAATGTTTTTTTTTTCCCAGGAAATGTTTTAAATTAAATATCCTTAGAATATTCTCCTAACATCCACTAAAATGTTGTGCACGACATCTGTAACAACCACCACAGAACATTCCCCTAAGGTTGTTTAGGTTTCAACGTAGCCAATATAGAGCTGAAAAAATAAATGTTTTGTCATACCCATGGTATACGGTCTGATATACCACGGCTTTCAGCCAATCAGCATTCAGGGCTCGAACCACCAAGTTTATAATTGCAATTAATGCTGATCTTAGATGTTGGTTGAAGCAGTGACCCATCGTGTTGCCAAGGGTAGCTTAAAAGTTATGTATCTCTCCCTCAGGAAGCAGCCTGTGACTTTGAGAAGGCCGTCTCCCTCCACGCTTTGTTGAAAAATCACCTTCGGAAGATTTATGAGGAGTTTAATGTTTGGGAGAGCAAGACTCATAGAGAGAAAATGCACCTGAAAGCCAATTCATTACACACACCTGCCAGAAGAGGCATGCACGCACCCCAACACTGTAACTCCTCTCTCTGGCAGGTCTATGATGGCCTCACCATTAAGTGCTCTGACTGACAGTGACCCTATGAATGGAAAACAGCTCGTTTTGCTCATGCAAGAGTGAATACAATTGAATAATTAATGTTATAAGCATATTTGAAGGAAATCTTCATATATTGTACTGTGTATATTTACACACATGCACAGGCATTCACTACAAAGAGTCATAGTGATTCACCTACACTTCATGACCAAAAGTATGTGGACACCCCTTCAAATTAGTGGATTTGCCTGTTTCAGCCACACCTGTTGCTGACAGGTGTATATAATTGAGCATACAGCCATACAATCTCCATAGACAAACATTGACAGTAGAATGGCCTTACTGAAGAGCTTAGTGACTTTCAAAATGGCACTGTCATAGTAGGCCACAAAAGCTCACAGAACGGGGCCGCTGGGTGCTGAAGCGCGCAGCGCGTAAAACTCGTCTGTCCTGTTGCACCACTGAGTTCCAAACTGCCTCTGGAAGCAACGTCAGCACAATAACTGTTCATCAGGGGCATCATGAAATGGGTTTTCTTGGCCGAGCAGCGGCACACAAGCCTAAGATAACCATGCACAATGCCAAATGTCGTCTGGAGTGGTTGAAAGCTCGCCGCCATTGGACTTTGGAGCAGTCGAAACACGTTCTCTGGAGTGATGTATCTCGCTTCACCATCTGACAGATGAATCTGAGTTTGAACCTGCCCCAATGCATAGTGCCAACTGTAAAGTTTGTTGGAGAAGGAAAAATGGTCTGGGGCTGTTTTTCATGGTTCGTGCTATACCTCTTAGTTCCAGTGAAGGGGAATCTTAATGCTACAGCATACAATGACATTCTAGATGATTCTGTGCTTCCAACTTTGTGGCAACAGGAAGGCCCTTTCCTGTTTCAGCATGACAATGCCCTGTGCACAAAGCAAGGTCCATACAGAAATTATTTGTCAAGATCGGAGTGGAAGACATTGACTGGCCTGCACAGAGCCATGACCTCTACCATCAAACACCTCTTTGGGATGAATTGGAATGTCGACTGCGAGCCAGGCCTAATCATCCAACATAAGTCCCAGACCTCACTAAATGCTCTTGTGGCTGAATGGTCCCCGCAGCACTGTTTCAACATCTAGTGGAAAACTTTCCCAGGAGAGTGGAGGCTGTTATAGCAGCAAATGGGGGACCAACTCCATATTAATGCCCATGATTTTGGAATTAGATGTTCGACGAGCAGATGTCCTCATACTTTTGGCCATGTAGTGTATCTATTTGGCCTCATGTGAAATAGTACATTTGTAGTAGGCCTACAGACCCTCATTCATAATCAGTCAATCAATACTTCTCTTTCCAATTTCCACAGAAATTATGTTTAAAACAAGATTAACAAGGTGTATTACACATGGAAGGAGAAACAATAATCTCTTTTAATTATCATGGGCTTTAATAAATCATTTGTTTCTTCACATCAGAGAGAATTCTTGCCAGAGGTTGATAACAAACACTTTGTGAATTCCACACTTGTCTTTATATCGGCCCATATGTGTCACAGACTACATTAACAGACAGGCAGTTTGTTTAGCAGGAAATGAGAGTGCCATTTCAGCAAATCACATAGGGCAGTCTAGAAAAAAGCATCCTCCTTGTTGAAGAGTTTACCAGGCAGTTGTGCGGTCAGTTGTGGCCAAACGATGACAGCTAGGCGGTCTGTCTCATATTTGTTATTCCTCATACAGTGTCTTGTTCAACCCCAGATTTATTTTCAGAGTGTAACACAGGATATAAAGCAGAGCGACGAGTACAGCCTAGATTGCTCGTGGTTTATTTTTAGCCTCTGTGATAACTCAGTTCAAATCCAGTGATTTAAGATAACACGATCCTGGTCATTTTATTGGCCCAAAACTCAGACTTTACACAAGGCTGGATAAAGATAAGGATTAGGCCACAGAGCTGTGTGTCTGTGGGGCTCTTCACCCGGCATTGTGTGTGCTAAGTGAATGATATGTATGGTAATAATCAGACTTACAACGTAGTTTATCTGTGTTTTAAAGACAATCAATGTCTGGTATGGATTGCCAACTGTGGCCCTAGGAACAAGGAACACAACCTGTGTTGTGGTCTTAAAATGACTCGTTTTGGGATGCCCCACTGCACTGTGTAGACTAGAGTAGCATAATTGTGGGCACTACCAGTGAGAGCTAAGTGCACTCATCGGGTTCCTGCATGTGTATCATGCAATACTGGCACTGCAACATTATAGTACTCCACTGTTCTCTTGTCAGTGACAAACTGGCAGCTGGTGACCCAAAGGGATACAGGCAGATGAACATGGACATACCCATAGGGTAGGAACCTCTGAGGAATACTGCGGTTCACAGTGGGTCGATGGGCCAATCAGCATATTTGGATCCTAATCCAGCGTGGCAACAACAGTGTAATGAAGCTTTAATCACTAAAAGATCGAATTACTCCAAAACCCTAATCCAGGGGATGACCTTAACACTCTACTACAGTACACAAAATAAACACAACAATATGGGATTTTATTGTTTTGCTGTTTAACCACCTAACCCATGGCTCCTTTCATTACCAAAATGCCAGAGGTTTAAGGGGCTAAAAAGGGCAAAATGCGACCCAATAGTATGAATAAAGCATTAGTAACACATCCAATACATAGTTTAGTCTTATTGTCAATATGTCACAGAGAGAACATGTGTGTGCAGCAGTCTCTGCAAGCTGTTCTGGTCCAGAATGCCAATGTGATAGATTTTGATACATACCCCCCCACCCCCACAAGGACCTGTTAGTCTTCCACAGAGGGACCGATTTGTGATAATTTTATTGACTCAACAGTGAGAGGAGCGAGAGCATGCTTGGCTATGTGCTAAAACTGAGCCGGTTTCACAAGAGCCAATTACTGTGCTGCTGACTGAGCTGAGAGAGAGCCAGGCAGAAGAGAGGAATGATGGGGAAAGGATCCCTCCTGGGGCATTGCCAGTGAAATACCAGCACAGAAACTGTCAAAGACAATCACAGGCGCATTGATGACACTTGATGAAAAAAAGACTTCAAACAAAGTGAGCTACAACTGTTACAAAAAAATATTTCCTGAGTCGCAGCTCGCAGATAGTTAAGGATGTCCAAATTGAAATATCACCTATTGACAGTGTTTACCTGACTAATCCCTTTAGACACCATCTTTAAAAGACTTTGTTGGTCTCTGGGGCTTTCAGGTAGGGGTGTCTTCGGTCAAACACTCTTGATGAAACTGATTTAGTTACACCTTACATTTTATTTGTTTGATACAACAGGCACAGTTTCTCTTCGCATTTGTTTTAACAGACGTGCCTGAGAAAAACAATTAATGTGTAGACACGACACAATGTGACAACAGGAAAATAAGTGATACCAAACTGCACTTTTCATTCCCATGTGTGTAATTACACATACTAGTAGACAGACACCATTGGTAATTCTCTGTCATCAACACAGCCAATTAAGAGGATAATACAAATGGGACGCACCTGGATCCTCCTAAGCTCATTAACTGAATGTTTTTTTAAAGTACAGTCACGATTGACCATATTGGAATTACCTACTGTGACATTTAGATCCTGAGTGACAGGCTGGCAGATGATGTATGACACTAGTTCACTTGAATAATGAATAGTAATAACTGCATATCTAACGCCGGACAAGCTCCAGTTAGCAGGAATATAAGCCCATAGGCAGCAGCCAGCTAGGGACAGACAAACCCCACCTCTAATGTTAAAAGGATAACAGCGTTCTTCACCTTCCTCTTTACATTTCCAGAGAGTAATGATAACGACATAGTGTTGTGAGGTGAAGGGGCACCCGTCTGAGTCTATTTGAGTCAGTGCTGCCCAGAGGAAGTAGAGGGGTTGTAAATACTATGTCCCCTGCAACTTCATCCGTCACTCTGGATATGTGTTAACAACATTTCATTTCTACTTTTAGTATCCTCTTTAGAAAATACAGCAGTCAGTAGACAACAACAGCCTGGTCCAAGCTGAGTGGGACTGTTTGAATGTTAAAATGACACACTACAATATGGTGGAGAAGGTCAGACAGATTGTACGAGAGGGTCTGAAAATTACATTACACAGGATTCTAAAGACTAGAGTAAGAAGGAGGGTGGGGGTGTATGCCTTATGATTAATGAGTCGTGGTGTGGTCATAACAACATACAGGAACTCAAGTCCTTCTGTTCACTTGACCTAGAATTCCTTACAATCTAATGCCGACAGCAATATCTAACAAGAGAATTCTCTTCGATTATAATCACAGCCGTGTCTATCCCCCCAAGCAGACACCTCGACGGCACTGAAAGAACTTCATTGGACTCTATGTAAACTGGAAACCACATATCCTGAGGTGGCATTTATTGTAGCTGGGGATTTTAACAAGGCTAATCTGAAAACAAGGCTCCCTAAATTTTATCAGCATATCGAATGCGCAAACCTGGGCTGGCTAAATTCTGAAAATCTAACCACGACTCAATTTTGTTACTCCCAGCCTATAGACAGAAACTAAAACAGGAAGCGCCAGTGCTCAGGTCTGTTCAACGCTGGTCCGACCAATCTGATTCCACACTTCAAGATTGCTTCGATCACGTGGACTGGGACAACAACATTGATGTAATATGCTGATTCTGTGAGCGAGTTTATTAATAAGTGTATCGGTGATGTTGTACCCAGTGTGACTATTAAAACCTTCCCCAACCAGAATCCGTGGATTGATGACAGCATTTGCGCAAAACTGAAAGCACAAACCACTGCTTTTAATCATGGCAAGGTGACCGGAAACATGAACGAATACAAACAGTGCAGCTATTCCCTCCGCAAGGCAATCAAACAAGCTAAGCGTCAGTATAGAGACAAAGTAGAGTCACAATTCAACGGCTCAGACAAGAGACGTATGTGGCAGGGTCTACAGTCAATCACGGATTACAAAGAGAAAACCAGACCCGTCGCGGACACCGACGTCTTGCTCCCAGACAAACTAAACAACTTCTTTGCTCGCTTTGAGGACAATACAGTGTCACTGACAGGGCCAGCTACCAAAACCTGCGGGCTCTCCTTCACCGCTGCCAACGTGAGTAAAATATTTAAACGTGTTAATACTCGCATGGCTGCCAGCCCAGACGGCATCCCTAGCCATGTCCTCAGAGCATGCGCAGACCAGCTGGCTGGTTTGTTTACGGACATATCCCGCACCTTAAAAGCGGTAGACCTGCCACTTTCAAGGTGCGGGACTCTAACCCGGAAGCTTACAAGAAATCCTGCTATGCCCTCCGACGAACCATCAAACAGGCAAAGCGTCAATACAGGGCTAAGATTGAATCATACTACACCAGCTACGATGCTCGTCTTATGTGGCAGGGCTTGCAAACTATTACAGACTACAAAGGAAGCACAACCCCGAGCTGCTCAGTGACACGAGCCTACCAGATGATCTAAATCACTTCTATGCTCGCTTTGAGGCAAGCAACACTGAGGCATGCATGAGAGCATCAGCTGTTCCGGACGACTGTGTGATCACGCTCTCCATAGCCGACGTGAGTAAGACCTTTAAACAGGTCAGTATACACAAGGCTGCGGGGCCAGACGGCTTACCAGGATGTGTGCTCCGGGCATGTGCTGACCAACTGGCAGGTGTCTTCACTAACATTTTCAAAATGTTCCTGATTGAGTCTGTAATACCAACATATTTCAAGCAGACCACCATAGTCCCTGTGCCCAAGAACACAAAGGCAACCTGCCTAAATGACTACAGACCCATAGCACTCACGTCCGTAGCCATGAAGTGCTTTGAAAGGTTGGTAATGGCTCACATCAACACCATTATCCCAGAAACCCTAGACCCACTCCAATTTGCATACCTGCCAAACAGATCCACAGATGATGCACTCTATTGCACTCCACACTGCCCTTTCCCACCTGGACAAAAGGAACTGTTATGTGAGAATGCTATTCATTGACTACAGCTCAGTACCATAGTACCCTCAAAGCTCATCACTAAGCTAGGGATCCTGGGACTAAACACCTCCCTCTGCAACTGGATCCTGGACTTCCTGACGGGCCGCCCCCAGGTGTTGAGGGTAGGTCGCAACACATCTGCCATGCTGATCCTCAACACGGGAGCTCCCCAGGGGTGTGTGCTCAGTCCCCTCCTGTACTCCCTGTTCACCCACGACTGCATGGCAAGGCACAACTCCAACACCATCATTAAGTTTGCAGACAACACAACGGAGGTAGGCCTGATCACCGACAACGACGAGACAGCCTATAGGGAGGTCAGAGACCTGGCCGGGTGGTGCCAGAATAACAACCTACGACAAAGCCTATTCTCCCTCAGGAACCTAAAAAGATTTGGCATGGGTCCTGAGATCCTCAAAAGGTTCTACAGCTGCAACATCGAGAGCATCCTGACTGGTTGCATCACTGCCTTGTACAGCAATTGCTCAGCCTCTGACCGCAAGGCACTACAGAGGGTAGTGCGTACGGCCCAGTACATCACTGGGGCTAAGCTGCATGCCATCCAGGACCTCTACACCAGGCGGTGTCAGAGGAAGGCCCTAAAAATTGTCAAAGACCCCAGCCACCCCAGTCATAGACTGTTCTCTCTTGTACCACATGGCAAGCGGTACCGGAGTGCCAAGTCTAGGACAAAAAGGCTTCTCAACATTTCTTACCCCCAAGCCATAAGACTCCTGAACAGGTAATCAAATGGCTACCCAGACTATTTGCATTGTGTGCCTACCCCCTTCAACCCCTCTTTTACGCTGCTGCTACTCTCTGTTTATCATATATGCATAGTCATTTCAAAGCTGGGACCGAGAGACTGAAAAACAGCTTCTATCACAAGGCCATCAGACTGTTAAATAGCCATCACTAACATTGAGTGGCTGCTGCCAACATACTGACTCAAATCTCTAGCCACTTTAATAATTAAAAATTTCTTGTAATAAATGTATCAGTAGTCACTTTAAACAATGCCACTTTATATAATGTTTACATACCCTACATTACTCATCTCACATGTATATACTGTACTCTATACCATCTACTGCATCTTGCCTATGCCGTTCGGCCGTTCAGCGATCGCTCATCCATATATTTATATGTACATATTCTTATTCATTCCTTTACACTTGTGTGCATAAGGTAGTTATTGTGAAATTATTCAATTACTTGTTAGAGATTACTACACGGTCGGAACTAGAAGCACAAGCATTTCGCTACACTCGCATTAATATCTGCTAACCATGTGTATGTGACCAATAACATTTGATTTGATAGTGAAGAAGGTCAGACAGATTGTACGAGAGGGTCTGGAAATTACGTTACACAGGATTCTAAAGACTAGAGTAGGCAGTCGACAGATTTAAGATTAGAATGTGTCTGCAATCTCTTCTTTCTCCATATCATAATCAACACATTTCCCCGGGCTGGCTTATTATTCTTCCAAGCATGTGGTCTCTCAGGGCAGGTGTTGACTGGTACAGTAGATGTGTTGATGGTGGGTGTGGAGGGAATAACGGTGCTTACCCTCTAATCAGCAGGAGTTAGAGAGTCAGAGCACTGGCATGAAATGCATGCTGCAAGCAATAATAAACCTAGTGCTTGGAGGTCACCATAACTACAACATCTTACTGCATGATGCATGATGGCTAAACACTATTTTAAACCATGGGGTTGAATTTTGTGATAAGAAAGCTGCTGGCTGACTCACATTCATCGTAAACAGCTCATTCAATAGACAAGACCCATGTTTATACAACCATGCTTTATTTAATCAGCAGGAGAATATCAACAAAAGTTATAAGGAAACATTGATTAATATGATCATGTTTGTTCCTTGTGATTGCACTGCAGTCAGGTCATTGAAATAAGCAATTTATTGCATTAAAGAAAATCAGCCAAGTAGACGGACAGGTAGACAGAGGGACAGACCATTGTATTTGAGATAGGTATGCGGGGTTTTCAAGTATTCAATAGCCATCAAAGGCAAACGTCATTGGGGAAGACAGGAGAGGAGGATGTGTCATTCAAATAAAACGCATTTATGATCAAATAATAGCATATGCCTTTTAATGAGCCTGATAATCAATCAATCCCAAGTGGCATATGTATGACTGATATTCCTTGATATTCTTCTGCATCACATACAACATGTTTTTTTCCATAACAATGGAATACATGTGCAACGAATCCATCAATTGACAAAAAGGTTGCTCTCACACATCTCTGTGCATTGTAGCCTTTATGCATGACATTGCATACGGCATGGTCATGCGTTGAATTTACATGACCAACATTTTCTGGTTGCAGGTTTCAACAGCAAGCAATGACAATAATAACCAGCTGAATTAAAAACTTGTAGTAGCCTACAATCTGCTGTAGCCTATAATTTGCCCATAAATTAGGCTACAGCAGATTGTATGCTACTTGTCGGCATTTGGCAACAACCTGACGACAAGAAACCTGCCAAAATAAGATATATTGTGACACCTACTTACCTAATGTGTAGAACAATGATTGTTACGAGAATGTTATTTATTTGCGCTCCAACGAAATAAATATTTCACCATCAACAACCCATGGAAAGGACTCGGTCCACACAGTCTGCCCTCATCATGATTTCCTCTACTCTATTTATTTAAGTGCGAGGATAACTATCTCCGCCGCGGTGACATCACACAGAACGATATTTTTTTTTATCACCCAGAACGAGTATTCTGCCAGCGGCACAAATGATGACGACGTCACGTTCTTTCGGAAATGAAGAAACCTTCCAAATAAAAGCAACGTTATGGTTAGTAGAGACTCTACTGAGTATTTCCCACGCCACTTTATCTGAGACAGATAGTAAAGTTTTCTCTCTGTATCCCATGTACAGTCTATTACAGTTTATTGCATTGGGCTATGGAGCTGGTGGAGAACGAAGTGCTGTTGGATATGTATGACACAGTCCCCTTCCCAAACTACACATATTTGGTGAGTAGAGGAACTACTGAGTATTTCCCACCCCAATTTTGCTGAAACAAGTAGAAAAGTATTTTCTCTACAACCCAAAAAGTATCCCATATACCATGTATTGCATTGCAGTGAATGAAGTGGGGGAGTAAGGAGTCACCAGTACTCTGTATTGTCACGGATTCCTCCGGTACTGATGTTGACACTCTGTTCACCAGCTCCTGAGGTCTATATCACCAGCCTTCTAGGCGTCACTGAACTGGATCATTACCACCAACCCTGGACTGTCTTGTCTCATTAAGCACACCTGATTCCCATTTCCCCTGATTAGTATGTGTATATATGTGCCCTCTGTTTATGTTGAGTATTGTTCCATGTCCGTTGGTGTTGTGAGTACCTGTACTCTGTTGTATTGGCTTGCGTGTTAGTGTGTACTAGTGTTATTACGTGTCTCGTCCCATGTATTTATTAGACGTTTACATCTCACTCTTTGTTTGGGTTACAGCCCTGTCTTATATATATATATATACAGTGGGGCAAAAAAAGTATTTAGTCAGCCACCAATTGTGCAAGTTCTCCCACTTAAAGCTGAGAGAGGCCTGTCATTTTCATCATAGGTTCAACTATGACAGACAAAATGAGAAAAAAATCCAGAAAATCCCATTGTAGGATTTTTAATGAATTTGTTTGCAAATTATGGTGGAAAATAAGTATTTGGTCAATAACAAAAGTTTATCTCAATATTTTGTTATATACCCTTTGTTGGCAATGACAGAGGTCAAACGTTTTCTGTAAGTCCTCACAAGGTTTTCACACACAGTTTTCACACACTGCTGGTATTTTGGCCCATTCCTCCATGCAGATCTCCTCTAGAGCAGTGATGTTTTGGGGCTGTTGCCGGGCAAACGTATTTCTTTCATCACATTCCCAGTGGATCAGAAGTTTGAATGTACCGGTCATACAATGAGAGACACAGGCCTATTTCAGTCATTGCAAAGTCTAATGGATTAAGGTATCCTACCAAATGAATGCTTGAATTCATTTCTTGTGTAGTGGTTCATCTATTTGTAGAATATGCCTATGTATCACTGAACACTAGGCGATGTGTCACCTCAACAATTGCTCTCTTCCCAGAAATAAAATGAGCAATGAGGTTTTCTGGAAACATACTCAATTATGAAATGTAACACTGAATCCTAGGCCAGACAGCCAAAGAGAAAATGAATTTTCCATGGTATAATTGTGATATTAAATATGCATGTATGCATGGGAGGACAGGGAACATATGCACCCCTTTTCAGCTGGAGAAAACACAGACTAACTAAACTGGGACAAAGCCACTGCAATGTTGGAGCTAGAAACATGAGCATTTCACTACAGCTGCAATAACATCTGCAAGATATGTGTATGAGACAAATCAAATTTAAATTTGATGAGCAGCACAATTTTGTGTTGTGAACCTTGTTGTAACGGCTTTCCTCCTGGGAAGGAAAGGCGGACCAAAATGCAGCGTGGTTATAGTTCATGTTTTTTAATAGGAAAACTCAACATGAACATAATACAAAACCGAAACAGCCCTATCTGGTGCAACAAACACAAAGACAGGAAACAACCACCCACAAAACCCAACACAAAACAGGCTACCTAAATATGGTTCCCAATCAGAGACAATGACTAACACCTGCCTTTGATTGAGAACAATATCAGGCCCAAACACAGAAACAGACAAACTAGACATCCAACAGAATGCCCCCCCCCCCAAGGTGTGGACTCCGGCTGCAAAACCTGAAACCTATTAGGGAGGGTCTGGGTGGGCATCTGTCCGCGGTGGCGGCTCTGGTGCTGGACGTGGCCCCCACTTCACCAGAAGGGAGACTCTGGCGGCTCATGACAGAAGGGAGACTCTGGCGGCTCTGGACAGACGGGAGACTCTGGCGGCTCTGGACAGACGGGAGACTCTGGCGGCTCTGGACAGACGGGAGACTCTGGCGGCTCTGGACAGACGGGAGACTCTGGCGGCTCTGGACAGACGGGAGACTCTGGCGGCTCTGGACAGACGGGAGACTCTGGCGGCTCTGGACAGACGGGAGACTCTGGCGGCTCTGGACAGACGGGAGACTCTGGCGGCTCTGGACAGACGGGAGACTCTGGCGGCTCTGGACAGACGGGAGACTCTGGCGGCTCTGGACAGACGGGAGACTCTGGCGGCTCTGGACAGACGGGAGACTCTGGCGGCTCTGGACAGACGGGAGACTCTGGCGGCTCTGGACAGACGGGAGACTCTGGCGGCTCTGGACAGACGGGAGACTCTGGCGGCTCTGGACAGACGGGAGACTCTGGCGGCTCTGGACAGACGGGAGACTCTGGCGGCTCTGGACAGAAGGGAGACTCTGGCGGCTCTGGACAGAAGGGAGACTCTGGCGGCTCTGGACAGACGGGAGACTCTGGCGGCTCTGGACAGACGGGAGACTCTGGCGGCTCTGGACAGACGGGAGACTCTGGCGGCTCTGGACAGACGGGAGACTCTGGCGGCTCTGGACAGACGGGAGACTCTGCCGGCGCTGGAAAGAGGAGCTCTGGTGCCTCTGGACTGAGGGGCGGAAGCTCTGGGAGCGCCGAACAGGCGGGAGACTCCGGCTGCGCTGGAGAGGAGGAAGGCTCTGGCAGCGCTGGACAGGCGAGGCGCACTGTAGGCCTGGTGCGTGGTGCCGGCACTGGTGGTACTGGGCCGAGGACACGCACCTCAGGGCGAGTGAGGGGACCTGCCACCGGAGGGCTGATGCGTGGAGGTGGTACTGGATAGACCGGACCGTGCAGGCGTACTGGAGCTCTTGAGCACCGAGCCTGCCTAACCTTACCTGGTTGAATGCTCCCGGGCGCCTTTGTCAGTGCGGCAAGGTGGAATAGCCCGCACTGGGCTGTGCAGGCGAACCGGGGACACCATGCGCAAGGCTGTTGCCATGTACACCGGCCCAAGGAGACGCACTGGAGACCAGATGCGTAGAGCCGGCTTCATGGCACTTGGCTCGATGCCCACTCTAGCCCGGCCGATAAGAGGAGCTGGTATGTACCGCACCGGGCTATGCACCCGCACTGGGGACACCGTGCGCTCCACGGCATAATACGGTGCCTGCCCGGTCTCTCTCGCCCCCCGGTAAGCACAGGAAGTTGGCACGGGTCTCCTACCTGGCTTCGCCATACTCCCTGTGTGCCCCCCCCCAAGAAATTTTTGGGGCTGACTCTCGGGCTTCCATCCACGCCGCCGTGCTGCCTCCTCATACCAGCGCCTCTCCGCCTTCGTTGCCTCCATCTCTTCTTTGGGGCGGCGGTATTCTCCTGGCCGTGCCCAGGGTCCTTTACCGTCCAATTCGTCCTCCCATGTCGATTACTCCTTGCGCTGCTCCTGCTGCCGCTTCTCCTGCTGCCGCTTCTCCTGCTGCACCTTGGGGCGGCTACACTCCCATGGCTTTGCCCAGGGTACTCTCCCATCGAGGATTTCCTTCCATGTCCAAGAGTCTTGATTCTTCGGCCGCTGTTGCTGCTGCCCGTTACCACGCCGCTTGGTCCTGTTTTGTTGGGTGGTTCTGTAACGGCTTTCCTCCTGGGAAGGAGAGGCGGACCAAAATGGAGCGTCGTTATAGTTCATGTTTTTTAATAGGAAAACTCAACATGAACATAATACAAAACAATAAACGTGGCAAAACCGAAACAGCCCTATCTGGTGCAACAAACACAAAGACAGGAAACAACCACCCACAAAACCTAAATAGGGTTCCCAATCAGAGACAATGACTCACACCTGCCTCTGATTGGGAACCATATCAGGCCCAAACACAGAAACAGACAAACTAGACATCCAACATAGAATGCCCACTCAGATCACACCCTGACCAAACAAAACATAGAAACATACAAAGCAAACTATGGTCAGGGTGTGACACATGTAATGATGCAAATCCATTTCAAGAGTCTCAAATTGTTGGGGTCTCTTGTGATGGTGAGAAAAGTGTTATGCATGAATTTCCCCTAGACTTTCCTATTCTACTAAATCATTAGTGACAGGCTATAGTCAGAGTTTCTTTGCTATAGTAGCTTGGTGAGGTAAAACGAACTGCCTCAATACATGACGACCCTTGATAGAATTAGGCTACGGTGTCCCTAATCTTTCCCGATTCCCATTAATGCAATTAGTTTTATGAGTACTGTCTGAACAAGACGTCACTGACTCTTACTGTACAGAGTAGGCCTATGTAAGGCTTTCATCCAAACCAAACAGGGTAACTAATAGGGTCATGCTCAGTGAGGAAAGGCTCAATTAAATCAAATCAAATCAAATTTTATTTGTCACATACACATGGTTAGCAGATGTTAATGCGAGTGTAGCGAAATGCTTGTGCTTCTAGTTCCGACAATGCAGTAATAACCAACAAGTAATCTAACTAACAATTCCAAAACTACTGTCTTATACACAAGTGTAAGGGGATAAAGAATATGTACATAAAGATATATGAATGAGTGATGGTACAGAGCAGCATAGGCAAGATACAGTAGATGGTATCGAGTACAGTATATACATATGAGATGAGTATGTAAACAAAGTGGCATAGTTAAAGTGGCTAGTGATACATGTATTACATAAGGATGCAGTAGATGATATAGAGTACAGTATATACTTATACATATGAGATGAATAATGTAGGGTATGTAAACATTATATTAGGTAGCATTGTTTAAAGTGGCTAGTGATATATTTTACATCATTTCCCATCAATTCCCATTATTAAAGTGGCTGGAGTTGAGTCAGTGTGTTGGCAGTAGCCACTCAATGTTAGTGGTTGCTGTTTAACAGTCTGATGGTCTTGAGATAGAAGCTGTTTTTCAGTCTCTCGGTCCCAGCTTTGATGCACCTGTACTGACCTCGCCTTCTGGATGATAGCGGGGTGAACAGGCAGTGGCTCGGGTGGTTGTTGTCCTTGATGATCTTTATGGCCTTCCTGTAACATCGGGTGGTGTAGGTGTCCTGGAGGGCAGGTAGTTTGCCCCCGGTGATGCGTTGTGCAGACCTCACTACCCTCTGGAGAGCCTTACGGTTGTGGGCGGAGCAGTTTCCGTACCAGGCGGTGATACAGCCCGCCAGGATGCTCTCGATTGTGCATCTGTAGAAGTTTGTGAGTGCTTTTGGTGACAAGCCGAATTTCTTCAGCCTCCTGAGGTTGAAGAGGCGCTGCTGCACCATCTTCACCACGCTGTCTGCGTGGGTGGAGCATTACCTGGACCAGGTACTTAAAACTTTCTACCTTCTCCACTACTGCTCCCTCTGCTGTTTCATGAAGTCCATTATCATCTCCTTTGTTTTGTTGACATTGAGTTTGAGGTTATTTTCCTGACACCACATTCCGAGAGGGCCATATCTCCTCCCTGTAGGCCGTCTCGTCATTGTTGGTAATCAAGCCTACCACTGTAGTGTCGTCTGTAAACTTGATGATTGAGTTGAATGCGTGCATGGCCACGCAGTCATGGGTCAACAGGGAGTACAGAAGAGGGCTCCAGTGTTGAGGATCAGTGGGGTGGAGATGTCGGGGGCAGCCCGTCAAGAAGTCCAGGACCCAGTCGCACAGGGTGGGGTCGAGACCCCTTAACACTATTGAGTTAAATGCCGAGCTGTAGTCGATGAACAGCATTCTTACATAGGTATTCCTCTTGTCCAGCTGGGTTAGGGCAGTGTGCAGTGTGATTGCGTTGTCTGTGGACCTATTGGAGCAGTAGGCAAATTGGAGTAGGGTGTCAGGTAGGGTGGAGGTGATATGGTCCTTGACTAGTCTCTCAAAGCACTTGATGATGACGGAAGTGAGTGCTACGGGGCGATAGTCATTTAGCTCAGTTACCTTCGCTTTCTTGGGAACAGGAACAATGGTGGCCCTCTTGAAGCATGTGGGACCAGCAGACTGGGATAAGGATTGATTGAATATGTCCGTAAACACACCAGCCAGTTGGTCTGCTCATGCTCTGGGGAAGCGGCTGGGAATGCCGTCTAGGCCGGCAGCCTTGCGAGGGTTAACACGTTTAAATGTTTTACTCACGTTGGCTGCAGTGAAGGAGAGCCCACAGATTTTTGATAGCGGGCCATGTAGTGGCACTGTGTTGTCCTCAAAGCTAGCAAAGAAGTTGTTTAGTTTATCTGGGAGCAAGACAAACTAAACAAGACATTGTGGTCTGAGACAGGGCTGGTTGTCCTTTTGTAGTCCGTGATTGACTGTAGACCCTGCCACATACCTCTCGTGTCTGAGCCATTGAATTGCGACTTTACTTTGTCTCTATACTGATGCTTAGCTTGTTTAATTGCCGGAAATGTAAGTTATCCCATGAGAACTTTTGTTTTCCGAAAATGCTAGTTATGGGCATGTTGCAGTAGTGTGTAGTAGGAAGATCCGTAGATCTGAGAAGTGTGCAGGAGCAGTGAGGAGAATGGTAGCGGAAGATGGGTACAGGGTGAGGGATAATGAGAGGATTCCTGTGGATAGGCAGAGCCCAAGAGACAGACGGGAGACTCTGGCGGCTCTGGACAGACGGGAGACTCTGGCGGCTCTGGACAGACTGACAGCTCAGGCAACGCTGGAGAGGAGGAAGGCTCTGGCAGCGCTGGAAAGAGGAGCTCTGGTGCCTCTGGACTGAGGGGCGGAAGCTCTGGGAGCGCCGAACAGGCGGGAGACTCCGGCTGCGCTGGAGAGGAGGAAGGCTCTGGCAGCGCTGGACAGGCGAGGCGCACTGTAGGCCTGGTGCGTGGTGCCGGCACTGGTGGTACTGGGCCGAGGACACGCACCTCAGGGCGAGTGAGGGGACCTGCCACCGGAGGGCTGATGCGTGGAGGTGGTACTGGATAGACCGGACCGTGCAGGCGTACTGGAGCTCTTGAGCACCGAGCCTGCCTAACCTTACCTGGTTGAATGCTCCCGGGCGCCTTGCCAGTGCGGCAAGGTGGAATAGCCCGCACTGGGCTGTGCAGGCGAACCGGGGACACCATGCGCAAGGCTGTTGCCATGTACGCCGGCCCAAGGAGACGCACTGGAGACCAGATGCGTAGAGCCGGCTTCATGGTACTTGGCTCGATGCCCACTCTAGCCCGGCCGATACGAGGAGCTGGTATGTACCGCACCGGGCTATGCACCCGCACTGGGGACACCGTGCGCTCCACAGCATAATACGGTGCCTGCCCGGTCTCTCTCGCCCCCCGGTAAGCACAGGAAGTTGGCACGGGTCTCCTACCTGGCTTCGCCATACTCCCTGTGTGCCCCCCCCAAGAAATTTTTGGGGCTGACTCTCGGGCTTCCATCCACGCCGCCGTGCTGCCTCCTCATACCAGCGCCTCTCCGCCTTCGTTGCCTCCATCTCTTCTTTGGGGCGGCGGTATTCTCCTGGCCGTGCCCAGGGTCCTTTACCGTCCAATTCGTCCTCCCATGTCGATTACTCCTTGCGCTGCTCCTGCTGCCGCTTCTCCTGCTGCCGCTTCTCCTGCTGCACCTTGGGGCGGCTACACTCCCATGGCTTTGCCCAGGGTACTCTCCCATCGAGGATTTCCTTCCATGTCCAAGAGTCTTGATTCTTCGGCCGCTGTTGCTGCTGCCCGTTACCACGCCGCTTGGTCCTGTTTTGTTGGGTGGTTCTGTAACGGCTTTCCTCCTGGGAAGGAGAGGCGGACCAAAATGCAGCGTCGTTATAGTTCATGTTTTTTAATAGGAAAACTCAACATGAACATAATACAAAACAATAAACGTGGCAAAACCGAAACAGCCCTATCTGGTGCAACAAACACAAAGACAGGAAACAACCACCCACAAAACCTAAATAGGGTTCCCAATCAGAGACAATGACTCACACCTGCCTCTGATTGGGAACCATATCAGGCCCAAACACAGAAACAGACAAACTAGACATCCAACATAGAATGCCCACTCAGATCACACCCTGACCAAACAAAACATAGAAACATACAAAGCAAACTATGGTCAGGGTGTGACACATGTAATGATGCAAATCCATTTCAAGAGTCTCAAATTGTTGGGGTCTCTTGTGATGGTGAGAAAAGTGTTATGCATGAATTTCCCCTAGACTTTCCTATTCTACTAAATCATTAGTGACAGGCTATAGTCAGAGTTTCTTTGCTATAGTAGCTTGGTGAGGTAAAACGAACTGCCTCAATACATGACGACCCTTGATAGAATTAGGCTACGGTGTCCCTAATCTTTCCCGATTCCCATTAATGCAATTAGTTTTATGAGTACTGTCTGAACAAGACGTCACTGACTCTTACTGTACAGAGTAGGCCTATGTAAGACTTTCATCCAAACCAAACAGGGTAACTAATAGGGTCATGCTCAGTGAGGAAAGGCTCAATTAAATCAAATCAAATCAAATTTTATTTGTCACATACACATGGTTAGCAGATGTTAATGCGAGTGTAGCGAAATGCTTGTGCTTCTAGTTCCGACAATGCAGTAATAACCAACAAGTAATCTAACTAACAATTCCAAAACTACTGTCTTATACACAAGTGTAAGGGGATAAAGAATATGTACATAAAGATATATGAATGAGTGATGGTACAGAGCAGCATAGGCAAGATACAGTAGATGGTATCGAGTACAGTATATACATATGAGATGAGTATGTAAACAAAGTGGCATAGTTAGTGGCTAGTGATACATGTATTACATAAGGATGCAGTAGATGATATAGAGTACAGTATATACGTATACATATGAGATGAATAATGTAGGGTATGTAAACATTATATTAGGTAGCATTGTTTAAAGTGGCTAGTGATATATTTTACATCATTTCCCATCAATTCCCATTATTAAAGTGGCTGGAGTTGAGTCAGTGTGTTGGCAGTAGCCACTCAATGTTAGTGGTTGCTGTTTAACAGTCTGATGGTCTTGAGATAGAAGCTGTTTTTCAGTCTCTCCGTCCCAGCTTTGATGCACCTGTACTGACCTCGCCTTCTGGATGATAGCGGGGTGAACAGGCAGTGGCTCGGGTGGTTGTTGTCCTTGATGATCTTTATGGCCTTCCTGTAACATCGGGTGGTGTAGGTGTCCTGGAGGGCAGGTAGTTTTCCCCGGTGATGCGATGTGCAGACCTCACTACCCTCTGGAGAGCCTTACGGTTGTGGGTGGAGCAGTTGCCGTACCAGGCGGTGACACAGCCCGACAGGATGCTCTCGATTGTGCATCTGTAAAAGTTTGAGTGTTTTTGGTGACGAGCTGAATTTCTTCAGCCTCCTTAGGTTGAAGAGGCGCTGCTGCACCATCTTCACCACGCTGTCTGCGTGGGTGGAGCATTACCTGGACCAGGTACTTAAAACTTTCTACCTTCTCCACTACAGCTCCCTCTGCTGTTTCATGAAGTCCATTATCATCTCCTTTGTTTTGTTGACATTGAGTGTGAGGTTATTTTCCTGACACCACATTCCGAGAGGGCCATATCTCCTCCCTGTAGGCCGTCTCGTCGTTGTTGGTAATCAAGCCTACCACTGTAGTGTCGTCTGTAAACTTGATGATTGAGTTGAATGCGTGCATGGCCACGCAGTCATGGGTCAACAGGGAGTACAGAAGAGGGCTCCAGTGTTGAGGATCAGTGGGGTGGAGATGTCGGGGGCGGCCCGTCAAGAAGTCCAGGACCCAGTCGCACAGGGTGGGGTCGAGACCCCTTAACACTATTGTGTTAAATGCCGAGCTGTAGTCGATGAACAGCATTCTTACATAGGTATTCCTCTTGTCCAGCTGGGTTAGGGCAGTGTGCAGTGTGATTGCGTTGTCTGTGGACCTATTGGAGCAGTAGGCAAATTGGAGTAGGGTGTCAGGTAGGATGGAGGTGATATGGTCCTTGACTAGTCTCTCAAAGCACTTGATGATGACAGAAGTGAGTGCTACGGGGCGATAGTCATTTAGCTCAGTTACCTTCGCTTTCTTGGGAACAGGAACAATGGTGGCCCTCTTGAAGCATGTGGGACCAGCAGACTGGGATAAGGATTGATTGAATATGTCCGTAAACACACCAGCCAGTTGGTCTGCTCATGCTCTGGGGAAGTGGCTGGGAATGCCGTCTAGGCCGGCAGCCTTGCGAGGGTTAACACGTTTAAATGTTTTACTCACGTTGGCTGCAGTGAAGGAGAGCCCACAGATTTTTGATAGCGGGCCATGTAGTGGCACTGTGTTGTCCTCAAAGCTAGCAAAGAAGTTGTTTAGTTTATCTGGGAGCAAGACAAACTAAACAAGACATTGTGGTCCGAGACAGGGCTGGTTGTCCTTTTGTAGTCCGTGATTGACTGTAGACCCTGCCACATACCTCTCGTGTCTGAGCCATTGAATTGCGACTCTACTTTGTCTCTATACTGATGCTTAGCTTGTTTAATTGCCGGAAGTGTAAGTTATCCCATGAGAACTTTTGTTTTCCGAAAATGCTAGTTATGGGCATGTTGCAGTAGTGTGTAGTAGGAAGATCCGTAGATCTGAGAAGTGTGCAGGAGCAGTGACGTGAATGGTAGCGGAAGATGGGTACAGGGTGAGGGATAATGAGAGGATTCCTGTGGATAGGCAGAGCCCAAGAGAGAGAGCGATGGGAAGAATTTGTGCTTCAGTAAGGTGTGATATTTGGTATTCATAGCCATGGATGTCAATTATACTGTAGAAATGGATCAGAAGTCACAGAAAATAGAGGTTGTGGTGGCTGCCGCAGAGAAGTACTTTGGATTGCAAGGATTTTTTGCAGAACAGTTGCATGGGGTGTTGAGTGGTTGAGTTCTATCCTCTCAGACCTTTGGTCTGGAGTAGGATTAGATAGGATTAAATAGTGGAATGGGCTGTTTTTAATGTGGCTGTTAATAGTTGGCAGGGCACTTTTAATTTTCTCAAAATGTATGTAATTTATTGTGGGTACATAATTTAATGTAGGTACAGTAGGCCGTGAAATGCCTCACACACCAGTACAGTAGATGGCGGTATATGCAGTTTCAATTAGATGCGATCCACGAACCAAATCCTAAGAAGAAGCGCGATTGTGTTGTAAACAGACGAAAAGCATCCATCTTTTACAGCACAGAGAAGTCTTATTTCGGCAAAACATCATGGGGGCCGTTCTCGGACTGTGTTCCATGGCGAGTTGGGTAAGCCTTTGTTTTTATGATAATTAAAATCAGTCGACATCAGATCCACTATTTTTTTAAACGGACCGAATCAAATATTTATTCAGACGACAGTTTCGCTAGCTACAGTTATCCTAAAGTAATTGTAGCTGTGTTAGCGTCAATGCACAACAACAAAGCCAGGGTGGTTCCCTGTTCAGTATGGCTTGGTGCATTGCCTTTTAATCAAATACATTGGCTCCGGGTAATCTTTCTGACCACAATTTTAGCTAGCAAACGTTGGATGGTTAAAATCGTCATGTCATTGATAAACACTCGTCATATGCAGGTTTTGACAGTTCGATCCCCGAACTGGTTTGCTTTTCTTGCTCTCTATACGTTTACATTTGAAATTCTACAGCAATGTAGGCCTACTTGAGACCTAGCTCGATAGCCACTTTGTTATTGATAGTGCCTATGTGTTCAAGAGTATTTTAATGACCCACATTTCACAATGTACTGGCGGCCTAACTGGAGACGTCATAGTTAACGTTATCTAGCTAGGTCTCAAGTAGGCCTACATTGCTGTAGAATTGAAAATGTAAACGTACAGAGAGCAAGCAAAGCAAACCAGTTCGGGGAGCGAACTGTCAAACCCTGCATATGACGATTGTTTATCAATAACATGATGATCATTTTAACCAGCTAGCTACTGCCCGGTACTTGGAAATATTGCAACACCGTGGCGAGGCATCAAAACAGAATCAAATGTCAGATAACCGTTAACTGTGACGTCTCCAGTTAGGCCAACAGTGCATTGTGAAATGTGGGTCATTAAAATACTTTTGAATTTAACGGCACTCAGTTCAGTTAGGCATATGTCTGGTATTGTTTCCTATTTAGTTTAACTAATAATATTCCTGAAACTATTTAAGCTAAAAGTGTACCGTTAACTGCCTGGTCTCTCCTCCACATTGGTATCAACTTGATTAGGTTTGACACATGCCGTGGCCAGATCTCTATTCTTAGCAGAGATTTGGTTTCCAACGCAGTTAGCAACTTGGGAAAAACAAGTGTTGGTGTTATGTCAACCCTACGTAGATGTATTAACTTTTATCAATGAATGAAAACCCTATTGACTTTGTACTTAGAATATAGCCTAACTGTAAAACCATTCAGCGGTGGGCAGATATATTATTTTGTCAGCATCAGTTCTATACTTGCATGACTTAGCTATTTGGTTTTAATCATATTTAACCCCATTCCCTTGTCTTGCCTTGTAGATCCCCTGCCTGTGTGGCACTGCCCCCTGTCTGCTGTGCAAATGCTGCCCCAGTGGGAATAACTCCACTGTCACCCGACTCATCTATGCCTTCTTCCTCCTGCTGTGTGTGGGCATCGCATGCATTATGCTCATGCCAGGGATGGAAGAGCAGCTCAAGAAGGTACCAAACTATGTGTTTTATGTATTTGATATACAACATTTACAGTTAAGACAACTAATTCTACACATTTTTGTTTGGCCTGACTAGTTACTTGTGCATCTTGGCTCTTGCAGATTCCAGGATTCTGTGATGGGGGAATGGGTACATCAATTCCAGGTGTGGCGGGTCATGTCAACTGTGATGTCTTGGTTGGCTACAAGGCTGTGTACCGTATCTGCTTCGGCATGGCAATGTTCTTCCTGCTCTTCTCCCTCCTCATGGTCAAAGTCAAGAGTAGCCAGGATCCCAGAGCTTCTATACACAATGGGTAAATAGCACTGTGTCCTCTTCATATATGGGTAATGACAATATCAGTAAGCATTATATACTGCAATACAGGAAGATAAATAAAGAACAAGGGTATCCATAAGTATATTTTAAGTTCAAACAGGTCGATCAGTTAAAATACTTATGCTTTCTTTTAGGTTTTGGTTCTTCAAGTTTGCTTCTGCGACTGCCATTACCATTGGTGCATTCTTCATTCCAGAGGGTCCCTTCACAACTGGTAATGGCCCTTTTCATGCAAATAATGTTTTTCTGTTTCATAGAAATATACAGTACCAGTCAAAAGTTTGGACACCTACTCATTCAAGGATTTCTTTATTTAAAAAAAAAATTCTACATTGTAGAATAATAGTGAAGACATTAAAACTATGAAATAACACGTATGCAAAAATATATTTTAGATTCTTCAAAGTAGCCAACCTTTGTCTTGATGACAGCTTGGCAAACTCTTGGCATACTCTCAACCAGCTTCACCTGGAATGCTTTTCCAACAGTTTTGAAGGAGTTCCCACATATGCTGAGCACTTGTTGGCTGCTTTTCCTTCACTCTGCAGTCTAACTCATCCCAAACCATCTCAATTGAGTTGAGGTTGGGTGATTGTGGAGGCCAGGTCATCTAATGCAGCACTCATCAATCTCTTTCTTGGTTAAATAGACCTTACACACTCTGGAGGTGTGTTGGGTCATTGTCCTGTTGAAAAACAAATGATAGTCCCAATAAGCGCAAACCAGATGGGATGGTGTATTGCTGCAGAATGCTGTGGTAGCCATGCTGGTTAAGTCTGCCTTGAATTCAAAATAAATCACACCGTGTCACCAGCAAAGCACCATCACACCTCCTCCAAGCTTCACGGTGGGAACCACACATCCAGAGATCATCCGTTCACCTACTCTCTGTCTCACAAAGACACGGAGGTTGGAACCAAATCTTACATTTGGGCTCAGATTTCCACCGGTCTAATGTCCATTGCTCGTGTTTCTTGGCCCAAGCAAGTCTCTTCTTATTATTGGTGTCCTTTAGTAGTGGTTTCTTTGCAGTAATTTGACCACGAAGGCCTGATTCACGCAGTCTCCTTTGAACAGTTGATGTTAAGATGTGTCTGTTACTTGAACTCTGTGAAGCATTTATTTGGGCTGCAATTTCTGAGGCTGATAACTCTAATGAACTTGTTCTGTGCAGCAAAGGTAACTCTGGGTCTTCCTTTCCTGTGGCGGTCCTGATAAGAGCCAGTTTCATCATAGCGCTTTATGGTTTTTGCAATTGCACTTGAAGAAACTTTAAAAGTTCTTGACATTTTCCACATTGACGGACCTTTGTGTGTTAAGGTAATGATGGACCTACCTTTCTCTTTGCTTATTTGAGCTGTTCTTGCCATAATATGGACTTGGTCTTTTAACAAATAGGGCTTTCTTCTGTATACCACCCCTTCCTTGTCACAACACAACTAATTGGCTAAAATGTATTAACAAGGAAATAAATTCCACAAATGTACTTTTAACAAGGCACACCTGTTAATTGAAATGCATTCCAGGTGACTAACTCATGAAGCTGGTTGAGAGTGCCAAGAATGTGCAAAGCTGCCATCAAAGCAAAAGATGGCTACTTTGAAGAATATCAAGTAGAAAAAAAGTAAAAATAAAGAAAAACCCTTGAATGAGTAGGTGTGTCCAAACTTTTGACTGGTACTGAAAGTGTAACTAATAATACTCACTTCGCCTGCAGCTAGTTCACACTTCTCTCCCTTAGTTTGGTTCTACATAGGAATGGCTGGAGCTTTTTGCTTCATCCTGATCCAGCTGGTCCTGCTGATAGACTTTGCCCACTCCTGGAATGAGTCCTGGGTGGAGAAGATGGAGGAGGGCAACTCTCGCTGCTGGTATGCAGGTATGGTAATCAACAGGAGCTTCTCTTTAAGAATACCTTGTGAAAATGCACTGGTGACAGGTTGAGTTAAAGCAACCCTGTGTCTCCACTTTTAACTCCCCCTGTCCCCATTATCCAGAAATAACCAGTAAGTCTAATTTCTCCCATGCAGCTCTGTTGTCTGCTACAACCATCAACTACATCCTGTCCCTGGTGTCTCTGATCATGTT
The DNA here is from genome assembly GCF_036934945.1 of Oncorhynchus masou masou. NCBI lineage: Eukaryota > Metazoa > Chordata > Actinopteri > Salmoniformes > Salmonidae > Oncorhynchus > Oncorhynchus masou. Next base: position 22,377,741 of record NC_088230.1, on the reverse strand, counting down.
CTACGTCTACTACACCCACACTGATGGCTGCACTGAGAACAAGGCCTTCATCACTGTCAACATGCTGCTGTGTGTCGGAGCCTCAGTCATGTCCGTCCTGCCCAAGATTCAGGTAAGAAAGTGCATTGGACCAGCATGTCACCTGTTGTACCCCAGAAACCTTAGTCTCTGGACCTTCATCTTGTATGATAAACATGTAATTTTAATATGTTCTGACACATTTACATCTTAGTGTTATCTCACCCCTTTTCTCAACAGGAGTCCCAGCCAAGGTCTGGGTTGCTGCAGTCTTCCATTGTGACTCTGTACACCATGTATCTCACCTGGTCTGCCATGACCAACGAGCCAGGTGAGAAGTTTAATGATCAAATGTCTCTGATACACCAATAAATGGCTAACTCTTCATCAAGACAAGCACTCGAGTAAATGTGTCTTTGCCATCCACAGACAGGAAATGCAACCCAAGCTTGCTGGGTATCATTGGCCTCAACAACACCACCCCAGCTGGTAAGGACCACCCTGTTGTTCAGTGGTGGGATGCCCAGGGTATTGTGGGGCTGGTCCTGTTCCTGATGTGTGTTCTGTACTCAAGGTAAGGAAACAAGTCCAACCCAAACAACAATGTCTGCAGTTTTCTCTTTGAAGAAACTGCTAATGCTATTTTACCAGCTTTGTGCAGTTGCTATTGACCCTGACAATAACATGTTATCCATTCATTCCTATAGCATCCGCAACTCCTCCAACACCCAGGTGAACAAACTGACTCTGACCAGTGACGAGTCTTCTCTGATTGAGGATGGCCACCACCCTGAGAACTTTGACGTGGAAGATGGTGAGAACCGGGCCGTGGACAACGAGAAGGAAGGTGTCACCTACAGCTACTCCTTCTTCCATTTCATGCTCTTCCTGGCCTCCCTCTACATCATGATGACCCTCACCAACTGGTACAGGTGTGTATCCTCACTCTCCTGGATTATTTGGTCTAGTAGGATGATAACTAGGTAACAGTAATGAGTCTGTAGCCTTACACTGAACCCAAACCGGCTGCGCGCTACCGTGCATAAATGTATAGCTAGTAGTCAGTCGTTTTTAACTCTAATGCAATTGATTGGTTAAGTATTACATGGACATGTATTTGGGTTGACATCCATACAAGCATTATACTTGCAATTTTTACCTCAACAGTGTGAAATGCACACAAACAGTAGCCTAAATGAGATCTTTCCCTCACAGCCCTTTTCCCCCACACATTTCCATGGCAATTCCATTGTTTTGGTCAAGTTTGATTGACCTCTTTTGCATCTATCGCTCATGAGTTTGACTTGTCTGTTTTTGATTTTCTCAGCCCTGACTCCAACTATGAGACAATGACCAGCAAGTGGCCCTCGGTGTGGGTGAAGATCTCCTCCAGCTGGATCTGCATTGCCCTCTATGTGTGGACCCTAGCAGCCCCACTGGTCCTGGTCAACCGAGACTTCGACTGATGATCTAAAGAATGAGGGGGGCAATCATTTGCCCATGATCATTTTGAATTTTCAACTCGTAAGGTGAACAAGCTCTGTAAATACTGTATGTGCATTCCCCACCCACCCTTTTTGTTAATACACTGCATGCATGCTATAGTATTGAATACATGGGTGTTTTATGTACCATGTTTTATCCTATTGCAAAGTTAAAGAATGTTTTTTGCTGAGTTGGTTGTAAAGGTAGCTGGGGCTTGGAGAGATGGTCAGTGAAAGGAGGACTCTTTGGTCAACTGTAATTGACTCTGGATAAGAGACATTCAGAAAGAACCATTGATTTGTTACAAAATGGGCAAGACTGCTTGATGTTTGATAATATGCTACACTTTGCTTTAAGTTATGCATATGTAGCAATGAAGTGCAGGGTTTCAGATATTAGCTCATTGTTGTAATCCTAGGTTCATTTCCACCAGTGATGTACCAGTGGCATATTATAGGCTAATCTACCATCATGCTTTGCAGTGCTTTCCTTTTCAGAACATCCTCCCAAATTGCGAAACTGAAACTACAGCTTTCCCTTTTGTGATCATGCACATCTTGTTGTAGGTCAGATATTAGTCCTTCAGTTTTGTGTACCTTGTTACTTATGATTCACACTGGAGTTATCTTAATGTAAAATACTGATGTTCAGTGGATAAATTATTTTGTAGATGCTTTAACATACTAGAAATGTGTATTCAGTATTTCCAGCAGACTGACAATTGTTTGTCTTTTGACATGTATTAAAGTGCATTGTAACCCACCTTTTAATAAACGTTAAGGCAAAGCATGCATTTTCCTGAATATACCTTCACCTACAGAACAAAGCATTCAGAATGTAATTATGCTTTTGCTGTTCTTTTAATGTCATTGTCACTTAAGCTTCGCAATCTATGAAACATGATACATGGTACATATCAGACTACAGTACTTGAAATGATCAACATTGGGGTTTTACTAAGGAAACAGGCACTTCTGTTTTTTGTCCATTAAAGATGAATGTGATCCTTAACATATCAAGAATACATAGTGAAACCTAAACCAACAATTGCAGCCTCATCTTAATCGGGGTTTACGTACAGCTGTTAGTAGATTATTCCACTAAATGACGGAATGTCTTACTTCTGAACAGGAAATAGATCATTTTAACAAGTATCTACAAAAGGTCCAATCCTTTTTCTGCTCCTTGGTTAACCTTGTTAAATCTCCAGCTGCGTCGAGTCAGTGGTGTCACCTTCTGGGTTGAGTTCACACAGATAGAAGAGCGTTGACTCGCTGGCCTCTGCCTCAGTCAGGGGTTCCAAGCGGATCAGAGAGCTTCGTGGAGGCTCCTCGTCTGGCTCCAGCAGGTCTGTGGGGACCTCAGTGTTGTGCTGCAGCAGGCTGTCTCCCAGCTCGGTGGCTGTGCTGCTGTCTGCCTCTGTGGCCAAAGGGGTGCAGCCATCCAGGAAGGCCAGCAGAGGGCAGGATGTGTACTGGACCAGCTGGTTGTCTGCTGAGAAACTAGACTTGTCTCCTTTGGATAGAAGCCCTGCATTTTCTTTGGGACCACCACTCCCCTAAAGAGTGAAATGAATGAGTATTCAGAAACACACATAAAATTCAGACGAACTTGGGGTATAATCATCATGTCAATTCTGTGACAAAAGGATTCGCAACAGAAACCGTTTACTCCAAATGGGAAATGCAAAACAGTTTCTATTGGACAAATTCAGGTAGGTCCCTCCATGTTTCATTCCGTTTGGTTCTTAAACAGTTTCTGTAACAAATACATCCCAGATATTGAATTGAGTGGGTTAACCAGGTAATTCTATACAAGTGCAAAACTGTAGATTTTGTATGGAAATGTAATTAACATAAACCTCTGTGGCCTCTAAAATATCTGGATCAATGCTGAACTGCTTCCCGTACAACATAGCCTGAAAGTCTTCCAAACTGCAGTCAATGCTGTCCAAGTAGTCCATCAGCTCAACCCTGTTAAAACATTTGGATGCCAATTAACTGTAAGACGAGACAATAATGTGGCCTATATCCTTACAAATGAAAAAATGCAACGCAGTAATATGGAACATAATGTGAGAAAGCCTTCAAGTTCTTCATAAACTACAGGCCACAAACGTAAAGCTAGTCAAGTCCACTTACTTGCCGAGGAGATTGATATTCTGAGAAATAGCTCCACTCTCATTGAGGATTGAGTCCATCATCTTCATTGGATCCTCCAGGCTCAACCCTGACTGTTTGTTGAGCTGCAAGTTGCTGCTTGTGGGAAGGCTATCATATGTGCTTATGGTGGTCTCTTCTGGTTCGATTACTAAAGAGTTGGTCTGTCCTATACTGTCAGCGCTGTCTGTCTGTGACACAGTATTGCTGTTGAAGACCTCAACTATTTCTACATCCCTAAGAATGAAGGACAGGAGAAAAGGCATGAGGATGGATGATGGCAGATGGAAATATACATGAAACAATTTTTTTTATGTTGAATTACGATTGATCCAATGCTCTTGAGGGGCCCTCTGTGATCTCTGTGTCATCGTCAGTTACATCACAGATGACGACATCGTCAGTAAGATCAGCACTCTTCAAACCACTGACAGAGGGCTGGGAGAGAGTTCAAAATGTACATCTTTAGAATAGCTTACATTGAGAAAACAGACTTTTGAAGTAACAAACTCATATTATGGAAAGAATCTGCGCCGCCAAGTTTTGTTCTCACAATGCGGCATTTTCCTTGTCAGTGATCCTGCATTAATATTGTAAAAAAAATTAAAGGATCTGTTTGCTAGCATCATTAGCGTCCTGACTGATTGGATGGACACCACCATGTACACCTTACATAGGGAGGTAAACCCATTCAGACCTCTACACATACTTTGTTGTGGTCCAGAGGAGGATCATCATATATTTCATGGATGTATTTAGGCTTCTTTCCATTGCTGTTCAGTAGAATAGGCCTGTAAAATGGAGATTCAGAAATTAATTAATAATTTTTAGTAATCGATGATGTCATTCAAAGGAAGAATTGCTATACTACGAAGCCTTACCTCTTGCGTTTTAAACTCATCCGGTTCTTCTGTACCAATGTGACGATGAATTGTATTAACTGCAATGAATAAAGATAATTATTATCAAAGTTAGACAACTATTATACCCTAAAGGACAATTGTTAAGCATTTTTAATTGTTTCCAATTAAATTTCTACTGAATATGGAAACTCATTCTTGGTGCAGAATGTTTTGCTGCACCTTCTTAATGATTTGCTGCTGTTGGGAGTGCTTCTGTCTCAGGTCTGATATTTCCCTCCATAGACCTTCCTTATCTCTGTAAACATAAATGTAAGCATGAGCATAGAACTCTCTCCAAACCAACACATCAATACTACTTTTGAACCTCCATTTGATAGCCATGGCATGGTAGTTTGCTTACCTTTTCAGTGTGTTGAGTCTGGAATCAATGCTTTCTTGTTTTCCGTGAACATTCTGAACACTGGCCAAAATATTGGACAGGTCTTCCTGTCTGATCTTCGTATCATTTGGTCTTGCATTGGAAACCTGAAAAAAAGATGCCCTTATTCAGTTTGACGTACTTACTGATATATGTGATTTATTTGTTTACCATTATGTTTGTTTCCATGAGGTCTTACCTAGGGCTGTTGCGGTGACCGTATTACCAACACACCGGCGGTCACAAGTCAAGAAGGCAGTCAAATTCCACATGACCTTTTTAGTCACGGCAATTAGGCTTCTCTAAGCTCTGATGCTGCTGCTAGTCATTAGTAGCTTACCAAACTTGCTAACTGGCTGGTACTCAGCATGCTATTGTCCCTCTAATCACTATAACATCAATGAAAATGTTTTTGAAAATCTAATCAAACACTTCATGAGAACCCATCAGCTCATTTGTTTAGACTATGCGGGAGAAAACAGAGTGATGGCCGTTAATAAAAAGAGGAGGATCCCATCAGCCTTCTATAGGCTTGCCCTACTATATTTTTTCTCAACTTCCCTAATACTAAGCACATTGTTTATATTTACAACAGGAGTAGAGCCTACCTGGCTGGCATGAAAATAAACCACAGGGAAAAGTCCTCTATTTGCTATTTAATTGCACAGATTGCGTATTTTTCCCTACTGCCCCTGTTTCGATACAGGTGCATGATAATGGTCCATTCTAAATCAAAACAAATGTCACACAGTACCAGTCAAAAGTTTGGACACACCTACTCATTCAAGGGTTAATCTTTATTTTTTTACTATTTTCTACATTGAAGAATAATAGTGAAGACATCAAAACTATGGAATCATGTTGAACCAAAAAAAGTGTTAAACAAAGCAAAATATATTTTATATACTTGAGATTCTTCAAAGTAGCCACCCTTTGCCTTGACAGGTTTGCACCCTCTTGGCATTCTCTCAACCAGCTTCATGAGGTATTCACCTGGAGTGCAATTCAACTAACAGGTGTGCCTTAATCAGTTGTGTTGTGAAGATAGCCCTATTTTGTAAAATACCAAGTCCATATTATGGCAAGAACAGCTCAAACAAGCAAAGATAAATGACAGTCCATCATTACTTTAAGGCATGAAGGTCAGTCAATATGGAACATTTCGATAACTTTGAAAGTTTTCAAGTGCAGTCGCAAAAACCATCAAGCGCTATGATGAAACTGGCTCTCATGAGGACCGCCACAGGAACGGAAGACCCAGAGTTACCTCTGCTCCAGAGAATAAGTTAATTAGCGTTACCAGCCTCAGAAATTGCAACCCAAATAAATGCTCAGTTCAATGAACAGACACATCAACAACTGTTCAGAGGAGACTGTGTGAATCAGGCCTTCATGGTCGAATTTCTGCAAAGAAACCACTACTAAAGGACACCAATAATAGGAAGAAACTTGCTTGGGCCAAGAAACACAATCAATGGACATTAGACCTGTGGAAATTTTTCCTTTGGTCTTAAGTCTAAATTGGAGATTTTTGGTTTCAACTGCCATGTCTTCGTGAGACACGGTGGGGGTGAATGGATGATCTCTGCATGTGTATTTCCCACCTTGAGGCATGGAGGAAGAGGTGTTATGGTGTGGGGGTGCTTGGCTGGTGACACTGTGATTTATATAGAATTCAAGCACACTTAACCAGTATGGCTACCACAGCATTCTTCAGCGATATAACATTGCATCTGGTTTGGCCTTAGTGGGCCTATTATTTGTTTTTCAACAGTACAATAACCCAACACACCTCCAGGCTGTGTAAGGGCTATTTGACCAAGAAGGAGAGTGATGGAATGCTGCATCAGATGACCTGGCCTCCACAATCCCCCGACCTCAACCAAATTGAGATGGTTTGGGATGAGTCGGACCGCAGAGCGAAGTAAAATGCATGTTCAGCATATGTGGGAATGCCTTCAAGACTTAGAAAAGCATTCCAGGTGAAGCTGGTTGAGAGAATACCCAAAGTGTGCAAAGCTGTCATCAAGGCAAAGGGTGGCTACTTGATGAATCTCAAATATAAAATATATTTAGATTTGTTTAACACCTTTTTGGTTACTACATATGTTATTTCATAGTTTTGATATCATTATTATTGTACAATGTAGAAAATAGTACAAATAAAGAAAAACCCTTGAATGAGTAGGTGTTCTAAAACTTTTGACTGGTAGTGTAGGAGTACCTATTCCTTTGTTAACCGCTCAACACAAAATAGCTTCATGTGCGCACTCCCTCAAATAATTTGTTGAAAATATTTATATTTTATTTAGCTTTGTTCAATTGTATTCTTCATACTATAAAATAATGCGAAGGAATTATAAGTAAATCTTGTCTGCTAAATGAACTTGTGTAGCCCACAGCCATTTGGCATAGCCACATCTGGATCTAACATAAGGAAAACTCAGATTATGCTATTCTTTCCTTCTGAAATAGACTACATTTTCTTTGGACATGTCTAAAATAAATAATGGATTTATTGTGAAGGTGTAGGCTATATTACATGGATTTATTAGACTTTTAAAAATGGCTTGTAAGACTATGTGTGGAGATGTTAAATGTGTTTATGTTAATTAAATGGTCAATTACCGTGAGCCCGACAGTTATTTGCTTGACAATCAGTGGCTGTCAAACCTCCACAGCCCTAGTCTTACCTTTCTTTTGATGTTTTCCAGCAAGTCATCCTGACCATGTTTAAAGTAATGATGCTGAAATTCAACTGGTCCATCCCTCTCTTGCTTTACTATGCCTGTGTCGATGTGCATCACTTTGCGAAATCCATCTGCAAATTGACCACCCATTAGACTGCTGCACAAGAGGTATTCCACTAAAACAGCAGAGCCGCTATGTTTATAGAAGCGCTTACTTACACATATTCAGCTGTCTGACAAAGCTGGCCATGTTGTTGTGCTTGAAGAACTTGGGAAGGATATCCTTGGAAAATCGCTGTTCATCCATGACAAGGAAACTGTTACCTTCCTAAATAAATATGTATATATTAGGAGACTAGAATGTCTACAACTACTTCCAATCAATTACATTTATGTGTGTTACATTTCAGGACCTAAATAGCGCATGGGTATTCTTGCTTAATTTTTATCAAGGAATGCTTATTTATGTGCTCTTTTGTTAGCTAGCCAATTTTATTGATATGCTATTGTAAGAAGCTAGCCAATTTACAAACAAATCATTCAAAATAACGTGCTAGCTTTAGTCAGCAGGGACAATAATAACAAAAGAATATCAGTAACAAAACAAAACGATGCTTCTTGAATCCTACAATCGACACATGCATCTAGGACCAGGCAGACATAGCTACTATAACTGGCTAACTCGTTTCACACCATGCAGAGTCAAGTGCTAGCGCTACCTAGCTCTGCCAGGCTGGCACGCTCAGTGGGGCAATTTAATTTACCTGACTCCAACAAATAAATTCATTTGTGTCAGAATCTTCCACAAGAGTCCAAAGCTTGGTGAGAAAGGCTGGTACATTTGAATTTTGTTTCATTTTGCAAACTGAAGATGGAAAGATGCCTTTTGGTGATGAAAGAAGCAAGTCGCTGAGAAGAAGAAAACAAGCGTCCTAAGCATGCATACGACTTCCTGTTTGAAGAGCAGCAGCTGATTGGTTGAATGTTGACTTGCATTACGTTTCACATGTGTAACACGGAGAATAATGCATAGATCATTATACGTTTGCAAATTATTGCTGAAATGTTTTGTTTTTCTGTGACATGCATTAAAGTAACTGACCAGATTTCTATTAAATATTACCTTTAATGAATTGCAATATGAGTTAAATCGTTTTCCTTCCAAAAAAAGGTAATTAAGTATTGGTGAAATGTTGTAGTTTTTCTGACATGATTTAAAGATACACTCAGCAATATAATATAGATGCAGAAACTTAACAGCACAGTGGGTCACTTTCTGTAACAACTAAGAGCGTTGAACCGCGAGGCTCAACTTCTCTGGCTTTTTGGTGCCTGCATGATATGAACCCAAGCACATGGACTTGTGTGTGACTTTGTGAGAGAGAACTCTTGTATCTTCTCAATATCTAAGGTGGTACTACCTGCATTGTCAATTTGCTGAGTCTACCTATAGGAGGTCATACAATAAGTTTTGTAGTGATTCCTATGTTGTTGATGTTAAGAATGTTTGTTGGTCTGTGGTGCGTAATGAGGAGCATCCAGATGCTGCACTTGACACATTTATGAAATTGCTTATTCCAGTTACTAATAAGCATGCATCCATTAAGAAAAGGACTGTAAAAACTGTTAAATCCCCGTAGATTGACGAGGAATTGAAAAATTGTATGGTTGAGAGCTATGAGGCAAACGGAGTGGCAAATAAGTCTGCCCAACCGATTGGAAAGTGTACTGCAAATTAAGAAATCACATGACTAAGGTTGATAAAAATAATAAACTATACTATGAAACAAAGATACATTATATAAAGAATGATAGTAAAAACCTTTGGAGCAGCTTAAATTAAATGTTGGGCAAAAGGCTAACTCAGCTCCATCATTCATTGAATCAGCTCATTCATCACAAAACCCACTGATATTACTTTAATGATTTTTTCATTGGCAATATCAGCAAACTTAGGCAGGACATGCCAGCAACAAACACTGACATTACACATCCAAGTATAACTGATAAAATTATGAAAGACAATAATTATCATTTTGAATTTTGTAAAGTGAGTGTGTAAGATGGAAAATTTGATGGAAAATTACTGAGGATAATAACGGCCAATATTGCCACCTCTATTTGCCATATATTCAGTCTAAGCCTACAAGAAAGTGTGAACCCTCAGGCCTTGAGAGAAGCAAAAGTAATTCCACTACCTAAAAATAGTAAAGCCCCCGTTACTGGCTCAAATAGCCGACAAACCAGCCTGTTACCAACCCTTAGTAAACTTTTGGCCAGATACAATACTATTTTACTGTAAACAAATTGACAACTTTCAGCACACATGGAGAAGGACATTCAACAAGCATGGCACTTACACAAATGACTGATGATTGGCTGAGAGAAATTGATGATAAAAAGTTTTGTTAGACATCTGTTTGGCTTTTAACATTATCAATCATAGTCTGCCGATGGAAAAACATATGTGTTTTTACTTCACATGCCATGCTATATTGTGGATAAAGTGTTACCTGTCTAACAGAATACAGAGGGTGTTCTAAGGAACCATCCCCTTTTTTTAAATGTTCACTTAAAATGACATACCCAAATTGAACTGCCTGTAGCTCAGGCCCTGAAGCAAGGATATGCATATTATTGGTACCATTTGAAAGGAAACACTATAAAGTTTGTGGAAATGTGAAAGGAATGTAGGAAAATACAACACTGGTAAAATAATATACAAAGAAAAAAAATCAACCGTTCTTTTGTATTTTGTTTTGTACCATCATCTTTGAAATGCAAGAGAAAGGCCATAATGTATTAATCCAGCCAGGTGCAAATTAGATTTTGGCCACTAGATGGCAGCTGTGTATGTGCAACGCTTTAGACTGATCCAATGAACCATTGCATTTCTGTTCAAACGTTGTGGCAAGACTGCCCAAATGTGCCTAATTTGTTTATTAATAACTTTTCATGTTCAAAATGGTGCACTCTCCTCAATAGCATGATATTATTTCACTGTAATATCTCATGTAAATTGGACAGTGCAATTAGATAAAAAATTATTTAAGCTTTCTGCCAATATCAGATATGTCTATGTCAGATATGATATGTCTATGTCTCCTTTACGTGATAGTAGAGGAGTGGCCTGAGGGAACACACTTAATGTGTTGTGAAAATTGTTATGAAATGTAATGTAATGTAATATTTTCAATTGTATTAACTGCCTTAATGTTGCTGGACCCCAGGAAGAGTAACTGCTGCATTGGTAGCAGCTAATGGGGAACCTTAATAAATACAAATACCTTTGAAGTGGCAGACCAGTTTTTACAGATTTCTACGAAATATGACCTTTAATTAATTACAATATGAGTAAAATAGATTTCCTTCCAAAAAAATGTAAATAAGTGTTTAAAAGCAACTTTTCTGTGTTGGCAAACCCGAACAACAGAATGGTGTGGGTGTTTACCGTTCATAAAAAATATTAATGCTAGTAGACCACTGATTGGCCAGCTCATCCTCCTCAGGAGGATGACATCATCCTCTATCAGGAAATATCTGTTTGAGTTAAATGTTTGAGGTGGGGTACTTGAAATATTTTTTCTCCAATTTATGCTTTTGCCACAAATACAAGTATAGGATGAGTCAACAACATTATTTGGGTATGAGTTAAGAGAAAATGTACTTTTAAAAGTGAGATTTTCACTGAACAGTTATTTTAAGGTAACTGGAAATGTTCTCACACAGATATTGACAGCCTTTCAATTGACGCTCTTGAATTCAGCTGGCATGGAAGGATGCTCATAACACCCCCTACAACCGAATTTTGTTTACATTAGATTGATGAGTCATGCTATGTCTTGCCACTAGGTGTCAGGCTTAGATCATGTAGTATGTAACAACAGATATTTCTCCAATTTCTGCTCCTATAAATTCTGCTCTTGGCACTTTTCTTCTAATGTAAATATTTGTTTGTTTTCATTACAATATGCTTTTTTCAGCTCTATTGCCTGCATAAAGGTCTAACACACATAAAAGCATAGCAATTATCAAAGTGAAATTAAGAATAAATAGTCAATTGTTCTTGATCATTCATTCAATTTCTGGAGTATCTGGAATAAATATTTGCAATGTTAAGGACAAAATGTCCTGAAAAAAACGGAGAGAAAAAACATCTATTTACTATTATAGTCATCTCAGTGGAAAAAGCCATAAAGGGGAGTTCAGGGGTTAAGTAAAACCATTTCCCTCAGCAGTTTGAGAGAGCCACTGTTGACTACCTACCTGCTAGAGTGCAGCTAAAGTACAGCAGAAACAATGTGTCGGGGTTGGTTGGCCAAAACTGCCTGCTTTGTGAACCAGATAGGCAAGGACATAACTTATTCCCAATAGAGGGCATTTCTTATTTGCCATAAAAAGTATAATTCAATAAGTATCACCAATCATTTGATTGGTGTTTATTGCATTCTTCAGAGGGATTAATGCAAATGTTTAAGAATTCCTAAATGCTGCACATGAACAAAATGTAATGCTATTGTACTGTATTTATCTCACACACATAAACATAATTTCAGTGCTTTTTTCCATGTGTGGCTTAAAAACATAGGCTAGCACACTACACAGAGAGGGGGACAATTTGCAGAAAGATCTATGTTGCCAACAGCGCATGCCTCTTCTAACATTCAGACATCATAACAAAATGAGGTTGACAAGTGCACAGCTAATTGGGACAGACGGTAATATTACATCAAAAGACGTCATGAAGTCCTTTTAAATGGCAGTAATTAGGACATTCTTTGATTCTGAGACAGAGAGATTATAGGAAAGGCAAAATCACAGCACATTAAAGAAAGACAGGTGATATTCTGCCTTTCATTGTATAAGTACAGGGAGGTAAGTTCAGTGCCATATGTACAATTGTCCTGGATAAAAGTAAAATACTGCTCGACCCTTGAACATTAGTATATTTAGACAGTATGGTGCTGAAGTATGTACGTTGCTTCTTATTATATTTGACAATATCCCTGCCATGGCTGAAAAACTTCCATTGTTGAAAATAATGCTGGAGAATAGGCATAGCGCCAGCAAATAGAGTGCTTATGGGGAATTACAGTATGTCTCACTTGGTGGCAGGCAGCATTGTTAAACGGCTAATTCAGAAGATTAAATTGGCTTAACTTTTGCGTTTGGTGAAAGGTTATGACACTATTCCCATCTGACTTGTAAGGTGTTAATGTCATAGGAAAATATTGATACAGTGTTCCAAAAGGAATTGGCTACATGACTTGACCTATACTTGTCGTATTATCTACTTTTATTCAGGCCTGTGTTTGTATGCAACCATGAGGAGGACCAAAGCACTGTTAGGTTAAAGTTTTACCAATGCATTCCTTAATCATGCCCATTCCCTGGACCAGGCTCAGGGTGTTCAGGTAGTGGTTGTGAAGCTGCATACTCACTCTCCCTCTTTTTGCAGCAAAGTTGGAACAAAAATGTTGGAATGAATTTACATTTTCCATTGGATGTAGAACTTGGACCCTCATTTTACAGTTGTTGTTGTTCTCTCTCATTATTTGATTAATCTTGAAGTCTAACAGAACAGAAAAGAACCAAAGAAAAATATATTAGTCCAGATCTCAGCAGATTTATTTTTTACTTAATTAATAAATACGTTTGGAGTTTGCCATGAACTGATGGTATTAGACTTCCTTTAGACTGCCAAGGGAGAAGTTTTACTGCTGTTTCAAACATCTTTGATTAAGTGTAACCAAATGGGAATGCCTCTGCATATTAATTGATGCTGCATATTCCACCACACAAATTGAAATAAAATGATCTCACCAAAGTAGTTATTTTTAAGAGCAATGTGCAACAATAAAACACACCTTCTCAGTTGGATGTTAGAGACAAATGTTCAAACTCATTTCTTTGCTTTGAGGAAGTTCTTAGTAAAAAGGTCATTGCATCCATTTATTTTCTTTTAGCTCAGTGAGACTTGGAAATGAAATGACTACTTACAAGCCAGAATCCATAAAAGATATGTTTACACGTTTCACATTAGTGTTAGGTCCTGGGTTGAGAATAAATGGGTTGCAGCATGGTATCAATATCCAAGAGCAGAGAGGACATTTAGGCCAATAGCGCTGGGATGGAGGCCTTGTATTATGTTAATTGGTTTTAACTTTGTCTTCAGATTGATGACATACTGTATAGGCCTGGTAAAACTATTGACAGAATTCAGAAAGCTGACCAAAGTCTTTACTTACCCATCAGCTTGCGTAGATCTCTCTCATTTTCTTAAAGGAACAATGATGGTATTGGGAATACATGGATGGCTTTATTCTAATGAAATCTAAAATCTTTGATTAAGTAGTTTGTCCAAAGGTAGATTCAAAGTGGGACCCTAGGCACATCCCTACCCTAAACTCTAACCCTAAACTTAACCCCCATACCCTTACCCTAGGTTTAGCCACAACCTTAACCATAACCCCTTTACCTTAACCATTTTACATTTCAACTTCAATTGACTGATGTCAGCGTTAGATGTCCCAAGGATTCCACTTAGACTTTTCCTTGTCCAAATGGTCTTATGTCCCTTTTTGCCTCCAGCTTCCATCAGCTGATGGGAATGACGTACACTCGATCACTTGAAACTTAAAAAAGAAAGAAGAAAAAATAACCTGTACATTTCCCACTCGGGTGGATGTTGTGCTTTGCGACAGTACACTTTAGCTAGTTAGCTAATATTGATTTGCTACTGCATTTTGGTGTCTGTTTACTTTACAGGTGACATGCCTGATGAGATATTTTATCAACAGAGAATTTGATAGCTACTGATGTTAATTTCAGTCAAATTAAACTACTGCGGACCAGAGCTAGCTAGCAAAAGTCACATTTTCTAAGAAATAATCTCTCGTCGACTCGGGCAATGTTCTGGTCTTACTATATATTTTACGATGTTGGCCTGCTATTGGTTGAAGCACTTCTGACACCATGTTATGATCGATCGTAAGATATGACCAATACAGGGACACTACACAGAAGAGCCAAAGAGAGCAAATGGCTTAGCTTCAAAATGTTAGTAATCAATTTAATCATTCATGAAAATGATATGGAAGCTCAGACTGTAACCCTAGTTTTTGATTAAAAAAAAAGGCCCTTCCCAGCCCTAACCAAATGTAAGATGTCGGAGTCCATAGAACTTGGGTTGGGTAACAGAGCTTAACTAGGGCAGACCAGAGCTACTGCAGACCAGAGCTAGCTAGTAGCTATAACATGGATCAGAGCTAGTTAGTGCAGACTAGAGCTGGGACAATACTAGTGTGGACCAGAGCTGGCTAGATACTATGTACACCCTGGATCAGAGCTGGACCAGAACTAGTGTGGACCAGAGCTAGCTAGCTACTAACTACTCCCTGGACCAAAGCTATTTATTGCGGACTAGAGCCAGACTAGAGCTTTGAGCGTAGCTAGTAGCTAGTCATTGTTTCCTATTGAAGCCTATTGAGCTTTTATGCAAATGCTAAATGGTTATAGTTCAAAAAGCAAAATAGTATCAACAATCTTTTGTCAAGCAATCTAATTTGAGTCAGTTTGAACATGTCAACGTTGGTTTGGTGTTTTTAGCTTTAACAGTTCAAGAGCAGTGGCGAATCCAAATGATTCCCATTGAAGCCTATGGATCTTTTATACAAATTTTAAATTATTATATTTACTATTAATGGTATCAAAAAAACAGTATACGAGCAACCAATTTCAGACCAGTCTGTGCCTTTTAGAGTTTGAATAGTGGTTCAAGCTTAAACCGTTTGAAATAGTTCTTCTTCTTCTTCTGTGAGGTTTAACGGTGGTTGGCATCCAATATGTTGCATTACCGCTCCCAACTGAACTATAGTATACAGTATATCACTCATTGGCCTATCCCTCTGTTCTGGCACAGATCTACTATTCACAGGGATTCTCTCAGAATCGTTGACCCTTGATCCTGCTCTCCTTTCTTCACTGCCTCAACATACAACCCCTTCCGCACTACTCTGACCCTGGCCACCTCAACCTGCCTCTCCCGCACCCTGACACGTCCGATCCTCAGAAAAATGAGCACCCCTGCAGTTGCACACACAACTTCTACACATTACTCTGTCCCATGTCCTCATGCACACTTCCCACATATTGGAAACTCCCTCCTACACACTCCTGCGACATGCCCATAAATGTGACACTTATAACACCACAGTGGATTGGGCACAAAAGCTCTAACAGTATAACTCATATATCCTAACATTACTTTGTCAGGTAAAGACTCTAAATCAAAGTTCAAAAGAACAGAGAGCATAACCTCTGTTTCACCACAATCTCTGCCAGGTCTATGTCGCACCAAACGGTGAGCGTCACAAGCACCAGGAATCTTCGACTTCAATTGCTCCACCTCCACACTTAATGCTACACCAGAAATCATTCCCTTCAATGGTGTCCTGTACCTAAGTGCAAAGCGAGATACAGGCCTGCTCCCTCTGATCTGAAGAAACACAAGCAAACATCACAAGTCCACTTTGGGTTACCTTCAACAACTCAACAGCACCCACCATCTTTTCCACCCAACCTGAATCCACCCATTGATCAGCCAAAAGGCCTAGCTCCACCACTTCAAAAATCTCACTCCCATTGGATCAAACTTTTCTTTATAATAACCATTTCCATCAATACAATGCTCGGGCTCCGAGTCCCTCACAACACCTTCTACCCCTTCCATTTCATCTCCAGAACTCGAACTGGCATCCAAATTACTCTGTTTGAACTTGACACCAATCTTCCTCGACATACCCTCTCCCTTGTTATTGCTAGCTTCAACAGATTCAAATCCTCTGCCTCCCTCAGTCTTTTCAACCTCCTCTATCATTCCCTCAAATCCTCCTCCATTAACCAATTCCCAGACTCTTTCTGAAAATATTCATCTTTTACAAGACAAAATCCATTTTTATCCTTCTTGAGAGACATGCTTAGCCCTGTACACACACCAATCTACCACAAGAAATTCTGAACCTACTGTTGAAAATAGTAGCAACCAGAATTGGAATGGAATGCATTGGGATTTATGCAAATATGGTGTAGTGTGAAAAGTACAAGTTGCATCAAAACATCCTTTTTTTCTCAAGTAACCCGAAGACAGTCTGCCTGCACGTTCTAACATTGTTTTGGTGTTGGCTCCTTTACGGTTTTGGTCCTAAAGGTGGCAGTGAAAGGCTGAGTCACTGGCTTAATAGGGCTCTTTCATACCGTCCCTAGGAGGGGTGCGTCACTTGAGTGGGTTGAGTCACTGATGTGATCTTCCTGTCTGGGTTGGCGCTCCCCCTTGGGTTGTGCCGTGTTGGCGGAGATCTTTGTGGGCTATACTCTATACTCGGCCTTGTCTCAGGATGTTAAGTTGGTGGTTGAAGATATCCCTCTAGTGGTGTGGGGGCTGTTCTTCGGCAAAGTGGGTGGGGTTATATCCTTCCTGTTTTGCCCTGTCCGAGCGTGTCATCGGATGGGGCCACAGTGTCTCCTGACCCCTCCTGTCTTAGCCTCCAATATTTATGCTGCAGTAGTTTATGTGTCGAGGGGCTAGGGTCAGTTTGTTATATCTGGAGTACTTCTCATGTCCTATCCGGTGTCCTGTGTGAATTTAAGTATGCTCTCTCTAATTCTCTCTTTCTCTCTTTCTTTCTCTCTCTCTCGGGGGACCTGAACCCTAGGACCATGCCTCAGGACTACCTGACATGATGACTCCATGCTGTCCCCAGTCCACCTGGCCGTGTTGCTGCTCCCGTTTCAGCTGTTCTGCCTGTGATTATTATTAATTGACCATGCTGGTCATTTATGAACATTTGAACATCTTGGCCATGTTCTGTTGTAATCTCCACCCGGCACAGCCAGAAGAGGACTGGCCACCCCACACAGTGGTGGACTGGGACCTAGGTTTATTCCTAGCCACCGTGCTTCAACACCTGCATTGCTTGCTGTTTGGGGTTTTAGGCTGGGTTTCTGTACAGCACTTTGAGATATCAGCTGATGTACGAAGGGCTATATAAATCAATTTGATTTGATTTGAAAGGCAAATAATAATAAGTGTAAACAATTTCTAAAGTTGTGCTTGGCTTTCAGCAAGCACACCTAACTAGCGCTGGCTAGCTAGCTAACTAGTTAGCTAAACAGTGTAACTTCCAGCATCCTTCGCTAGTCTATTGGTCAATTTCGCGCCCATCTCATTTTCTCATTTGACATACATTTTTGTTTAGCTAGCTAGCTAACACCTTTCATACAAACAATTCTAGCTTGTCTTTTTACTTGCAGATGGAGGAATGAACTGCCTTTTGTGGCCTCCCAAAGTGCATCAACCAACCTGCATTGATAGGCCAGTGATTGGTCACACTAACCCGTAGTTGACCAACCAAGTAGGTAGCTGGATGCACTTTCAACTCTCTCTGGTGCATCCCAGATCCCAATAATCTCTCCATCTTCCTGAAGTGTGCACTTGCTCACTACACTACTTACTCCCCACAAAATTAAACGCATTGGATTGGTGTTGGCATGGGCTACAGGGGGTTTAAATATATCGCTATTTTCCTTTCAAATCTGGGGAGAAATCTGTTTTTCTTGCTCCCCCCCTCTCTCTCTGCCTGACCAGCTGTTTCTCATGGCTACAGTTTTTTGTACAAATGGCCTATCTCTCCTTTCTTTACATTAACCTTTGCTACCTACACAAGTAGCTAATAGGCCATTTGACTGTAAAATGTGAGTGTGTATGTATATTTGTTAATGTGATGTAGAAATGTCTTTATAGCTATATAAATTGGATGGACATTTGTTTGTATGTGTCTCTACCTTGGGAAGTCCGGTTTGCTCCTAGCCGCCTAACATGAGCCCACAGTGCTACTTATTTACCAACCATTGTCTGTGCCTGTTTTGCGATGCTTTTTCCCCAGGAAAACATTACATGCAATTGTTAGATGCCCCCCCCCCCCATCCATGTTTGGTTTTGATCTGGAGGGGTAGGTAGCATCCAACAATTTGATTTAATAGTTTCTTGTGAAACTGTGATGTAAGATCTGTCTGCCGACTATGGATAGCCTATACATTCCGATGTGGAACATGGGCTGCTGCTACATAGGTACAGTCATTTGATCGTGAGTTATCTGGAACGCGTTCTCTATGGAATGCAATTAGACCTTGTCTTTTTAGTAAATTAAATAATTCATAAAGAGGTCTAATTTCGGGCTCCAAGACCACTCAATCATCACTGACAACCCCATTGTGTCCACCTCCCAGACTGTGAAGAACCTCAGTGGGACCTTGGAAGACACCTTGTTGTGGAATTCAAAGCCGAAACGATGTTGCTACAATGCATAGACTACTACTGCTGCAAATCACACTGATTCACATGGAAGTTCTACCTGGATATTTGTTTTGATTTATATGTCTCAGGCTCTGCACTCTCTTTGTTGGCATCATGTACCTTGCTTTCTGTGAGTAGTCTCAAAAACCTGACCCTAGGCAACGCAGTGACTGGGGTCTGGTTTCAATGATAGGCTCTTTTGGCACATTGAAATTACGTCACTGTGTGCGTCACTACTTTATCCGCTTGAATAAAATACAAAATAGTAGCTAGCAAGATGGAGCTCACAGAGGTTATTTTTAATGTGTGCTTTTTGCAAGTGGCTAGTTTGCATCAACTACCTTCACTAAAACCACTGCAAAGGTTTTGCCTGCAAACTTTGGTTTTAAATCGGACATTCTGGCATGTCTGCCACGTGGCAGTGACATAGTTCCTCTAATCCAAAAGAGTACATCATTGAAACCAGTCACTGTGTTGCCTAGGGTCGGGTTTTTGAGACTATGCTGTGAGCCAGTCATAATTAGCACACTAACTGTTTGCAGATGGTAAGTCTCACACATTGTTTGACTCACAAACGTGAGTTCTTCTAATCATGTGGTTTTATAAAGGACAAAACATAAAACTGGTTATTTTATTGTATCAAACGTTATCCTTTCTCTCAATTTATTTGCTGCAGGAATAGACAGATACAAATCCAGATTAGCATTTGTTTTTTGTATTCAGGTTATAGATTGTTGATTCAGGGTTTCTACTCTCACCATCTGCGTAAGGTGACATCATTTTATGTACAATGACATCACTTTATAATAACGATATCAAACCTTTGTAGAAAACACCTGATTCCTACATAAAATCATTAGCAAAGCAGCAGAGCAGGGATCAAAACAGCATGGGCACATATGGCTTTGTTCTAACGAGACAGATATAGTTCATTACCTAACTAACACCTTCACATCTTTGGGGTTAGCTCCAAATCCTTCCAGTTGCATGATATACATGTCTGAAAATCCTGCTCACTCTTCAACTTGTTGCACTTTCTCACCAATTTTTTCCTTTTCGATAAATTAAATAAAGCAATTTGGCCTGCATGCAGCCTGCTTTATCCCAGTGCGAGACCTGCATTCCTGCATGCCAAGACTAATAAAAGTAAATAAATATATAAACGAAGCCTCCAAACTTTCAGAACCACCTGGCACACATGTTTATATGCTACGGTATTAACATTTTCTTGTACTTTATGGCTCAGAAAACACTTACAGCGGTGTCACAAGGCCATGGGGACACACAGCTCAGCCCCATTAGGCATTTATACATGACCCAGGAGTGAACTACAACGTGAGGAGAGGAGATGGATCACTGGAGGGTAACCAAGATTTGTCCTGGCACAGTCAAGGTGATTAGGACAAACCTTTTTTTCTGATGGTTGTATGATCTTGAAGAGTGTAGAAAGATAGACAGCAGTTTTCTCTGTACATGACAGTGGAAGGGGAGGACCATCCATCTCAGGGAAATTTCATAAAAATAAATATTGTGAAACATTAAAGAAGTTATCCTTTTTAGATATACTATACTAAATATATTCATATGTCACCAAATAATTGGTTAAAATACACTGTTTTGCAATGAAGATAACTTTCATCCTCCTCAGGCTACATTGACTTCAATACAAAACCTATAAGGCTGGTAGGCCTCACTCCCTTCCATGGACATACAGTACATGGTAATTATGATCACCTCCGGAGGACGTCCTCCAACCACTCAAAGCTTTTGTAGTATGAACTGACATGTTGTCCGTCCAATCATAGATGTAGGATCAGAGAACTAACCCAGTGTGTTGTATTGGGATTGTGCCACAGAGCATTATGGGGGGTGTAATGTGTTGAGAAGCTTGGTGACATTGTTGGATAAAGATTAAGAGTGAAGAGTGGCAGTTGAGCATTTTTGGGATATTATTCAATTCAAATTACAGGAGACGGAGGAGGTATATTACACATTGTTTCTTGGGTTTAGAACTTTTTTATTTTCAAAAATGTTGTCCAGTTAGTGCTATTTATTTAAATTTGCCTTGCTAACTTCAGTAGCTAGCTAGCTACCAGCAGTTTTCTCTGCCAAAATGGTAGAATGGCCAACGCTACCAAAATGCTGTGGACTTTTTGTTGAAGAACCCCTTTCATTCTCTGGGGTACATGGAAGGTGCGAATTAACTTCTGCCTGAGATCAGTTTCATGAAGAAGGATGAAAAGTTGAGGGCGTTCAATACCAACTGGTATCAAATGTATAGCTCAGTAATAGACTGAGGTAAAGTTGGTTTAATATTCACACATTCAGACATTCAACAGACAATCAACAAAGCCAATTACAAATGTATAAATCAATAACTAATTCACCGTTTGTCACAGAAAAATCTAACCAGGTATGATATATTCTTTAAATGTCTAGCATACTTTTACAACCTTTGCTTTGAGTAAACATTCCAGTTATGATTTGACAGAAATACATCAAATCTATAAAATCCCATTAATGTCTTGATCGTCTAAAGAATTAACGGACCAAGGCGCAGCGTGCGTAGAGTTCCACATGTTTAATAAATTAAACTCACCAAAACAATACAGAACAAACAAAGCATGAAGTAAATGCAGTGCTCAACAGCAACTCCACAAGAACAAGATCCCACAAAAAGGCTGCCTAAATATGATCCCCAATCAGAGACAACGATAAACAGCTGCCTCTGATTGGGAACCATACCAGGCCAACATAGATATAAACACACTAGATCACCCACCCTAGTCACTCCCCGACCTAACCAAAATAGAGAATAAAAAGCCCCCCCCCCAAAGGTGCGGACCCCGGCCGCAAAACCTGACTCTATAAGGGAGGGTCCGGGTGGGTGTCTAGAGTCGGTGGCGGCTCCTGTGCAGGTCTTTGGCCCCGCCCAGACTCCGGGTCCGGCCATGGAGCTGAGTTGGCTGCCATACCTGGATTGGGCACCGGCGCAGAGGAAGGTTCCGGCCTTGGAGCGGGACTAGACGCCGTGCCTGGACTGGGAACCGGCGCAGAGGAAGGCTCTGGCCTTGGAGCTGGACTGGATGCCATGCTCGGACTGGGCATCAGCGCAGAGGAAGGCTCTTGCCCTGGTCCCGGACTGGTTGCGGACTGGGGACCGTCTCAGGAGGTTCCGGACTGGGGACCGGGGCTGGGAGGTTCCTGGACTGGGGACCGTCGCAGGAGGTTGGCCTTGGAGCTGGACTGGGACGCCATGCTCGGAGGGCATCCGCAGACTGGGGACTTGTCCTGGTCCCGGACTGCTTGCTGGACTGGGACCGTCGCCGGGGTTCTGGACTGGGGACCGTCTCAGAAGCTCTGGACTGGGGACCGTCTGGACTGGGGAATGTCGCCGGAAGCTCTGAACTGGGGACCGTCGCCGGAAGCTCTGGACTGGGGACCTTTGCTGGAGGCTCTGGACTAGGAACCCTCGCAGGAGGCTCTAGACTAAGAACCCTTGCTGGAGGCTCTGAACTGGGAACCCTCTCAGGAGGCTCTGGACTAGGAACCCTCAATGAAGGCTCTGGACTGGGAACCCTCTCTGGAGGCTCTGGACTGGGGACACGCACTTCCGGAGAGTGCGAGGAGCAGGCACAGGACGTACCTGACTGGGAAGGCACACTTGAGGGAGACCCTCAGTGCGAGGAGCAGGCACAGGACGTACCTGACTGGGAAGGCACACTTGAGGGAGAGTGCGAGGAGCTAGCCCAGGACGTACTGTGCTGTGGAGGCGCACTGGAGACCTGGTGTGTAGAACCGGCACAAATTGTACCGGAACAATGACACACTGCGCACAGCGAGTGCGGGGAGCTGGCACAGGATGTACTGGGCAATGTTTGCGCACTTGAGACCTGGTGCGTAGAACCGGCACAACTTGTAACGAAATGGTGACACACACTTCAGGGCGAGTGCGTGGAGGAGACACAGGACGTACTGGACAGGGGAGGCGCACTGGAAGCCAGATGCGTGAAACTGGTGCAGATGACACCGGACTGGTGTCACGCTCCTCAGCACGTCCGCTCTGCAGCACTCTCATCGCCACCACCTCTCTCCGGAATCTTTCATCGAGTTCCTCCTTCGATTCCCTGATGGTCCAGAGACATTTTTTGGGCTGTCTTATGGGCTTTCTACCTGGCAGCGAACCCCGGCGTCCTCGCTGTCCTCCCTTCTCTTCTTGCGTTTTAGGGATTAGAGAGAGCATACTTAAATTCACACAGGACACCGGATAAGACAGGAGAAAACTCCAGAAATAACAGACTGACCCGAGCCCCCCAACACATAAAATACTACAGCATAAATACTGGAGGCTGAGACAGGAGGAGTCAGGAGACACTGTGGCCCCATCAGATGAATACATGTCTAGCATACTTTTACAACATTTTGTTTTGAGTAAACATTCCATAATACCTGAATACTTCTCTGCATGATTTAGTGTCTAGCAAGCCAAGACCACGGGGCTTGATGTACAGTATGTAGGAGCAAGACCCAAGTGAAGACTGGGTTGAAGTAACAATGTTTATTGCAACAACAGGGGCAGGCAAATTGACAGGTCAAGGCAGGCAGGGGTTGATAATTCAGAGTAGGGGCAAAGGCACAGGACTGCAGGCAGGCTCAGAGTCAGGACAGCCAGAGGTCGGTAATCCAGAGTAGGGGCAAAGGCACAGGACGGCAGGCAGGCTCAGAGTCAGGACAGCCAGAGGTCGGTAATCCAGAGTAGGGGCAAAGGCACAGGACGGCAGGCAGGCTCAGAGTCAGGACAGCCAGAGGTCGGTAATCCAGAGTAGGGGCAAAGGCACAGGACGGCAGGCAGGCTCAGAGTCAGGACAGGCAAGGGTCAAAACCAGGAGGACAAGAAAAAGAGAGACAGGGGAAAGCAGGAGCTGAGACAAAACGCTCGTTGACTTGAACAAACAAGACAAACTGGCCCAGACAGACAGAAAACACAGGTATGAATACCCAGGGGAAAGTGGGGAAGATGGGGGACACCTGGAGGGGGGTGGAGACAAGCACAAGGACAGGTGAAACAGATCGGAGCGTGACTGTTATACGTTTGATCAATGGGTATAATGGTAAATCTGATCCCCAAGTCCTCATAGGCTCACTTGGCTATTATAGAGTTGGAGGTAAAGAAAAAATATGAAATTAGGACATTAAAACACATCCATTCACATAAAATATGTATTTTAAAGTATAAATACCTTTCTAAGACCACTGTCCTTCTGGAGGTTTAAAAGGCTTGCAAGTAGTTATTTCTGCAAAGAATGTGAATTGAAAGGGATATGGTAATACCTATATAGGTGACGTAGTTTCTCCACTGGTGTAATGGGTATAATGTGTGGTAGTTGCGCACCTCCCTGCAGAATTATGTAGAGCTGATTTGGGCCAGTTGATATTTTTTTTCATGATCTTTTGTGATAAATCTAATTTTCTCATAGTCTTTGTGCTAGCAGTCTAAGAGAGAAAGAGAGCAAATAGCACAGTTGAAGTCCTATATTTTAATGGTTGGTGCCAGTAGATTACAGAGGGGTTCACATACAGTCCTGAGGCAAATCATAATGTAAACATTTAGTCCAAAAACAGAACATGTACCTTCCACTTCTTATATTAGTGTTTTTGCTTTTTTTGTTATCCACCCTCTGATATTTTTCAATACCCATGCTAATATATATATATATATATATAGTATACGTACACCATCGTTCAAAAGTTTGTGGTCATTTAGAAATTGTTGGTCACTTCGTCACTTGTTTTTAATAGAAAAGCCATTTTTTGGTCCATTAAAATAACATCAAATTGATCAGAAAATACATTGTAGACATTGTTAATGTTGTAAATGTCTATTATAGTAGGAAACAGCAGATTATTTATGGAATATCTGCATAAGCGTACAGAAGCCCATTATCAGCAACCAACACTCCTGTGTTCCAATGGCACGTTGTGTTAGCTAATCCAAGTTTATCATTTTACAAGGCTAATTGATCATTAGAAACCATTTTGCAATTATGTTAGCACAGCTGAAAACTGTTGGTCTGATAAAAGAAACAATAAAACTGGCCTTCTTTAGACTAGTTGAGTATCTGGAGCATCAGCATTTGTGGGTTCAATTACAGGCTCAAAATGGCCAGAAGCAAACAACTTTCTTCTGAAACTCGTCAGTCTATTCTTGTTCTGAGAAATTAAGGCTATTCCATGCGAGAAATTGCCAAGTAACTGAAGATCTGGTACAACGCTGTGTACTACACCCTTCACAGAACAGCACAAACTAGCTCTAACCAGAATAGAAAGAGGAGTGGGAGGCCCCGGTGCACAACTAAGCAAGAGGACAAGTACATTAGAGTTGTAATTGCACGTTTAGATTCTTTACACGCTGATCATCTTTTCTGGGATATTGCATCATCCATTCAAATTTAGAGTAAAGAGAAAAGTTGACACAGCACATTTTTTTTGTGTGCGCTCATGTAGGCTTTTCACTTTCCTCCGGTATTTATTTAGCAAAGATGATAACACATACTCGCTCCGGACTCATGGCATAAATGTTGCAGCAGCCCAGGCTACACCTAAACATTAGAAATCTGACATACTGTATGGGATGAAAATGAGACAATATTTCCATCTGATCAACTGTAGGATACTAATAAGAACAGGTCAGGGTAACTAATTGGTAACGTTATGTATTTATAGTGTTTGTGTGTCAGGAGAAAATGTGAATGTGATCAAATTTGATTATATTCAAAAATATTACCTGGAATGAATCAGTCAGATGTGAGTAATTATTTATAAGTCATACAGTTGCATAGGCCTGCATGATGCAAACATAGATAAAGCAAGTTCAGCCATGTGAGTTCTGTCTGTGTCTGGGTGAAGAAAATGCCCCTCCTAATCTAGTCTAATGTAGTCTAAATATAATTTATATGAACAAATATAAGGTAGCTGCAGTTGAAATGGATTCATCCCCCCAGTGCCAGGAGTTTTTCTCAGGAGTTTTCTAAAACCATGTGACTTGATTAGTAAAACTGGTCCCATCATAGCCCATATAAAACCTTTAAACAACTGATTAATCACTTTCATACCTTATAGGGTCCAGAATAGCCTTCATTTCTCAGGTTAATATATAAGGAAAAACTTCAGGCCCCTGGAGGTCAAATTTGCTCCACCGCTCTGGGTCCTATGGTGCCACCAGACTGCTTGCAGTTGTCAGTTATCGTCAGGTATGTGGATGATCAGGGCTTGAGTCAGGAACGTTCCTTGAGCTACTTTGATGTGTCAAGTCGGCGAGATGTGCAGTCTGTGTTCGACTTTATGAATTCTGAGATGTCTGAGTTCATAGAGAAATTCGTTGTCCAAACCTACGATGGCGCAGCTGTAATGGAATGTGTCTGCTATTTGTATTTACAGCTATGTCCCCTCATGTTCCATGATTAAGTGGTGATGACTACTCCACTCCACTACCATTGTCAACTTTCTCCTGAAAAACTGAAGCCATGATGTCTCATGTGCCCGCTCATCTACTGGCACATTGAATGTTTCCCTACTTAGAAATGTGAGTACCCCTATCAATTTTCTTTTATTACTGCACGTAGAGTCAATCACATACACAATCACATTATTACACATCAAAGATTTTACTCCTTGCTTGGACTAACTCATTAATAGCTCTTTTGTCTAACTGCGTAGTGTCTTGTGTTATTGTTTTTTGTATTCCCTGTCAAGCCTCTGAACACCTCAACTCATGCCTCATACCCTCATTCAATCACTGCTGTGATCCCTTTCCAACACTGTGTAAGTAGTCCTCTCATTCCCATTCCCCATAATATTGTACTATAAATGCTTTTAATAAATGCTTTACGTTAAAATAATTTGTCTTTGACGATTTTTGAAACACACTTTATGGTCTTTGTGTGTTCCGCGCCTATGCCGTGGGTCTCCCATCCTCCTCCATTTTTCAAGCGCAGGTGAGTTTCATTTCCAGCAAACGGTGCTTTTCCAGATGTTATTGTGATAATAGGGAATAATACAGTGCGTCTCGTTTTCATACAGAGGACGAGGAGCAGTGCTGTGCCAGTTGCTAGATGCCCACTGGGCTTCTACATATTCCGCACTTCAGAGCAGTTGTTCCCAACCAGGGGTACTAAGACCACTGGGGTACTTGACCTGTCCACAGGGGGTACTTGAGAAGACTCATGAGAACATAGGCCTACTGATAAAATGCACATGAGGGGGTGCTTCAGGGGTACTCTGGGCAGATCAAATTCAGATGGTGGTACAGTAACTAAAAAAAGTTGGAAACCACTGCTTCAGAGAGTATTTGAAGAGGTGGAGCCACTAATGCTTCTTGAAGACAGTATCCTCTTAAGAGCTTGGGCGTAATCTTAATGGCTATCCCTCGCAGTCTTGAAGATTAACCTAACGTTGCAGGTGTTAAAGAAACGCCTGAACAGGGTCAGCAGAAACCGGATGATGACCTGTTAAGGGTGCTTAGAGATAAACAGCACATGATTCCCACTTGTGATTGTTAGGCATGGCTGACAGTGATTCCAACGCTCTGAAGTGTATTTCCAGTGTAGAGCATTTCCACATACCTGTGGTGAAGTGCACATGTTCAGTTTGTGATGCTTGTTTCTCAGGCAGCTATCGAGGTCTGCATGTGTTGGTCTATAAGACTCATGTACTGGCTCCAATAGAGCTGTTGATAAGAACAGATGCATTACTACCACATCACTGGCAGATGCTCAGGTCCACTCTCTCTAATATATAAATATATATCTCTCTATATATATCTCTCTCTATACATCTCTCTCTATATATCTCTTTATATATATCTCTCTATCTATCTATCTCTCTCTCTCTCTCTCTCGCTCTCTCTCAGTACCAACATGTCCCCCTCAGCCCCCTCCCTAACAGAGGCATTTTACTGGGTAATAGAGCTGCTCTCAACAGTATATCCCTGCAGAACCACAGTCTGGTTCTGTTTTCTCCTCGAGGCTGTTTTTGATACACAGCTCTGCCCCTTCAGTGTTTGGTGTGCCTCTCACCATGTCAAACTGAGTTGGACCATGGAAGCTGTTCACGTCCCCTTGGATATCCTCCAGTTCCTCCAGAGAAACCTCGAAACGAACATGAACGAACTATATAAGACTGACCTGGTTGTTTTACCAACCAATTTATGTTGCCAGACATATAATCCAAATAGAATAGTGAATAAGCCTTCATTAAATACTTCCTGATTACTCTAAGAGAATATAAATGAATGCCCGTGTTTCTTATTTAGTAATATATTCAACTATGATGACACATAAGGCTACTCTTGAGTTCAACACTTCAATGCAAACAGAGAGACAAGTGGAACAATTGACAGCCCACTGAAAGACTGCTTAAATAACTAAAAAAGAATCTTCCTTGGTGTAGCTCCATGGCAACAAATGATCCAAGCTTCATTTGCAAGAGAAGTATGTGAGGAAATTACTGATACAGAAGATTCTTATATCACTTCCAAATCCCAATTCAAGAGGTACTTGTTTGTTTATACGTGAATAAAGAGTGTTAGGCGGTCACATGTGGCAGGCATGGCCGTAGCCAGGATCTGAGTCTTAGTGAGCTCCCCCATCCAAGAATTGTAAGCAACTGCATTTCTATACATTTTTAAACTCTAAAATGCTATTTGGAGAAAAGCAAAAACAAGCAAAAAAATGACCCCAGCCATTATCACATTAGAGGCTGTAGCTTAATTAATCTCTACAAACATATAGCCTATTAGCTATACAATTAGCTGCTACACATTAACTCAGAACTGCGATTAAAAACTATAATTTAAACACCTACGAAGGATAGAAAAAAATATTTTAATAGCTAAAAATAAACAAAAACAACCTTCTTTTGTTGCAGTTTTACTGTCATGCCCTGACCTTAGGGAGCCTTTTTATTTCTCTATTTGGTTAGGTCAGGGTGTGATTTGGGTGGGCATTCTATGTTTTCTGTTTCTTTGTTTTTGGCCGAGTGTGGTTTCCAATCAGAGTCAGCTGTCTATCGTTGTCTCTGATTGAGGATCGTACTTAGGCAGCCCCTTTGCCCACATTTAGGTAGTGGGATCTTGTCTTTGTTTGTTGCATGCTGAATTGTTACTTTCGTTGTGGTGTTTATTGTTACTTTCGTTGTGGTGTTTCTTGTTTTTTTTTTGGTGGAACATTTAATAAAGAAAATGTACGCCTACTATGCTGCACCTTGGTACGGTCATTCTACCATTAACGATGGATGTAACATTTACAGCTAATTTGCTGTAATTCAACGTGAGTTTCAGACCTCGGTATCCTCCTATGTAGCTACAGCCCTGGCAAGTCAGATGTCACATTGCTAGAAATGTATAGGTGAACAGTAAACTAGTAGACTTTAATGCACATGAGATCCTCTCAGCACAAGCAGTTTCCTCTTAAACCTGAGCAGTATGATGAACACATTTACTCAATCATCTGTGAATTTACTATTTTAAAATCTGCAGTAATATAGGGTGCAACTTGGCCTCTAATAATGGGGTTCTTTATACATATTGACTAACTGGGTTGCAGTGGCTTGTTATAATCTATTCTGTGTAAAGATGTGTCTGTCCGGAGCATGAACCTGCTTGCTGCTAAGCTTCAAATCAAATGTTATTTGTCACATGCGCTGAATACAATAGGTGTAGACCTTACAGTGAAATGCTTAGTTACAAGCCCTTAATCAAAAATTAAGGGCCATCCCCCCAAAAAAATAAAAATAATTCAAACAATAAAATAATACATATATTTTTTTTATATACATATATATATATATATATATATATAAAATGTAACTAAAATAACAAACATATTTTTCAATAAAAGTAACAAATAGGTAAAGAGCAGCAGTAAAATAGCAAGGCTATACACATGGGTTACCGGTACAGAGTCAATGTGCGGGGAGCACCGGTTAGTCGAGGTAATTGAGGTAATATGTACATGTAGGTCGAGTAAATAAAGTGACTATGCATAGATAATAAACAGAGAGTAGCAGCAGCGTAAAATAGGGGGTGGGGTAATGCAAGTAATCTGGGTAGCCAGTCATAGAACAGTCTATGACTAAGGTGGCTGGAGTCTTTGACAATTTTTTGGGACTTCCTCTGACACTGCATGGTATAGAGATCTTGGATGGCAGGAAGCTTGGCCCCAGTGATGTCCTGGGCTGTATGCAATACCCTCTAGGTTTCTTCCCTCTGTATTGCCTTGTGGTCGGAGGCCTAGCAGTTGCCATACCAGGCAGTGATGCAACCAGTCAAGATGCTCTCGATGGTGCAGCTGTAGAACCTTTTAACGTAACTGAGGATCCAAGCCAAATCTTTTCAGTCTCCTGAGGGGAATAAGTTTTATCGTGCCCTCTTCACGTCTGTCTTGGTGCGCGTGGACCATGTTAGTGTGTTTTATGTGGACAGCAAGGTACTTGAAGCTCTCAACCTGCTCCACTACAACCATGTCGATAAGACTGGTGTGTGCTCCGTCCTCCTTTTCCTGTAGTCCACAAGCATCGCCATTGTCTGGATCATATTGAGGGAGAGGTTGTGTCCTTGCACCACACAGCACGATCTCTGACCTCTTCCCTATAGGCTGTCTCATTGTTGTCGGTGATCAGGCCTACCACTGTTGCGTCATCGGCAAACTTAATGATGGTGTTGGAATCGTGCCTGGCCATGTAGTCATGAGTGAACAGTGAGTACAGGAGGGGACTGAGCACGCACCCCTCAGGGGCCCCGAGTTGTTACCTTCCCTTACTACCTGAGGGTGGCCCGTCACGAAGTCCAGGATTCAGTTGCAGAGGAAGGTGTTTAGTCCTAGGGTCCTTAGCTTAGTGTTGAGTTTTAAGGGCACTGTGGTGTTGAACGCTGAGCTGTAGATGCTGAGCTGCATTCTCACATAGGTGTTCCTTTTGTCCAGGTGTCAAAGGGCAGTGTGGAGTGCAATGGAGATTGCATCATCTGTGGATCTTTTTTTGCGGTATGCATATCAGAGTGGGTCTAGGTTTTCTGGGATAATGGTGTTGATGTGAGCTATGACCAGCCTTTCAAAGCATTTCATGGTTACAGACGTCAGCTGCAGAGAGTGTGTTCACACAGTCATCTGGAAAGGCTAATGCTCTCATGCATGTTTCAGTGTTAATTGCCTTGAAGCGAGCATAGAAGTTATTTAGCTTGTCTGGTAGGCTCGTGTCACTGGGCAGCTCTCGCCTGTGCTTCCCTTTGTAGTCTGTAATAGTTTGCAAGCCCTGCAACATCCGATGAGCGTCAGAGCCGGTGTAGTACGTTTCGATCTTAGTCCTGTATTGACGCTTTGCCTGTTTGATGGTTCGTTGGAGGGCATAGTGAGATTTCTTATAAGCTTCCGGGTTAGAGTCCCGCTCCTTGAGAGCGGCATCTATACCCTTTAGCTCAGTTCAAATGTTGCCTGTAATCCATGGCTTCTGGTTGGGGTATGTACGTACAGTCACTGTGGGGACAAAGTCCTCGATGCACTTATTGTAGATAGTGTGGTCCCAAGCTTATCATGAGATACTCTACCTCAGGCGAGCATAACCACGAGACTTCCTTAGATATCGTGCACCAGCTGTTGTTCACATATATGCATAGGCCCCCGCCCCATGTCTTACCAGAGGCTGCTGTTCTGTCCTGCCGATGGAGTGTAGCTGTATGTTCTTAATGTCGTTGTTCAGCCACGACTCGGTGAAACATAAGCTATTACAGTTGTTAATGTCCCGTTGGTAGGAAATATACGTGATGGAGTTTGTCTATTTTATTAGCGATTGATTGTCCTCGGATGGGGCCACAGAGTCTCCTGACCCCTCCTGTCTCAGCCTACAGTATTTATGCTGCAGTAGTTTGTGTCGGGGGGCTAGGGTCAGTTTGTTATATCTGGAGTACTTCTCCTGTCCTATTCAGTGTCCTGTGTGAATTTAAGTATGCTCTCTCTAATTCTCTCTTTCTCTCTTTCTTTCTCTCTCTCGGAGGACCTGAGCCCTAGGACCATGCCTCAGGACAACCTGGCATGATGACTCCTTGCTGTCCCCAGTCCACCTGGCCGAGCTGCTGCTCCAGTTTCAACTTTTCTGCCTGTGATTATTATTATTTGACCATGCTGGTCATTTATGAACATTTGAACATCTTGGCCATGTCTCCTTTTCCTGTGAATAACGGGGATAAGGGCCTTGTCGGACGTCTGAAGTAAATTCTTCCCGGGTGAGTAATCACTGTCCTGATATCTAGAAACTATTTTCGTCATAAGACACGGTGGTGTCACGCCCTGACCTTAGAGATCCTTTTAATTCTCTATTTGGTTAGGTCAGGGTGTGACTAGGGTGGGCAATCTATGTTTTTTATTTCTTTGTTGGCCTGGTATGGTTCCCAATCAGAGGCAGTTGTCTATCGTTGTCTGTGATTGGGGATCGTATTTAGGCAGCCTTTTCCCACCTGTAGAGAACACTACAGTTACATTGGAGGAGTGTGTTGTCAAGGGCAGGCAATTACTTCCAGGGGACATGTGTTGGCCTTGGCATACTTATAAAGCGCAAACACTTGCCAAAGGAGATAGGCAGCATTCTTCAACATCAGTGGTTTCTAGAGGTGATTGTGTCAGCAAATCTACTCAGTGTACTCACAAAAACCCATCAGATTTGGTGAATATGTACATTCTGCATCTTCCCTTCTGTTATTTTACGTTTTTCTACGACAGTGTAAGTTCTAATGACTCCTTAGAGAGAGTTCATCCAAGTCCCTGGTGCACTTGAAAAAGCAGGGCACCTCTTTGTCTAGCTTTGCAGTGCCCTTTTCCCAGTAACCCCATTGTGAATTCACTTAAGCATTCCATACACATCTAACCCCCCACCACTCACAGTACCATAGGAGAGGTTAACCTTTGTAAGTCAATCGCTACAATTCACCATGTGTCTGATGGGCTGTACCAGCACTGCCAGAGAAATGAAAAAGGTCCAGTAATCATTGGGTAGCCCCAATGAAATTACATTGAATTCCTTGACAATGCCCTTTTCTCTAGTCTGTCAAAGTGCCCTCCAAAGAAATCGTGACTTATAATAAAGAAATTGAATTATCGGGGGTATAAAACACAGATTGTCTTTTTACTTACATTTGCTATGATTGAAAAGAGACAGGTCCATAGCTTATTTGGGGCACAGGGAGATTAAGAGGTTTAGGAAGCCTGAGCAGACCTATACAATATGGGAACATTTTCCTTCGTGCTTTGGGCAATGAGGTGTGTAGAAATATAAAATGAACACTTCTCTAAATAAATTATTGTATTAGTATCAGCATTTAATAGATATTACATTTTTGTTCCAGCAATGTTACAAATTCACCCAATAATAATTGGTTTACTGAGTTAAATAAAGTTGTTGAATTGATTTAAATCTCATTACTTCCCTGAAAAAGTTGTGTCTTTGGCAGTCATGTCCCCTGCTCAGGGTATTGTGACGAAACTTCCATACCATGAACGTTCAATTTTTTTAACTTCAAATACATTACACATTTTAAATGTCCTGAGCATTGCAGGAAAGTTCTCCTGAAAATAGGTTATCAAATTAAGATCCTACATCTGTAGGAAGTCCCACTCAGTTGACTACTTAAAAAATGGTGAAAGTCCTTAATGGCGCTGCCCATACTAAAACTGGCTTTTGGGCACTAGAGTTCTCTCTATCTGTCTCTGGCACTGACCCTCAGAAGTTGGAAGTATAGAATACTGATTTATAGTGCTCATTCCCATCATAATATTTTCCCTGCTGCAAATGTGTACACCGTTTGGATTTGATTGTTTAATTGTATGTTGTACTGTACTTTTTCCACATTTTGTTGTGTTACAAAGTGGGATTAAAATGGATTTAATTGTAATTTTTTTGTCAACGATCTACACAAAATACTCTGTCAAAGTGGAAGAACAAAACAATTATGAAAAATAAAACACTAATATATCTTGATTAGACAAGTATTCACCCCCCTGAGACAATATATGTTAGAATCACCTTTGGCAGCGATGACAGCTGTGAGTCTTTCTGTGTAAGTCTCTAAGAGCTTTGCCCATTATTCTTTTTAAAATTCTTCAAGCACTGTCAAGTTGATTGTTGACCATGGCTAGAAAGCCATTTTCAAGTATTGGCATAGATTTTCAAGCTGATTACAGTCAAATCTGTAACTAGGCCACACAGGAACATTCAATGTCGTCTTGGTAAGCAACTCCAGTGTATATTTGGCATTGTGTTTTAGGTTATTGTCTTGCTGAAAGTTGAATTCATCTCCCAGTGTCTGTTGGAAAGAAAACTGAGGATTTTCTCTTGGATTTTTCCTGTGCTTATAGCTATATTCTGTTTATTTTTATCCTAAAAAACTCCCTATTCCTTGCTGATGACAAGCATACCCAAAACATGATGCAGCCACAACCATGCTTGCAAATATGAAGTGGTACTCAGTGATGTGTTGTGTTGGATTTGCCCCAAACATAACTCTTTGTATTCAGGACAAAAAGTTAATTTCTATGCAACATTTTTTGCAGTATTACATAAGTGCCTTGTTGCAAACCAGATGCATGTTTTGGAATATTTGTATTATGTACATGCTTCCTTCTTTTCACTTTGTTATTTAGGTTGGTATTGTGGAGTAACTACAATGTTGTTGATCCATACTCAGTTTTCTCCTATCACAGCCATTAAACTCTAACTGTTTTAAAATCACCAACATCCTCATGGTGAAATCCCTGAGCAGTTTACTTCCTCTCCGGCAATGGAGTTAGGAATGATGCCTGTACCTTTGTAGTAACTGGGTGTATTGATACACCATCCAAAGCCTAATTAATAGCTTCACCACCCTGAAAGGGATATTCAGCATCTGCTTATTGTATTTACATTTTTTTGTACATCTACCAATCGGTACCCTTCTTTGCGAGGCATTGAATAACACTGTCTTGTTGGCAAAACATTATCCTAATTTGACTTTGGTGCAGATCATGTTGCTCTTCAAGTTACAGTCTCTGGTAAACACACACTATATCAAATAAAATCAAAGTTTATTTGTCACATGCACAGGATACAGAAGGTATAAACAGAACAGTGAAATGGTTGCTTGCATAGTGGAGTTTTCAGCTTTGTTTTTAAAAATACATTTCAAAGATGTTTTATTAACAAAATTCTACTTTGACATTATAGTGTATTGTGTGTAAATCAGTGACACACAATCTCAATTTAATCATTTTTAAATTCAGGCTATAACACAACAAAATGTGGTTCAAGTAAAGGGGTGTGAACACTGTCTGAGGGCACTGTAGCTTCCTCTCTTGTTTTTTCTTTATCAGATATATTTTTTATTTGTATTAGTTATACTATTTTGATATTGATTACTGCCTGCTGGGTGGAGATTGCAGTGAATCATTTCACGGTACTTGTGCATGTGACAATAAAACTTTAACTTTAATTACCCCCACTTTAGCTCTGTTAATTGTCTCCATTTTCATCTAGGTGTTAAACCAAATCAAAGCACTGTGATGGAGAATGGAACTGAAAGGATAGACCACTTGGAAGTAACTTGATTTCATATTTAGTTATTTTCTTACTGGGGGGAATAAACCAGGTTTCCAATCAGTCATGGCCTAAGGATACATCTGCCAGTCTATAGTATGGAGGACTGCCTGTATATTACTACCTGATTATATATGGACGTTCTTAGTGCCTGAAACCAGGGACAGTGTGAATGTTTCCTATTTGTAAACTAGGAAGACACTGATTCTGTGCTTGAAGTCAAAGTGGATAGGAATGACAGGAAGTAAGGGGGGTTCTATGCCCGACTCCACTTCCTCTCAGTGTCCTGTTTGGTGTTTTGTCTCTGAACACTATGGTTTTCAGTGGTCCTAGCATCCAGATGGTTGGTGTGACATATAGACCTAAAAACAGAGCCACGAGGAAGGATGGTCCTCGGCTAGTTTTTCCCCTTTTTTCCAAAACACATGTGATTCCAGTCAGCCCTCCGTTCTCAGCCGTGGCATCTGAAACTTTGACACTTCCCCTCATGGGCCAAACCATAGTCGATTTTTTTCAAACAAGGTTATATACAGTGCCTTGCAAAAGTATTCGGCCCCCTTGAACTTTGTAACCCTTTGCCACATTTCAGGCTTCAAACATAAAGATATAAAACTGTATTTTTTTGTGAAGAATCAACAACAAGTGGGACACAATCATGAAGTGGAACAACATTTATTGGATATTTCAAACCTTTTTAACAAATCAAAAACTGAAAAATTGAGCGTGCAAAATTAGTCAGCCCCTTTACTTTCAGTGCAGCAAACTCTCTCCAGAAGTTCAGTGAGGATCTCTGAATGATCCAATGTTGACCTAAATGACTAATGATGATAAATACAATCCACCTGTGTGTAATCAAGTCTCCGTATAAATGCACCTGCACTGTGATAGACTCAGAGGTCCGTTAAAAGCGCAGAGAGCATCATGAAGAACAAGGAACATACCAGGCAGGTCCGAGATACTGTTGTGAAGAAATTTAAAGCCGGATTTGGATACAAAAATATTTCCCAAGCTTTAAACATCCCAAGGAGCACTGTGCAAGCGATAATATTGAAATGGAAGGAATATCAGACCACTGCAAATCTACCAAGACCTGGCCGTCCCTCTAAACTTTCAGCTCATACAAGGAGAAGACTGATCAGAGATGCAGCCAAGAGGCCCATGATCACTCTGGATGAACTGCAGAGATCTACAGCTGAGGTGGGAGACTCTGTCCATAGGACAAAAATCAGTCGTATATTGCACAAATCTGGCCTTTATGGAAGAGTGGCAAGAAGAAAGCCATTTCTTAAAGATATCCATAAAAAGTGTCATTTAAAGTTTGCCACAAGCCACCTGGGAGACACACCAAACATGTGGAAGAAGGTGCTCTGGTCAGATGAAACCAAAATTGAAATTTTTGGCAACAATGCAAAACGTTATGTTTGGCGTAAAAGCAATGCAGCTCATCACCCTGAACACACCATCCCCACTGTCAAACATGGTGGTGGCAGCATCATGGTTTGGGCCTGCTTTTCTTCAGCAGGGACAGGGATGATGGTTAAAATTGATGGGAAGATGGATGGAGCCAAATACAGGACCATTCTGGAAGAAAACCTGATGGAGTCTGCAAAAGACCTGAGACTGGGACAGAGATTTGTCTTCCAACAAGACAATGATCCAAAACATAAAGCAAAATCTACAATGGAATGGTTCAAAAATAAACATATCCAGGTGTTAGAATGACCAAGTCAAAGTCCAGACCTGAATCCAATCGAGAATCTGTGGAAAGAACTGAAAACTGCTGTTCACAAATGCTCTCCATCCAACCGCACTGAGCTCAAGCTGTTTTGCAAGGAGGAATGGGAAAAAATTTCAGTCTCTCGATGTGCAAAACTGATAGAGACATACCCCAAGCGACTTACAGCTGTAATCGCAGCAAAAGGTGGCGCTACAAAGTATTAACTTAAGGGGGCTGAATAATTTTGCACACCCAATTTTTCAGTTTTTGATTTGTTAAATAAGTTTGAAATATCCAATAAATGTCGTTCCACTTCATGATTGTGTCCCACTTGTTGTTGATTCTTCACAAAAAATACAGTTTTATATCTTTATGTTTGAAGCCTGAAATGTGGCAAAAGGTCGCAAAGTTCAAGGGGGCCGAATACTTTTGCAAGGCACTGTATATATATATCACAAAGTGAGTACACCCCTCACATTTTTTGTAAATATTTGAGTATATCGTTTCATGTGACAACACTGAAGAAATGACACTCACTGTAAAGTAGTGAGTGTACAGCTTGTATAACAGTGTAAATTTGCTGTCCCCTCAAAATAACTCAACACACAGCCATTAATGTCTAAACCGCTGGCAACAAAAGTGAGTACACCCTTAAGTGAAAATGTCCAAATTGGGCCCAATTAGCCATTTTCCCTCCCAATGTCATGTGACTCGTTAGTGTTACAATGTCTCAGGTGTGAATGGGGAGCAGGTGTGTTAAATTTGGTGTCATCGCTCTCACACTCCCTCATACTGACTGGTCACTGGAAGTTCAACATAGCACCTTATGGCAAAAAACTCTGAGGATCTGAGAAAAAAAATGGTTGCTCAACATAAAGATGGCCTGGGCTATAAGAAGACCCTGAAACTGAGCTGCAGCACAGTGGCCAAGACCATACAGCGGTTTAACTGGACAGGTTCCACTCAGAAGAGGCCCCGCCATGGTCGACCAAAGAAGTTGAGTGCACGTGCTCAGCGTCATATCCAGAGGTTGTCTTTGGGAAAGAGATGTATGAGTGCTGCCAGCATTGCTGCAGAGGTTGAAGGGGTGGGGGAGTCAGCCTGTCAGTGCTCAGACCATACACCGTACACTGCATCAAATTGGTCTGCATGGCTGTCGTCCCAGAAGGAAGCCTCTTCTAAAGATGATGCTACAAGAAAGCCCGCAAACAGTTTGCTGAAGACAAGCAGACTAAGGACATGGATTACTGGAACCATGTCCTGTGGTCTGATGAGACCAAGATAAACTTATTTGGTTCAGATGGTGTCAAGCGTGTGTGGCGGCAACCAGGTGAGGAGTACAAAGACAAGTGTGTCTTGCCTACAGTCAAGCATGGTGGTGAGAGTGTCATGGTCTGGGGCTGCATGAGTGCTGCCGGCACTGGGGAGCTACAGTTCATTGACGGAACCATGAATGCCAACATGTACTGTGACATACTGAAGCAGAGCATGATTCCCTCCCTTCGGAGACTGGGCCGCAGGGCAGTATTCCAACATGATAACGACCCCAAACACACCTCCAAGACGACCACTGCCTTGCTAAAGAAGCTGAGGGTAAAGGTGATGGACTGGCCAAGCATGTCTCCAGACCTTTAACCATATTGAGCATCTGTGGGGCATCCTCAAACAGAAGGTGGAGGAGTGCAAGGTCTCTAACATCCACCAGCTCTCACAAAATATTGACACTTTGGGCCCAATTTGGACATTTTCACTTAGGGGTGTACTCACTTTTGTTGCCAGCGGTTTAGACATTAATGGCTGTGTGAGTTATTTTGAGGGTACAGAAAATTTACACTGTTATACAAGCTGTACACTCACTACTTTACATTGTAGCAATGTGTCATTTCTTCAGTGTTGTCACATGAAAAGATATACAAAAATGTGAGTGGTGTGCTCACTTTTGTGATATACTGTATATAAATATATGTACAGTATGTACCTGTATATTCACTATTCTTCAACAATGTAGAACATTGTAAAAATGAAGAAAACCCCTGGAATGAGTAGGTGTGTCCAAAACTTTGACTGGTACTGTATATACAGTCAAAGGTTCAAAGGTTTGGAATATACAGTACCAGTCAAAGGTTTGGACACACCTACTCTTTTAATGTTTTTTTCTTTATTTGTACTATTTTCTACATTGTGGAATAATAGTGAAGGCATCAAAACTATGAAATAGCACATATGCAATTATGTAGTTTCCATTTTTTTTAAACAAATCAAAATATATTATATATTTTGAGTTTCTTCAATGTTTCCACCCTTTGCCTTGATGACAGCTTTGTACACTCTTGGTATTCTCTCAACCAGCATCATGAGGTAATCACCTGGAATGCATGTCAATTAACAGGTGTGCCCTTTTAAGTTCATTTGTGGAATTTCTTTCCATTGAGAGAATGCCAAGAGTGTGCAAAGCTGTCATCAAGGCAAAGGGTGATTACTTTGAAGAATCTCAAATATAAAATATATTTTAATTGTTTAACACTTTGTTGTAATTTCATAGTTTTGATGTCTTCACTACAATGTAGAAAAGAGTA
Organism: Oncorhynchus masou masou; assembly: GCF_036934945.1. NCBI lineage: Eukaryota > Metazoa > Chordata > Actinopteri > Salmoniformes > Salmonidae > Oncorhynchus > Oncorhynchus masou. The sequence goes on along the minus strand of NC_088230.1, from coordinate 22,337,851 downwards.
AAATAAAGAAAAACTCTTGAATCAGTAGGTGCGTCCAATCTTTTGACTGGTACTGTATATATTTATTTCAGTAGACTGAGCTAAACAGTTGCTATTAACATTTTACAGGGTAATTGAATAGACCCACAGAGACCCACAGATATCCACAATGCTGCTTTTAATGTGTTGTATTGCATGTGCATGAAGTTGATAGCATGGCTTCGGTCAAGCTCATATATTACCCAATGCTAACCGAAAACGTGGTACAATTTAAAAATATATACATATTTTGATGCTATGTTGTGCTACATTACATTTGAATTAATTGTCAAACTAAGTTTTTGAACATGATCTCGGCTGTTTATTGTATGATGTTATAAATTATAGTGTCCAAACACAACATTGTTCAACAAAATTGGTCTTGGGCTTAAAAAGTAACTGAAGTTGACCCAGTTGTCAGGCACTTGTTTAAAGTAACCAGAATGAACCCAATGGCATTTTTATGTCAGATGTTCACTCCTTTACTGTGCTCCTTTGGCCACATTTAAGACACCGCATCATGTGGTTATGGATTCTCAAAGAGGAAGAGAGAATACGTTAAAAAGGAAGTATAAGGATCTGAATACTACAAGTAACTGCAGAGGCCGTGCTACATGCCTGTTTAGTTTTGTGTGTGGCACAAAAGTGGTTTGCTTGTTTTATAATAACCATCAGATACACACAAAGACCCTTTAACTAGTGTGCACTTATCAAATTGTAAACACTGGCAAGCAAGCCTGTATATTCAGGAGGCAGGAGTGTGGGAGAACCAACATTGGGCAACAAGTGGTATAATGAGTGGTATTTACATGTACAATGTATTTACATGTACATTTGAGAATCTTACTTGAACATATTTTAAGAGCTTAAAAGCTACTGAAACTTATTTTTGCTGAAGTGTCTACTGATAAAATGTGCTAATATCCCTCTAATTATTTTCAATTCAACTTCATACTGTATGTCCAGCCATGTCGACCACACCTGTTCCATTTTTATTAGGACAAACTATTAAGGAAATTCCCCTTTCAACCCAAAATTGTCTTTGATGGAGAGAGATAAATGAGTTTGTTTTGTCACGAGTCCACCACATGCTCAAGATGAATTAAAATTGTATCAAGAACTCCACAACTCAATACTTCATCCACATTTTAGTAGTAAGGCTATCACCAGGAAGTAGTGGTGGAGGGCTGGTGCACACCTGTGTTTCTTACTGTCTGGTTCTCTGGCCATTCTGTCTGTGTCCTTCCAAAGATATACACAGGAAGAAAACCCAAACATAGCTGTTTTTGTGTTAGTCTCAGTCTTAATAACGGGCTCCATTCAGCTGAAATCTCCTTGATATGGGCCTTTGAAAGAGGGGATTTTTTTACTAGAAGACAAGCGACACTGTAATCACCAGCTCCCAAAGAAAACCACTGTGTTAAATAATTTACTGTAAACAGCAAGGGAATGTTAATTATCCACTGGCTCTGATCTTAAAGGACTAAATGGATTTAACTTGTAATTTTGAATGGCGTTGGAGGAACCTCACACATGGCTATGTGGGGGACTGCACTGTACACCATGTTCAGTGTTTCACCAGCATGTGCTTTCTCTATGAAATAATATTTTGTCCATCAGTAACTCTTCTCTAGCATGCTACCTATCTAAATGGCTATAGCAGGTGTTTATTCTGTCCATCTACGGTTGCTAAACCTGTTTTTAGATGACATCATTGTGTACTGTTGGTTGAAATATATACTTACTTCTAAAATACCAACTGCATCACTGCTAAGTCCAACATTCGGACACCACTGATTATAGTCATGCCTGATAATCACACTATAAAAAAAACAACTTGTATTGGAGAGACTAAGAGAAAAAACTCAAGAGTGAGCCTATGATGAGTTTCTTGATGATGTCAGGCCAGTGGATATTGACTCTAATCAGCCTAATATTGTTCTGAACACCTGGCTTTTTCATTATCTATGACAATGGTCTCATCCCTTGGACAATTGTATAAGCTAAACAATATGCATTTAAAATAAAATAGAAAGAACTGGATGGAAAAATGAAAACAGTATAATCCTCATCAAAGACCAGAGGTTTGTTCATATCAGTTAATGGTTACTGATTTATTACCAGAAGGTTTTATTTAGTAGTAGCAATGTGGTTTTAATTACATTATACCATGTGCTTTCAAATCGAAGTTAGCTATACTGGAAGACATGCTGAAGTCAGAGCAAAAACATCGACTTGCCTTTCAAAGCTTGTGAAAGGCATTCTTTTGATCTAGTGCATATGAAACAAAGCCCATCATTTAAAAAATAATAAATAGAATATCCTAAAAACAAAAGCGGTACTGTCACCTGTTTTACATTTCTTTTCACTGTATGTAACTGTGGTTTTGTGGAGCTGATGCTGGAGGAGTATAAAAACTGTCTGGGATAATCCTCTATCCCCTGTCTAAATCCTCTTAGCTCCCTCGGGACCAGGACCAGAGTTGGCCATAAATGCAGAGTTTCCAGCAGAGGTCCTTCTTTTAAACATTTTATAGTGACAGGTTACAGAGCGCCAGGTCAGGGGAGTGAACCCCACAGCTTTTACACAGGGATTCAGGCCCACCACACATGCTCAGAGTTTATGCCACACAGGAACACTCTCCGAGTCAACAAGGGGTCACACATTTTTCTGTTACTTAGGTAATTTACTGGGGTAGACTTAATGATGGAGCCTCGGGATTGGAAGTGGCACTAAGCCAGTTGTCAGTTCATTTCACAACCACGCAGCACATGATGATGAGGCTGATTAGCATTGATTGCTTAGTCAGTTGATTAGCAAGTAATAATAGATTGATTGACCGTGATCCAAGGTACGGATTCTAGTTAGGGTTCTTGTCTCTGACTCACCATAATCTCAAAGAGGCACATTCCTGTTGAACTCATTAGGACAGGTATTTTTCCCATAGAGGGGCTAAATACATTTAGATACCAGAGTCTGCACACACACTAAGTAAGCCAACATGCATACACAGATGCATGCTGACATTAAAGCAAATTTAGTTACTTTTAATTTACTGTAGTGTAGCCTATTCCTCTGTAATTTACGATGTAAGTCTTGATAGTTAGCCCTTTCAACATTGACCTTTTCACTATGTCTTAAATCATTGTTAGAGGATGTTTACAATCTTTAGAAACTAACATTTTGATCTGACTGTATGTTTCTTAATTCCCTTGGTAACCGTTCATTGGCACAGCAAACCTCCATGTTCAGGGCATAGTCAGTAATATATGACAACTGTGAATGATTATGATCGTTAAAGGTCATGGCAAGCAAAAATGATGTTTTTAGATTCATATTCAGGTGGTTAAAACCTAGATTTGCCATCAGCATGTAAGTAAATCTCTCTGAAGATTCCACATTCCCAGTAGCCTTTGAACTCGTTCTCCCTACATTTAAATATCCTGCGTACCTGTGTTTCAATTTCCTGTGGACTTGAACACTGGCATTTCAGACAACTTCAATAAAAATAAACAAATCTCCTGATGGAAATCAAAGCTGCTGTACTCTGACAAATAAATAGAAAACGACATACTCTAGAGTGGACAGTGTTTGTGTACCAGAGGCTTCCACTGTATTGTTGGCTCACACTGATAACCAAAGGCACCAAAGAATCCATGCAACGTTGAGAGTAATTTGTGCAGGTTTCAAGACATGGCTTCATGGAATTGTATTTTTATTTGCACTTGTATCTTTGTTATTCATGTGCAGCTAAAGCAAACTCCGTGTGGTCAGACTCCTGCCTGAGTTTTTATCTACCAGTCCGGAGCAGTAAACCCTGAACCTTTAAAAGCCTGGCATAGAGAGACAGTGGACTTCATATCTCTTTTGCTCTCTTGAAGCTGCATCAGTTGGACAACAGTGTGATGAGCAGACCAGAGCCAGTGAGCAGTCAGTAACTGCAAGGACAGCACATTAACGTGCATCTATTTCCACTGACAGGCCAATCACTCATGCACACTGATATGTAAAGGAAAAGAGGAGAACATCTGATCAAAATTACATCAGATGGACCCTTTTCCCCAGAAATATCATGCTCCTGTACAGGATTATTTTCCGATGGCGACCTGCCAGGTATCAACGACATTATAGGGTCTCTTTGTCGACTGTTATATAACACAGCATCCGTAAATAAAGTGAGGACATTTCCAACACCTTGTCTTCCGCATGTTTAATTCATGAAAAGTTCCTCAGTGGTATAATTTTGTGGTTGGGACAAAGCTGTTGCTAAGCATGAGCATTCACCACTGAAGAAATGCACTATTTCTTCTGGCTCCCCGTTGGAGGCTCTCTCTCAACATGCAGGAAGGTACTTTGAGGCTGCTGGGCAGCGCTGCTTTGCCTGGCTGTTTTGGCTGGATGCTAGAAAGCCATCAGCATGTGTGATGGGGCTAAAGGGATAAAGGGCCGGATACTCACAAAGAGGGATGGAGCTCAAGCCTGAACTTTGACCGTCTTTCTAAAACACTAGGCGTAAATTGGCACAGATGATTCAATATGTCATGGCAACAATGGGGGCATTCACACAGCCGTTTAGCTACTGGTCACAATAAACACACGTGGGTCTTCCATGTGATGTAGAATCCCTACTTGAACCCTGCGTGAAGTAGCTAGAACCCTATTTGGCTTAGCGTGTGCAGGTATCTGCAGTCCATCTGATGAGAGAGGTTTCTGGACGCAAAACAACTACTATCACAGCTTCTTTCTCGTCCTTAGATCGTTTGTTTCACTTCATTACCGTCTGTGCGTAATCATTCCACAATCGAACGTCGAGCCCCATTAACAAAGGGGGAGTGTAGAAAAATGACGTGTCACATCACGTCTCTAGTTGGTGCAAGGTCTATTCCAAGCATGAAATGATGAAAGCCTAGTTAAGTTTCAGTCTGCTGCACAAACATTTGAACTCCAACCACTGCTTTGATGTTGTGTCATGTCTAGACCATACATCATTTAAGAGTGTGGCACCAGCTGGTACCATGTCCCCTCTCTACCATCTCTTCAGGGTTCCCACATACTGTAGAATGTCCCCTTGCTGCTCTGAGAAAGCATAGAGGCTTATACTGAAGGGCCTTGCTCTTTTACGCTGTCTCAGCTAAAAGACAGGGGAGACCGCAAGACTTACCACATGAGAATAGTGTGTAGAAAGGACTGCATATCAACAAGATCAGAACTTGATTGAACTGTTGAACTAGAACACCAGGGTCAAAGATCACAAGATCTAGACAAGGTCTTTGGAGCCCTAGTACATTACACATCCTGGACTGTGTTGGACATGCATCAGTAGTCAACGGCCTCCTAGGTACTCCTGTACAGGTTACAGGCTGGCCTTTTTGATGTCAGAAGTCACCTGTGTTTAAGGCCATGTCCAATATGTAAGCAAAACCGTTTGAGAAGCATTGAAACATATGTTCTGCTTAATTCCTCTCACTTTTTAGAAATGCGATGTGTAATTCTTACGCGGGCTTTACGCATGCTCTATGAAGGCTTTGTGAATACTCTATGAAGTCACTCTGAATCTGCTTAAAAATGGGACCGCATCTCATAATACCAGCTGCACCTGGTCTGAGTTAACATGACAGTCATACAACTGAAAATAGGCTGTTATGGTGACCTGAAGTGATATGAATTGAACTGATGCAAAGCCCATCATTGTCAGCCAAAGGAGTTCATGTGTTTTGCCTTGTTTGTCTATGTATCGGTCCGTATTGGGACTTGCCTGACTGGTGAAAGACAACATCCCAGCACATGTGGATGAGGTTGTGAGCTTTGAGGTTTAGAGTATTCTCCTTACGAGTCTTTGCGTGACATGCCCTTGTGACACACACAACGCTAAGATCAATACCCCTGACAATGTGGGATATCTCGGATCACACAGGATCAAAGGCAGAGCTTCCGCTGGCCAACCTTCACAAAGATATTCAGATGCTTCAAAGGATTTAGAAAAACATAATGAAAAGCTGGATTAAAGGCCAGGTGATCTCAACACGAATGTTATGTCAGTAGTGGTGCCTTGTGTTAAAGATCAACTGATCATGCTTATTAACAACAAGCTAACAGAAGTGTCTTCCAAATTTTTTGGGGGTCCATGTTCTTTTATGGAATTTTCGTGAAATTGTAGTGCAAAACAATACTCTGTAGGAAGTCTTGCAAGGCGTCTATGATTTTCACAATAGCTGGCAATAACACCACTGCAGCTTACCTTGGCAGTCCCAGATGGAATGCATATCCCCAAGGAATTGAGATGATTATTGGAGTCTACATGAGATGCTTTGGAAAATGTGAAGTGTCTTCTGTAGATTAGATACAGAATGGGACAATGTTTTGTATGTTTATCGGGGCTCAGAGGTGATAGATAATGGACAACCTCATTGGATGTTGAATGTGCTAAGCTTATTGTACTTTCTTCCTTTCAGATATCACTGCCCTTGAATGCCCCCCACGCTGCTGTACCTACATGTGTTTTGACTCTGGCCCAAACAATCGGTTTCTGGGACAGATCAGACAGTTAGAATGGATTTTCATTCTAGAAATCGTCAGGGAGGTAATCGAATCCAGACTTATTGCTGGGAGAAGAAACTAACATCCGTGGGCGTGGTGTAACGTTTGGCCGGAGCAAGGAGTTTGGGTATGCAGGTAAGTATTAGGCCACAAAACATGGCAACTCCTTGCCCCCAGTCATGCTCTGCCCTGGAAAAACACATGGCATTTATTACCAAAGGACTCCATATGATTAGCAAGAGAGAGGGGTATTCTAGATGAAGCCATGGGTTTATTGAGAGTCTCAGGGCATCAATCCATGCTGTGTGCAGTGCACCACCTCTCTTCTATTCCCCTGGGTTCCTGCAGCAGGTGGTTCACATTTTTGCCGAGAAGAATTCAATAATAATAATAATAACACACATTCAGTATGAAATGGAATGGAATGAAAAATTCATCCAGGAAACAAAAAGAAAAGTTTCCCACATGATTCCAGCCATGACTGAACTTCATGACACCATGTGAGTCAGGTGAGGGCCGGAGGGTGATAAATCTAAAATCCCTTATTTTAATGTTCGCTTGGAATGTTGCATGTTACCAGAGAAGCACTTCTATTCTTAAATGGGACCTCGCTATTTTTAACTGATTAGGTTAGCGTTATTCCTTGAATTTAGTGCATATGTTTATGTTTTCCACCATACAATTAAAATCAAATTCAATTACATGTATCACATGCACTGAATACAAGAGGTGTAGATGTCAAATTGCAAAGCTCACTTACAAGCATATAACCAACAAGTTCAAGAAAATGATTTTACTAAATAACTAAATAAACTAGAGTAAAATATAAAAAGTAACACAATAAAATAGCAATAGGGAGGCTATATACAGGGGGTACCGGTACCTATTGTATGTGCGTGGGTACAGGTCAGTTGAGGTAATTTGACTCCAACATTTGTGTTATTGCCATCTTTTATTTTGACCATATTCCAAATAAGTTCTGCAACTCATTTCTTTCTCCCCCAATAACAGGTTATCTGATGCAAATGGCTGGCAAGTTCTGCTACTTGACCTTTTGAGCGGGGTTAAGGAAGTCAGGTTGCTAAGACGCACACACGCACACACACACACACACACACACACACACACACACACACACACACACACACACACACACACACACACACACACACACACACACACACACACACACACACACACACACACACACACACACACACACACACACACACACACACACACACCACACTCTCTCCTACCCACACTGCAATACTTTCTTAATTAGATGATTTGGGATGTTACAGATATCCAGAGCCTATACCCAGCGGCTAACTCACCCTGTGTCTGATTTTCGTCATATGAAAAAGAAGGTCCAGAAAAGTACAAATGCATCATTTTTGGCTCTTACTGAAAAGGCAATAATCCAATAAAAATATCCCATTGTTCTCTTCTAAATCTGTAAATAGCTCAACAATTCATCATTGAATCAACTTTATTAGACCCACAGTGTTTTATGATGCAGTCAAAAGGCAATCAAGTTTTTCCTGGGACTTTCAAATTTGCACTGGCACTTTGTACATTTCAAGTGTTTAGAAAGCATACAATTACCATTGTGTTGATAATGGGTTCCAAGTCATATCTTATGAGATGAGACTACATGGGTGACAGGCCTCTTGACCAGTTCTTCAGGAAAGGTGGTTAGATCTTGCAGGATTTGCCCATCTTTAGTATTCAGGACATAGTGGATGAATGCCAGCACAGTCAAGCAAACTCTCAAAAGACAATGTGCTCATGGAATTGGTAGGCCTTTCCAAGTTGGCCAGTTATTTGCAGAGACCAGTCTCAAAGAATGATCTTTTCTCACTCTCTCTTGTCATGTGATGTAAACTGGCTTTGGGTGGCCTCAGTGTCGGTCCATCTATAGCAGAATCTGTGCTGTTTTGTTACACCAACATTGTTGCTCTCATGATTTTAACTATAAATGCATAACATTCCCTTTCTTTTTGATTCAAATAAGCATTTCATTTCTGAGGCCTTCTGTGGTTTGGCTGCCAGCTGCTGTTTGTACACGGAGATGCCCATGATGATAAGGTATTCGCTGGAGAAACTGGAGAGGGCTGCAGTACTGGCGAAACCCGAGTGCCGGAGACAGCCAATAAATACTATAAAATCCATGTGGTCCTGGTGGAGTGGAGGATATAACCATGCACTGCTGCTCTGAGGCTTGGGCTTTGGCTCTTTCACATGCTGGGGGAATAAAAAGACTGAGTGGTTCAATGTGGCTCGCTCGCTGGGCGAAGCAGCTTGTCAACCCGCTGACCTCTGTAAAGGCTGCTCCATCTGCAGCTTACGCCTCAGACCGCCACTACGAGGAGGAGAGAGGGGGAAAGGCCAACTCTGCCTCAGGCGCTGGTGCGGTTGGTGGTCGTTATGTATTTAACTGATTGGCTTTTTTCAACTGGAAGGTTTTGCTTATACTTTAAAGGAGCACATAGAGAGGTGTGTTTACCATGATGATCAGCTGTCAGAATCAACCAGGTAATGCCTCAGTCTGAAGACACTTTAAGCTATTGGTTTGATTTGCCCGTGGTTTGGATTGGCTCCTTTCTGCCGGCGTCTGTCAGAACCATGATGCCAATGGGTGTTAGCGTATGGGCTGATAGGAAATGAGTGGTTCATCAGCAGTAGTGTCAAAAACAGTATCTCAGATCACATCTTGACACTACATGGCCCAGTCCAGGCCTGGCCCTAGGCTTGTGCTGCTATTATCTTTTCATTGTTTGCTCAACGCCACATTCTTTGGCTTCAGCAATGGCATGTAACAATTGCGTCCAGATTCATACAAACCCTCCATGGATTCATCTGAATCTTTAGAGGACTTGATTTACAAGCCAGTGTGGTGTGTTTATGCGTGCTAGATTACCTAGGTACAGGCCTAAAGGAGCCCTAATGCTGCGCTGGTGACACTTACTCACTTTATTAGAAATAGTTGTAACAGTTCTGTGCCACTTGAGGAACTGCCCCCACTATTAATGGCTACAAGGGAGCTATGTAAGGTTTTTTATTTGAGAAATGTGAAAATATTTCCAAGAACACCAAACCTCATTAAACTCAGAGAGCCAATAGAAATATGAACATCCCAGCAAACTAGTAACATTCCCAGAACATTAGCTAAGATTCCAAATAAGTTCTAGTTAGGGTTTTATCTAGCCTTAGGATGATAACTTCCCAAAAACACTCCGAGAATGTTTTTGATAACTTAATCTTTACATTTTTTATTTTCCAAAAATATATACTGTATATCCTTGGAATGTTCTCCTAACTTTCACTAAAATGTGCAGCTAATGTAATAACACAATGTACCAGTAATGTTTTCCCAGCAAACCAAAATTGGTTCTGTGAATGTTCCCAGAGCATTCGTTTGGTAGCTGCAAATGTTTTCATAACACATATAAAACATTCCCCTGATGTTGCAAGAACGTTACTATAACACATTTAATCAGTTATTTAAAGGTTCCCAGAATGTTTCATTATGTTCTCGGGACATTGTGGGGAAATGACAAGAGATATGTTCACAAAACACAAAAACTCTCCAGTTGTGTGGATGATTCTACAATGTTAATTTTAATGCGGAAAAAACACGCACCTGATGTTCCCAGAACATGGGCATCTTTAAAATTGAGATCATTACAATATTTATAACCAACACGCTAAGTTCTGGTTCTTCCTCTGCTAGAGGGACCTGTAACTCACAAAGATACAGTGCATTCGGAAAGCATTCAGACCCCTTGATTCTAGCCACATTTTGTCCACATTGTGTGTAGATTGACGAGGAAAAGTTTTTTTTTAATCCGTTATAGAATAAGGCTGTAACGTATACAGCCTTATTCTATAACGGATTAAAAAAAAAAAACTTTCCTCGTCAATCTACACACAATACCTCATAACAGATTTTTAGAAATTTTTGCAAATGTATTAAAATTTTAAAACGGAAATACCTTATTTACATAAGTATTCAGACCCTTTGCTATGAGAATTGACATTGAGCTCAGGTTCATCCTGTTTCCATTGATCATCCTTGAGATGTTCTAAAACTTGATTGGATTCCACCAGTGGTAAATTATATTTATTGGACACGATTTGGGAAGGCACAAACAGGTGAAGTCGGATGTTTACATACACTTATGTTGGAGTCATTAAAACTTGTTTTTCCTGTTAACAAACTATAGTTTTGGTTAGGACATCTACTTTGTGCATAACACGTGATTTTTCCAACAAATGTTTACAGACAGATTAGTTCACTTATAATTCACTGTATCACAATTCCAGGGGGTAAGAAGTTTACATACACTAAGTAGACTGTGCCTTTAAATAGCTAGGAAAATTACAGAAAATTATGTATGGATTTAGAAGCTTCTTAAAGGCTAATTGACATAATTTGAGTCAATTGGAGGTGCACCTGTGGATGTATTTCAAGGCCTACCTTCAAAGTCAGTGCCTCTTTGCTTGACATCATGGGAAAATCAAAAGATATCAGCCAAGACCTCAGAAAAAATGGTAGACCTCCACAGGTCTGGTTCATCCTTGGGAGCAATTTCCAAACTCCTGAAGGGAACATGTTCATCTGTACAAACAATAGTACGCAAGTACAAACACCATGGGACCACGCAGCCATCATACCGCTCAGAAAGGAGATGTGTTCTGTTTCCTAGAGATGAATGTACTTTGGTGCAAAAAGTGCAAATCAATCACAGAACAACAGCAAAGGACCTTGTGAAGATGCTGGAGGAAACAGGTACGAAAGTATCTACATCCACAGTAAAACGAGTCCTATATCAACATAACCCTGAAAGGACGCTCAGCAAGGAAGAGGCCACTGCTCCAAAAACCACCATAAAAAAAGCCAGACAACGGTTTGCAACCGCACATGGGGACAAAGATCGTACTTTTTGGAGAAATGTCCTCTGGTCTGATAAAGCAAAAATAGATCTGTTTGGCCACAATGACCATTGTTATGTTTGGAGGAAAAAGGGGGAGGCTTGCAAGAACACCATCCCACCGTGAAGCACGGGAGTGGCAGCATCATGCTGTGGGGTGCTTTGCTGCAGGAGGGACTGGTGCACTTCACAAAATAGATCATGTGACAGGAAAAGTATGTGGATATATTGAAGCAACATCTCAAGACATCAGTCAGGAAGTTAAAACGTGGTCGCAAATGGGTCTTCCACATGGACAACAACCCCAAACACACGTCCAAAGCTGTGGCAAAATGGCTAAAGGACAACAAAGTCAAGGTATTGGAGTGGCCATCACAAAGCACTGACCTCAATCCTATAGAAAAATTGTGGGCAGAACTGAAAAAGCGTGTACGAGTAAGGAGGCCTACAAACCTGACTCAGTTACACCAGCTCTGTCAGGAGGAACGGGTCAAAATTCCCCCAACTTATTGTGGGGATCTTGTGGAAGGCTACCTGAAAAGTTTGACCCAAGTTAAACTATTTAAAGGCAATGCTACTAAATACTAATTGAGTGTATGTAAACTTCTGACCCACTGGGAATATGATGAAAGAAATAAAAGCTCAAATTAATCATTATCTCTGTTATTCTTCTGAAGTTTCACATCCTTACAATAAAGTGGTGATCCTAACTGAAAAAAGACAGGGTATTTTTACTAGGATTAAATGTCAGGAATTGTGAAAAACTTAGTTCAAATGTATTTGGCTAAGGTGTATGTAAACTTCCGAATTCAACTGTACCTGTATATATATGGTTCTGACAGTGCATGTCAGAGCAAAAACTAAGCCATGTGGTCGAAATAATTACTCATAGAACTCCGAGACAGGATTGTGTCGAGGCACAGATCTGGGGAAGGGTACCAAAACATTTATTCAGCATTGAAGAACACAGTGGCCTCCATCATTCTTAAATGGAAAAAGTTTGGAACCACCAAGAATCTTCCTAGAGATGGCTGCCCTGCCAAACTGAGCAATCAGGGCACAATGGCTTCGGTCAGGGAGGTGAACAAGAAACCAATGGTCACTCTGACGGAGCTCCAGAGTCCCTCTGTGGAGATGGGAGAATCTTCTAGAAGTTCAACCATCTCTGAAGCACTCCACCAATCAGGCCTTTATGGTAGAGTGGCCAGTTGGAAGCCAATCCTCAGTGAAAGGCACATGACAGCCCACTTGGAGTTTGACAAAAGGCACCAAAAGACTCTCAGACCATGAGAAACAAGATTCTCTGACCTGAATGCCAAGCGTCACATCTGGAGGAAATCTGGCACCATCCCTACGGTGAAGAATGGTGGTGGCAGCATACCACCCTGCATACCACTGCTGGCTTGCTTCTGAAGCTAAGCAGGGTTGGACCTGGTCAGTCCCTGGATGGGAGACCAGATGCTGCTGGAAGTGGTGTTGGAGGGCCCCTAGGAGGCACTCTTTCCTCTGGTCTAAAAAATATCCCAATACCCCAGGGCAGTGATTGGGGACACTACCCTGTGTAACGGGTGTCATGACTGAGGTCATTAAAGATCCCCTGGCACTTATCGTAAGAGTAGGGGTGTTAACCCCGGTGCCCTGGCTAAATTCCCAATCTGGCCCTCAAACCATCACGGTCACCTAATAATCCCCAGTTTACAGTTGGCTCATTCATCCCCCTCCACTCCCCTGTCACTATTCCCTCGGTCGTTGCTGTAAATGATAATGTGTTCTCAGTCAACTTACCTGGTAAAATAACTAATAAATGAAAAATGAAATGCTGTGGGGATGTTTTTCAGTTCCAGAGGACTGGGAGACTAGTCAGTATCAAGGGAAAGAGCAAAGTACAGATAGATTCTTGATCAAAACCTGCTCCAAAACTGCTCAGGACCCCAGACTGAGGCAAAGATTCACCTTCCAACAGGACAATGACCTTAAGCACACAGCCAAGACAGCGCAGGGGTGGCTTCAGGACAAGTCTCTGAATGTCCTTGAGTGGCCCAGCGAGAGCCTGGACTTGAACCCCATTGAACATCTCTGGAGAGACCTGAAAATAGCTGTGCAGCGATGCTCCCTATCCAATCTGACAGAGCTTGAGAGGATCTACACACCAAATACCAGTGTGCCAAGCTTGTAGCATCATACCCAAGAAGACTCAAGGCTGTAATCTCTGCCGAAGGTGCTTCAACAAGTAAAGGGTTCTGAGTGAAGGGTCTGAATACTTATCTAAATGTAAAATTGCCAAAAATTCTGAAATCCTGTTTTTGCTTTGTCATTATGGGGTATTGTGTGTAAATTGATGAGGGGAAGAAACAATGTAATCCATTTTAGAATAAGGCTGTAACGTAACAAGATGTGGAAGAAGTCAAGGGGTCTGAATACTTTCAGAATGCACTGAATAGAGTTTCCAAAGTTATTTAGAAATGCAAAAAATTACATTTTAACATGATTTTAAACGGCTAAGAAAAGAGTAATACATCTGGGGTGTCACCACTGACCCTTAATCATATGATTTAAGGTGACATGGAGGATGCCAGATGGAGAGGGCCCAAATAAGTAACTTTTAGGTTAAGATGCTTATGTGAGAGGTGCTTTATTCCCATAACTATTTTTAGGAGCCAGAGCATTTTTATAGAGGATATAAACAACCGACAATGTATTCTTGAATGTTGAATAAATTGGCCATTACCTCTTGTAACTAACCACATGGTCTCTCTCCAGAGGTATGTGTCTGTGGGGTGAAAAATGTTAAGCAGGCTCACATGGTCAGGAAGATAAATGGGGCTAAATGGGGGTCTTTGGAAAGTGTGAACCTGGAAAAATGTGTGTTTGGTCTGCACTGCCAGTGTTTGTGCAAGGCAGTGCGTTTAGGGATGTGGGAATGTTATAGAGCTCCTCTCGTCTCCTGGGAACCGGGAGACATAATGGGCCATGAGGGAACCTATGTCAATAAAGTCAGCAAAGAAAGGGAAGGGATTAGATTTGAAATCAGTGCTCATTTCAATGCTAAATCCATATGCCTGTCACTTAGATAGACTCAAATCATTATGAAACATTCACTTCTACTAAGTACATGGCCTATGTAGTGTGTATAATACCATAAATCATCAGATTGGTGTAACATTGGGAGGCATTTATTTTTTATCTGGTCCAGCTTTAACGTGGCAGAACCTTCAGCACACAGGCCTGCAGCGGACTGGCAGACTCTCGCGAAACTTGGCAGAGACAGATTGGGGCTGCATAGAGCCGTTGGCATGCTGAAAAGAAAAGGCTAGTGAGTCGTAGCACTTTTTAAAGGGCTCTGAGAACCACAGCAGTCTCCCTCACAGTCTCACCCCACAAAAGGGATCCCTAACAACATAGTGTTGCTCTGTTCGCAGGACATGTGGCTTTGAATACCGATATGTCTCTACATCATACATCTGATCAAAACATGTCAGGGAGAGCAAATAGTCTGGGTAGCCATTTGATTAGCTGTTTAGGTGTCTTATGGCTTGGTTGTGGAAGCTGTTTAGAAGCCTCTTGGACCGAGACTTAAAAAAAATATATATTGTTTTTTATTTCGTCTTTATTTAACCAGGTAGGCTACTTAAGAACAAGTTCTCATTTTCAACTGCGACCTGGCCAAGATAAAGCAAATCAGTGTGACACAGATAACAACACAGAGTTACACATGGAATAAACAATAAACAAGCCAATAACACAATAAACAAGTAAATAACACAGTAGGAAAAAAAGAAAGTCTATATACAGTGTGTGCAAAAGGCATGAGGAGGTAGGCAATAAATAGTCCATAGGAGCGAATAATTACAATTTAGCAGATTAACACTGGAGTGATAAATGAGCAGATGATGATGTGTAAGTAGAGATACTGGTGTGCAAAAGAGCAGAAAAGTAAATAAAAACAGTATGGGGATGCGGTTGGTAGATTGGGTGGGCTATTTACAGATGGACTATGTACAGCTGCAGCGATCGGTTAGCTACTCAGATAGCTAAAGTTGGTGAGGTAAATACAAGTCTCCAACTTCAGCGATTTTTACAATTCGTTCCAGTCACTGGCAGCAGAGAACTGGAAGAAAAGGCGGCCAAATGAGGTGTTTGATCAGTGAGATATATCTGCTGGAATGTGTGCTACGGGTGGGTGTTGTTATCATGACCAGTGAACTGAGATAAGGCGGAGCTTTACCTAGCATAGACTTATAGATTACCTGGAGCCAGTGGGTCTAGCGATGAATATGTAGCAAGAGCCAGCCGACTAGAGCATACAGGTCGCAGTGGTGGGTGGTATAAGGTGATTTGGTAACAAAACGGATGGCACTGTGATAGACTGCATCCAATTTGCTGAGTAGAGTATTGGAAGCTATTTTGTAGATGACATCGCCGAAGTCGAGGATCGGTAGGATAGTCAGTTTTATTAGGGCAAGTTTGGCGGCGTGAGTGAAGGAGGCTTTGTTGCGAAATAGAAAGACAACTCTAGATTTGATTTGGGATTGGAGATGTTTAATATGAGTCTGGAAGGAGAGTTTACAGTCTAGCCAGACACCTAGGTATTTATAGTTGTCCACATATTCTAGGTTGGAACCGTCCAGGGTGGTGATGCTGGTCGGGTCTGCGGGTGCGGGCAGCGAATGGTTGAAGTGCATGCATTTGGTTTTACTAGCGTTTTAGAGTAGTTGGAGGCCACGGAAGGAGTGTTATATGGCATTGAAGCTCGTTTGGAGGTTAGTTAGCACAGTGTCCAAGGAAGGGCCAGATGTATACAGAATGGTGTCGTCTGCGTAGAGGTGATTCAGGGAATCGACCGCAGCAAGAGCGACATCATTGATATATACAGAGAAAAGTGTCGGCCCGAGAATTGAACCCTGTGGTACTCCCATAGAGACTGCCAGAGGTCCGGAAAACATGCCCTCCGATTTGACACACTGAACTCTGTCTGCAAAGTAGTTGGTGAAGCAGGCAAGGCAGTCATTAGAAAAAAGAGATCTCCTTATCTGCCGATGATTGACAGAGTCAAAAGCCTTGGCCTGGATGATGAGGACGGCTGCACAGTACTGTCTTTTACCGATGGCGGTTATGATATCATTTAGTACCTTGAGCGTGGCTGAGGTGCACCCGTGACTGGCTCGGAAACCGGATTGCACAGCGGAGAAGGTAAGGAAATGGTCAGTGATCTGTTTATTAACTTGGCTTTCGAAGACTTTAGATAGGCAGGGCAGGATGGATAGAGGTCTGTAACAGTTTGGGTCTAGAGTGTAACAACCTTTGAAGAGGGGGATGACTGCGGCAGCTTTCCAATCTTTAGGGATCTCAGACAATACGAAAGAGAGGTTGAACAGGCTGGTAATAGGGGTTGCAACAATGACGGTGGATAGATTAGAAGGAGAGGGTCCAGATTGTCAAGCCCAGCTGATTTGTACGGGTCCAGGTTTTGCAGCTCTTTCAGAACATCTGCTAACTGACATTTACTTCTGAGGTACTGACCTGTTGCAACCTCGACAACCACTGGGATTATTATTATTATTTGACCCTGCTGGTCATTTATGAACATTTGAACATCTTGGCCATGTTCTGTTATAATCTCCACCCGGCACAGCCAGAAGATGGAAGGAGAGGAGGATCAAAATGCAGCGTGGTAAATGTTTGTCATGTTTTAATTGAACAAACTGAACACTACACAAAATAATAATGAAGAGAAAATGAAATAGTTCTGCCAGGTGAACAGACACCTGTCAGAACTATCCCTCTCAAAGATGCAGACTCCGGCCGCAAAACCTGAACCTATAGGAGAGGGTCTGGAGAGGGTCTGCGTGGGCGTCTGTCCACTCCACCATAGTCTTTGCCCGCTTAAGTGGCTCCTTTGGAGCGGCGACCCTCGACGCAGACCTCGGACTGGGGACCCTTGCAGCGGGCCCCGAATAGATGGGAGACTCCGGCTGCGCCGGACAGGCGGGAGACTCCGGCAGCACCGGACAGGCGGTAGACTCCGGCAGTGCTGTAGTGAAGGGCGACTCCGGCAGCGCCGTAGTGACGGGCGGCTCTGGCAGCTCCTGCACGATGGGCAGCTCTGGCAGCTCCTGACTGATGGGCGGCTCTGGCAGCTCAGGACAGACGGGCGGCTCTGGCAGCTCAGGACAGAGGGGCGGCTCTGGCAGCTCAGGACAGACGGGCGGCTCTGGCCTGGAGAGAGAACCTAGAGGGAGCAGACGGAAAGACAGCCTGGTGCGTGGGGCTGCCACAGGACCCACCAGGCTGGGGAGACCTACAGGAGGCCTGGTGCTTGGAGGAGGCACAGGATGGACCGGGCTGTGGGGAAGCACTGAAGATCTGGTGCATACCACTCGCACCTCTCCCTTAGGCTCAATACCCACATTCACCCGGCACGGATGGAGCGCAGGCATAGGGTGAACTGCACCCTCCCAGCTCCCCGGAGACACAGCACGCAGCGCCGGTGCAGGATACCCTGGGCCGAAACGGCGTACCGGAGACCAAACACGCTGGGCCGGCACAATATGCCCTGGCTGGATGCCCACTCTCGCATGACACTTGTGGGGGACTGGCCTATAGTGCCCCGGGCTATGAGCGCATACTGGCGACACCATGCGCTTAACCGCATAACACTGTGCCTGACCAGTACAACGCTGCTTTCGGTAAGCACGAGGAGTGGGCTCAGGTCTCCAACCTGACTCTGCCACACTCCCCGTGTCCCTCCCCCCAAACATTTTTGGGTGTCTGCCTCTCATGCCTGTTGCGGTGCTTGGGCCTTGGTTGGTGGAATCTTCCTTGTTTGGTGGATGTTTTTGTAGAGGTTTTCATCTTCCTCTTCTGAGGAGGAGTAGGAAGCATCGGACCAATATGCAGCGTGGTAAGTGTTCGTCATATTTTTAATTACAAATGAACACTACACAAAATAATAACGAAGAGAAAACTAAACAGTTCTGCCAGGTGAACAGACACTAAACAGAAAGTAAACACCCACAACCAAAATTGGGAAAACAGGCTACCTAAGTATGATTCTCAATCAGAGACAACGAACGACACCTCTGATTGAGAACCATACTAGGCCAAACACATAGAAATATAACAACCTAGAAAAAAGAACATAGACTACCCACCCCAACTCACGCCCTGACCAACCTAACACAAAGACATAAAAATGAACTAAGGTCAGAAGGTGACAGAAGAGGACTGGCCACCCCTCATAGCCTGGTTCCTCTCTAGGTTTCTTCCTAGGTTCTGGCCTTTCTAGGGAGTTTGTCCTAGCCACCGTGCTTCTACACCTGCATTGCTTGCTGTTTGGGGTTTTAGGCTGGGTTTCTGTACAGCACTTTGAGATATCAGTTGATTTAAGAAGGGCTTTATAGATACATTTGATTTGATTTGAATACAGCTTGAGTGCGGTTTTAGTGCCAACCTCGCTCTGTGGTGGTATGTAGACAGCTACAAAAAATACAGCTGAAAACTCTCTAGGGAGAGAGTGTGGTCTACAACTTATCATGAGATACTCTACCTCCGGTGAACAAAACTTTGAGGCTTCCTTAGATATCGTGCACCAGCTGTTGTTTACATAAATGCATAGGCCCCGGCCCTGTGTCTTACTGGAGGTTGCTGTTCTGTTTTGCCGATAGTGTATAACCTGCCAGCTGTACGTTCTTAATGTCGTCATTCAGCCACGACTCGGTGAAAGATAAGATATTACAGGTTTTAATGTCCCGCTGGTAGGATATACATGCTTTCAGTTCGTCCCATTATTTTCCAGCAATTGAACGTTAGCTAGCAGAACGGAAGGCAAGGGCAGATTAGCCACTCGTCGCCTGATCCTCACAAGGCACCCTGATTTTTTTGCCTTGAAATCTCAGTTTCCTTCCCTGGCGAATCACGCTGGTCGGGTGTCTGCAGTATATCCCTTGCGTCCGCCTCATTGAAGAAGAATTCCTCGTCCAATTTGAGGTGAATAATCCCAGTTCTGATATCCAGAAGCTCTTTTCGGTCATAAGAGACGGTAGCAGCAATATTATGTACAAAACAAGATACAAACAACGTGAAAAAACAAACAAAATAGCACGATTGGTAGAGAGCCGATAAGACGGCAGCCCTACCCTCCGGCGCCATAATTTCCTCCTAAATCAGAAGATCATCTGCGGCTGGTCTCCAAAGGCATGTACTGTCGCTTTAATGTCCCTGCTTCAGGGTCCAAAAATATTTTACATTTACATATGAGTAATTTAGCAGACGCACACACACACACACACACACACACACACACACACACACACACACACACACACACACACACACACACACACACACACACACACACACACACACAAACGTCAGTGTGGAGCAGCAGCTTGCCCTGCTTTGTATCTTCCATCAAGTCTCTTTAAAGAGGAGATGGGAAGCAAAGAACAGAGCGTTGCTATTTTCAGAGTGGATAAATCGCCACATAATTTATGGCAGCGTAGTGACTGGATAAGTGGATAATGAACTAGTACTCAATGTTCTATCATCCCGCAGATCTATTGGGAATGCAGATGCATATGGGCCTATGTGCACAATCTAACACCACTGTTTGGACATCTCCGTGGCACTGTTTTAAAGCAGACTAAGCATCATGCAATAGTATTGGCGTGACCCTATTACATGTAATACTTATTTTGTGTTAACTAATTCTTTGGATTACTTACTGTGTGGATGACTTATGTTCTGCCATCATGAAACATTACAGTACATTACAGTAAGTGCACGAAAAGGTATCACATGAATCTTTAATCTCTGTCAGTATCCGTGTATCAACGGTTTTGTCTTCCTGGCAACATTTTTAGTAGGCATGTTTCTTTGTAAGTTAAATGTGTTGAACAGAAATACAAAGGTCTACAACCAGCTTTCACAGACAGCCAAGATTTTACTCACCCCCTCATGAGTTCATGCCTTCTCAATAACTCTTAGTATGTGATGGTCAACCCTGTCAGACTGGGTTATTTATATCATATTGCATATTTGGGGAAGTGAGCCTCAGTAACCACTTGTGACCACAAGTGAGACATATAATAATATCCCCTAGATGAAGGGAGTTGTTCCATCCAGAGTTTGGATCTGGTACGGCTTATAACACAATGAGAAGGACATGATGAACATCCAAAGCTCCTCTATGATTGAAACAGACCCAACTGTGTGTTTAACTTTGTCATAGGAATCCACTAAACGTCCATTTATAGTGTTAAACCTTTACATTATTGGCAATGTATAACTATTGATGTCACAAGCAGTAAACACTGTGGTGATTGATCTACAATCATTATGAAAAAGGAATGGAGGTCAGCGCCCGGGAGTCTTTTCAGGACACCACTTGGCCCTAATGGAGTAACCTAAAGGAAATAGATCCTGGTGCATTCCTATGGCCTTCCTCCCCTCCACGCCATATAGATACACATCACCCCAGTGGCCAAACAGCACTCATCTTTGTCATATCAATATTTGGGCTAAGTTTAGATCAGCTTTCATTGGAAGAGACAAGATGAGGATGAGAACCCACGTAGGCCTACATCACATTGGTCAAATCTATGGTGGCTCTCCCATCATCATTTCCCATTACTGGAGCCCTGGTTAGAGTTAAATAGGGAAAAGGTGGGTGTACTGTCTGTGCCATATTCTGGAACATTTTCACGCGAGACAGCATACTCTCGTAGACATTTTTTCTGTCCAGAACAAATTTTGGGAGTGTGTTTTTTCTCACCTTTTAAAAGATGTGGTGGTGTTGGAGGTGTTGAAATACCTTGCATTGTCATGTGTTCTGCAGATGTTAGGAGAAGGTGGGGGGGGGAGCACTCACAGCCTCGTGGAAGAACTAAAGTACAGATAAATGTATCCCCACGGCAATGTGAGGGCCTTCTTTTTCCTGCTCATACACCAGCATTAGAACAATGAAGCTGATTCCTGTATGCAGACACTTGTGACTCAGTAGAGCCTGCCATCTGTAAACATTTCTAATAGATTGTCATATTAGCCTCTTAATTGATGCGATGGGCTGAGCTGGGTCCTCCCTCCCTCAAAGTTTACTCTTTCTCTCACGCAGCTTGGGTTTATGCTTTTACTCTGCTCCGTCTGGAGACGCCTGTGTGCTGTCAGTGATGTAGTTCACAACAAAACCGACTTCATCCAAAATAAACATGTGAAGATACAATATTTTATTTCACAATAGTAAGACGATGCTTTGATTAGGTGAGGGCTGACGTGACTACTGAGTGCCTTTCCAGCACTGAGGCATGTGTGCGTGGTGAACACATGGTAACCATAATATTCGCCAGTCCGTCTGGCCACAGGTTACTTCATCCAGACATCATTTCCACCACCACCAGGAAAGAGTGATGTGTCTACAATACAACTGAGCAGCAATGTTCTGTGAAGTGTAATTGATTTGTTTATTTCTCTAGACGTGTTTTGTACAGATAGATATGTAAATGTTTATGCGTATGAGGTCCGGTCTAGATGGTGCTCAGAGGGAGTGCGTGTTGTCCACCTTATTAGCAGGCCCTCTACTCTGCCTCCTAAAGCTGCCTGTGTCTTGGCAGTGCAGTGCTGTCCAGGCCAGGGTGAAGGCAGGGGCTATGGCTGCTCCATCCTAGGATGCTGTGTGAACTCATGCTCCTTTCTCTATCAGTTCCTGCTGCCTGACACCAAAACACAGATGTTCACAGAGACGTTGCATGAGATGGCTAAATCAGGTCTGCTCAGCACGTCCAGCAACATGTGAGTCGTTCCACCTCAAAAAGCACAAGAAAAAGGATTTTGACAGATTGTTCTGAAATCGTTTCTGTTGTAGAAACAGATAATATTAGCATTCCTGCAATATTATTATGTTTAAATATAATTTGATCTCTGAGAAATACATTTAATTGATAAGATTCATATAAAATTCAGTAAATATAGTACCTAAGATCAGAATTGTATCAAACTTTTTTCTAACAATGAGTTAGACCCGAGGAATACAAAGGAATGGTCAAAAGCCACCTACAGATCCTCCACACTCCATGTCAATCCTAACCCAACAACGACTATATAGTATCGGTTCTCTGTGTCTGACAAGTAGTATAGAACTGCGGCTCGGAGTATTGTTTCTTCATTCTATGAAATGCATTCCCGGTGAATGTGGTGATTCAGTTGGTTTGACCCCGGGCCCTGGGGGGAGAGTTGCTGTTCAGCTGACAATGTGATCTGAGTCAAGTCAAACAGGCAGACTGCAGAGTCTACAGAAAACACACACACACAAACACACAGATCATGCCAAGGGCCTTCCGAAACAAAAGAGGTTAATGCTATGTTGATGTTGACCTTAGACACTATCGGTGATCTTCAGAATTACCTTTCTTCTCGAATAGGAATATTGCATAATGTCTGCCACAGGCCGAGAGAAATTCACAGAACGAAACAAATAAGTCAAATATGTATTAAAAAATACATAGAGTGCACATACATATCACATGCACATACAGTACCAGATATATTTTCTCTATGCAATATATTCTTCAATGAAGCTTTCCGTCTGGTCTGATGCCAGTTGGTATGAATGAAACATCTGTCCCTGTGAGAACGTACACAGACTGGGAGACTCATTAAGAGACACTGGATCTTCTCAAAGTGTCCTGTCCCTGTGCCTGGGCTGACAAGCTGCATGAATCACACAGGCCTCTACAGGCCTCTCCATCCAGTCTGGGGAGGGCATTGACTGATTGACTGTTTATTTGTAGAGGAGGTGGTGGTGGTGATGGTGAATACAATTTTGAATATTCTGAAAGTACAGATTGAAGCAGTGTGACATCAGCACACAGCCTCAGAGTGACAGTTTGTTGGTATGGTCTTCGTATGGTCCACCATATCTTCAAGAAGACCCGATCAGGCAGAATAGACAAGATGATCAGATCATGGATGAATTACGGCAATTGCTTCCACACATGTTCTGCTTCAAACACAGTCTCTATATGCAGCGGAGAAAGAGACATTCATCATCTGCAGAAATAAATAAAAGTACATGAAAGATTGAAAAGCCTTTAAAAATGTTCAACATTATGAACAGAATCCCAACATTCCTCCCTTTCCTGCAGTGGACGACAAGTGCAAACAGAATTCCTGTATGATCTATTGCTGGTTTCCTTTCCTATTTTACTAGGCCCTATATCAAGCAGACCACAATTCCCCCAATGACTCAAGTCTGAAAACTCCATCACTGCACACGACGATCTTTCCCCTGCTGAAAACGATTGAGCGATCAGCAGCATGTCCCAGTCCCATTCAGTCCCACACAACCTCCAAAGCAGGAAGTGTTCACATCTGGACTGCTGGCGTATAGCGTGGCAGTGAACTGGAGCTCTGAACTCTCACTCTACCTCTCATGTTGAGTGAAAACAAACACAACTCCCATGTTTTCAATTGTGTGTCAGGGGCATAGGAGTTTGTTTCTCTGCCTAGCCTGGGCCAGGGCCCGGACATAGAGCAGGCTGCCCCAGCCTCAGAACAGGCTGTCCGATGTGCTGACATTTGTCTGGAAAATAAACTAGCTTTTAGGGTCAGCGGTGCAGCCTGTTTGTTTATAAGTGCCACATTGTCGGTTCTGACATTAAACATCACGTGGAAATGGTAATGTACCATAGATCCACAATCACATCTCAAGAGCAGCCCAACAATGCTTGTGTGCCACTAGCTACCAATAGTTGTTTATGCGGCCAGTGAGAGTCAGTGTAGAAACCTGACCTTGTATTCGATTTGAGACTTTACCAGACTGTATTGAGTCAATATTTCAGATTCTTATATTATCTGAACTATAATTTTAAGTGTGCATGTAATTTAGAAATTTCACTCCGTCAAAATGTGTATCTATCAATTATTATTATCTGTAAAAGGCCCAATGCAGTCATTTAAAAAAAATCTCAATATCAAATAATTTCTGGGTAACAATTAAGTACCATACAGTGATTGTTTTAAATTAAAATGATTTTAAAAAATAAACAAAAATAGCTTGACAAAGAGCAATTTGTCAAGCAAGAATTTTGCTAGGACTATCTCGAAGTGATCTAAGTGGGGATTGGAAAACTAAAAACTAGCTAATGGCTAGCTAAGAATTGTTTGAAATTCTTTCTTATTGGTCTATTAACGAACTTACCCCATGGTGATGTCACCAGGCAGGCCAAAACTCCATCCCACCAAAACAGGCTGAAATTTCAGATGGTCATTTCAAATAGCTCTTACACTAAAAGGGCATTATCATAATTTTCACAATTTCACAGTGTTATTCCAAATTCATAGTGTGGAAATAGACATATAAAACACAGGCAAATCTAGTTTTTTATTGCACTTGGACTTAAGAATGCTGTTCAGGGCAGCTCTTAGCAGAGAGTCCAAGGTCAAGAGTGCACTGTAAAACTTTGATTTAATTTAAGGACATACTGCTCCCCAATTAGGTAGTAATTTGTGAGGTCCTGGGTGTGTTAAGGCTAGCTGGTCTTATCGGATATTAGGTAAATGTCTATGGCATGACATCTATAAAAGGCCATTATGCTGAAAATACTGCTGATAACAACTAGACAAGTATATAATATGTTTAAAACTGGGGACTTTAGGTAAACCTTCTGTTAAGATTCCTTACATTAAATGAATATATGTGTGGCAGAATAAAATCCAATAACTCAAATGTATTATCCCAAACAACCAGTTGCTTTCATGCCTCGAGGTCGTTTGAGTAGAAAAGGCACGCAACATAATTTGTTTATATCCAACAATCCATCAAACCAGTTCCAGTGTCTGGACCAGCATTGATATTGTGCATCTGCCTTGCCCAGATTGAACTCTAACGGGCTCTGTTTGTAATGCACAAGACGATGTAAAAACATGAGGTGTTATTGGGCCATAGCAGCCAGCCGGCCATTTGCAGTCATCCCTCTTCTATTGAATCAGTAGCAGCAGCATTTTCAGAGATTTGATTTGTGTCTCAGCAGTCAGGTTCTAATGAACGCAGGTTTGCCAACCTAATATAGGAACACAAATAGAGCACAACTGCCTTTGAGTCAGTTGGTGGCAGCGAAGTGTTGGAAAGTGTTTTTCAGAAAGTGTTTTGTAAAAGTTACCACCCATAACTGTATTTGTTATTGACAGATAGAAGGTTGTTGCATTCATCCGGTTTCAGGCCTAGTGAGATCCTAAGATAATATATTATAATTAAAATTTTATTTTGAGGGCATAGTTTTACCCTAATACAGTGTCCTGAAACTCATGGTTTACAGGCAACATCAGGCCTGCTGGCTTGCAAAGTGATGTGTAATTCCTATTGGAATTCAGCCAGAGTGGGGATATCCCACTGCAAATATTCACCTGCAACCTGCACTCTGAATGACTGTTGGCTTGGGAAGATTACGATATGAGACGTCTAAACTGGAACAACCATTTCAGTAACAGGTGAAACAAGACCATGTTTGTATGTTATTTATATTTAGTAGTTATGTACATATAAAAAATCTACCTGCAATTGGGTATGCTGGGAAATATGAAGGGCATGGTTTTGGTTTAACTCTGGTTATTAACACCAAAACAGGGTTATTTTACACTATTGAGTGTTAATTTACCTTCTGAATCAACACTAGAAATGTCACACTGAAAAATCAACAGTAGGTAACACTGGCCAATTTGCTGTGTACGTAACATCAGTTCAACTGGTCATCAAGTTTACAGTGCAGTTTATGGTCGTAGATGATGCAGGAGCCTTGCATGTTAGCGCACTGTGTGGATTTACAATAAGTGTACAAAACATTAGGAACACCTGCTCTTTCCATGACATAGACCGACCAGGTGAATTCAGGTGAAAGCTATGATCTCTTATGGATTTAATTTGTTAAATCCACTTCAATCACTGTAGACGAAGACAGATGAAATAATTATGTTTAAGCCTTGAGACAATTGAGACATGGATTGTGTATATGTGCCATTCAGAGGGTGAATGGGCAAGACAAAAGATTTAAGTACCTTTGAATGGGCTATGGTAGTAGGTATCAGGCGTGTGTCAAGAACTGCAACGCTGCTGGGTTTTTCACGCAACCCAAAAGACATCCAGCCAACTTGAGACAACTGTAGGAAGCATTGGAGTCAACATAGGCCAGCAATCCCGTGGAATGCTTAAGAACACCTTGTAGGTTTCATGCCCTGACGAATTGAGGCTGTTCTGGGGGCAAAAGGGGGGAATCGTGAATAATGATGAGTGAGAAAGTTACAGAAGCACAAATATCATACCCCCAAGACACGCTAACTAACCTATTACCATTACAATAACAGGGCGAGGTTAGCATTTATAGGGGGGGAAGTATGATATTTGTGAGCCTGTAACTTTCTTATCATTTTTCACAATTATTCTTAATCAAGGTAGTATCCACATTAATGTAGATGTGTTTAGAAACCTATTCTATTCTTATTTGCAATAAAAGTGACTCCAAAATGACACAATACATTATTAACCAAACTAATCTGAAGCACAACCAAAACAAACAGCAAATGTTTCCAACAAGATTGAAGAGTCACAGGAGTTTGGTTGCTGTGAATATCGGACCAAATACTAAACTTTTGACTACTTTAATGCACATAAGGGAATTTGGGCCAATAAATTTGGTCACCTAAAATCTGGAGACTATGTACAAAAAGTGCTGTAATTTCTAAACGGTTCACCCAATATGCATGTAAATACCCTCAAATTAAACATGACAGTCTGCACTTTAACCTCATAGTTATTGTATCATTTCAAATCCAAAGTACTCGAGTACAGAGCCAAAATAATACAATTGTGTCACTTTCCCAATACTTTTGGAGAGCACTGTAACACGTGGATCCAGCTCAACTGGTTTCAACATTGTGAGCACGTGCTGAGTGGTCCTTACCCACAGCTCTCACTGCAAACATCCTGCAAAGTGGCAAAAATGGCGTGGGAGGCTAAAAGTCATTATAGGAATTGCTTCTGCATGTAATGCAAGAGCATGTTTATGCTATCATACATGGGGCGGCAGGGTAGCCTAGTGGTTCGAGCGTTGGACTAGTAACCGGAAGGTTGCAAGTTCAAACCCCCGAGCTGACAAGGTACAAATCTGTCATTCTGCCCCTGAACAGGCTGTTAACCCACTGTTCCTAGGCCGTCATTGTAAATAAGAATTTGTTCTTAACTGACTTGCCTAGTAAAATAAAGGTAAATAACTAATAAATAATAAAAATACACACTAGCGACAGACATTGTTTACAGCCTGTGCTGGTGCTGAAACATCCCCCACTGTGGAACTACAGGAACTGTTCACCATGGGAGCTGTGTAAGGAGGAGGAATAAGAACCCTGTCAGCCCTGAGGTTCTGGAGCCTTATTCAGTGGGCTGACATACATACACAAGTGTACACACTCACTCAAACACTCGTTTGAGAATCCTGTCAAACAGACATGTAGAAAGGTACTGGATGCAACCACTCTCTTTCTCTTACTTGCTTTTCCTTTTTCCAGAGTCCGTCTGTAGGTTTGTGTGAGTAAGAGGAAGGGAGGAGCGGCATCATGACATCCTTCTATAAGAGGTGTAACCCAACCTCCCTCAGTCATTCACTAGTCACTTCCCGACCGAGAAGCAGAGGAGGAGGAAATAATGAGCAGGGTAGTCTGACCAAAACGTGACATAGGCCCCTTCCGCATCTCTATGAGCATCGAATGCCTCTTTCTGTGCTGTGCCAGGCCAGTTTCTCCTGCGCTCTCTGACCTTAGGCACAAATACAAGGTGTGGTAACCGACCAAACCCGGAAAGGTTACAGTATCAGAGAGCGGCATGGCAAAGGACTGCTCCGTGGCCCTATGGCATCCAGATGCTGATTATTGCTTCAAAACCAAACAAATTGTACTGCATTAGTTTAGAGAGACAAAAGAAAATGGTCGTATTTCAGATTGTGTCTGGTATCCAAGTTGTAGCGTGAGAATGATAACAAGTATTAGTTTAACTGTCTTGCCAGCCAAATGCCACAATAATTTTGTTATTATTGCAAGGTCTCAGTTCCATTTGGGCACAGTGGCACACATACGTCAGCAGAGTAGTCTATGGAACATGGTTGTTATAACAGCTTTAACACATACCCTCTCCAGATGATTGTGCACGGGCCACATCCTGTACAACGCCCGTCGTCCCATCCCTTCCTGTTCATCATTCTGGGGAAACCTGGGCAGGCACCTCATTGTGTTCACTGTGTTTAGTGTGTCTGTGATTCACCAGAAATGCCAGGAAGTCCTGGAGACATTGCTTTAGCCAAACTGACCAACAAAGAAAAAATCGAAACAACCACCACACAGCCAATGAAATGGCAACTGGTTATGTCAAGTCCTTGAATATAATCACATGGACTGTGGAAACAGTGAGACAGAAACCACTTTGGAATTGGAAGATAAAACAAGATTGTGTCTGTTCACTGTTCTATCACTGTTCTATTAGAAAATGTGGGGCAATTATTCATTTCTATTTATATGGAATCTTGGGCATAACTGCAGTAGAGAACATTTATTTTTTTTAAATTAAAGGGATCACAACCAACCAGCAAACACGTTGCATGCTAACAGTATTCTAACTGTCTAGGTATGTACTGTAGATCTGCGAACGTCTGCAGGCAATTAGGAGATGTTCTTTGGAGATAGCGGCAGCACGTCAGCCTCAGAGCACACAAAACTGATTACAGATTAGTTTTATTACTGCACAATGTCAGCATTGGTTGGTTGAGTGGGCCCTGGGCTCTCCAACTCTACGAGAGAGAGAGAGAGAGATTTATATATCTCTGTGCTGAGTGGGCCGGAGCAAGCCCAGTTTCCTGACATGAAGTGCTTAGTCAGCATGCCTTTGGTTGGTACAAGCCTCCAAGGAGAGCCTTGTAATGAGCCCCTGAACAGTGACACATGCCTGGGAATGAATGGCACTTCAAACCCCAGGCCAGAACCCCCCATCATGGTACATTGACTGACCCCCCTCACTGGGTGTTTGGTACATTGGAACAGTGCACTAACTTCAAGCCACCTCTGATTTGAAATACCACAAGTCACTAAATAAATCACAGCATCAGAACGTTTGGTTTTATGGCAATTTTTTACCAATTGGACTCCCAAGAAACCCAATACAACAATTATATTCTTAATTCATTGCCAAAGGAGACTTCACACAACAATGTAAATGTAATTAGCAATGTTGTCATTACCTCATGTTAATTTACCCATATTGACAGTTGGCCTTCTTGCGCTTTAATTTCCCAATCATCAATGACACGTGGTGTACACCAGTAACATTGATGATTGGGAAATGAAAGAGCAAGAAGGCTAATTGTGGTGTCCTGTTGTTTAGCAAACAAGTGCTACTAAAACAACATGATAAATACTTAATTTAAAGTGAGTCTGTGAGCGCTAGTTTACAGTCACAGTACGCACTACGCAGGGCCCAGCCTATATACAGTATATGCAAAAGTATTCATACCCCTTGAATTTCTTTCCATTTTATTGTCTTACAAAGTGGATTTAATTGTATTGTTTTATCAGCAATCTACACAAAATAGATGTAGATGAAAAATAGATGAACATAACCTACAATACAAGGCCAAATATACACTGGAGTCGCTTACCAAGAAGACAGTGAACGTTCCTGAGTGGCCAAGTTTGGACTTAAAATCTGCTTGAAAATATATGGACAGACTTGAACATTTCTGTCAAACCATGATCCCAACATCTTGACAGAGCTTGAAAAATTATTAAAAGAATAATGGGCTAAAATTGCACAATCCAGCTGTGTAAAGCTCTTTGAGACGAACCCAAGAAGACTCAGCTGTAATCTCTGCCAAAGGGATTCTAACATGTATTGATTGACTCAGGGAGCTGAAAACTTATGCAACGAATATTTTGGGGTTATTGAAAAAAATAATACATATATATATATATATATATATGTATTTTTTTTCTTCCACTTTGACATTACAGAGTATTTTATGTACATTGTTGACAAAAAGTACAATTACAATTTTTATCCCACTTTGTAAAACAATAAAATGTGAAGAAATCTAAGGGGTCGGACTACTTTTGCAAGGCACTGTAGGTCAAACTCATAGAAGACAATGTATTGGCTACGTGTCGGCAGGGGGTTATCCTCAATACATTGCTAAAATAACCATTTCATGACATCTTGGTCACATACTGTACCAGGCCAAATAAGTATTTTGGTAAACCACTGGCTGTTGGGTTTAACAGTCATTTTCTCTCACTGTCTATCTTCACCTTGAACTGAGTGGAACAGCTTGTGTGTTTGTGTGACTGCCTTTTATTATTCAAAGCCAAATAAGGCCGGTCTAACGATGCCCTTGATGGGTGACTTAATTAAGAAAACAACAGGCTTTTCTCTGGGTGGTTAAGTCATTAACCCTGGCATGGTGAATAATAACAGACATGCCGCTTCATCAGAGGACTACAATCCAACATTTCCAACGGCGTCAGTAAGATGTTCTGTAGAGAACGGTTTTTAAAGGGAAAACAGAAAGGGGGGAGAAAATAAATATCTTATCATCAGACTAATTCTGACAGTAAGATTTAGCAACTGTACTTCTGTTTCCACTGAGGTATATTTCATGTTATGACCTTCATCAGTCAGTGTTAGCAGCATCACTCCTGGCCTCTACCAAGGGCTGTTAAAACAAACGTCTGAGAGATAAACACAGCCTTGTTATCAGAGAATCTGTGCCATGTTATTCTGCCAATGACTCATACTGCTGCAGATAAGATGCTTGTTGTTGAGGGTCTGTAAGTTGATAAAGAAGAGTAATTTTAACTCCAATGTTGGCTACTCAGTGGAGATACTATGACTTCCTAAGGAAGAGTTGCTTAGGAGTGCTCTCTGTATTTCATGATTGTTGATGCCCTAGCCTGTTGACGCCCTTGCATATTGATGCCCTTGCATGTTCATGCCCTTGCATGTTGATGTCCTTGCATATTGATGCCCTTGCATGTTGATGCCCTTGCATGTTGATGTCCTTGCATGTTGATGTCCTTGCGTGTTGATGCCCTAGTTGGGTGCAACGTCCTATCTGAGCATGTAAGGATGTTTAGAGCATTGCTTACATTTACATAATTTAGAAGACCCTCATATCCGGAGAAATTAGTGTTAAGTGCCTTGGTCAAAGGCACATCAGCAGATTATTCACTTAGTCAGCTTGGGATTCAATCGAGCAACCTTTGGGTTACTGGCCCAACACCCTTAACCGCTAGGATACCAGGTACTCAAATGAATCACTGGTTGCTCGACCACTGACTGCTTTTGTCAGAAAGTATTCACACCCCTCGACATTTTGTTCTGTTACAGCCTGAATTTAAAATGGCTTAAATTGAGATTTTTTTCACTTGTATGCAACAAGGCAGTAATACTGCAAAAATTCACTTTTTTCCCTGAATAAAAAGTGTTATGTTTGTGGTAAATCCAATACAACACATTACTGAGAACCAATCTCCATATTTCAAGCACAGTGGTGGCTGCATCATGTTCTGGGTATGCTTGTAATCGTTAAGGACGGGAGTTTTTCAGGATAAAAAATAAACAGAATGGAGCTAAGCACAATCCTATAGTTAAACATGGTTCAGTTTGCTTTCCACCAGACACTGGGAGATGAATTCACCTTTCAGCAGGACAATAACCTAAAACACAAGGCCAAATCTACTCCGGAGTTGCTCACCAAGAAGATGTTCCTGAGTGGCCAAGTTACAGTTTTGACTTAAATATCCCATTGGCATAACTGTTCAGACCCTTTACTCAGTACTTTGTTGAAGCACCTTTGGCAGTGATTATAGCCTCAAGTATTCTTGGGTACGATGCTACAAGCTTGGCACACCTGTATTAGGGGAGTTTCTACTATTCTTCTCTGCAGATCCTCTCAAGCTCTATCAGGTTGGATGGGGAGCATCGCTGCACAGCTATTTTCAGGTCCCTCCAGAGATGTTCGATTGGGTTCAAGTCCGTGCTCTGGCTGGGCCACTCAAGGACAGTCAGAGACTTGTCCCGAAGCCACTCCTGTGTTGTCTTGGCTGTACTCTTAGGGTTGTTGTCCTGTTGGAAGGTGAATCTTCACCGTACAAATGGTGCCAGGTTTCCTCCAAATGTGACGCTTGGGATTCAGGCCAAAGAGTTCAATCTTGGATTCATCTGACGATGTTTCTCATGGTCTTAGAGTCATTTAGGTGCCTTTTGAGAACAAGTTCTCATTTACAATTGCAACCTTGCTTTATCTTGGCCAGGTCGCAATTGTAAATGAGAACTTGTTCTCAACTTGCCTACCTGGTTAAATAAAGGTGAAATAAAAAATTAAAATAAAATGTATGTAATACATGTATCACTAGCCACTTTAAACTGTGCCTCTTTTATGTTTACATACATTACTCATCTCATATGTATATACTGTACTCGATACCATCTTCTGCATCTTGCCAATGCCGTTCTGTACCATCACTCATTCATATATCTTTATGTACATATTCTTTATCCCTTTACACTTGTGTGTATAAGGTAGTAGTTGTGGAATTGTTAGGCTAGATTACTCATTGGTTACTACTGCATTGTCGGAACTAGAAGCACAAACATTTCGCTACACTCATATTAACATCTGCTAACCATGTGTATGTGACAAATACATTTGATTTGATTTGATCCTGTCACGGAGCTCTACGGACAATTCCTTTGACCTCATGGCTTGGTTTTAGTTCTGACATGTACTGTCAGCTGTGGGACCTTATATAAACAGGTTTGTGCCTTTTTCAAATCATGTCCAATCAATTGAATTTACCACAGGTGGATTCCAATAAAGTTGTAGAAACATCTCAAGGATGATCAATGGTAACCGAATGCACCTGAGCTCAATTTCGAATACTTATGTAAATAAGATATTTTTGGTTCTTATTTTTTATACATTTTGCAAAAATGTCCAAAAACTTGTCATTATGGGGTATTGTGTGAAGATTGATGTGTAAAAACATTTATTTAATCCATTTTAGAATAAGGCTGTAACGTAACAAAATGTGGAAAAAGTCAAGGGGTCTGAATACTTTCCGAATGCACTGTACTTGAAAATCTATGGCAAGACCTGAAAATGTTTGTCTAATAATGGTCAACAACCAATTTGACAAAGCTTGAAGAATTTTTAAAATAATAATGGGCAAATGCTACACAATCCAGGTGTGGGAAGCTCTTAGACACTTATCCAGAAAGACTCACAGCTGTAATCGCTGCCAAAGGTGTTTCTACAAAGTATTGACTCAGGAGTGTGAACATTTGTGTAAATTCCATTTCTGTATTTTATATTAAATTCATGTTCAAGCATTTCTAAAAACATGTTTTAACTTTGTCATTATGGGGTGTTGTGTGTAGATGGCAGAATTTTCTTTAAATTCAGACTGTAACTCAACAAAATGTGAAATAAGTTAAGCGGTATGAATACTTTCTGAATGCACTGTATATGTGTGTTAGATGTTTGTGATGAAACCCCAGCTATAATTTAGAGAAGGTGAGAATGCTGCCAACATAAATCAATGAAAATGTAATTAGGTTGTCCATAGCAAACAAAGAACAACAAAACACGCCGAACTTCAGGACCAGCACAATGGAACATTTGATTAACCAGATGAAGTCCTCAATGTTGACCTTTAAGTGTTTTGAGTTAGTCAAAGAGTTGATCCCAGTATAAATAAATGGTCCTTCGCTGAGGTAAATAATATATGAATTGCTGAAAAATCGAAAGCATCCTGCAGAAACCGTACAGCATAACCACGCATGTAGAAAATCCAAAATCTACAATAGTTTGTTTTGAAAAATATATATGTATTCTTTTGAAAGACGTGTCTTCCGCTTGCTAGTGTAGTAACGACTTCCAAGGGGCATCCCCGTGTCTTCCGCTTGCTAGTGTAGTAACGACTTCCAAGGGGCATCCCCGTGTCTTCCGCTTGCTAGCGTAGTAACGACTTCCAAGGGGCATCCCCGTGTCTTCCGCTTGCTAGCGTAGTAACGACTTCCAAGGGGCATCCCCGTGTCTTCCGCTTGCTAGCGTAGTAACGACTTCCAAGGGGCATCCCTGTGTCTTCCGCTTGCTAGCGTAGTAACGACTTCCAAGGGGCATCCCTGTGTCTTCCGCTTGCTAGCGTAGTAACGACTTCCAAGGGGCATCCCTGTGTCTTCCGCTTGCTAGCGTAGTAACGACTTCCAAGGGGCATCCCTGTGTCTTCCGCTTGCTAGTGTAGTAACGACTTCCAAGGGGCATCCCTGTGTCTTCCGCTTGCTAGCGTAGTAACGACTTCCAAGGGGCATCCCTGTGTCTTCCGCTTGCTAGTGTAGTAACGACTTCCAAGGGGCATCCCTGTGTCTTCCGCTTGCTAGTGTAGTAACGACTTCCAAGGGGCATCCCTGTGTCTTCCGCTTGCTAGTGTAGTAACGACTTCCAAGGGGCATCCCTGTGTCTTCCGCTTGCTAGTGTAGTAACGACTTCCAAGGGGCATCCCTGTGTCTTCCGCTTGCTAGTGTAGTAACGACTTCCAAGGGGCATCCCTGTGTCTTCCGCTTGCTAGCGTAGTAACGACTTCCAAGGGGCATCCCTGTGTCTTCCGCTTGCTAGCGTAGTAACGACTTCAAGGGGCATCCCTGTGTCTTCCGCTTGCTAGTGTAGTAACGACTTCCAAGGGGCATCCCTGTGTCTTCCGCTTGCTAGTGTAGTAACGACTTCCAAGGGGCATCCCTGTGTCTTCCGCTTGCTAGTGTAGTAAAGACTTCCAAGGGGCATCCCTGTGTCTTCCGCTTGCTAGCGTAGTAACGACTTCCAAGGGGCATCCCTGTGTCTTCCGCTTGCTAGCGTAGTAACGACTTCCAAGGGGCATCCCTGTTTCATCTATTGATGTTCACTGGACAATATGATCCCTTGGCGACATAGCTGATGCCTGCTGGACTGTTCATTAATCTCAGTACTCGATTTTGTTTATTTTTCTTTATCTGTCGGCCCCAGCCTTGAACTCAGGCCTTGTGTGTAGTTCATCGCCATTTTGCCTGTTGTTGTTGTCTTAGCTGATTAGCTGTTGTTGTCTTACCCATTGTTGTCTTAGCTAGCTCTCCCAATCAACACCTGTGATTGCTTTATGCCTCGCTTTATGTCTCTCTATAATGTCAATATGCCTTTTATACGGTTGTTTAGGATAGTTATCATTGTTTTCATTCACTGCGGAGCCCCTAGTCCCACTCAACATGCCTCAGATACCTCTTGTGTCCCACCTCGCACACATGCGGTGACATCACTCAGCATAACTAGTGCATCCAGAGATGCAACCTCTCTTATCATCACTCAATGCCTAGGTTTAGTTCCGCTGTACCCGCACTCTACCACACCCTTATTCTTACCCTTATGCTCTCAATCTACCCTACCACGCCCAGAAATCTGATCCTTTTATTCTCTGTTCCCAATACACTAGACAACCAATTTTGATACCCTTTAGCCATACCCTCATCCTACTCCCCCTCTGTTCCTCGGGTGATGTGGAGGTTAACCCAGGCCCTGCGTGTACCCAGGCACTCTCATTTGTTGACTTCTGTAAACTGAAAAGCCTTGGTTTCATACATGTTAACATCAGAAGCCTCCTCCCTAAGTCTGTTTTACTCACTGCTTTAGCACACTACGCCAACCCTGATGTCCTTGCTGTGTCTTAATCTTGGCTTAGGAAGGCCACCAGCTACAACATTTTCAGTCAAGATAGAACTGCCAAAGGGGGAGGAGTTGCAATCTACTGCAGAGATAGCCTGCAAAGATCTGTCATACTTTCCAGGTCTATGCCCAAACAGTTCGAGCTTCTAATTTTAAAAAGGAATCTCTCCAGAAATAAGTCTCTCACTGTTGCCACCTGTTATAGACCCCCTTCAGCTCCCAGCTGTGCCCTGGACACCATATGTGAATTGATTGCCCCCCATCTATCTTCAGAGTTCATTCTGTTAGGTGACCTAAACCGGGATATGCTTAACACTCCGGCCGTCCTACAATCTAAGCTAGATGCCCTCAATCTCACACAAATTATCAAGGAACCCACTAGGTACAATCCTAAATCCATAAACACGGGCACCCTCAGAGATATTATCCTGACCAACTTGCCCTCCAAATACACCTCTGCTGTTTTCAATCCAGATCTCAGTGATCACTGCCTCATTGCTTGCATCCGCTATGGGTCCGCTGTCAAACGACCACCTCTCATCACTGTCAAACTCTCCTTAAAACACTTCTGCGAGCAGGCCTTTCTAATCGACCTGGCCCGGATATCCTGGAAGGATATTGATCTCATCCCGTCAATAGAGGATGCCTGGTTGTTTTAAAAGTAATTTCCTCACCATCTTAAATAAGCATGCCCCTTTCAAAAAATGTAAAACTAAGAACAGTTCACTCCAGACCTGACTGCCTTTGACCAGCACAAAAACATCCTGTGGCGGACTGCACTAACATCGAATAGTCCCTGCGATAAGCAACTTTTCAGGGAACATCCTGTGGCGGACTGCACTAACATCGAACAGTCCCCGCGATTAGCAACTTTTCAGGGAAGTCAGGAACGAACACACAGTCAGTTAGGAAGGCAAAGGCTAGCTTTAGCTCTAACTCCAAAACGTTCTGGGACACTGTAAAGTCCATGGAAAACAAGAGCAACTCCTCCCAGCTGCCCACTGCACTGAAGCTAGGAAACACTGTCATCACCGATAATCGAACATTTCAAAAAGCATTTCTCTACGGCTGGCCATGCTTTCCTCCTGGCTACCCCAACCCCGGCCAACAGCGCCGCACCCTCCGCAGCTACTTGCCCAAGACTCCCCAGATTCTCCTTCACCCAAATCCAGATAGCAGATGTTCTGAAAGAGCTGCAAAACCTGGACCCGTACAAATTAGCTGGGCTAGACAATCTGGACCCTATTTTTCTAAAATTATCCACCGCCATTGTTGCAACCCCTATTACCAGACTGTTCAACCTCTCTCTTTCGTATCGTCCGAGATCCCTAAAGATTGGAAAGCTGCCACGGTCATCCCCCTCTTCAAAGGGGGTGACACTCTAGACCCAAACTGTTAGAGACCTATATCCATCCTGCCCTGCCTTTCTAAAGTCTTCGAAAGCGAAGATAACAAACAGATCACTGACCATTTCGAATCCCGCCTTACCTTCTCTGCTGTGCAATCCAGTTTCCGAGCTGGTCACGAGTGCACCTAAGCCACGCTCAAGGTACTAAACCATATCATAACCGCCATCGATAAAAGACAGTACTGTGCAGCTGTCTTCAACGACTTGGCAAAGGCTTTCGACTCTGTCAATCACCGTATTCTTATTGGCAGACTCAACAGCCTTGGTTTCTCAAATAACTGCCTCGCCTGGTTCACCAACAACTTCTCAGATAGAGTTCAGTGTGTCAAACTGGAGAGCCTGTTGTCCGGACCTCTGGCAGTCTCTATGGGAGTGCCACAGGGTTCAATTCCGCGCTGACTCTTTTCTCTGTATATATTAATGATGTCGCTCTTGCTGCGGGTGATTCTTTGATCCACCTCTACGCAGACGACAACATTCTGAACACATCTGGCCCTTCTTTGGACACTGTGTTAACAAACCTCCAAATGAGCTTCAACGCCATACAACACTCCTTCTGTGGCCTCCAACTGCTCTTAAATGCTAGTAAAACTAAATGCATGCTTTTCAACCAATCGCTGCCCGCACCCGCACATTCGACTAGCATCACTACTCTGGACGGTTCTGACTTAGAATATGTGGACAAGTACAAATACCTAGGTTTCTGGTTAGACTGTAAACTCTCCTTCCAGACTCATATTAAGCATCTCCAATCCAAAGTTAAATTTAGAATCGGTTTCCTATTTCGCAAACAAAGCCTCCTTCACTCACGCCGTCAAACATACCCTCGTAAAACTAACTATCCTACCGATCCTCGACTTCGGCGATGTCATTTACAAAATATCCTCAAACACTCTACTCAGCAAACTGGATGCAGTCTATCACAGTGCCATCCGTTTTGTCACCAAAGCCCCACATACCACCCACCACCACAACCTGTATGCTCTCATCGGCTGGCCCTTGCTACATATTCATTGCCAGTCCCACTGGCTCCTGGTCATCTATAAGTATTTGCTAGGTTAAGCTCTTCCTTATCTCAGCTCACTGGTCACGATAACAACACCCACCTGTAGCACGCGCTCCAGCAGGTATATCTCACTGGTCATCCCCAAAGCCAACACCTTCTTTGGCCGCCTTTCCTTACAGTTCTCTGCTGCCAATAACTGGAACGAATTGCAAAAATCGCTGAAGTTGGAGACGTATATCTCCCTCACTAACTTTAATCATCAGATATATTAGCAGCTTACCAATCGCTGCAGCTGTACACAGCCCATCTGTATATAGCCAATCCAATCTACCTACCTCATCCCAATATTGTTTTAATTTACTTTTTTGCTCTTTTGCACACCAGTATTTCCATTTACACATCATCATCTGCACATCTATCACTCCAGTGTTAATTTGCTAAATTTTAATTACTTCGCTACTATAGCCTATTTATTGTCTTACCTCCTCACGCCATTTGCACACACTGTATATCAACTTTTTTTCTATTTGGTTATTGACTGTACGTTTGTTTATTCAATGTGTAACTCTGTGTTGTTGTTTTTGTCGCACTGCTTTGCTTTATCTTGGCCAGGTCGCAGTTGTAAATGAGAACTTGTTCTCAACTAGCCTACCTGGTTAAATAAAGGTGAAATAAAAAATTAAAATAAAAAATAATTTGTTATAGCACTTGCAAAAAGGTGTCTGTTAGTCTGTTGCAGAATTGCATTGGTGCAGTCTAAGGTCTCGCACCAGTTCTTGTCTCCAAAATAATAAACCATTTGCCAGAGTTAGTCTTTATTCATACAATTATCTTGTAATCTTTAAAGTGTTTACTTAATGTTTTTATCACTTCTAAAACAAGGAGCCCTTTAGTAACAGAAGTACTGTAAAAACACAACACTTTGGGAAACCCTACAGTACATTGAACAAGTTCATGGAATGGCACAGTGACATACCATAGTTTCATGAGCTCTCCCCCTTCCACGGATTTTGCCATGGGGCAGAGAGAAAATGTTGCCGTTTTTAAGCACATTTCCTGTAATTCTAAACATTTTGCCATGGCTTATGACATGTTCATATGCAATCTGAGGGATGGCCCCCAATCAGTCCGTTCCCCTTTTTGGGAAAGGTGTAACGGTTTTCTATGTGGGAAGGAGAGTCGGACCAAAATGCGGCGTGGCTATTGAGATTTTTGTTTAATGAAAAAACACACTAAACACAAGCACTACAAAACAATAAACGTAACAAAAACCGAAACAGCCTATACTGGTGTAAACTAACACAGAACAGGAACAAAAGGACAATCACCCACGAAACACTCAAAGAATATGGCTGCCCAAATATGGTTCCCAATCAGAGACAACGATAAACACCTGCCTCTGATTGAGAACCACTTCAGACAGCCATAGACTAATCTAGAACACCCCACTAAGCTACAATCCCAATACCTATGAAAAAACCCCAAGACAAAACACACCACATACAAAAACCCATGCCACACCCTGGCCTGACCAAATAGATAAAAAAAAACAAAAATACTAAGACCAGGGCGTGACAAAAGGGTTCTACCTGGAATCAAAAAGGGTTCCTCAAAGCGTTATCCTATGGGGACTGCCAAAGAACCCTTTTAGGTTCTAGGTAGAACCTTTTTTTCTAAGAGTATGTATCACTTTTCAGTTTGGATGCACAAAAGGTACAGCGTGTTGGCAGATCACTGCTGCATTCGAACGAGGGCACCAAATAATCAGACTATTAAAATGAATAGGATTCTGGAAAATACAGTCTTTATTCATTCTCTCTCCATGCCAC
Source organism: Oncorhynchus masou masou (assembly GCF_036934945.1). Classification (NCBI taxonomy): domain Eukaryota; kingdom Metazoa; phylum Chordata; class Actinopteri; order Salmoniformes; family Salmonidae; genus Oncorhynchus; species Oncorhynchus masou. The sequence goes on along the minus strand of NC_088230.1, from coordinate 22,297,343 downwards.
ATAGAGGTAGACTTTATTGGTATATAGTGAACCAGGGGAATGCACCAAGGCTCTATATTTTAAAACGCTAAATTGGGTATAAAGAACAATTTTACTGCGTACCTAACAATGCTATTTTCAAGCTGTTACCGCGTTACAGCATGTGTTCTGGGACTCTCGAAGGGGGTGAAAACCCAGGAACCCAGGAACAGTGCTGTTTTCAATTAGCATGCCAGTCTGAATGGCATGTCCGGCTGACAGGGCTTTACAAGCGGCTAAGCTACGCACAGTCAGAAAGGGTCGATGGGAGCATTGCAAACCGCCCAGCTACCTCCTACTGCAGCCCTGCAGCCCCTGGGAGGCTAGGAACCTGCCATGACCCTGGGGGAGGAAGGAGGAGAAAGTGAGAGGGAGATGGAGGAGGCCGAGAGGGAGACAGACAGAGAGAGAGAGAGAGAGAGAGAGAGAGAGAGGGAGAAAAAGGGAGGTAGGGAGTAGAGAGGAGGGGAGTGAATTAGTGAGTTAGGACATACATGCATAGAGAGAAGCATATGGAGAGAGATTGGGAGAGAGGAAGAAGAGGGTAAGCAAGAGAGAGAGGTGGGGAGGGTAGAGAGAGAGTGAGAGAGAGAGAGCGAGAGAGAGAAAGAGAGAGAGGGGAGGGGAGTGAATTAGTGAGTTAAGATATACATGTATAGAGAGATGCATATGGAGAGAGATGGGCAGAGAGGAAAAAGAGGGTAGGCATGAGAAAGAGGAGGGGAGAGAGAGCGAGCGAGCATTCAGGCTTTAGCAGCAAAGAGCCCTGATTGACATGAGTACCCCTGCTCTGACCAGAACTGAAGCACCCTGTTACTCCTTAAACAGTCCTGTGGAAGCACGAGTCTTGGATGTCTCACACAGCTTGGGTTATAAGGACTGCTGTTGGCATGGGTATGCTGAAACCCATTAATTTATTTTGCTGGGCAAGGCCAAGTGAGGACACTGCAACAAGATGAGTCCCACAGCAGGCAATCACACTGGGATCAAATGAACACTATGTCCTCTTGATACTGTATGTCTCCTATGATTCTAACAGGATCAGCAAAGTGATTAGCTGTTCACTATGAAGAGATACAGTATGCAGTTATCCAGGATATACTCCTTTGTGTTTTGTTCACGATTATATACTATTTTTTTCTTTTTCTTTTTTCTTTCACCTTTATTTAACCAGGTAGGCTAGTTGAGAACAAGTTCTCATTTGCAACTGCGACATGGCCAAGATAAAGCATAGCAGTGTGAACAGACAACACAGAGTTACACATGGAGTAAACAATTAACAAGTCAATAACACAGTAGAAAAAAAGAGAGTCTATATACATTGTGTGCAAAAGGCATGAGGAGGTAGGCGAATAATTACAATTTTGCAGATTAACACTGGAGTGATATATGATCAGATGGTCAAGTACAGGTAGAGATATAGGTGTGCAAAAAAGCAGAAAAGTTAATAAATAAAAACAGTATGGGGATGAGGTAGGTAAAAATGGGTGGGCTATTTACCGATAGACTATGTATAGCTGCAACGATCGGTTAGCTGTACAGATAGCAGATGTTTGAAGTTGGTGAGGGAGATAAAAGTCTCCAACTTCAGCGATTTTTGCAATTCGTTCCAGTCACAGGCAGCAGAGAACTGGAATTAAAGGCGGCCAAATTAGGTGTTGGCTTTAGGGATGATCAGTGAGATACACCTGCTGGATCGCGTGACCAGTGAACTGAGATAAGGCGGAGCTTTACCTAGCATGGACTTGTAGATGACCTGGAGCCAGTGGGTCTGGCGACGAATATGTAGCGATGGCCAGTCGACTAGAGCATACAGGTCACAGAGGTGGGTGGTATAAGGTGCTTTAGTGACAAAACGGATGGCACTGTGATAAACTGCATCCAGTTTGCTGAGTAGAGTGTTGGAAGCTATTTTGTAGATGACATCGCCGAAGTTGAGGCTCGGTAGGATAGTCAGTTTTACTAGGGTAAGTTTGGCGGCGTGAGTGAAGGAGGCTTTGTTGCGAAATAGAAAGCCGACTCTAGATTTGATTTTCGATTGGAGATGTTTGATATGAGTCTGGAAGGAGAGTTTACAGTCTAGCCAGACACCTAGGTACTTATAGATGTCCACATATTCAAGGTCGGAACCATCCAGGGTGGTGATGCTAGTCGGACGTGCGGGTGCAGGCAGCGAACGGTTGAAAAGCATGCATTTGGTTTTACTAGCGTTTAAGAGCAGTTGGAGGCCACGGAAGGAGTGTTGTATGGCATTGAAGCTCGTTTGGAGGTTAGATAGCAGTGTCCAAGGAAGGGCCAGAAGTATACAGAATGATGTCGTCTGCGTAGAGGTGGATCAGGGAATCGCCCGCAGCAAGAGCAACATCATTGATATATACAGAGAAAAGAGTCGGCCCGAGAATTGAACTCTGTGGCACCCCCATAGAGACTGCCAGAGGACCGGACAGCATGCCCTCCGATTTGACACACTGAACTCTGTCTGCAAAGTAGTTGGTGAACCAGGCAAGGCAGTCATCAGAAAAACCGAGGCTACTGAGTCTGCCGATAAGAATATGGTGATTGACAGAGTCGAAAGCCTTGGCAAGGTCGATGAAGACGGTTGCACAGTACTGTCTTTTATCGATGGCGGTTATGATATCGTTTAGTACCTTGAGCGTGGCTGAGGTGCACCCGTGACCGGCTCGGAAACCAGATTGCACAGCGGAGAAGGTACAGTGGGATTCGAGATGGTCAGTGACCTGTTTGTTGACTTGGCTTTTGAAGACCTTAGATAGGCAGGGCAGGATGGATATAGGTCTGTAACAGTTTGGGTCCAGGGTGTCTCCCCCTTTGAAGAGAGGGATGACTGCGGCAGCTTTCCAATCCTTGGGGATCTCAGACGATATGAAAGAGAGGTTGAACAGGCTGGTGATAGGAGTTGCGACAATGGCGGCGGATAGTTTCAGAAATAGAGGGTCCAGATTGTCAAGCCCAGCTGATTTGTACGGGTCCAGGTTTTGCAGCTCTTTCAGAACATCTGCTATTTGGATTGGGGTAAAGGAGAACCTGGAGAGCCTTGGGCGAGTAGCTGCGGGGGGGGCCAGCGGAGCTGTTGGCCGAGGTTGGAGTAGCCAGGCGGAAGGCATGGCCAGCCGTTGAGAAATGCTTGTTGAAGTTTTCGATAATCATGGATTTATCGGTGGTGACCATGTTACCTAGCCTCAGTGCAGTGGGCAGCTGGGAGGAGGTGCTCTTGTTCTCCATGGGCAGCTGGGAGGAGGTGCTCTTGTTCTCCATGGACTTCACAGTGTCCCAGAACCTTTTGGAGTTGGAGCTACAGGATGCAAATTTCTGCCTGAAGAAGCTGGGCTTAGCTTTCCTGACTGACTGCATGTATTGGTTCCTGTGTATTGGTTCCAGTAGATTGCAACTCCTCCCCCTTTGGCAGTTCTATCTTGACGGAAAATGTTATAGTTGGGTATGGAAATCTCAGAATTTTTGGTGGCCTTCCTGAGCCAGGATTCAGACACGGCAAGGACATCAGGGTTAGCAGAGTGTGCTAAAGCAGTGAGTAAAACAAACTTAGGGAGGAGGCTTCTGATGTTGACATGCATGAAACCAAGGCTTTTTCGATCACAGAAGTCAACAAATGAGGGTGCCTGTGGACATGCAGGGCCTGGGTTTACCTCCACATCACCCGCGGAACAGAGGAGGAGTAGTATGAGGGTGTGGCTAAAGGCTATCAAAACTGGTCGCCTAGAGCGTTGGAGACAAAGAATCAAAGGAGCAGATTTCTGGGCATGGTAGAATATATTCAGGGCATAATGCGCAGACAGGGGTATGGTGGGGTGCGGGTACAGCGGAGGTAAGCCCAGGCACTGGGTGATGATAAGAGAGGTTGTATCTCTGGACATGCTGGTTGTAATGGGTGAGGTCACCGCATGTGTGGGAGGTGGGACAAAGGAGGTATCAGGGGTATGAAGAGTGGAACTAGGGGCTCCATTGTAAACTAAAACAATGATAACTAACCTGAACAACAGTATACAAGGCATATTGACATTTGAGAGAGACTTACAGCGAGGCATACAGTAATCACAGGTGTTGATTGGGAGAGCTAGCTAAAACAGTAGGTGAGACAACAACAGCTAATCAGCTAGCACAACAACAGCAGGTAAAATGGCGTTGAATAGGCAGAGAGGGTCGGATTGACTACACACAGAGCCTGAGTGTGGCTGGGGCCGACAGATAAAACATAAACAAGCAGAATTGAGTACCGTGATTAATGGACAGTCCAGCATGCATCAGCTATGTAGCCAAGTGATCAGTGTCCAGGGGGCAGCGGTGGATGGGACAGGGAAGCTATACCGGCGAGTATTATACAGGTAAAAACAACTGGCTGGCTGTGCAGAAGTGAAAAGCCGCTAGCAGTGGCTAACAATGACTAAAGAGCTTGTAGCTAGTTAGCTGGTTAGCTTCTGGAGGTTCTTGAATGTGTTCTAAAAATTAAAAATAATAGCGGTTCCGTATCACATTGGGTGAGGCAGGTAACCGGAAGGTATAATCGAATTACAAATCGAAAAGAGATTGAAAGTAAATATGGGTCCAGTGAGTGGTTGGGCTGGCTGGGGACGCGGCGATTCAGACAGTTAGCAGACAGTTATGCTAGAACCATGAGAAACAAGGCTCTGTAAGAATGATTTAGGTTTGTGGGTCAAAAAAAAGTTTCATGTCTGTGCAATATTTGTCAGGTCTTTAAAAAGTTTCAACAAATAATACAATAAGTTTCTTTGCCTGAAACCACAATTCATCAGAGTTACAATAAACTACAGGAGACAAACAACCCGTATATTATCAAATCATCAGAATCCTTTTCCAACTCAATCTTTCATTCCATAGACACAATAGGTCTCCATTAAACATGAACCATCGCTCAGTTAGTTTTAAAACAAGTTTGACACAAACCAAATGAATTTAAGTAATACACAGGTCACAACACAGCTGTGATGTTTTAACTGGAGATTGCTGCAGGGAGATACTGTAAATCACCCTTTAATTGATCTGGTGATTTCCATCAGGACCTGCCTCATCAACAATCATCCTACCAATGAAAATAGACTTGTTTTGTGTCTGTGATTCTACAAGTGGTTTCGTGGGGAATATGTAGGCTGTGTCAAGCAACTGTACTCCAATTTGGTTCCTTACACCATGATAATTTTCTAACAGCAATCAATTAAATTCCCACCGCATCCAATGTCTAGTACTATACTTCAGCCCCAATTTGACCCTCAGTACAGCCTTCATTTTTCATATACCCCTTGGCCGTGTGTTATCATGTCAGCTTCTTTGAAAAGCTAGGCCTTTTCCCAGATAAGAGAAGCAATGTGGAAGTGTGTTTTTGAACATCACACCACTAATATACCAGCTCATATAGCCTGAATTCTAAATAATAAAAGAATTACAACCAAAGCCAAATTGCTCCAGATAGCGTTGGAGTGTGTTGCCTTTTCATAAAGGAGAATACTCTGACTTTCAGGGCTTTAAACAGGGCTCCGGGTAAGGAGGGAGCACTCAATCACTGTTGGGAGAAGCAGAATGAGCTTTTTATTCCAATTTTGGCACAATTGCAAGCCATGGAGGGTCTCAATGGAGGCAGCATGAAGGTCCCAGTCCTCAGTGTGCTCTTCACGTTTTCCCAGCCGAAGACAAAATCCCATGGTGCTTTTGTTCAGTTCGGGTGCACAACTCAAGCAGAACTACTCTCCTTCAAGGAATAACAAGAATGAAAACTCATTCTAAATCAAATAGCTCACCCCTAAAGACACTATGTGTAAAACTTTGCGTTGCACATTGCCAGGCATTTGCACAAATAGGACTCAACCAGTGCCTGAGCACCTGCCCTTTGCCGACCAACAATAAAGTGCCCTCACATCTTGTGGATTTTATTTTATGAATGACTTTCACATTTTATTTTGAGTCTCTTTTCATTTTTAATGTTAAATGTAACGAATTGCACATCAAATTAGCTCATTTCATAAGCTTTTGAATCGTTGAACATTCCCCACTCTCCCGCCCAAAGAGCGTACTCTAACTTGCATGCAGTGGCAACTGGCTGCAGGGAGACTTGAATACTTGTAGGAGGCTACTTTTGAGTTGGTTCTGTCGTCTGTGTCTCTCACTGTTACGGATGTAATGGAACTAACTTGAATATGACCTTTGACTGACCATTGACTTTGAATTGATACCTTTTTATCTAGATACATTAGAAAGAGGCAGTGAGTATTTCTATGACACACGTTCAAATAAAATAAAAATCGAAATGTATCGGTCACGTACTCATATTTTTTGCAGATTTTATTGCAAGTGTAGCGAAATACTTTTCTTTCTAGCGACAACAGAGCAGCAATACCTAACAACACAAAACAATTGGGCAGCAGTTTCTAAGATGCAGGTTAGAGTACAGGTTAGATGCAGGTTAGAGTACAGGTTAGATGCAGGTTAGAGTACAGGTTAGAGTACAGGTTAGATGCAGGTTAGAATACAGGTTAGAAGCAGGTTAGAGTACAGGTTAGAGTACAGGTTAGATGCAGGTTAGATGCAGGTTTGATGCAGGTTAGATGCAGGTTAGAGTACAGGTTAGATGCAGGTTAGATGCAGGTTAGAGTACAGGTTAGAGTACAGGTTAGATGCAGGTTAGATGCAGGTTAGATGCAGGTTAGAGTACAGGTTAGAGTACAGGTTAGATGCAGGTTAGATGCAGGTTAGAGTACAGGTTAGAGTACAGGTTAGATGCAGGTTAGATGCAGGTTAGATGCAGGTTAGAGTACAGGTTAGAGTACAGGTTAGATGCAGGTTAGATGCAGGTTAGATGCAGGTTAGAGTACAGGTTAGAGTACAGGTTAGACGAGGGTTAGAGTACAGGTTAGATGCAGGTTAGAGTACAGGTTAGAGTACAGGTTAGACGAGGGTTAGAGTACAGGTTAGATGCAGGTTAGAGTACAGGTTAGATGCAGGTTATATGCAGGTTAGATGCAGGTTAGAAGCAGGTTAGAGTACAAGTTAGAGTACAGGTTAGATGCAGGTTAGAGTACAGGTTAGATGCAGGTTAGAATACAGGTTAGAAGCAGGTTAGAGTACAGGTTAGAGTACAGGTTATATGCAGGTTAGAGTACAGGTTGGAGTACAGGTTAGAGTACAGGTGAGAGCACAGGTTAGATGCAGGTTAGAGTACAGGTTAGATGCAGGTTAGAGTACAGGTTAGATGCAGGTTAGAGTACAGGTTAGATGCAGGTTAGAGTACAGGTTAGATGCAGGTTAGAGTACAGGATAGAGTACAGGTTAGATGCAGGTTAGAGTACAGGTTAGAGTACAGGTTAGAGTACAGGTTAGAGTACAGGTTAGATGCAGGTTAGAGTACAGGATAGAGTACAGGTTAGATGCAGGTTAGAATACAGGTTAGAAGCAGGTTAGAGTACAGGTTAGAGTACAGGTTAGATGCAGGTTAGAGTACAGGTTAGAGTACAGGTTAGATGCAGGTTAGAATACAGGTGAGAGCACAGGTTAGATGCAGGTTAGAGTACAGGTTAGAAGCAGGTTAGAGTACAGGTTAGAGTACAGGTTAGATGCAGGTTAGAATACAGGTTAGAATACAGGTTAGAATACAGGTTAGAGTACAGGTTAGAAGCAGGTTAGAGTACAGGTTAGAGTACAGGTTAGATGCAGGTTAGAGTACAGGTTAGATGCAGGTTAGAATACAGGTTAGAAGCAGGTTAGAGTACAGGTTAGAGTACAGGTTAGATGCAGGTTAGAGTACAGGTTAGAGTACAGGTTAGATGCAGGTTAGAGTACAGGTTAGATGCAGGTTAGAGTACAGGTTAGATGCAGGTTAGAGTACAGGATAGAGTACAGGTTAGATGCAGGTTAGAATACAGGTTAGAAGCAGGTTAGAGTACAGGTTAGAGTACAGGTTAGAAGCAGGTTAGAGTACAGGTTAGAGTACAGGTTAGATGCAGGTTAGAGTACAGGTTAGATGCAGGTTAGAATACAGGTTAGAAGCAGGTTAGAGTACAGGTTAGAGTACAGGTTAGAGTACAGGTTAGATGCAGGTTAGAGTACAGGTTAAAAGCAGGTTAGATGCAGGTTAGATGCAGGATAGAGTACAGGTTAGATGCAGGTTAGAGTACAGGTTAGATGCAGGTTAGAGTACAGGTTAGATGCAGGTTAGAGTACAGGTTAGAGTACAGGTTAGATGCAGGTTAGAGTACAGGTGTCACGATCGTTATAATGATTGGACCAAGGCGCAGCGTACGTAGAATTCCACATGTTTAATAAAGAATAAACGAAACGTGACGCTCTGGGTTGCTCATAAGCAGTTACACAAAAACATAGTCAAGATCCCACAAATCACAATGGGGAAATGGCTACCTAAATATGATCCCCAATCAGAGACTATGATAAACAGCTGCCTCTCATTGGGAATCATACAAGGCCAACATAGATATCTAATCCCCCTAGATAACCCACCCTACACCCCGACCTAACCAACATAGAGAATAAACAGCTCTCAATGGACAGGCGTGACAGTACCCCCCTCCCCCAAGGGGGTGGCTCTGATGCGGGATGAAGTACCCACTCCGCTCGTGGATACGTCATTGGAGGAACCGGATGGTGGGTCGTTGCCAAAGGCTCCGGGCCGTGGATCGTCGCCGGAGGCACCGGACCGCGGACCTTCGTCGGAGGTTCCGGACTGTGAAACGTCGCCGGAGTTGCACAAATTCTTCTACTCCGACAATTAATCCACAGATAAAACTGAGTTTGCTTCTAGTAATCTCTTCCTTCAGGCTTCTTCTTCTTCTTCTTTTTCTTTGGACTTTATATGGCGGTTGGCAACCAACTTTAAGGTGCATTACCACAACCAACTGGACTGGAGTGTAGACCTCAGTTCATCTTTCAATCACCCACGTGGGTATATGCTCCTAAAACCCAATGAGGAGATGGCACGTGGGTATATGCTCCGCACTGCTAAAGCTAACTCTCTCTCCTCTGCTCTCATCCTTCTAGACCTATCGGCTGCCTTCGATACTGTGAACCATCAGATCCTCCTCTCCACCCTCTCCGAGTTGGGCATCTCCGGCGCGGCCCACGCTTGGATTGCGTCCTACCTGACAGGTCGCTCCTACCAGGTGGCGTGGCGAGAATCTGTCTCCTCGCCACGCGCTCTCACCACTGGTGTCCCCCAGGGCTCTGTTCTAGGCCCTCTCCTATTCTCGCTATACACCAAGTCACTTGGCTCTGTCATAACCTCACATGGTCTCTCCTATCATTGCTATGCAGACGACACACAATTAATCTTCTCCTTTCCCCTTCTGATGACCAGGTGGCGAATCGCATCTCTGCATGTCTGGCAGACATATCAGTGTGGATGACGGATCACCACCTCAAGCTGAACATCGGCAAGACGGAGCTGCTCTTCCTCCCGGGGAAGGACTGCCCGTTCCATGATCTCGCCATCACGGTTGACAACTCCATTGTGTCCTCCTCCCAGAGCGCTAAGAACCTTGGCGTGATCCTGGACAACACCCTGTCGTTCTCAACCAACATCATGGCGGTGGCCCGTTCCTGTAGGTTCATGCTCTACAACATCCGCAGAGTACGACCCTGCCTCACACAGGAAGCGGCGCAGGTCCTAATCCAGGCACTTGTCATCTCCCGTCTGGATTACTGCAACTCGCTGTTGGCTGGGCTCCCTGCCTGTGCCATTAAACCCCTACAACTCATCCAGAACGCCGCAGCCCGTCTGGTGTTCAACCTTCCCAAGTTCTCTCACGTCACCCCGCTCCTCCGCTCTCTCCACTGGCTTCCAGTTGAAGCTCGCATCCGCTACAAGACCATGGTGCTTGCCTACGGAGCTGTGAGGGGAACGGCACCGCAGTACCTCCAGGCTCTGATCAGGCCCTACACCCAAGCAAGGGCACTGCGTTCATCCACCTCTGGCCTGCTCGCCTCCCTACCATTGAGGAAGTACAGTTCCCGCTCAGCCCAGTCAAAACTGTTCGCTGCTCTGGCCCCCCAATGGTGGAACAAACTCCCTCACGACGCCGGGACAGCGGAGTCAATCACCACCTTCCGGAGACACCTGAAACCCCACCTCTTCAAGGAATACCTAGGATAGGATAAGTAATCCTTCTCACCCCCCCCTTAATGATTTAGATGCACTATTGTAAAGTGGCTGTTCCACTGGATGTCAGAAGGTGAATTCACCAATTTGTAAGTCGCTCTGGATAAGAGTGTCTGCTAAATGACTTAAATGTAATGTAAATGTAAAAGCCAATGAGGAGATGGCACGTGGGTATATGCTCTAAAAACCAATGAGGAGATGGGAGAGGCAGGACTTGCAGCACATCAAGCATCACAAATACAACCAAGTTCTATTTTAGCGCCTGGCTACATACGCTAGTTTGCCGCTCACGAGTGGTGTGGGTGTAATGAATGAATAACATGTATGTGTACATTTATTTTGCAATGTCAGCATGTGAGGTTCAGGGCAAGGTACTGGGCGGAGGCCGGCTAGTAGTGACTATTTAACAGTCTGATGGCCTGGAGATAGAAGCTGTTTTTCAGTTTCTATCTCCAGAATCCAAAGTAGTACCCAGCTTTGATGCACCTGCAGTGTCGCCGCCTTCTAGATGGTAGCGGGGTTAATAGGTCGTGGCTCAGGTGGCTCAATGTCCTTGATGATCTTCTTGGCCTTCCTGTGAAACCGGGTGCTGTAGTTTAAATGAATAATAACTATGATGATGAACCTCCCATGGGGTTTGTTATTTCTATGACAATGGATTGGAAAGCTTGGGGACAGCATGTGAATTCATCCCAAAATTGAAATTACGGCAGCATATGTTTCATTGCCTTTTAAGTCACTCAGGACTTTGAGATAAGTTCAAAGAAAGTTGTCTGATATCGTGTCCATAAAACGTTGTATATTTGGTCTATATCTGGCCCTTCTACTTTTTTATCCAATATTTTATGAAGTCAGTGTCCTGTCTTAGTTACCAGGAAAACACTGTTACCTTCCTGTTTGCTAATCAGAAAGAAATGTTGCCTCTCTTCACATTTTACAAATTATTTTACTTTGAAAGAATTGCATTTCCGTAAATGCTTTCCACGTATAGTCTGTTTCCACAACTAAAAGCTAAGATACTCATCATACAGTAAGTTTTCTCCCACAAATAAATATTTTATGTCTAAGGTTTGTCCTTTGGTCATTTATCTTAATTATGGAAGTTGCTACAACAATGAGTACACAAGGCATAGAACAGCCTAGCTAGTTTAAGAGAGCCCGTTTCTGCTGCCCAAATGCATTGTTGTGAGCTACGTTTGAGAAAATGCATCAAGAAAGGACAATGTATCTTCACCCTGAGGTATTGGGCTCTTGGACCAGAAGGATAAGTACAGTCCACTTTTAGTAGGAGCTTTATCTTCCCAGGTGGTTTCATATCCAAGCACTGACCACGCCTAAACCTGCTTAGCTTCACATGATAACCAGCAGAGAGCAGGGTGCTAAGGTTGGCAAAATTCTAAAGCATTGTTATGTGATGAAAATCTAACATATGCATAAATTTAAAAGATGAATCCACACAAACTTTATTTGGTGATTATTTCCATTAGTACACTGTTAATACAGTCCAAATATGTTTTGCATGTCGGCAGTCAGGTTTTCAAGATATTGGACTTTCAAGAAGCAAAGTGTCCAATGCCACATCATCATGATGATGCAAAATGCATCATATGATGCAAAAATCATCATGAGGATGTGGCACTTTGCTTCTTGAAAATCCAATGTCTTGAAAATTGGTACTGAATCAACAGTGGACTAATGAAAAAAATGCCCAAAGAGTTTTCCTTTAAACAAAACATGCTTTAACGGCTGTTATTGGAGAACTAATGGAAGGCTACAAGACTGTGTTGTTGTATTACTCATTCTTCCTTTATTGAGGTCTGTGCAATAGTAGGCCTATGTCCTGGTTTGAACCTGTTTTACAACACACGGCTTATGACTCACACCCATCTACTGTATCTATAAAGTGAAAGGAAGCCAATCTTTTCCTCATACAAAACAGGATATCTGTTCCAAATACTGTTGAATTTATATTAATGTGCCTGTTTGGCTGTGATTGATGGCAGCTTGACTTAAAAACAAAGTCATGGTGAATTTAAGTGTCCTCAGGTTTCTACATATGTCAGTGGGCTTTTTTCTGACCATAAATTAGGGTAATAGATGTGGTACATGCACACTTCAGACAATAATATTTAGTTCATTTCCTATTGCCCTAAATTGCAGAGACCTTGCAGGAGGTGAGTGTTTCATGTCACCCACTACTGACAAATGTTGGAGCATATTATAACTGAGGAGGGATTTTCTGCTATGTTAGAGATGGGAACTAAAGGTGAAGAAGACAGTTTGTCTTTTCTTGTACTGTATACAACCCCCTCCACCAATGCATCTCATTTATAGCACTGTATTGCTTACATTTGCAATTGCCTGTGTGTGGGAGAATTGCTGAATGTATGGCAACGTTTCTGTCTGCAGTACCATGCTCTGAATACAGTATGCTTCTAATATGTAGTGTTTATTCCAGTTGACCTAGAATACAAGAACACAAATTGACTTCTGTATACTGGGCCTCCAGATTGTCTGGATAAAACTGATTGAAGTCCAAATAAGGAACGCTTCCTTATTTCTTCCTTTATAACCAATTCATCTCTAGTACCGCAATAAAACACTTCATGACTAATATACTTACAGTTAGTCATTTTAGAACATTACCTCGGATAGGTTTACACTGTATAAGTCAGCCAAATTATTTGACTGAATTTAAGCACATTTGTAGGTTCATGAAGTGTTGCCAGATGCATGTTAATGACTTTATCCTGCTTTGTATTGTGTAAAGTACAGAACTGTTCTTTCTACAGTATGAGCTTTAAACATTACATTGAATAAATGGCAAGAAGACAATCTTTCACAAACATAACAGTTAGTAATACATGTGTATCAGAATGATGGTAATGTTTGCCATTAGCCTACTGTGTCTTGGGAGAATAACAGAAAAACTACCCTAGCATGGCGCAATCATATGAAATAGTTCATTTATATTGGCATGAATGTGATTTTGTACTAAAATAGGACTTTGCAGTTCAATATCTCTTTTTAATAAGGAAGAATCTGACAACCTCATTTGAACTCTAAAAGTATGAAGAGCTCAAGCCTCAACATTCACTCAGTGGGATTTTCAGTCATTGACAAAATGAGTGATTGTGTCATTTCAACAATAAAATGACTTTCTCACTCAGCAATGAATTGCTAATAGGTTAAAATAACCAGGATAAAAAAGCTGGATGGAACCCAATGATTGTTTTCTCTTTTCCCCAAATGGAAATATAATCCAAAATATTATAATTTATTACAATTTCTTGGCCACTGCTCTGGTATACGTTACATGCAAAGTTATTTCAGAGTTACTTGATACAGTATGTGTATTTACTGCATTAAGGAGTCAATGGCTCTGCTGGGAATAATAATGCTAACAATTACCAAGCAATTACATTTTGGACCTAGCTTAAATCTCACTCTGGAAAGATGTGGAAATGTTTCAATTTGAAGCTAATGTCTCCAGGTTCTTTGCAGGGCAACGTATGGTAGCTGGGAGGCACACATGATTTTAAAAACAAATTTTGCCTCTAATAAAGTAGATACATCTGGATATGTATAAGGGATCAGAATGTATGTACGTCTGAAGGAGGCACTTTCACTGTCAGAGACCTCTGAATGTACACTACCGTTCAAAAGTTTGGGGTCACTTAGAAATGTTCTTGTTTTGAAAGAAAAGCTATTTTGTTGTCCATTAAAATAACATCAAATTGATCAAAAATACAGTGTAAGCTAATCCAACTTTACAATTTTAAAAAGCTAATTGATCATTAGAAAACCCTTCTGCAATTATGTTAGCATAGCTAAAAACTGTTGTTCTTCTTTACTGTTTATTGCTTCTTTACTGTTGTAAACAAGCAATAAAGCTGGCCTTCTTTAGACTAGTTGAGTATCTGGAGCATCAGCATGTGTGGGTTCGATTACAGGCTCAAAATGGCCAGAAGCAAAGAACTTTCTTCTGAAACTCGTCAGTCTATTCTTGTTCTATGAAATGAAGGCTATTCCATGCGAGAAATTGCCAAGAAACTGAAGATCTGGTATAACGTTGTGTATTACTGCTTTCACAGAACAACGCAGAACAACATTTTAAATATCGGGTATGTCTACACTGCTTTTCTTTAAAAACAGACATTTCTAAGTGACGCCAAACTTTTGAACGGTAGTGTATATTGCACTCAATAATCTACACTACAGCATGTAACATTTTAGTGTATTGTTATTAACCTGTTATTAACCTGAGTATTGATTTCCTTAACACTGGTGAAAGAACATGAATTTATGAGGGAATGTGTACTTTTCTGTGAGTTGGTCTGCATGTGTAAAGCATGTGTGAGATTTAGAAGGTTCTAAAAAGACTGGTCCCAAAGCTGTGTTGAGAGTGATACGACCTGTCACACATTTAGTTTTCAATTACATAATTTAATTTTTTCCTTTTTAAAAATAAAATAATCATTAATGGCTTCACGTTAGCCCACATCAGTGCTAACATCAGGTTACTTCACACCTCAGTCTAAAGCAATGAGTTTTGTCCGTTCTTTCGTTTGAGTAATGCCCGCTCTGAATAGTTGAGGGACTTGGACATAGAGGAAACAGTAGGGGGAACCTTTGGAAGCCTGAGTCTGATGTAGGGAGGGTAATTAGTGCAAAAATGCCACAGAAATATCTCTCATTAAAACACAGTGAGTCTGCCACTGAACTGAGAACTTCTGCTGTACATCTGGCCTCTTTTGAGTCTTTCATTTTACAGCACAAATGTTTGGCTTTTTATGGTCCTTTTTTATAGTCTCCATCACAAATCCATCTGGCAATTACTTCAAACATACATTAATATAGGCCTGTGGAATTTACAATGCAGACCCAAGTCATGCACTACATGCACAGTAGTTCATAAAAATGCACATACTACAGCATTCATTGTCTCATTAATTAAATATGGTGTACAGGCAGCAGATCTAGTCTCCGTCATGGTGTTGGACTTTCTGTGGTGGCGAATATCAAACATTTATGAAAAATACAGCTGAGCTCTATTACAATCTTTTAAAATGTCAATTAATGCGAAACCTAAATCTTGAAGTGTATGATTGGACCACCCTGAGAAAATTTCATGTCAATCCACTCACCCATGAATCAATAAAAAGTTATTCTTTGTTGTTCTTTAGACACCCTACTCTGATCTCAAGTGCTATTAATATGGTTGGAATTCATTATGTATTTCATGGATTTTCTTCTGGATCTTTAATTTGAAGTGTGTTTTGAGTCTAGCTAAAGGACTATAGCCAAAATAAGGACACAAGTGGCAAGGCAGTCCATTGTGTGTTGTCAAAATGGCATGCAGAAGAATAATTTGACGACAGTTTACAATGCAACACTTCAAGATTTACTGAGCAGGGATGATTTTCTCATCACAATATTGTTCTCTAGCTGCCAGAGAGTTAGAAGATTGTGAGAAACACATTTCAATAGCACTATATCTCAGAGGGGATGACATGGTCTGTCAAATAGTGTTCAACTCCTGTAGCTGGCCAAAAACTTTAACACCAAACGTTGTTTTTCAACATCTCAACATCTCAAACATTACAAGCTCTATACAGCAAAATCATAAAAGCCGAAGGGGGACTACATAAATCACTGAATAATCCATATTTTCAGTATCATAGATAATATAAGCCCTTCCTTTACTGCACAAAATAAAACCGTGGCTAGAATAATTTTCTTCTTGATATACTGTATTTGGTTTGCTCTCCCCATCTGCTCTTGATAGAAAAGTAGCACAAAAAAAGTAGCACAAATGTTCTCACTGTGTGAGAACACGATGCCGACACCGACCCGTTGAGGACACCGACTTCTTGCTCCCAGACAAACTAAACAACTTCTTTGCTCGCTTTGAGGACATTACAGTGCCACTGACACGGCCTGCTACCAAAACCTGAGGGCTCTCCTTTACCGCAGCCAACGTGAGTAAAACATTTAAAAGTGTTAACCTTCACAAGGCCGATGGCCAAGACGGCATCCCTAGCCGCGTCCTCAGAGCATGCACAGACCAGCTGGCTGGTGTGTTTACGAACATATTCAATCAATCTCTATCCCAGTCTGCTGTTCCCACATGCTTCAAGAGGGCCACAATTGTTCCTGTTCCCAAGAAAGCGAAGGTAAATGAGCTAAACGACTATTGCCCCGTAACACTCACTTCCGTCATCAGGAAGTGCTTTGAGAGACTTGTCAAGGATCCTATCACCTCCACCCTACCTGACACCCTAGACCCACTCCAATTTGCTTACCGCCCCAATAGGTCCACAGATGACGCAATCGCAAACACACTGCACACTGCCCTACCCCATCTGGACAAGAGGAATACCCATGTAAGAATGCTGTTCATCGACTTCAGCTCAGCATTTAACACCATAGTACCCTCCAAACTCGTCATCAAGCTCGAGACCCTGGGTCTCGACCCGCCCCATGCAACTGGGTCCTGGACTTTCTACGGGCCGCCTCCAGGTGGTGAGGGTAGGAAACAACATCTCCACCCCGCTGATCCTCAACACTGGGGCCCCACAAGGGTGTGTTCTCAGCCCTCTCCTTTACTCCCTGTTCACCCATGACTATGTGGCCATGCACACCTCCAACTCAATCATCAAGTTTGCAGACAACACTACAGTGGTAGGCTTGATTACCAACAACAACGAGACGACCAACAGGGAGGAGGTGAGGGCCCTCAGAGTGTGGTGTCAGGAAAATAACCTCACACTCAAAATCAACAAAGCAAAGGAGATGATCGTGGACTTCAGGAAACAGCAAAGGGAGCACCCCCTTTCCACATTGACGGGACAGTAGTGGAGAAGGTGGGAAGTTTTAAGTTCCTCGGCGTACACATCACGGACAAACTGAAATTATCCACCCACACAGAGAGGAGGCTGAAGAAATTTGGCTTGTCACCAAAAACACTCACAAACTTTTACGGATGCACAATCGAGAGCATCCTGTCGGGCTGTATCACCACCTGGTACAGCAACTGCTCCACCCACAACCGTAAGGCTCTCCAGAGGGTAGTGAGGTCTGCACAACGCATCACCGGGGCAAACTACCTGCCCTCCAGGACACCTACACCACCCAATGTCACAGGAAGGCCAAAAGATAATCAAGGACAACAACCACCCGAGCCACTGCCTGTTCACTCCGCTATCATCCTGAAGGCGAGGTCAGTACAGTGCATCAAAGCAGGGGCAGAGAGACTGAAAAACAGCTTCTATCTCAAGGCCATCACACTGTTAAACAGCCATCACTAACAATGAGTGGCTGCTGCCAACATACTGACTCAAATCTCTAGCCACTTTAATAATTAAAAATTGGATGTAATAAATGTATCACTAGTCACTTTAAACAATGCCACTTTATATAATGTTTACATACCCTACATTATAATTGAGCCCCCTATAAATTTACCTGACACCCCTGTGCACTCCTTCACCAGGTTCTCATTTTCATCCTTCTCTGTTTCAGAAGTGTGTAAAGCCCTGAAAGAAATTGATTTAAAAATCCCCTGGCCCTGATGAACTAGAAATTAAGAAATATATACAGGATTGTTCTTTTAAAATGAGGACATTAAAGACCTAGATAGACTACATGCAATTGTTTAAAATATAATACACCTCCTACACCTAGCCGCAGACATCATTGCTCCCCCTTAACATGTATTTTTAACCTTACGCTTGATGTTAAGGAAATTCCCAAATTATGGGAATCTGCTTTTGTACTGCCTCTCCTGAAAGGTGGAGATCCCTCGCTACTTGACAACTATCGACCCATATCAAAATTGTCTGTACTGTCAAAGGTACTGGAGTCCTTAGTTGGTAGGCAGCTTCCAAGAATACAACATCTTAAATGGAATGCAATCAGGTTTTAGGTCTGGCCAAATCACTGTTTCAGCAACATTGAAGCTTTTAAATGACATCCACTGTGCTCTTGATAAGAAATTACATTGTATGTCTGTTTTTATTGATTTGTCGAAGGCTTTTGACACCGTGGACCATGCTGTGTTAGTGCAAAGGTTAAAATGTTGTGGAATTACTGGTCATGCTCTAAATTGGTTTATAAATTACCTATCAACTCATACACAATGTGTAATGGAGGATGGTTGTAAATCTGAGTCCATAGAGTTGTGCTCAGGTGTTCCGCAAGGTTCTATTTTGGGCCCACTGTTGTTCATTTTGTATATCAACAACATTGGGGATCTTATTGAAACAACGGATGTTAATTTCTATGCAGATGATACTGTTCTTTATTCAAGTGGTAGTAGTTTATCTTTAGCTTTTGAAAATGCCCAAAGAGCATTTAACATCATACAACAGAATCTGTATTATTTAAAGCTGATTCTAAATTCGGGTAAAACAAAATGCATGGTATTTTCAAATGCCAGGCATGTTACAAATCATGTCATTGCTACATTGGCTGGACATACTATAGAGCAATTAAAGTGTACAAATATTTGGGTGTGTGGGTTGATGATAAGCTGAATTTCACTGTGCAAAAAAGGAAGCTCAAGCTGAAAATAGGATTTTATTGCCAGCATAAGACTTGTTTTTCTTTTGAGGCCAGGAAGGAGCTGGTACGATGTACATTACTGTCAGTTTTAGATTTTAGTGATGTTATATATAAGCAGGCCTCAGCCACTACTCTGAGAGCACTTGATTTAGTGTATTATGCAGCCCTCAGGTTCATTACAAATCAGAAACGTCTAACACATCATTGTGATCTCTACAACGCTGTTGGCTGGTCGTCATTGACATTGCGTAGGCTTAAAAACTGGTATACACTGATTTATAAGGCCATATTGGGTAAAATGCCATTTTATCTATGTTCTTTTTTAGTCAGGTTAGTAAATAAATATCAATTACTGTCCCATTCTGACTTGCTTCTAACAGCACCAAAAATTAGAACAGATCATGGTAGAAATAGTTTTAGTTACTTAGCACTGTGGTCCTGGAAGTCTCTCCTGAATATTTTAAAATGTGATGATCTAGTTTCAAGTTTAGACTTGATCGATGTATATATCAAAGAAGAGTGTAATTGTTTTTAGGCCAGCTGTTTTTAGTCAAGATGTTTGCGTTAATGTAATATGTAATTGTTGTACTGTATGTGTGTTTATAGTTTTGTTTAATGTTGTGTTAGTGTATGTAAGTTGTTATGCCTGAAATGTTGTTTCCCCTGCTGCTATTGGACCAGGTCTCTCTTGGAAAAGAGATATTATCTCAATGAGAAAAAACCTGTATAAATAAAGGTCAAATAAAAAAATAACATAAATATGTACAGTGCCTTGCGAAAGTTTTCGGAACCCCTTTTGCCACATTTCAGGCTTCAAACATAAATTTTTCAGTTTTTGATTTGTTAAAAACAAATCAAAAGTTTGAAATATCCTATAAATTTGTCGCCACCTTTTGCCGACTTCATGATTGTGTCCCATTCTTGTTGATTCTTCACAAAAAAATACAGTTTTATATATTTATGTTTGAAGCCTGAAATGTGGCAAAAGGTCGCAAAGTTCAAGGGGGCCGAATACTTTCGCAAGGCACTGTATATACTGTACTCTATACCATATACTACATATTGCCTATGCCATATGGCCATCGCTCATCCATATATTTATATGTACGGGAGTTGTTGTGAAATTGTTAGATTACTTGTTAGATATTACTGCACGGTCGGAATTAGAAGCACAAGCATTTTGCTCCATCCACGGATTAACATCTGCTAATCTGCTAACGTGTATGTGACCAATAAAACTTGATATTATTATTTTTGGGAACACAGGAAGAGCTGTCCTCTATTCCTTAATTCCAGGTGTGGCTGGCTCCAGGCATAAGCAGCATAAGTGGTTACTTTGGTCCCCCGGCTGCTAGGGGCCCCCCAATTTGGTTGTGCATCAGCAGTTTTTCTTGTTGTTATGTCAGTCACTGACTGTCAGACAATTAGCATGTCAGCGAAACCATTTAATTGGTAAGTCAGTTTAGCCAGCTATCTGAATCGTCTAGTAATCTTGGCAAAAGTTTTCAAGATATGCAACTTGAAAACTTGATTGATGAAATGCAAAACATTTTGGGACGAGACAACATCGACTAATGAGAGAAATACCCAAATATAATTTGGGGGTGGAGTTCTCCTTTAAGGTGGAGAACGCCAATCTGAGGTAAATAATAATTGCAGAGAAACATGTTCACATCCTGGAAGTTTCCCGGCAGGAGTCTATCGACTAATTGAGAAAGTTTATTTCAGGGGTTGATTCAGGGATGCCCTGGCTACCAGCCCGGCCCGGCATCTGTGGAGGAAGGCAGCTAGCTAACGGCTCATTTGGAGGTGGACTTTCTGTTCATTAGTCTGCTCTTCTAATCCCTGCTAATGTTGGAAGCCCTATACCAGGAGCAGCTCCACATTCTCTCCCCCAGCTTTCAACATAGCATGTGAGAGTGACACGTTAATCCCACTTGGGGCCATTGTTTTCAGGCCCGACGTCATGTACATTTATCATATATGGGAAGAAGATTGTTAGGAAACTGGAATTATGTCAGGTGTCATGATAGGCTACTGTCTGTTTAAGCTTACTGTATATCCCAAACAAGAGTTTTTATTATTATTTTTATTTTATTTTTTATTTTACCCCTTTTTAATGATATCCAATTGTTTTAGTAGCTACTATCTTGTCTCATGGCTACAACTCCCGTACGGGCTCGGGAGAGACGGAGGTTGAAAGTCATGCGTCCTCCGATACACAACCCAACCATGCCGCACTGCTTCTTAACACAGCGCGCATCCAACCCGGAAGCCATCCGCACCAATGTGTTGGAGGAAACACCGTGCACCAGGCAACGTTGGTTAGCATGCACTGCGCCCGGCCTGCCACAGCAGTCGCTGGTGCGCGATGAGACAAGGATATCCCTACCGGCCAAGCCCTCCTGAACCCGGATGACGCTTGGCCAATTGTGAGTCGTCCCATGGACCTCCTGGTCGCGGCCGGTTGCGACAGAGCCTGGGCGCAAACCCAGGGTCTCTGGTGGCACAGCTGGCGCTGCAGTACAGCTCCCTTAACCAATGCGCCACCCAGGAGGCCCCTCCAAACAATAATTTAATCACCCAGGAAAATGTAATCATGTTAGTCTTTGTTAGATGTGCAAGAACGAGTAAGAATCATTTGAAACTATGAATAAAGCAGTTGAAAGGCAGGTACTTGGCGTGTGTTTATTGACAGCATCAGTCTATAAATCCAACATGTTCCAACAACTAAAATACAACTGAGGCAAAGAGGGACCTGGGAAGGAGACATACACTCTGTCACGAGTCCAACCGAGGGTGGTTCCCTTTCCCAGGCGGGTGGCACTCGGGCGGTCGTCGTCACTGGCCTATTAGCTGCCACTGATTGTCTTTCCTCCCCCTCCTTGTATGTTTAGTGGTAGCACCTGTTTATGTTTAATTAGTTTGTCTTTATTAGACAGCCGGCCCGCCTGGTTGTTGTGCGGGATTATTTCAACGTAACCTTCGGCTCTGTTGTAGAGGTACGTGTTAGTACTTGGTCGTGTATTTTTTGTTGTACATTTTGATTCCCTGTGTTTGGGAACGTACCCATTGTGAGCACCCTGTGGTGCGTTGGTGCTATTAAAGACGCACAGCATTGAACTCTCTGTCTCCTGCTTTTGACTCCACACCCACGACACCCGGAGCATTACAGAATCCCGCACCTAAAAATTGAATGGAGTCAGCAGGAGCAGCAGCCAACCCTCTCCCATCGATGGAGGAACGGGTTCTCCACCACACCACCGTTCTCCATCGGATCGGATCCGCGATGGATCAAGTGATGGAGAGAATGGACCGATGGGAGAGGAGTGGTCTCCTCTCTCCACCTTCGGCACCCACTGTTCCGGACTCCCCATCTCCCGACTCCAACACCCTCCGTCTGACACTACCGAGGGCTTATGATGGAGCGGCGGCGGGTTGCCAGGGGTTTCTGCTTCAGCTGGAGCTATACCTGGCCACCATCAGACCCACTCCCTCAGGAGCAGAGAGGGTGAGTGTCCTCATCTCCTGCCTCATGGGTCGTGCTCTGGAGTGGGCGAACGCAGTCTGGAATGGCCCAGACTCAGCGCGGGAGCACTACCCAGAGTTTTCCCGCCGCTTCCGTGCCGTGTTTGATCACCCTCTTGACGGCCGAGCGGTGGGAGAACGACTATTTCATCTCAGGCAAGAGAGGAGGAGCGCCCAGGATTATGCGCTGGAGTTCCGGACCTTGGCAGCAGGATCCGGGTGGAACGACAGGGCCCTTATCGACCACTACCGGTGTAGTCTCCGAGAGGACGTCCGCCGGGAGTTAGCGTGTTGGGACACCACTCTGTCACTGGATCAGCTGATTGACATGTCCATTCGACTGGATAATCTGCTGGCTGCTCGCGGGCGTTCAGAGAGGGTCCTGTGCATTCCACCACCCAGCCCAGGGAGGGTCTGCGCCGAGGGGTACCGGAGGAGGAGGCTCCCTCTGCACCAGCTGTGGTCGGAGAGGACACACGTCTGAACGGTGCTGGGGGGGTCCGTCTGGGAGTAGAGATGGCAGGCGGAACGCTTCTCGGTCACCCCAGGTGAGTCAGCATCAAACTCACCCAGAACCCCTTGTTGGCCACATGTTTGTCTTAACCTTTTTCCTTCACTTTTTTCCCTCTTCCCAGCATAGGGCGCTAGTCGATTCAGGCGCAGCTGGGAACTTTATGGATCGCGGACTCGCCCTTAAGTTAGGGGTTCCGCTGGTGCGATAGATTCTCCTTTCCCCGTGCACTCCCTAGATAGCCGGCCATTAGGGTCAGGGATGGTCAGGGAGACCCCGGTCCCGCTGGACATGGTGACGCAGGGGAATCATAGGGAGCGTATCAGTTTCTTTATTATTGATTCGCCTGCGTTTCCAGTGGTGCTGGGGACTCCCTGGCTGGCCCGGCACAATCCTAAAATTTCGTGGAGACAGGGGGTTCTCCAGGGGTGGTGAGAGGAGTGTTCTGGAAGGTGTTTGGGAGTTTCCATCGGTGCCACGTCGGTGGAGAGTCCAGACCAGGGTTCCACGGTGTGCATTCCCCCCGAGTATGCCGATTTGGCAATCGCTTTCAGTAAAGTGAAAGCGACTAAATTACCACCTTATTGACCAGGAAGGGATTGTAGGATAGATCTCCAGGTAGACGCTGCGCTTCCCAAGAGTCACGTGTACCCGCTGTCCCAGGAGGAGACGTTGGCAATGGAGACATATGTCACGGAGTCGCTGGGACAGGGGTACATTCGGCCCTCCATTTCACCCGTCTCCTCGAGTTTCTTTTTTGTGAGGAAAAAGGAGGGAGGCTTGCGCCCATGTATCGATTATAGAGGTCTAAACGCCATCACAGTGGGGTATAGTTACCAGCTACCTCTCATCGCTACGGCGGTGGAATCGTTCCACGGAGCGCAGTTCTTCACAAAACTGGATCTCAGGAGCGCGTATAGTCTGGTGCGTATTCGGAAGGGAGACGAGTGGAAAACCACATTTAGTACCACATCAGGCCACTATGAGTACCTCGTCATGCCGTATGGGTTAAAGATTGCTCCAACCGTTTTCCAATTCTTTGTAGACGAGATTCTCAGGGACCTGTGCGGGCAGGGAGTGGTTGTTTACATCGATGACATTCTTATCTACTCGGCCACTCACACCGCGCATGTGTCTCTGGTGCGCAAGGTGCTTGGTAGACTGCTGGAGCATGACCTATACGTCAAGGCTGAGAAATGCGTGTTCTCTAAACGAGCCGTCTCTTTTCTGGGATATCGCATTTCCACCTCGGGGGTAGTGATGGAGGGCGACCGCATTAGGGCCGTGCGTAATTGGCCGACTCCTTCTACGGTAAAGGAGGTGCAGCGGTTTTTGGGTTTTGCCAACTACTACCGGAGGTTTATCCGGGGTTTTGGCCAGATAGTGGCTCCCATCACCTCACTGCTGAAGGGGGGCCCGGTGCAGTTGCAGTGGTCAGCAGAGGCGGACGGAGCATTCAACAAGTTGAAGGCGCTGTTCACTGATGCGCCCGTGTTGGCGCATCCGGACCCCTCTCTAGCATTCATAGTGGAGGTGGACACGTCCGAGGCTGGGGTGGGTGCCGTGCTATCACAGCGCTCGGGTACGCCACCAAAACTCCGCCCCTGCGCTTTCTTCTCAAGGAAGCTCAGCCCAGCGGAGCGTAACTATGATGTGGGGGACCGGGAGTTGCTAGCGGTGGTTAGAGGTCTGAAGGTGTGGAGACACTGGCTTGAGGGGGCTAAGCACCCCTTTCTCATCTGGACCGACTCTGGAGTACATTCGGGCAGCTAGGAGACTTAACCCAGGTCAGGCAAGGTGGGCCATATTCTTCACCTGGTTCCGGTTTACTTTGTCTTATAGACCGGGCTCCCAGAACGTAAAGGCTGACGCACTGTCCCGCCTCTACGACACGGAGGAGGGGTCCACCGAACCTACTCCCATCCTTCCCGCCTCAAAGCTGGTAGCACCAGTGGTATGGGAGGTGGACTCGGACATCGAGCGGGCGTTACGGGCTGAACCCACACCTCCTCAGTGTCCAGCAGGGCGAAAGTACGTGCCGCTTGGTGTTCGGGACAAACTGATTCGGTGGGCTCACGTCCTACCCTCCTCGGGTCACCCTGGGGTGACGAGGACAGTGGGGAGCCTTCAGGGGAGGTATTGGTGGCCTACGTTGGCTAAGGACGTTAAGGGTTATGTCTCCTCTTGTTCAGTGTGCGCTCAGAGTAAGGCTCCTAGGCACCTTCCTAGAGGGAAGTTACAACGCCTCCCCGTTCCACATCGGCCATGGTCACATCTGTCCATAGATTTCCTGACCGATCTTCCGCCGTCTCAGGGGAACACCACGGTTCTAGTGATTGTGGACCGGTTCTCTAAGTCCTGCCATCTCCTCCCGTTGCCTGGTATCCCTACAGCCCTACAGACTGCGGAGGTGTTATTCACCCATGTCTTTCGGCACTACGGGGTGCTGGAGGACATCGTTTCTGATCGGGGCCCCCAATTCACGTCTCGGGTATGGAGAGCGTTCATGGAACGCTTGGGGGTCTCTGTCAGCCTGACCTCTGGTTATCACCCGATAGTAATGGGCATTTGTGAGAGTGAACCAGGAGGTGGGTAGGTTTCTGCGGTCGTATTGCCAGGATCGGCCAGGGAAGTGGGCACGATTCATTCCCTGGGCTGAAATGGCTCAGAACTCACTATGCCACTCCTCTACTAACGTGTCCTCTTTTCAGTGTGTGTTGGGGTACCAGCCGGTCCTGGCACCATGGCATCCGAGCCAGACTGAGGCTCCTGCGGTGGAGGAATGGGTACAGCGCTCCAAGGAGACCTGGAGGGCCGTCCAGGAATCTCTACGACAAGCGAGTGGACGGCAGAAGAGGAGTGCTGACCGCCACCTCAGTGAGGCCCCTGTGTTTGTACCGGGGGACAGGGTCTGGCTCTCGACCTGAAACCTACCTCTCCGCTTGCCCTGCCGGAAGCTGGGTCCGCAGTGTGTAGGGCCCTTTAAAGTCCTGAGGAGAATAAACAAGGTGTGTTATCGATTACAACTCCCTTCCTATTATCGTATTAACCCCTTGTTTCATGTGTCTCTCCTCAGGCCGGTGGAAGCTGGTCCCCTGCAGGACAGTGAGGTGCCGGAGGTCCCTCCCCCCCTCTGGACATCGAGGGGCACGCTGTGGTGCGTTGGTGCTATTAAAGATGCACAGCATTGAACTCTCTGTCTCCTGCTTTTGACTCCACACCCACGACACCCGGAGCATTACACACTCAAATGCATGTATTTAGTATTTCAGAAAGAGTTTATTTGGTTTATGCCCTAAACATCTGGAGTGTGTTTATTAAGCAGTAAAATTAATAATGTTCAGAACAGAAAACAAGCATAAAGATAAATGTTTATGTTCAAACCCAGAGCAAGGATATAAGTCCTCATTTGTTTTTGTTTATCTTTCCTGCATGGTCTGTGTGTACAGTGGGAAGGAAAAATATGTGAACCCTTTAGAAATACCTGGATTTCTGCATAAATTGGTCATAAAATGTTCTGATCTTCATCTAAGTCACAAAAATAGACAAACACAGTCTGCCTAAACTAATAACACACAAACACTTATAATTGTTCATGTCTTTATTGAACACACCATGTAAACGTTCATAGTGCAGGTTGGAAAAAGTATGCAGGTTGGAAAAAGAGGTTCACCCTCCTTTGGCAGCAATAACCTCAACCAACCGTTTTCTGTAGTTGCGGATCAGACCGTCACAACGGTCAGGAGCAATTTTATACCATTCCTCTTTACACAACTGTTTCAGTTCCACAATATTCTTGGAATGTCTGGTGTGAACCGCTCTCTTGAGGTCATGCTACAGCATCTCAATCGGGTTGAGGTCAGGAAAAACTGGGCCACTCCAGAAGGCGTATTTTCTTATGTTCAAGCAATTCTGTTGTTGATTTACTTCAGTCTTTAGGGTTGTTGTCCTGTCGCATCACCTAACTTCTGTTGAGCTTCAATTGGCGGACAGCAAGCTTTACATTATCCTGCAAAATATCTTGATAAACTTGGGAATTCATTTTTCCGTCGATGATAGCAAGCAGTCCAGGTGTCCTGAGGCAGCAAAGCAGCCCCAAACCATGATGCTTCCTCCACCATAGTTTACAGTTGGGATGAGGTTTTGATGTTGGTGTGCTGTGCCTTTTTTTCTCCACGCATAGTGTTGTTTGTTCCTTCCAAACAACACAACTTTAGTATCATCTGTCCAACAGAATATTTAGCCAGTAGCGTAGTGGAACATCCAGGTGCTCTTTTGCGAACTTCAGACGTGCAGCAATGTTTTTTTGGACAGCAGTTGTTTCTTCCATGGTGTCCTCCCATGAACATCATTCTTTTTTTGTGTTTTATGTATTGTAGACTCGACAACAGAGATGTTAGCATCTTCCAGAGATTTCTGTCAATCTTAACCTCATTGAGCA
This sequence comes from Oncorhynchus masou masou, assembly GCF_036934945.1. Lineage (NCBI taxonomy): Eukaryota > Metazoa > Chordata > Actinopteri > Salmoniformes > Salmonidae > Oncorhynchus > Oncorhynchus masou. The sequence goes on along the minus strand of NC_088230.1, from coordinate 22,270,127 downwards.
TTCTGCGCTGTTCTCTGGCAGTCATCTTTGCAGTACAGCGACTCCTAGGGAGAGTAGCAACAGTGCTGAAATTGTTCAATTTATAGACAATTTGTCTGTGGACTGACTTTGAGATACTCCTGTAACCCTTTCCAGCTTTATGCAAGTCAACAATTCTTACTCTTAGGTCGTTTGAGATGGTTCACATCAGGCAATGCTTTTTGTGAATAGCAAACTCAAATTTTGCGAGTGTTTCTTATAGGGCGAGGCAGCTCTAACCAACATCTCCAATCTCATCTCATTGATTGGACTCCGGGTTAGCTGACTCCTCACTCCAATTAGCTTTTGAAGAAGTCATTAGCCTAGGTGTTCAAATACTTTTTCCAACCTACACTGTGAATGTTTAAATGATGTATTCAATATAGACAAGAAAAATACAATAATTTGTGTGTCATTAGTTTAACCACACTGTTTGTGTATTGTTGTGACTTAGATGAAGATCAGATAAAATGTTATGTCAAATTGATGCAGACATCCAGGTAATTCCAAAGGGTTCACATACTTTTCCTTGCCACTGTATGTATATGTGCGTGTATGCATTCTTAAGCTTGTGTCTGTGCGTGCATGCACGTGTGTGCGCAATTCCACATGTGTTCTCAGCAGTTGTTTTGGCATTTTGCCATACTGAGCATCATAGTGTCCATTGAACTTTTCAAAGTATAATGCTGCCAAATAGGTTTGCTTCCTGCGGTCCATGGATATAGATACTCTTTATGCTTTATGTCTAGCGTATGTTCTTTTCCTCCACAAATAATCCATAAACTCGTTACACATGGCATCTTCCGAGATACTGAAACAGATTTCTCTTTGGAATAGGAAATGCACCATTAGCACAATTTTTTGTTGTTGACCTAGAGAGATTCAGAGGGGTTTAGAGCCAGTTAATCCATGTATACAGACCAGATTGCTCTTTATCAGATTACATTTCAACAGAAGGATTTATAGAAATAAATAATTTAACAGTAATAAGGTTCAGGCAGGATTTGGAAAGCATTACAATACACTTCGAGAATAAGTTTTCCCTCCTGTATGGAAAGACACATTTAGCAGTCATTTAAAAGCTTCTGACAAATTTGCTTAAAGCCTAAGTTTGTTATTGTGGCTGCCGCTTGGTTTACTGGACCTTGCATGTTGTGTTTGTTTATGTTACAAAGTGAGGTGATTTTGAGAATCCAAGGGCTATGCTGTCTCCCAGCCTCTTGAAACTGCACCTCAGAGGAAACAGGGGAACCTTACCCTAAGAGTTTAGACGTCCTACACTAAGTAAATAGGGAGTCTGTCGTAGGTCCTGAAGTTAACTAAACACACAAGGTGCAAGGCCTTTTTCCATAACATCAATCTTGAAGTAGGTTGACTCCAAAATGACGTGGCATCTTTTTAAAAGCAATATGGCATGGCTTTCAAATCAAATCACATTTCATTTATCAAATTCTTCATAAATAACAGGTATAGACTAACAGTGAAATGCTTACTTATGGGTCCTTTTCCAACAATGCAAAGTTAAAGATAAAGTTAAAAATATCAATAAAAATAGTGAAGAGAAATAAATACACAGTGAATGACAATACCGAGTAGAAATAACATGGTTATATACAGGAAGTAGCAGTACCGAGTCAATGTGCAGGGGTACGATGTAATTGAGGTAGCTATGTACATATAGGTAGAGGTAAAGTGACTAGGCAACAGGATAGATAATAGACAGTAGCAGCAGCGTATGTTGTCAGTATGAACGTGTGTTTTGGAGTGTGTGTGGAGTCGGTATGCATGTGTGCCCATGTCATGTGTGTGTGGGCGTATGTAGTGCGTATGTGTGTGTATTAGTGAAGGTAAGCAGGCGGGATGGGAGACAGAGGGAAGACGGGGAATTCTCTGTCTGCTGTTTGGTCTTCCCAGCTGTGTTTACAAGTGTGAACAAACACATCACCACATGGGCATCTCCACAAGACCACTCACCAATAATGAATTCCCCTTAAAGAAGGTTAAGCACAGCCACATTTCATAAATATGCATGTTTACCCCCGGCAACACGCAACGTGTTGCTTTGAGACAGATGTTTCCGATCTGAAGTGGGCCACGGCTCCTACAAGGTGATGATATGGTAAGCCTTGTTGGAGCCAACACCCATAACAAGAGAGCAAACAGTGTTGCTATCCACACGTGTTTCGATATAACTAATGATATTATGTGGCTATCTATTCCTTTCCATATTCAAGCGTTACAGGGAAAACCCAGTTCACTAAGCGTTGATGCTTTGTAGTGATTAATCATGAGGGATAGTGGTCATAGAACATTAGATATGGGTTTTGCAGCCTTATCCAAGGATCTATCAGGTACTCAATTTGGTCTCTCACATTTAACAAGCCACAGTAGATACACTGACTCCCCAAACAAAGGAGCCAATGTTTTCACACATCAAATTGCAAAGCAAGAGTTCTCGAGCATTCAAAAATGATCTTCAGGCACCTGTACACCAAAGCTCCAAAGACAAATGTTTTGCCTTTCTTATCATTTTGTGTGCTTGGTGGCATTGGGTAATGGTGTAAGTTGCTTCGGTTCAATTGTGTTGACTGGTGTGATTCAGAATCCATCACACCATGTTTTACCACCCAAATACACTTATTTTGTGGCCAGTGACAGTGGTCGGCGTAATGGTTCTTTAGTCCTATTTCTGTTGGTTCCTGGCTATCTTGCTGCTGTAATTGGGAGGACAAATTATGTTATGAAATCACAGATACAAGTTCAAGTAACAAATGTAATAAAACTTTTAAAATTAAACATGTTATCTAAATTTCAAAAGTGTGTGGTTATAATTAAAACACCAGCTGAATGAGTTGAACTGGCATCAAAATCAATGTGTTCCTGCATTCTTCATGGAGGGCTGGTGGGGGCTCCTAAAAACACAAGCATTTGATGACTGTAAAGTCCATGTTGACCCATATACATTATTTGTCATGTGAATGCAGTTTTTGAAGACTTAATTACAGACTGAGGGCTTGGAAGGAAGCAGAGCATTAGCTCACATTTCCTCCAGGGTCAAATCATTCAGTCTTCCCCCAGCAGAAAGGCTACAATGTGGGCAGGGACATGCAGAGCCACTGCTGAGAGGATGGGTTGTGGACTTACTGTACTGTACTCCAGCCTGTGTCCTGACAGCCTTGCTCCAATCTCTCTAATATGTGCTAATTGCATTCCCTCCTCCTCAGTAGATGGGAGGAATGTGGGTGTTATTTCTGTGTCTCTGGCTCATCCGAACATTCCTCTGGACAAAGTCAAATCACGCCTCCAGAAATCAGAAAGGTGTGAGGCATGGAGTTAAACAAACAGCCAGGCCAGGGGGATTTTGGGTTAGCTTTTGTCTTTGTTCAAGTTTTGCTGCATGGGTGGATGCTTTAAATCAAGCGCAGTCTTGTAATCCGAACAATGTGATATAAATTTAGGATGCCCATACCACTTGCGTATGAATATTGTTTTGTTTTGACACTAAACAAATTGGCCAACTGATCAAACTGATCAAATTGGTTGCTCTTCAATCGATTGCTGCCCGCACCCGCCCGCCCGCCCGACTAGCATCACTACTCTAGACGGTTCTGACTTAGAATATGTGGACATCTACAAATACCTAGGTGTCTGGTTAGACTATAAACTCTCCGTCCAAACTCATATTAAGCATCTCCAATCCAAAATGAAATCTAGAATCGGCATCCTATTTCGCTACAAGGCCTCCTTCGCTCATGCTACCAAACATACCCTCGTAAAACTGACTATCCTACTGATCCTCGACTTCGGCGATGTCATTTACAAAATAGCCTCCAACACTCTTCTCAGCAAATTGGATGTAGTCTATATATACCAACGACCTTCCATATGCCTTGGTTGAAACTAAATCTACTATATTTGCAGATGATACTACAATTTATGCAGCAAGACAATCGGTTCAACAGGTACAGCAGGATTTACAAGGAGATTTGGAGAATATCAGGAAGTGTGTTTGCCAAAACAAACTTGTTTTAAACACCAAGAAAACCAAAGTTATGTTGGTCTGTTCAACTAGGAAAAGGCCAAAACAACATGGGATACAATTAAGTATGGGAGGAGTACAAATTGAAGAAGTGGCAGAAACCAAACTATTGGGAGTTCAGCTAGACAACTGCTTATCATGGTCGTCTCAAATAACTAATATATGTCAAAAAAAAATATTAAAACAGCATGCATAATCAGAAGGATAGCTAAATATTTACCAGGAAAAATTATTCAGCAAATAACACAAGCATTAATTGAGAGTCAGGTGAACTACTGTTCGGTGGTCTGGGGAAATGCATCATCAAGTGAAGTTAGGAGGCTGCAGAATGCTCAGAACAAAGCAGCAAGGATTGTTTTAAGGTGGAGATATGGTTCTTCTGTTGCAGTCATGCGGGGTGTTCTTGGTTGGTCATCAATCGACAAGGTAATTGAAAAAAACATGCTTATTTTATAATATACATCATTTAAAATGGCCAAGTTCTATTCACAACGGTATTCAGTTGGTAAGGGAACGACATTCCGTAAATACTAGGAATAGATTGTCCACCATCTATGCGTTACCTAGACAGAAAAGAGAAATAGGAATAATTGTCACGCCCTGGTCGAAATATATTATGTTTATTCTTCATTTATTCGGTCAGGCCAGGGTGTGACATGGGTTATTGTGGTGTGTTTTTGTCTTGGGGTTTTGTGGGATGTCTAGCGTTAGTCTATGGCTGCCTGAGGCGGTTCTTAATCAGAGTCAGGTGATTATCGTTGTCTCTGATTGGGAACCATATTTAGGCAGCCATATTCTTTGTGTGTTTCGTGGGTGATTGTCCTTAGTGTCCTTGTTCCTGTCTCTATGTTAGTTTACACTAGTAAAGGCTGTTTCGGTTTTCGTTACATTCTTTTTGTTTTGTAGTATTTGTATCTATTCGTGTTTTACGTTTTTTTCATTAAACATGGATCGCAATCTACACGCTGCATTTTGGTCCGACTCTCCTTCGCCTACAGAAAACCGTTACAATAATAACATTTCAATTTAGAGCAATACAGAAATTGAATAAATTAACTTAGCAAACTAGAAACCTTTCAATATACACATTTAAACATTATTTTAAAACAATTTAAATATAGTATATAGAAATGTTGTGGGACTATAGTAGATGAAGAATCAATATTTTTTAGATTGAGTATTTATTGGGTCATTATGCTAGTATATTATGTAATAGTGTGTTATATGTGAAAGTGTGTTTGTATTATAAATTGTATTTTAATGTTTAAGGACTCCTGGAAGATTAGTCCAAATGGGGACTAAAAGAGATCTAAATCAAATCAAATCTATCACAATGCCATCTGTTTCGTCACCAAAGCCCCATATACTACCCACCACTGCAACCTGTATGCTCTCGTTGGCTGGCCCTCACTCCATATTCATCGCCAAACCCACTGGCTCCAGGTAATCTATAAGTCTTTGCTAGGTAAAGCCCTGACTTATCTCAGTTCACTGGTCACCATAGCAACACCCACCCATAGCACGCGCTCAAACAGGTAAATTTCGATGGTCATCCCCGGAGCCAACACCTACTTTGGCCGCCTTTCCTTCCGGTTCTCTGCTGCCAATGACTGGAACGAATTGCAAAAATCGCTGAAGCTGGAGACTTATATCTCCCTCTCTAACTTTAAGCATCAGGTCTCAGAGCAGCTTACCGATCACTGTACCTGTACACAGCCCATATGTAAATAGCTCACCCAACTACCTCATCCCCATATTGTTATTTTTTGTCATTTTTTTTTGCTCTTTTGCACCCCAGAATCTCTACTTGCACATCACCATCTGCACATCTATCAATCCAGTGTTCATGCTAAATTGTAATTATTTCCCCTTTTTGGCCTATTTATTGCCTTACCTCCCTAATCTTACTACATTTGCACACACTGTAAATGTGTAACTCTGTGTTGTTGTTTTTGTCGAACTGCTTTGCTTTATCTTGGCCAGGTCGCTGTTGTAAATGAGAACTTGTTCTCAACTGGCCTACCTGGTTAAATAAAGGTGAAAAAAATGAAACAAATTGTGAGTGCAGTCACACATTCTCCACATCAAGGATGGTTTCTTATAAAATAAAAAAGGTCCTTCCGGACATTATTCATCACAATCAGATATGATTCTTAAAAGGAAGATATATTGGAGACAATATAAGATAATTGTCACGCCCTGACCTTAGAGATCCTTTTTATTCTCTATTTTGGTTAGGTCAGGGTATGACTAGGGTGAGTAGTCTAGTTTTTTCATTTCTATGTTATTAATTTCTGGTATGGTTCCCAATCAGAGGCAGCTGTCTATCTTTGTCTCTGATTGTCTCATATTTAGGCAGCCTTTTCCCACTGGGTTTTTGTGGGATCTTGTCTATGTATAGTTGCATGCGAGCACTACATTGGCTTCACATTTAGTTTTTGCACTATTATTTTCTGTGAGTTTCATCTAATTAACATGTGGAACTCTATGCACGCTGCGCCTTGGTCCAATAATTCAACCAACGTTCATGACAATAATAATGGAAAACTAGAAGAAGGCAGGGAAACCAGGTATAATCTTTATAGACGATTTTGAGAAAGCCATTGATACAGTACGTCTAGAATCTGTTTATAAGTGCCTAGACTTTTTCAACTTTGCAGAATCTCTCATAAAATAGGTAAAGGTAATGTGTAACAATCCTTTATGTAAAATAATTACTAACGGTTACTTCTCTGAGAGCTTTGAATTGTCAAGAGGTGTAAAACAAGGTTGCCCTCTGTCACCATACCTATTTATTAAGGCCATTGAACTGTTAGCTTTAAAACTATGATCTAATGATAACGATAAGGGGTTAAAGATGAATATCAATTACATTGATAGAACCCACAGTCTATTAGAACCCACAGCAGAGAAAACCTTGTGTCAATGGAGGTTTTGTACCTACTTCTCTCAGTTCAATTTCCCATGAAAATGTTTGCTGAGCCATTTCTAATCCCTCACATTAAAGATTTTGAACAATCCAAGTGATGAAATACAGCCTCCTAAATGGCTGAACATGAGCATGTTAGATTGCTTTATTGTATCATAGTTTGTTAATCATCAAAATCTAAAAAATATAAAAGATGTGAATCAAGTTTAAGTCAGGTTCACATTGCAATTGAAATGCCTAAATCAACCTAAAACGCACCAATATCCCCAGAATGCATCACTAGATCTAACCCACATGAATAAAAAAGAAAGTTCAGAGCTTCTGTGATGGAATTCAAGCTGTGTTGCTGTGGAAACCTGAGAGTCAGCCAATGTAACGGGTTTGCTCCGCTCCTACTGGACAGGTGATGCGATCAGCCAGCAGTGAACCCCTGAGAGGCCTAGCCTACCTCACACAATGGTGATCCTCTTCTTAACTTAACATAAGAAAGTCTCCAGGCTCCCTTCCCTAGGGCGTGGATTGTCAGGGTGAAATGAAAAAGGGCAGTTTAATCTGACAGCTGTGCCTATCCTCTCTCGGTACTTTAAACGTGATTTACGCTGAATCAGAATGAAATGCTGAGGGAGAGAAAAGGAAGAAAGAAGTGCTCAATGGCATGCAGAACCCAGATGGGCTGTGTGTATTTGGATTTATCTTGGCTTTTGTGCCAGCATGGTCATCCCCCACCATTGTGTGCCCCTTTTCCCTGGACCTATGCCTGCTGAAGAGAAGATTAAAATTGAACGCCACCCTCACACAGTAAGGAGAAAGAAAGACAATCATACACAGCTGAGATCAACAGAATGAGTGTGTGGATTCCAATGGGAATTCCTCTACCCGACCTTTTGTCCGAACAGAATTAAAAAATGTGCCTCTCACGGTCACTACCTGGGGTTCCGGAGGGCAGGGGCCCCTGGGGGTGACGGAGGGACGTGGATCAGTGTCTCACCCTGAAAAACAATAATGGGAAGCCTACTGTTTGTCCCTGTCTGTGGTCTCAACATTCTGCATGCTCACAAAGCCTTTGTGAAGGATAACAACAGAGGAAGCAAATTAACTTTCTTATCCTTCCTGCCAGTTCGTTCTCAGAGGCCCCAAGTTGATTTTTTCAGGATATGTGTGGCTGTAACGGAGATGGGTAATAACCTACAGAAGCTACTTAAATAGTGTGTAAAATATGTATTTTCTTGAGAGGTAAGCTACAAATTATGTCATATAATCATATAAGGACTGCAAAAAAATGCCATAAGACGTTATATAAGGTGATGTCCTCCACATCTCTCAATGTGGTATTATCAACACAGGAACCTAATAGCTTGTATATATTATGTTTGATCCTCTCTGACTGTGAGAACAGCTGTCCGTCCTCTGCATATGGGTCCACATGCTGTGTGGCCAGATCAAGTGCACATTGTTCAGTATTGTGCAGGGGCAAAGTTGGATGACCCAAATATGTTTTTCAAGTCACTTCAAGTATTCACCTTTCTGTTTTTGTTGTCATATTGTAAATTATTTGAACATTGCTTGATGTGCTTCTCGGCCAGAACGGGTCTATCTTTATATCAATAAACCTTCTGGAACTTGTTTAACCAGATGGGAAAAATTAACAATGATGGCCATTATAGCCCTATCTCTTTAGAACATTTATAATAATTATAAGCAGGAAACAACAATTAATAAGACATTTGTTCATTTGTTCTTAAAGCAAAGCTATTACATTGTTAAAAACATAACTGGTCCATTCCCCATGAGCATTGTACGGGGGTACATTTTGCTTAATCTAATGGTCTCCAGTGTGCTAGTTGCCTATGTCAGGGAGGCACGCAGAAGTTTATAAAGAGATCCCAGAGCTCAGGGGAGTGGCAGTGCGGTCATGCCTCCCTCACTTCCTCCAGCTCAGAGAGCTGTTTCCAGGCATGTATGTGTTTAGCTTCCACCAGAGGTGTCCTGATTGTTTACTCACAAACATGTGCTGACAAATAGACGTGGCTCTGGACAGAATTATGGGTGGTTTGTTACATTTTATTGTTAACAGATTGAAGTTTTGTCAGCGGATCAACCAGCGGAACAATGTGTACTGTACATTTTGGGGAGGAAGCCCAGCAGTGCACATCGGAAAATAACCACAGGGAAAACATATCCATCTATATCCTATTTGAAGGTTTATTGCCTGTTTGAGGGATTGCAGGATTTACATTATCACTACTTACAGCATTTTCCCTAGGGATACAGACACTCTGCCTTGCAGTGGGACTGCTGTAAGCCTTTCTGACTTTGACATTTTGTCTGTTTCCCCAGTCATGACTTTACATTAAATTCATCATATTTTTCCCCCTTTTCAAGTTCTCGTCAAGTGGGTGGTGTTGAATGTGTGGCACACTGTTTGATGGGATTTACTGTGAAGTGCAGGTGTCGTGGCACTGTGGACTGAGTGGTACCATTGTGAGATGAACAATGGCGTGAAAAGCTTGGGAACTGCTGCTCCGCTATTGTTCCTCTTCAGGATGTCCATCAGGAAAATTACAGAGAGGTCAAGCAAACGACACACGGTACACTGCGGGGGGGTGGTTGAATTTTATAATTTAATGTTTCTGTAAGACTCCGGGACGACATTCCATGCATATATGTCTGTGTGTCTCTGAAAGTGTTGTCGTGTGCGTGACTGATCTTTCACCCTAACCCTAACCCATACATAATATTAAGACAAAACACAGCACAAAATGCAGTATATCATGTTTAAATCCCACATCCAAAAACAAAGACAAAACAAATACATTTACTGGCTTCATACTGCTGTCTTAGTAATTGTTTGCTTACTGTGTACATAATGCGGCCCAACTTTACTGTATCCACAGGGCATAAGCAGCAGAGCCAGGGTAGGATAACAAAGCCTCCACACAGGCGTCAATGCGGTCACTGGGCTGGAAGATGTATTGTCCACTGTCTGGAGCCAGCCACAAATTACCCAGTCTACATTAAGCTCCTGTGATTCCTTATGAGCCATGTTTTTCATATACTGTTAATATACAGCCAGACGCTGAGTACACACAGTGTTTGTTTAGCCCCCTTGAATAAAACCCAAGGAGAGGATCTCCTCTCTATCTATCCATACATTGGAATCCACCCAGCACCAAGCAGGCCTGATGGAATATACACTGCAGGCAAGACAGTACAGCACAGCACAGCACACAGTTATACAGTTGAAGTCATAAGTTTACATACACCTTAGCCAAATACATTTAAACTCAGTTTTTCACAATTCCTGACATTTAATCCTAGGAAAAATTCAATGTCTTAGGTCAGTTAGGATCACCACATTACTTTAAGAATGTGAATGTCAGAATAATAGTAGAGCGAATGATTTATTTCAGCTTTTATTTCTTTCATCACATTCCCAGTGGATCTGAAATGTACATACACTCAATTAGTATTTGGTAGCATTGCCTTTAAATTGTTTCACTTCGGTCAAACCTTTCAGGTAGCCCTCCAAAAGCTTCCCACAATAAGTTGGGTGAATTTTGACCCATTCCACCTGACAGAGCTGGTGTAACTCAGGTTTGTAGGCCACCTTGCTCACACACGCTTTTTCAGATTGCTCACAAATTTTCTATAGGATTGAGATCAGAGCTTTGTGATGGCCACTCCAATACCTTGACTTTGTTATCCTTAAACCATTTTGCCACAACTTTGGAAGTCTGCTTGGGGTCATTGTCCATTTGGAAGACCCATTTGCGACGAAGCTTTAACTTCCTGACTGATGTCTTGAGATGTTGCTTCAATATAGCCACATAATTCCCCCGCCTCATGATGCCATCTATTTTGTCAAGTGCACCGGTCCCTCCTGCAGCAAAGCACCCCCACAACATGATGCTGCCACCCCCGTGCTTCACGCTTGGGATGGTGTTCTTCAGCTTGCAAGCCTCCCCTTTTCCTCCAAACATAATGATAGTCATTATGGCCAAACAGTTCTATTTTTGTTTCATCAGACCAGAGGACAATTCTCCAAAAAGTATGATCTTTGTCCCCATGTGCAGTTGCAAACCGTAGTCTGGCTTTTTTTATGGCGGTTTTGGAGCAGTGGCTTCTTCCTTGCTGAGCGGCCTTTCAGGTTATGTCAATATAGGACACGTTTTGCTGTGGATATAGATACTTTTGTATATGTTTCCGCCATCATCTTCACAAGGTCCTTTGCTGTTGTTCTGGGATTGATTTGCACTTTTCGCACCAAAGTACGTTCATCTCTAGGAGACAGAACGCGTCTCTTTTCTGAGCGATATGACGGCTGTGTGGCCCCAGTGTATTTATACTTGAGTAATATTGTTTGTACAGATGAACGTGGTACCTTCAGGCATTTGGAAATTGCTCCCAAAGATGAACCAGACGTGTGGAGGTCTACAAAAATATTTCTGAGGTCTTGGTTGATTTCTTTTGATTTTCCCATGATGTCAAGCAAAGAGGCACTGAGTTTGAAGGTAGGCCTTGAAATACATCCATAGGTACACCTCCAATTGACTCAAATCAGAAGCTTCTAATGCCATGACATAATTTTCTGGAATTTTCCAAGGTGTTTAAAAGCACAGTCAACTTAGTGTTGATAAACTTCTGACCCACTGGAATTGTGATGCAGTGAATTATAAGTGAAAGAATCTGTCTGTAAACAATTGTTTTGAAAAATGACTTGTGTCCTACACAAAGTAGATGTCCTAACCGACTTACCAAACCTTTAGTTTGTTAACAAGAATTTGTGGAGTGATTGAAGTAGTTTTAATGACTCCAACCTAAGTGTATGTAAACTTCCGACTTCAACTGTTCATGACTGTGAAGAGCACAATAATGTTTTTCATTACACAGCACATGCTATCTTAAATACAGACAACATCTCATGCAGAAACAGTGTACTGTAGCGACCTTCTTTCCCACGTCGATCACTTCTTGACGATGACAACCCCCTGTGGAATCTGCCACTCAATATAACTGTAACAATCTCATTGTTAAACAGAAAACATCTGCACAGTGTGTTGTTCCTTCTCTCTTTGTTCTTAGTTAATGATGCCTTTCAACAGTCACAGCTATTAATAATCCGGAATTGGAAGTTCCTGACGCAGGGAGTTGGAAAGTAATTACACCAGGAAGTGACCCGTGTCTGCGTTTACAGTTCTCAAAGCAAGGCCTTGAGGAGGACCTTCTGTAACAAATAAGGCCAAACAATCCCCCCCAGCAACAAATGCTGCATGTCTCTCTGGCTCAGGCAGCACATTGACAAAGACTGAAAGGTCAAAGTTCAAACACTAACCGAGTCCAAAATTGTGTTAAAAAAAGAAAATGAGCTAAAACAACATCTGTTTCAGATAACAACTGATACTCCAGATTATATACATCATGGTCAATTGTTTGTCCTGCACTTTGTTAAAGTAGATGTCAGAAACACCGGATTTTCATCTTAATAAAAAAAACATGATTAATTCTGAAATTCTGAAAAATATGAATAACATTCCACCCATCAGTTCAGAGCTAGCGTATTTTGGTCATTGACTGGAGGGAAGAGTTAAACAAATATAACTTTCATTATTAGATTTATATAAAAATATCCTAACTCCCTGTATTCTGACACATTGGTCTGTGAATAATAGTTATCTAAATTGTACTCAAATAAAATTACTTTCTCTAGGGGTGGAGATGATTTCCAGGAAACATTCACACTCGTTTTGGGCAAAGTCTGAAAAAAAACATGAATAAATCAACAGAAGGCTGTAGCATCAATGACAGGCTATAATTAGAGGGTGTTGATGCTCATAAAACCTCAAGTCAAAAATAATGCAAATAAACAAAGCCAGACTATAACTTACTATAACTTATAACACACTATAACTGGGTAAATTACAGTCAATATTACAGTCAGTAATAAAATAGAGAAAATCTATATACAGTGTGTGTAAATAAGATAGGATAAGGGGGGTGAGGTAATAAATAGGCCATAGTGGCGAAATTATTACAGTATGACAAATTAAACACGGGGGTGATAGATGTGCAGAAGATGAGTGTGCAAGTAGCGATACTGGGGTGCAAAGGAGCAAAATAAATCAAATAAATATGGTGATGAGGTAGTTGGATGGGCTATTTACAAATTGGCTATGTACAGGTGCAGTGATCTGTGTGTCACGGTTCATGAATCCACTGCCTCCCTCTCTCTTTCTCTTTCTCTCTCTCTCTATCCCAGCTGACCCAACAATTGCAACATCTGAGGGGTTCCGCTGCGCCACCTACACCGGCAGTTCAACCCGCCCCGCCAGAGCCGGATTCCCAGCTAGAGCCACGGCTACCGACACCAGAGGGTTATTCAGGTGATCCTGACTATTGCAGAGCTTTTCTTACGAGATGTTCCATGCATTTCTCGTTGCAGCCACGGAACTTCAACCGTGAACAGTCTAAGGTAGCATTCGTACTCACACTGCTATCAGGCAAAGCGGCTCTTTGGGGAACGGCGGTGTGGGCGAACCAGGACCCATGCTGCATCTCTTTCCAGACACTCTCCGAGGAGATGAGAAGGGTCTTCGATCGGGCCGTGGCGGGTAGGGAGGCGGCCAGACTACTCGCTGACCTTCGCCAAGGAGACCGTTCAGTATCGGAATACTCCATCCAATTCCGCACTCTGGCCGCAGAGAGTCAGTGGAACGAGGAGGCGCAGTGGGACATGTTCCTGCATGGGCTGGAGGACCGGATCCAGAAGGAGATTTATGTTCTGGACCTTCCTAGGAGTTTAAATGGACTAGTGGAACTAGCCTTGAGGGTCGACGCTCGTCTGAGTCGTATTGGCCGCCGAGCATGCCCTAACAGACCGTATAACGACACGGAGGGCTGGCATGCCAGCGGCGGGAACACGGCCAGTTCAGCCTCCGCTCACGAACCCATGCAGCTGGGGAGAGCTCGCCTCTCCCGGGAAGAGAGGGAGAGGCGGAGATCCCAAGGACTCTGTCTCTACTGTGGTAGAGCGGGCCACTTTATCCACTCCTGCCTGGTAAAAGATCAGGCCCGGTAGTAAGCATGAGGCTACTATCAGGTGGTGTCACCACAGAGAAGACCTCATCATCTACTCTCCTCCCGGTAAGACTAAGATGGGCCACCCACACGCACGACACCCAAGCCTTACTGGACTCAGGAGCAGAGGGTAATTTCATGGACTTCAAGCTCGCTCACAAACTCCAGATTCCTATCACCTCACTCACGCACAAGATATCCGTCAATGCTCTCAATGGTCAAGAACTCCCCAACATTTCTCACACCACTGAACCTATCACACTCATCACTTCTGGCAATCACACTGAGACACTATCATTCCTACTCATGGACTCACCCCTTGCACCATTAGTTCTCGGCCACCCTTGGCTCACCCAACACAACCCCAGAGTTGACTGGGGTCATAACTCTATATCCATGTGGAGTAACAAGTGTCTTGAGTCCTGTTTAGTGTCTGCTTGTTCGTCTGTGTCTTATTCTGTGTTTCTAGAGGAGGCAGTGGATTTGTCTAACGTGCCCGTTGAATACCTCGACCTGAAGGAGGTGTTCAGTAAGTCCCGTGCTGCTTCTCTTCCTCCGCATCGTCCCTATGACTGTGCAATAGAATTATTGCCAGGTGAGTCTCCGCCTAAAGGCAAGTTATATTCACTCTCTGTTCCTGAGAGGGAGGCTATGGAGAGATACATCTCTGGTTCTCTGGCATCTGGATTCATTCGTCCTTCCTCTTCTCCAGCGGGGGCGGGGTTCTTCTTTGTGGGGAAGAAGGACGGATCTCTGCGTCCTTGCATTGATTACCGTGGGTTGAATAACATCACAGTGAAGAATACCTATCCCTTACCGTTGATGTCCTCAGCCTTTGAAAGGTTACAGGGAGCATCCGTGTTCACTAAGTTGGATTTACGTAATGCATATCATTTGGTTCGCATAAGGGGGGGGGGGGCGAATGGAAGACCGTGTTTAACACCCCCAGAGGGCACTTCGAATATTTGGTCATGCCTTTTGGGCTATCCAACTCCCCAGCGGTTTTCCAGGCACTCGTCAATGACGTGCTGAGAGATATGATTGATCAGTTCATATATGTTTACCTGGATGTCATACTGATTTTTTCTTCTTCTCTCCAGGAACACGTTCAGCACGTCAGACGAGTGCTTCAGAGGTTGTTGGAGAATGGACTTTTTGTCAAGGCGGAGAAATGCATTTTTCATGCACAATCCGTTCCATTCCTAGGTTACATTGTCTCGACTGAAGGTATTCGCATGGATCCTGACAAGGTTAAGGCTGTGGTGGATTGGCCAAGCCCAGATTCCCGTAAGGCCCTACAGAGGTTTCTGGGATTCGCCAATTTCTACCGGCGTTTCATTCGCAACTTTAGCCAGATAGTCGCTCCTCTTACCGCCTTAACCTCCCCCAGAGTCACGTTCAGGTGGTCCGATACAGCCGAGGCTGCATTCGCCAAACTCAAGAGCCGCTTTGTTTCGGCTCCCATCCTCATAGCTCCCGATCCCTCGCGTCAGTTCGTGGTGGAGGTGGACGCTTCAGAGGTGGGGGTAGGTGCGGTACTTTCCCAACGTTCCTCTTCTGACGACAAGATGCACCCTTGCGCGTTCCTTTCCCATCGGTTATAACCTGCGGAACGCAACTACGACATTGGCAACAGAGAGTTGTTGGCAGTGAAGTTAGCACTGGAGGATTGGCGCCATTGGTTAGAGGGTTCGGGGGTACCTTTTATAGTTTGGACCGATCACAAAAATTTGGAATATATCAGAACCGCCAAGCGACTCAACTCCAGGCAGGCGCGGTGGGCACTCTTTTCGGACGTTTTGACTTCTCTCTCTCGTATCGCCCGGGTTCCAAGAATGTCAAACCCGATTCCCTTTCTCGCATTTTTGACCATTCCGAACGCCCATCCACTCCCGAGTGCATCCTACCCGGGACCCTAGTGGTCTCCACACTCACATGGGAGGTTGAATCGAGGGTCAAAACGGCCTTAGAAGGGGTAACGCCTCCGCCCGGTTGCCCGCCTAATCGGTTGTTTGTGCCGGAGGGGTGTCGGTCCGATGTTATTCGGTGGGGGCACTGCTCCAACGTAGCGTGTCATCCAGGAGTCAGCCGCACTAGCTTTTGGTTAAGCAACGCTTTTGGTGGCCACTGATGGCTCGTGACATTCACAGTTTTGTCTTGGCTTGCTCGGTTTGTGCCACTGGGAAGACTTCTAATCGACCCCCAGATGGGTTACTCCAACCGCTGTCGGTCCCTTCGAGACCCTGGTCCCACATCGCGCTAGATTTTGTTACCACCCTCCCGCCCTCCCAGGGCAAGACGGTTGTTTTGACCGTGGTGGACCGGTTCTCGAAGGCGGCTCATTTTATTCCCTTGCCTAAATTACCATCTGCCAAGGAGACAGCGGTAACTGTCGTGGATCACGTCTTTCGCTTACATGGCCTGCCGATGGACGTAGTTTCTGACAGGGGGCCCCAATTTGTGTCCAAGTTTTGGCAAGAGTTTTGTAGGTTACTGGGAGCGAGTGTCAGCCTGTCTTCAGGGTTTCATCCCCAGAGCAACGGTCAAACGGAGAGGGCCAACCAAGATTTGGAGAGAGTGTTGCGATGTTTGGTTTCTAAGAATCCCTCTTCCTGGAATCAACAACTCTCTATGGTTGAGTACGCTCACAATTCGTTGCCAGTGGCAGCCACGGGTCTCTCTCCGTTTGAGTGTAGTTTAGGTTACCAGCCACCTATCTTTCCCAGTACGGAGTCCGAGGTCACTGTTCCCTCCGCTCACGCTTTCATCCAGAGGTGCCGTCACGCATGGAGCAGAGCCCGTGAGACTCTTCTCCGGGTGGGGGCGCGCACCAAGGCTAAGGCCGATCGCCACCGGTCGAAGCCTCCGGTATACGTCATTGGTCAAAGAGTGTGGCTTTCTACTAAGAACATTCCACTCCGATCCGTTTCGAACAAGCTTGCCCCCAAATTTATCGGCACGTTCAAAGTCACCAGGATCATTAGTCCGGTGGCGGTCCGGCTCAAGCTTCCTCCGGCGTATAGGAGAATTCATCCTACCTTTCATGTGTCTAAAATAAAACCTGTGTTTCAGGCACGCATTAACCCGCCGGTCCCGGTTCCCCCGCCGCCACGACTTGTTGATGGGGAACCCACCTTTTCTGTCAATCGTATTTTGGACTCTAGAAGGAGGGGACGCGGATTCCAGTACCTGGTGGACTGGGAGGGTTACGGCCCAGAGGAGAGAAGTTGGGTGCCTGCTAGGGACATTCTGGATCACTCCCTTATCGATGATTTCAATCGACAGGTAAATTCGCCTGGGAACACCAAGAGGCGTTCCTAGGGGGGGGGGGGTTGTCACGGTTCATGAATCCACTGCCTCCCTCTCTCTTTCTCTCTCTCTCTCTCTCTCTCTCTCTCCCGTGTTTGTGTGGGCGTGGTTCCCAATCTCGGCCTGATTGTCTGCGCCAGCTGGAACCACTTATCTTCCATTTATATGTTCTGTAACCAGTGTTTCTTGTTGTCAGATCGTTGTTTCTTCCCTGAGGTTGTGTCGTGTGTCCGTGCTCTTCTCTCGCCGCCCTTGTGTGGATTATCTGCTGTGCTCCTTCCTACCCATCCGGACACACTCCCCTGGATTTCTCAGCACGCTATCATCGGAAGATGCGCCCGAGTCCCTGGGTCGGATTCCGTCTGAGTACAGTCTGTCTGTCCTGTTGCTGCTGTAAACTGTATTCATTAAACCATCGTTGCTTGCATCTTGCATCCGCCTCTGTATAGTCACACTGTGAGCTGTTCTGACAGCTGATGCTTAAAGTTAGTGAGGGAGAAATTAGTCTCCAGCTTCAGTGATTTTTGCAGTTCGTTCCAGTCATTGGCAGCAGAGAACTGTAAGGAAAGACGGCCGAAGGAGGAATTGACTTTGGGGGTGACCAGTGAAATATACCTGCTGGAGTGCGTGCTGCGGGTGGGTGCTGCTATGGTGACCAGTGAGCTGAGATAAGGCTTTACCTAGCAACGACTTATAGATAACCTGGAGCCAGTGGGTTTGGCGGCGGATATGAAGAGAGGGCCAGCCAACGAGAGCATACAGGTCGCAGTGGTAGGTAGTATATTGGGCTTTGGTTACAAAACAGATGGCACTGTGATAGACTGCATCCAATTCGCTGAGTAGAGTGTTGGAGGCTATTTTGTAAATGAAATTGACAAAGTCAAGGATCGGTACTATAGTTAGTTTTACGGGGGTATGTTTGGCAGCATGAGTTATGGATGCTTTGTTGCGAAATAGGAAGCTGATTCTAGATTTAATTTTGGATTGGAGATGCTTAATGAGTCTGGAAGGAGCGTTTACAGTCTAACCAGACACCTAGGTATTTGTAGTTGTCCACATATTCTAAGTCAGAACCGTACAGAGTAGTGATGCTGGACGGGTGGGTAGGTGTGGGCAGTGATCGGCTGAAGAGCATACATTTAGTTTTGCTTGCATTTAAGGGCAGTTGGAGGCCACGGAAAGAGAGTTGTATGGCATTGAAGCTTGTCTGGAAGTTTGTTAACACAGTGTCCAAAGAAGGGCCAGAAGTATACAGAACAGTATCATCTGCGTAGAGGTGGATCAGAGAATCACCAGCAGCAAGAGCGACATCATTGATGTATACAGAGAAAAGAGTCGGCCTGAGGATTGAACCCTGTGGCACCCCCATAGAGACTGCCAGAAGTCCGGACAACAGGCCCCCCGATTTGACACACTGAACTCTGTTTGAGATGTAGTTGGTGAACCAGGCGAGGCAGTCATTTGAGAAACCAAGGCTGTTGAGTCTGCCAATAAGAATGTGGTGATTAACAGAGTCAAAAGATTTGGCCAGGTCGATGAATACAGCTGCACAGTACTGTCTCTTATTGATGGCGGTTATGATATCGTTTAGGATCTTGAGCGTGGCTGATGTTTTGTCTATTTCCCGGTTTGTCATGGGGATGTCCCTGAGAGCGTTTGTAGAATGTTCATGGGACGTTGTGTCATAGTCTCCTGAAGATCCCCTTAACTTTATTGGGACATTGTGTCATGGTCCCTTGGAGGTTTTATCTCGTTCCCAGTTTGCCCCGAGGACGTTCTTGGGACATTGTGTCATAGTCCCCTGAAGGTCTCCTGAACATTCTTGGGATGTTGTGTCATGGTCCCTGGACATTTTTGTCCCGTGATGTTCCCAGGTGTCCCAAACCATTATAAGTAAAGTAATGAAATGGTATGGGGGGTTTAAGGTAAGTGTTATGCTGTTCAGCTAAAGTAGTATAAATATATTTAATCCTAGTACTGATTTGAACTCCTAACCTCTGGATTTGGAGTATGCTGATCTTTCTGCTGAACTATAAAGTCTGTAGAATTTCCCTTACACATTCATTACCCATCTGCACTCAGCAAAATAGTACCACCTGCACAGCTATTTTAGTTATCAGATAATCTGATTATTATTCATTGATTTCATGTACTTATTTGAGCAACTTGAGTTTGGATTTTCAGTATACTGTAGTTGTCTAATGTTGGTGGGGCATAATATTCTGTTTTAACGTTGCTCCTGAATCACTATGATAAATATAATAGTTTTTCTTGAATGTATTTTTAACAGAGTTGAGATTTACTTTGAAGTGCAAAGAGTAGGAATAGGCCTACAGGTGAAATCAGTCATTGATACAGACATGGTGGTGTAGCAGGACGTTTGGAATGCCGTGAACTGAGAGATTGTGAGTTCAAATCCCAGGTGAGGACTGTAATCGTATATCAAAGTAAGTAAAAATATGTACGTTGAAAACACTATGTGTAAAGCACTGCTTGTGTGTGCCTAGCATTGCTAAAAGACAAAGAGCTGTGTGAATGGCTCAGTGGTTCACCAATCATGGCCTTGATGGGGTTGGCAACAGTTACAAGGGATGATGTGTAATGAAGTTTGTTTGCGACCATCAGGTGATGTCCATGGGACAACCTGGGAACTACACAAAAACTTCCAGGGGAATATGACACAATGTCCCAAGAACATCCTAAAAATGTCCTCGGAGATGTTCCGGGGGAGTCCTAATGACTCATTTTGGTTTTCAGGGTAGGTGCCATAATTCCTACTTTTTCCTGTAAATTGTCACAACACAAGGTACTGAAAATGGCCTTTCAGAAGGGTGTTGAAAGTTCTTGGTGACATGTCCCATGCTCAGGGTGTGTTTAAGCTGAGCTCTGTGTCTGTGTTTGTGTCTGGTAGCTGTCAGTAATAACACAGTTAAATCAGTTATGGGTGGCCGTGATACTCTCCAGAGAGCTAGTTTGATATGAATTACCTTCCTCAGACTCAAACCGACAATTACCACAATACCTGCACATGCCAAGTCATTTGAAATGTTAGTACAAAACACTTATTACTGTCATGAGTGTCACAATGATTATCATTATTCTCTGGCCCTCTAAGTGAGGTCTGAGAGTCAGAAAGGCTAAGACTATGGTATTTACCAAATCACTGAGACAAAACCCAGCTCCAAAATTGTATAAATAGCAAATCTAAAGCATGTGGACAATTTTGGACTTAAAAGAATAAATAAAGCTTTGCAAAGTCACCCATATCATGAGATGCAATTATCCTGCGGAAGATAGAAATGCCACAAATAACAGATCGGGAGACATTAAGAGGAGGGTGTGACAGATGCGGAGGCTTCATGTTCTCATTTGATGGGAGAGAAACGTGATTATGAAGTGGACAGCGCTTCTAAAAGAAGCAAACCATAAACCACGCAGATAAACAACAACAAAACAAGACCAACAGCAACTAGAAAATAACACAATAACACATTCATCCACGTTCAGCCAATGCCACTAATTGTCACTTTATAGTATCCAGAACTGAAAGAGTTCTTCCTGACCATGTGAGCTGACCAGAATGGGCATTAGCTATTGGCTGCACTCTTCGACAAAAAGGGTTCCAAAAGGGTTGTTCAACTGCCCTCATAGCAGAACCCTTTTAGGTTCCAGGTAGAACTCTTTTTGGTTCCAGGTAGAACCCTTTTGGGAAAGGGTTCTACATGTGTGCCAGCTGAAGAACCCTTTTAGGTTCTAGATAGCAGCTTGTTTTCGAAGTGCGTATGTCCTCAGGTTACATGTTACGTGGACAGCAAAACTCCTGGCCCTACTCATGACTGAACAATGGATGGTGTTCTAAAAGAAATATGTGGTTGAATAATATTGTTTCATATTTCTGGGCATGGCAGATCTGTCCCTCAGTATCCCTGCCCACTGGTGCTGCAGCCAACAGGCATCAGGGATATGAAATAACAGGGAGAAATGTGAATCAACATGATAACACTAACCCCAGTCATCCTGGTACGGCCTAAGAGAGGGTGGGATCCACCCGTCTGCTGTTAAATCACTGTGAAAACAGTTATCCTACAGCAGGGTAGTCTGTTTCATAAACATAGAATGATATTGCACATTTTTCTCTGCGTGTTGGGTGTCTTTGTTACAACGACTCTCCTTCGGTCTCTACCAGTCCAAAGCAGATCAGAATGAGATTCATCCCCTCATTTGGGCTGTAAATAATCAGATAAATTCAAATCATATGTGTTTACTGTGCCTGTAAAACTACTTTTGGCAGCCGGCGATGTGTTTTGTAGCAATTTTCTGTCATTTTATGATTGTAAAAACAATATACCACACTATGGGTATTAGAATTGAATTGTTATTATGTGTAATGGTGTTTACTAGTGACAACATCGTGCTTTTAATTAATTGCATTAATATCTAGCACAATACATGCCCCCACCATTGCAATTACTCTATGAGGGTTGAGACATTTTGTGCATTACCAAATTGGACAATGACATATTTCTGTTGAAAGTATACACTATTGATAACTAATTTCCATGAGATCTTATTAGGAGGGGAGAGCACCTTCTCACCCTTACTCTGTCTCGGCCATAACTCTCCCAACATTCCTGGCTTGCATAGTTCCCTGGGAGGCCATTCACAATGATACCTCTATGGAATAGAAGCATTATTACAGCAAAATGTAATATTAATGGGATTTGGGATGTTTCATGGCTTCACTGTGGCTCAACATATTCCAGCGCTGCTGCATATGTCACCGAAACGGTTACAATAGCACGCAGAGAGGATTGCTTTCTGATACACCAACTGTGGATGTACTTATACAATATACAGTGCCTTGCGAAAGTATTTGGCCCCCTTGAACTTTGCGACCTTTTGCCACATTTCAGGCTTCAAACATAAAGATATAAAACTGTATTTTTTTGTGAAGAATCAACAACAAGGGGGACACAATCATGAAGTGGAATGACATTTATTGGATATTTCAAACTTTTTTAACAAATCAAAAACTGAAAAATTGGGCGTGCAGAATTATTCAGCCCCCTTAAGTTAATACTTTGTAGCGCCACCTTTTGCTGAGATTACAGCTGTAAGTCGCTTGGGGTATGTCTCTATCAGTTTTGCACATCGAGAGACTGAATTTTTTTCCCATTCCTCCTTGCAAAACAGCTCGAGCTCAGAGGTTGGATGGAGAGCATTTGTGAACAGCAGTTTTCAGTTCTTTCCACAGATTCTCGATTGGATTCAGGTCTGGACTTTGACTTGGCCATTCTAACACCTGGATATGTTTATTTTTGAACCATTCCATTGTAGATTTTGCTTTATGTTTTGGATCATTGTCTTTATGGAAGACAAATCTCCGTCCCAGTCTCAGGTCTTTTGCAGACTCCATCAGGTTTTCTTACAGAATGGTCCTGTATTTGGCTCCATCCATCTTCCCATCAATTTTAACCATCTTCCCTGTCCCTGCTGAAGAAAAGCAGGCCCAAACCAGGATGCTGCCACCACCATGTTTGACAGTGGGGATGGTGTGGTCAGGGTGATGAGCTGTGTTGCTTTTACGCCAAACATAACGTTTTGCATTGTTGCCAAAAAGTTCAATTTTGGTTTCATCTGACCAGAGCACCTTCTTCCACATGTTTGGTGTGTCTCCCAGGTGGCTTGTGGCAAACTTTAAACAACACTTTTTATGGATATCTTTAAGAAATGGCTTTCTTCTTGCCACTCTTCCATAAAGGCCAGATTTGTGCAATTTACGACTGCTTGTTGTCCTATGGACAGAGTCTCCCACCTCAGCTGTAGATCTCTGCAGTTCATCCAGAGTGATCATGGGCCTCTTGGCTGCATCTCTGATCCGTCTTCTCCTTGTATGAGCTGAAAGTTTAGAGGGACAGCCAGGTCTTGGTAGATTTGCAGTGGTCTGATACTCCTTCCATTTCAATATTATCGCTTGCACAGTGCTCCTTGGGATGTTTAAACTTGAGAAATCTTTTTGTATCCAAATCCGGCTTTAAACTTCTTCACAACAGTATCTCGGATCTGCCTGGTGTGTTCCTTGTTCTTCATGATGCTCTCTGCGCTTTTAACGGACCTCTGAGACTATCACAGTGCAGGTGCATTTATACGGAGACTTGATTACACACAGGTGGATTGTATTTATCATCATTAGTCATTTAGGTCAACATTGGATCATTTAGAGATCCTCACTGAATTTCTGGAGAGAGTTTGCTGCACTGAAAGTAAAGGGGCTGAATAATTTTGCACGCCCAATTTTTCAGTTTTTGATTTGTTAAAAAAGTTTGAAATATCCAATAAATTTCGTTCCACTTCATGATTGTGTCCCACTTGTTGTTGATTCTTCACAAAAAAAATACTGTTTTATATCTTTATGTTTGAAGCCTGAAATGTGGCAAAAGGTCGCAAAGTTCAAGGGGGCCGAATACTTTCGCAAGGCACTGTATCATCTTGTGGGTTTTTTTCGTCTGTGAGATGCAAAGAAAAGAGAAAAGTGATGTGATATTTCAGAAAAGAGAAAAGTGAGGTGGTGTCACGAATATCACCGAAGGTGGCTCCCCTTCCTGTTCGGGTGGCGCTCGGCGGTCGTTGTCACCTGTCTACTAGCTGCTACCGATCCCTTTTTCCCCTTTTCGTTTTGTTTTGTCTATTTGGTTTCACCTGTTCCTTGTTGGGTTTTTGGGTTGGGGTTATTTAAGTTCTATTAGCCCGCCTGTGTTCGTGCGGGCTTGTTTGCTGTTTTATCAAAGAGTTTCCTGTTTTTGTTGGGATTATCGCTGTCCAGCGTATGTACCAGTTTTGTCTTGATTAGGTTGTTTTACGCCTGTGTTTCGGCGTTACCTGTTTGTGCCTGTTACTATACAGACAATAAAGCGTTTTCCCGAATCCTCTGCTCTCTGCTCCTGACTCCACACCCATCACTCTTCGAGCGTTACAGGTGGTATCTTTGCAGCCTGTGAACACACCAGACATGGCAATCATGTGTCTGATTTCCTGCGTCTCTGGTTGTGACTGAGTGCTGACGTACATAACGTGTCTGTGAAAGCCTTTGGGGAGTGTGCACTGTCCATCAGCAGTTCCTCAGCTGTGCGCTTCAGCACTGTCTTCTGGAGCTACTCCAGACAAGTTTCAATTGCAAGGTGGACGTTTGGGATCATAATTATCCGTCTGCTTCTTAGAGCCTTGTGTAGTAAGACAGAGATTAGCTCTGTGTCTGTGCTGTGCTGTGCTGTGCGTGTGTGTGTGTGTGTGTGTGTGTGTGTGTCAGTGGAGGCTCCTCGGAGAAGGAAGGGGAGGACCATCCTCCTCGGTTAAATTTCATAAAAATAAAAGCATTAGAAACATTAAAAAAGTTATCATTTTTCGATTAAACTATACTAAATATATTTGTTTGTCACCAAATAACTGATTGTTTTGCAATGAAGGTCTACAGTAACTTCTGGGGTAGCACCATGGTGTAGCAGGAGGACAGATAGCTTCCGTCCTCCTCCGGCTACATTGACTTCAATACAATACCTAAGAGGCTTGTAGGCCTCACCCCCTTCCATAGACATACATGGTAATTATGAACACTTCCAGAGGATGTCGTCCAATGAATCAAAGCTTTTGCAGTATGAACTAACATGTTGTTCATCTTTATTTCCTTTGTTTTGTCATTACTTAGTATGGTCAGGGCGTGAGTTGGGGTGGGCAGTCTGTTTGTTTTTCTATGATTTGGGGATTTCTATGTTTAGGCCTAGTATGGTTCTCAATCAGAGGCAGGTGTCATTACTTGTCTCTGATTGAGAATCATACTTAGGTAGCCTGGGTTTCACTGCGTGTTTGTGGGTGTTTGTTTCCGTGTCTGTGTTTTTCCATCACACGGTACTGTTTTGGGTTTCGTTCATTCCACGTTTATTGTTTTTGTATTCAGTTGTTCATGTGTACTATTTCTTATTAAAAGAACCATGGACACTTACCACGCCGCATATTGGTCCTCTTATCCTTTTCGCCTCTCCTCTTCGGAAGAAGAGGAGGAAATCCCTTACAGGATCAGAGAACGATCCTAGTGTGTTGTATTGGGACTGTGCCACAGAGCATTATGGGGGTTCTATCTGTTCGAGAAGATTGATGACATTGTTGGATTAAGAGTGAAGAGTGATAGTTGAGCATTTTTGGGATATTATTAAATTCAAATTTGTTTTTTCAAATTACAGGAGACGAAGTAGGTATATACCCTGGTTTTAGAATTACATGTTTGTATCCAGTAAGGGCAATTTATTTAAAATAAAAAAAGCCTTGCTGACTTTAGTAGCTAGCTAGCTACCAGCGTGAGTATGCAGTTTTCTCCTCCAGAATGGTTAGAACGGCCAATGCTGACAAATGTTGAGGACTTTTTGTTGAGGAACCACTTTCATTCTCTGAGGTACACGGAAAAGGTGCGACCTTGGCCTGACATCAGTTTCATGTAGAAGGATGAAAAGGCGAGGACGTTCAATACCAACTGATATTAAAAAAAGCATAGCTGGTTAACCTGTTGCGTCGCGCAATCCCGGATCCGGGATTCTATTTATAGCCTCAAGCTCATTAGCATAACGCAACGTTAACTATTCATGAAAATCGCAAATGAAATGAAATAAATATATTTGCTCTCAAGCTTAGACTTTTGTTAACAACACTGTCATCTCAGATTTTCAAAATATGCTTTTGAACCATCGCTATTCACTAATTTGTGTAAGAGTATGCTAAGCTAAATAAAATCATTTACCTTTGCTTAGCATTTTTAGATAGCAAATAGTTTTTCATTTATTTGTGTAGGACAAATCGCAACATTTTCCTCACAAAAATGTAACCAGATAACCAAATAAATAAAATCATTTACCTTTGAAGAGCATTTTCGGATGTTTTCAATGAGGAGACTCTCAGTTACATAGCAAATGTTCAGTTTTTCCTGAAAGCATCTTTGTGTAGGAGAAATCGCTCCGTTTTGTACATCACATTTGGCTACCGAAATGAACCGAAAATTCAGTCACCAACAACGTCAAACTTTTTCCGAATTAACTCCATAATATCGACCGAAACATGGCAAACGTTGTTTGGAATCAATCCTCAAGGTGTTTTTTCACATATCTCTTTATTGATATATCGTTCGTGGAAGCCTGCTTTCTTCTCTGAATTCCATGGAAAAATACTTGCAGCTGAGTTTTGCGCACCAATTTCGGCGCAGGACACCTGGTGGACACCTGGTAAATGTGGTCTCTTATGGTCAATCTTCCAATGATATGCCTACAAATACGTCACAATGCTGCAGACACCTTGGGGAAACGACAGAAAGGGCAGACTCATTCCTCTCGCATTCACAGCCATATAAGGAGACAATGGACAACGGAGCCTCAAAAATCCTGCTCATTTCCTGGATGCCGTTTCATCTTGGTTTTGCCTGTAGCTCACGTTCTAGGGCACGCACAGAAAATATATTTGCAGTTCTGGAAACGTCAGAGTTTTCTTTCCAAAGCTACCAATTATATGCATAGTCGAGCATCTTTTTGTGACAAAATATTGCGCTTAAAATGGGCACGTCTTTTTATCCAAAAATGATATAGCGCCCCTAGAGTTTCATTAACAGAGAGCCTTTCATCAAGCCGCCTGTATTGCTGGCCATGCCTGCCTTTTGGAAAGTCTGAGCCTTGGTGGGTACAGTGACCTGAAGAACATTGATCGTTCAGATAAACGGCAAAACAAAAGAAGGGAGCATATAAATGCCCACATCAGATTCAAGATTCTGGGAAAAAGCTGCATTGGTAGGACAAGTTGGTTTGGTAGGGAAAGTTCCGCCAACAAGGGCAACTGCAAGGAGCTTGCAGAGGTTATTGCACGTTACTATGCTTTACTTACTGAACATATCGAACTTTCAAATGTATTTTCTAGGATGTAGAAAACAATTCCGGATGATTTGATAACTTCCATCGCATCATCCATTAAATGTTTTATTAAAAGGAGAGGTTGACACAGCGCATTTCCTCCAGTATTTATTTAGCAATGATGACACAGTTACTCCAGACAGACACAAGCAACAACTCATTACATAAATGTTGTAGTAGCCTAGGTTACACCTAAACATTAGAAATCTGACATGCTGTGTGGGATGAAAATGAGACAATTTTTCTGTCTGATCAACTGAAGACTACTAACAAGAGCAGCTGCATACAGCCTATGTGCTCTGTCCATCTGGTCAGGGTAACTAATTGGTAATGTTATGTATTTATAGTCCATTTGTGTGTCAGGAGAGAATATGAACGTGATAAAATGTTGTTTATATTCAAGATTGGGCTGGCTAGGCTGCGTATATGTTTTTAATCCAAAATTATGAGCTGGAATTAATCAGTCAACATAATAGTGAGGACAGATGTGAGTACATTTTTATAAGGCCTACAGTTGCAAACATGCAAAAAACAAGCTCAGCCCTGTGAGCTCTATTGTCTATCAGTTGTTGTCTATGTGGCTGGGTAGAGGAAATCCCCTTACGATTCTAGTCTAAATATAATGAATATGAACAAATATAAGGTAGCTGCAGTTTGACAAGGTTTTCATCCCTCCAGGGCCAGGAGTTTTTTTAAACCATGTGACCTGATTAGGAAAAACTGGTCCCATCATAGCCCATATAAACCATTTTAACAACTGATCAATCACTGTCATACCTTATAGGGTCCAGAGTTTCCTGGTCAGGTTAACAGATAAGGGAAAACTCCAGGCACCTGGAGGTAAAAAATTCCCCACCACTTTGGGATCTATTATGCCACCAGACTGCTTGCATTGCAGGTGTTAGTTATCATCAGGTGTGTGGATGATCAGGGCTTTATTCAGGAATGTTCCTTGAGCTACTTTGATGTGTCAAGTGGGCGAGATGCGCAGTCTGTGTTTGACTTCATGAATTTTGAGATGTCTGAGTTTAACATCATGTTCAAACCTACAATGGTTCAGCTGTAATGGAATGTATCTGCTATCCTGTTCCCTGATTAAGAGGTGATGATCACTCCAATCCACTACCATTGTCAACTCTCTCCTGACATGAACTGAAGCCATGTCTCATGTGTCCTCTCATCCACTGGCACGTTGCATGTTTCAAATCAAATCAAATTTATTTGTCACATACACATGGTTAGCAGATGTTAATGCGAGTGTAGCGAAATGCTTGTGCTTCTAGTTCCGACAATGCAGTAATAACCAACAAGTAATCTAACTAACAATTCCTAAACTACTGTCTTATACACAGTGTAAGGGGATAAAGAATATGTACATAAGGATATATGAATGAGTGATGGTACAGAGCAGCATAGGCAAGATACAGTAGATGGTATCAAGTACAGTATATACATATGAGATGAGTATGTAAACAAAGTGGCATAGTTAAAGTGGCTAGTGATACATGTATTGCATAAGGATGCAGTCGATGATATAGAGTACAGTATATACGTATGCATATGAGATGAATAATGTAGGGTAAGTAACATTATATAAGGTAGCATTGTTTAAAGTGGCTAGTGATATATTTACATCATTTCCCATCAATTCCCATTATTAAAGTGGCTGGAGTTGAGTCAGTGTCAGTGTGTTGGCAGCAGCCACTCAATGTTAGTGGTGGCTGTTTAAGGCCTTGAGATAGAAGCTGTTTTTCAGTCTCTCGGTCCCAGCTTTGATGCACCTGTACTGACCTCGCCTTCTGGATGATAGCGGGGTGAATAGGCAGTGGCTCGGGTGGTTGATGTCCTTGATGATCTTTATGGCCTTCCTGTAACATCGGGTGGTGTAGGTGTCCTGGAGGGCAGGTAGTTTGCCCCAGGGATGCTGATTGTGCATCTGTAGAAGTTTGTGTCAGACCTCACCTGGGTCTCCGGAGTGAGAAACAGTCACTCTGGCAGAACCCAGAGATGAGGCCACAGCAGTTACGGTTGAAATCCAAAAGGTGGGGAAAAACGGAAACTCACCAAAAATAAACAAAAACAAAAAACAGAATACAGAACTTCACCGTACCACACAGAACACTAGCGGTGATACAAACACAGCACAGAACTGAGGGAAACAAAGGAAATGCAATCTGCAAATAATAATGGGGATCAAGGGAAAAACATAGTGGGGACATCTGTAAATCCTGAAGTTTGTGAGTGCTTTTGGTGACAAGCCGAATTTCTTCAGCCTCCTGAGGTTGAAGAGGCGCTGCTGCGCCTTCTTCACGATGCTGTCTGTGTGAGTGGACCAATTCAGTTTGTCTGTGATGTGTATGCCGAGGAACTTAAAACTTGCTACTCTCTCCACTACTGTTCCATCGATGTGGATAGGGGGTGTTCCCTCTGCTGTTTCCTGAAGTCCACAATCATCTCCTTAGTTTTGTTGACGTTGAGTGTGAGGTTATTTTCCTGACACCACACTCCGAGGGCCCTCACCTCCTCCCTGTAGGCCGTCTCGTCGTTGTTGGTAATCAAGCCTACCACTGTTGTGTCGTCCGCAAACTTGATGATTGAGTTGGAGGCGTGCGTGGCCACGCAGTCGTGGGTGAACAGGGAGTACAGGAGAGGGCTCAGAACGCACCCTTGTGGGGCCCCAGTGTTGAGGATCAGCGGGGAGGAGATGTTGTTACCTACCCTCACCACCTGGGGGCGGCCCGTCAGGAAGTCCAGTACCCAGTTGCACAGGACAGGGTCGAGACCCAGGGTCTCGAGCTTGATGACGATCTTGGAGGGTACTATGGTGTTGAATGCCGAGCTGTAGTCGATGAACAGCATTCTCACATAGGTATTCCTCTTGTCCAGATGGGTTAGGGCAGTGTGCAGTGTGGTTGAGATTGCATCGTCTGTGGACCTATTTGGGCGGTAAGCAAATTGGAGTGTGTCTAAGGTGTCAAGTAGGGTGGAGGTGATATGGTCCTTGACTTGTCTCTCAAAGCACTTCATGATGACGGAAGTGAGTGCTACGGGGCGGTAGTCGTTTAGCTCAGTTACCTTAGCTTTCTTGGGAACAGGAACAATGGTGGTCTCTTGGAGCATGTGGGAACAGCAGACTGATATAGGGATTGATTGAATATGTCCGTAAACACACCAGCCAGCTGGTCTGCGCATGCTCTGAGGGCGCGGCTGGGGATGCCGTCTGGGCCTGCAGCCTTGCGAGGGTTAACACGTTTAAATGTTTTACTCACTTCGGCTGCAGTGAAGGAGAGACCGCATTTTTCCGTTGCAGGCAGTGTCAGTGGCACCGTATTGTCCTCAAAGCGGGCAAAAAAGTTATTTAGTCTGCCTGGGAGCAAGACATCCTGGTCCGTGACTGGGCTGGATTTCTTCCTGTAGTCCGTGATTGACTGTAGACCCTGCCACATGCCTCTTGTGTCTGAGCCGTTGAATTGGGATTCTACTTTGTCTCTGTACTGATGCTTAGCTTGTTTGATAGCCTTACGGAGGGAATAGCTGCATTGTTTGTATTCAGTCATGTTACCAGACACCTTGCCCTGATTGAAAGCAGTGGTTCGCTGCCATCAATCCAAGGTTTCTGGTTAGGGAATGTTTTAATCGTTGCTATGGGAACGACATCTTCAACGCACGTTCTAATGAACTCGCACACCGAATCAGCGTATTCGTCAATGTTGTTATTTGACGCAATACGAAACATGTCCCAGTCCACGTGATGGAAGCAGTCTTGGAGTGTGGAGTCAGCTTGGTCGGACCAGCGTTGGACAGACCTCAGCGTGGGAGCTTCTTTTTTTAGCTTTTGTCTGTAGGCAGGTATCAGCAAAATGGAGTCGTGGTCAGCTTTTCCGAAAGGGGGGCGGGGCAGGGCCTTATATGCGTTGAGGAAGTTAGAGTAACAGTGATCCAAGGTTTTTCCGCCCCTGGTTGCGCAATCGATATGCTGATAAAATTTAGGGAGTCTTTTTTTCAGATTAGCCTTGTTAAAATCCCCAACAACGATGAATGCAGCCTCCGGATAAATGGTTTCCAGTTTGCAAAGAGTTAAATAAAGTTCGTTCAGAGCCATCGATGTGTCTGCTTGGGGGGGGATATATACGGCTGTGATTATAATCGAAGAGAATTCTCTTGGTAGATAATGCCTTCTACATTTGATTGTGAGGAATTCTAAATCAGGTGAACAGAAGGATTTGAGTTCCTGTATGTTTCTTTCATCGCACCATGCCTCGTTAGCCATAAGGCATACACCCCCACCCCTCTTCTTACCAGAAAGGTGTTTGTTTCTGTCGGCGCGATGTGTGGAGAAACCCGCTGGCTGCACCACATCCGAGAGCGTCTCTCCAGTGAGCCATGTTTCCGTGAAGCACAGAACGTTACAGTCTCTGATGTCCATCTGGAATGCTACCCTTGCTCGGATTTCATCAACCTTGTTGTCAAGAGACTGGACATTGGCAAGAAGAATGCTAGGAAGTGGGGCACGATGTGCCCGTCTCCGTAGCCTGACCAGAAGACCGCCACGTTTCCCTCTTTTTAGGAGTCGTTTTTTTGGGTCGCTGCATGCGATCCATTCCGTTGTCGTTTGCAAGGCAGAACACAGGATCCGCGTCGCGAAAAACATATTCTTGGTCGTACTGATGGTGAGTTGATGCTGATCTTATATACAGTAGTTCTTCTCGGCTGTATGTAATGA
The DNA here is from genome assembly GCF_036934945.1 of Oncorhynchus masou masou. NCBI lineage: Eukaryota > Metazoa > Chordata > Actinopteri > Salmoniformes > Salmonidae > Oncorhynchus > Oncorhynchus masou. Next base: position 22,238,097 of record NC_088230.1, on the reverse strand, counting down.
AACCTAAGATGACCTGGGGTACTAATGTAAGAAATAACACGTAAAAAAAACAAAAAACTGCATAGTTTCCTAGGAACGCGAAGCGAGGCGGCCATCTCTGTCGGCGCCGGAAGTTTCCTCTCCAAGCACTGTGAGTACCCCTATCAATTTTCTCTCATTACTGTATGTAGAGTCAATCACATACACAAAAACAATCATGTTATTATACATCATGATTGTTTTTTGTATTCTCAGTAAAAATCCTGTCCTCCACTGGTCAAGCCTCTGAACACCTCAACTCATGCCTCATACCCTCGTTCAATTACTGCTATGATCCCTTTCCTACACTGTTAGTAGCCCACTCATTCCGATTCGCCATACTATTGTACTATAAATGTCTTTATTAAATGCTTTAGGTTAAAATTATTTTTGACGATTTTTGAAACACACTTTGTCGTCTCCATGCGTTCTACGCCTATACCGCGGGTCTCCCATCCTCCTCAATTTTTCAAGTCACCAGTCTCCACTGGTGTGTGTGTGTTCATATTTCTTATTTCTCACGTGTTTTTTTCTAGTATTACATTATTGATTATTGCATTGTTGGGTTTTGGGTTTGCAAGAAAGGCATTTCCCTGTACTTGTGCATGTGACATTACAACGTGAACCATGAAATTGAAACTGTGTGTCTGTGTGCCTGTGTGTGAGTGACCGTGCATGTCCCCCTGTGTGTCTGTGTGCCTGTGTGTGAGTGACCGTGCATGTCCCCCTGTGTGTCTGTGTGCCTGTGTGTGAGTGACCGTGCATGTCCCCCTGTGTGTCTGTGTGCCTGTGTGTGAGTGACCGTGCATGTCCCCCTGTGTGTCTGTGTGCCTGTGTGTGAGTGACCGTGCATGTCCCCCTGTGTGTCTGTGTGCCTGTGTGTGAGTGACCGTGCATGTCCCCCTGTGTGTCTGTGTGCCTGTGTGTGAGTGACCGTGCATGTCCCCCTGTGTGTCTGTGTGCCTGTGTGTGAGTGACCGTGCATGTCCCCCTGTGTGTCTGTGTGCCTGTGTGTGAGTGACCGTGCATGTCCCCCTGTGTGTCTGTGTGCCTGTGTGTGAGTGACCGTGCATGTCCCCCTGTGTGTCTGTGTGCCTGTGTGTGAGTGACCGTGCATGTCCCACTGTGTGTCTGTGTGCCTGTGTGTGAGTGACCGTGCATGTCCCCCTGTGTGTCTGTGTGCCTGTGTGTGAGTGACCGTGCATGTCCCCCTGTGTGTCTGTGTGCCTGTGTGTGAGTGACCGTGCATGTCCCCCTGTGTGTCTGTGTGCCTGTGTGTGAGTGACCGTGCATGTCCCCCTGTGTGTCTGTGTGCCTGTGTGTGAGTGACCGTGCATGTCCCCCTGTGTGTCTGTGTGCCTGTGTGTGAGTGACCGTGCATGTCCCCCTGTGTGTCTGTGTGCCTGTGTGTGAGTGACCGTGCATGTCCCCCTGTGTGTCTGCGACATCTCCTTGAATCCCTGCATGTTGCTCCTTTGTCCCCAATGTCCTCAAATGGCTCCACTTCCATCAGTGGCATGGCTATGGGAAGAAAAATAGCTCTGGGCTGATCAAAGGCCATGGGAGAAGCTCCCTAACATTGAGGAATTAGAGGTCAGACCAGACTTTCTGGAGAAAAAAAATGTGTGTTTACTGTTTTACAGCCATCAAGGCCAAGCAAAGCGCATTCTAAACATTATGTTTCCCCACCAAAAAGTATTGTCTCTGTATTTGCCTTCTTTTACAAGCGATGGAACTGTAATTAAAATATTTGTTTGGCCGCTCCAGATTTAAATGAAAGTGACCAGTGCTTTTTATGACAACTTTTTCTCACCATAAAGTTTGGGAATCATAACTATTGCTTGTTGAGTGCTTGAAAACAAAAATACAGGCCAAATGTGCATGTCCTATGCAGTCTCTGTTTTCTTCTGTGTCACACAGATTAGTTACCAAAGTAACAGAGTACTTTTTCATATATTTTACTATTTAGATCACGTGAAGAAAGGCAGAATTTCACAGTGTAAGAACATGACATCCTGTAGGGCCCATAACAACTCAGTCATACTGTAGAATTGCACTACATGTGAATAGGGTGAGTCAGTTTATGAACAAGAACTTTAACTGTGTGGGTGAATGGGCAGTTCAGCACAAAATATTTCATGACTGGCTTTCTGCAACGTAAGCAAATGGAAAACACATTGAATGGATCCAGAAAAAAACTAAACATGCTTGGGAGTGGGGAACATCTCTTTTCAGACAGAAATGACAACATGCAGTCATTGCCTTTATATTCATCACAGTCTCGGTTATTAAATCAATGGTAAATACTGTACTTCAAAGTGCCAACGTATCAGTTCTGCCCACTAATTGCTGCAGTTTTCACACTCCTACCCCTCAGTAACTGTTGTCAACACTGTATTGCAAACCATGTGTTTTCCCTATGATCTTACTAGAGGTGGCTGCTGCTATGCTCAAAGACGTCACAATGGGAATGTCACACGCTGAAGCCAAGCAAGTCGTGGCAGGGGAGAGGCCAGCACTTTAAGCCGGCAGTCAAGTGTTAATGCATTGAAGGGATGTGTATAGGAGTCCCCCTTCCAGTGCCTGGCTGACTTTTATACTGGATGTGAAATGGGGTCCTACGTACGTGTTGACAAGCTGTAAACTGAGATCCAAATGAAATTATTCCCCCTATTCAGTTCCAGTCGCACTCAACTCTGTCTCAGTGTGGCTGTGGCTTTATTAACGTTCCACTCCAATTCTGTGACTGCGGTTTTATTAACAGCCACCCATTACTGCCGGAGGTGGGAGCCAAGCAGTTTGAGCAATAGAGTCAGTCACTCACTACGCATGCAACACAGCTAAGCATTTAACACAGGGCCGTATTTTGGGGTATTTCATTACTTTAACAGAACGTTTCCTAAAAGTTCAAACGGCTACATTGAATTTTACATGTTGGTAATGTTTTACGAACGTTCTCCAACTGATTTGACATTGGGAATAGACAACTTTTACTTGTATTGTCTTTTTTATTCTTGAATTAAATGGTATCAGTCAATATGGGGAGGGAGAAACCCTTTGTATCCTGCACCAGGATCAGGGAACTCCTGTTGTATATGGGACACCATAAAGGAAGGTATGACCACTCTGACATGTTTTCCAAGTTAGCCCCATTACCACCTGACAAAATTCCAATTTGTAGGAATGACAATGAAAATGAAAAGATGCACATTGTTATACTAGCAGAACACATCTTCTATGGTATTATGTAACATTTTTTTTATTCTACGTGGACCTGTTACTACATTTAAAAGTTATCAAAACGGCCTCCCGGGTGGCGCAGTGGTCTAAGGCACTGCATCGCAGTGCTAGCTGTGCCACCAGAGGCTCTGGGTTTGAGCCCAGGCTCTGTCGCAGCCGGCCGCGACCGGGAGGTCAATGGGGCGATGCACAATCAGCCTAGTGTCGTCCGAGTTAGGGAGGGTTTGGCCGGTAGGGATATCCTTGTCTGATCTCACACTAGCGACTCCTGTTGCGGGCCAGGCACAGTCCACGCTGACCAGGTTGCTAGGTGCACAGTGTTTCCTCTGACACATTGGTGCAGCTGGCTTCTGGGTTGGATGCGTGCTGTGTTAAGAAGCAGTGTGGCCTGGTTGGGTTGTGTTTCGGAGGACGCATGGCTCTCAACCTTTAGTTTAGAATATCTACATGAATTCAGCAATTGTATTCTCATATTACTCTGTAGGCTACTGACCTATTCAAAGCTTCCTCCAGCATCTCACCATACATCTGCATGTACAGTAGTGATTAAACTCAACCTGCAGGAGGTTTATTTGTTGTGATTGAGTGGGGGGAAGGTTCTGACAGATGGTGTCTCCGTTCACAGCATCAACAAAACTCTCTCTATCCTCTATCTTGTAAAGTGTATTCAGGTACCTTGGTCGCATCCACTAATTGGCCACACCTGATCTTATTGAGTGCTTGTTTCCATTGAAATGGGCTCTGTTTGAATAGACTGAAATTAACAGCTTCACAACCTACAAATAAATGTTCCCAGAACAGGCAAAAGGTTCACTTCTGTTCTCAGAATTTAAAAAAAAAACGGTCGAAAAATGTATGGCTTTGTTCACACAACCAATGTGAAACCAAGAACACACAATCCCACAACTTCCAATGAACCAAATGCACTAGCTGGGTGGTGTCCAGTGGGAACAAACGGGGACAGTATATGCTGCTACAATATGAGGTCACAGCCACACATAAGGGTGAACCCTGACCTCGCCTCCTCTTCTTGTTGATATGCCGCTGCACTCGACGAACCATCCGCTTCCCACAATGGCACAAATACACGTGACCCACATGGACGAAAGTGGAGTCTGCTGAGGGGAGGACCGCTTATAATAACAGCTGGAACGAAGCGAATGGAAACCATGTTTGATGTCTTTGATACAACTCCACCTATTCCGCTCCAGCCGTTTCCACGAGTCCTCCCCAATTAAGGTGCCAATAACCTCCGGTGACGGACACGTACTTCAACACATGGGAACGTGTGTCCAAGAACACGGTGCACTGGTGGTACACTTCTGACATCACTGGCCAGGTTTACTATCTAATACTGTAGCTCTATGCATTATATGGAGAGTTATTTCAGACCGGGGTGTGGAATCTGGATGTATATAATCACACAACTTCAGCTCATAAACAAATGCATGAACTCTAAGAGCTGAATTGTAAAGCGGTTTATACACTATGACTAAATTGAATGGCTCAATGAATAGTATTGTATGTGTGCCATATTTTAGCATCCTAATCAATACATGGCACCATTGGAGCTATTTTCAGGCCTCCATGAAATGCATCCTAGAGTAGATTATGTAACATTGTTTGGGAAAATGGCTGGGTCTGCTACGTCATGGTTATCATAAACCCCCTTAGAGCTGGTTACTGCATTGCGCAATCATCCAACAGTGTTTTCAATAACAGTGTTGAGCCTGAACAGTTATGGTTCGGCAGACATTAGTCTTTCTCCTAAGTAATTAACTATTTCTCCTAGACTTGCCAAGATAAGCAGGCTTATACTTGATTTGTTTATAGCGTTGGCTGACTTTTTTCTCTCTCAACTCTGCAGATTAAATGTCTTGGCAGGTCCTATGAAACTCTTAATGGTGTGGATGATTATCTTAAGGCAGGAACTAACTCGTGCGACCATTGACGTGAGGCAGTTTTATATGATTTCAGTCCTGCTACTAGCTGTTACTGGAACTCTGTTCAGATAAAAATTCACAATTTATTCAATTCAATTTCCCTTTCTTACTGTATGGGTTTTTTTTTCCAGCAGGGTGGGGATACTCTGGAGAGCATTCTGAAATACCCCTTTTCTGCATTTTATGTGGACTCTTCAAAATGTGTTTCTCCTACCTTTTTGATTAAAAAATGCATTACTTGTTAAACAAAATCACTTTCTCTGCGCAATTGTGGAGAATACAATATAGCTCAGTATTTGAGTTATTTTATACAGTCTTTATTGCTCATCTTTATCAAGGGTGTCAATCATTTCAGACCCCACAGTATGTTGTTGGAAATAAAGATTAGTCTGTTAGCACTGCTGAAACGTTAATGCACTTCCGCAAGGTCAAATCTGCAAAGCATTCATGCACACTTTACACACTTGCCTACTGACTTGCCTACTGACTTGCCTACTGACTTGCCTACTGACTTGCCTACTGACTTGCCTACTGACTTGCCTACTTAAAAAATGTTACAAAAAAGAAAAAGAAATGAAAAAACATGAAGTCGCTGAGCACTGCTATTTTTACGTTGGAGTTGTCAGATAATCTGACAATTATTGACTTGATTCTTAATCAACTTTTTCCATAGTGCAGAAATGTATTCTTGCCATTAAATCTGTGCCAATCTCTGTCATGCCCACAGACCTGGTGGTATAGCAGGACATTCAGGTCATTAGGTTGTGAGTCAAACCCCAAGTGAGGTACAGTCTCAAGTACCAGCATTCATCAGCATACTGTTCTTTTACAGCAATAATACCTTAATTCAGGAGTATAAATTAAGTCACTTGTTGTTGCGTACCATAAAATTACAGGAACTTTTTAACAGTGTAGCATTTCATGGCATAAAAGGAAAACATGGTGGAGAGGGAAATAACTATCACACCAGTAAATAACCTTTCCTGATGGCTGGTTACACATATCACCCTCACCTTCAGTGTATGCTGGTCCAGCTGGTCTGCAAAACCATGCTCATCATTATCATATTTCCCAGCATGCTCTATTGCAGTCTGATTTGTAGAGTTGTTTCAATATCTATATATTTGCATGTACATTGATTGATTAATTCATCACAAAGATAAATAACATACATTTTTCTAAACTAATCCAATCTGTTAGTTGGACTTATTGCTCCCGTTACTGAAATGGTTGTTCCAGTTGAGATGGTTTAGTCAGTTTTGTTCATTTTTCTTTTTAACCCTGGCAGTCATTCTGAATTTTGTGGCTGAATAAAAGTTCAAATTGTTGGATATCCCTAATTCCAATAGAAATTAGACATCACTTTGTAAACCAGCATAATGTGACTTATTGCTGGTTTTGCAGGTGACCAACATATGCTGGCAAAGTACGTTGCTGGTCACCAGTGCCCAAAACACAGCGAAGGCTGGTCCCCAGCGAAAACACAAGCTCATGGTTATTGATGGAGGTTTAGCACATGTGCAGAAAATGTTGTCTGCAACTGTTTACATTTATAAATTCCATGACATTTGTCAAAAACAAAAAATAAACTTTGGACTGACACGCTGCGTCCCATTCAGCATCCTGTTTGTTTACAGGCAGAGACATGCTTCTCCTTGTGTGAGTGACCGCGTTGCATACTAATTGTGCTAAATACCATATGTGACACATACTCTCTAACTGAATGTGTGTTGTTTTCCTAATTAAGGTCACAGTTAAGGTAACATGGATAGGGGATGGTGGGTAGTTGGAGGGGGCGCGGGTGGGGGTTTGGATGCTTTACCTCCTTTCCTCTGATTGGCCAAAAAGGGGGACTATACAGCTACTGTCTGTGGCCGGCCCAGTTTCTCCTTCACTGCACTGGGTCAGCACTTAGCATCTGTAACCATACATTCCCTCCAAATTAGACAAGACGCCACCAGTATGGGAACAATGCGCCCAAGCCATCAGCAGAATGGCCTTTGTGGAAATAATTGTTTAAGGCCACAATCCAGCAAGAAGCGTGGTTATGAGAGGGCTTAGCCCTGAGATCCCTATGGAAAAAACAGCTGTTCCCTCTCTTCTCTTTCTCCTCTCCATCTATTCTTCCCTCTATTCTCTATCAGACCAGTCAGCTGCTGCTTCTGCATGGTGTGACCACAGAATGTCAAAAGAGCCAACTTTGTCCAGAGGAATTCCAATTCAAACACACCAAGATAGTATGCTTATAGAGATGGAGCTGTTTGTTTGAATTTCTCCAAGTTTTAAACTTTCTATCATTCTATTGTTCGCTCTAGGTTTCCTTAAACATTCCTATATTTATGAGATTGATATATAGTTACAAACAGTACCTCAGTACCTCAGTACCTCATTATGCTCAGCATCAACATTTAGATTACAAATAAACAAACATCCTAGATTATTGACCTGCACCACAGTTCTATGTCTATCTTGTCTTTCTTCGTTTCTACCATCAAATAGTTTTCCAAATGACGGAACTACTTTGTCTGCCTGACGCTCCCTCACTGGCGAATCACGTGTTAATTAGAGGGGATTAGTTCAAAAACGGAGCGGCAGGCATTGACTTGTCTGACGGGAACTCTTTTCTCCAATTAAAATGGATGGGACAGTTTTTGGTGTGAAGTCGACCATTTCTCCTGTTTACAAAGGAGCTTTTAAAAATAAATGAATACAGTGAACAGTTCATGAAGTGTCCATTATAGCACGGGAGAGTTATTGCCAGTTTGTTTTAAAGAAGGATAAAGCTCTTTCGCCATCACTACCCACATCTCCCCTCCCCCTCCCCTCCTCCTCCCACCACTTGCTTTCATAATTGCTTAGTGTCTACCGTTTCTTTTAAGAGGGCGGCAGAGGCCTCTTCTGTTTTCATGAAAAACTTCAACATAACTGGGCCATTTATTGTGTAAAACTAATACAGTTTTATGGGAGTGAAATAACAATGTGTAATCTCAGTCGTGTGAGTTATATCCTTTGCTTAATAATGCAGTCACTGAGCTGTATTGTGTTCTGTTGTTCATTTGTTGACTCCTGGTAGCATTTTGGAATACTGTACATTTTCTCAAACATAACTGAATCAGTGGCTTGTGCTGAGCCACTGCCTGCTTCACATCACATCTTATCTACCAGCTCTCATAGCAGTTTTGCAAATTATATTTTCAGGGATGACACTTTTTACTTGTCCTTTTGGTGACAAAGAATGAATTGTTTATTCATGCGATAAATGTATTCTTATTGAAAACCTCATTCTCCAGTGTGTGTGTGTGTGTGTGTGTGTGTGTGTGTGTGTGCGTGTGTGTGCGTGTGTGTGCGTGTGTGTGTGCGTGTGTGTGCGTGTGTGTGTGTGTGTGTGTGTGTGTGTGTGTGTGTGTGTGTGTGTGTGTGTGTGTGTGTGTGTGTGTGTGTGTGTGTGCGTGCGTGCGTGCGTGCGTGCCTGTATGTGTGTATGTGTGTCTGTCTGCTGTCCACCTCAGCTGCTAGCAGAGGGGTGGGTGAGTGTAGTCTGCAGCTCTCCAAATCTCTCTGTATGAACCACAGCCTCCTTCTACAGAGGAGCACTAACACCATGCTTTCTGTACCCAGGCTAGCAGCCTTTTATGAGTTCCTCTCTTCACGCCGCCAGCTTGGCTCTGCTTGTGAGGAGCAAACGAACAAACACCACACTATGCTACACTATAAAAGCTGCACTATTGGAGGATGCTTCTAAGCAATGAAAAGAACAAAGCACTTTGCTTTCTGAAATCCTACACATCTTCTGAAGTCCATGCCAAATGAGAACAATGTAATGTGGGGTTCAAGAACACCTTAACTGCTGCAGCAGGACACTTATGAAGTAAAGACATGAACCAAACTCTCTTGAGCTATACTTGTTCTCTCAGAGAGCTAAAACTATAGTTGTGCTTATCATCTCAAAGACATGAATCCTTCCTTTCTCTGTCATGGATGACAAGGTCTTCATTTGGCATGTCAGGGTAAGCCTATGGTGTCTCTCTATTCTCTCTCAGTGGGTTAGCTGCATGATGTTTAACAACTACATACTGTTCACGGTATCAAGCTTTCTGCAGAGTCACTTTTTGTCTCCAGCACGTTATTGATTGTCCTGCAGCCGCGCAAGCCAAAGGCAGTTAAAAATACCCTAGTGAACCAAATGAGGTGCAATTTGTTTGTTTCTCCTCAAGCTTGTAAAGTGGAACCATGTGAAGCAGACGTATATCTCAAAAGAGTTTGCAAATAATTGGAAATCCCGATTTCTAGTTACCGCATTTCAAACATAATTACAAGTTGCAGGCATAGTTTGTTGTGTCTGATGTGGTCTCTGCCTTTTCTTTCCTCTGTTTAAGGCTTTGAAACCAGTATCAATAACTTTTTATTTTTATTTAGGCCAAACAATGCCCTGATATAAAATGAAGCCAGAGAAAGCTCCCCCCAACATCCACAGCTAAAATAATGTTTTGAAATATACCAATGTTTTCTGATTAATCTATTGCAACATTTAGTTACCTGTTCAGGTATTCTACACAAATCTTCAGTAAGCACGATAGGTAGGTGATAATAACATATTTTGAATTTAAACCATTTACTTTCTCAGAGGTCTGATGTTAACTTAGCTGAAATAGCACGGGAGTGTGGTCAGGTGGTCAGCTGTGGAGAGTGAAAGCCCAGTTCCATGCTATACTTACACGTTGGAGGGATGGAGGGGTGAATTATCTCCCCTGACATACTTCTCCTTCTGGCTCAGCTTCTTTCTTTCCTCCACAAGGGAGACCTAACAGAATTAGGATAACACCTTCAAGTTAAAGCTTTTTTAATGGCTGCGACAGAACACTTTACAAGACCCTGAGACGACTTGTTTATGGTCTGTGGGTGATAGAGTGCACTAGGTGGGGCTCTCTTGGAGCCATACACAGCCACAATTATGTCACATGGGCTTTCTGCCCCTGACCTGAAAGAAAGGCTGCTTTTCTGAGCTTATGTAAAACACTGTGACCATTCCTCAACTCATGAAGTTCGGCAAAATATAGTCATACGTTCTCCTCAAATCTTAATTTTCATGTAATTCAGTAACGCTTCTGAGGGGAACACTATCCAAATAGGACCTGTTTGAGCTTTTGTGTCGTTCACTGAGGAGAGCTGTCTGTGTAGTTTAGCTTTCAAAGTCTTTCCAGCATCAATTACAAAAGGTTCCGTAATGCCTGTGGTCTGTTCCCAAATGCTCTTTGAACTATTTATAAAATATCTATTTGCACTGGCAAGTTCAATGCAAGTCTAAATATTACTATTAAAGATGTAAAACAATCTAGGTCATCCTTGAAAGTATACTTTTTGACTTAATGGTAGATTAAATGTTAGAGAGTGCTTTCCTTCAGTAGGAATTAAGGTGGTGTGGTGGAGGTCTATGTACCAACCAAGAATGGGAGATGGAAGTTTCACACTGTCCCTTACTCCTCCAGCCTCCAGGTGAAGGCAAATATGTTAGTGCCATGCTAGAGATATTTCAGTGCTCCCATACTTAAAACAGTTCAGAAACTGCAATAAGCATCCATTTACAGTGTCTTCAACACTTGATTTCCCTTCACAAGACTTGTATGTCCCTCTATTCTGAGCAGTATGTGCAGAGCAACCATGCTAATGTAGCACCCTTCAGATAAGTGTCCTTCCTTAGGTGTGAAGATAAACCCTTCTGACAGAGTGATGGATGGTTTGTATGTCTTTAGAGGCAGCTCTTTGAAAACCAGTAACATTGGGAGAAAGCTTTATGGACACAACAGCCAAGAGCACTTAGTGTTAAAGGGATACTTTTTTTGTTTCAGCTTCATGCTGACTGCACTCAGTGGAAACAAAAAAACAAATATTTAAACATAATTCAGACTTCATCAGAGAGACCCAAGATGTGAACTGCACATAACCAGAGAGCATGAAGCATTCTGGGACATAGATGGGATTCACCCCAGTGAAAGTAACAAACTCAGTCGCAGACACTGTCTCGATAAGTGAAGTTGAGTCTGATTTCTCAGAAGCATTTACATTTTTTGAGGATTCAATTAGCTCAAATATAACAGATGACTTATGACGATAATCTGTTTTGTGTAGATCTGATATAAGCACTTGGCGAACCAGCATTGTAGTGTGGCGTAGTGCGTGTGAATGGGCCTTTACCATCACCCTCCTTAATGCCAGGTTGGAAAGGACAAAATGAAGACGTCAGATCTCTTGGTTGTCTGCAACATTACCAAAAGATTGCACATAATAAGAGCTCGGATGGCTTAGGCAATCAGGGCCTGATTGCTTTGGCCACTCATGAGAGTTACTGTGCTGTTTGATGTGCTAACCAAAAAGCCCATCTCCTCTGTGTGACCGCCTGCTTTCTCATGATAGTGGTATTAAACAATGCTAAACTGATGCAGCAGTCCCAAAACCAGCTGATGCATAAGTGGCTCGGACAAATGCTATGCAAGAACAGAAGACAAAGATCTCACAAGGCATACAGGGTGAATTTCAGAGCCACAGTATATAGGACCCCACAGTGCATTGTGACTTTTTTTACATCTTCAGTCACCAAATAATATAGCATTTGTTATGAACACAGGCTTTAGTTTTTGTGGTTTCATTTTTTTTTACATCAACAGGCTTTAATGACCATATAATTAACTATTCAATTCAAGGTATAAATCATTTATTGTGAAGTAAGCTTATACTTTATAAGGATTACATGGTAGTTGCAATCACTAAATTTACCCGTTGACATCACTAACTAAAAGGAACAGTGAAAAGCTAACATCTGCCCTTCATTGATGACCTGCCTACGAATGAGGAGGAAATAATATCTCTGGTTTCCTGGAAACATGTCCAAGGACCGAATAACAGATCTGTTCTTCTGTCTCAGAGAAAGACGTACTGGATACAAAATATAAAAAGATGCCTTCAGAGTACCAACTTTCTATTATAAAGTTTGTCAAATATACTTACAGTGAAGAATAGTTACTTAGTTAGCAGTATGCAGGGATGTTTAAATGTCACCTTTAGCTCTCTATGTATCTGTATATTGATGATGCAATCACAGATACACCTGCTAGGGTTTTCTTCCTTTCACAGAGACTTGATAACTCACTACATGAGGAGCAAACATGCATATACTGTAGGTTGAGCCCTAATTTAAAGCCATGTAAACTTTACACCAAAGACTATTTTAGTAAACTGAGCTCACTGACACACTCCTCTATAAGAGGCAGGAAGTGAACAAGTCCAACAGCTCTACAGTATATCACCCTTCTACAGCAGCTGAGTCATGTCATACAGGCATATTTTGGATGTGAGCTCTTTTTTGTATGGTGAAAATGGCTTAAACGTTACATTGTAGAGTAGAATGTCATTCAGAAGGAGTTCTGAGAGAGTAATCGTTGTGTCTGTTTGGTCAACCAAGAGACTGCAGAAGGAAAGGAATAGCCCAAATGTCAATCCCCTTTTTGTTCAATCAGAGATACTCCCCCTTAGGGGACACATCACTAAAAGTATTCAGGTAGCCAATACAACCCTCCTAAAATGAAGACTAACTTGAAAAAGCAAAACGGTTACTGGTGCTTACTCTACCTTATAAGCCATTTTGAATGGGAGGGACACAGTGCAAAGCACGCCTACTGTATTTTTAGTACATCCGTTTTACACAAAGTTCATAGTTTTCCACTAAATCTACTTCTAAATCATCACATCTTTCTTTCAAGTTGTTAATAATGGGTTATTAATACATTTGAGATTTTATTACAACTTTACAACCAGTCCATTTTGAAGAAAGTGACGCCTGCTGAGCCATAAACAATGTACCATCACCCAGGCGTATTGGTCCAATAAAAAGGTTGAAATGTGAGACTCATCTAGGGCCTGTGGTGATGGTGACGGGGGGTTGGAGGGGACCCACAGGGAGCTCCCCTTGTGGCGTAGCCACACTGCCCCTGGCTGGCCCCACTGTCCACGGGCCAAACACACCCAGCAGGTGATACTGGTAGCTACTGTTAATGAAGCTGTTTTGTGGGCAGTAAAACCCAAGAAGAGGGTTATTAGGCCCTGTCTATGTCTGAGAGACCCAGTCCAAACAGTTCAGCACGCCTAATTACAGCATATAAATGCTGAGCTGCTTTAATTTTCATTACTTCTCGCTGAGCCCAGCAAAAACGACAGATTGTTGGACAAACATATCTAGTATGCAAATTACTGTATGGTTGTCCTCCATCTTGCTCGACTCAACTGACTGTCTGATACAGCTCCAATGTTGGTGACAAGGATGCTAGAGGTTCAAAAAGGTTTTCCAAACCAATAATGTATAATACTGAACCAGGATACTGTGACTGGGTGACATTATTTCCCCCCAAAACATGACAGAATGTGTTTACAAGAGACTTGGCCAAGCCCACCTGACTGACTTCATCTGAAACACCATGGGAACATAATGGTGGGAACATTCAAACTGAAAAGGTGTAAATAATAATTTCCTCAATAATTATGTTTAGACAAAACAGACCGTAACCATACATAGAAACACATGATGTATTGGCAGCATAACGTATGATTTCATAATCATGGAGTAAACTCTTTGTCTGGGTAGCAAGTTCATGAACATAACATCATAGTTTAATGCCATACTCTTTTCATTAGAAACAAATGTTGTGGGCAAAAAAAATGGGCGTAGTCTCCTTGAAAAACAAAAGATCAGCAAATCTCAAGAATCCCTGAGGTTTCATGTGGGATTTGAATTTCAGATAATTACGCAAAGTGTGAGGAGAGTAATCCTATTTTCCAAGATAGTGTTTATTTTCTGATTAAGACCAGATCATATCATATTGCAATCCATTCTCATAATACTCTCTTATAAATGTATTATATTTGCTAAATATAAGCTATATCCTATTCTCACCCTCTGTGCACTTTCTTATTCACCAGTCTAACGAGAAATTGTATTTTTATGATCTGAAGTAAATCAGAAAAAGATGGACAGGAATTTCTCTAGGCTAAACCTAGAGGCTATCAGAACATTGGGAAGAGTGCTTGTACAGACAGGAAGGAAGGACATAACGTTTGGTGAAAGGGACAGAGAGCCAAATTAAACACTTGTCTGTTGCTGCTCAGCTTTGCTATGGTTACCATTCTTCACACTTTTCTATTGCATGTGGACTATATTGGTACAAAGAGGTGCAGACATCAGGAGCGTATTGCACTCCAGTATGTGGGGGAGATGAACCCACCCAGTCACCTGGGGTGAACTTTCAGTCCATTACCTGTTAGTTAAATAGTACTTAATCTCAGTGGTGTAAAGTACTTAAGTAAAAATACTTTAAAGTACTACTTAAGTAGTTTTTAGGGGTAACTGTACTTTACTATTTACATTTTTGACTATTTTTGACTTTTACTTCGCTACATTCCTTACGAAAATATTGTACTTTTTACTCCATACATTTTCCTTGACACCCAAAAGTACTTGTTACATTTTGAACGTGTAGCAGGACAGCAAAGAAGTCAAATTTACACACTTATCAACCGGACATCCCTATCCCTATCCTTATCCCGAAAACTCTGATCTGGCAGACTCACTAAACACACATGCTTCATTTGTAAATGATGTCTGACTGTTGGAATGTGCCAGTGGCTTTTTGTAAATAAAAAATAAAAAATGGTGCCGTCTAGTTTGCATAATATACAGAATTTTTGATGATTTATACTTTTACTTTTGATAAGTATATTTTAAACCAAAATGTTTAGACTTTTACTCAAGTAGAATTTTACTGGGTGACTTTTACTTTTACTTGAGGCATCTTCTATTAAGGTATCTTTACATTTACTCAAGGATGACAGTTGGGTACTTTTTCCACCACTGCTTAATCTTACTCTCACATAACCATATCCTAAATGATTTTTCCTTCTGAGAAAGTATTTGAAACTATACACTCTTAAAAAAAGGTGCTATCTAAAACCTTAAAGGGTTCTTCAGCTGTCCCCATAGAAAAAAGCTTTGAAGAAATCATTTTGGTTCCATGTAAAACCCCTTCCCCAGAGGGTTCTACATGGAACCAAAAATAGTTCTAACTGGAACCAAAAAGGGTTCTCCTATGGGGACAGACGAATAACCCGTTTGGAACCCTTTTTTCTAAGAGTGTATGTAATACTACAGCTGACGTAATTGTTGACCATAACAATGACTGAAGCATAAAGATATGGTCATGCTCTAATTATATCCACTTCTCTAGATGAGGTGAGATCATTGCTTCTGATGTGCATATCTTAAATCAACCCACAGAAATAGTAATTGCTGTACAAATAGGCAACACTGATTAAATACGTTCAGTACTTTTTTTTAAAGCTTCCAGAGCATGGCACTGCATTTAAGTATGTGTCGTAACTCTTTGTTGCCAATATCACCAAGACCGACAGCCAAGCACTCGGAGACGTGTGAAGCAGAGGCGGGGTTGCGTAGGACCTACATTCCTTAATTGGGCTCATGCAGTGAAATTAAAAAAAAGCCAAACACATTTAGTTGCATGTGTGGGAGGGTGTCTTTGCAGTTGTGTTTCTGTCAAAAACATTGAGACTAACTACTTGCATTTATATTATAAATTAGGTCTGTCACTTTACATGCTACTGTCAAAGGGCAATGAGAGCTCATGTAAGTGAGGTATAAATCCTGAGTGTGTGCCTGGATAAACAGTTAGTAAATAGACTTTGAATGGACCACCCCTTCACTAAGGACTTGGTTTTATTTGTCAGCATAATTTAGAATCTGTCAGCATTTTCAGTTGATTAGCTCTGGCAGTGGGATTGAGGTGGAACATAGAAATGTGCCAATACTCTTTGGATGAGAAAGTATCTCTCTCTGGCTGTACTCAAGTCTAAGTGAAGGATTTGAGGTCTCCGCTGAATCCTGTAATAGGAGTTAGGTGCATTGCTTCACATGAAGTAAAACGTCCAGTTTTCAAACAATAAAGAAACAGGAACAATTTATCGATGCTAATGATAGCCTAACCGTCTTCTGGTAGATGGAAAGTCTTCCCCAAACCATCTCTATTAAATGTTAACTAGCTACAAGTAGCCCATGCCTACCTGTCAGAACTATATCATGGTGATTATTTGCATCAGTCCAGTTATTTTACAAACTCCATCTCATGTGCTCAGAAACACTGCTAATCAAACAGTAGTACTAGGTGCCTGCACACTTGAATTAAAAGGTAACTACTCTCAAAAGTCAAGGTCTTATGTTTTTCCCAGGCCTCAAAAGTGGTCTTCTGATGTGGTTTAAGCATTGTTATGGACATAGAATATATATATATATATATATATATATATATATATATACGTATATATATAAAAAAGTGTGACTGAACTAGAACCTGAAAAGAAATCTCGAACATTTCTAACCCAGTTTTTCTGTTTCAATAGCAGACCTACTATTAACCTGCAGCTCGGGTTGGCCTGACTGTGAAGATGTCATTTTAGGTCATTCATTGTGTATGTCACTGTTTCTCATAGAATATTTCACATAAGGCACCTTTCTTTCTGCGGGCGGGCCATTTAGATTATTGTTTTGCAAAATTAAAGTATGCCTACTTCTTCAGGCACCAATACACCACTGAGGCAGGGTTAGGGCTGGTTATTCTCATGGAAAATACTGTCAGTCCAATGGAAATAGACCATTAAGTAACATAAGCATGTTTAGTGTCTCTAGGCCTCCACACATACAGGCCTCATACAAGCCTCATGCTCTGCTAATGCGCGCCTTTGGAACATCTAGCATACATTTAAAATAAGTCTAGCCTAATAAATCCATTTAATATACACCATCACAATAAATCCATTATTTATTTTATGAAGATATTTTCTTGAGCAGATGGTTGGGGGGCCAGATCATAATTACAAATAATTTGTAGACCGCAAATTGACCACAAGAAGCTCGACATTTATAATATTTGACAAAAAAAATAATAATTTCAAACCTATTATGCATGGAAATACTTGGGAACAGATTTTCAAAAGGAAAATCACTTGGAGCTGATTTCCTGGTGTTGTCTTTTGTGTCCAACAATGGGAGGGCGGGATACCTAGTCAGTTGTACAACTGAATGCCTTCAACTGAAATGTGTCTCCTGCATTTAACCCAACCCCTCTGAATCAGAGTGCGGGGGCTGCCTTACAGTTTTTCTCAGTCGCTTTGATGCATTTCTTAGATCAAAAGTGCAATTCTTGATACTACTTGTACAAATTCCAAATCATCTAGTCACTTGTGCACATCATTAAAGCAATTTCTTATTACTTTGACCAAATTGCAATTGATAATGTACAAGTGTCCACTTTTTTCCACATTATCAATTGCTCATGTCATGTTGATCAAAATATAGTAGATGGTTCTCTGTTGAAGTCTTACCCCTCAAAACATCTAGGCATTAGTTCCTTGCATAAGCCATTACATGCAAAATTGTTAAACTATTTGTCATAAACTGTCAAGCATAGTTTTACACATTTCTATTAGACCTTTTGTACAAAAACGTGAATTGATGAATCGTGCAGGTGAAATTGACCCTCACTCATGAAGGACTGTAAAGTGTTAGTTCAACCAACAATCAACCAGTTGTCTAAATTGCTCAAAGGTGCATCTCATGAATCAATTGGCAAGCATATATAGACAGACCACAATACAGAGTTGCAATGTTTTACAGTAAAATGTGTGTTCGCATAGTTTTTGTCTGTGAAAGTGTGCGATGCATCACTGCATTTTTCCCCACATAGGACTGCAAGATTACCTCAAACCGGTGGCAGAGGACGCCTTTTCACACCTCAACAGGAGGAGGCTATTTGCACCATGGTCCTAGCAAACAATGCCATGAGACTCAGGGAAATACAAAGGACCATTATAGAAGACAACGATGTCTTTGAAAACATCCATACGGTTAGCATCTCAACCATCGACAGGGTGCTGCATAGAAACCAGATGAGTATGAAACAGCTGTATCGTGTACCATTCCAAAGGAATGAGGACAGAGTTAAGGAGCTACGGTACCAGTATATACAGGTAAAACATATATCTATGTTACAGCGCTACTTTACAGCAACATTTTATAGTGATACATAGTACAGTAAGCATAAACTGCACACATTTCCATTGCTGTGGAAGGAACATGCAATATATGTGCATTTTATGCCACTCTTCCTTACCAAAACAAATTCAACTGTGTGTTCTGGGATATGCAGTGCCTTGCGAAAGTATTCGGCCCCCTTGAACTTTGCGACCTTTTGCCACATTTCAGGCTTCAAACATAAAGATATAAAACTGTATTTTTTTGTGAAGAATCAACAACAAGTGGGACACAATCATGAAGTGGAACGACATTTATTGGATATTTCAAACTTTTTTAACAAATCAAAAACTGAAAAATTGGGCGTGCAAAATTATTCAGCCCCCTTAAGTTAATACTTTGTGGCGCCACCTTTTGCTGAGATTACAGCTGTAAGTCGCTTGGGGTATGTCTCTATCAGTTTTGCACATCGAGAGACTGAATTTTTTTCCCATTCCTCCTTGCAAAACAGCTCGAGCTCAGTGAGGTTGAATGGAGAGCATTTGTGAACAGCAGTTTTCAGTTCTTTCCACAGATTCTCAATTGGATTCAGGTCTGGACTTTGACTTGGCCATTCTAACACCTGGATATGTTTATTTTTGAACTATTCCATTGTAGATTTTGCTTTATGTTTTGGATCATTGTCTTGTTGGAAGACAAATCTCCGTCCCAGTCTCAGGTCTTTTGCAGACTCCATCAGGTTTTCTTCCAGAATGGTCCTGTATTTGGCTCCATCCATCTTCCCATCAATTTTAACCATCTTCTCTGTCCCTGCTGAAGAAAAGCAGGCCCAAACCATGATGCTGCCATCACCATGTTTGACAGTGGGGATGGTGTGGTCAGGGTGATGAGCTGTGTTGCTTTTACGCCAAACATAACATTTTGCATTGTTGCCAAAAAGTTCAATTTTGGTTTCATCTGACCAGAGCACCTTCTTCCACATGTTTGGTGTGTCTCCCAGGTGGCTTGTGGCAAACTTTAAACAACACTTTTTATGGATATCTTTATGAAATGTCTTTCTTCTTGCCACTCTTCCATAAAGGCCAGATTTGTGCAATATACGACTGATTGTTGTCCTATGGACAGAGTCTCCCACCTCAGCTGTAGATCTCTGCAGTGATCATGGGCCTCTTGGCTGCATCTCTGATCAGTCTTCTCCTTGTATGAGCTAAAAGTTTAGGGGGACGGCCAGGTCTTGGTAGATTTGCAGTGGTCTGATACTCCTTCCATTTCAATATTATCGCTTGCACAGTGCTCCTTGGGATGTTTAAAGCTTGGGAAATCTTTTTGTATCCAAATCCGGCTTTAAACTTCTTCACAACAGTATCTCGGACCTGCCTGGTGTGTTCCTTGTTCTTCATGATGCTCTCTGCGTTTCTTACGGACCTCTGAGACTATCACAGTGCAGGTGCATTTATACGGAGACTTAATTACACACAGGTGGATTGTATTTATCATCATTATTCATTTAGGTCAACATTGGATCATTCAGAGATCCTCCACGAACTTCTGGAGAGAGTTTGCTGCACTGAAAGTAAAGAGGCTGAATAATTTTGCACGCCCAATTTTTCAGTTTTTGATTTGTTAAAAAAGTTTGAAATATCCAATAAATGTCGTTCCACTTCATGATTGTGTCCCACTTGTTGTTGATTCTTCACAAAAAAATACAGTTTTATATCTTTAAGTTTGAAGCCTGAAATGTGGCAAAAGGTCGCAAAGTTCAAGGGGGCCGAATACTTTCGCAAGGCACTGTAGCATTTAATGGAGTTGGAATCAAGTGAACCCTCTCAAAACTTTGTATATGTGGATGAGGCTGGCTTCAACCTGACCAAATGCAGAAGGAATATTGGAATATATCGGAATATCATCGGTCACAGAGCTACTGTGGATTTGCCAGGCCAACGGGGAGGAAATATCACCATGTGTGCTGCTATTTCGGAGCATGGTGTCCTAACCCATATCCCCCTTATAGGGCCATACAACACCCAGCATCTACTCAACTTTTTAGAGACTCTACAGGGCTCTCATCCCTGATGATGAGAGGGGTCTGTTTAGTGAGGATTTGCCAAAGTATGTGGTCATTTGTGATAATGTGAGTTTCCATCGATCAAACATCATAAGGCAATGGTTTGTGACCCACCCGAGGATGCTCATAGAATTCCTCCCACCTTATTCACCATTCCTTAACCCAATTGAGGAGTTCTTTTCAGCATGGAGGTGAAAGGTGTACGATCGTCAGCCACACACACAGATGACCCTGCTGGCTGCAATGGATGCAGCATGTGAGGACATCACAGTAGACGCCTGCAGAGGATGGATAAGGCATTCCAAAAGATTCTTTCCACATTGCATTGGAAGAGAAAATATCCGGTGTGATATGGATGAGAATATGTGGGCCGACAGACAGGAACGTCTGGATGTGTAGAGACAGCACAACAGTGCTGCGGGCAAAGTTGTGCCTTAGGGGTGGTTTCCTGTGTTTCTTTCTAATTTCCTTATTTTTCCTTTGTGCCCCTTGGGTTGTCCAGTCTCTTTCAATCAATAACCCACATACAGTAATATGTAAATAGTACTGTTGAAATTGATATATGCCATAGAAGTGCAGCCTTGTGCATTTGCAATACAGTAACTGTCATCCAAACTGTAGCCTAAGTTTACATCAGGTAATACTGTCAAAGTACACAGTTACATTGACAACATGCCTAAACATTTTGACGACCTTGTTCATGAACAATGACTCAATGACTTGTCATTCTGATGACACTGACATGATCATTGGCATGAATATTTACTTTTGAGAGATGTTCTAAGGATTTTTAGTGACTGACTAGCTTTAGAAACATATCTATTGTATATTGCAGATTGTACAAATTGTTCTGAGAAATGCACTTATTATTTTGCACATGTTAGGGATGATGTGAAAAATGCACCAAAGTGACTGAGAAAAACTGTAATTGACATCCACGGAACAGTGGGTTAATTGCCTTGCACAGAACAACATACTTTTACCTTGTCAGCTCAAGGATTCGATCCAGCAAGCTTTTGGTTACTGGCCCAACACTCTAACCACTAGGATACCTGCCGCCCCAATGAATTCTTCTTATTTTTTTTACATGTATTTATTTATGCTCAGTAAACTTGGGAGGCCAAATAAAACCACCCTTCGGTCTCCAGTTGGGAAACCTGCCATAGACTGTAGGTTTGTTCATTTAGCAGCCAATATGAGAATGTTTTAGAAATGATAACGTATATGGGCTGCATGATGCGACTATAGGCTATTGATGATTTGAGTATGCTACTCCAGCTCTTTCACTCCAAGCATCAACCATTGTTTGAGGAGCATGCAGCCTCTCTCTGCATGACAGGTGATATTCCACCAAAACTCTGTATGCCATGGGCTCTCCAACCCTTTTCCTGCAGCTACCCAGTACTCTGTATGCCATGGGCTCTCCAACCCTTTTCCTGCAGATACCCAGTACTCTGTATGCCATGGTCTCTCCAACCCTTTTCCTGCAGCTACCCAGTACTCTGTATGCCATGGGCTCTCCAACCCTTTTCCTGAAGCTACCCAGTACTCTGTATGCCATGGGCTCTCCAACCCTTTTCCTGCAGCTACCCAGTACTCTGTATGCCATGGGCTCTCCAACCCTTTTCCTGCAGCTACCCAGTACTCTTATTCCAACCATTTTCCTGCAGCTACCCAGTACTCTGTATGCCATGGGCTCTCCAACCATTTTCCTGCAGCTACCCAGTACTCTGTATGCCATGGGCTCTCCAACCCTTTTCCTGCAGCTACCAAGTGTTTCATTTGCAAAACCAGGAGAGATCTGTTCGAGAACATCAACGTTTTCACAACTAAACATATTTCATTAAACTGTTGACAGCCCCTCTCTCTGCGGGCTTGAAAGAAATGAAGGAGAGAGGGGAGGAGACGGAAACGCATCGTGGTGAGATATTCTGTAGCTAAAGAAATGAAGGAGAGAGGGGAGGAGACGGAAACGAGAAATGAAGGAGAGAGGGGAGGAGACGGAAACGAGAAATGAAGGAGAGAGGGGAGGAGACGGAAACGAGAAATGAAGGAGAGAGGGGAGGAGACGGAAACGAGAAATGAAGGAGAGAGGGGAGGAGACGGAAACGCATGGTGGTGTAGCTAAAGGTGATGTGTTATTACTAGGCTATTCAACATAATGTACAAATTCACTATAATTGTAAACTACTCTGTGCGCCACCCAGCACAGTCAGTGAACCAACACCATCGCCTAGGCCTATATGTTCTTTCCCAGACTCATGGATAGAACGTTTGGAGCATAGCATAAGGTAACCAGTCCGTCCAGTATGCATAATAATACAGTCCACAGTCAAAGGTGATTACTAGAAATAGTTTCATTTTGGAGTACAGACTAGACCAATTATGTACCAAAGACATTTTAAATCTGTTTTTTTGTCATGGTTTTCTGCCATGCGTAATATGCGGTAGGCTACATATTGTTTAAAGGCACAATCAATATTTTAATTTGTGGGTTTTTTCGGACTTGGTCTCATATATAGGCCTATGTGTATGCATAAAGTCTAGTATGAGTATGGGTGTTTTGAATTAATCATCACCTTAGAAAGCACTGTCCATTTTGTTGTGTTAGGGTTTGAAACAGCATCCTATTGTTGAATTTATTTCTTCAAAATGAGCAATCACAGTGAGGTGAGTTTAAAAATCAGACTGGTTTGATGTGATGTTCAACAGCATTTGCATTGATGTCAGAATGGTTAGAGGGACAATAGAGCCCTGAGTACCAGGCCATTAGTGACCTGATGATCATTAGCGTGTTTGCTACCACCAGCGCATGTCTAAAGTACATACTAAGTGTAGATTACCATGCACATGGAATTTTACTGCGGTCATGACACATGACTGCCGGTGTGGCGGTAATATGGTCACCGCAAAAACCCTAGGCATGGTACTGGGTGGAGGCCAGCTAGTGGTGATCTATTTAACAGCCTGATGGCCTGGAGATAGAAGCTGTTTTTCAGTCTCTCAGTCCCAGGTTTAATGCACCTGTAATGTATCTATCTTCTAGATATTAGCGGATGAACAGTCCGTTGCTCAAGTGTCTGAGGTCCTTGATGATTTGCATGGCTTTTCTGTGACACTGGGTGCTTTAGATGTTCTGGGGGGCAGGCAGTGTGCCCCCGGTAACATGTTGGGCTGAACGCACAATCCTCTGGAGAGCCCTGCGGTTGCTGTGGACATCTTGAAGCAACACCCACGTTCCAACTTAAGTTGCAGAACCACTTCTCTGCTCTCGCCCACAATATCCCTGCCAATCCAGAAGAGATCTGGACTGCCTTTAAGAACAACATCACTGAAGCAGCTGAAAAGACACAAAGAAGAAGGACTTCATCTCAGAGGCAACCTTTAATATAATCGGGGCCAGAAGAGCGGCCAGACTCAAAGGACTCAGGAGCAAGTTATGAAGGTTGAACTCCACAAGGACAAGCAGAAGTGGCATGACACCATTGCTGATAAAGCCAAGGCTACTTCTAAGGTAGGAACCATGGAGCCTTTTACAAAACCATCAGGACTCTCACTGTGAAGAATACACCCCGCACAGTGTCAGTATATGGCACTCAATCGGTCTGAGTAAGAGACCTCAGAACAGCAACTTGAGTGCTGGAGTAAACACTTGTCCAAACTCCTTAACCTCCCTCCTCTTCCTCCCTCTCTATTCCCAGATGAGCTGGCATCCTCCTCAGTGGAAGACTACCATCTTGTCAGAACCTCCCTCGGAGTCAGAGGTTGACGAGGCCATAGGGAAACTGAAGCTAGGCCGAACAACAGGTTCTGACTATAACCCTCCAAAGCTTCTGGGGAAAGGGGAGCCCCCCGTAGTCACCTGGCTGCACTGCTTTATCAACTCTATCTGGCAGACCATACCAATTCCCAAAGACTGGCTCCTGGGAGTCATTCTACCTTCCTGAAAGAAGGGTCCCAAGAACCAGTGGAACAACAACAGAGGCATCGCATTCCTCAGCGTCGCAGGAAAAGCACTCACCCACATACTCCTCAAATGCATATGCCCCCTACTTCTGCAAAAACAGAGCTGTGAACAAAGCGGATTCACCCCTAGTCTTTCCACCAGCGACCAGGTCTTCTCCCACAGACTTCTTGCAGAAAAGAGAGTTCAGGAAGCCACTATACGTTGTCTAAGTTGACCTAAAGCAGGCTTTTGGCAGGATGCACAGGGAAGCCCTCTGGAAATTTCTAAGGATCCTAGGAGTTTCAGGGAAGCTGACCGGTCTGCTTTCCTTGCTGTACAGGAACACCATCTCTTGAGTTCGGGTCAGCGGGCAAACCTCCCCCACCTTTAATAACAGTGGAGTTAGACTGCGCTGTGTTCTGGCACCTACCACCTGTAACACAACCATCAACTTCGTAATGGGAAGGACTGTTACCCGAAGCATGTGTGGTACCAGTTATAGCAGCCTCAGCTTCTCTGACCTGGAATATGCGGACGATGTGGCAATCCTTGCCGAGCTCTTGGACATCATACACCTTGCTGTTGAATGAGGAGACCCAGCCACTTGGCCTCATGATCAGCTGGGACAAAACTAAGATCCAGTCCTTCTGTCAAACCCTGATCTGTTTCACCTGTCTTTGTGATTGTCTCCACCCCCCATCCAGGTGTTGCCCATCTTCCCCATCCCCTCTGCATTTATACCTGTGTTCTCCGTTTGTCTGTTGCCAGTTCGTCTTGTTTGTTTGAGTCAACCAGCGTTTTGTGTCTAAGCTCCTGCTTTTTCCAGTCTCTCTTTTCTCACCCTCCTGGTTTTGACCCTTGCCTGTCCTGACTCCGAGCCCGCCTGCCTGACCACTCTGCCTGCCCCTGACCCTGAGCCTGCCTGCCGACCTGTACCTTTGCCCCCCTCTAGATTGGACCCTCACCCTGGACCTTACATGTCATCTGGACGCCTTTGACTCCCCGATACGGACCAACCTCCTGTCTCCTCCCTGGTCAAAGCCTCCTGACTCCAACTGTTTGGTTACCTGGTTAGATCAAACCCACCTTTGGAGCCTGCCCTTATCCTCAAGGAGCCATCCCCCAACTGGGCATGCACAGGAGGAGGTCTGAGAGCCAAATGGTCCAACCAGGCAGAGGACGACCTACACAACCTAGGTCTCAACACCGTGGAGATCCATTTGTTGAGGCGCTATGCTACAAGGATTGAGCGAAGATGCGTGAGAGTGATTTAGTACTTCCACCTCAAGATGCTGTGGAAAAGATTACAAATTATCTATTGAAACATTTGGTATTTGTATCTGTTTTAGTACACAAAACATGTGCAGTATATTGGAAAATGGCTTAGAGTTCGTTTAACTTCTTGAAACTCCCCATCCCGGATCCGGGTTTGTGACTAAAGCCTCAGGCTCATTAGCATAACGCAACGTTAACGATTTCTGAAAATCGCAAATAAAATGAAAATAATGCGTCTGCTCTCAAGCTTAGCCTTTTCTTAACAACACTGTCATCTCAGATTTTCAAAATATGCTTTTGAACCATAGAAATTGACTAATTTGTGTAAGAGTATGCAAAGCTAGCATAGCATTTTGAGTAGCATTTAGCACGCAACATTTTCACAAAAACCAGATAACCAAATAAATAAAATCATTTACCTTTGAAGAGCTTCTGATGTTTTCAATGAGGAGACTCTCAGTTACATACCAAATGCGCAGTTTTTCCTGAAAGCGTCTGTGTGTAGGAGAAATCGTTCCGTTTTCTACATTGCGTCTGGCTTCCGAAACTAACCGAAAATTCAGTCACCTACAACGTAAAACTTTTTCCGGATTAACTACATAATATCGACCGAAACATGGCAAACGTTGTTTGGAATCAATCCTCAAGGTGTTTTTTCACATATCTCTTCATTGATATGCAGTTCGTGGAAGCTTGCTTTCCTCTCTGTATCGCATGGAAAAATACTGGCAGGTGACTTTTGCGCACCAATTTCGGCGCAGGACACCGGGCGGACACCTGGTAAATGTGGTCTCTTATGGTCAATCTTCCAATGATCTGCCTACAAATACGTCACAATGCTGCAGACACCTTGGGGAAACGACAGAAAGGGCAGGCTCATTCCTCTCGCATTCACAGCCATATAAGGAGACAATGGAAAACAGAGCCTCAAAAATCCTTGTCATTTCCTGGATGCCATCTCATCTTGGTTTTGCCTGAAGCTCGCGTTCTAGGGCACGCACAGAGAATATCTTGGTATTTCTTTCGAATGCTATCAATTATATGCATAGTCGAGCATCTTTTTGTGACAAAATATCTTGTTTAAAACGGGAACGTTTTTCATCCAAAAATGAAATAGCGCCCCCATAGATGTAAGAGGTTAAGGACATAAACCAAATGGATTATGACATTAGTCCTGAGTTCAATTACCATTTGTCTGGGACAATGGAGAGGAAATATGTCAGTATCTCTGATGTTTGGATATCTCATCACCACCACTGGCCCAAAGTAGTGGCAACAGCACATTACCTTTTGTCCTTTATTATAAATGTCATTCAATCCTAGTCATTTGTGCAGCTACGTCCTTCCCTCCTTCCCTACCTCTTGAACATAATAGTTTGTTCCACACTGGGTATTTTTGTTCTGTCCAAAGAAACTTGTGATTGTCTCCTTTCTATCACAATGTGAACATTTTGAGAATGCCTTTTTACTGAACAAAGGGGGAAATTAATGTTGAGGGTCTGGATGGTATCCAGGAACAAGCAGGATCAACATCCTCAGTCTTCTTTCATGTTGCTTTGCAAAAACCTGTCCAGTACCTATTGTTGGTAAGCACACATACCTCCACTTCCTGTTCAATTTCCTCCGTGGCCTGTCTCCTTTTCTACATGAGCTGCATATGCTACTTTTCATTCTGCTTCATTCTGCTTTATCCAGCGAAACGCCCAAGCTCCCACTGCGCAGGTTTGTACACTAATGAGAAAAGCAGTACCCTCTAAGCATGCTAGACTCATTACCAGTAACCGTGACACTGCCCCCGATAAATCTACTACAACTCACAATATCTCTCTATGATCTCAAATGTCTCTTGAGAAGTATTCATCAGGCTAAGACAGTAGCCCTTCATCGTTACATTTCAATCTACCTATTCAGAGAGAAGAAGAAGTAGAGACTGCATCCCTCGTGTGTGTTTCAGATGCCCAGTAAGAGACGGGAGCCTAAAATTTTGAGGCAAAGTAATGAAACTTTAAGTATTTTTAACTTTAAACCAACCATTTGTTAGACAATGTTACTGTATATGTTTCGACATACGGAATAGTTTATATTGCGAAAATAGCTCACCAATGAAAACAGGCTATATTTTGACATTGGTGGATGTGTTCTTCAACTTGTTTGTTGAATAAGTCCACAGCTGTTAAAGGGGGTGCTATGTTATACCCAGAGTGTTGTAATGGCCTCTGAAAGTAATTTGTAGCCTACATTTCACACTAATCTACTGGATCTAGTAACTAACAACATGTTCTCTAAAATATTCAAAGCGTAATATGAAAACAAACATGTCAAGGGTTTAAGGGTTTGCATTCTGGTTGGCCCATATTGGTGTAATTTCTTGTGAATTGTATCTTGTGATCAAATCAAATCAAACTTTATTTGTCACATGCATTGAATACACCAGGTGTAGACCTTACTGTGAAATGCTTACAAGCCCTTAACCAACAGTGCAGTTCAAGAAGTGTTAAGAAAATATTTACCAAATAAACTCAAGTAAAAAACAATAAAATTAACACAATAACATAACAATAACGAGGCTATATACAGGGGGTACCGGTACTGAGTTAGCATGCGGGGTTACAGGTTAGTTGAGGTCATTTGTACATATAGGTAGGGCTGAAATGACTATGCATAGGTAATAAACAGTGAGTTGCAGCAGTGTACAAACAAATGGAAGGGGAGGGTTGTCAATGTAAATAGTCCAGTGTCCATTTGATTAATTGTTCAGCAGATATAGGCTACTGTGGTGATGGATACTGGGGCAAACTGAGGACTGTAGTCATTATGGTCAGGTAAGCTTTAGCTATTGCTACGAGTACAAATCCAGATCTAGCTTAAACACCAGATTTAACTGGTTCTGATCATCAATCACAACATACCCACTCGGCACAGAGGGTCAACTCAACATGTTTCTCACATTGGTTCAACGTAAATTAATTGAAATGACATGGAAACAACGTTGATTCAACTAGTGTGTGCCAAGTGGGTAATGATAATCAGAAGCCATTTTTTTCCTAAAGTAGATTTGAATCAGTTACCAGTGAGTAACAGTTTCCACTTGGCAGTCTGTTCTGCTCTGTCCTCCTCCTGTCTACACTACAGCCATCCAACTTATCACTTGCTTTGGGAATACACATAATATGTTATTATGATTTGGGGGGTCTTGTTTCTTTTCATTTGCACAAGAAGCCAGGTGGTGTATGTACAGGTGGATCTTGAACCAAATGGCTACATTCATTTTGTTACGCAAGAGAGAGGTTGACTTTGGGCCTTACCCAGTGACTGTCTGAGCCATTCATCACACATTACCTCTGGTTATTTCTCTCTGTTCCCTCTGCAAGAGCAAGTGTAGCTGCGTACAGACCTTTCCCGATGAAATTACTGCTATGGCAAATATGTACAGCATTGCTAAAATAATCTTGCGCAAGTGATTCAATCGCAAGCATATTAGGTATCTGAAAAATAATGTAGGACTCGCCATTCTTAGAACACTCCTGGCTTGATTTTCGAGATTTGGATCTTGTCATGGTAAACCAGGACCCAACTGGCCAAATAGAGACTAAACGGCATTGCCAACGCACCGACCAGGCTGCATTGTTAGTGGATGCTGATGTGGAAGAAGATACACAGAACATTATTTAGCCAGATGTGGAAATAATTAGTGTGCCAGTACAATTAGCTATTACATTTCTATGCCTGCTACGTAGTTTCTCTATTATGACCTTTCAGAGAATAAAAAGCTGTCAAACATTTTAGCCTCACCAGTTTTGTGACAACAGTTCCAGTCCCATCCATGTAAATCCAAGTGTCTTGTTTCATAGGCAGTGGCTTGAACTGTCTTATAATACTTAAATGAACTTGGACACCTTTCATATTGCAGAAACCACTGTACTGTAGTTACCTGCCCCTGCACTTTACCATAATCTGTTCTGAGACCCTGTTTTTCTGCTCAGTACTTCCTTCTCTGTGTCTCTCCCTGCCTCAGGCTCCAGTTGTTTGGGACAAGGAAGCTCATGAACCATATGCCTAATGTGCTGCTCACAGACTTCAAAAGCAAAAATGTCTGGGACACAGCTTTTTGCAATCAGTGGTTTATGTGCCTTGAAATAAAGGCACGTACAAATATGAATTGACTCTCTTTGTGTGAGTGTGTGTGTGTGTGTGTGTGTGTGTGTGTGTGTGTGTGTGTGTGTGTGTGTGTGTGTGTGTGTGTGTGTGTGTGTGTGTGTGTGTGTGTGTGTGTGTGTGTGTGTGTTTACGTGTGTGTGTGTGTGTGTGTGTGTGTGTGTGTGTGTGTGTGTGTGTGTGTGTGTGTGTGTGTGTGTGTGTGTGTGTGTGTGTGTGTATGTGTAATGAAAAGATAAAAAAAGTATGAGTTTAAGGACCAATTCAGTCATTTGAAAATGGTCAAAAGAAACTAAAATATCTTCTTAGCAAAGAGAAATTTCTCAAGCAAGAATTTAGCTAGGAGTGGTCTGAGTGGGGATGGGAATACTGAAAGCAAGCTGTTATTGGCAGAGAGGTTTGGTCTGTAATTATTATTGGTCTCTAATTTAATTTACCAACTGGTGATGTCACCAAGCAGGCCCAAGCATCCCACCAACACAGGCTGAAATTTCAGGCGCTCTTTTTTGAAAGCTCTTACACTAAAAGGGTATTATCATCATTTTCACAATTTCACAGTATTATTCCAACCTCATAGTGTGGAAATATATATATAAATATATAAAACACAGAAAAATCATGTTTTTTACTGCACTGGGCCTTTAAGTTTAATTAAGTGATGTTTTATGGCTGATACTATGGTAAGAACTCCCCAAGAATGCTTTTAGCTTTAAGTGATTGGAAATCTGGTTAAAAGTTTCAACAATAATTGAACTTTTCTTATTATGTCAGTTCATTAAACAATTTACCAATATTAACACATAGTTCAGATACATTTCTGTTTACCTTGTGTTTTTGTGTCCTTTTCCATGGGAGGAAACCCTGGGGTCATATGCTCCCATGCTCTGGCACCCCACATTTCAGCACAGACATCCTGCTATGGCTTCAGTTATGGTGGACACTTCCAGGGCACTTCCCTAATAGATTGGGCATAGTGCTGTGTGCTTGTCTAACTGACAGTAAAAGTACATTAGCACAAACCTACTATGACTCAGCGCAAGTCCTCATGTTCATTACACATGCTAAGAGGCACTTTCCCGTGTTTAATATAACCACAGTTCGACGGCCTCTGTCCAGCAGTGGCAAAATTAAAAGAAAATGGATTGGGTAGGAATCTAATTGTAACCGCAAAGAAAGCTGAGACACCTTTTGAAATCTTCTACTCTTTTTTTTAAAGATCTGCTACTCTTGCCATTTAAAATTGGAAGTATCCAATTGTTTTCCTTTACTTCTGCTTATATACACAGTTGGGAGCAGGTAGACAGCTCAGGAAACAAGACTGAGCATGATATCTGCACTCACTGTGGAGCTGCACGTTAAATAACAACTGTGGATACAATTCACATGTAGCACACATACTGACTTTAGTTTCCACTGAATCATATGAGATCTCCCACATGTTTTCCCACACACATGTGGAATGGCTGGGTTTACCCTTACTCTCTATGCTCTATTTGAGTCTGATCTGTTTGAAGGGATGAAATATGATGTTCTGTTTCACCAATAATCCTGGCCGCTGCCAGCTAGCAACAGGTGGGATATTTCCATGCAGTGATTTTGCCAGAACTGCTTGTCAAAGTTGGTTAGCTGCAGCAGCGATTTTAGCAGGTAAATCTTGGTGGGGCAAAGCCCAACATTTTTGGAGGGAATCATGCCAGCATAGCCACTGCACAACACAACACTAAACAATACATTAATTGTACTAAACAAATGGTGACAAATGGTTCCCATAAACTGTTAGGGCCTACATAAAGCTGTCCCAACACCTTACTACTGCTACACCTGGCTATCAGCGGAGCCTTGTCTGGCAGTGAAACAGTTCACTCAACCTCATTTACTGCCTTTAAAAAAACATAGCTGATATGGCTGACTTGCTTAAACAAATGTGGTTTCTACTGACAATTGAGATGTACAAACTATGGCATAAAGGGACGACAAGCGGATAAGAGACAATCCGTAATTTTGATTAAGACATTAATGAGCGAGCTCGGACGGATGTAGTCAATATAACTATTTGTTCAGCACTGTACAGCGGCAGAATTCAGAACATGGGCCAGAACATCTTACAGTATTCTCCCTGTGCATCAAGTCAGAACTGTAGGATTATTTAAAGGGGACATACAGTGCCTTGCGAAAGTATTCGGCCCCCTTGAACTTTGCGACCTTTTGCCACATTTCAGGCTTCAAACATAAAGATATAAAACTGTATTTTTTTGTGAAGAATCAACAAGTTGGACACAATCATGAAGTGGAACGACATTTATTGGATATTTCAAACTTTTTTAACAAATCAAAAACTGAAAAATTGGGCGTGCAGAATTATTCAGCCCCCTTAAGTTAATACTTTGTAGCGCCACCTTTTGCTGAGATTACAGCTGTAAGTCGCTTGGGGTATGTCTCTATCAGTTTTGCACATCGAGAGACTGAAATTTTTCCCATTCCTCCTTGCAAAACAGCTCGAGCTCAGTGAGGTTGGATGGAGAGCATTTGTGAACAGCAATTTTCAGTTCTTTCCACAGATTCTTGATTGGATTCAGGTCTGGACTTTGACTTGGCCTTCTAACACCTGGATATGTTTATTTTTGAACCATTCCATTGTAGATTTTGCTTTATGTTTTGGATCATTGTCTTGTTGGAAGACAAATCTCCGTCCCAGTCTCAGGTCTTTTGCAGACTCCATCAGGTTTTCTTCCAGAATGGTCCTGTATTTGGCTCCATCCATCTTCCCAACAATTTTAACCATCTTCCCTGTCCCTGCTGAAGAAAAGCAGGCCCAAACCATGATGCTGCCACCACCATGTTTGACAGTGAGGATAGTGTGTTCAGGGTGATGAGCTGTGTTGCTTTTACGCCAAACATAACGTTTTGCATTGTTGCCAAAAATTTCAATTTTGGTTTCATCTGACCAGAGCACCTTCTTCCACATGTTTGGTGTGTCTCCCAGGTGGCTTGTGGCAAACTTTAAACAACACTTTTTATGGATATCTTTAAGAAATGGCTTTCTTCTTGCCACTTCCATAAAGGCCAGATTTGTGCAATATACAACTGATTGTTGTCCTATGGACAGAGTCTCCCACCTCAGCTGTAGATCTCTGCAGTTCATCCAGAGTGATCATGGGCCTCTTGGCTGCATCTCTGATCAGTCTTCTCCTTGTATGAGCTGAAAGTTTAGAGGGACGGCCAGGTCTTGGTAGATTTGCAGTGGTCTGATACTCCTTCCATTTCAATATTATCGCTTGCACAGTGCTCCTTGGGATGTTTAAAGCTTGGGAAATCTTTTTGTATCCAAATCCGGCTTTAAACTTCTTCACAACAGTATCTCGGACCTGCCTGGTGTGTTCCTTGTTCTTCATGATGCTCTCTGCGTTTTTAACGGACCTCTGAGACTATCACAGTGCCGGTTTATACGGAGACTTGATTACACACAGGTGGATTGTATTTATCATCATTAGTCATTTAGGTCAACATTGGATCATTCAGAGATCCTCACTGAACTTCTGGAGAGAGTTTGCTGCACTGAAAGTAAAGGGGCTGAATAATTTTGCACGCCCAATTTTTCAGTTTTTGATTTGTTAAAAACGTTTGAAATATCCAATAAATGTCGTTCCACTTCATGATTGTGTCCCACTTGTTGATTATTCACAAAAAAATACAGTTTTATATCTTTATGTTTGAAGCCTGAAATGTGGCAAAAGGACGCAAAGTTCAAGGGGGCCGAATACTTTCGCAAGGCACTGTATAAGCAGACAATGAAAGCGCTTTCCATATTCAATGATTACATTTCTCTAAAACAGGTTATAGGCTACATGTGCACCACCAAGTCAGAACAGTAGGTGAAATGAAGAGGGGAAAATAGATCAAATTATTAGGGTTAGGCACATGGGCTTCTAACAGCTTAATACACAACATACAATTAGTATTACTTGCTTAGCTACAGTATACATATCTCCCTGGCATATTAAATAATTTATGCAGCAGCATACAAGACATTCTTGGACTCACCTTGTTGTTCTGTGCTCACTTGAACAGGAAGGTGGCCCGGCGGTCCTTCGTGGGCAAATTTTGTCATCAATCTTTCTCATCAAAGTCTGACATTCTCTGGATTTATGGTGCTTTCAAGACAACTGGGATCTCGGGAAAAAAACAAGATTGAATCATGATGACGTTAGTGATCTTCAAGTCAGAGCTCTAGAAAGAGGCTTGAGATCCCGACTTAGTTGGATGACCGTTCAAAATGTATTTTCCCAGTCGGTAAGGGTGAAGTGACTATGCATAGATAATAAACAGTGAGTAGCAGCAGTGTACCAAACAAATGGAGGGGGGGGGTTGTCAATGTAAATATTCCGGTGGCCATTTGATTAATTGTTCAGCAGATATAGGCTACTTCCGAGTTCCCAGTTGTGTTGAACTCAGTTGTTTTGAGCGTGGCAGAAATTATGCTGGATTGACAGCACGACCAATGTTGAATGTTTATCATTTTAAGCTTGGAAAAGAGACCCTTAAAACCAGACTTGGGACCACAGAGCCACTCCACTGAATATCAGACTAGTGCCTGCTTTGCAATGCTTGCAGTTAGCCACTGATTCCTTCCTGACCAATCATTGTTGAATTTGCAATTTCCAACTTGTTCTGTAATGTTTATGTCCGATGGCCGATGAGCACCGATACGTTTTATCTATAATTTCTCTTAATTATTTATCTACATATGACAAGGGTTTAAAATGATTTGCCAGTAGATTGTTGACTTGATTCATGATGATGACTGCTAGCTATTTTGGAAGTATGATGTTGACATGATCAGTCCAATCAAAGCTACAGTAGATATAACGTGATTTAACGTAATTTTATCTGTGGCCAATGACCTTGAGCCTTCTTGGATTGACACTTCTAATGTAACTCTATGGCAGCACCCAAGGGGCTTGAATTTCCTAGCTCTACCCTTAGATTTGGCGGTGACGTAGTGTCCCCATGAGTGACAGAACACTGAACCAATCACGGCGCAAATACATTACCAACCCCTACGCTCCGTATTTTCCGCTGGCTGCCCCACCACCACAGAGAGCACTGAGCTAGACTGAAATATCTGCAATTTGGAGCTGCCTTATTCAAGAAAGAAAAAAAGAGACCCTGTTTATATGCAGCTTCATTTATTTATTTTATTTAACTAGGCAGGTCACTTAGAAACAAATTCTTATTTCCAATGACAGGCTACAAGTGGGTTATCTGCCTTGTTCAGGGGCAGAATTACAGTTTATTTACCCTGTCAGCTGAGGGATTTGATCTAGCAACTTTTTGGTTACTGGCCCAACTCTCTAACCACTAGGCTACCTGCCATACATAGGATTTTTCATATATTTTTTACATTGTTTGCAAACTGATATGTGACATGTATTCATGCCAAAATAACATGCAAAACAGGCAACCCAGAATTTAAAAAAATATTTTTATTTAAAAAAATATAGCTAAAAATGTGCGTCTCTAAACAGTCAGGGCTCTGCCCTGAATGACGGGTCACCACTGGTTAGCTGCCCTGAATGACGGGTCACCACTGGTTAGCTGCCCTGAATGACGGGTCACCACTGGTTAGCTGACCTGAATGACGGGTCACCACTGGTTAGCTGACCCAGTAATGGTGACCACAAGGTAAATAGGGTCAAGTCTGTCTTATGAATCCACAGGTTTGCCCTAACAAGAGGTGGGAAACTGAAGAGCATAAAAAAATAAACATCAATTAGGTCCAAGTCAGTGACGCTAATGGTCTCGCTATAGACTCCATAGGACATTTCAGTTACTAATAAACTCTGCAGAGAGAGGTGAATGATATATCTACCATGTACAGTCGATAGTTTAATTCACTTTTGATGTGTTGTGCTACTCATTTATCTGTAGTTTTGCAAGCTGTCTTTCCTTTAGAGGACAGGGAATGGCTAATCTGCCAAAGATGCCTAATTAAACTATTTCCCACCCCACTGACATGATAAAAGGAATAAATAACTTAAAAGCTTATTCTGTGATGAGAAGTCTACTCCAAGCACCAGCTGTTTCTGTTAACTCTGTGTTGACGTCATGATGAAAAGATCATCTAGGATTTGTAGTTAGATTTACCAGATTTACCATGCATTGGTAGCACCACCCTGGCCTTGTGGTCTGAGTGGTTGTACAGACAGCGGAAATGTAACTCAGACATTGAGGTTTCCAGTAGTCTTCGGGAGAAATTAAAGCTGTACTCATTTGAATCCTCGTTGTCTAAAAATAAGGATGCACAAACACAGTAAAACTCTAACCTAACCACTGCACCAAGTACAGTTCCTTTATTTGACATTTATCAAGTATTCATGTGGTTAGCATCTGCACTAGAAAGACAGAAGTTGTAGTATCACATTTTGTTTTCCGTCACCTTCTGAATGCTTTAAAATGTACTAGGACTACCATTTTAAATTGGACAATTCTGTGATATAGTTTATAATTTCTACCATTTAGTATTCCACAGTATCAGGGGGTCATGTCTTTGATTCACTCACACAGAGAATCAACATTTAAAACATATTTAAGAAAACTTTATCTTAATTAGGTGAACTGCTGTGCTGTTAGTTTTCACACTCAGCACAGTTCTTAATTGTTATGATATCTTCTGTTATGTAAATACATTATGTAATACAGATTTTTTCGTAGAAATGGTATGTGTTTCAACCATTTTTGTGTTGACAGTTGTACTTACAGTAACGTCTTGTTTAAAAGTCCTGATAAAAACTCATCGTTAAATTAAAAATCTAGATGAATTAGCATTGGAACAAAGTATCGCTTTTTTCCATTCTGCTTCAGCCACATGTGGTCTAAAGATTGAGTCCAAACATGTGGTTTTATTTAGCTTTGTGGAAAGGTTAAATAGGAAACTTGGATAAGAGAAAAGCGCTGAGTCTTTTCATATTATGACATTTTCAAAGCCTCCGAGGCATTTTCAGTACATAATACTGAATAACTATTGTCATTCTGTCAATATCCCCAAGCTGACTTTAACATAAATGATTCATTGTTTAGGGTTCGTTTCCTATAAAAGAGGAAAGTGTGAGCTACTGTAGTCTCAAAACATGACAAATGTATCTTTTAACCATAACATTGATGGATTTGATACCTATTAAACAGTAGGTCCTTCACTGAGGAGGCTGGACTAGACACATAGCCTGCATCAAGACGGACAAAGGCAAAATGAGGTGCAAATGATAACAGACTTGTAAAGAAAACAATCTTAAGAAAGAAAAAAATCTTTATTGGGTTAAAATAGCTTTTCACAGATATGATTAATGAGGTTTTTTGCTATCATGCACTTACACACTGTACAACAGTGGATTTCCATGGAATGGCGTTATTTGATCACGTTATCAAACAAATGTACACCCAAGTTTGTCTTGTACTCTGTATGGAGGCCCTTTGCTTTAGCCTTGCAAGATCATTGAAACCAGTGGTCAAACAAAAGCACTGTCTGAATGTATGTACTGAAGTGATTTCTGCCTGGTGTTGTAAAATAAATTAGTAACATGCATATCCGAAAACACTTGCCACTTTTTTAATCCTATTAAACCCTAGTCAAGATCTCAGTGCAAACACCATCGTAGCTGAAAAACCCATGAAACTCTCTGTTTGAGTACCGAAATACTATAAATGCAAAATTGGAGAAAAAACCCGGAAAGAAAACATGAACATTTCCAATTGAAAATCCATTTACAAGTGTATGGTAGGTGTGGAGCTACATTGGCATATACCTTTTAATATATTTGACTAAATATTAGTCCGGCTCTATAAGCAGTCTTCTAAAAACTCACATTTGTGACACAGTTAGCTTGATTTACAGTACTAAATATCTATCTCTCAAGCAGCAATGATTACATTGAGTTTGGAAAAAAAAAATCATTCACTCAAAAGGCAAAACAAAAAAAAATATTCTATTGCCCTCCTCTACCATCCAACAGGAAACAACATTAAAAAACAAACACACACTTTAAAATGAGAAAAATATAAAGCCTTTCGTTCAAAGATGCTTCCGAGACACATTGCAATACAAAACTGTTGCTCTGTATTTCTCTTCCAGCAGCTTGAGTCCACCATCTGACAACAACCTCTTCCCCCCCAAAAAAAACAACAAACATAAAATAAATCAACTGACACCACATAAATTCAAAGTTTATCAGGAAATGACAGTCCACAATAATAAAAATCAACCTCTTATTTGTTGAACAAATTGTACTGCTGTAATTTGGATTATTATCAATAAATATGCAGTTGGGTGTATGGACATGACCTTGGATAGTAGTCAATCTTTTTCTAGTGGTGGATGTCCTGCATACTAATAAATAAATGTTTATTCATGAATTTGAGCATCCTTCTCACAACCCAGTTTGACAAGACATACTTGGAAGTCATACAGACAATGAGTGTGACGGAGACTTAAAAGCCAAGTGTTTTTCAAACTACTTCCAAGGCATGGAAAAAGACACATTGCTATTATATTGAAGAGTCATCTTTCTAGATGTAATGTCATTGTGTGTGGCCATATGGTGGAAGCAGGTTGAAGTTTATTGTCATAAATCTTGCACTGGAGGCAGAACTGAGCAATTTCTGCTAGATGGGCCAGCAGCTGCAAAGTTAAAATTGGTTATATCATAAAAATAAAAAATGTAAAAGTGCTTTTTGGTCTTAATGTAAGGTTAGGGTTAGACATTAGGGTTAGCAGGTAAGGTATGGTAAGAAGTTCAAAATTAAATTGTATGACTTTGTGGCTATACCAGCTAGTGACCACTCAGCAGAGCTGCCTCCAGGGCAAGATTCATGACAATAAATGCCATCCTGCGTAATGAAACCGACAGGTAAAAACATGATAACTAAACCAAACACATCACCAAGGCATATTCTTCTAAAGTGAAATGAGGGACTGTTGGGCACAGTTATCGGAACGCGGTCACATGTTCTTCACCAACTAGTTGTTTTCTTTTTAAAGCTTGTTAGCTCCACTAGTTTGAAAGTCATCAATAAATGTATAGTACCTCCAACAATGTAAGTATTTGAATGTCTCTTTATTGACTAGATTCTCTGGTGGGGACAGTGAATGGGCTATGCCCAGCCCACTTCAGCACTTTGAGAATACTTCCTGTTCTCTGTTCTCTGACACCAATGGTGGGGTGCTAGACATCTAGATCATCTGGCCTCGGCCGACTGCTCATGCGACTGCTGGCCCGACTGCAGGGCCTGGGGTCCATCAAGGCCAACGGCTGCAGCTCGTGCCCTGGGGTCAGTTTCTTACTCTCCTGGGTGTCATCAGGAAAGTCAAAGGCCTGTGCATGGGAGTTGGAGATGGTGCTGCCATTCTGGCCCAGGCGGTTCTGCTCCGTGCTATAGTTGGCCCAGTTTTGCTCATTGGCTTGCTTATTGTAGTTGCGAACGGAGTTGGTTCTCTCACCAGTGGCCAGCTTGTACCCCGGGGGTGACATGGGTGACAGGGGGGCAGTGGGAGAGGAACAGCCATTATAGTAGGCATACTTAGTGGTGGACAGATCCTTGGGAGTGGGGCTTAACGTCCCAGTGCCAGGGTAGTGGATGGGAGGTTGTTTCCCCTTCACGCGGTCCTTGATCCTCTTGAACATCACGTAGAAGAGCTCAATGACGTTCAGAAGCAGGGAGACCAGAGAGACCACCAGCATGAAGATGATGAAGACGGTTTTCTCCGTAGGTCGGGAGAGGAAACAGTCTACTCTGTGGGGGCAGGGGGACCTCTCACAGGTGTAGACAGCAGCCAAGCTGAAGCCGTAAATATACCACTGTATGACCAGGAAGCCCACCTCAAAAATGGACTTGAAAAAAATGCTGAATATGTAGGTTCTCAAGAGGGCTCCCTTCATCTTAACCTTCCCATGCTCCTCCAGCCCATGCTTGAGCTTTTTTAACTCAATCTTCTTCAGAGGTACGTCCACGTCGCCTCCGTCGTTCTGGATGGTTTTCAGCCCTTCCTCTTTGCGGTTAATCTTCTGCTCTATTCGCAACAGGTAGAACACATGGGCAAGGTAGAGAAGAGTCGGCGTCGAGACAAAGATAATCTGTAGCACCCAGAACCGTACATGTGATATAGGAAAAGATTTGTCATAACACACATTCTCACAACCAGGTTGCTGGGTGTTGCACTTGAAGGCGGACTGCTCGTCCCCCCAGGCAGACTCCACAGCCGTTCCCAACACCAGGATCCTGAAGATGAAGAGGACAGAGAGCCACACCTTCCCTCCAGCCGTGGAGTAAGCCTGTACCTTGTCCAGGAGCCTCCCCAATGCACTCCAGTCACCCATGATGAAGGAGCTTTAGCTGCAATAAGACAGAAAATAATTGAATGCAATATATAAATCAACACTCCTATATACAGTAAACATGCTTATATATCACTTTCTCAAGTAACATTTTTGATTATAGTCAAACACATCTCAAGGTTCTATGAAAAAGTGGAATGACCACAAGTCTTGTGATAGCTCTTTCATGGCTCTGGAGTGAAATCCACTTCCTGTATGGACTAGACCAATGTCTTATTGACCACAATATGTCAATCCCTTATGTTATGCTTAATGAATCTTCAATCCAGAAAGTGAATTTGATTGCTGTTGTCTTCCTATTGGAAGTGATGAGAGGAACGTCACTTTGTGTGGTCCTACAAGTGTTGATGGTACTTCTTAAAAAACTGAGTAAGTGAATAGTGTAATGGTAGATGATAGAGCCCAGGTTTTTGAAACACAAGCACAAACATTTGTTTCCCCTTCATCGGCAGGCTATAAAAACCTGTTTCTCATCAAACCATTGTTTGTTAATTTGGTCCGCATGCCTTATTTCTACTTTGTTTCATGTTTATTAGGGTTGTTAAAAATATGTTAAAAAGATGTCAAGTAGGGTGTGTGTGAGCATTTCTCAATGTTAACTTGTGTTGTACAGTGTAATTGAAGGATTGTTATGCAAATACCCACAAGTCTCAAATAAATGTCACACACAGTTTCAGACAAAGTTACTGTTCTTCACAAAATACATAAATTTACTAGTCAGCTGAGAATATAACTATAAGATCTTCAGAATGCAAGATCTATTTGCATTCTGACTATCCTGGATATATAATGTTATTCTTTTTAAGTATCATCTTCTGTAAATATTGTTCCTAAAAGCTGGAGATGGAATTGAACCAACTTCCACAACCAGATACAAACTTTACTTTACTAAGGCCTAATAGCTCTCAGAGCATGCCTCAGATTGGGGAACAATGGCTCTCCTGCTGGGGCCAATAGCAAGAGTGTCTGGAGCGCACTCAGACAGTCCGTCTGCGCTCTGAGACTACAGCACAGGGCCCGTTCATTGTGCGCTTATTAGTGACCTGCCTACTGTAGCTCCGCTACAGAGACCCAACTCTCACAGATACTAAACTCACACTGCATGTCATATTCAAGATTCAAGTTTGTAAACAGGAATACCATTTGAATAAAGGTTCTGAACGATGCCAGTACGCAAATAAAGTCCCGAGAATGACTGCACAATGAACAAACATGGATAAGTAGAAGCCATCTGTTAGGAGGGTGTACCGAAAGCATGTGTCTTCAATTAGCTAATAATGTACTGCATATACTGTAGACATACTGTACTAGAGTCTGCAACTTCACATCACAAACAACCTTTCACATGCAGGTTTCACATGCATGAGCCCTAATGCCTAACCCCAACCTTGAGGAGCATCAACATTGTCATTCAATATGTAATTGTCATTCAATTTTGATGTTTAGCATAAAGGAACATTTCTAAACTCCCGCCAAACCTCAAAATTATTCTCACTTGTGGACCCACTTCTCAAAGCACGGCAGTAAAGTGAAAAATAACACATCAATCTAAGGACTGCTTCTTACTCAACAATGATGGTACCAAGATAAAAGCCTTTTCAAATAAATAATTTGTAATCCAAGAAAAATTGGTTAATCAATTTCACTGGAAAATGTTTAGGCCTATTTAATATAACAGAATCATTTCGTGATTTGAGGAAAAAGAAAAACGTCCACAGGGACAATTCTGATCTAGAGTAAGAAACTCATTAAAGCTTCTCTGATCTTGTAATGATGTTATTACATCAATTAAATTAAACGTTGAGCGAATATCACAATGTATGAGATTGTAATAAGTACATCAGTTCAACCTCAATGTTTCCTTACAGGGGAAGCGTATTTTAAACTGCGCTTCCCAGATGTTAGGAAAAACTTCACAAATCTGAGGAGCAAAATTCGACAATATTTAATTTAAAAAAAGTATAAATAAGCATGTCAATATGCCTGGTTAGGATTAAGTTTAGAAAACAAATATATCTCCAGTCTACAGCTTATAAGCAGTTCCGTTGCAATTCTCTATAAGCTTGACATCACATGCTGCTTTTAGAGTAATTGGTCCCAGGTTACTCGTGTATCTCATAAGCAATGGTCACACCAAATTATAAAATGAAAACATCAAAAGTACAAAAGTAACAGAATGTCTCAATCTTTCCTGGAGGATCATTTACACTTCTCCGTGTTAAACACATGTATATTTTTTAAAGTATATATTATGGATCATACTATAGCGGATAGATAGCCTATATTAATACAATGCGTCTGTATTGGCACAGTGCATCTGGATTCTGAGCAAATTAGTTTCTCGGCAAATATATATATATATATCCATATATATCCAGATGCAGTGAATCCAGATACTTCTTCAGATCAATATTGGCACTGGAATTTAACGCAACGCTTACCTGGAAAGTTACTCAGAAGTAAGAAGAGAGCCCTTAGGGACTTTCCCTGTCACTTCTTGAAAATCCAAGTTTGGGACCAGGGAGAAACTTAGACTGACTTGTCAAACTTTGCTTGCCTTATAACAGTCCACATACAGGCTGGGGGGAGAGGGAAAAAAACGACGGAGAGAAAAGTTTGGAGTCACCTGACCCCTACGTCAAGCCTTAGACCTCCTTACGCTCGGTTTCTGTACTTTTTTTTTTTTTTACTTTTTCTTTAAATAACAAGATTAACCGCAACTTTTTCAGATCAATGTGAATTCAAAGCTTCACCGAGACCAAGTCTACACCATATGATAGGTTAGACCGTTCCGTTGATAGGTCCTGTGCGCCAATCCGTAATTGTTTAAGATAATATCCATTGTATGTAGATCAAAGCCCACAGATAGTTGCTTAACATGTGTGACAGTCACCTTTTCTTGTTAGTTGTAATGACAGACCAAAAGTGTCAAGCATTAATCATGATGAGAATAACTCATCAAGACAACTAACGATTTAATGTTGCACTGATAATATGAAGCTTTGACATAAAAGGTAACTTGTGTTGCATGTGTTAATAAGCATAGAGCGAGACATTTAGATAAAACTACAGCCTATTCTGCAGAACAAAGTCGGACCACTGGTGCTGGTAAAATGTGATTTCAATCACCAAGTTTATGCTGCCATCTAGTGTAAGCCCTGGGAATGTGCGGCCGTGAGTTATTTTTCACGTTTCTTTTTCCAGTACTTTTATTTTGAACAAAGATATGCATATCCTACAAAACATTAGTCATCACAGTGTCAGCATAGAAACAAACTGTAATATTTACAACATTCAGTAACAAGGTAGTCTATTTGACAAAAAAAACTCAATACACTCTGGAATGTTGTGTTTCCCTAATTTACTGGAAGTGTAGTCAACTAATTGGATATGATTACATCAATTCACATGTCAGAATATCATCACATGAAATCTATTGCAAACCTACGGAGTGTTTTTCTTTTCCTCCATTAGTTCAGCTTCTCTTTGGATGTTGTGAAGGGGTGAGCAATCTTCATGTCCATCCAGGTTACCTTTCCATTCTGATGCAGGAGAGTAAAGTGTGGTTGGGTTTTCAGTTGAGATGATATGCAGTGGGTATTGTTTCTTGTTTCCACATTTTACTCTGGTGCAAATCAAATAAAACACCTCGATCACATTCAAAAGCAGGGAAACACAGCCCACCACCAGCATGAAGATGATAAAGATGGTCTTCTCTGTGGGACGGGACATGAAGCACTCAGCACCCAGTCTGGAACAGGGCTGTTGTTGACAGAGGAACATGGGTTTCATGACAAACCCATATAAGTAGTACTGTCCCACAATAAAAGTGAGCTCCAACACTATCTTAAAGAACAACTGGGTCATGTAGCTACGTAGCAGAATTCCCTTGATTTTGATTTTCCCCCGGTCATCTGTGTATTTGGGCCTCTTCAACATGCCATTGTCAACCTGGCTCTGCAGTGCCTCCCTCATTTTATCCTCCTGTTGGATGACATGCATGGCATGGCCCAGATATAGAAGAGTTGGGGTGGAGACAAAGATGATCTGCATGACCCAGAAACGGATGTGTGAGATGGGGAAGGCCCAGTCATAGCACACGTTCTCACACCCAGGTTCTTTGTTGTTGCAGTAGAAATCAGACTGTTCGTCTCCCCACACGCTATCTGCTGCTGCACCCAAAACCAGGATTCTGAAGATAAACAGGACACTCATCCATGTCTTTCCGATGGCCGT
This sequence comes from Oncorhynchus masou masou, assembly GCF_036934945.1. Classification (NCBI taxonomy): domain Eukaryota; kingdom Metazoa; phylum Chordata; class Actinopteri; order Salmoniformes; family Salmonidae; genus Oncorhynchus; species Oncorhynchus masou. The sequence continues at coordinate 22,193,750 of NC_088230.1, read as the reverse complement.
TGAGTGGGACTGCACCTTGTCCAGTAACTTGGAAAGATATGACCAGTCCCCCATTGTCACTGATTATTATCTCTGTTGAAAACATAGGTCAGATTTCATTCATGAATACCATTTTAGATAAAAAATGACAACATACTGAGATAATTAATTGCCTTTGATAGTAGTGAGCTGTGAAAAGACTGGGAAAGTAAATTGGCTTCACGGCACTATTTCAAAATGAAATACTAGTTATTTCTACATATCCATGAGATATTATCTTCAGTTTGTACAAAAATAAACACATTCACTCACTTGTTATGTTGCTCAGATCAGAATTAGTTTTCATCAATAAGCCAGAGGCAAGGAATAGCGTTCGTGAACATGGGATTAGGATATTGAAATACTCAAAGAGTAGCCCATTCTTATAAACCTGATGGGTTTGGTCAGCCTGACTCACTGTTATACAAAGTGCTTGTAGTAACACTTATACACCAATCAGACTTCCATGCAACAATTTCATAATTTCACTTCATCTCTCTCTTCCTCTAAAGTGGGTTGACCTTTTGACATCCCACCCCCTCCTCCCGTTATTGTCAGCACAAAAGACGTGCTTGATCTCCCAATCTAAAACTGTGAACTATCACAAACACATTTTGCAGAGTCATTCAACCCTCTCTGACATATTTTCTGCAGAAAGTTTGTTTCTTACTGGATTTTTGTGTCCGTACTTTAAATGATTGTACACAGCTGAGATTCTCCATGAGCAAACTCATCTGTTAAAGTAAAGCATCTTTGGAAAGTCTCAAAGGAGACATCAACACAAACATAGAGATGAATAGTAGCCTACCCCTCTAGGTAGGGTCCAAATGCCATGGATGGTGTTTGATAACATCCCTGAATCCACCATGACCTTTTACAGTCATTTGATTGCTTCACAAGGATGAGGCATTGGGTGGTGACTGACCAATGATGACATATTGGGGGGGGGGGGGGGCAGTCATGAGTTTCTGCCTTCCTTGGTTTAAACATTTGTAAAGAGGAATGAACGACGTGCAAGTTGTCAGAGAGTATGGGGCTGGATGGGGTTGACCGGATGATTTAAGAGGGGAGAGTTCAATTCATTAAGAGAGAATTCCCCACAGTAGAGAAGAACTGGTGTGGGGAGATTGTGCTCACCTCTGAGGTAAGAAAGCTGCTTTATATACTCAACATTTCAGAAAACTACCATGTAATTTAGTTTACGCTGCAGCAAAACGTGTTACATGGAACATTGGCTGACTACTGTATCTTCATAGAGTATACAGATGTATGATCTTAATTTGACCTATGTTTTCAAAGCAAAACAATCCTGCAGCAAAGGGATTTTAACGTTTTGTCCATAACGTTGCTTGATCAGTGGTTAGGCTATTAGCTGTCCAAAAGTAGGCTATATGAAAAGCTGTGTTAATAATATAAAATAATGTGTTAGCATGGTTAGTTACTGCACCGTGTATCAGTGGATTTATGTCAATCACAAAGCTTATCTGCATATCCTTCGGTGCAGAATAATTCTCAGCAACAACAGAGTGATCAAACTAAGATTCATATGTAGTAGATACAGTACTAACAACACTAATCGTGTTGTATCTCCTATTATCCTATCTATCTTTGAACATCTAGCCGTACCTGAAAAATGGGGGACTGGTCCTTTCTTGCTTCCCTGTTGGACAAAGTACAATCCCACTCTACAGTTGTTGGGAAGGTTTGGCTGACAGTCCTGTTTGTGTTCAGACTGCTGGTTCTGGTGGCAGGGATAGAAAAAGTATGGGGGGATGAGCAATCACGTCTGGTCTGCAACACACTGTCACCAGGTTGTAAGAATCTGTGCTACGACCGGGCTTTCCCCATCTCCCACATCCGCTTCTGGGTCCTTCAGATCATCTTCGTCTCCGTCCCAACTCTGGTTTACCTGGCACACGTCATGCACGTCATCCACAAGGAGAACAAACTGAGAAGACAACAATCAAAAGGAAAGAATGGAATCGTGAAAGTGCCCAAATACACTGATGACAATGGCAAAGTTCACATAAAGGGGACCTTGCTTGTCAGTTACATGTCCAATGTGTTTTTTAAGATTCTATTTGAGGTTGGATTCATAGTGGGCCAGTATTACCTGTATGGCTTTGTGTTGCCCAGTAAGATTAAATGCAGTGGATACCCATGTAAGGGAGACCATGTAGAGTGCTTCATATCACGGCCCACTGAGAAGACTATCTTTATCATCTTCATGCTGGTGATGGCCTGTGTGTCTCTGCTGCTCAATGTGGTGGAGATGTTCCACCTGATTGGATCAAAGGTTAGGCAGGGGTGTAACAGACAACCTCCTGCAGCTGAGAGGTACGCACTCCATGATAAACACAAGCAGTTCGATAAAGAGTCATTCTGCTGAATATTCAGTTGAATCACTGTCTATCTTAATTTGTTTTCTCATGTACAGTGTGACGAGAGCCATTGACCTCACAATTACAACAAAAAATCCCCAATACAATATGTTGTTGTTTTTACTGCTGCTCTCTGACTCTGTTGTGTAAAATTGATTGAATGTACTGCCTATATGTTTAATGTGCAGTAAAAACTGGGATGTTCTAACCAATTCTAAGGCATTGCTGAGTTGTGACTAAAATATCTCTCAAGTCTGACGAATACTAGAGGAGACTAGATGCATAGGCACTACTGACAACCGAATTTGTTCTTTTTGTGCATTTTTTGTTTGGGATATGAATCATGAAATAGTGCTGTGCATTTGATAAGGACGTGCCTTTTCAACAAATACAACAAATCAAATCAAAGTCTATTTGTTGCATACACAGATTAGCTTGTCTGGATCCATGCAGTCATATATCAAGCATCAAATTTGAGTTCACTGAGTTTTATAATGTTACATCATTTCTCTTCACATATGCAGCTGTATACTAACACATTTTTTCATGATGTAGTAAAAGCAAACTTTCACTGATTGGTACATAGGTGATTAACCTTTGAAAATGCCACCTCATCGAAATCTAACTGATGAAATACTTATAATTGCATCTCCTACAATTCAACCATAATTGACTCAATATTATAGTACATTCCTGCAGATATAAATACAGTGTGTAGACTACAGCCACTGGGCACAGACATCAATTCAACGTAATTTAATTGAAACAATGTGGAAACAATGTTGATTCAACCAGTGTATGCCAAGTGGACAGCCTCATTGTACACATATTTGTTATGGTCAATTACCATGACAAGTTTGTTTGACCTCTTGACTCATGATGACTATGCTGTGTATATGTTTTATGTTTTGGTCTGAGTCAAATAAATCACTGATATAATATACAGTACACATAAAGTCCTGTTTTGCTGCACAATTTACTTTTTTATATATGATGTACATAGAGAAAAAACATCTCACCAGTCCCCTGTTTATATTATTTATCATCTTTCCTAATCTTATAACATAAAATACACACAAGTCAATGCTCACATTTATTTTATTTTATAAAAACATAAATAAATTACAAAATCAAATTGACATATTCACATGATGAAATTGACAAATATTTTCTGAAACCATTTTTTTGTGTCACTTTAGGACAGTGTGGGTTCAAATAACCAAAACAATGTATACAATTATAAAAATAATCTTAAAGGTCCAATGCATTTGTTTTTATCTAATTATTTATTTATATCAATAATTTCAATGAGGTACCTTACTGTGATTGTTTTCAATGTAAATGGTCAAAAATAAACAAAAATAACTTCTTAGCAAAGAACAATTTCTCAAGCAATAATTTTGCTAGGACTGTCTGGGTGTGGTCTGAGTAGGGAGGGAAAAACTGAAAATTAGCTGTTAGCGACATTTGGAACTCTCTTTCTTATTGGTCTATTTAACTAATTACCGCATGGTGATGTCACTGTGGAAGGTCAAAACTCCATCCGAACTCCAATTTCAGGCAGCCATTTCAAACAGCTCTTACACTGAAAGGGCATATCATTATTCTCACAAGTTCACTGCATTAGTCAAACCTCATAGTGTGAAAATACATATAAAACACAGGAAATTCACATTTTTTACTTTACTGGGCCTTTAAGACCCTGCATTATTGTAGGGCTGACAGTTTTAGTGGCATTCTTCCTCTGTATATCAACAGAAATGTCAATAGTGTTTACAATAGTTGATTGGTGATCAGTGACTTCAGGCTGTGCTGTGACCAGTTGCATGAAGACTCATCTTCTCGTTCTGCATCATACTGCCTCCATCCAGACAGCTGTGGACTGCGATGGCTGGAACTGCTTTGGCTCGTCTTCTTGAGCCAGAACCACACTTGGAGCAGATCAGATAGAATATCTCCACCACATTCAACAGCAGAGATGCGCACGCCACCACCAGCATGAAGATGATGAAGATGGTCTTCTCTGTTGGTCGTGACATGAAGCATTCTACAGTGAACGGACAGGGAGCTCTGCTGCATTCAATCTTGGGGTCCAGCACAAACCCATACAAGTAATACTGACCCACTATAAATGCTATCTCCAGCAAAATCCTGAAGAAGATATTGACCATGTAACTGGCCAACAAGTCACCTTTGATTTTGACATGACCCTTCTCATCAGAATACTTAGGCATTTTCCCCATCTCATTGCCTGCCTGACTTAGCCGTTGCCTCAGTTTGTTCTCCTTGTGGATGACGTGCATGACATGTCCCAGATACACCAAAGTTGGGGTGGAGACAAAGATGATCTGAAGGACCCAGAAGCGGATGTGGGAGATGGGGAAGGCGTGGTCGTAGCACACGGTCTTACAGCCGGGCTGTTTGGTATTGCATTTCATATTAGACTGCTCATCGCTCCACACCTTCTCTGCCCCGGCACCCAGGACCATGATCCTAAAGATAAACAGGACGGTCATCCAAACTTTACCCACGACCGTGGAGTGTGACTGCACCTTGTCCAGCAGTGATGACAGGAATCCCCACTCTCCCATGTTTGCGGATTTTTCTGGTTGGAAAGAAATACGAACATAGGAATGACAAATGTGATGCTGATGTTTGGGAAAACAAATGTACAAGTTGAGTACAAGTTGAAAAATCTATGATAACATTAAATGATGAAATATCAAATGACTAAAGCAGAATCACACACAGTAAGTAGCTCAACAGAGAACAGTCTGTGTTGTGGAGATAAGAACACAAGCTGTGTATGGGATAGTAACGTTATTTCCTAGAGCCAAGTGAGCTATAAAACATATCGCATAACAGGAGAGATATCCCATGCTGTCTCTTAACAACCAGATTATGTTTCTTCTTAGTCAAAATCTAATGTGTCATCTTCAGCATCTAACATTGGAATTCAGTATTTCGGGAGCAAAATACACCGAGTGTACAAAACATTAGGAACACCTTCCTATTGAGTTGCACCCCCATTTGCCCCTAGAACAGTCTCAATTCGTTGGGGCATGGACTCTACAAGGTGTTAAAAGCATTCCACAGGAATGCTGACCCATGTTGTGTCAAGTTGGCTGGATGTCCTTTGGGTGGTGGACCATTCTTAATACACACGGGAAACTTTTGAATGTGAAAAACCCAGCAGCGCTGCAGTTCTTGACACACTCAAACTGGTGAGCCTGGCACCTACTACTATGCCCCATTCAAAGGCACTCACATATTTTGTTTTTCCATTAACTCTCTGAACGGCACACATACACAATCCATGTCTCAATTGGTCAAGGCTTAAAAACCCTTCTTTAAACTGACTCCTCCCCTTCATCTACACTGATTGAAGTGCATTTAACAAGTGACGTCAATAAGGGATCATAGCTTCCACCTGGATTCACCTGGTCAGTCTATGTCATGGAAAGAGGTGTTCCTAATGTTTTTTTACACTCAGTGTATATCACTTATATATACCTACAGTATGTATTCTATTTCGATGTGATAACATTTTGTTACAAATTCTATTAATTTAGTTTTATGATATGCCCAAAAACATTGTGAAAGTGAGTAAATGTGATATTTTTTCCATGCTGTAAGCCTCACGCGGCTCGTATGAGGTCAGTATACCAGTATAGGTGGTCTGTGTGTTTAGACTGCATCAATGATTTACTTGCTTCAAGTAATGGACACAGACGGCACGAGGCTATCAAAGTAAAATGTCCCAAATACCACAAAATCAATATCTAAATAAAAACTATTACACTTGTTTCAGATAATAATTTGTAGGTTATGTTTCACTTAGGTTGTCCATCTTAGAATGGTTGAAGCTTATCAATGAATCATTTTTTGATGATATTAGATTTTCATTCTCATATCTATTCATGACATACAATTATTCATAATTATAGGCAACATAAAAAGAAGTAGAAAGATAAGTTTGAAAAATGCTTTACCTTTAAAGAGACTGTTTCTGGCCAGAACACAACAGCCACCAGCTGTAGAGACAAATTATACAATTCTGCGTAGGAGCCTACAACCGTCTACCTTGAAGTTGCACAATTAGCCTGTTGTGCAAGGTGGCACGTTGTGCATGACATCTTGAAATGAGAAGTCTGCTGATTAGAATTTGGCTGTACCTGGGGTGATTGTGAAGGTTAATAATTGGCAACACAATGATAAAGTTAATTATGTATCAGTATTTCCAATTGAATCAGTAATAACCATGAAAGAGCATTGTAGTCTAAGCCATGTTCTGTGCTAAGGATTTCTAATTGAAAAAGTGGGTGGTCCAGGTAGGTAGAAGGTAATATGAGATCTTGAAATCTGAAATATATATTTTTTAATACAATATACTCTTTCAGAATATGTGCCTGGGTTGGTACTGTAGGTAATCCAGTTCTGGCAAAACAATAAGGATATTTCTGTTATATTATACCTGTAAGCCTCTTTATTGTGAGGGGTTGGGAGACATACCACTCTTCTATGCCTCTTTATTGTGAGGGGTTTGGAGACATACCACTCTTCTATGCCTCTTTATTGTGAGGGGTTTGGAGACATACCACTCTTCTATGCCTCTTTATTGTGAGGGGTTGGGAGACATACCACTCTTCTATGCCTCTTTATTGTGAGGGGTTGGGAGACATACCACTCTTCTATGCCTCTTTATTGGGAGGGGTTGGAGGAACGGGGCGATCCTTATTTTCAAATGACGCTATAGACATATTTTCATACTCTCACTTCTAGAACATTTGTCTTGATTGGTAGTTTGACAAAGTTTTGGTAAAAAAAATGAGAGTTTATTTTCAAGCCCCTTTATTTTAGCATTTGGAGACCAGATGTCTTATGTTCAGTGATGTTAATTTGATAGACATATTTCCATAAATGGTGGCCTAAGATAATCAACTATTTCCTAATGTGTGTTATTTTGTTATGTTTCAGTGATTTTATTTATAAGGTTTTCAGTCTCTCATTTTCATTCAGGTACCATCGATACAAATAAAATACTACTAACTTTGGATTATTCTTTTTTTAATACACTTGTATGTCTTGACACATTTATTGTATCGCATGACAGAAAATATCTCAACTGTAGGCATTGAAGTGTGAGTTTACAACTCAATTCAAGACCCCAGCTGGTAGTTGCCATAACTTAAGGACAATTTTAGAAACGTAATACACACTACCAGTGCCTAAAACAAATACAAATAAAAAGATACAAAAGGTTCATTCACATTTTCAACAATACAAAAGATTAAGATACATTCAAGGAAAATGAACTTTCAAGTGTTTTAGTGGTTGTCACCCAGCAAATGTTTCTCTTCCTAAGCTCGATCCAGACTACCCCCTAAACTCTGGCCACTCTCAAACTCCAGATTCATCTTGTTCTGTCTCAGGGCGTCCATTTCAGTATCTTTGCGACCAGACCACCCAGGAGTCGGGAGGATGGCTGGGTTCGCTGTTGAGGTAGTGTGGTAATTGCGGCCTTTGGAGCCACCGCATCTTAATCTTGTGCAAAGCAGATAGAACACCTCAATCACATTCAGAGCCAGAGACACACAGGCCACCACCAGCATGAAGATGATGAAGATGGTCTTCTCTGTAGGACGGGACATGTAGCATTCGACAGTGAAGGGGCAGGGAGATCTTGAGCAGGGGATCATGGGGACCATGACAAACCCATACAGGTAGTACTGACCCACGATGAAAGTGATCTCTATAATGATCTTAAAGAACAGCTGGGTCATGTAACTACCTAGCAAATTCCCCTTAATTTTGATCTTCCCTGCCTCGTTGCTGTATTTGGGCTTCTTCAATGTGCCATTGTCAACTTGGCTCTGCAGTATGGCTCTCAGTTTGTTCTCCTGGCTGATGACATGCATGGCATGGCCCAGATATAGAAGAGTTGGGGTGGAGACAAAGACGATCTGCATGACCCAGAAGCGGATGTGTGAGATGGGGAAGATATGGTCGTAGCACACATTCTCACAACCAGGTTGTTGCGTATTGCATATGAAACCAGACTGTTCATCGCCCCACACGTTCTCTGCTCCGGCACCCAAGACCATGATTCTGAACAGGAACAAGACGCTCATCCATATCTTTCCGATGACTGTTGAGTGAGACTGCACCTTGTCCAGTAACTTGGAAAGAAAACCCCAGTCCCCCATGTTTGCTGAAGTTCAATGGCTATCTAGAGTAAAGAAGAAGACATGAAACAAGTTACTGTCGATGAATATGAGGGCAGAATGGGCACGAGGGGCTCAGTACACAAGGGCCATCTTATCAATGAGTCAGGTTTTCAATGTTTTTCACCCAGTTTTCAGCCTTAATCATTAATCTGACTATTGGGAAATGCACACAATCGCCTCAAGCCAAGTGCCTAAAACTGATATCCCTTCAATCGCTTTAATTTACCTTTAATAAGAAAATGATTGTTACAAAACATTGTCTTCTAATTCCGTGTGTATCCAAAAACTATTAAAACCAAAAATAAATCAAATGTAAGCAGTTTGTCAAATGTAGAGAAACCACTGATTGACAGTTTATTTGATAGTAAATGTATAGTATTAAATGTAAACGTAATTATTTTGAGATAAAATTTTGGTATAACTTTGGAATCATTTATATTTAAACATTTGATGATAATGCCTGTTATTCAGTAAACTTCAAAGACAATATCTACAGTGGAATCCTTATATCAAACATTATTACAAATTGAACTGCTGTTCTGTTCATTTTTCGTTAAATTTAAAAAGAAAATGTTGCCTCTTACCTTGTCCTGACCCTATGGAGACTGTGGCCAACTGATGTTAACATAAGTTGAACCTTGAGATTTTAGGGCTGGTGGTAAGAATTGCGTAACCCATCTGCAGGTTCACAGTCACAGTCATCATAGGGAAATGGGATTTTAAAAGTTAACCCTTGGGATTGACTGGAAGGTTCCGCGTAATGATTGACAGATAGATGCCAACAACAGATTAAACAGGAACACATCTACATTTACATTACATTTAAGTCATTTAGCAGACGCTCTTATCCAGAGCGACTTACAAATTGGTGAATTCACCTTCTGACATCCAGTGGAACAGCCACTTTACAATAGTGCATCTAAATCATTAAGGGGGGGTGGTGAGAAGGATTACTTATCCTATCCTAGGTATTCCTTGAAGAGGTGGGGTTTCAGGTGTCTCCGGAAGGTGGTGATTGACTCCGCTGTCCTGGCGTCGTGAGGGAGTTTGTTCCACCATTGGGGGCCAGAGCAGCGAATAGTTTTGACTGGGCTGAGCGGGAACTGTACTTCCTCAATGGTAGGGAGGCGAGCAGGCCAGAGGTGGATGAACGCAGTGCCCTTGCTTGGGTGTAGGGCCTGATCAGAGCCTGGAGGTACTGCGGTGCCGTTCCCCTCACAGCTCCGTAGGCAAGCACCATGGTCTTGTAGCGGATGCGAGCTTCAACTGGAAGCCAGTGGAGAGAGCGGAGGAGCGGGGTGACGTGAGAGAACTTGGGAAGGTTGAACACCAGACGGGCTGCGGCGTTCTGGATGAGTTGTAGGGGTTTAATGGCACAGGCAGGGAGCCCAGCCAACAGCGAGTTGCAGTATTCCAGACGGGAGATGACAAGTGCCTGGATTAGGACCTGCGCCGCTTCCTGTGTGAGGCAGGGTCGTACTCTGCGGATGTTGTAGAGCATGAACCTACAGGAACGGGCCACCGCCATGATGTTGGTTGAGAACGACAGGGTGTTGTCCAGGATCACGCCAAGGTTCTTAGCGCTCTGGGAGGAGGACACAATGGAGTTGTCAACCGTGATGGCGAGATCATGGAACGGGCAGTCCTTCCCCGGGAGGAAGAGCAGCTCCGTCTTGCCGAGGTTCAGCTTGAGGTGGTGATCCGTCATCCACACTGATATGTCTGCCAGACATGCAGAGATGCGATTCGCCACCTGGTCATCAGAAGGGGGAAAGGAGAAGATTAATTGTGTGTCGTCTGCATAGCAATGATAGGAGAGACCATGTGAGGTTATGACAGAGCCAAGTGACTTGGTGTATAGCGAGAATAGGAGAGGGCCTAGAACAGAGCCCTGGGGGACACCAGTGGTGAGAGCGCATCTACATAAATGATTTTATATTGCATTGAATTAATAACACAGAGCTCAGTGTTGTTCATGAAATAGGCATCATGGAGGCAGACATTCTGAGACTAATTTATAATAACAAAAGAGGAATCAAACCAAACACAATGATAACAGCCAGAAAAGATTCTTATAAAAGAGTCATTTATTAAATCCAGATTATGGTGATATATGAATTACATTACATCAACTCATACAAGCAATGGCACAACCAATAATACAAATCCCAAAGAAATACACACATTTATATTCTTTATCTGTGGGACAAGCTCAAAGAAATCCTCTATTCGATGAAAACATTTTTAAAAATGCAGTTAATATTTATAGAAATAGACTTCCTCCATATTAGCAATGTTGTCCTCAGAAGACAGACTTTTCGTCACCCCACTGCCCAGCTTCCTCCCATGCAGCTCCAACTCCAGATTTTTTACAGTTCTGGATCATCTGGTCCCTGTTCTCAAAGGCCTTTCTCTCCAGGACAGGGGTAACCAGGGTCACCGTGTAGTCCTGCTTCCTGTCCTCACTCTTTGACCGATTTGACCAACAAGTAGAAGAGCTCGATGAACATTAACTGGATGAAGACAGTCTCTTCTCTGTGGGTCTAGACAGAAAGCAGTTCACCTGGTGAGGCCAGGGGAAGCAGCTGCAGACAAAGCGAGCCTGGAGGGTGAATCCATACAGGTGGTATTGACCCACAAAGAACTCCAGCTCTAACCGGATCTTCACCAATATGTGCACAATATAACAGAAGGCCATGCAGGTTAATCATCTCATTGATGTTTGCACTTGGGGACTGTGTAGCCCTTCTTCAGGAAGTGAATGGCCTTCTCATACTGTACTTGTTAATTCTTCTCGCACTTTGTCCAGCAGCTGGCCCAGCAAGTCCCATTCACCCATTTCAATTGTCCAGTTGGACAGTTTACTGTGAAAAAATAATATATAGAGTTAAAGTCAGAAGTTAACATACACCTTAGCCAAATACATTTAAACTCAGTTTTTCACAATTCCTGACATTAAATCCAAGGAAAAATTCCCTGTTTTAGGTCAGTAAGGATCACCATTTTATTTTAAGAATGTGAAATGTCAGAATAATAGTAGACAGATGTCACGCCCTGTGTCACGCGCTGGCCATAGTTTACTTGTATGTTTCTATATTTTGGTTGGTCAGGGTGTGATCTGAGTGGGCATTCTATGTTGGATGTCTTGTTTGTCTATTTCTGTGTTTGGCCTGATATGGTTCTCAATCAGGGGCAGGTGTTAGTCATTGTCTCTGATTGGGAACCATATTTAGGAAGCCTGTGTTTCACTGTGTGTTTGTGGTTGATTGTTCCTGTCTCTGTGTTTTGCGCCAGATAGTGCTGGTTTCGGTTTTCGCACATTTGTTATTTTGTTAGGTTAATCGTGTATAGTCTCCTTATTAAAATAAAATGAATAACAATCACGCTGCATTTTGGTTCGCTCCTCCTTCACCAGACGAAAGCCGTGACAGAATCACCCACCACAACAGGACCAAGCGGCGTGGTAACAGGCAAAAGCAACAGCAGGAGCAACAAAAAAAGGAATGGACATGGGAGGACAAATTAGACGGAGAAGGGCCCTGGGCTCAGCCTGGAGAATATCGCCGCCACAAGGAAGAACTGGAGGCGAAGAAAGCGGAGAGGCGACGGTATGAGGAGGCAGCACGGCGAAGCGGATGGAAGCCCGAAAGTCAGCACCAAAAATTTCTTGGGGGGGGGGCTCAGGGAGAGTGTGGCAGAGTCAGGAGTCAGACCTGAGCCCACTCTCCCTGTTATCGTGAGGAGCCAAGGAGGAGACCAGAACCAGAGCCAGTGTTGGAGGTGAGCAAAACGGAGACTGTGAAGGAGTTAATGGGGAAATTGGAGGAGAGAGTAATGAGGGAGTTGCTATGTTGTTTCTATAAGTATGGAATTCGCCCGACGGAGCGTGTCGGGGATTTGATGGCACCTGGGTCAGCGCTCCATACTCGTCCTGAGGTGCGTGTTAGTCGGCTGGTGAAGTTGGTGCCAGCCTCCTGTGCACCTCCCCAGCCTTGCATGTCCTGTGCCAGCACTGCTCTCAAGATCTCCAGTACGCCTTCACGGTCTAGCCCATCCTGTGCCACCTCCACACACCTGCCCTCCGATGGCAGCTCCCCGCACCAGGCTTCCTGTGTGTGTCCTCGGCCCAGTACCACCAGTGCCAGCACCACGCATCAGGCCTACAGTGCGCCTCGCCTCTCCAGCGCTGCCAGAGCCTTTCACCTCTCCTGCGCTGCCGGAGTCTCCCGCCTGTTCAGCGCTGCCCGAGCCTTTCTCCTCTCCTGCGCTGCCGGAGTCTTCCGCCTGTTCAGCGCAGCCAGAGCCTTCCTCCTCTCCTGCGCTGCTGGAGTCTCCCGCCTGTTTAGCGCTGCCAGAGCCTTCTGCCTCTACAGCATTGCCGGAGTCTCCTGCCTGCATGGAGCAGCCAGAGCTGCCAGCCTGCATAGAGCTGCCAGCCTGCATGGAGCAGCCAGAGCTGCCAGCCTGCATGGAGCAGCCAGAGCTGCCAGCCTGCATGGAGCAGCCAGCCTGCATGGAGCAGCCAGAGCTGCCAGCCTGCATGGAGCAGCCAGAGCTGCCAGCCTGCATGGAGCAGCCAGCCTGCATGGAGCAGCCAGAGCTGTCAGTCTGCATGGAGCAGCCGGAGCTGCCAGTCTGCAAGGAGCTGCCAGTCTGCAAGGAGCTGCCAGTCTGCATGGAGCAGCCAGAGCTGTCAGTCTGCATGGAGCAGCCGGAGCTGCCAGTCTGCAAGGAGCTGCCAGTCTGCAAGGAGCTGCCAGTCTGCAAGGAGCCGCCAGAGCTGCCAGTCTGCAAGGAGCCGCCAGAGCTGCCAGTCAGCATGGAGCAGCCAGAGCCGCCAGTCAGCATGGAGCAGCCAGAGCCGTCAGTCTGCCAGGATCTGCCAGTCAGCCAGACTCTTCCAGATCTGCCAGATCCGCCAGACTCTTCCAGATCCGCCAGTCAGCCAGATTCTTCCAGATCCGCCAGTCAGCCAGGATCTGCCAGAGCCTTCCTCTCCTGTGCTGCCGGAGTCTCCCGCCTGTCCGGCGCTGCTGCCGGAGTCTCCCGCCTGTCCGGCGCTGCTGCCGGAGTCTCCCGCCTGTCCGGCGCTGCTGCCGGAGTCTGAAGAGCCCCTCTGTCCCGAGCTGCCCCTCTGTCCCAAGCTGCCCCTCTGTCCCGTGTTGTTAAGTAGGGTTGCCGTGGCTGGGAGGTCACGGAAGCGGACAAGGTGGGGGAAGACTGCGGTGAAGTGGGGGCCACGTCCAGCACCAGAGCCGCAACCGCGGACAGTTGCCCACCCAGACCCTCCCCGGAGTCCGCAGGGTGTGATCTGAGTGGGCATTCTATGTTGGATTCTATGTTGGATGTCTTGTTTGTCTATTTCTGTGTTTGGCCTGATATGGTTCTCAATCAGGGGCAGGTGTTAGTCATTGACTCTGATTGGGAACCATATTTAGGGAGCCTGGGTTTCACTGTGTGTTTGTGGTTGATTGTTCCTGTCTCTGTGTTTTGCACCAGATAGGGCTGATTTCGGTTTTCGCACGTTTTGTTATTTTGTTAGTTTAATCGTGTATAGTCTCCTTATTAACCTCTTACACCTATGGTGGCGCTATTTCATTTTTGGAAGAAAAACGTTCCCGTTTTAAACAAGATATTTTGTCACAAAAAGATGCTCGACTATGCATATAATTGCTACTGTTCGAAAGAAAACACTCTGACGTGTCCAGAAATACAAATATCTTCTCTGTGCGTGCCCTTTAACGTGAGCTTCAGGCAAAACCAAGATGACTTGGCATCCAGGAAATGACAAGGATTTTTGAGGCTCTGTCTTTCATGATCTCCTTATATGGCTGTGAACGCAAGAGGAATGAGTCTGCCCTTTCTGTCGTTTCCCCAAGGTGTCTGCAGCATTGTGACGTATTTGTAGGCAGATCATTGGAAGATTGACCATAAGAGACCACATTTACCACGTGTCCGCCCGGTGTCCTGCGCCGAAATTGGTGCGCAAAAGTCACCTGCCAGTATTTTTCCATGGGGCACAGAGAGAGAAGCAAGCTTCCACGAACTGCATGTCAATGAAGAGATATGTGAAAAAACACCTTGAGGATTGATTCCAAACAACGTTTGCCATGTTTCGGTCAATATTATGTAGTTAATCCGGAAAAAGTTTCACGTTGTAGGTGACTGCATTTTCGGTTCGTTTCGGTAGCCAGGCGCAATGTAGAAAACGGAACGATTTCTCCTACACACAGACGCTTTCAGGAAACACTGCGCATCTGGTATGTGGCTGGGAGTCTCCTCATTGAAAACATCAGAAGCTCTTCAAAGGTAAATGATTTTATTTATTTGGTTATCTGGCTTTTGTGAAAATGTTGCGTGCTACATGCTACACAAAATGCTATGCTAGCTTTGCATACTCTTACACAAATTAGTCCATTTCTATGGTTCAAAAGCATATTTTGAAAATCTGAGATGACAGTGTTGTTAAGAAAAGGCTAAGCTTGAGAGCAAACGCATTATTTTAATTTTATTTGCGATTTTCAGAAATCGTTAATGTTGCGTTATGCTAATGAGCCTGAGGCTTAGTCACAATCCCGGATCCGGGATGGGGAGTTTCAAGAGGTTAAAATAAAATGAATAACAATCACGCTGCATTTTGGTCCGCTCCTCCTTCACCAGATGAAAGCCGTGACACCCTGACCTTAGTCATCTTTGTTTTCTTTATTATTTTGGTTAGGTCAGGGTGTGACGAGGGTGGTATGTGTGTTTCACTTGTCTTGGGTTTTTTGTACATCTATGGGGTTTTGTCACGCCTTGGTCTTAGTATTTTTGTGTTTTAGTTTATTAGTTGGTCAGGCCAGGGTGTGACATGGGTTTATGTTGTATTTCGTATTGGGGTTTTGTTGGTATTGGGATTTGCAGCTGAGTAGGGGTGTTGCATAGGTTTGGCTGCCTGAGGCAGTTCTCAATCAGAGTCAGGTGATTCTCGTTGTCTCTGATTAGGAACCGTATTTAGGTAGCCTGGGTTTCACTTTGTATTTCATGGGTGATTGTTCCTGTCTCTGTGCAGTTTCACCAGATAGGCTGTAAATAGATTTCACGTTCCGTTTGTTATTTTGTATTAGTTATTTCATGTATCGCAATCCTTCATTAAAGATCATGAGTAACCACCACGCTGCATTTCGGTCCGACTTTCTACAAACGAAGAACGTCGTTACAGGTTTTGGTTTGTCTAGGTATATATTGGTTTATGGTGGCCTGAATTGGTTCCCAATCAGAGGCAGCTGTTTGTCGTCTCTGATTGGGGATCCTATTTAGGTTGCCATTTTCCATGTTGGTTTTGTGGGTTATTGTCTAAGTGTAGTTGCCTGTCAGCACTTGTGTTATTAGTGTCACGGTTGTTTTGGATAGTTTGTTCTGTTTATATTCTTCATTGAAAAGTATGTATTGTTATCACACTGTGCATTGATCTCCTTGTTATGATGAACGTGACAACAGAATTATTTATTTCAGCTTTTATTTCTTTAATCACATTCCCAGTGGGTCAGAAGTTTACATACACTCAATTAGTATTTGGTAGCATTGCCTTTAAATTGTTTAACTTGGGTCAAACGTTTCGGGTAGCCTTCCACACGCTTCCCACAATAAGTTGGGTGAATTTTGGCACATTCCTCTTGGCAGAGTTGGTGCAACTGAGTCAGGTTTGTAGGCTTCCTTGCTCTTGCGCCTCCTTTTTCAGTTCTGCCCACACAATCTGTCTGATTGACGTCAGGGCGTTGTGACGGCCACTCCAATACCTGGACTTTGTTGTCCTTGAGGCCATTTTGCCACAACTTTGGAAGTATGCTTGGGGTCATTGTCCATTTGGAAGACCCATTTGCGACTAAGCTTCTACTTCCTGACTTATGTCTTGATGTTGCTTCAATATACTCCTACCCTGGTCAACGGCACTGCACCCCCCCCCCCCACAGCAACTCGCCCAAGCCTTCCCCATTTCTCCTTCTCCCAAATCCAGTCAGCTGATGTTCTGAAAGAGCTGTAAAATCTGGACCCCTACAAATCAGCCGGGCTAGACAATCTGGACCCTTTCTTTCTAAAATTCTGCCGAAATTGTTGCCACCCCTTTTACTAGCCTGTTCAACCTCTCTTTTGTGTCGTCTGAGATTGCCAAAGATTGGAAAGCAACTGCGGTCATCCCCCTCTTCAAAGGGGGGACACTCTTGACCCAAACTGCTACAGACCTTTATCTGTCCTACCCTGCCTTTCTAAGGTCTTCGAAAGCCAAGTCAACAAACAGATTACCGACAATTTAGAATCTCACCATACCCTCTCACCATACCCTCATGCTATGCAATCTGGTTTCAGAGCTGGTCATGGGTCACCTCAGCCACGCTCAAGGTCCTAAAGGATATCTTAACCGCCATCAATAAGAAACATTACTGTGCAGCTGTATTCATTGATCTGGCCAAGGCTTTCGACTCTGTCAATCACTACATCCTCATCGGCAGACTCGACAGCCTTGGTTTCTCAAATGATTGCCTCGCCTGGTTCACCAACTACTTCTCTGATAGAGTTCAGTGTGTCAAATCGGAGGGTCTGTTGTCCGGACCTCTGGCAGTCTCTATGGGGGTGCCACAGGGTTCAATTCTTGGACCTACTCTCTTCTCTGTATACATCAATGATGTCGCTCTTGCTGCTGGTGAGCCTCTGATCCATCTCTACGCAGACGACACCATTCTGTATACTTCTGGCCCTTCTTTGGACACTGTGTTAACAACCCTCAAGGCAAGCTTCAATGCTATACAACTCTCCTTCCGTCGCCTCCAATTGCTCTTAAATACAAGTAAAACTAAATGCATACTCTACAACCGATCGCTGCCTGCACCTGCCCGCCTGTCCAACATCACTACTCTGGATGGCTCTGACTTAGAATACGTGGACAACTACAAATACCTAGGTGTCTGGTTAGACTGTAAACTCTCCTTCCAGACCCACATCAAACATCTCCAATCCAAAGTTAAATCTAGAATTGGCTTCCTATTTCGCAACAAAGCATCCTTCCCTCATGCTGCCAAACATACCCTTGTAAAACTGACCATCCTACCAATCCTCGACTTCGGCGATGTCATTTACAAAATAGCCTCCAATACCCTACTCAACAAATTGGATGCAGTCTATCACAGTGCCATCCGTTTTGTCACCAAAGCCCTATATACTACCCACCATTGCGGCCTGTACACTCTCGTTGGCTGGCCAACGCTTCATTCTCGTCGCCAAACCCACTGTCTCCATGTCATCTACGAGACCCTGCTAGGTAAAGTCCCCACTTATCTCAGCTCGCTGGTCACCATAGCATCACCCACCTGTAGCATGCGCTCCAGCAGGTATATCTCTCTGGTCAACCCCAAAACCAATTCTTTCTTTGGCCGCCTCTCCTTCCAGTTCTCTGCTGCCAATGACTGGAACAAACTACAAAAATCTCTGAAACTGGAAACACTTATGTCCCTCACTAGCTTTAAGCACCAGCTGTAAGAGCAGCTCACAGATTACTGCACCTGTACATAGCCAATTTGTAATTTAGCTCAAACAACTACCTCTTTCCCTACTTTCCCTACTATTTTGCTCCTTTGCACCCCATTATTTTTATTTCTACTTTGCACATTCTTCCACTGCAAATCTACCATTCCAGTGTTTTACTTGCTGTATTGTATTTACTTTGCCACCATGGTCTTTTTTTGCCTTTACCTCCCTTATCTCACATTGTATATAGTTTTACTCCATGTGTAACTCTGTGTTGTTCTATGTGTCGAACTGCTTTGCTTTATCTTGGCCAGGTCGCAATTGTAAATGAGAACTTGTTCTCAACTTGCCTACCTTGTTAAATAAAGGTGAAATAAAAACTAAACAAATATCCACATAATTTTCCTGCCACATGATGCCATCTATTTTGTGAAGTGCACCAGACCCTCCTGAAGAAATTAAAGGCTGACATTGTGTTTTTACAAGAAACACATCTTACAGCCAGTGAACACAAGAAATTGAAGAGGGAATGGGTAGGACAAGTTTTTGCATCCTCTTTTAACTCCAAAGCAAGAGGAACAGCAATTTTGATAAGTAGACACATCCCCTTCTGCGTCAACAACACCATCTCTGATCCCTCTGGCAGGTTTGTTTTGGTGCAGGGGCATATGTTTTCAGAGTCTTGGACCCTATTGAATATTTATGCTCCTAACTTTGATGACCATATGTTTATTCAGAATGTCTTCCTTCAGGTTGCTCAAGCACCACCAGGATGGCTACTGGTTGGAGGAGATTTTAATTTTTGCTTAGATACAGTTCTTGATAGGTCTTCTGATAAACCCTCACTTCTTACCAAGCTCACCATGCCATTCATGAAATATCTCAATTTACTAGACATCTGGAGACAGTTGCACCCACAGGATAGGGACTACTCTTTCTATTCACACCCACACAAGACACACACATGCATAGATAACTTTTTACTTTCGACACAACTGTTTCATAGAGTGTTAGATGTCGAGTATCTCCCCAGATTGCTTAGCGACCATTCTCCTCTGGTATTATCAATCTCCATTCCTTCCAAGGTAAATGGAGCATATAGATGGAGACTAAATCCTACACTTCTAAAGCAACCTGAATTTTGTGCATTCATCAAAGAGCAGATCAATATTTTTACTTTGACAAACAAACCCTCTGCTCCTGACAGCTTCATTCTTTGGGACACATTGAAGGCCTATATGAGGGGACAGATTGTTTCCTATACTAAAGGGCTGAAGAAAAAACACGGTGAGGAACTGAGTGCCCTTGAATCTGAAATCTCCGAGCTAGAGAAAACCTACCAAAGAGGCCCGACTAAAGATCTATACAGGCTTTTGGTAAATAAAAAACTTAAATATAATGTTCTGAACACATATCAAGCTGAGAGGGCCATCACTAAATGAAAACAGCGTTATTATGAGCTTGGAGAGAAAGCTCAAAGTATTGGCATGGCAACTGAAAGCAGAGGAAAGTAAGAGGACAATTAATGCCATAGAAACTCTTACTAAAGAGATATCCTTCGACCCTACTGAAATGAATAATACTTTTAAGAAATACTATGAAGACCTCTACACTTCCCAATGAAGCGATGATCTATCAGAGATAGACTCCTTTCTCTCCTCTCTCAACCTCTCATGCCTGACAGGGGAAGACAGCGAGCGCCTGAGTGAACACTTCTCAGTTCCTGAATTGTTGGGGGCCATTAAATCCCTACCTTCTAATAAATCTCCTGGGGAGGATGGCTTCCCTCCAGAGTTCTATAAAGAATTTAGGGAGCTGTTGGACCCCTACCTTATGGAGGTACTTAAAAAAGCCAGAGAAGACAACTGCTTTCCAGAGTCCTTCTCTCAAGCAGTGATTACTGTAATCCACAAGAAAGGGAAAAACCCACTAAAGTGCGCCTCCTATAGACCAATCTCTCTCCTTAACACAGATTGTAAACTGTTCACCAAGATGCTATCTAAGAGACTGGAGTCATGTCTTCCCCTGTTGGTCAACCCAGATCAGACTGGCTTCATAATTAATAGATTGTCCTCCAACAATCTCAGAAGGTTCTTTGATATAATTCACCTTGCTAACAAAAACAAAATACCTAGTGTCGCAGTCTCCCTCGATGCTGAAAAGGCCTTTGATAGGGTTGAATGGCCATACCTCTTTCGCGTCTTGGAAAAGTTTGGTTTAGGTACCGTGTTTGTAAATTTGATAAAATCACTCTACAAATCTCCTAAAGCTAGGATTGCTACCAATGGGATTACTTCCTCCTCTTTCCCTCTTTATAGGGGGAACAGACAAGGTTGCCCAATTAGCCCCCACCTCTTTGCCCTCGCCATCAAACCGTTGGCTGAGGCTATTAGAACGTGCCCTGACATACATGGCTTTGAGGTGGGCCCCCATACCCATAAATTATCACTCTTTGTGGACGACCTTGTCTTATTTCTAACAAACCCAGAACACTCCCTCTCTCACTTGCAGATCCTACTACAGTGTTATAGTTCTTTCTCTGGATATAAGGTCAATCTTGATAAAAGCGAAATCTTACCGTTGTCTGTCTTTGACCATCATACCATCAAGCACAAGTTTCCTTTCAGATGGTCGCCTATGGGCTTCACATATTTGGGCATAATGGTGGATGGTAATCTGAACAACCTCTATAAACTCAATCTGGCCAGTTTGTTGCAAAAGGTGGAGGTTGACCTTTGTAAATGGATGGACTTACCTCTCACTCTACTGGGTAGAATCAATGTAATTATAATGAATGTCCTGCCCAGGTTTCTATATCTGTTTCAATCTCTCCCTATCCCTGTTCCCGCAGCATTTTTTTCCTCTCTCGACAAGCTGACCAGACGGTTTATCTGGCACGGCAAAACCCCTAGGGTTGGCCTGGATAAACTGACCCTTGATTACAGTCAAGGGGTCTTAAACCTCCCCAATTTTAAAATGTACTACTGGGCTGCACAGTCTAGGTTTCTGGCTCAGAGGTTTGACAAGGGTCCCTCTCCCTCATGGTTGAACATTGAAAAGCTTGAGGTAAATGATGACACTGGGGCAGATTTGTTTTACAAATGGGACAGAAAATCTATAAAAACCATCACAGACAACCCTTTAATCATACATTCTGTCCTGGCATGGTGCAAACTGCATGAGCTGTTCGGACGAGGGGGATTCCTTTCCCCTAAAACCCCTTTATGGAACAATAGATTGATCCCTATGTTTTTCCAGAATAGTAACTTTAGACCATGGTCTGATAAGGGGATCACTCTTCTGGAACATTGTTACGAGGAGGGAGTTCTTATGTCTTTTGATCAGCTGAAACAGAAATTCCACTTGCCTAACAGGGACTTCTTTAGCTACCTACAACTACGAAACTTTATTAGGGTGACTCTCAAGGGACAATGGAACCTACCTAAGATGTCACCTATTGAACAACTCTGCCACGCATACCAACCACTGTTCAAGACCATTTCCCGTGTTTACAAATGCTCTTATGTCAGGACTAACACTGCCTGGGCTAGATAAACCCTGACTTAGATGGGAGAAAGATCTGGGTATTGATCTTGATGAGGATCTATGGAGTGACCTATGCAGGGATGGGGTTACATCCACATTGAACTCCAGATACAGACTGATCCAGTTTAATTTCCTCCATCAGCTCTATATCACCCCATCTAGACTGCACAAGTTCAACCCAGATATCTCCTCCCTATGTTTTAGATGTGGCTCAGATGAAGGAATATTCCTCCATTCCACTTGGCAGTGTTCAAAACAACACGGTTTCTGGCAGGGGGTATGCGATACCATATCCTCAATTCACGGGGTTGCATTCCCTTTAGACCCGGAGGTCTGTCTACTGGGTAACTTTACTAACACCAATCTTAGGCAAAGCCATACTATAAAGCTAACAGAAATATTGCTAGTGATTGCCAATAAATGTATTGCCTTTGTCAGGACCCGGTTTTGAACCTGGGTCTCCGGAGTGAGAAACAGTCACTTAACCAACTGAGCCACGAATAGACAGCAGAACCCAGAAGATGAGGCAGACACAGCAGTACTTAAGACGGTGTATTTAATAAAGAAAAAATCCTAAAATAAAAAATGGCAAATCCAAAAGGTGGAAGGAAAAAACACAAAAAGACCTAAAAAGAAACTCACCAAAACTAAACAAAAACAAAAAACAGAATACCACAAGAACGTTACCCGGAATCGACAAGAGCACACAGAACACTAGGGCAGGGTGCTAACATACAAACACAGAGCACAGAACTGAGGGAAACAAAGGGTTTAAATACAATCAGGGGAAACGAGACACAGGTGCAAACAATAATGGGGGTCAAGGGAAAAACACAGGGACAAAAAGCACAATGGGGACATCTACTGACAAACAACTGGAACAACCCTGGCCAAATCCTGACAGAATCCCCCCCCTAGGAACGGCTCCTGACGTTCCTACCAGCTCTCTCAGGGTGGAGGACCCTGAACTGACGAATGAGGTCAGGGTCCAGGATGTCTTTGGCAGGAACCCAGGAGCGCTCCTCAGGACCGTAGCCTTCCCAGTCCACCAGATACTGCCAGGACCGCTGCACCCGGCGGGAATCCAGTATCCGGTGGACGGTATAAGCCGGCTGGCCTCCAATGACACGAGGCGGAGGGGGAGGTCTGTCTGCCGGGACAAGGGGAGAAAAAACAGGTTTTAACAAAGACACATGAAATGTGGGATTAATCTTAAGGGATCTGGGTAAGTGTAGGCGATAAGAAACTGGGTTAACTCTCCTGGCAACCTTGAAGGGACCGATGTATTTTTGGGACAGCTTGCGAGACTCCACCCGTAGAGGTAAGTCTCTTGTGGAGAGCCAGACTCTCTGGCCGGGGCGCAGGGTAGGCCCGGGACGGCGACGTCTGTTGGCTTGTTGTTGATACCTCTGTGAGGAACGCATCAGATTAAGACGGGTCTTCCTCCACATAAGCCGACAGCGTCTGACGAATCTCAAGGCTGAAGGCACTCTGACTTCTGCCTCCTGGTCCGGGAACAATGGAGGAGCATAGCCAAACTGACACTCGTGCGGGGACATACCAGTGGAGGAGGAGCGCAAGGTGTTGTGCGCGTATTCGGCCCAAACAATAAAGGATGACCATGTGGACGGGTTGTCACGAGTCATACATCGGAGGGTGGTTTCCAGCTCTTGATTCATCCTCTCTGTTTGGCCGTTGGACTCCGGATGGTACCCTGAAGATAGACTGGCAGAAGCCCCCATGAGTTGGCAGAAGGCCTTCCAAAACCTTGAGGCGAACTGGGGACCTCTGTCAGAAACCACATCTTGAGGAATGCCGAAGACTCGGAACACATGATTAATTACCAACTCAGCCGTTTCCTTGGCAGAAGGTAACTTAGTCAGAGGGACGAACCTGGCCGCCTTTGAAAACCTGTCGATTATGACTAGGATAGTAGTATTGCCATGGGATGGAGGAAGTCCAGTAATAAAGTCCAATGAGATATGGGACCAGGGTCTGTGGGGAACAGGTAAAGGGTGAAGGAGTCCTTGAGGGCGGAGGTGAGAAGATTTGCCCTGGCAGCACACGGGGCAGGCATTGACGAAAGTGGCAACGTCTTCTCTTATGGTAGGCCACCAGAACTTACGCTGGATGAACTCCAAGGTGCGACCTACGCCCGGATGACAGGTGAGGCGAGAGGAGTGCCCCCACAGAAGGACCTGAGTCCTCACTGCCTTGGGGACAAACAACCGATTGGCAGGGCCTCCTTTAGGGTCCGGTTCGCTAGCTTGAGCACGTCTCACGGTATCCTCAACTTGCCACGAGATCGGAGCCACAATCTTAGCAGCAGGAAGGACAGGCATGTCCGTGTCATCTCGAATGGCAGGAGCGTAGACTCGGGACAGGGCATCCGGTTTGAGATTCTTCGACCCGGGTCGATAGGTGAGGATAAACTGGAATCGATTGAAGAAAAGAGACCATCTAGCTTGTCTAGAGTTCAATCGCTTCGCCTGCTGGATATACTCCAGATTTTTGTGGTCCGTAAGCACTTGAAACGGGTGAGAAGCCCCCTCGAGCCAGTGTCTCCATTCCTTCAATGCCATCTTAACCGCTAGGAGTTCACGATCCCCCACATCGTAGTTCCTCTCAGTCGGGGTAAGCCGGTGTGAGAAGAAAGCGCACGGATGAAGCTTCTTGTCTTCACCCCTCTGAGACAGGACAGCTCCAACACCAACCTCTGATGCGTCTACCTCCACCACAAATGGTTCATCCGTAGTCGGTAGTATCAGGATGGGAGCAGAGAGGATGCGCTGCTTGAGTCCTTGGAAGGCCGTCTCAGCTTCTCTTCCCCAAAAAACCTTGCATTGCCACCTTTGGTTAAAGCTGAGAGAGGAGCTGCCACCAAACTGAAGTTCTTGATGAACTTGCGGTAAAAGTTTGTGAAGCCCAGGAAACGCTGAACATCCTTAACGGATTTGGGGGTGGGCCAATCCGCTACCGCCCCTACCTTCCTAGGGTCCATTTGGATTCGACCGGGTTCCACTACAAATCCCAGGAATTGTACTCGGGATGAATGGAATTCACATTTTTCCGGCTTAACGTACAGATGGCTGTCCAGGAGGCGTTTGAGTACTTGTCTGACATGCTTAGTGTGTTCTTGAAGGGAGCTCGAAAAGATGAGGATGTCATCCAAGTAAACGAACACAAATATGTTAAGCATATCCCTAAGCACATCGTTTATGAGCGCTTGGAACACCGCTGGGGCGTTGGTCAGGCCGAAGGGCATCACCAAGTATTCATAGTGACCAGTAGGCGTGTTGAAAGCGGTCTTCCACTCGTCACCAGGTCTGATCCGCACAAGATGGTATGCGTTCCGCAGGTCAAGCTTAGTGAAAACAACTGCTTCCTGGAGCAGCTCGAAGGCTGTGGCCATAAGGGGTAGCGGGTAACGGTTACGGACGGTTATGTCATTGAGTCCCCGGTAGTCGATGCAAGGACGTAACCCACCGTCTTTCTTGGCCACAAAGAAAAACCCTGTTCCCGCCGGGGAGGTGGATGGACGCATGAGGCCTGCTTCCAGAGAGTCCTTGATGTAGGTATCCATAGCAGCTCGTTCGGGTGGAGATAGGGAAAAGATCCGACCCCTGGGGGGCAAGTGCCCGGAAACAGGTCGATGGGGCAATCGTAAGATCTATGGGGTGGTAGCATGGTGGCCCTCTGTTTGCTAAACACCAGTTTGAGGTCATGGTAACACTCGGGAACTCGGGTCAGGTCGATGGATTCTAAAGACTCGGGAGTAGAACTCGGGGAATTCTGGAAAATACAAGTAGCTTGGCACGTAGGACCCCACTGCTTGATAGTGCCCACAGACCAGTCGATGTGAGGGTTATGGCTGTGAAGCCAGGGGTATCCAAGGACGAGAGGGAACTCGGAACAGGAGATCAAATGAAAGTTCATCAATTCCTGGTGTTGTGAAACTGAAAGTCTCAAGGAGGTAGTGACATGAGTGACAAGTCCAGATCCCAAAGGGCTTCCATCCAATGTAGTAACCCTCATGGGGTCACTTAGAAGTTCAGAAGGAACGCCATTCTCCTTCGCCCAGACACCATCCATGAAGTTACCTGCGGCTCCAGAGTCTACCAAGGCTTGAAGGTGAAGCTTGTGGTTGTCCCAGGAGAGGGTGACTGGAATGAGCAGACGGGAGTTGGACGGATGGGAGGAGGTTATGTTTCCCGTTACAGTTCCCCCGGTCTGTACGGGACAGAGCGTTTCCCTGGAGCCCGGGACACGTGGAACGGAAATGGCCCGGTTTGCCGCAATATAGACAGCGTCGCTCCTCATCCGGCGGTCTCTCTCAGCCTGGGAGATGCGTCCAATCTGCATGGGTTCCGGTGGAGCCAGTGATGATAAAGGTGGGGACTCGGAGCTGGGACTGATAGGGGCTAGAGGTCTACGGTTGAGTTCTCTCTCTCTCAGACGCTGGTCAATGCGTGAGGCCAACTTGATCAGGGACTCGAGATTGTCCGGTGGTTCCCGAGTGGCCAGTTCATCTTGGATAGTGTCGGAAAGGCCTTTCAGAAAGCACACCGTGAGCGCCTCGTTGTTCCAGCCACTCGCTGCTGCCACCGTGCGGAACTGGATGGCATAGTCCGTCACGCTGCGCCAACCTTGATGGAGAGTCAGGAGCTGTTTGGCTGAGTCAGAACCACTGCTTGGGCCTTGAAACACTCGTTTGAATTCCTCAGCAAAGGCAGAGTAGCTGGCACAGCAGGAACTATGGGCATCCCACACAGCAGTAGCCCAGGCCAGGGCTTTTTCCGACAGCAGGGTGATGATATATGCGATCTTAGACCGGTCGGTGGGAAACGACGAGGTTTGCAGCTCAAAGGAGAGAGAACATTGAGTGAGAAACCCTTTACAAGCACTTGGATCACCTGAGAACCGTTGGGGAGGTGGAAGACGAGGTTCAGCCAGGGGGTTAACTGCCATGGGTACGTGAACTTGAGGTACTGGGACGGGAACTGTTGCCGGGGTAAGTCGATCAGATATTTGCTTAATGGAAGTCAGCATCTCCGACAGAAGATGAGAATGTCTAGCCATTAAGGCCTCTTGCTGAACCAGGGCGGCTTCGTGGCGTTGGACAGTCTCCTGGTGGTGGGACAGCGTGGCAAAAAGGTCCTGGGAACTGGCTGCCTCTGGGTTCATTTTTGGCTCTGTGTTTCTGTCAGGACCCGGTTTTGAACCTGGGTCTCCGGAGTGAGAAACAGTCACTTAACCAACTGAGCCACGAATAGACAGCAGAACCCAGAAGATGAGGCAGACACAGCAGTACTTAAGACGGTGTATTTAATAAAGAAAAAATCCTAAAATAAAAAATGGCAAATCCAAAAGGTGGAAGGAAAAAACACAAAAAGACCTAAAAAGAAACTCACCAAAACTAAACAAAAACAAAAAACAGAATACCACAAGAACGTTACCCGGAATCGACAAGAGCACACAGAACACTAGGGCAGGGTGCTAACATACAAACACAGAGCACAGAACTGAGGGAAACAAAGGGTTTAAATACAATCAGGGGAAACGAGACACAGGTGCAAACAATAATGGGGGTCAAGGGAAAAACACAGGGACAAAAAGCACAATGGGGACATCTACTGACAAACAACTGGAACAACCCTGGCCAAATCCTGACAGCCTTGAAATGGAAATTGGATTCCTCCCTGCCAGTTGCAATGTGGCTTTCGGAAGTTAATAGTTGTATCCCTTTGGAGAAAATCACTTACTGCTTGAGGAATAAGTTAAAGACATTTTACAGAAATTGGCAACCTTTTATTGACTATATGGAGAATCTCCCCCCACATCTCATTGATTGAATCTATATATAATCCTCACATAATGTTTCACACGTAATGTATAGTATGTAGCCTATGGCAGGTGATCCAATGTCTCGTTATTTTTTTTATTTTTTTATTTTTTATTATTGTATGTTTGTTTATATAATTATAATTATAATTTATTTTTGTTACGTTCGTCTGTTACTGTCACTTTGTCCTATCGTTGTCTATCTTTTCACTTTTGTTTTGAATGTTCTTAATTGGATAATGCAAAAATAAAATATTTTAAAAAAAATACAGATGAACATGGTACCTTCAGGCATTTGGAAATTGCTCCTACGGATGATCCAAACTTGTGGAGGTCTACACGTTTTTTTTTCTGAGGTCTTGGCAGATTTCTTTTGATTTTCCCATGATGTCAAGCAAAGAGGCACTGAGTTTGAAGAGAGGCCTTGAAATAGATCCACACATACACCTCCAATTGACTCAAATGATGTCAATTAGCCTATCAGAAGCTTCTAAAGCCATGACATCCTTTTCTGGACTTTTCCAAGCTGTTTAAAGGCACAGTCAACTTAGTGTATGTAAACTTCTGACCCACTGGAATTGTGATACGGTGAATTATAAGTGAAATAATCTGTAAACAATTGTTGGAAAAATTACTTGTGTCATGCACAAAGTAGAAGTCCTAACCGACATGCCAAAACTATAGTTTGTTTACAAGAAATTTGTGGAGTGGTTGAAAAACTAGTTTTAATGACTTCAACCTAAGTGTATGTAAACTTCTGACTTCAACGGTATATATTTATCACCTGGGGGATTATCACTTATGACAAGAACTGTATAAGATATTGCATTCTTTAAGCAAGCAAGGTTTTAGAGAATGAATAGATCTCATAACAGCATTATTAATATGTACTAATTGAAATGTACCAATGAGCGCTCAGTCAAAGACCCTCTTTATCTGTTCATTTGGACCAGTGAGTACATTGATACGTGAAGGCCCATGAGGCCCAGATATCAATAGCCATTCCAATAACAGACCTTTCCAATCTGGTGGGAACCAAGGAACTGACCTTGTTCAATCCCTAAACATTGATTGTTTTATTCAGAAGGCACATGAAGACATGAAGATTGTTTTCCTACCTTTTCATTACATTCAGTTTACTGTGCCACTATTTCATTCAGAAACATTTATTGAATACATACTCAAAATTAAATCTTTGCCTATCACAGTTTTCTTTAGGAAAAACCTCCCACTGCAGATAGTAGTCTACTTTTCATCAAGGCTGTATGCGTAGTCTATTGGTAAACTGGTATGGTCACATAATGTTATAATTATCTGCCATTACTTTTTGTCAACGTCAGCAATCCCATCCATCCTTACAAAGCAGGTGATATATCTCTAATGTAAAGCTCATTTGATTAACCTCACTGTTTATGCATTATGACTGTCTAATACCAACAACAAACCAGAGGCAATTAACGATTACATCTCACTTTCTAATGTCATGAATGCAATTTTCACAAATCTGGTATCTGATCATGTAATTATCATAAGTGAATTGTTTGCTTTTTCAACTTACCAAGGGACAGGCCTGAAGAAAGGTCCGAGCTCAGTCTCGCTGGATGTTGATGTCAGGGTGAAGATGAGAACCTTCTCAACCTTCCCCTCTTATGGACGAGGCACCATCCAAACCACAACAAAGACTACATATCCCACCTCTTAGGCATGACACCATTCAATGACCTGTGGTAGTGCTGT
This sequence comes from Oncorhynchus masou masou, assembly GCF_036934945.1. NCBI lineage: Eukaryota > Metazoa > Chordata > Actinopteri > Salmoniformes > Salmonidae > Oncorhynchus > Oncorhynchus masou. Next base: position 22,164,499 of record NC_088230.1, on the reverse strand, counting down.
GGCCCAAGATGAAACCTTAAAGTGATCATTTAGGTTCCTATGATACCTAGTGTACAGCTATATCAAACATAGAGGCAGGGTATGTCAATATTCAAGAAATTCAAGAAGTTTGACAAATGATTTAAAAGTCAGAGACACTGCCAACCTGCAACATGATTTAATTGTCTATAGAGTATTGATTTTCATACACAACATGCATTTTATGTTACAGCAGACTTTGCTTCACATGTTTGCAATCTTCACAATAACAATGCCTGACCTAACTTTTCCAAAAGAATATGTCAAAAGTGTTGGTCCTTCTAAGTGTAAATGATTTACTAAACTAATCTTGTCTTTGTTGATTTAAAAACAGATTTTTGTTCAAAAATGAAATCCTCAAAGTACATCACCAAATAATTATTTAGTAAGGATTATCTTTATTGAGCTCCATTTTGTTTTGTGCTATGCATAACATATGTATATTCACCAAGCATAAACCAGATGAAATGTCATTCACAAGCACACAACTTATTTCTGCAATCATATAACCAATAATTAGAATCCCAGCACCATCAGTAAATAAAAAATAACTCATTTCAAAATGTATTCTCAAGTACACTGCAAATTGTTGTCAAAACAACTGGCTTTACATAGGATCGCCAGTTAAACAAATCAAAGACCACAGTTCCTCAAATAAACATCTCAAACCACTGCAAAAAAAGATCTCCATCACCTCACATATCTGTGCATTTCAAAGACGCCATAAACATAATTTGGGAGCAACACTCCTGGAGATTATTTAGTATTACATTCACTGAATAAATATAGATTTTTAAGATACAATTATTACACACACTCATTCACTCATCATCTGTTTGATGCCTGTATTAGCTAGGCATAACTTTGTTGTCATGAGTTTAGTGACTGGAGTTCAGTTTTCTGTATGAAGGAGACCTTTTAGCATGAGATTGTGAGCATACATGACTGAAAAACACAAATCCATTCTGGCATTGACTGCACAAGTCCAAACTAGAAAAGATAACACAAACAATGGTCATGGTTGGCCTAAAGTTTAAAATGGACTATGGACTACTCAATGTCTACCCGTCACCCCTTCCGTCACCCCATTTTAATCAGCACTGATCTGTGTACCTGCAGTTTATGGGGACAATAGCCTGTGGTCCTGTGTGAGATGCCCAGGGTGGAAATGGCATGACAGGCATAAACAACTGACTGTGGTACTAGCGAGCCACCTGCTGATGCTCCATGGGCGCCCCCTCAAAAGGTACCAGTCTTTGCACAAAGATTCCCTGATGACCATATTCATGGTGCAGAGTACAGGAAAAGTTATCAAGGTAAGCCTGAGAAAAAAAGAAAAAAAAGAATCACAGGCATTTATTACAACGAATCAGTAGGATGACAAGATCACAATGCATTTAACAACATGCACATCAAGGATGATCCGTGTGTGTTTGTATGTGAGTGACCGTAGAACATGAGAGAGGAGCTTTGCTTGGAGAAGGTCTATAACATACCCCAGAAGAGATGTTTACCACTGCTCCCCGTCTCCTCCCTACCATGCCAAGTAGAACCAGGCGCGTCATCAGTGTGGTGGCAGCAATGTGTGTTGGAGTACGTCCCACAACTGGTCTTCAGGCAGGCCAGTCAAGTTTGGTGAGTTGCCAAGGCAGTCACTCACAGTTAACCAGAAAGCCTATATTTTTGTCCCCTCAAGGTGTCTTTGACAGGCTTGCAACCTGTGTCGCTCTGACTGAAGTTAGCCACAAGCACCATTGTATCCACTCCAGGAGTCTCAGAGATGGCCTTGGCTGTGTCACTGACATTGTACCTTACTATAAATGACACCCCCTTCATCAAAACGGTGACCAAGGCGAGTGCTTTGCGTCAGTCGAGGAAGGAAATGCACCGTGACCAAGCTGTAGCAGTCACACACATTTGCTGGCTGTACACAGAGCACCCACAACGGCTAGGGTTTCCACAAATTAAGTGCATGACTGCGCAATTTCTCTGTACATCAGCTCAAAACTGTCAACACCAGCCATAGCAGTCACAGGTTGGTAATTAGCTAAACTGAAGCAAGCTACAAACAATGTTTCCTAATCTTAGCCAATCTGTACTACTTGGATACCTCAATAAAGGAGCTAACGGTTTTCCAATTATATACTTTACTTGATACTTAAAGCTTAAAGTTAAATTGTGCATAGTATTTTGTAATCTTGCTACACAGCAGTTCTGACAGGTGCAATATTGAGTTTGGTTGCCAAAGATGGTCGTTTACCATGCTTAATGGGGTGGCTCTCCCATAGACACCAATGCAATAGCAGTTGGGTCTAGTGTACTTAATTCATTGACTTTCATTGTACCAGAAAAAAACTGTGAGTTTTGTGTCTCGCTTCCTCTTCTGTCTCTGGATTGGCCACAGAGTTTCTAAACCCAGAGGCGCAACATCGCAAGCTTTCCAGGAATACTGAATACTTGTGATATAGACCAACAGACCCGGCTTGGGCTTCGGGTTTGAGAAGTCAATTTTATTTATTTAACTATTTAAGAATTTACAATGAAGGCCTACCATGACCAACCCCAGACAACGCTGGGCCAATTGTGCGCCGCCCTATGTGACCCATAATCATAAATCCAGTTGTGATACAGGGCCACCACCTCTAGCACACAGATGCACCACTCTGGAGCCCAAATTAGAGTCTAACAGAATTCCATAGTTGTTCATTTTCTCGAAATCAAAAATTTGTGCCAATGTCTTAAGTAGTTAAACGTTATTACAACAACCTCATAAAAGTGACAAACAGATACGTTGTCATTTTCGTCACCAACAACTTTATATCGAAGGAGCGCCTTTGATTTGACGGCTTACACATGGGCAGTTCGGCGCCAGATGACCGTTAGACCCGATGACGTGTTTGTACGTATGAGCTTAGCTAGCCAACGCCTTCATGGCCTCGCCTAGACGTATGGTAGGAGATTTCGATTAGAGAAGCTGTTTAAGACTGGCCTTTTTTTTTTGCCTGTCTTCATACTGTTCTATTTTTGATTTGGCTTTTGACAGACGTTCCTTTCCCGGAAGAGAGTGTAAACATGGGGGACCACGTGACATCTAACGGTCAGGGATTTAAAGGCACAGGAAAAAGCATAGTGCATGAACACTTTGGTTTAAAATAACAGGAGTAGCTGGAATTTATTGTATATCATAATTGTCAGTGTTAACAAACAAAAAAATATGGTGTTTGTTTGCAGCCCTTTTCCAAAGTACTGTTACATTTTTCCATGTTTCTGCAGGAGGTTGGAAATTGTTGCTAACTGCACAACTATATTGACGAAATGAGCAGTACGGTATGGAAGTCGTACACTGTTTATTACAATGTGATACATTTGCAATGGTTTTGCGAAAATGTTTAACCAAGGTCTGTCATTCAAATGACTTTATCTCCTTACCTTCGTTGCTAGCAAGCTAACGTTAGCTACCATGTCAACAAACATAACGTCAACTAGCTGCAGTAACGTTACATGGCAAGATAATGCATGCCCACGTTTTAATACAATGGCATCGTTGTCTAGCTATATTTGTTATATTTCTATTTGTTTTCTTCTTCAAACTGCACTGTTGGTTAAGGGCTTGTAAGTAAGCATTTCACTGTAAGGTCTACCTCCACCTGTTGTATTCGGCGCATGTGAGAAATACCATTTGATTTGATTTTAGTTGTTACATTAAAGTAGCACTGTAGCTAGCGAGCAAACTGAGTTGCCACTGGATAATCTCCATTCTGTGGATATTTCTGCAGAGAAGAGTGAATCCACATTAGGACCATGTCTCAGATCTCAGCTGAGGAGGAGTCTGAACTTCAGTCTGTTGAGGCAACTGCTAAAAAGCATCAAGACAGAATCTCAGGCGCATCTACCAATTTAATGTGCAGAGGAAATATTGCTTAATCTGGAGGAGATTGACAAGAACTTCCATAAATAAGCAGACTTTAATACCTTCTCATTTGCTACAATCAAATCTGTAGTAAATTATATCCATTATTATCTAACGCTTGTTGAATATCCGTCTCTTTGTCAGTTATGAATTTGTTAAGTACCTGCGACAGTATGTGGAAAGCTCTCTGAGAGCCGTTATCGAGGAGGTGACAGAGAGATGTAACAGGAGAGGGACATGCTGTTGGGTCCGGTCAGGACACCTTGGTTCATGCTGTTACAAGGAGGACTAGAGAATCTGGAGAGTATGTATGGTGTCTCTATAAAGCATTCTCAGTGAAAAGTTGTCACAAGTGACTTCTGATGAACTTCATCCTTTACTGTATTCCCAACATGGCTCGTCACTTACTTCACAGAATATGCCATTGCTTACAGGGAGTCTAAAGCCTATGTGCTTGTGTGCCTCAAAATGAATACGATCTTGAAGCAATAGCGGCAAGGTAAAGATCTGTCGTTCTGCCCTTGAGCAAGGCAGTTAACCCACTGTTCATGGCACCAAAGACGTGGAAGTGGATTATGATTCAGAGGGTTGGGTTAAATGCAGAAGACACATTTCAGTTGAATGCATTCAGTTGTACAACTAACAAGGTATCCCCCTTTCCCTTAGTGTAGACTAGATTTGTCATTGTATTTACCTGTCTCATTTACTTTGTGTAAAAGTTCATCAGGTAACAATAATGTAAAGAACATTTGTAATATGTGATGTAAATTATTGTGTCATTGTGGAATGACACTTAAATACATTTCTAACCTCTACTTTGTCATTTATAGATACAATAATCAGAAACACTGAAGAACACGATGATGGTAGTTGTTGAACCATTGATGAATACATTTGAAGAGGACCAACTGAGAAAGAAGGAGATGCACAGGGAGAGCCAACATCATCAGTTAAACAGCCATTACACTGACAACTGCTCCGACAGTCATTCTTCCTTCAATCAGGTAATACCATGTTAAAGAAATAGCCTACAAGTCACACTTGCAAAGTGAGGATCCACCTAACGATCCATTGAATGGCTTTTTATACACTTCCAGACCAGTATCATTATACCGTATAAACATATATTTTGTTGATCTGGATAAGTAATACTAATATACTTGTAAATCATTACATTATAGGCTTAAGTTGTTTGTGTTGCCTCTGAGTTGAGTTGGCAATCAGTGTCATTTATGCTGTCTAATTATAACTCACGAGCACAAAAAGTGAATGTACAGTAATTACACATTAACTACAGTTGCAAATGTTTCCTTAGGGTTATGTATTTATCAAACAATAGCAGCTGCAAGTACTTGCTGAAAGGTTGGACCCTAGTAGGCCTAAAGAATTAAAAGGATTTCAATATGATTTCTATTCTGCATAATTTGCTCGATTATTACTAGATTGGTAAATGTGTTATTAATTGCATCCAATGTTGTGTGGTCTCTGAGAGTGACAGTGATGTGGTGTGCAAGTGCACTGGGAGGCCATGCAGGGTCTGTGTGGTGCATAGACCTCGGATGTGCTGAGCTGTGGGAGTTGGAGCAGCCTGCATAGGAACCTCTCAGCTGCACTGGCTGACCCAGACCCTGACCTCAGTGTAAGTCACTGAAAAATGCTCACACAAAAGTTGGCACTTATGAGTGGAGATAACATGCTCTCAGCAAAATGCCTTTATTCTGTAACTTAGAAAGTAATATTAATGTACTACTCAAAGTCCTGGTTTTGCTTATACAACAAAATGTTAAAAGGTAAAGAGCTGGACAGCTTAGTTTGGCAACTGAAGATGTCTGACAGATTAACTCAAAGTAAAGTAGGCCATCTTCATACGCTATTAAACATTGACAACAACGCTTGTAGGCATTCTTAGAGTAGACATTTAAAATCTCTGTCTTTATACTAGGTCTTTAAAACCCCTTAGAGTCGATTTCCACACCCCGCGGAAATCGAATAAAAAAATTACCATAAAAATCTGTCTATTTAAGCTAAAGATATCTGTTTTTTGCGTTGGATTTACCGCATTTGCTGATGTCACACTTCCGCATCTGCGGTGAAAGGTTACAGAGCTAGGACGGTGTTGTCAGACAATGAGACATCCTGAAAATCAGTCTTCTCACAAAATCGTCTGTAGCATCCGAACAGTTTGGTTTACACAATAATATGGAAAGGTGAGACTCTCACGAACAAATACATGTCGGTTGTTTTGCTCTAGGATGCCCACAGGCTTCACAAGACTTGTCTGAAGGTCCCCTGGTACCATTTGAAAAAATGAATGGAAGTATGTATGGAGACTGTTAAGTGCCAAAAACAAGGGTTTAAATACACGTAAAAAATGTTTCCTGATCTTTCTTATATCTCTCAGATATTGGTCAGACACTTCAGAACAAACTTCCTTTTTTATTTAATTTTTGGGACTATCTGTTATTCCATGTAGTGAATCTGTTATTCAATGCGTTTGTATGGGCAAATAGTAGTAAGGCCAAATAAAATGTTAATTAAATACTTTTTAAATATTTTTTTTGATACTTCAAGGGGTCTTAAAATTGTAAATCAAATAGCAAAATTATTTTACGTATGGCCTTCTTAAACAATTCCATAAACCTTAGTAAAACCCCTTACCCCAGCTTAGACAGGGCTTAGAATGTAATGGACTAAATAGAATAGGATACTCTAATATGGGAATTCACCCCCTAGGGATTTTATGTTCTCTGTTTTGTAAACAACTTTCGTTTTTTTTTGGTCTGATGAACATTTGTCACACCTGCATGAGTCTTATAGTTTTGTTCATCCTTTATTCAGGATAAGGTCCGGGGCTTTTTTATCAAAAACATTCTCTTCTCCACTTGAATGTAATAAGAGAGATCTACAACAGTTTAGGTAATTCATTAGTTTTCTCCTATATGTTTCTGAAATGTCTTGTTTCTTTTTCTATTCAAAGTCTGATGGGAATAATGTATATTTTGCCTTCTGACAAATAGCTAAAAGTCTGGAGTCTGACTTCATGTACCTTAAACTGGGGCTCCTGAGTGGCGCAGCGGTCTAAGGCATTGGATCTGTGCTTGAGGCGTAAACAAACATTTGTTCTTAACTCACTTGCCTAGTTAAATAAAGGTAAAAAAAATCAAATAAACTGAGCCTTCTGACTGGATCGGTTGGGATTGATGTAAACAGACCGGACATTACCCTTCTTCTAAAACAAGAATGCACTCTGTAATGTGATACTTGCATGGCAGTTATACCCATATGAATATGATATAGTTTTTATTGACATTTATTCTTCCACCAGATGAGACTAATGAATGATTTTCAGAAGGAAGTGACAATATTTTGGATTCACCGCCCAGAAAAGTGAGATGTTCTATTTTACAGTATATTCAGTGATCAGCACTTGCAAAGTAATAGTTTGTAGTCTAAAGTGTAATTTGATATCTTATTTGACTCACTAGGTACATGGAGGAGATAATAGAGTACTTTCTCCCTCCTGTCCTTACACCCTGAACACGGGTTAGAGACACAAGGGTCAGAGAAAGCTTTGCACCTCATTACCTTACTGGATATCAAAGCCACCTGGTTTAATAGGTGGATGGTGAGCACAATATTAACCTAGCTTCTATTAACACTACAAGAAACCAACCCCCCCCCCGCACCCATAAGTAGGCTAACCAATTGTCAGTGCTGAGTGAAGATGATGTCAGTCCTGTCTCTTCCAGCATGGTTACTACAGCAGGACCATGGTCTACAGGCTTCTGGAGATGAAGTACAAGTCTCTGGTGAGTGAGTGATGACTAATCTTAATGGTTCTGTTCTGTGGTAGTGAGATTGGACTGGAAATGAGGGTGGTGGTGAGATTGATGATGAGCTGATGATTGACCACTCCAGGAATCTCAAGGGTCTGTCTCTGATTCTCCTCCTTCGTTATTAGAAATGAGTTCCCAGTTTGATTGATATTAAATTCCTTACCTTTATAGCTATTAAAACCTTGCCACATATGTAATGCTTGCCTTACAGTATGACATTGATGGATGATGAAGACATTACACTTGCTATTCATAGTTATATTCTGAGGTAGAGTTCTGGAAAATATATTAACTTAAAATGAATTAACTTAAAACAAAGTAATTTCCTGGTCTTCAGTTGTCTTTTTTTCAGTGTTTAAAACATCCCTTTGATTATTGTAATGAGTGCTGTTCTATCCCAGATTGTAGCAGCTCTTCAGCGGTGTATCTATTGAGTCCTGTGACCCATTCATAGACGAGACGGATGAGGTCATCCATTCTATCGAGAACCAGTACATCAGTGAGTTCAACTTTAATCTACACAAGTATTTCTCTATTCTATTTCAGTTACATTAAAACCAAGATTTACTGTAGCACAACACCAACAATTGACATGTAGGCCAATTTCATATCTAGATGTTGGAGGTGAAAATGTCTATTTATTTAACCTGTTCTATATCCATTGAGAACTCGATGCAGGCGCCAGAAGCCACCCCTCACAGCTTGCCTCCATCTCTCCCTATTGACCTAGTTCACACACCTCCTTATCCCACTCTGTGGTGGAGGGTGTTTAGATGCTGAATAGGTCAAGTCTTGTTTAGGCGGACCGTATCAGGAGTTATCAGGCTGGTTTGTTTTCCTCTGTGGTCTTGGTCTGTCCTCCTCCTCTCCAGGCCCAATGGCTCTGCTACTATCTATCGCCAGAGTCGAGGAGTGCACACATACACTGATAGAGATGCCCACTGTGTATACTGTATAGTCTGGGGAGGAGCTGCGTAGTGTTGGTGGGGATGGAGGGAATCACTGACTGGTCAAGCTCAGGTAGTACAGGGCTCATGAAAAGTCTTGAAAAGGCCAGATTGTCAATGACCATGCAATATGTATACATAATTTAGTCCACGATAAAACGAATGGCTTATGTGTGGACGAGAGCTCACTCTAATTTTGTTAAATAACTTGTGGTAGGCTATATCATTCTACGGGGTAATTAAGTAAAGGAGACTCTTGGTTATGGAAATGCAGAAAGTATTTAAGAATCCATTAGGTGTTTTGTCATTTGGTTAGGACGGAACATATTACCTATCCTACGCCTGTATTCTAATTCAGACTAGCTTCTCTATTCTCTCTCATGCTAAATCCATTGAGACACTATTTTTCTCCATACATTGTTTCTCCTGAATACAGTACAAATGTCCACAGCCTCATGTATGATATGGAAGGCCTAGTGAAAAAGAGATGCTTAATGCCTCACTATGCTGTATAGTTCTCCTTTAAACATAGGTGTTATTCCCTCCCTGCCTGTCTCCTGAGCCCAGATAGCTGTGTTATCGTCACAGAGGAGGGAGTATTTCTCCGAAACGTGCCTTGTGTTATCTGGCGTAGAGTGAGGTTGCGGTCTTGACCTTGCATTGGATGAGCACAGATAAACTGAACCCATTGTCAGTGATTGTACAAAGGCTTTTTGTCCCTTAAACATTCGTAACATATTGTACAAATTGTAACATCAAACACATTTTTTTGTTTTGCAGGACGAAAGATATATACAAAATAATTGATGTACACAACTGTACACAATTCTGAGCACCAGTTTTGGCCCGTGAGTGCTACTTTCAAAATTACTGGCTGAAATTATACAAAACCGTTGTCGTGTCAGAACTGCCCGTTGTGTGTTTTAATTGTTTTAGCATACACTAAAAGATAGGTTTGTGAAGAAATTGTATGAAATTACATCAGTATGCTATTTGTTATACATCAGTTTTACCTGATCAGATGTTAATTGGGTCTAGACAGCATTTTATATATTATGTTCCCTTTCCCACTGTTGAATTATAATCTTGTTTCTGTTCAGGCATTGCTAAAAGTACTCTACACTGCCAAAAAGCTGGAATACACTTATTTTGTTCACTCATTATGTGTGCTAGGAAGGGAGAATGGGAGAAAGCTCTTTCCCATCAAAGTGGGGGAAAGCGAAGGTATGAGCAGAAAAAAAAAAAAATGTTTTAAAGTCTTATCGTTTTAGATAGTTTGACAGTTATTTCACAGAAGTTACGTAGACCCCATCCTTGAGGTACAGCAGCTGCAATCCATTATTCTAGGTTGCCACCCTAACTGTCTGATCAATTTGTAATTTTCCTGTCTAACAGATCCAGTCAGTCTGACAGACCTGGTTGTCATTCTGATTAGCATCATGTACCAACACCCCAAGCCTCTGCACAGTGACTCGTTGCATGCAGGTGTGGTTCACGTTGCCTCTCCCATCCCTTGACTCACTACAAAGCCGTCATTTACACATGCTGCCCAGCTTCCGATTAAAATGATTAATTAACTATGAAAGAAGGTGTAATGGATACTGTTGTATGTGTCTTAGTTTTTATGACAGCCCTTTATCTCGATATAGTGTTCTAGAGTACACCCACTTTAATTCTGTCTGACCTTTTGTCTCGACTCTAGAGAACACTGTGATACTCACCGAGATGAGACGTAACAAAATCACTGAGATTCACTGGCGTGCCATAACCTTGTATTGAGCCATTAAACAATGTCTCAGTTGGTGACAGCAACACCTCTTTTATTTCCCCTTCACTTTCTTGACCAACACTACACTATCTTTATTCCAGTCAAAAGATCAATAATAATGTACCTTCCCTGTCCCACAGGATATCCTTTGTTTGTGCTTTGTCACTAACTAGTTTATAGCTAAAAACAGCCATATCGTTTGTTATCTATGTTCAGATAATGATAACTGTTACTTAGGAATTTACGCTGTAGAATTTATGCTGCAATTCTACACTGCAGAACCTGAACTGACCCCTGTGGATGTGTGTCTAATCTGTTGATGGTATGTCAAGAGTTACATATGCACTGTATGAGTTGTCTGTGTCATTTTGTATTCATTCCGCAATGTGCCCAAAGCCATTTCAATTCGTTTTGTGTGTCACAGGCCAGATTAAACTCCCCAGAAACTGCACTCATATAGCAGACACTCTCACAAAAATTGCCACCACGGAATGAGGATTGTCGCTTTTCTTATATGAAAGAAATCTAGTTTCTGCCGAGAGTGAAGGGTAAGTTAAAACTGACTTTATTCAGTACACGAGGTGCTTATTTATTATTGTGAATATTACATTTTCAGCATACTAAGTATACTAAGAAAGTATGTAGAAGTCCTTTCTCGTGTACTTACAGAGCACAAATAGGAAATTGGCTTGTTTAAGGTCAACTGCAGCTGGGTTTTTTTTATCTCAATACCAAATCATTTCTGGGTAACAATTAAGTACCTTACTGTGATTCTTAGCAAGAGCAATTTCTCAAGCAAGTGTTTTGATAGGACTGTCTGGGAGTGAGTGTGGAGTAGACAACTGAAATCTGGCTGTTATTGAAATGGATCACTAGCCACTTTAATAATGTTCCGTATCTAACATTACTCATCTCATATGTATAAACCGCACTCCACACTATTCTACGTTATCTTTGTCACTTTTAAATTGTGTTGACATATTGCATCTCCCATTTCATATGTATATACTGTATTGTATTCTAGACTACACCACTGACTGTTAAACAGCCATCTCCAGCACATCAGAGGCTGCTGCCTATAGAGATAGATTAGGAATCACTGGCCACTTTAAGGGAATGGACACACTAGCCACTTTAATAATATCTCTGTATCTTGCATTACTGTATGTGTAAACTGTACTCTATACTATTCTAAGGTATTCTAGGTATCTTAGTCATTTTAATTGTTTGTAAATATTGCATCACCCATCTCATATGTATATACTGTATTCTATACTCTGCCACTGTATCTTATTCCAATGCTGCTCTGATATATATGTATATATATTACAACCTGTTGATGTCTTCTAATTGTCTCACGTCAGATGATGTTACTCCTACGCAACGCTCGTCCCTTAACCGATTGGTCTTGTAGGATATGGAACTCCTCTCTAAAAATCGAGATTTTGCTCATCCATTTAACATTAGTTCCTTGTTTATTTAACTAGGCAAGTGTGATACAGCCCGGGATCGAACCCGAGTCTGTAGTGACTCCTCTAGCACTGATGCAGTGCCTTAGAATTTTGGGATCCAATCAGGATCCAGTTCAGAAAATCACACAAAAACATTTACAAATATTCTGAAAATCTGTGAAAATCCCTCCGCTCTTGGAAGCTATGATGTACTGGCTACTTGGAAAACCATGCTCGATCAGCTGAGCAAATTTGCTCCAGCTAGCAAGCTAGTGCAAGTTGGTTTGAATGGCCATACGGTAGCTAGTTTGCCAGCTTGTTGATGAAGTTGTACAGCACCAAAATTATGTGACTCAGAAATCAGCAAGTATTGTATCTGACCTTGACAGTGGGCACTGTGCCTCGCTATTTTGTAACATTTGGCCAACATGATAATGTCGCGGAGAGAAATCAGCTATGCTGTAGAACTCGGCGCACTAATCACGGCAGAACAGATATCATGAAAACTGATATGTGCATTAGCTAGAACTTCACTTAGCTAGCAAATTGTCTTGCCAATTTTTGATTTTCATCAATACCACCACAAAATACCTTACTAGCTAGATGTAGAAATAGGTAGTGAAGACTTGCTCATGAAAAAAAGAGTCAATATTAGCTACAGGTTTATAGTTTTTGGTAAGATTAACTCTGCATTTTTTTGAGGATGAACGGGGGTTCAGTGGCTGACATTTTCTAACGAAGGGACAGCATTTTGTAGCCAAACTTATTTTTCGCTATCCCATGAGGGTTTGCAAGTTATCAGTGCAGACGTCCGTTGATGTGAGTCAATGCAGCTTTTACACTAAAAGGGCATTGTCATAATTTTCACAGTATTATTTCAACCTCATAGTGTGGAAATATACACAGTACATTTGGAAATGATTCTGATTTGTTATTCTGATTTTCCACATTCCTTATTCTAAAATGCATCAAATAGTTTTTTTGCACCCTCATCAATCTACACACAATACCCAATAATGACAAAGCAAAAACAAGGTTTTAGAAATGTTTGCAAATAAAATAAACGGAAATATTTCATTTACATAAGTATTCAGACCCTTTACTCAGTACTTTGTTGAAGCACCTTTGGCAGCGATTACAGCCTTGAGTCTTCTTGCGTATGACGCTACAAGCTTGGCACACCTGTATTTGGGGAGTTTCTCCCATTCTTCTCTGCAGATCCTCTCGATCAGGTTAGATGGGAGCGTCGCTGCACAGCTATTTTCAGGTCTCTCTAGAGATGTTAGATTGGGTTGAAGTGCGGGCTCCGGCTGGGCCACTCAAGGACATTCAGAGACTTGTTCCGAAGCCACTCCTGCATTGTCTTGGCTGTATGCTTAGGGTCATTGTCCTGTTGGAAGGTGAGCTCTGGAGCAGGTTTTCATCAAGTATCTCTCTGTACTTTGCTCCGTTCATCTTTCCCTCTATCCTGACTAGTCTCTGAGTCCCTTCCACTGAAAAGCATCCCCACAGCATGATGCTGCCACCACCATGCTTCACTGTAGGGATGTGCCTTTTGGCAAACTCTGAAAGGGCGTTCGTGCCTTTTACTGGGGAGTGGCTCCCGTCTGGCAACTCTACTATAAAGGCCTGATTGGTGGAGTGTTGCAAAGATGGTTGTCCTTCTGGAAGGTTCTCCGTTCTGCACAGAGGAACTCTTGGGTTTTTGGTCACTTCCCTGACCAAGGCCATTTTCCACCGATTGCTTAGTTTGAGTCTTGGTGGTTCCAAACTTCTTCCATTTAAGAATGATAGAGGCCACTGTGTTCTTGAGGACCTTTAATGCTGCAGAAAAATGTTGGTACCCTTTCCCAGATCTGTGCCTCGACACAATCCTGTCTCGGAGCTCTACGGGCAATTCCTTCAACCTCATGGCTTGGTTTTTGCTCTGACATGCACTGTCAACTGTGGGACCTTATGTAGACAGGTGTGTGCCATCTCAAGCATAATCAAGGGAAACAGGATGCACCTGAGCTCAATTTTGAGTCTCATAACAAAGTGTCTAAATACTTATGTAAATAAGGTATTTCAGTTATTTTCTTTTTAATAAATTCAAAAAACCTGTTTTCGCTTTGTCATTATGGGGTATTGTGTGCAAATTGATGAGGGGAAAATGTATTTAATACATTTTTGTATAATGTTGTAACGTAACAAAATGTGGAAAAGTGAAGGGGTCTGAATACTCTCCAAATGCAATGTATAAAAAACAGTGAAATCATGTTTTTGACTGCACTGGGACTTTTAATTCTTGATTGTTGATACCAAAACATCATAGCTTGTTACTTAAAAGTAAACATTTGAGGTGGATCAGGTAATCATTCAGGCTATTTGATCTGTGATCTTCCAGTTCACCCAGAGGTTCCTGGCTAAAGAGCTGCCATTGTTACAGGAGGCAGAGACATCCCCTGGTGTGAACGGGGCCTTCATCTTTGTGTGTTGGCAGATGTACAATACATCTGAAGGACTGCAGGTGCTCAGGCCCTATGGCCTGCATGAGTGCATCGCTGCAGCCTTGAAAAAGGTAGTGTCTTCACTCTACCAAAAAGGGAGCAATATTTCCATCATATTACAGTTAAACTAAAGTACTTTGTTTTGTTGTGAGTATGGCAATACAAATTGCAGTTGTGGGCAGTTCTTTTAGCTAAATCAGACCCAGTAACTCAAAGCATCTGTTCATTGGCTTTGTCGTCAGTAAAAAAACAAATATATGCTACCAGTGGTGGAAAAAGTATCACATTTTCATACTTGAGTAAAAGTAATGATACCTTAATAGAAAATGACTCAAGTACAAGTTAAAGTCACCTAGTACAGTCTTAAGTAAAAGTAAAACAAGTATTTAGTTTTATTCAAAAGTATATGTAGTTGCTAAAATATACTTAAGTATCAAAAGTAGAAGCATAAATAATTTCAAATTCCTCATATTAAGCAAACCAAACGGCACAATTTTCTTGTCTTTTAAATTTACAGATAGCCAGGGGAACACTCCAACAAAACATTTGTGTTTAGTGAGTCCTTCAGATCAGATGCAGTAGGGATGACCAGGAATTTTATATTTTAAGTGTGTGAATTAGACCATTTTCCTGTCCTGCTAAGCATTTAAAATGTAATGAGTACTTTTGGGTGTCAGGGAAAATGTATGGAGTAGAAAGTACATTATTTTCTTTAGGAATGTAGTGGAGTAAAAGTAAAAGTTGCCAAAAATAGAAATATTGAAGTACAGATACCCTAAAAAACTACTTAAGTAGTACTTTAAAGTATTTTTTACTTAAGTACTTTACACCACTGTATACTACTATATCAAGTTATCAACCAATAAAAGGTTACATTAGCAAAACATGTTGGAAAGGAATATTTTAGGGTACGTTTATTAGCAGTTTTACTTTTTTGATTACTCTTTGCCAGCTAGCACTTATGATATGCTGTTGGCTGTCATGAATCATCGTCTATGCCTTTATCAATATTTACTTTTTATTTCACCTTTATTTAACCAGGGAGGCTAGTTGAGAACAAGTTCTCATTTACAACTGCGACCTGGCCAAGATAAAGCAAAGCAGTTCGACACATACAACACATAGTTACACATGGAATAAACAAACATACATTCAATACTACAGTAGAAAAAGTCTATATACAGTGTGTGCAAGTGAGATAAGATAAGGGAGTTAAGGCAATAAATAGGCCATGGTGGCAAGGTAATTACAATATACCAATTATACACTGGAGTGAAAGATGTGCAGAAGATGAATGTGCAAGTAGAGATACTGGGGTGCAAAGGAGCAAGATAAATAAATAAATACAGTATGGGGATGAGGTAGTTGGATGGGCTATTTACAGGTACAGTGATGTGAGCTGCTCTGACAGCTGGTGCTTAAAGCTAGTGAGGGAGATATGAGTTTCCAGCTTCAGTGATTTTTGCAGTTCGTTCCAGTCATTGGCAGCAGAGAACTGATATGAATTCAACGTAATCCTTAACCTAAGTTCACATATCAACCTCCACCTTACTAGTCTTCTCTCAAACATGTGAATGAAACATTAACTATTTCATTGGGTGTAGAAAAACATCTGAGCAATCCACTTCCTTTTACCTGAGTCGCCCTTCTAAAATATTCGGAATCATTTTTTGAGAGTTTACCAAAAACCGCTGGTAGGCTTGACAAGACAAACTGGCAACAGACAAGCAGAGAACACCGGTATAAATACACAGGAGATGGGGCAGATGGGCGACACCTGGAGGGGGGTGGAGACGAGCACAAAGACAGGTGAAACAGATCAGGGTGTGACATCAATGAGATGAAAACCTATATTCAATTTCTCCCACTCAAAATGAGGAAAAAGTTAGTTGAATTCGTAATGTGTTATCACGATGCTTTCAAACATCTAAAGCACAACCAAATTCCAATGTAACAACAATGTCAGATGTTTGGATTAGTTACCTAAAAGTCACCTAAAAGCGTTATCACTGTGATTTCAGCCATTTAGAAGGACAGCAAGGTTCAAATGGGAATACAAAGATATTTTGTATATTTATACAACAGATGAATGTGTTATCACTGTTGTTCATCTAATAGCAGAACCAAATGACCTGGATTGCAGTTGAACTTACATTAAAAGTACATGGTGCAAGTAATCAATGCTGTTCGTGATTCTGCACAGATTATTACAGCAATTGTGAAGATCTCCACAGACCCGCAACGACCTATGTATTCTGTCTTCAACATGCACGCTTTGTATGATTACATAAGAAGTGTATATTTACGGTAACCTCACAATATGGTCATGGATGTTTACCTCATGTTAAGGTTGAATTGAATGTTACATTAGTTTGTAAAATGGCCTTATCTGTAGGCTGTTTACTGGATTACAAAGGAATATTGATTTGTGTTTGGTTGTCAACGCAACCAAATATCAGAATTTGAAGGAGATTTATCTTCAATCTGTGCCACTGGTTGAGATGGAGGCGTGATTCCAACATATACGTTATTAATAATTAAAGCCAGATGGAACTATCCAAGCAGAAGATATCTCCTTCAAATGGTGATATTTGGTTGCATTGACAACGGAATACACTTTAATATTACTAAATATTACATTTTAATTCAACCAGAGCTTGAAACCCTAGGTCTATTGTATTGTCTATTCTTTGTTGAACCCTGTGTTGAATTGAAATAGTAGCTGTTGATGACTTTAGTATAATTTATGATACATGTGTGATAAGGTATGGATACGTTTGAGCTGCTCTGTTAAACTTACCCTTTGGAGTTTGATAGCAACATTGAATATATTTAGTTATGAAGAGCTCTCTCAATGTCATTTTCATAATAGCACATTGGTAATAGTCAGTGGCAATTATAAAAGCTAAACAGGGCTTGGTTAAAATCCTGGATGGGAGACCAAATAGATTCTCCAGTAGGAGGTGCTGCCAAGGCTATTTTTTTCTTCTTCTGATAGTGGATATAACATTTAAGATCTGACATGTTCAAGGTACAAATTCAAAATATTTTATACAAGGTTTGTCTGTTAAAAGTTGGTTACCATGATGACATAATCCTGTGGTTGAAATTTCACCCTCAAAACGACAGTTAATTACTTTTCTAAAATGTATTTTCCATGTAGATTCCAAATCACAATACGTTTACAAATTACTTTAAAACAACATTGATTTAACTTGTTTGTGCCCAGTGGGATATTGTCCAAGTTCATTATTGTGTGAGGGATGTAGTGTGTCAGGCAGGCAATGGAGGAGAACAGAAGAGAACTTTCTCCACTCTGCTAATAACTAATCCCTGTGAGCCCTGTGCTCCTATGGAGGAAGGTAAAAAGGCTGGAGGAGTGAGATTCAGAGCCCCTAATATCACTGCTGAACTCCTCATTATTGCTGTTCAGGTTACGGGTTCAGGGGAGAATTACAAAGGCTCTCTCTGAAGTTCTTTTCCCCCTATCATAGATGAGCTCCCTGTCAGAAAGGGATCCCACCCCGGTTCCCA
Source organism: Oncorhynchus masou masou (assembly GCF_036934945.1). Lineage (NCBI taxonomy): Eukaryota > Metazoa > Chordata > Actinopteri > Salmoniformes > Salmonidae > Oncorhynchus > Oncorhynchus masou. The sequence continues at coordinate 22,146,546 of NC_088230.1, read as the reverse complement.
GAGCCATCCTTGGCACATCCTCTCAGGAGCTGCAGAATATGTTCCTTTTGTTAGTGTCTCCCTCTGCAGCCAAAGGGTGCTTGTGGATCTATGATAATGATGTTGTGGTTTTATTTTCAGTCACCCTTCTGGCATGTTGTTAAGAAGGATAAATAAGATGGGGAAATCATGAGGATTCCCGTTATACTTTCGTTCTGCTGTCAATCCACACAGAGTGGTTTGGGAGGAGACTTTCCTGAACCTGAACCTTCTGAACTTTTCTGCCACTCTGCTCCTCCAGCATACTCCAGTTTCACCAAGAAACTACAGGTATTTTTATCATGTTATAGTCAACTCTTATTGCTTACTGGTGATGTGCATTGAGAATCAACACCATGGTAGGGATGAATAGGAAAAATTAAGTCTACTTCTGTACTTAGTATTTATGATGCCCAGCTATATACTGTATGTATATCATATGCTGGTACTATTACACTGAATGAGATGTATTAGTCTCTCATTAAGTACCCTTACTTCCCAGTGTATGCATCTTATACTGAAAACCTGGGCAGAAATCCCTGCTGCTTTAAATGACTAGAATTGTTTACATGCGCTTTTAATTACCCCCCTTGTTTTGCATACATTTTCCTCCGTATTCTAATTAAACTAATCTATTTTTAAATCACACCCTTGTTTTGTAATTAATTAAGGATCTTTACACATTAAATCAATCACTGTTTACATTTCTAAATGTTTTAAATCTTCCATTTCAGCTTGTAGTCCTATTTTTTTGTAAATTCCCATTACTTTGATTAATCCACAATAGTGGTGAAAATGTGCTTTGAATATTGTTTTACTTTTATCTTCATTTTCTATCAATTGTTTGAGCTAGAGATTTACATAAAGTCAATTAACATAAATATATGTATACACTTGAGTGCCATTTCAATATCCCAGAGTATAGAATAATGCCTCTGGCCTAACTAATGTGTTCCCATTTTAATAATAAACAAATATACTGCACACAAAGAATGAGGAATCACACACACACACACACACACTTTTGATTATGCAAGATAGTAAATTGCTTTTGGCTAATAACAATCATGGCCTACTTTTAATCTGTTATCACACTTTCCTCCAGGCAAGACCATGTGACAAGTTTGGCTACGGTGTGATGGTGACACAGGTAGCAGCAACAACCCCTGGTGTGGTGGCATTACACAGCTCAGGTACTAGCTACTACATGACAGTACTGATAGCAGTTTGAAAATACAATCATTGCACATTACACATGAATTACAGCTCAGTATGTTCTGGCAGGTTTCGTGCAGGCCTTAGTGGTGGAGCTGTGGTCGGTTCTGGAGTGTGGGAGAGAGGATGTGAGGGTCATCACCCCAAGTCCACCCGCATGGACTTCATTGACAGCAGCTGTGTGAATGTAAAATATCTTCTCAGTTTTTTACAGTTCTGTGTGCTTCCACACTCATGGTTTCCTTATGATTCCTCCTGAGGACAATCAGCAGGACAACTCAGCCTTGACATACACAATCAGCCTTCCTTATGAGGTCAGAGAGGACTTACTACAGAGACCAATAGAGTGCTCAAAACTGCATGAATGGCTGATCTGAGTTGGCAGATGTCAGTGAGCAGTGCTCTGATTGAAGTTGGCGTTATGAGTATTGCCCTTGTTGTGTTAGCTCTGCATGGTGGATGGTTAAAGGCTGTGTGTGAATGGTAGGTCTATACCAAGAATGGGCAACATACTGCCAATTCAATCTGGTTTGGGAAATTATTATTTGGGGATAAAAAACACCTCAGGCCACTCTTGAACGTCTAAAACTAGATACAAAAAGTATATAGAAATTCTAATGGACCTGCAGTATACGTTTTCAAATAACTGTCCTTTTTCTGGACCGCAAATATATTTGGGCTAACAAATCCGTCTGTGAAATTGTGAAATCCCGATGTGGCCCTCGAGATAAAATGATTGCCTAGCCCTGGTCTATACCATATTCAGACAAGATAGGAACCAGCCCAGCCATAGATAAAAACTACAGACACCAAACCTGCAAGAATGACAATGTGGGTTTTTAGATCTGCTTTGGTATGATTTATTCCCTAAATTAAATAATGGTGTCTGCCAGATAAATATCCTAGCTCTTCTTTTCTCATGTTTTATTTAAATCCAGTCTTTTGTATTCACTAATCTACAGGAAGTAATCTACTCATGTATTCACAGTTTGTATTTGTTTTTATTATGGATCCCCATTAGCTGCTGCCAAAGTAGCAGCTACTCTTCCTGGGTTCCATCAAAACTAAGGCAGTTTATACAATTTTAAAAACATTACAATACATTCACAGATGTCACAATATACTGTGTGCCCTCAGGCCCCTACTCCACCACTACCACATATCTACAGTACTAAATCCATGTGTATGTATAGTAGAGATTGACATGCATATTATTAATATTAGCTCTCTGTGTACATCCAAGGGCCAGCCGTGCTGCACTGTTCTGAGCGAATTGCAATTTTCCTAAGTCCTTACAGGCCCAATTTTCCTAGGGCCTATAGGACCTGTCTTGTTGATAGTGTTGTTAAGGCGGCAGAGGATCGCTTTATTATAGACAGACTTCTCCCCATCTTAGCTATTACTGCATCAATATGTTTTGACTATGACTGTTTACAATCTAGGGTTACTCCAACAGTTTAGTCATCTCAACTTGCTCAATTTCCACAAGATTTATTACAAGATTTAGTTGAGGTTTAGGGTTTAGTGAGTGTTTTGTTCCAAATACAATGTTTTTAGTTTTAGAAATATTTAGGGCTAACTTATTCCTTGCCACCCACTCTGAAACTAACTGCAGCTCTTTGTTGAGTGTTGCAATCATTTCAGTCACGGTAGTAGCTGATGTGTATAGTGTTGAGTCATCCACATACAAAAACACTGGCTTTACTCAAAGTCAGTGGCATGTTGTTAGTAAAAATGTTTTTTTTAAAGTAAGGGGCCTAAACAGCTACTAACTGATTCTAACTGGATTATATTTGAGAGAATTCCATTAAAAGGACACCCTCTGTGTTCTGTTAGACAAGTAACTCTTTATCCACATTATAGCAGGGGGGGTAAAGCCAGAACACATATGTTTTTCCAGCAGCAGACTATGATCGATAATGTCAAAAGCTGCACTGAAGTCTAACAGTTGGTGTTCTGTGCATCACTTTGAGTGTGATCTATCAATATGTCAGTCCTCTGATACCCCTACAGCAATACACACTGTCTGTAGCAGATGTGAATGTAATTGTCATCCTTTTGTTGAGAAGAAGTAGGTTATTTGCATGCAGAATAAATCTCTAGAGACTGATTGAGTAAATGTCTATAGTCCGAATTCCTTATTCCCACACTCAAAATTATTTTTAAGCCATTTGAATTGATAGAATGTGTTTCAGACATAAGGAAATGGATGGCTGCAAACTTTCTACTTTTAAACTCGGACAAAACAGAGATGCTTGTTCTAGGTCCCAAGAAACAAAGAGATCTTCTGTTGAATCTGACAATTAATCTTGATGGTTGTACAGTCGTCTCAAATAAAACTGTGAAGGACCTCAGCGTTACTCTGGACCCTGATCTCTCTTTTGACAAACATATCAAGACTGTTTCAAGGACAGCTTTTTTCCATTTACGTAACATTGCACAAATCTGACATTTTCTGTCCAAAAATGATGCAGAAAAATGTATGTAAAATGTATTCATGCTTTTGTCACTTCTAGGTTAGACTACTGCAATACTCTACTTTCCGGATACCCGGATAAAGCACTAAATAAGGTTCAGTTAGTGCTTAATACGACTGCTAGAATCCTGACTAGAACCTCAAAAATTGATCATATTATTCCAGTGCTAGCCTCCCTACACTGGCTTCCTGTTAAGGCAAGGGCTGATTTCAAGGTTTTACTGCTAACCTACAAAGCATTACATGGGCTTGCTCCTACCTATCTTTCCGATTTGGTCCTGCCGTGCATACCTACACGTACGCTACAGTCACAAGACGCAGGCCTCCTAATTGTCCCTAGAATTTCTAAGCAAACAGCTGGAGGCAGGGCTTTCTCCTATAGAGCTCCATTTTTATGGAATGGTCTGCCTACCCATGTGAGAGACGGAGACTCGGTCTCAACCTTTAAGTCTTTATTGAAGACTCATCTCTTCAGTAGGTCCTATGATTGAGTGTAGTCTGGCCCAGGAGTGTGAAGGTGAACGGAAAGGCACTGGAGCAACGAACTGCCCTTGCTGTCTCTGCCTGGACAGTTCCCCTCTCTCCACTGGGATTCTCTGCCTCTAACCCTATTACAGAGGCTGAGTCACTGGCTTACTGGTGCTCTTCCATGCCGTCCCTAGGAGGGGTGCGTTACTTGAGTGGGTTGAGTCACTGACGTGGTCTTCCTGTCTGGGTTGGCGCCCCCCCTTGGGTTGTGCCGTGGCGGAGAACTTTGTGGGCTATACTCGGCCTTGTCTCAGGGTGGTAAGTTGGTGGTTGAAGATATCCCTCTAGTGGTGTGGGGGCTGTGCTTTGGCAAAGTGGGTAGGGTTATATCCTGCCTGTTTGGCCCTGTCCGGGGGTATCATCAGATGGGGCCACAGTGTCTCCTGACCCCTCCTGTCTCAGCCTCCAGTATTTATGCTGCAGTAGTTTGTGTTGGGGGGCTAGGGTCAGTCTGTTATATCTGGAGTATTTCTCCTGTCTTATCCGGTGTCCTTTGTGAATTTAAGTATGCTCTCTCTAATTCTCTCTTTCTCTCTCTTTCTTTCTTTCTTTCTCTCTCTCGGAGGACCTGAGCCCTCGGACCATGCCTCAGGACTACCTGGCATGATGACTCTTTGTTGTCCCCAGTCCACCTGGCCGTGCTGCTGCTCCAGTTTCAACTGTTCTGCCTGCGGCTATGGAACCCTGACTTGTTCACTGTGATTACTATTATTTGAACATGCTGGTCATTTATGAACTTTTGAACATCTCGGCCATGTTCTGTTATAATCTCCACCCGGCACAGCCAGAAGAGGACTGGCCACCCCTCATAGCCTGGTTCCTCTCTAGGTTTCATCCTAGGTTTTGGCCTTTCTAAGGGAGTTTTTCCTAGCCAACGTGCTTCTACACCTGCATTGCTTGCTGTTTAGGGTTTTAGGCTGGGTTTCTGTACAGCACTTTGACATATCAGCTGATGTACGAAGGGCTATATAAATACATTTGATTTGATAGAATGTAGGAAAGAAACAAAAACAATTGCTGCACACAGACCTTGTCATAAAACCAAACTAACGTAATCTTGACCTTCGCTTTTCAGAACAATAAAATTATGTCTGACTGATTTGCCCTGACCCCTCCTGCTCCCCAGTCGTTCCTGTCCATGGTCAACCTGCTGTCCTCCCCCTATGCTGTGTGGGAGCTCTTGGGACAGCAGCCTCTGCCCAGTAAGGCTGAGTACAACCTAAGGGAGATGCCCATCTCCCCCACAGTGAGTCTTGACCTCAACACTGACCCTCACACACTATGAGGAGAATGCTTGACTTGTCATACACTTGTATGACTTCTAGGTTGGATACGGTTTCACATCAGTTTGTTCAGAGGATGCTCCCCATAAATAACATGGGTTGTTTAAAACTTTTAAAAATGTGAAAAAGAAGAATGTTTAGTTGAGATTATGCAGCCAATATGAAAGATAAGGTGTGGTTGCAGTCCCAGGTTCTACCATAGGAGGGCATACTTACACTGTGTGCAAAAAGGACGTGTGCTTCTTCAGACAGCCAAATCAATAACTACTGCACGTTATCAGTATTTAGGTAAGAATTCATTATCTACCTTTCACATCATCACAATCTTCCCATCCTTTTCACTCTGTTTTGTTCCTCTTTGCCACAGGATTTGATTGATAGGCTGATTGCCGTGAATTCAATGTGAAAATTCATTCACTGTTCAACTATGAGCAATCTCACACATTTGGCCTGAGTTAAGATGAATTCTGTTCTCCGATCTTCCTTTCAGAATGAATGGGGAGCAGGAGCACAAAGGCACAGCAGCGCATACATTGTGTGGTTTACCATCTGATTAGCCTGTTGTGTCGCATCCATACATCCTTCACCCATTGATCAATATGAGATTGACTCTTTGCTTTATGCTATGTTTAAACCACATGGACTGCCTGATATAATAATTCCGCTATATGAAAAGAGCTATTCTCAGAATTGAGTCATGTCTATTTTATTTTTCTTTGAAAAGCATTCTTAGTTGAATTAAGTATTGCTGTACTGAGTCCCTCTTTTAGACACAGAGAAGACTCATTAATATAACACTAATGCATTTACAACAGATAAGACCCCACCATGGCTATTTAAGCTACCACAAAGGGTGTTCTTATTTTTTTGTAATTTCTTCATTCTTAACATGATTTGATGTGAACATTTATTTTGCTTATATTGCTCACTTATTTTTTGTTCACTAAACCTCTTCGGAGAATACTTTTGGAAAGGGCAATGTATTCCACACACACTCCAAACAAACGCTAACTTTCCTCAGTGTAAACACAGCTCGTGCTTTCACTTTAACTAAACCACACTTCCAGTGGTTATAGACATGTCACTGGATGGCCTCTGCCTCTCTCTTGTCTCTCTGGGGAGAGGTCATCATTACTGAGCCACTGTCCTTTCTCACGTCCTCATTTCACCCAAAAACTGTCAAAGCTGTCAGTGTGTCGCTGGAGTGGCTGGCGGGACATCACAGGGAGAAGGACCGGCTTGAGTGGGTGTTAGTTCACAGTTTGTTAGGGTTTCTCTGCACTGATCTCCCGAAGTGAACACAACAGCTACATCTTCAAAAGGACTGTAGAATCTAGAGACAGTTCATTCCGGCTGAAACTAGTTGAAACCATAAAAGGTTAGATTTTGATCTGAATGGTTAACAGTGAAGGATGAGGTGGAAAATGGACAGCCTACAGAACTCACAAAGCCATTCTGTCTTCCAGTGGACATCAAATTGAATGACTGAAGGTGCCCATGACAATGGGGGCGTGATGACAGTTCACAGCATCACAGAAATGAATAATTTTGCTTTGACAGGATGCTCCATCACGGCAACAACTCGCACCTCTCCTTGCTTAACCAGATCACATTTCCATCTTCATGTCAAAGTCAAAGGGAATCCTTAGCGATGGCCGCCTCAGTCAAATGGAGCGCAAGTCAGTGTTGGTGTCTCGCGGAGGTTGGAGCGGTGGCGGAGACTGCAGATGAAAGAGCCTGAGCTACACTCTTGGGAGATACCTGCTCAGCTCCACCATATATGCTAAATAGATCAATTAAGAGACTGTTGTTTTGGAAGTGGAAGGTTTCCTGTTGACAAAACCATGCGGCTGTGTAATTTTCTTGAGCGGTTTTATTCAGTGTTCATTTCAGCAGCACGTTGGCTCCCAGTTGTCATGCTTAAAGTAATGATAATGAATTGCCCTCATGCTGCACTCCTAATCAGAGCCTTCTAATGGTATGAACAAATATGGAGCTCCTCACTCCCTGAATGCAGGACGAACATGTGTAATGTTTACTGGCTCCTGACTGGCTTCTACGGAATCTTTCACTTATAGTTAATGATTAGAATAGTTGAATTCTTTCTGTTCTAGGACTGGTATTTTTTCCTGTTTACAATAACTTGCATTCCTGCAGTTTGGTGTCTGTGTTGAAACAATGCTATCTTGAATTGCTTCCAGGTGTCCCAAGATTGCTTTGGTCCCAGCTGTGCAAATTTTGGTTGATTACAGCTTCAGTATGTTGTGTTGCTGCCCAAACCCTATAAAATGGGCTTGTGTTACTGTCACAGCAAAGAGACAAAGCTGATATGAACAGACTGCTCGGTAGTAAATCCCATCATTATTAGCCATTAGGGAGGGAAATATCTGTCACTTAACAATGACACGCAGGGTTGTCCTGTTTTACTGCTCACTTCCACCTGCCTGTTTTATGTCACCGTTGTTATGTCCCCGTCACATCCCGCCTGCATCCGCTTTCATGATGTATTACTCTCAACTGCTGCGTTAATGTTGAAATCTATTTCCACAATTCAGTTAGAGATTCTTTCTCCCTATTATGCAAAGCACTCTGGCTTGGCCCTCTGTGGAGTCTGCTGATATACAAGGCAATAAGGCAGGCGAGCGGAAACGAATAATAACTTTTATAAGACCTGGGAAAAAATACAACATACTGTCCATTACAGGTCTGAAGGCAGTAGGCAGCTAGACCCAATGGGTTTTCAGAGGAAGCACTCTAAATCAAATGGTTAACTAATTTTATACGTCTGTACGATCTGTAATTGTATGTCCTTGAGAAGTGACATTTGTTTATCTATGTATTTTCATGTACTTTCAGATTACTAAGTGTGTGATGCTGCAACCTAGACTCCCTCCTGTATCTTAAGTCACAGTACATCATTTACGACATGTTGTTGCAATGTCAGAAGGACAACATCACCGATACATTGTCTGGTGAAGTGTATTTGAAAAGCTGTTTGTTTTCCTGTGCCTCATAATGTTATGACAGGCTGTGGTTCCACCGGTAGTCTAATCACGACAAAATGAGAAATTGATAATTTGCCTTGTCACAGTAAAATGAAATATAGCGTAAACAAAAGGCCATTTCCAAAAGTGTCTTTTGAATGCCTCCATAATGGATATTGTGACTGGTCATGAATTGAAATTCTGTGAATTGTCTGGTCACGAAAAAATGTGCCTGCAATGCACGGCAGTTTTGTTTATGAATTAGAGATCACCTAATTTCTCCTCCCATTTTTGTATCCCCTCCCCCATCTTCATCATTGATGGTCTGTCTGTTGAGAGGAACCACATCCTGGTGCGTATGAGTGCAATTGGAGGACTATCGGAGAGGAGACTTCCCCCTAGGGCCCTCCAGAAGGTCAGTGATCTTCTACTCGCACCCCTTGGCTTAACATAAAGAAGAGGAAGTCCTGAAACTAGTTGCAGGTGTATAAAATCGAGCACACAGCCATGCGATCTTCATAGACAAACATTAGGAGTAGAATGGCCCATACTGAAGAGCTCAGTGACTTTCAACGTGGCACCGTCATAGGATGCCACCTTTCCTACAAGTCAGTTCATCAAATTTATGCCCTGCTAGAGCTTCCCCGGTCAACTGTATGTGCTGTTATTGTGAAGTGGAAATGTCTAGGAGCAACAACGACTCAGCCATGAAGTAGATCACACAAGCTCACAATGGTAAAAAGCGATTGTCCTCGGTTGCAACACTCACTACTGAGTTCCAAACTGCCTCTGAAAGCCACTTCAGCAATATAACTGTCAGGAGCTTTATGAATTGGGATTCTACGGCCGTGCAGCCGCACACAAGCCTAAGATCACCATGTGCAATGTCAAGTGTCGGCTGACTGCGAGCCAGGCCTAATCGCCTAACATCAGTGCCCGACCTCACTAATGCTCTTGTGGCTGAATGGAAGCAAGTCCCCTCAACAATGTTCCAACATCTACTGGAAAGCCTTCCCAGAAGAGTGGAGGCTGTTATAGCAGCAAAGGGGGGACCAACTCCTTATTAATGCCCATGATTTTGGAATGAGATGTTTGACAAGCAGGTGTCCACATACCTTTGGTTATGTAGTGTATTTCTGCCTGACTATGGTAAGGGTATTAGTTATGCAGCAATAATTTTCCGATAGGTGAATCAAGATTTTGTTGTTTGAAGTTCTCATATGAAGGGTTTGGGTGAGCATGACTGTCATTAGCTGTGGAGTTGGGGGCAAGGACAGGGTCTCTTGAACAATGCTGTTCATTCAGCCACAAGATCTCCACCTGGTGCCAAGGATCCTCCCCTGGTTAATTAATGCTTTAAAACCTTTCCTTTCATTACAGTTCTGCTTTGCCTGTCGTGTAAATATATAAACGTGGGCTATTCAAAGCACTCAATACAAACAATACCCCCTTAATCAGTAGAGGCCTTGAAAAAAAAGACATTTATAAATGTAATGCCTGAATGGGAACATCAAGCATTAGTTGACATTAGAGATTAAGGCTAGAGAGGCTAATTGAAATTCTAAACAAATGTCTGTGAGGTGAGGTGGTACTTTAGATTCAGACACAATGTCAATGTTGTTTAAAAGGTCAGGGCTTCTGAAATAAAAGATGGCTCTGATTGCATAATAGAGGCTATAGGCTCTCCTGAAAGTAAAGTAGGATATGAATGATTGCATTTGGTAGTCAGTGAGTGAGTGATGTCTTTTGGTTTTGTCTGTAGACTCTGAGATAAATGCCTTCCTGGCCTCCACTAAGGACACAGAGAAGGATGGGAGCTGGATGGATATCTGCAGGAGACAATACTGTAAAGTCATGACCACCAAGTCCAACATTGTCTCAGCAAATGGGGGTGATATATTATGATGTTATGTATATAAAACATTTTTAAAGATATTACTGGTCAGGTCACATGGTCAGAGCGAGATTTTTTGTGGATTTTGAATAGTTTATCAATAAAACCTGGGAATCCATATTTCAAATGTTCTTGCCATTCCAATATGCCACAATCCACACTGTATTTGAAAATTATAGCGCTGTTGGGTTATAACTCAGCTGTTTTATATTCAAACTACAGACAGGGACCAGAGTTTGTTAACATTTGATAGTCCATTACATTCCCATGAATAAATGGATGATAAATTTGTCAGTGGATGAAATGATAGGCCCATATTGGGTGTGCTGCTAGACTACTAGATAATGAAGAACCAATATCTCTCTGCCTACAACTGCAAATGTATAGATGATCACTTTACCGTTATTTACTGTTACTCAGGCAAAGATGACTAATTTACCCACGTAAGATTTTCATTTACTGTAACATGTACTGTACTGTTGCACTCTCTGAGGGTGTTTATGTCATTGATTGGTTGCTATTCATGTCATTGTGTGTTCAATTGCTTCCTCTGAATGTCACTTCAAAGAGTTCCATTCTGAGTTATTGGTTGTGAAGGGATTGCGGTGTACAGAGTAAGAGACTTCCTGATTGCTTATTTCATTCAGAGACAAATAACCACCCAGGACGAAGGCTTTTGATGTATCTTAGAAATAAGAAAAAATGTCTACACAGAGCTTCCTTTCTTTATATAATAGATAAACAAGATGCTTGATTACCTTACTATATTCCCTGCTGTGTGTATAATAAAGGCAGCACAATTTGTACTTGCCTGATGTAGCATTGAAGATAAATGGCTTTTCCAAGGCCTCTGTGATGTTCCTAAAACCCACTGTGTGTTTCCTGTCTCCGCCTCAGTCCTGGCTGATCCACTGTGTGTTTCCTGTCTCCGCCCCAGTCCTGGCTGATTTACTGTGTGTTTCCTGTCTCCGCCTCAGTCCTGGCTGATCCACTGTGTGTTTCCTGTCTCCACCTCAGTCCTGGCTGATCCACTGTGTGTTTCCTGTCTCCACCTCAGTCCTGGCTGATCCACTGTGTGTTTCCTGTCTCCGCCCCAGTCCTGGCTGATTTACTGTGTGTTTCCTGTCTCCGCCCCAGTCCTGGCTGATTTACTGTGTGTTTCCTGTCTCCGCCCCAGTCCTGGCGGATTTACTGTGTGTTTCCTGTCTCTGCCCCAGTCCTGGCTGATCTACTGTGTGTTTCCTGTCTCCTCACCAGTCCTGGCTGATTTACTGTGTGTTTCCTGTCTCCGCCCCAGTCCTGGCGGATTTACTGTGTGTTTCCTGTCTCTGCCCTAGTCCTGACTGATCCACTGTGTGTTTCCTGTCTCCGCCCCAGTCCTGGCGGATTTACTGTGTGTTTCCTGTCTCTGCCCCAGTCCTGGTTGATCCACTGTGTGTTTCCTGTCTCGTCCCCAGTCCTGGTTGATCCACTGTGTGTTTCCTGTCTCTGCCCCAGTCCTGGTTGATCCACTGTGTGTTTCCTGTCTCGTCCCCAGTCCTGGTTAATCCACTGTGTGTTTCCTGTCTCGTCCCCAGTCCTGGCTGATCTACTGGAGAAGGCTGTGTTGAACCTCTCTGCTTTGCTGTCAGAGCATTTCTTCCCCCTGCACAATACAAAGGATAGGGTGAGCTGAGGAGCTTACTGTCTCCCTCCCAGCCCCTCAGGGTCTACCTGGGTCTAGTGGGCAAGAGAGAGAGAGAGAGAGACTGTCTGCCATGGGGCATGTCTGTGGAACATAGAGGAAAGACAGGCCTGGCAGGAACATGCTGCAGCCCTATGACGTCGACATGCTTCCATACCATGTCAGAAAACGATCTCCCTCTGACCTTTACATTTAATTGATATGGAAAGGTGTGTGTCCTGCGCCGGGCCCTTTTATCTTGTAAAGGAATGACAATGGAGATATTACCCTGACAGCCACTCCCAGTCTCCCACCCAAAGTGCCTTACTGAAATGTCGGTAGACCTCCCAGTCCTTCATGCAGACTTCTTGTTCATTATTCATAAACTGCTTAAAAATTCATCACATCTTAAATTTGTATGAATTTTGTCTTGAAGTTATTCCAGTGGCGACACTTTTATTAATTACAAGTAAAGAGAAAATGATAGAACAAACGCTCCCATCCCCGTCACTTTCACAGCTTTGTTATCTATAATTAACTGTGTTTTAATTAGTGATGAGTCACTCATCTGTGTGGACATCTAATGACAGGACAAATCAGCATCCACCACTTAAATAGAACCAAACCTTTTAAATGCAACTCAAATATTGTTATTTTCCCCAGTGTTATAATCATTTTGCATGTATTATTTATCTTGTACAAAGTGCTCCATCATGACATCTGGCTCTTTGTCCAGAAATCCAAAGACAGGTTATTTACTGTTCAGTGGAGGCCTCACTCTGAAAAATTGTAAGCGCATTCTCTCCATCTCATCACTAGTTACAGTATTTAACTTTCCCTTGAAGCTCAAAGGATCCTCAGTGCCTTGGTGCTCTTTCATCCAAACTGGCCTCATAATGCTATCAACACACACTAATGTTTCCAGGGTCCACCGAGACCTCAATGTTGCCCATTATTTATTGATGGGAGCGAGCTTCAGTAACTTCAGTCCAGTCAATGATGGCCTGGCATTTCTAAGGCATTGGTGTTGATTTTTAAATCTTTGTTTTCATGTTTTTGTGGAGCTTAGTTTTATGGTTTCCCGGAAACCTAGAGGCTAATAGCATACCTTTATAACCTGTGAGACCCCTTCCCTTATGTGTGTTCCTTTATGTGTTCCTGTACAATTCTGTTAGTCAATGAGAAATAATACATGGTTGACTTGGTAACATACTGTAGGTGTAGAGGTCAGTCCGTGTTTAATTGAGACCTGTAGGTGTTTTAGTCCTGACGTCTGGATCAATACCATATATGTTCAGAATGTATTCTTTCCCCGCTTCGCTTGCTTAACTCAGGCCAAACGAACACTGGAGTCTCTGTGTGAGATATGCTCATCAGAACGGAGCTGTACTCTTGGGCTGTAGCTCACAATGGACGGTGAATCATAGAGAAAGGGAAAAAAACTCTCCATCTCCCCCTCAGTCACACACTCTCCCATGCCCTGTTTTCTCCTTTCCTCTGTCAAGTTATTCCTCTCACAAAATGGTCCATCAGGGGAGCAGCTGTCATAGCCAGTGTGGTTTGACACTCTTTCCCTCTCTTGTCATGGCTTGTGATTGACATCAACAATAGGCTCAGAGATTTGCTCAAGTTCAGGGGCTGCCATTGTGCAGAGCAGAGCCATTTTCTGGAGCCTTAACCCTGTGAGCTCCTCCACATCTCTCCCAGGCATTTCTCACAGGCTCATCTATCAAGAGGCAACAATGGCAGACAGAAGAGAGAAGTCATTCATCTCCATTAGATTGTAATTGCAATCAGGAAGTGGGGTTCGCTGACATTAATACGGAGGGGAGAGTAGTTTCCACAGAACTGCAGCAGTCAGTCTGGGTTTACTTCACTCTTATCAAGGTCATTTTCTCAATTAAAGCATGCATTGGTTTCTATGATGAATACAGATCGCTCGTCTGATCGTTTCTGCAGTGTATCACATAGAGGTGTGATTAGGGTTCGTGTCATTTCGCCAGATGAGCGAGCTTTGGCAAAGCCACGTTCTCTTTGCTTTGCCGCAGTCATTGAATTTAAATTTTTATTCATGGCTGGGGAGCACGATTGTGTAAACCCCTGGTAATTTCCCGTCCCTTTATTGCCTGTTTTATAGCATCGGAGAGCGGCGTAAAGGCTGGCAGCCTGTCATCTGTGGACCAGCTGGGGATTCAGGCCTCTCTCAGGTACGCCGTCTGCATCCTCAAAGTCTAACTGAACCTTGCAGCTTTGTTTCAATCCCCTCAGTAAGCACCAGCCATTTTCTCAGAGAGGGTACTCAGCGACCAATAAACATAACTAAAATGATTACAGAATTATACTGTGATCAGCGGTATTACAGAGACATTCTAGAACAATAGGTAAACTTTCTATGAACTCCTTTAAGATATGTCATACTGTCTTTGGGCAATATGCTAATGAACAGAAGAGCATTAAAACAAGGCTCATTTGTGCTAATTATATCCTTCCATTTTCCCTAATTGTTCTGATTGCACACCTCATAATTTGTTGAATAAATGAGTCAAAGTGTGATCTAGAACCCTGAATATTTTCTAACGTACTTTGTGATGTCTTTGTGACATCGGCCACCATAAGATCAGTAGAGCCCTGTTGAATTTGTGTCAGTTTGTGTTTGTTTGTAGGTATGGGAGATATCTGAAGTTATTGAGCAATGAATTCGAGCAGGAACTTGGTCTTTTGGTGAAGCTTTGCCAAGAGCTCCTCTCTCAACAGAGAGCTAAACTCACATCGGAGCTTTGTATCCTTATCAGCTATCTATGTTTGACACCCGCACGAATCACAAAGGGACTGACTTAGCCTCCACAGACAATTCCAGGGTCAGTAAAGTGATAACTCTATTATTCTCCCTCAGAGGTAGAAGAGATATGTCTTTTTTCAAGGACTCATCATGAACACTCAGGCTTTTAGAAACTGACCTTTTCCATAACAGAGTGACACCTGTAGTTCTGCCGAGACTCCTCACTTTATTCCCTGGTAAGAACCTCTCATGGTTATGCTCTGTTTTAAATTCTGATTCATACTTCTCTGTTTAGCATCATGACATGACTGGCCGCTTCCACTCCCCTGCAGTACGTGCCTGTCAATCACATTGAGAAGGCCCACTGGGTCCAGCCTCAGCCCCCTCAATCTGTAACCCCTCTCTCCTGCTGCCTACTGAGACTGACCTGTGGTGCGCTAGGTAAGATGCTGTGATTGTTGTAGTGGACCTCTCCCTAACATTAGAGGGGGGGGGGCAGTCAGACAGGCCCAGAAGTTGCACTTTGTTAGAGCTTCTCCTTGACACCCCCCACCAGACACTCTGCAGGGAGCCTAAACCTGCCACGACTGGTTTGACTCATGGCTGGAGAAATGGAAAGAGAGAGACACAATTTTCTGCATGTTTTTTCAAAAAGATAGATTTAGATGCAGGATACTACCCTCCACAACATAACCTTCACTCCAAATCAAAACTCCAAACCTACAACCTGATTTGACAAAATTACCTGGAAAGATTCCTACTACCAAAGATTCCTATTTCCAAGCTATACAGCATATACTCTGGCAAACAAGCAACATAAACCTGAAACACCATCCAACCTGGAACTGAGTGAGTAATGTTTAGTCTGAAGCTATTTTGAGAGCCAAGAAGAAAAATGCATTACAATGATATATTTTACTTTATAAGGACTGAATGCTAAGTTAAGGCTACCAAGCTTGCTACGACAGAACAGATACAACTTCAATTAGCACTGAGGTCTGAAGTGAGAGGTGTCAAATCCTTTGAGCCCAAAAATGTCAGGAGATTTTCACAGCCTACCCCACCTAAATCCAGAGGCCTTTGAAGCCCCCTCCTGCTGTTCAGAGACCATCCCCTGGCATTTTCTGCTTGTTGCCATCTAATGCACATTCAAATGTCATAAATCAACACTGCAGAGCTCTCCTTGTCCTCTGCCGTGCCCTGATTGTATTACTGCTGATGGTATCTGGAAATGTGCATGTGCACCCTGGCCCATCTACTGTTGCTAACCCCAATTTTGACTTGTCCTCTGATATCAGCTTCACTGATTTCTGCTCTCGTAAAAGCCTGATGTCTGGACATTAATACTAGAAGTTTATCACCTAAAATGGATCAGTTCAGATGTGTTGGTCATTACTGAGACATGGTTGAGGAAGAGTGTTTTTGAACCCTGATGTTAACCTTTCTGGTTATAACCTTTTTCTGCAAAACAGATCTTTCAAAGTTGGTGGATATTGCAATCTTTACCAAGGAAAACCTTCCGTGCTCGATTGTCTTCACCAAGTCTGTCCCCAAACAATTTGATTTGCTGGTTTTACGCATTAAACTTTCAAATAGCTCTTTTTTGACTGTTGCTGGGTGTTATCGTCCTCCATCTGCACCGGCCTGTACCGTACCTGCCCCAAGCTCTCTCCTGGCCCCTTACACTAAGTCTGAATTTGTCCTGCTAGGTGACCTAAACAGGGACATGCTTAAACCTCCTGACCAAGTCCTAAAGCAAGGGGACTCCCTAAATCTTTCTCAGATTATTACCTTTCCCACAAGGTATGACTCCAAACACCCACCAAAGGCTACTTGATGTCTCCTTGATGTTATTCTCACAAATAATCCTGATATGTTTCAGTCTGAGGTTTTCTGTAACGACCTTAGTGATCACTGTTAGTGATCACAGCCTGTGTTCGTAATGGCTGCTCAGTGAAATTACCTGTCCTGATTTGTAAGGGTGCTCTCGAGCGGCTAGATGTTCTTTACCATTCGGCCATCAGATTTGCTACCAATGCTCCTTATAGGACACATCACTGCACTCTATGCTCCTCTGTAAACTGTAAATCTGTATACCCGTCGCAAGACCCACCGGTTGATGCTTATTTATAAAACCCTCTTAGGCCTCACTCACCCCCTATCTGAGATATCTACTGCAGCCCTCATCCTCCACATCCAACACCGGTTCTGCCAGTCACATTCTGTTAAAGGTCCCCAAAGCGCACACATCCCTGGGTCGCTCCTCTTTTCAGTTCGCTGCAGCTAGCGACTGGAGCGAGCTGCAATAAACACTCAAACTGGACAGTTTCTCTCATTCAAAGACTCAATCATGGACACTCTTACAGACAGTTGTGGCTGCTTCACGTGATGTATTGTCGTCTCTACCTTCTTGCCCTTTGTGCTGTTGCCCAATAATGTTTGTACAATGATTTGTGCTGCTACCATGTTGTGCTACTGCCATGTTGTGTTGCTACCATGTTGTTGTCATGTTGTGTTGCTACCATGCTGCACTGTCATGTGTTGCTGCCATGCTATGTTGTCTTAGGTCTCTCTTTTTGTTTTGTCCTATATTTTTATTTCATTTAAATGTTTTATTCCCAGCCCCCGTCCCCGCAGGAGGCCTTTTGCCTTTTGGTAGACCGTCATT
The DNA here is from genome assembly GCF_036934945.1 of Oncorhynchus masou masou. Taxonomy (NCBI): domain Eukaryota; kingdom Metazoa; phylum Chordata; class Actinopteri; order Salmoniformes; family Salmonidae; genus Oncorhynchus; species Oncorhynchus masou. The sequence goes on along the minus strand of NC_088230.1, from coordinate 22,129,038 downwards.
GTAAATAAGAATTTGTTCTTAACTGACTTGCCTAGTTGAATAAAAAATTATAACCCTGCTCACATCGGCCTTCCTCTGGCCCGCTAGGCTCCATGGATCGATGAGTCCAGCAGCTCACCCCTCGCTCTCCCAGGAAGGGACTGAATACCAAGAGGCCTCCAGTCTGACGAATAGAACTTAGTTGTCTCTGCTGTCTCTCCTCTGTCTCTCTCTGCCTTCCATTTGCATGCAGCTTAAGGAGTAATCAAGAAAGAGGATGTGAAAAGTATGTAAGGAGATAAACATTTCTTTTATTTGGTGGGACCTTCTACTGAATCCTGCTGCAATTGGATTATTATGAAATACTGTCGTTTGTATGGCTGTGCATTGGTAAGATGAGTTGCATTTTAATACTAAATATTCTCGCCCCAATTTATGCAACACGAGCCAAATCATACACGTTTTGAGTTATGTTATCGTTTCTATCTTTGCAGACTAGGGATTCTTAATGCCTCATGTTTTCTTGATGGAAATGGTGAATATGATGAGATTATGGTAGCATAGTCATTACCATTGTCCCAATAAAATGTGGAAACGGCAATCTCTCTCTCTGCAGATGCTGGTGAATACTCTGAAGTTAATAGAGTTTCAGGGGTAAGAATATGTCTTGAAAATGGTAATGCTACCGTGGACGAGTTTGCACAAATGATTATAGTTCTTCATAGCTCTGCCATCCGAGCAGCAGTGCATGCAAATCAGGATGTATGCAGACAGATGGGAGTATGCACACCATGTTGCCAATGAAGGAGAATTTCTAAACAGCGGTGGAATAAATCCTCTGTACATTTGATGCGATTGATCCTGTCAATACCTCAGAAAACAGGGACAAGTAATTAAGTAGTAGTAGCAAATTGACTGTGTTCCCAGTGAACATACACACACACACACACACACATACTGCATTCCTCGAAAGCATTCAGGCTCTGACAATTCTGTTGTTTTGAGGAAAATGAGGAGTGAAAATCAGACAAAGCAGCTGTCTGTCTGAATTTTCACACGTTTACCTATTAACCAACAGAGCTGGGCTTTTGGAGTTAAAGTTCTCTGCGCTGTACATTTTTTATTTAATTTGCCTTTTAGGTTCACCTCTACATGGAGATTGCTCAGTCTGGCATCTATCCAGTCTACTTATAACACACTATGTAGAGATGCTGCTGAAGCCTGAAATGCCACTGGTCTTCTCTACCTTCAGGATATCCGGTTTTAGCCCCTCCCAGGTACAATATCACCCTATGTCCTTTCACTTTCCACTGTTTTCACAGGATTATATTATAATCAAATGGATACCCTTAATTACTATTTTGACCTTGGTTTCAACCATTGAAATGGAATAGAAATGATTTTTCATGAAACTGTGTAATACGTTTTCTACAAGGTCACAGCCACACATATTCTCTATAAAGAAGCTCAGAACTGAGGTTGCAGAATCCCTCTGCTGTTCGGCTTGCCACACTTGATTCCCTTGACGTAAACGTTCATGTCCGAACAAAGAGTTCACCTTGAAAGTCTTGTTTTTGATCTCATCTTCTTTTGGCTCAGTCTTCCAGGCCGACTGTCATCTCGTATGTGTCAACAGGGACTGAGTATCTTAAGCTAAAGAGTTTACAGTATAGATTTAAAGTCCTTGGGTGCAAACTATTGCATCCACCTTCCCAATCACACCTCTATATATCAATCCAGTATGTTCTTGCCATGAATGAAATTATGACATAATACGTTTTGATAACATGACAAAGCAGGAATCACTAATGAAACTGACCTTCAGATGAGGTCACCTCCATCAAGAATGGCAATATATTATTGTGCACCTGCAGCTATGCCACATCATCTGGGGTTGCTAGGAGAGATATTCAGAGACTGTAAACATCACAGGCAGCTGGTGGCACCTTAATTCAGGAGGACAGGCTCATAGTAATGGCTGTAATGAAATAAATTGAATGGTCTCGACACATCAAACACATGGTTTCCTTGATTCAATTCACTTAATTCCAGTCATTACTATGAGCCATCCTCCCTTCACCAGCCTCCTGTGGTAAACATACAGAGTAAATTGCAGTGTGGAGTGAGTGGGTGGAGGAGCTAGCAGAACAGTCTGGGACTGGCCTTAGCTCTGTCTGACTGAATAGTTCAAGTTGAATGTCACTTCTTTCCCCTCAAAATACTGTTATTGAGAAGACCGTTAGACAGTTAGAAAGACCTATAAAGGGTGTCAAGTGTACTGTTGATTTTAAGGATGAATCTGTTCTTACAAAAACAACTTAGAAGTTGTCATTGTTTTAATTTAGGCAAGATAGGAGCTTGATTACAATACATTATGCATTGAAAATAATGATTGTCCTCTGTGTGGTTCAGTATCTTGGGTAGAGAAACAAGACAGTTAATTATGGTTAGAGTCAAGCTCTCCAGTTAATTTTGTAGCGTCAGTAGGTAAAGCACATGATAGACGCCATACAACCACTCAGCATGCTCCACAACACCACTGTCTCAAAGCCTCAGTACTTATTTATCCAAGTCATGTGGATTAGATTAAAACATTCATAACCCTTAATATCATCCCTTCATCTGTGTCATTTTCTGGTTTACATTCTTAGTGTGGGTAGGTGTTTTTCCAGATGTGTCTGCACTGGCTGTGCCAGTGTTTCTCAGACCAGTCCAGGTAGTTCCAGATCTGCCACTATGTGTCCACCTGTGTGATGATGCGGCTGAACTACCAGACCCAGGACCTTCGGGTCTTCCTTAAGGTGAGTCTGGCTGGCTGTCAGTCACACTACCTGCGGCACCGCAAAGCCCTGAAACACTGAGACACTCTCCATAGAGTACAGTCATATTCATGCAGCTAGAGCTAGTGAATTTGTCCACAAGAGATAACAACTGAGTCACAGCTCCATCAACAGATTATTAGTAGTTTGACTAAAATATTATATCATGGTCTTATCTGGAGATATTCTTGTGATGAATTGTAGCTTGCATTTTGCCTCAAATACAGCTAGACAGAAACATGCTTACGCAATTTCCTCATTGTCCTTGGTTCAAGTTGGACAGTGTGAAACATGCTACTTTGTAAATGTTCATTGAGGTTCACACTTTGAAAAATAGGGGATCCGTTTTAGACAGACAGTCAGATGGGTTTGTTGGGTTTTGGAAGTATCCGCAGCTGCTTAGTACATCTATATTTCATCTCAATTAAACATTTAAATGGAAATGATATGTTACAATTGTTCTGGATGTCAGTCTGCAGCTCGATGCGGTGGAAGACAGAGTGTAAAAAAAGCATTGCCGGTGACTCAAATGCTACCTGAATCAAATGGCAAGTAAAGCCTCTCTTTGTTACTCAAAATTCAAAAGACATTGCCTGTCACTACACAATGCTGCCATAGGTTCTCAGCAAACTATCTGCTCTGAGATATTTTTTAAAGTGCATTCCTAAATGTTTTCTCTCGTCCTGCTTCTCTCTATCAGTAACAATGGGAGCAAGGCTACAGTACAGTTGGTATACCTAACTTGTTGTATGAATTCTTATCTGTTCACTCTTCACTTTTTGCACATTTGATGGTGTTTACAGCTCTTTTCTGGGTGACAAGTGATGAAGACTCAGGAAAAATGACATTGGTCATTTGGGTGGCTTTTCATACAAAGATTGCCATTATCAACTTGGAACAGGAAGGAGCAGGAAGAAATGTCACTGCATTAAGTAGAATGTTATTCATGCTAATCCCACATTTATCACCACAGCACTCCCTTGTTTTGACAGGGCAAGTAAGTGAATGTGCTCGTGAGCATAGATAACAGGTCTGCCTTAGAGCAGGGTGCTGGGGGCGCTGGTTTGGAGATGACCTAACCCATTACAGATAGAAGCATGTCTGGTCTATGGAATTCCAAAATAAATGTATTCTCAAATATTTTATTTTCTCTTTTACGCTGTATGCACTGAACTGACATGCATGAGGGTTTCTGACACTCCGATGTTCAAATTAAAGGAATTAAATAGTCTATAATGCGCCGCAGCACTCAATTCAGACAGTGGTGTATTGCCTTTCGTAGCTGCTGGTAAAGTAATTCAAAGCATTTACTTCATCCCTCGGGACGTAACTTTCCAGAACTACTATTTTTTCCATGTAATGTTGTTATTAAAACAAACAACACCATGTTATAATGGTTTACCTATTTACCTAGTCGACTTGTTGTGTGTTCTGGTGGAGTCAAGTCTCAACTCTTTTAGGGCCAAGTCTCAAATCGCTTTTGGCAATGGCTTTCTGCCTGCTGTGGGTTAGGTCTATAAACCCTGTAAATTATTTGAAAAGACTCCCTTGTTCATTAGTCTATACTTGTATGAAAGAAAGCACATCAGGCACTATTTAAATCAAAATACATTTCCTTTAAAAATGTAGACAGTTTACGTTAATAAAAGTAATTGTACCGGACATGGAAAAAAGCAAACATAACATTTTAAAGTGCATGGTAGTTTGTGGCAGACAGTCTATATTTCACGTCATTCTGTCACACAAACAAAAAATCTGTAGGTGAGGGAAGATAAATGACAAGTATGAATGTAAACCAAAATGACTGACAACTGTTCAGTAATTGCACTACTAAAGTATACATTGAACATGAAAAAAAATATATTATTTGAATGCAAGTGACATAGAAAACATTGCATGTTGCAATGCATTGTACCTATCAACCTATCAATCAGAATCAATTGAGCTTTATCTTCATGTGGTACGAGGACATCATGATCAAGCCAGAACAGGCAGAGTGAAGAGTCCAGCAGTGCAGCCATTATGTATACATTCTTACCAAATGGAGGTTTTGTTGCCTGTTCATCCAAGTGCTCCATTCTGACATTCACAAACACCCCCTGGAATCAGCATTTGAGTGACTCCTGCAGTGCTTTTACTAGACTGACTAGGTGACGACTTGTGCTCAGTATACTTTGCAGATGATAGTTGAGTGACAGTACACAAGGAAGGGCAGCACTGAGTCACCACTTTCTCCCTCTAAGGGCAGTGGCCCGGACAAAAGGGTCCAAAATGTCCACTAGCTCCAATAGCTGTCTCCATTCCCCTGGTGATAAGCAGAGCTCCTTGTGTCCTTGGGCCTCAAGTAGAGTATTGAGGCTTTGTTGATTAAAATTGGTGACTGCTTTAACAAGCTGGAGGATGGAATTCCATCTGTTAGACACAGCAGCAGGGATACTACGATTGGCTCCGAACTCAGCTTCACATGCTTCTTTCAGACCACAGGTAGTATGTAGTAAGCTGCAAAGTTTAGTTACCTTAGCAATCACACTGTTTATGTTTTTGGTTTTATTTAGTCCATCTCTAATCACCAGTTGTAATGAATGGGCAAAGCACTGTAAGAGCTGTTGCCTAAAGTTGGCTTAGATAGACAGTTGCAACAGAACTTTTAAAGGGGCATTGTTGTTTTTAAAGGGCAATGACATACTTTGTAATGGAAAATGCAGATGGCCAAACCCCTGCTTCAGCCTAGGTATATTTTATAGCCACTATACTGCTTATTGCTAATAGCACATCTGATAATATAGACCACGCATAGGCTATAAACATGGTTCACAGTGATGTAGCGCTACCTCACTTTTTCAATTTGAGAATACACCTAGCTGCATGGTAAAATTATTTCTGGAAAATATATTCTGATGAATTGTAAATAAATTATATTTAATTGACCACTTTGAGCAGGCCAAATCCGATGAAACAAGAACAGCCACAGACCGAAAACTCTACCAGGGGTTGCTAAAACTTTTGTCCTCAAAACGGTCTTATACGACCCACTTGAACTCGCCCTACTGTCCGAGTGCTTAGCTTACAGAAACGTACCACCTCTATTGCATATGAAGACAAGCTGATCCACGCATGAACCTTATCATCACACCAATGAGATCTAGCATCCAAATTCACCCGGTGTCTGCCTTGATGTTCATAAAACTCCACGGACACCCTGCAGTGGAGCCCAGAACAATACGTGACCACTGCCGTCCTTTTAGCACCGCGATACGAAGGGCTCTCAAAACGCTTATAATCACCCTCATCAAGATGTTGCCTACGCCTAATAGTCCTACTCATCACTTATTATTATTATTATTATTATATTACAAATGTCACTTCTCACAATGGTGCTAGTTTAGTAAAGTTAGATAAAGCTGAGTAAATGTCTCGCAAGATCACATAATGATTCATTAGTATTTTACATAACAGATTGTAATATAATACCATATAAGTCTACTGTAGCATAGTAGACCTGTAATATGTTACACCAAAAACACCTCCTCAGTCATTTCTTATCTGAAGCTGAATAGTCCAAAAAAAATCCTCATGCGGCCAAAACTCAACGGCGCGCACCGCATGCTTTGGTTGAAACAAAATGGGCCTACAAGAACTGCTAATAGTTTGTTAACACCAGTTTTTATTCGCCCATGAAACAGTTATTCAAGAAGATCTAAATGCATGTTCCCATGAAACTGATTGAGATCAAATAATGGGGACGCAGTTTGGACATTTCACTGGTAAAACGTGAAGAATTATCATTCATTATTGACAGTGATAATGGCCTATTTTGAAATTAGGTATGCCTAACTTGGTGTTTGGGGGTATTAAAAATATGAATAATTCTTAAGACTAGCTGTGTGGGCATATAGGCAGACGTTGCAATTGGAGGATGCATTTTATGCACCTATTTTTTTATGATATTCAATCTGTCGGTACAAACCTTTAGTAGTTATGAAGTCAAAAAAATAAGATCCCTCACCTATAAAACATAGCACTACACTACTGATGGTCCAATCATTTTCACCAATATGTTATTGCGACCATTTCTGGAGGTGGAAATTATATTTTAGATGGCGTCAGCATAATTTGATTTTCATTATGTTTTTTTAGACTGTCCTTTTAAAAAGTAAACAACCTCCCGAGTGGCGCAGCGGTCTAAGGTATAGCATCGCATTGCTAGAGGCGACACTACAGATCCGGGTTTGATCCCTGTGTCGCAGCCTGCCGCGACCGGGAGACCCATGAGGTGGTGCACAATTGGCCCAGCGTCATCCGGGTTAGGGAAGGGTTTGGCCGGCTGGGATGTCCTTGTCCCATCACGCTCGAGTGAGTCCTTGTGGTGGGCCGGACACATGGACACTGACTTCGGTTGCCAGTTGTACAGTGTTTCCTCCGACACATTGGTACACCTGGCTTCCGAGTTAAGCAAGCAGTGTGTCAAGAAGCAGTGCAGCCTGGCAGAGTCATGTTTCAGAGGACGCATAGCTCTCGACCTTCGCCTCTCCCGAGTCCGTACGGGAGTTGTAGCGATGGGACAAGACTGTAACTACCAATTGAATACCACAAAATTGGGGAGAAAAAAAAGAACAGAAAAAAAAGAATGTACAAAGTCACCAGAACTCAGCCTTTCAGTCCTTCTACATAAAACTGATCCCAGGGAGGACCCGGACCCCCTAAGCAAGGGGACTGGAATTGGTCAAACTCACAGTTTAATACATGTACACAACTATCCTCTTTCCCTAAAAGCATGATGGTCATGACTTTCTTACATAAAAAGGAGGTTTACTTGGCCCCAGATAATTGATCTGAGATCGACTTAAGTTTCAATCATGTAATTTTTGGGGGCTTTAACCCCTGCCACTACATAATTTAAAGTGGGAATATAAGGGCATTTGCATTGCACTTGTTTGCTCAGGGTTGTTCTGTGTCATTGGCTAAGATATCGCCCCTTTGGGTGCTGTGTACTGTAGGTAGCAAACAGAATACGCTTGCACTGCACACATCGACTTTCCAATGAACCCATAAAAGTTTATTTCCTCTGTTTTTCATTTTGTATTGTCTGTGTACTTGAGAATCACCATAAAATATGTATCACTCCGAGAGTAATTATATCGCCTTAAATGAAATTGCTGACTGTACAAATTGCCCAAATTAAATTGTATTTTGTCCTTGCAATTTGGCCTCGATCCAATTGAAGTTGTTAAAATGTCATTGCACATTACGCCATCCCACACACTGGCTGTACTATTACAGGTTGTTAAAGTCCACGTTGTTGTTGGTTGTATATTGCTATGTCAACCCCCTCACCAAACACACACAACATGCCCATAGAGGGCTGGACTGGAAGACTAACCAGAGTTGTTGTGTTCTCTCCTCTCCTTTCTACAGAGTGAGTCATTACCTGGAGTACATGGAGGGTCTGGAGCACAGTTACAGAACAATGGTACTGACAGACATGAAAAATATCTCTTAGAGAATCAGCTAGCAGTGCTGACACACCACAGCCATCACTCCCCAGGCTGCACTGGGACTGGGACTGGTAATAACAAGGTAAATGCTTCTCGTGACAGGATTAACCCATGTGTGTACCTGGGGAGTCTCATACTACCTGTTGTTTGGATTGAGGAAAGGTTTGATACTGTGTATGCTCTCTGGAAATGTTGTTTATACCTCTAAGATCTGTCAGTATAGTTCTACATATTTAAAGATGTACAGTGGTAGAGATGTATGAAATATTAAATAGCAGATATGAATAATGTTATGAAATATACTGAACAAAAATATTAACACAACATACAAACATTTCAAAGATTTACATTTCATCTAAGGTAATCCGGCAATTGAAATAAATAAATTAGGCCCTAATCTATGGATTTCACGACTGAGAATGACTGTTGGTCACAGATACCTTTAAAAAAAGTTAGGGGTGTGGATCAGAAAACCAGTCAGTATCTGGTGTGACAATCATTTGCCTCATGCAGCGTGACACATCTTCTTCGCATAGAGTTGATCAGATTTTTGACTGTGGAATGTTGTCCCACTCCTCTTCAATGGCTGTGCGAAGTTGCTGCATATTGGTGGGAACTGGAACACGCTGTCATACACGTCGACCCAGAGCATCCCAAACATGCTCAATGGGTGACATGTCTGGTAAGTATGTGGACCATGGAAGAACTGGGACATTTTTAAGATTCCAGGAATTGTGTACAGATCCTTGTGACATGGGGCTGTGCATTATCATGCTGAAACATGAGGTGATGGAGGCGGATGAATGGCACGACAATGGGCCTCAGGACCTCGTCACCGTATCCCTGTGCATTCAAATTGCCATCGATAAGATGTAATTGTGTTCTTTGTCCGTAGCTTATGCCTACCCATACCATCACCCAACCGCCACCATGGGGCACTCTGTTTACAACGTTGACATCAGTAAACCGCTCGCCACAGGACACCATACACGTAGTCTGCAGTTAGGAGGCTGGTTGGACATACTGCCAAATCTTTAAAACAACATTGGAGTTGGCTTATGGTAGAGAAATTAACATTCACATTTCTGGCACCAGCTCTGATGGACATTCCTGCAGTCAGCATGCCAATTCCACAACCCCTCAAAGCATGAGACATATGTGGCATTGGGTTGTGTGACAAAACTGCACATTTTATCAGTTTCCTTTTATTGTCCCCAGCACAAGGTGCACCTGCGTAATGATCATGCTGTTTAATCAGCTTCTTGATATGCCACACGTCAGGTGGATGCATTTTTTTGGCAAAGGAGAAATGTTCACTAAGAGATGTAAACACAATTTGAGAGAAATAAGCTTTTTGTGTGTACAGTATGTAACAATTCTGGGATCTTTTATTTCAGCTCATAATACGTGGGTCCAACACTTTACATGTTGCGTTTATATTTTTGTTCAGTGTATATAATAATGAACTTGATGTACTGTCTTTTAAATCTTCATGGATCTTCTGTAGGGTTATGAGGATGCATTATAGTTATACAACTCTAAGGGCATATAATATTTACTTGTAAACCTACTGACCTCTCCTATCCGATACGACCACTACTAATACGTACACTAGACAATATGATGATTGTTTGGTAATGCCCTTTTAATTACAATTCTACTCAGCAATGTATTACACATCCTCTTCTTGAGATCAATGCTAAGCTCTAAATCGTTATGAGCAGTATAGGGTCTGTGTATGTGCCACCAGTGGAGCTTACCAAGTAGCTCTATCTTGCAGGACCACTCTCCTCATAGAGAGGGTTGATGATGACCATGGAGAGGCGGCTTTGTTGTTGTGAAAAACCTTCATTAATAAACATCCCCCTCTCTCCTTCAGCTGAACCATCTGATATGAAAACCTCTGAATAATTAATGAGATCATTAAAGCCTTTGGTTTCTCCAACACAACAGCTGTTAAATATTATATACTGTTTACCATCTACATAGGATGTGAGAGGTGGATAGAAATGATAGAAATCAGTGCCGCAAAATGTTTACCTGGTAAGCACTTCGAGCAAGGTTTAAAAGTCATTAGACTTGTATTTCTTTATCTTTGATCTCCATGTGTTAAATAAAATTGAACCTTCTCAGTTTGATTGTCTGACATTCCATTTTCTTTATTGGTATGACTCATGCAGTCATTGTACTAAACCATTACATTTTTGTCTAATGAGCTGTTTATTTCAATTACGTAAAAAATTGCATTATCAGCCAACACTGCTGCGTCTTCTGGAGATTGCTGTTAGATTGCATTTTAGAAATGACAACAGCAACCTTTACAGTAATGATCAATCTAATATTTCATATGAATGATAGACTTTAAATGACAGGAAGGAATTTCAATTGGCTAATCACTTATAATTACACTGATTATGTGGTAATAAAGCTACTGTGCAACGCTACATGATCCTTGCCAAGCGAGCAGATTCCCTATACTGTAGACGGTGTAGGCTTTCTATTATAAATATACAAAAAATATACACACTATATACAAAAGTATGTGGACACCCCTTAAAATTAGTGGATTTGGCTCTTTCAGCCACACCCATTGCTGACAGGTGTGTAAAATCGTCCACACAGCCATGCAATCGCCATAGACAAACATTTCAATGTGGTACCGATCCCACCTTTCCAGCAAGTCAGTTCGTCAAATATCTGCCTTACTAGAGCTGCCCTGGTCAACTGTAAGTGCTGTTATTGTAAAGTGGATATGTCTAGGAGCAACAATGGCTCAGCCACGAAGTGGTAGGCCACACAAGCTCACAGAACGGGACCACCGAGTGCTGAAGCGCATAGCACGTAAAAAAAAAAATGCTTGTCCTCAGTTGCAACACTCACTACCGAGTTCCAAGCAACTTCAGCACAAGAGCTGTTCACCAGGAGCTTTATGAAATGGGTTTCCATGACCGAGCAGCCACGCACAAGCTTAAGATCACCATGCACAATGCCAAACGTTGGCTGGAGTGGTGTAAAGCTTGCCGCCATTGGACTCTGGAGAACGATACCTGCCCCAATGCATAGTGCTAACTGTACAGTTTGGGGAAGGACCCTTACTATGTCAGCATGACAATGCCCCTGTGCACAATGCAAGGTCCATACAGAAATTGTTTGTCGAGATCGGTGTGAAGGAACTTGACTGGCCTGAACAGAGCCCTGACCTCAACCCCTTCGAACATCTTTGGGATGAATTGGAATGCCAACTGTGAGCCAGGCCTAATCGCCCAACATCAGTGCCCAACCTCACTAATTCTCTTGTGGCTGAATTGATGTCTTGTGGCTGAACTAATTCTCTTGTGGCTGAATTTCCTCCCGAGCATGTCAGTGGTCACTAATGTCCCTTTGGTGCTGTATAATGTTCACTTTGCATGCGTATGGAGCAGTGTGGTTTTGGAATAACGGCTCAATACCTCACACCAATACATCAATAAATATTGATGGCCAGCCAACTCACAGTATAGTCATTGGATACATCTCAGATGAAGAAGCGATCTGAACTTAGCATTTTACAACCACCTCTTTGCTGACTATAGAAATGACTATAGAAATGACTATGGACATGCCAAATTGTTTAATGATCCAAAAGCGCATCAAGCAGCAGTAGAAACTTCATAGCATGTCTCTCCATTCCATTGCTGCTTCTCCTTTAATTTGAAGTGGACTGATGTTGATTAAAATGCAAGAGGTAGACTCCCACAGTCACTCTGCCTAAACCCTGCTTGCTTTAACCCCTAGCTTGGCAGTTTTTTCTTCTGTCAGAGAATAGAATGATGGAGAGAATAATACAATCCATTCCCTTCGTTGGACAGAGGTGGAAGAAGGAATAGGATGTAAAGGACAATATAATAGGGAGATCAATTAGGTGGAAGGGAGGAAGTATTGAAGAAAGATTTTACGTTTCTAGATAGAGCTCTTTACATTCTTTTTCATGGGCACAGGCTCTGAATTGGTAGATACTCATGAGGCAACATTTTGCTTGGCCTTTTAAGATTGTAATGACATTGCTGTCCCCAACTTAGTGGCTAAATGGTTGGCTCTGGATGCTCTATGCTTTTCTCCACGTCTAATCTAATGCCTCCATGATCTAACCTTTCATGATTGTATTAGTCCACAGCCACTTCGATTTCATTACTGTTAATCCACATTTTTGTTTGTTGCCATTTGAAAGGCAGCTGTAGACATTTGTACAGAGATTTGCACAGAGAGCTCATGGGAGAGGAGAATGGTTTAAGAATAGAAGCTGATGACTGAACGTTAAATGAGAACCCAACCGAACACACCCCCTCTAAGTGTCTGTCAGAGTTGTAACCGATGCACGCTCCCACAGCGCTGGACCTATTCCACTCACAATTCCCAGGTCAGTGGAGGAGGACTGAAATAGATAGGACCAGAGGCGCAACTGTGGCCCCTGGCTGGCAGAGAAATAAGCTTTGCAAGGGGGTTTTCGTTCTGTGTGCAGCATGGCGTGTCATCCAAGCCGGTGCACTCTGAACCTTTGGGAGACCTTGTGGAGGAGAACTGTAAATTGACCTGTAGATTGCTTAGAGACTCCTTGCCTTTGGGCGGAGAGGTGAGTGGATCGATAGCACATTAATCGCCCATGCTACCTTGCTTTTATTACTCCCCTTCCACACACAAAACATGCTGCCACAGAACCTGCAATTTTTTAAAACTCTTAACGCACGATCCCAGATTCCACACCACCTTGTGTTGCACTCTGTTGTATCTGGAAGCATAGCCGCAGGAAGTAGGGGTGCTGAGGGTAAAAAATAAAATAAAAATCTTATTTGTAAAAAATATACTGTATATATACACTGGAACATTGCTGGGGGACTTGCTTCCATTCAGCCACAAGAGCCTTAATCAGTTTGGGAACTGATGTTGGGCGACTAGTCTTGGCTCGCAGTCGTTCCAATTCATCCCAAAGGTGTTCGATGGGGTTGAGGTCAGGGCTATGTGCAGGCCAGTCATGTTCTTCCACACCGATCTTGACAAACCATTACTGTACGGGCCTCGCTTTGTGCACGGGGGCATTGTCATGCTGACACAGGAAAGGGCCTGAGCTCTTCAGTAAGGCCATTCTACTTCCAATGTTTGTCTATGGAAATGACATGGCTGTGTGCTCGATTTTATACACCTGTCAGCAATGGGTGGGGCTAAAATAGCCGAATCCACTCAATTGAAGGGTGTCCACATACTTTTGTATATACAGTGTATACAGTATATACTGTATTTCCCACAAAAGTAGTGGACTGGGCCTTGACTAATCTTGTATTAGCGGACCGATATAGCCATCTGCAGCGCACGCAAAAACATTCTCAGTACCTATGGTTATATCCCCTGGAATACAACTCCTGCAGTTGAAGCACATCTTTTCAAAGAACACACAATGCGCACTGGTGTGTTGTCTGTCTGTGTGTCCTGTTAGAATACTGAACAAGAGCCCTGAGAGAATGGATGAGGAATGGCAAAGAAACACAGACCTGACTGCAATACAGAGAGGAACTCTCACTAATAAGAGCGCACACACATTCTCACTCTACTGCACGCACACACACACTCGCAAACACTAGGTCTCCAGTACACACTCAAGGAGCACTGATCCATACAAAACAATGAAACAGGAAATCAAGCTCCAAATCAGCCACACAAAGAGGGTGGCAGAGTTAGAGAAGCTAGAAAGGGTGTATTGTGCCAGGGGCATCCGTTAAATGAAGGGGCAGCACTTGACTATCTGGCACTGTGTTACATGAGTGAAGGGTAATAAGTCAGAGCAGCTCCCCACCATACATCACAGCAGCATGATAGCAGACGTCTCAGACATGCTTCCTGACGTCTCAAAGAGAAAGGTCACTTGAGACACATCATTAGAAGGGCCTTACAGCAGGCTGTTCCGCATATTGTGTGCATGGACTGGACTATAAGGATTAGATGCTCTCATTTTGACATGAGCTCTCAACACCTCATCCTTAATTTTAATGGTCAGTATTGAAGCCTGGTAAACTTCTACGGGATCGGTGTCCCTCCACCGGGACGGTTGAGCTAATGTGTGCTAATGTGATTAGCATGCCGTTGTAAGTAACAAGAGCAATTCCCCGGACACAGACATGTCTTATATGGACAGAAAGCTTCAATTCTTGTTGTAAGTAATGGTACTGTCCAATCTACAGTAGCTATTACGGTGAAAAAATACCATGCTATTGTTTGAGGAGAGTGCACAACAACAACACACCTTTCTCACGGCTACTGGTTTGATACATTCACCTCTGAAGGCAAATAATGTACTTACATTCAGTAATCTTGTTCTGATTTGTCATCCTGACAGTCCTGGAGATAAAATGTAGCATAGTTGTCTTTGATAAAATAAATGTTTATATTAAAATGTAGGAACTGGGTTCTAAAGTTTGAACCCCTGCTGTTTCGGGGCTTCTTCTATAGAAATAGATCATGTAGGGCCTCCTGAATGGTGAAGGCACTGCATCGCAGTGCTGGAGGCGTTACTACAGACCCGGGTTCATTCCCGAGCGGTGCCACAACCAGCCCTGGCCGGGTCTCCCATAGGACGGCGCACAATTGGTCCAACGTTGTCCCGATTAGGGGAGGGTTTGGCCGGTGGGGCTTTACTTGGCTCATTGCGCTCTAATGACTCCTTGTGGTGGGCGGGCCGATGTTGGTCTCCAGTTGAACGGTGTTTCCTCTGACACATTGTTGCGGCTGAGTTCCGAGTTAAGCTGGCGGGTGTTAAGGTGCGTGGCTAGGTGGGTCATGTTTTGGAGGACGCATGACTCCACCTTCACCTCTCCTGAGCCTGTTGGAGAGTTGCAGCGATGAGACGAGATAAAAAAAATGTATGTCATGCCTCTAGCTTAATAGTAGGAAGCAGATCAATACACGTCACTACACTCTGTATCAGAAAGAAGGTTGGCCCTTTGAAGTCTCGTAGATTGATGCATTGCTCTCTTTTTGTTTATAAAGCTATTTTACAAAAACTTCTGCTGTACCTAGCATCAAAATAACTTTTAGATGTACAAGGGATGTACAAGGGTCTCAGGGATGGATAACTCTGGAAATTCCTTCAGTGTACAGAGTTAAGTAAATCAGCTTTTATTCTTTTTGCACCTTTTTGCACCTTATACTCTAAAATTCGATGAATTGGTGCCTCTAGGACATTTCAGATAGCAGATTGAAGACCTTTTAAATGAAGAATGTGTTTGTTTTCTATGACTGTGTTTTGCACAGTATCTTTGTTTTGCTTTTCATATTGTATTGATGTGTATATTTTGGTAATTACAGGGCTTATCTGTAAAAAAAAAAGATCTAAGCATGACTCCCTGTTAAAATAAAGGTTAACTAACTCTGCAGAAAGCATAGTCTTAACTCTCTGTATTATGGACCTGTTGCTCCAGTGGTTTGAGTTCAAATGAGTGTACAGCTGAAAGCCCTGTCTCTGACAGCTTGTGCTGACGAGAGGAAATGTCATGCTAGTGTCAGAGTGTTCACAACAGTGATGTCTGCTCTGTGCTGTTGAATGTCACAACTCCAGAGACGCTGTTTGGAACGGAGCACTCTAGAACCAGTCAACGCCTGCTGTTAGGGGAGATGGCTAACAATGGCTCCACGTGTGCGTCCTTTAAAGGTCAGGGCCAGATGTCACTCATTGTTTAATAAAAACCAAACCTTTGTGTACACTGAACATTGTGTTATCCTCCAACAGGTGTGTCCATACAATAGCATTGTGATCACAGATAAACGTTTGCTTACTGGTCCCCATGACTCATGATTTATTCCAGTGAAATAAGGCAGTAGAAATAAACACAAGGTTTGATGGGGATGTAACAAACAACATCGGGTGAAAGAAATGAGACAAATTAAATGGCATACAACTCTGTTGTATAGACTTGACTGAGCAGATTAAACAAGCTGAATTTAGTGCTCTCCATTTATCAATACAGGCCCCTCAGGGCGTTGGAGACAATATACCAGTGGACAGTTCCAGTCAAATATTAATCATAATATGTCACGGGAGTGCACTCTGCAAGCTCCCAGTCAAAAGTGGTCCACTCTGCAAGTCATGCAAAGAGATTAGATTGATAATGACAAGCCTTTGCAGATTCACTAAAAATCTGAATTGAAAGCTCTTCGCCAGGCGATCTCTAAAGCTAAAGAAAAGCAGATAATTATGTAATCATATTAACAGCTATGAAGGCTAATCCATGGCGTTTTCCCATGGCATCTTGTACACTGGCTTGATAATTCACCTTTGGATATGAGCAGCGGCGAGGTTTGGCAGTTACTTTGAGTGTGTGGGTGTGATGAAACTACAGCAGTAAATTAGTTTGGCCTGGGGATGTGCAGAAGTTCTCCTTGTGGCAGAGAAGATGACAGGTTAGTGAGCGAGATGGGAGTCATCACATCAGCCGGGCTGGTGTGAGCCAGACAGCGATGCAATTAACATGAGTTTTATTAGCTAGACCTTACACCACAGACGGACGGCCAACAGCATCTCATCTGCTGATTACAAAAGAGATAACTCTATACCTGTAAAAGGAAGTCCTGCAATTACCCCTGGCACCATCCAGCAGACAATGCATTTGAACTAATATACAGCTCTGGAAAAAAATAAAGAGACCACTGCAAAATGATCAGTTTCTCTGGATTGACTATTTCTAGATATGTGTTTGGGTAATATTAACATGTTTGTTATATTCTATAAACTACTGACCACATTTCTCCCAAATTCCAACTAAAAATATTGTCATTTAGAGCATTTATTTGCAGAAAATGACAACTGCCGCAAAAATTTAAGGAGCTCGGCTTTGTTTTATGGCTTGTGACCATCCATCTTCCTCTTGATCCTCCACCAAATTTCACAGTGGTTGTGAGACACTGTGGCTTGTAGGCCTCTCCAGGTCTCGCACCCACTGTGGTGGAGGATCTGTGATGATCTGGATGCATGAATCAAGCCACGTACAAGGTTGTCCTGGAAGAAAACTTGCTTCCTTCTGCTCTGACAATGTTCCCCAACTCTGAGGATTGCTTTTTCCAGCAGGGCAATGCTCAATGCCACACAGCCAGGTCAATCAATGTGTGGATGGAGGAACACCAGACCCTGTCATGGCCAGCCCAATCTCCAGAACCCCATTGAAAACCTCTGGAATGTGATCAAGAGGAAGATAGATGGTCACAAGCCATCAAACAAAGCCGAGCTGCTTGAATTTTTGTGCCAAGAGTGGCATAAAGTCACCCAACATCAATGTGAAAGACTGGTGGAGAGTGTGCCAAGACGCATGAAAGCTGTGATTGAAAATCAGGGTTATTCCACCAAATATTGATTTCTGAACTCTTCCTAAGTTAAAACTTTAGCATTGTGTTGTTAAAAATGAATATTAACTTATTTTCTTTGCATTATTCAAGGTCTGACAGCACAGCATTATTTTTTGTTATTTTGACCAGTTGTTATTTTCTGCAAATAAATGCTCTAAATTACAATATTTTTATTTGGAATTTGGGAGAAATGTTGTCAGTAGTTTATAGAATAAAACAAACATTTTCATTTTACCCAAACACATACCTAGACATAGTAAAACCAGAGAAACGGATAATTCTGCAGTGGTCTCTTAATTTTTTCCAGAGCTGTATATTATAACATACTTTACCTAAATCATCCAATAATGTTGTGTGCAGAGGTCTCCTGGTCAGTCAGTCAGGATGACACGTGGGTTTGGAGTGAAAGAAGAGATAGAGGCGAGGAGATGGAGGGATTCATTATTTAGTGGAGATGCTGACATGCATGGTAATTGCAGCCTGTCCATTTCCTCATAATTAACTAGGCCCTGGAAAGTTCACACTCGTCCTGCCGCTATTGATCTCATCGGCATGACCAGCATTAACGAGACAGAAGAGGGGAGGTGTTGCCCTCACACAACACACAGAGGAGCTAGCTAGCATAAAGCTACATTTCCTCGACGGATTCATTAGCAGTAGGTAGACTTGTAACCCATCTGTTGTCATAGTAAAAGTATGTCCTTGTTTTTATACTGTATCAAATCAATAACCATAACCATATTCGTATGATGCTAAATCTATGCCTTGTGTACAGTGTGTTTCTACTTATGTAGTTACAAAGTATTTACATAGTTGTGCTATTGGTTACCCAATCAGTGTTGCTTTACTTCTTGAATAACCGTGAAATGAGCATGAGAGCCACTGCCATCTGTCAGAGCACTAGAAAAATAGAAGACCCTGTTTACATCCAAAGACTTTGACATTCATTTGGTGGCAGCTGCACTTGCCCTGGAATCCCTGCAAAGTTCAGAGTGGAGCACAGATTATACCAGCTCTAATTAATGATGTGTGTCACGACTTCTGCCGAAGTTGGTCCCTCTCCTTGTATGGGCGGCTTTCGGTGGTCGATGTCACTGGCTTTCTAGTCACCACCAATCCATGTTTCATTTTCGTTTTGTTTTGTCTTATTCATACACACCTGGTTTCCATTCTATTAATTGATGTTCCTTATTTAACCCTCTGGCTTCCCTCTCTTTTTTGTGCGTTATTGTTTGTCATGTGGATTTGTTCTTTTGTGCTCTGGAATATTGTGTTTTTTCTTTGTTGAAACATTACTTACATTTTGAGTAAATTCAGATTATTACTCATATCTGTGTCCTGCGCCTGACTCTGTTTATCCATTCACCAACAACCTCACAATGTGGACCTGGATCCTCCACAACCACTGAGCTCACATATCTACAGACAGAGCGCACATACAAGCACGCACACACACTGTATGTACACACACACACACACACTGTATGTACACACACACACACACACACCCTGTATGCACACACACACACACACACACACACACACACACACACACACACACACACACGCCTTCATTACCCCCATATAAACTTGGATAAGTGAAGCGGAATTCATGTTCATTATTGAGTGCAATCACACAAACGTAATGATTTTATATATCCTACCACCTGAGCTTTTTGTAGATAATAATTTGCATAACCTCAGCCACTACAATTTGAATATGATTCCTACCTTCCAGACAGATCACAGTAAATAGATACTGGAGAAGAATATAACAAAAGTGGCCTTTCAAGAGGGTTCGTCACCAAACTATGGATTGATTGCAACACATTATCATCGCAGAAAAAGACAGAAGGCCTCAACAAGCATCCTGTTGAGAACTGTGCAATTCATCTGACTTAAAGTCCATATTCATCACCCAAAATTTGCATCTGCACAATATCAGTAATTACAGAGAGAGCGAGTACGGCAAGCCAGTAATAATTTCAGCCTTTTCCATGCGGAATGACACATACAGTCAGAGATTCAGACTTCAAACCGAGCATCCTTTCAGCACATTCACAGAACCACTGTGTTTCTCTTTAGAAATATACAAGAGCAGAGATTAAATCCAAGCACACGTAGATTGAAAGTTTGATGAAACCCTGTAGAGCTAGTGAATTTCCCTGAGTCATGCTACTGTAGACATCTGTTTATGGTTAACAGTAGCTGTATTGTTAACAGAAATGAACTATATTATTTATTTATATTTAATTAGGCAAGTAATTTAAGAACAAGTTCTTATTTACAATGATGGCCTACCCCGGCCAAACCCTAACGACGCTGGGCCAATTGTGCACCGTCCAATGGGACTCTCATTTACAGCCAGCTGTGATACAGCCTGGAATCAAACCATGGTCTGTAGGTGACGCCTCTAGCACTGAGATGCTTTGCCTTAGACCACTGCGCCACTCGGGAGCCCATTAACAGCCAAGGATACTGTGTCTATTTATCTCATCCATTTACCTTCAGCTTTTCATCAACGCATCCTGTTCTTGAACTTTCATTGTCACTTCAGAAAGCCTTGTGCCCAAATGTAGAAAAAGCAGACAGGCACAGATGGTCTCCATGGTCTCGGAGCAATTAAACACGGTACCATGCTCATGATGACAATATGGTCGTCCTGAGAGAGGACAGTTGCTTTGTGTTTGTGGTTTATGGGCACAGTAAAGATCAGGAAGTTATGTTTTTTTCACACCCACAATTGATCTGCCTTGACTCCATCACTTGGGGTCATCATGAACAGCTCAGATGATGATATCCTCCCTCTCTCCTCTCTGTCTATCTCTCTCCTCTCTGTCTATCTTTCTCCTCTCTGTCTATCTTTCTCCTCTGGAGGTTCTGGAGGAGATAGATCACCTCAACACCTAATCTGACAGTGGTACTTGTCTTTGTAGATGGAGAGGCGATCTTGTGCACTCATGCCTGTCCATTGGATTAGATGGGCAGTTTGTGAAGGCTGAGCTGCTTCTGACCACCGCATGTATATCACCTTGAGGCTTTAATTTAGCTTACTGTGCCTATGGTCCTTCTGCGCAGCAGTAGAACAGTCATATCTGCCAAAGGATGTGTTTTTATTTCTGAACAATGGGTGTCATTTGAAAGGGTATCATTTAATGCGGTTAGAGCAAGAGTCAACTACCTTTGTTTCTGACATAGCTGTTGTCACACAAACCTCTATTTGGAAAGTTTTCCCCTCTCCCAATAAATGTGTATATAGCTGGGCGAAATAGAACAACTTTTTGATTGTCTGGGGCTTTCTGGACACCATATATATTCCTAGTGACAGTTATGGGGACACAGTGGTCCCTGTTCCTTGGTTATTGTGGCGGAGTAGAATATCTCCATTACTCCCATTTATCTGGGTGACAGTAATGGACCAATAAATGTGCCTGAGACCAGAGTCCAGTTACAGGCGGAAGACAGGGTCCCAGCCAGCCCAGGCTAAAACAGTCATTGAAGGGCCTCGGGCCCCTAGCACCACCACTCTGTCTCCTCTGATGTGTCTGGTACTCTGAGAGGGAAGGTGTGCGTGTGTGTGCGCGCGCGTCGGGCATTTGCACTGGCATAATTCCGACAGCTTTTGTCTTCGGCTGACAGCCCCGCTTGAACTTGTCTCATCACCGGTCTGAAATAGAGACCAATAATCACAAACACAACAGCTATTTCAGTATCCACAGAAAGCATAACAAACGCCATTATTTCCATTGGTGTGAGTCTTTTCACACAGAGTTCTCTGTAATACAAAAATGGCAGCTCAGAGCAGAGATTTGTGTATTCAGCTTAATAGGTTGTGGATTTGTTAGCTAACGATGGCCATCTAGACATAAAAATCCCTTCTCAACTACAAAAGCCCCTTCATACTGGAAGTGTGGCATGATTAAATTGTATGGCGTAAATGATAGATCATCAGGCGATTTTTGAAAATGTACCAGTAGACTGATTAGTCAACAAGCCTAGACATGGTTTATGTTTAAAAAATAGATATAATCCTCTGAAACAGAATTGAAGAGAGACATTATGTAATAATGAGAGGCCAGGTGTTTTACTATTCAAGCTTCCTGTCTTGAGCAGTTAATTATTCTTCTGTTCTCTTGTTGCTCGCCAGGTAAAGCAGAAAACATGAGGATTTGTAGGCTCAATCAGCCTCATAAGTCATATAAATGTCCTTCAAATCATTAGATGGAAGCAATCTCTGCCTCATTATTGTCAGAGAAATCTGAAATAGCACCTCCATAAAGACTTCAGTGTTTTCAAACGTCAACTGTCAAAGTGAGTGGATTAATTCACTGTTCAGGAAAAGGTTCATATTTAATTCACTCTATCAAGAATTAACAGGAAAGAAATGTGGCAGTAAACTGACTGTTGCTTGCTGTTTTTCCACTCTCCCCTCTTTTTCGTATTCCAGATACAGTCACACATAGCCAAGGTCCCCGCAAACCATATTCAGCATGAAAAGTGACACCCCAATTATTATACAATGGTCCTATTTGACTGATCAATAATAATGGTTCTAAATAAATCAGACCTTTCCAACGAGAGAGGCCATTTGAAAAAAGGTGTATCCATTTTGTTTGTCTGTTGTCTCTTTCATTTCTTTATGTCAGAGCGAGAGAGTGATGGCGGAAGGCTGTTGAAACAGTACACTCCCAGGAGGAATGTCTGTCCTGTTTTAATGGATTCCTTCAAACAGTCTGATAGGCTGGTGCCCACTGTTCGTTCAGCTCGTGCAGCCTATATCCACAGCTTAATCAACCAGATGAAATTCTGACACCACAGACTACCATGCCATTAAAAATATCAACAGTGGACAGCAGCATAATTGCCGCCTTCATTTACTGCTAGAGTCCCTTTGATTGTTTTCTTAACGTTTTCATTTAAAATACAAAGATTAGGACGAGAGGACAGGAAGCAGACAGCCCTAATAAAATGATAACGACGTGTTATAACCATCAGTTAAACTGCAGGATTTTGACTTTCAATGGAGTGCTGGAATCTGTCAAATAATCCTGTTCACAAAGGAGGATATGCCATTTTAGAAATCCTAACTTTAGAAACTTTGAGAAGCTACGTTTTAGGTGAGCATTGTTTTTCTACCAGTGAAGCTCATTAAAGAGGAGATTTTTCTACTCTCACAGTAGGGACCCATCTTAGTCAACACTTTCCCTTCAGTCAGGGGAACAAGGAAGTTCTAGATAAGCAGTGGAGTCCACAGTCACTGGTATGACATCAAGTATGATCAAGCAGTACTAAAATAATTTACAAAATAGTTTTTTAGGCATTTAAATTGCCTATTGAAGCATACAGCTTGTATGTATGTACTGAAACAGAATGCACAGGTATTATAAAAAGACTATGCTAAATAAATCTGGAAAATACCACCAATACTGCAATACTCTGTAATACTCATGATATGTGCAATATCATGATCCAAAAGTAGTAAACACTGGAGGGTAACTATTAAAGAATGTAGTAGTTTGTGGCATAGCAACAGTCTTATGAAGAAACCCTAGTTAACACAAAGCACAGAGTACCTTCCCGGCCTGAACGCATCACAAAGCATACTAAGGCCACCAGCTCATGTAAATCCCAGTGATCTACATCCTCAAGGGACAGAGAGAGAGGGAGGAGAGAGATATGGAGGGAGAGAGGGGGGGGGGCGAAGAGAGAGAGAGTTTTACTGAAGCCATCCTCTGACTCTTGGCTCTCCATGGGGAAATCCCACCCTCTGCATACTATAAACTGTAGAGGTATGCAATATAAACTAATGTAAAAGACACATAGCTACGTACATCAAATACTCACCTATACATGCTGACCCCAATCTAACCAACTTGCTCAAAGGACACTGACCCAATTTGTAATCTAAATATAGACATGGATTTCTTGTAACAGACATTCTAGAAAGTATGAGAATTCTCCAGAGGTCTATAAGATGACCAATACTAGGGAAACAACGTCTAAGGTAGATTTTCCCCAAAGGCTGTTTATGTAGGCATCAAAGGTACTGTTTAAAGGCAACAACAAAAAGTAATTGCAGCCCAATAGGTTTTAATGTCAAGATGTATATATGAAGTTGTGGGAATTGTTCAAATACAACATAAATGATTCATGTCTTATGATACAGATGTTTATGAGTAAGATTGTTGTCAATATTCTACTTTCAGTTAATATAATATCCCAATGCCTTTATAACAATCCCTTTGTGATGTCCTGCACTGATTTAGATTATGTGTATTATTGCACTTGTAGTGGCAAAGCGTATTCCTTGTAGCTACATTGTGTAACCTTAAGTCATTCATCCTCATGTCTAGCAAATTAATGTAATGCAGTATCAATAGGACTATTGCAGAGTTTTATTTCTTGCATCTCCTGTGAATTTGCCCACATTTTTTTTTTTTTTATCATTTACAAAAAATACAGGTAACAGACAAAATTATGGAAACACTTGAGTAAATGAGGGATACAAAGTATACTAAAAGCAGGTTAGTTAATTAAGCAATTCACATCCTCATCATGCTTAGGGTCATGTATAAAATGCCCAGTTGCCCATTATTTTGGCTACCACAGCTAGAAGAAGAGATCTCAGTGACTTTGAAAGGGTGGTCTCAAATGAGTATAATGGGGTTTTAAGAGTGTGTGTGTGTGTATGTGTGTGTGTCACCAGATCTCAACCCAATTAAACACTTATGTGAGATTCTGGAGCGGCGCCTGAGACAGCGTTTTCCACCACCATCGACAACCAAATAATTACATTTATTGTGGAAGAATGATGTCGCATCACTCCAATAAAGTTCCAGACACTTGTCAAATCTTTGCCAAGGCGCATTGAAGCTGTTCTGGCAGCTCATGGTGGCCCAATGCCATTTACTCTTTATGTTGGTGTTTCCTTCATTTTGTCAGTTACCTGTATTTACTTTGCCGTGGTTTCACCAGGTAAGTGTAGATATTCATCGGCAAGTTTATGTTTTATGAGTTCCATCAGTGAATCTGACAACATTCAAAAAGTGGTTACTGTGTGTCTATAAAAAATGTATCAAAACATTCCCAACTCATTTAAAATCATAGTAAGTAAAATAACCATGGGACATTCAGAATATGTTAAAGTGCCCTGATAACTAAGATCAAGCTCTCAAAACACAGCCTGCATCTTGGCAGCCCTCATCACCTGCAACAACACATTCGGGGAATGTAAAATTGTCCATCTCATATATCCAGTAATGTATGGTTCTGCAGTCAGGATGCAGGACAAGGAATATATTATGGACAGGCAAAGGATAGGAGAGTGAAGATGTGGCTGTCGGTTCCCCTTCCCTGGGTTCCATTGGATCATTTTCACAATGGTGTGTCTGATTTAAGAAGAGCTCTCCAGGGAAGAGTTAGAGGAGAGAGACAAACTTCAGGCCAGATTAAGTCAAAGCCACGGCCATAGAAGAAGTCTCATCCACTTCAACACTAGACTCCTGAGTGCACTCACCCTCGCCCAGTCACTAACTCATCTCTAACTCACTGAGGTAATGGAGACCTTACTGTCAGTCACAGAGATATGGACTACAGCACAGAATAACAAGGCCCAAGACCCACTGCAGCCTGCCCACTCTGCTCACTCCTCACTCCTACAAGTATAAGATCTGAGATCTTTCTGGATTCTGGACTTTTGGAAGCAATGAACACAAATACTCTACAAACTCTGTATGAACTTTGCTTGGGACATTGGAGAAAATTACCCGACAAAAAAAATAATACAAAAGAGATGAGGAGAAACATAGCATAAATCGTCAACGGGGGTTCTACCTGTGATCTTCACCACACTGACGCAGAGTAACCCTGCTGTGACCCACAGAGACTATAGAAGCATCCTAAGGGTTGGCATTTCTGATCCCAGACCAGTGGAGAAGGGCACCCTGTTGGAGCAGATACATTGTGGGATTCCTTTGAAAGTCATCCCAGGGGTACGCAGTCTAATCTGTTTTCCCCCTTTGAAGCATCTGCTCACAAATTAAATATTAATCCACGATGGCTCAAGTCATTGGACTATATGCTCAAGAGCAACATCGGATCTGATCGGTTGCCAAGAGCAGCAGAGTATTCATATTTTTATTGTGAAAATTAACTGGTTGTCGAGCAAAACACACAAAAGAGGCTGTCAACCTCTTGATTAATTCATCCTTATTGAGATGGAAAATTATGATAATTTCTATTACATGTCCATATCAGCTCTGAGAGCAGCTCTCAACTTTGGACAATCATTCTCGAAATATATATGCCACAATAACACTGTGTTATATAGTCCATAAGGGACAAAACAGTTATGAAAGACAGAAGAATGGTCAAAGGGTTTGAAATGTTTCTCAAATATATGTATTTAACTTCGCTAGGGTAGTGGGCAGCATTCAGAATTTTGGATGAAAAGCGTGCCCAAATTAAACTGCCTGCTACTCAGGCCCAGAAGATAGGATATACATATAATTAGTAGATTTGGATGGGAAACACTCTAAAGTTTCCAACTGTTAAAATAATGTCTGTGAGTATAACAGAACTGATATGGCAGGCGAAAACCCAAGGAAATGTCAACCAGGGGGTACTATTATTTTGAAAGGCTGCCTATCCACCATACAAAGACTTAGGACCCAGTTCACGAGCTCTATGGCTTCCTCTACATGTGGTCGTTAGGCATTGTTTCAGGCTTTTACTCTGAAAAATTAGGGAGATACAGCACTTTCAATCAGAGGACAGTGGAAATTTCAGCCATGCGCCTGATCGGGAAAGCGCCTTTCTTGTTTCTCCTTTCCTATTGACGAAGCTTTTGTCCGGTTGAAATATTATTTATTGTTTATGACAAAAACAACCAGAGGATTGATTTTAAACATCGTTTGACATGTTTCTACTAAATTGTATTGTACTTTTTAAAAACTTTTCATCTGGATTTAGTGCACGCGCCTTGTGCATTCAGATTACTGGACAAAACGCGTGAACAAAAAGGAGGTTTTTGGTCATAAAGAGGGACATTATCGAACAAATCAAACATTTATTGTCTAACATGGAGACCTGGGAATGCCACCAGATGAAGATCATCAAAGGTAAGTGATTAATTTTAATGCTATTTCTGACTTTTGTGACATCTCTACTTGTTTGGAAAATGTCTGTATAGGTTTCTGTGGCTAGGAGCTAACCTAACATAATCGCAAAGTGTGCTTTCGCCATAAAGGAAACTTTTTGAAACACAGTGGTTCCATTAAGGAGAAGTTTATCTTTATTCGTATGTTTAACACTTATCTTTTATCAATGTTTATGAAGAGTATTAATGTTAATTGATGTGGCTTTCTGCACTTTCACCGGATATTTGTTTGAGACAATGCATTTCTGAACATAACGCGCCAATGTAAACTGAGAATTTTGAATATAAATATGAACTTTATCGAACGAAACATACATGTATAGTGTAACATGAAGTCCTATGAGTGGCATCTGATGAAGATCATCAAAGGTTAGTGATTCATTTAATTGCTATTTCTGACTTTTGTGAGCCCTCTCCTTGGCTGGAAAATGGCTGTATTGTTTTCTGTGACTATGCACTGACCTAACATAATCGCATGGTGTGCTTTCGCAGTAAAGCCTTTTTGAAATTGGACACTGTGGTTGGATTTACAAGAAGTTTATCTTTAAAATGGTGTATAAATCTTGTATGTTTGAGGGATTTCTGTCGTTTTAAATTTGGCACCCTGCAATTTCGCTGGCTGTTGTCGAAGTGGGACGCTACCGTCCCACTTGTACCAGATAGAAGGTTCTACTTTTTTTCCTTAACCTATCTATTTAATCTCGTAAACATATTTAGGAAAAACAAATAAAAACCTCCTCAAAGCAGTTTATACACTTTGTTCCCGCCATTCCATGGGTTGTGCTTAATTTCCAGCACCCGGTGTGGGGATATGGATAGATCGGTACATGCTGCTGTTAACATTATCCTCACACCGGATGCACCAATCTAAATTAATCATAAAAAAATAAGGTACTCTTCATAGCTGGTACCCAATGTGAGGATACTTTTCTTACATAACGGGTGCCCCCTGTGAGGATACCTTTCTTACGTAACTGGTGCCCCCTGTGAGGATACTTTTCTTACATAACTGGTGCAGGGGGATAGAGGATAATCTTCTTACATATCTCGTGCCCGCTGTGAGTATACTTTTCATTAGACATCCATGAGGCTACTGCTGAGAAGAGGAATATGTACAAGAAATCCCGCTATGACCTCCGCAGAGTAATCAAATGAGCAAAAGGACAATATAGGAACAAGGGGGAATCATACTACACAGGCACCGCTGCCTGCCGCATTTGGCAGGGGCTACAGTCAATTACAGATTACAAAGGAAGACCCAGCCATGATCTGCTCAACGATGCCTCTTTACCAGATGAACTCAATTCATTTTGTGGACACTTTGACAATAACAACATCGCACCGGGTGTTAGGGCTGTCACCAACCCCGAGGATTGAGTGATCACGCTCTCCGAGGCTGACGTCAGAAAGGTCTTTAATCAGGTCAACACACGCAAAGCTGCGTGTTTACGACGGTATTCCTGGGCGCATTCTCAGAGAATGCGCAGAACAGCTGGCAGGCATATTCAAAGTAATTTTCAACCTGTCATTGTCCCCGTCTGTAATCCCCACTTGTTTTAAAATGACCACCATCATTCCTGTCCCGAAGAACTCTAAGGCTTCATGCCACAATGACTACCGCACTGTAGCACTCACTTCTGTAATCATGAAGTGCTTTGAGAGGCTGGCTATAGCACACATTAACTCCATCATCCCATATACCATAGACCTACTCCAATTTGCATACTGCCTCAACAGATCCATAGATGATGCAATCTCAATTGCTCTCCACACTGCCCTCCCCCATCTAGATAAGAAGAATACCTATGTGAATGCCTGTTCATTGACTACAGCTTAGCATTCAACATCATTGTTCCAACCAAGCTCATCACCAAGCTTAGGATTCTGGGTCTGAACAACTCCCTCTGCAACTTGGACTTCCTGATGGGCCAACTCCAGGTGGTGAGGGTAGTCAACATCACCTACGCCACACTGACCTTCAACACAGGGGCCCCACAGGGTTGTGTGCTTAGTCCCCTCCTGTACTCCGCATGACTCCAACACCATCATGAAGTTTGTTGACGACACAACATGATCATTGATGACAGTGAGTCAGCCTACATTGAGGAGGTCAGTGACCTGGTAGTGGGGTGCTAGAACAAGAACCTCTCCCTCAACGTCAGTAAGACCAAGGAGCTGATCATGGATTACAGGAAATGGGGGGGCACGCCCCAATCCACATCTCCACGGTTGCAGTGGAGCAGGTTGAGAGATGCAAATTCCTCTGTGTCCAAATCAGAAGACTTGAAATTGTCCAAACACAGGCGCACAGTCGTGAAGAAGGCGCTACATTGCCTCTTCATCCTCATGAGGTTGAAAAAGTTTGGTATGGGCCGTCAAATCCTCAAAAAGGTATACAGCTGTACCATTAAGAGCATTTTGACTGGCTGCATCACTGCCTGCTATGGCAACATAACCGCCCTCGATCGTATGGCGCTACAGAGGGTGATGCGGACAAACCAGTACATCACTGGGGCCGAGCTCCCTGCCATACAGGACATCTATATCAGGTGGTGTGTTGGGAAGGCCTAGACAATCAACTCCAACCACCCAAGCCATAGACTATTATCTCTGCTTCCGCACGGCAAGTGATACCGGTGCATCAAGTCTGGCACCAACAGGCTCTTGAACAGCTTCCATCCCCAAGCAATACGTGATAAATAGCTAACAAAATAGCTACACGGACTAGCTGAGTTAACCGGATATCTTTATTGACCTTTCATTTTTTGGCTCTATGCACACTCACTGGGTCCTACACACTCATACACAAAACACTCACTGGGTCCTACAGACTTATACACAAACACTCACTGGGTCCTAAACACTCATACACAAACATGCACTCTGCTCTCTCACAGATAATATGCACATACATTAATACTGAATCTACACACACGCACGCCCACTCACATACAAGCTGCTGCTTCTCTGTTTATCATACATCCTAATGCCTTGTCACCTAACCCCTATACATATCTACCTCCATCACTCCAGTATCTCTGCACATTGTAAATATGGTATTGGAACTAACCCTGTATATAGTATGCTTACTTACTTATGGTGTTCTTCATATTATTTCTGGTATTACATCATTATTGATTATTTAATTGTTTGGTTTGAGTTTGCAAGAACGGAATTTCACTGTACTTGTGCATGCGACATTAAACCTTTAGACTTGAAACTATCGACCATGAATCTTCTCAATCATTGGAACCTGGTGGTAGTACAAAATGAGTGAAGTGACTAATTATTTGCCATTGAGAACACAGTAGAGGGAGGTGATGGAGGAGGAGTGTATTTGATTCATTATTCTGTTTATTTCCTGCCAAGATAACTCTTCTGGCATGGGAGAGAGTCTTTAGATTCACCTCCAAAAGTTGAAGGTTCATGTTAGTTATAATATATGGAGATTATTTTATTTCTGTCTGAGTCTGCTACTAATTGGCCAGCCAGTATGAGTTTGTTAATGTGGCTAAAGAGACTGACAGGTAGCTATAGACCCCTGTTGTGCCTCATGATCACAGAGTTATCGTGGTGTCAGTCTGCATCTGGGTGAACTGAGCTGCTGCTTGTTAAATGGGCTCCACTTCATTCACTTACCTATTTTTCAAGGTCATTTACATGCACCTCCAGGAAAAACTAATCGACAGTAGCGGCCATCATGATGTGTTTAGTTACTTTGAACAAAATATCCCTATGAATGATGCAATCTCTGTTAAATGTGTTCATACATGAATTTATTTACATCAACTTCAGCAAATCCTACAGCACGGCATGCTTTGAAAACCTGTGCCTGTTGGCTGTAGCATTATTCTGCCTGCAGTGAGATGTGAGGAGCAAACATATTGCTGTTGTCAGGTAAAACGACATGTCCATGTCAGCCAGCTAGTTCTCCTTCATTACTGAGGCTAGCTCTCAGAGTGATAACCCAGCTCATTGGGTATTCATGTCCAGTCTCCTGCTTTGCTCCCACTTAACTCAGACCCACTTCCTGTACATTGGATCAGTGTCCCCAATCACTCATTAATTATTGAAGTAAACATGGGCCTCAACCCTGGCATATCCAGGGAGAGGGGGAGGAGAGGGGGGCATTGTGAAATTAAAAGCATGTTTCTTTTCCAAGCTAATGAGGTGTGTTTTTCAAGTAAAACATATCACAAACGCTGACCAAAACAATATAATACATCTATATACGCTCCTGGAGAGCTACAGTAATGGCCATGTTTAAATAGGAAGCGTAGCTTTGATGATTAAAGAATCGCATTCCACTTGTTGCATGTTACTTGATTAAAGTACATTTGAATCAACATGCAGTGGTGTAAAAAGTTAACACACAAATACATAATCACTATAAGCCTGGATTCAACGGTTTATATTGGTTCCTTTTTAAACCTCAGAAATATTTAATTAATTACTTCACCAATCAGTGTGGATAGAGCAGCTTGCTATGGAGCGGGCAAGGTATAGTTGTTTACATGCATTGGACAGACAAGTGTAGGGCGCGAGATGCAACTGAAATTTTGCAGGTAGGGAGAGAGCAAGAGAGAGTGAAGGAGGGGGCATGGCTTGAAGCACTGGGCATCTTGTTATGACATACATTATCTGAATTAGGCCCACAGGATTAAACCTATGGAGGAGCGGCTTCTATGAAGGAACTTTTAACCTGTTGCGACGAGCAATCCCGTATCCGGGAGCGTAATTATAGCCTCAAGCTCATTAGCATAACGCAACGTTAACTATTCATGAAAATCGCAAATTAAATGAAATAAATATAGTGCCTCACAAGCTTAGCCTTTTGTTAACAACACTGTCATCTCAGATTTTCAAAAAATGCTTTTCAACCATAGCTACACACGCATTTGTGTGGGAGTATTGATAGCTAGCATAGCATTAAGCCTAGCATTCAGCAGGCAACAAGAAAAGCATTCAAATAAAATCATTTACCTTTGAAGAACTTTGGATGTTTTCAATGAGGAGACTCTCAGTTAGATGGCAAATGTTCAGTTTTTCCAAAAATATTATTTGTGCTAAGAAAAACCCTTGAAAATTCAGTCATGACAACGGCAAACTTTTTTCCAAATTAACTCCATAATATTGACAGAAACATGGCAAACGTTGTTTAGAATCAATCCTCAAGGTGTTTTTCACATATCTATTAGATGATAAATCACTCGTGGCAGTTTGGTTTCTCCTCTGAACAAAATGGAAAAATGCACGCAACTGGAGATTACGCAATAGTTTCAACGGAGGACACCGAGCGGACACCTGGTAAATGTAGTCTCTTATGGTCAATTTTCCAATGATATGCCTACAAATACGTCACAATGCTGCAGACACCTTGGGGAAACGACAGAAAGTGTAGGCTCATTCCTTGTGCATTCACAGCCATATAAGGAGACATTGGAACACAGCGCATTCCAAATCTGGCTCACTTCCTGTATGAAATTTCATCTTGGTTTCGCCTGTAGCATTAGTTCTGTGGCACTCACAGACAATATCTTTGCAGTTTTGGAAACGTCAGAGTGTTTTCTTTCCAAAGCTGTCAATTATATGCATAGTCAAGCATCTTTTCATGACAAAACATCTTGTTTAAAACGGGAACGTTTTTCATCCAAAAATGAAATGCTGCCCCCAGAGGTTCAAGAGGTTAATATCTTTCAACTTCCCAAGAGTTGGCTTAACGTTGGACCAGAGCTATCTAGCTAGCTAACAAGCTTGTGTGTGCAGAGTGGCACCAGAATTCAAATAAAACATGTCTTACCTTTTTGTAGTTAATAAATCCAATGTGAAACATGATGACTATAGTATTATCCATTCGCATTGAAAAAGTGAATCCATTATTCTCTGATAAAAAAATCTCTCCCTAATTTCTGAATCACGCTTGTAACGTCAGTAAACTACAGTAGCCTATGCTTCAAAGGGGAGGGGCAGATAGTCTACACACGCACATACACTGGCAAAGATTTCCAGCTGTCGGACAGACACATTTCTAGGTGACAGAGTGAGGGCCTTTCATCGGCTCTTTGTTGCATTTTTTTGTGGGACCGGAAAAAAATGCCTGAAGTAAAAGAACGTTATTAACCTCTTCCCATGCATTTTAAATAACGGTTCTGTTCCAGAACAGTATAGATCCCTTTCGTTCCTGGTTCTGATTCTGTTTGGTTTTCGGTTCTGTTCACTGAAAACGGTTGCAACCCCTGGTGTAAAATCATTTATCCTGTAATTCGGGAACATTATTTATAGATGTTTCTACGAAAAAAATCTTAGAGGGAAAGCGAACCTTCCAGTCCTTGTTTACAGTATGTATTCAATTTTCCTCATTATATTGTCAATTAATAATTCAGCAATTGAGGCGGTGAGACTGATGATTTCAACCCACTGATGGAGTCATTGCAATAATCAGCCATGCACTGGGGATGTGCTGTCATCTGAATTCATTTTTTAATTTAATGGTTTTCAGTTGGGCTCCATGTTACTGTGTGCTCTGCTGCTTTCTATCAGTAAGCCCAGAGAATCTTTCACGCTTCCTCTGAGGCGGATGTAAGCCGTGAGCCATATACCAGCAGTCTCTCATCAGGGTGGGCCTGCTTGGGATCTCTCCCCACCGGGCTGCATCACTTAGAGGCTCAGGCTCAGCAAAGCAACATGGCCACAGTTAGATTTGCAAGGGATTCAGGCTCTGTTCAGGGTTCCCAGGCATGCTTGATATACAGGCTGTGCCGTGTCTGAATTAATCTGAGGGAAAATCTCCAAGGTAACTGCTGTAAGGCCTCATAACCTCTAACATAATTATCTGAAATGATCTGAAATGTGACTGTGGTGAAATGTGTAGCTATGTTAGCAGTGATGTGAAACAACAGTGAGACGTTAGCCTTACATATATAATGATTAGGATATTTTTTAAGTCAGCAGGTGTCAGGCAGGTATCAGAGCTCCAGATATGTACAGCTCTCATCATCCAGTGATTGTAAGGTGGCCCGTGTTACAGCATCCCTCAGGGTATCACTGACATCCAGAGACAGAGGGAGGAAGTCACACTCCAACAGTTCCTTTTGCAAGCACCTTTCAAATCTGAGCATTCCTATCATTTAGCTATTCATCAATACGTGGCTGCCAGAATGGCTGAATCGTAGAGAGAGAGGGAGAGGGGACGATGTGTCATTCTCCTGGGGAAAGGAGAGCACATGTTGTGATGTATCTTCATATAGAGAAATATTTTTCAGGTTCATGACTCCTAAGAGGACACTTATTTGGGAGCCATGTAGATCCGCTTTCCCTGGTCACATAGTTGAACACTGACATTCACAATACAGAGCCATATTGTCACCTTTACAGGTCACTGAGAGGACGCTGTTATGTGGGCTGTGTTTACATTTTAGATGTGCCACACTCTGAATTTCAAACCGGGTGTGCTCACTTAGCTATTGCTGTAGATGTACAGTGTATGTCTCAGACAAATGGGAACATCCCTGTGCCACAGTGGCTGACTCGCCCTTTGCCTCTGTGGATTATGGACTATTTAGCAAAACAACCAGTGACTGAAACTGGTGATGTTTTTCAGATGTTTCCTGATTTGCAGTTTATCACATATACTAATATACAGTACGTACAAAATTAATAGCTGTTTGATTGAAAGGGTACTTCTCCATAAAATCCCATTGCCGGTAATACTCTAAATCTGTGTGGAGCTGCAGCGTGAAATCACAATGGTGGGGAGTGGATTAGTTACAGTACCCCTCAATGAAAGAGAGAGAGAGGAGATCTGCTTGTCAATCATGATGTGTTGTTCAGCTAGCTAACCACTCTTTAGCCCACAATTAAAGCTAACCAGCACAGCAACCCTGTATAAATGTTGGAGAGAGAATAATGAAAGAATGAATGTGAGACCTGACTGATAATTAACACTCCTGGCTAGAAGTTTGATTATACACTGATGTTTATGTCTGAAATGTATCGTTTTTTATTGTAAAAAAAAATGATATACATATTATAGTTAGAAATAATTAGGACAGGTTGTCATCATGTCTGGCATTCAATATTACAGGCAATTTTCTCCACAAATAATAAGTACTGTATGTAAACAAAACATACATATATTGGAGGCTGCTGAGACAATTGTAGCAGTATTGCTGTTGGTTGGTTGTGCTTGTTTATTTGTTTGTTTGTACCAGCTCTGTATGGTGAAGTCACAGACTTGACTTGTTCTTAATTAGGAAGTGAGAGGTGATGAAAATGAGGGAAAAAATTAGCTGTCTCCTGGAAGAAGTGATTACATATTTAATGACAATACTGTCAATGTTGGAAAGAGAATGATTGGCAAGCCTGTTATTAAAAATATGTAAACACTTTCCTGAGACACCCATGGTGGCTGTATTCACACCAGTGTAATTAAATATTGTTGTCATTGACTTTAAATGTGAAATGTACCATTCTCTCATTCATGACTTCACTTAGAAACAAACTTTACTTAACCCCCTGGCTGGGGTAAACAACATCAGAAAGCTCAGTTTCCATAGTCACAGCAATTTTTAGCACATGTAATATGATGTATGAGGTGCTAGCCCACTAGCTTGCATAAAGAGATTCATTATAGATGGGATGGACATCATTTAACTTTGAAGAACTTTGGACGTTTTCAATGAGGAGACTCTCAGTTAGATGGCAAATGTTCAGTTTTTCCAAAAATATTATTTGTGCTAAGAAAAACCCTTGAAAATTCAGTCATGACAACGGCAAACTTTTTTCCAAATTAACTCCATAATATTGACAGAAACATGGCAAACGTTGTTTAGAATCAATCCTCAAGGTGTTTTTCACATATCTATTAGATGATAAATCACTCGTGGCAGTTTGGTTTCTCCTCTGAACAAAATGGAAAAATGCACGCACCTGGAGATTACGCAATAGTTTCAACGGAGGACACCGAGCGGACACCTGGTAAATGTAGTCTCTTATGGTCAATTTTCCAATGATATGCCTACAAATACGTCACAATGCTGCAGACACCTTGGGGAAATGACAGAAAGTGTAGGCTCATTCCTTGTGCATTCACAGCCATTCCTTGTGCATTCACAGCCAAGAAGTGATTACATATTTAATGACAATACTGTCAATGTTGTAAAGAGAATGATTGGCAAGCCTGTTATTAAAAATATGTAAACACTTTCCTGAGACACTGGTGTGAATACAGCCACCATGGGTGTAATTAAATATTGTTATTGACTTTAAAGGTGAAATGTACCGTTCTCTCATTCATGACTTCACTTAGAAACAAACTTTACTTAACCCCCTACCTGGGGTAAACAACATCAGAAAGCTCAGTTTCCATAGTCACAGCAATTTTTAGCACATGTAATATGATGTATGAGGCGCTAGCCCACTAGCTTGCATAAAGAGATTCATTATAGATGGGATGGACAGGGCTGGGGGCAGAATTAATCAGTTGGACAGGCATTTGATTTCCATAGAGGGGCACATTTGTTGTCACGGGACCTCCTAAATCAAATCAAATCCTATGTATGCGCCCGGTGTTATAGTAAAGACCATAGGCGGCATGTGAGTTTCAAGTTTGGAGAAGCTTACAATTTATCCTACCATTTCTACTGATCTGCGTGCCAGCTGTGATTTTCATATGCGCATTTTTGTTTCTCAAAATCATTTTCACACGGTTAAACATAATTAGAATAAAAATAATAAAAATGAATATTCAACTAATATGAGAGCAGCAGCCTCTGCCATATGGACACATTGTTACACCGTGATCCAATGGCGGCTAAAGAAATGAGAGCATAGCCTATAGGCTAATACAGCTGTAGGCCTATAAGTTCCATTGTCAACTAAGTAATATACACAAATTGAAAACAATAGAAAATAACCAGATGAAAATTCAGGTTCTTTCAATCACATTCATCTCTCTACTCCGCCTGTCTGACTGCCTTTCTATCGGTCTTGACTTGAGCTATCGCTAGTTAAGTGCAACGTATCAAATCAATCAACTGGGTCTGGCCTCAAGCTGTCTAGCGAGCTTGTAATGTATCAAGTAGCCTATTTCCTGCCCTCAGTTTGCCACACCAGTGAGCTTGGGACAGACAGCTGTTTTTGCACAAGGGAAAATGGTTCAGGTATTTGATGACGTGTCCACTGAATATATGGGATGATCAGATCATGATATTTAGCTCTTTCACACCGAGGCCGGTAGAATGTTGGAAAGATTTTTCAAATACTGTTAGGAACTATTATCATTCGCAATCAGATGTTTAAAAAAAACTGACCTTGTTGACTTACTGTGTGAGGTGAAGAAGAAATGACTGAGAAGCTCAGCCTATTAGTGGTGGACGTGCTTTGTTAAGACAATCAGAAATCGGACATCCCCAAATGGGCACTTTCCTACATATGCACGCAGCAGGCCAGGTTGTTCTATGTGTGCTCCCCCAACTTTATCAGTACAGAGAGACCAGACACATGCTCATTAGTCGCATGGAGCGCTCCAAGCAAAAGACAATGACAAAATTGACAAAACTCGTAAATGATGGTTATGAAATAAACCAAAACTTGATTCTCACAAGTGTAGCAGGTTGTGAACTCCGAGAATGAGAACTGTAAATGACTGGAAATAATACATGGCCCCCAAGTGGTGCAGCGGTCTAAGACACTGCATCTCAATGCTAGAGGCGTCACTACAGACACGCTGGTTTGAATCCAGGCTGTATCACAAAGTCTAAAGCACTGCATCTCAGTGCTAGAGGCGTCACAACAGACACCCTGGTTTGAATCCAGGCTGTATCATAACCGGCTGTGATTGGGCGGCGCACAATTGGCCCACCGTCGTCCGGGTTTGGCCGGTGTAGGTCGTCATTGTAAATAAGATTTTTTTTCTTAATGACTTGCTTAGTTAAATAAAGGTTCGATTTTAAAACAGAAATGAATGTAACCACATGACTGGATTAAGGGTATGTTTACTATTTTTTACATATGTAATGGAGAATTGATAAAAATGAACAATCAAATGGCAAATAATTCACAAAATGAAACAACAAATGTGTAAGAATTGGCAGGAGACAGCTGGTCGCATGGAGAGGCGAGTGCATGCATTCTGGAGAGTTACGCCCAATATCATGCAATACTCTTTTTGTCCAAACAGCATCAGATACAGTACATGGTCTACACGTACTGAGACTGTTATTTCACTCAGATACTTTCCCTGAGATTGATGAGTCTTTCTGTCTGCTAGCATCTGTCAAATAA
The DNA here is from genome assembly GCF_036934945.1 of Oncorhynchus masou masou. NCBI lineage: Eukaryota > Metazoa > Chordata > Actinopteri > Salmoniformes > Salmonidae > Oncorhynchus > Oncorhynchus masou. The sequence goes on along the minus strand of NC_088230.1, from coordinate 22,090,942 downwards.
ATGATCAATATTTCTATATTTTATTTGGATGGTCAAGGAGGTACAGTAGGGTGGGCCAGACCCGCTAAGGCCCGCCAATAATGCCAGCCCTGTGGATGGAGGAGCATATTTTCCATGCAGTATACCCAAACAGGGAACAAGGAAGTCATTAATATGCTCACTAATCTCTCAAACACTGGTATTGCTTCAAGCTACAAAACAGCAAAATCAGTGGTGGAAAATGTACCCAATTGTTATACTTGAGTAAAAGTAAAGATACCTTAAACCCCCTAGAATCGATGTCTGTGCCCCTAAAAAAATCCCCATAAAAATCTGTCACTTTAAGCTAGAGATATCTGTTTGCATTTCGATCTACCGCATTTGCTGATGTCACACTTCTGCATCTGCGGTGAAAGGTTACAGAGCTAGGACGGTGTTTGTCAGACAATGAGACATCCCGAAAATCAGTCTTCTCACAAAATCGTCTGTAGTGTCCGAACAGTTTGGATACACACTAATATGACCCCTCTGTCGAAAGGTGAGACTCTCACAAACACGCACATGTTTTGCTCTAGGATACCCACAGTCTTCACAAGATTCCTCTGAAGGTCCCCCGGTACCAGTTGAAAACATTTATGGAAGTACTGTATATATGGAGACAGTTTAGTGCCAAAAATATGGGGCTAAATTCAAGTTAAAATATATGTATATAAAAACAAAAATCCTGATCTTTCTTATATCTCTCAGCTATTGGACAGACACTTCAAAACCTCATTTCTTTTTTGGTGGGGGAGGCACTCTATGTTGTTCCATGTTGTGAATCTGTTATTCAATGCATTTGTATGGGCTAATAGCAGTTAAAATGATTTTATCGTATTTTGTGGGGGATTCAAGGGGTTTTCAAATTCAAATATCTAAATTATCTTTGGTATGACCTTCTTAAAGGTCTTCTTAAAGACCTTTGGTATGACCTTCTTAAAACAATTCCATATAGCTAAGTAGAATCCCGCCTTCACGCCTTAGACATGGCTTTTTGGGTTAATAGAAAATTAAAAAGTAAAAAAGTGAAAGTCACCCAGTAAAGTAGTGCTTGAGTTAAAGTCAGAAGTATTTGGTTTTAAATATACTTTAGTATCAAAAGAAAAAGTACAAATATCATGTCAGATTGCTTACAGTGCATTCAGAAATTATTCAGACTCCTTCACTTTTTCTACATTTTGTTACGTTACAGCCTTATTTGAAAATGGATCAAATAAAATACAAATCCTCATTAACACCCCATAATGACAAAGCAAAAACAGGTTTTTAGAAATGTTTGCAAATGTATAAATTTTTTGGGGAAAAATCACATTTACATAAGTATTCAGAGCCTTTACTCAGTACTTTGTTGAAGCACTTTTGGCAGCGATTACAGCCTCGAATCTTCAAGGGTATGATTCTACAAGCTTGGCAGATCTGTATTTGGGGAGTTTCTCCCATTCTTCTCTGCAGATCCTCTCAAGCTCTGCCAGATTGAATGGGGAGAGTCGCTGCACAGCTATTTTCAGGTCTCTCCAGAGATGTTAGATCAGGTTCAAGTCTGGACTACCTGGGCCACTCTAGAACATTCAGAGACTTGTCCCAAAGTAACTCCTGCGTTGTCTTGGCTGTGTTCTTAGGGTCATTGTTCTATTGGAAGGTAAATCTATCAGTCTGAACCCCGGTCTGAGGTCCTGAATGCTCTGGAGCAGGTTTTCATTGAGGATCTCTCTGTACTTAACGCTGTTCATCTTTGCCTTGATCCTGACTTGTCGCCCAGTTTCTGCCGTTGAGAAACATCCTCACAACGTGATGCTGCCACTACCATGCTTCACTGTAGGGATGGTGCCAGGTTTCCTCCAGACGTGAAGCTTGGCATTCAGGCCAAAGGGTTCAATCTTGGTTTCATCAGACCAGAGAATTTTCTCCCGTCTCACAGAGGAACTCTGGAGCTCTGTCAGAGTGGCCATTGGATTCTTGGTCACTTCCCTGACCAAGACCATTCTCCCCTGACTGCTCAGTTTTTCCAGGTGGCCAGCTCTAGGAAGAGTCCTGGTGGTTCCAGACTTCTTTCGTATAAGAATGATGGAGGCCACTGTGTTCTTGAGGACCTACAATGCTGCAGAAATGATTGGTACCCTTCCCCTGATCTGTGCCTCGTTACCATCCTGTCTCGTAGCTCTACAGACAATTCCTTCGACCTCATGGCCTGGTTTTGGCTGTTACGTAACAAAATGTAGGAAAAGTGAAGAGGTCTGAATACTTTCTGAAAGCAAACCAGGGGGCACAATTTTTTAAATTGTTTTATTTACACTTCAACACGCAGACATCATTTACAAATGAAGCATTTGTGTCTAGTGAGTCCACCAGATCAAAGGCAGTAGGCAGTTCTCTTGATAAGTGCGTGAATTGGACAATTTTCCTCTCCTGCTAAGCATTCAAAATGTAACGAGTACTTTTGGGTGTATGGGAAAATGTATGGAGTAAAAAGTACATAATTGTCTTTAGGAATGTTGTGAAGTAAAAGTAAAAGTTGTCAAAAATAGAAATAGTACAGATACCACAAAAAAAACTTTAAAGTATTTTTACTTAAGTACATTACACCACTGAGCAAAAGTATAAAGGGTGCGTGTTGGTGGCAGGGAAGTCAGGCGCAGGAGAATGAACTTGGTAAAAACGAAGTTGAACAAAACCCCCGGATAAACCTCCGGTAGAAGTTGGAAAACCCTAAGAATCGCTGCACCTCCGGCTAAAATGCGGTCACTCTCCATCCCTGATGTGGAAATGCATATCCTAGGAAGGAGACAGATTTTTGGAATAACAGGCATTTCTCAGCCTTGACGTACAGGTCATGCTCCAACAGGCGACCAAGCACCCTGAGCACCAGGGACACATGCTCGGCGCGTGTAGCGGAGTATATCCAAATGTCATCAATATACACCACCACACCCTGCCCGTGCAGGTCCCTGAAAATCTAATTTACAAAGGCTTGGAAGACTGATGGTGCATTCATCAACCCGTACGGCATGACTAGGTACTCATAGTGCCCAGAGGTGGTACTGAAATGCGTTATCCACTCGTCTCCCTCTCAGAAAAGCACCAGATTGTAAGAGCTCCTGAGATCTAGTTTGGTGAAGAAGCGCGCCTCGTGCATAGACTCTATTGCTGTGGCTATGCGCTGTAGCCGGTAACTATACCTCACAGTGATCTGATTCAGACCCCTATAGTCAATACACATGCGCAAACCTCCATCCTTCTTCTTCACAAAAAAGAAACTTGAGGAGGCGGGTGAAGTGGAGGACCGAATGTACCCTGACTGCAGGGATTCAGAGACATATGTTTCCATAGCCTCCGTCTCCACCTGTGAGAGGGGATACACGTGACTCCTGGGAAGTGCAGCGTCTACCAAGAGATCTATCGCACAATCGCTCCGTCGATGAAGTAGTAATTGAGTCGCCTTCTTTTTGGAGAAGGGCGAGAACCAAATTGGCATATTCAGGGGGAATGTGCACGGTGGAGACCTGGTCTGGAATCTCCACCGTAGTAGCACCAACGGCAACCCCTAAACACCTACCTGAGCACTCTCGCGACCACCCCGTGAGAGTCCTATGTGGCCAAGAAACAGTGGGGTTATGACAAGCTAACCAGGGTAGGCCCAGCACAATGAGAAACACAGGACATTCAATATGGAAAATACTACTTTTCTCTGTGTGACCCCCCTGCGTCACCATGCCCAAAGGAGTGGTAGGAGTGGCAGGAACGGGGAAGGGCACATCCACGGGAACAATGGGGGTCCCTAAACTATGAGCTAATGCTCTATCAATAAAATTCCCAGCCACGCCTGAATCTACAAGCACCTTATGCTGGGAATGCGGGAAAACTCAGAAAGAGTGACAGACACAAGCATGTGCAACAGAGGACTCTGGGAATGGTGCCAGCTCACCTGGGGGGATGCCAGAGCGCCCTGCCTGCTGCCTTGATTCCCATAGGAACAAACCCGGCACTGACCAGCAGTGTGACCTCTGCGGCCACAGATGGTGCACAAGCGGAAACCCCCTCCGTTCTCCCTGCGTACCGCCCCTCCCAGCTCCATGGGTATCGGAGAGGGGGTGTGGGAGGATGGAACCACCAGACCCCGATCTGGACGTCCGCGAGTAGCCAGCAGGTTGTCCAGCTTGATCCACAGGTCCACCAGCTGGTCGATAGTGAGGGTGGTGTCTCTGCAGGCGAGCTCCCGACGCGCACACTGCAGCGGTAGTGGTCGATCAGGGCCCTGTTGTTCCATCCCGCGCAGGCAGCCAGGGCTCTAAACTCCAGGGCAAACTCCTGGGCGCTCATTTTGTAGGTGAACTCCACAAAATGGTCCAAAGCCGCATGTCCCTCTCTCCACACGGCGTTGGCCCACTCCAGGGCTTTCCCGGTGAGGCACGAGACAAGGGCGGACACCCTCTCATGGTCCGATGGAGCTGGGTGGACTGTGGCCAGATAGAGGTTAAGTTTAAGGAGGAACCACTGGCGGTTGGCAGCACTCCCGTCATACTCCTATAGCAAGGAGAGACGGATCCCACTGGGCTCAGGCGGGAAAGGGGCACTCAGGAGAGACGCCGGTTGTGCTGGTGGAGGCGCTGGAAGAACTCTCTGTCTCTCCCAGCGGTCCATTGTCTGGACAACGCGATCATCTGGACAGCGGCGCCCAGATGGTGAAGCATAACCGCATGCTCCCGGACATGCTCCTCCACCTCCATGGCCGGGGTACCTTCTCCTGCTGATTCCATAGGTGGTTGGAGATTCTGTAATGTGTGCGTGTTGGTGGCAGGGAAGTCAGGCGCAGGAGAACGAACTTGGTAAAAACGGAGTTGTTTAATAAATGCTTATAAACTCCAAAAACCAAAATGTACAAAATAACAAAAGTGGGTAAAAAGAAAAACGTCGCACACCAACATAATACATGCAGATCACATACAAGCAAACAAATTGGAACCAGGTGTGAAGGAAGACAAAACCAATGGACAAATGGACAAAACCCCCCCCCCCCCCCCTTGGGTTGTGCCGTGGCGGAGATCTTTGCGGGCTATACTCAGCTTTGTCTCAGGATGGTAAGTTGGTGGTTGAAGATATCCCTCCAGTGGTGTGGGGGCTGTGCTTTGGCATAGTGGGTGGGGTTATATCCTTCCTGTTTGGCCCTGTCCGGGGTGTCCTCGGGTGGGGCCACAGTGTCTCCTGACCCCTCCTGTCTCAGCCTTCAGTATTTATGCTGCAGTAGTTTATGTGTCGGGGGCTGGGGTCAGTTTGTTATATCTGGAGTACTTCTCCTGTCCAATTCGGTGTCCTGTGTGAATCTAAGTGTGCGTTCTCTAATTCTCTCCTTCTCTCTCTCGGAGGACCTGAGCCCTAGGACCATGCCCCAGGACTACCTGACATGATGACTCCTTGCTGTCCCCAGTCCACCTGGCCGTGCTGCTGCTCCAGTTTCAACTGAACCGCGGCCCTAGGACCATGCCCCAGGACTACTTGACATGATGACTCCTTGCTGTCCCCAGTCCACCTGGCCGTGCTGCTGCTCCAGTTTCAACTGTTCTGCCTTATTATTATTCGACCATGCTGGTCATTTATGAACATTTGAACATCTTGGCCATGTTCTGTTATAATCTCTACCCGGCACAGCCAGAAGAGGACTGGCCACCCCACATAGCCTGGTTCCTCTCTAGGTTTCTTCCTAGGTTTTGGCTTTTCTAGGGAGTTTTTCCTAGCCACCGTGCTTCTACACCTGCATTGCTTGCTGTTTGGGGTTTTAGGCTGGGTTTCTGTACAGCACTTTGAGATATCAGCTGATGTACGAAGGGCTATATAAATAAATTTGATTTGATTTTGATTTGATTTGAAAATGGATCAGTGATGGCTAGAAGGTCGGTGACGTCGACGGCCGAACACCGCCCGAACAAGGAGAGGGACCGACTTCGGCGGAAGTCGTGACAAAAAGGGCATGGGGAAGTCAGACTTCAGCTCCATACCAACACTTAAGCCACTTGAAACAAGCCATTCGGCAAGGAGGGAGAGAAAAAAAATACAGTCAGCCAATTATTACAGATAGTCCTCATTCATTTAGGGCAACCTCCTGCAAATCGCTCAGGGAACATACTTAGTGCAAAATCCCAACGTGCCCTTGTGCAAAATGAGGTGGAAAAGTGTTTTGCATCCTTGTAATCACAACATTGCTGCATCTCCTGGTGATTTATTCTCAAGGTTCCTGTTTGTGTGTGTTCTAAATCAGACTGCTTCTGGCTGCTGCTGATCGCTGGCTTTACAGCCTGCAGGCCCATAAGGAGACAGATTTATTGTATGTTTGCCTGCTTCTTTGAAATTAGAACCAGGCTAGCATTATTGTTCTGTTATTAGCACAGGCTGCGAAACAAGCTTTTTATATTTTACAGACACTGAAAAAGTCAGTCTCCCTCAGAGTGTTGTGCCTCAGTCTTAACAGGTGCTTGCACAACAGCTCTTGCTAGACCTTGAGTTTTAAGTTTAACCAAACAGTGTTTAACCAACCAAAATGTATTCAGCCTCATGTCAAATCAGAGTTGTTTTCTTTCTATCTACTTCCTAACTTATTTCCTCTAGTTGGGTGATGACTGACAAGTGAAGGAAGGCAGTGCTCAGAGCTTGAGATAATTGTATGTGCCACCGCTGGGTGGCAGGAATCCGATGGGGGTTGTGGTGTCATAGGAGTTGCTACACAAATCAGTCAGAAGTAATTACTGCAAGCAGCCACAGCACTGAGGAGAAATGCCACAAGGTAAGCAGGTCCCCAACACCCCACTTACTTCCTCAGTAGCGCCACACATCCCAACCTAATCTGACATAACACTACCACACTCACTACCGCAAACGTAGTGTCCTCTGTTCCTGATCAACTCACCCCACACCAGTGCCTCTCCACCCCACAGTCCATTAATCCACGGTAACATTCACATTAAAGTAGAAGAGTTTAGAAACATAAATTCTTATTTACAAGAAAATTGACTACAAAATGACACAATACATTATTTACCATTCATTTTTACTGGTCACAAAATAATCTGAAACACAACCAAAACAAAGCAAATGCATCCAACAAGTTAATTATCATTGCGTGCTAGGAATATGGGCCCAAATATTAAAACGTTTGACTACTTTAATACACATTTAAGTGAATTTGTGAGTTTTGGTCCCCAAAAATGTGGGGAATATGCACAAAAAGTGCTGTAATGTCTTAAACGGTTCACCAGATATGGATGAAAATGCTCTCAAAATAAAGCTGACAGTCTGCACTTTAACCTCATAGTCATTGTATCATTTCAAATCCAAAGTGCTGGAGTACAGAGGCAAAACAAACAAAGCATGGTCACGATCCCAATACTTTTTGAGCTCACTATTGTCTGATGTTCATTACAGAGATAGTCTAATGTTTATTAGAGAGATAGTCTAATGTTCATTAGAGAGATAGTCTGATGCTCATTAGAGAGGGGAAGTAGTGGCCTGTGATGTTAGTAAAGGTTTTGTGGACAGATTATGCAAACCTAAATAGTACTGCTGTAACGGATTTCCTCCTCTTCGTCTGAGGAGGTGTAGCAAGGATCTGACCAATACGCAGCATGTTTTAATTGAAAAGACTGAACATGACACAAATATACAATAACAAAGTGAAATGGAACCAAACCAGTGCCATGTGGCACTGACACAGGAAACAATCACCCACAAAATACCAAAGAATATGGCTGCCTAAATATGGTTCCCAATCAGAGACAACAATAAACACCTGCCTCTAATTGAGAACCAATCTAGGCAACCATAGACCTACAAAAACACGTAGATGGAAAGAACCCCATAAATCTACAAAAACCCCTAGATGAAACAAAAACACACATAATCACTCATGTCACACCCTGACCTAACCAAAATAAAGAAAACAAAGAAAACTAAGGTCTGGGCATGACAACTGTAGACCTGTCATGATGCAATGGGATGCATTAGTTCCTGTGCTTTAGACAAAAAAACAATTTTGCAGGTGTTGGCATCTTTCGAATTTCGGAATGGGAGGGGACATTTGGTCCATAGACTTGCCTGTAACTTGCAAAGAGAGTGGGTAGAGTTCTTCGTTCTCTTCTCTTAACACGTATGCAGTGGTGTAAAGTACTCAGGTAGAAACACTGTAATGTACTACTTAAGTCATTTTTGGGGGTATCTGTACTTTACTATTCATATTTTTTGACAACTTTTACTTCACTACATTCCTAAAGACAATTATGTACTTTTTACTCCCAAAAGTACTCGTTACATTTTGAATGCTTAGCAGGACAGGGAAATGGTCCAAATCACGCAATTCTTATGCCTACTGCCTCTGATTTGAAGGACTCACTAGACACAAATTCTTAGTTTGTAACTGATGTCTGTGTGTTGTAGTTCCCCTGGCTATCCATAAATTAAAAAACAAGAACATTGTTCTGTCTGGTTTGCTTAATATAAGCAATCGCAATGATTTCTATGATTTGATTTCATACTTAAGTATATTTCAAACCGAACTTTTACTCAAGTAGTATTTTACTGGGTGACTTTCACTTTTATTTGAGTCCTTTTCTATTAAGTTAGAAAGTATGACAATTGGGCACTTTTTCCACCACTGCAGGTATGGACCCAGAACTTAATTGAGCATTTGACTAATTACGCAATACTTTAGTTCTGGATTAGTAGTGATGTTGTTATTCCCCCTGATTCATTTTAAGTGTTGAGTATATACAAACTTGCTCTCTTACTATAGCCTTGATTAAAGGATCTTGTTTGCAGGAACTAATAGTCAAGTAAACCTACTGGTCAGCAAACAAATTAAGACTTCACATGAATGAGTCAGAGATTTGGCGGAGAGCTCTCTTTTCAGATTTCGTCTGTAGAATAGCTAGAAAGTACTGTATCTGTCAGGACCCGGTTTCGAACCTGGGTCTCCGGAGTGAGAAACAGTCACTTAACCAACTGAGCCACGAATAGTCAGCAGAACCCAGAAGATGAGGCAGACACAGCAGTACTTAAGACGGTGTATTTAATAAAGAAAAAATCCTTAAATACAAAAAATGGCAAATCCAAAAGGTGGTAGGAAAAGCACATAAAGGCCTCAAAAGAAACTCACAAAAAATAAACAAAAACAAAAAAACAGAATACCACAAGAGCGTCACCCGGAATCGACAAGAGTACACAGAACACTAGGGCAGGGTGCTAACATACAAACACAGAGCACAGAACTGAGGGAAACTAAGGGTTTAAATACAATTAGAGGAAACGAGGCACAGGTGCAAATAATTAATGGGGATCAAGGGAAAAACATAAGGACAAAAAGCACAATGGGGGCATCTACTGACCAAAACCCGGAACAACCCTGGCCAAATCCTGACAGTATCGAGAAAATGATTTCTGTCACGCTGCTTCGACTGACTACCTTTCTTGAAGTCATTAGCACCGTAAACTGGTTTCAGAGCTCTGAGAACCTAAAAGTGCATTTGGAGCAATTTCCTCAATCTGCTCAGATTTATAGCAATGCTTTGACCAATACGGGGTGAGATGCATGCGAGCACTCCTCCAGTCTCCATCTGCTGCAGCCTGTGCATGTCCTTGTTTTAAGACATTATAAGCCTTTCATTTCAAGCCCGTGAAAAGGTTTCACTTCAGGCATGAATGAAGGATGACTGAATGATGACCAAATGATGACTGAATGATGACTGAAAGATGACTGAATGAAGACTGAATTGGTACTTTTGAAAGGGGATCCAATCAAAACATTTCCCACATGATCACAGTGAGTATGGTTACATGCACACAATCGTGTGATTGTTATGGATAATCAGATTCATATAATAGTTTGATTAAAATGTTTACATGATTTGCAAGAAGAACGATTTCACTCATAATCCTGTTTACATGGACATCTGAAATCAGGCCACCTGCCACTGAAAAACGCAGAAAGTCGCCAGTCAAAATAAACATTCTACCACAGCGAACATATTATTTTTGGGAAGCATATTTGACTCTGAGTTCGGACATATAAAGTTTGTATGTGAAAACTACTTCTAAGAAGCATACATTCAGCTGCTCAGAAAGATTACTCAGAAAACCAAGTGTTTTAATCGCCGTATGCTTACTTCGATTTTTACCTTTCGCTGATTTAAAATAAACAGATGAAAGTGTTTACAAGATTATTGCATAATCTGCCTACTGCCATAATCAGTTTAAAATCAAATTATTAGTGTGCATGTAATGGTACTCACAGAAGTGGTTTCATGCACCAAAGGGCTGAATACCGCAGCATGGATGTAAGGTGTTGAATTCAGATTCACTGCTCGACTGAGAGACCTTACAGATAAGGGGGTACAGAGATGAGGTAGTCATTCAAAAATCATGTTAAACACTATTATTGCACACAGTGAGTCCCTACAACTTATTATGTGGCTTGTTAAGCAAATGTTTACTCTTGAACTGAGTTTGGCTTGCCATTAAAAAGGGGTTGAATACTTATTGACTCAAGACTCTAATGTGTCACCAAGATGGCATAGCAGTCAGACGTCTTTTGTCCTCGTCTTGTCCCGTATATATATATACACACACACACACACACAACATTCTTCGCATACCTATTTTTTCTTTTCCATAAACTCAACTTCAAAACACTCTCCTGCAACCCGCCTCACCAATTTATATATATATAAAAAGAAAGTATTATTTACCTCAAATCTGTAATCCTCCATAGAAGCTAACCAGAAGCTAGCCAGAAGCTAGCCAGAAGCTAGGCTGAAGCTAACCTGAAGCTAGTTATCTTCTTTACTGGCTAATTGTTAGTAATCACCAAACCACGGTTTGTGGTCATCAGCTATCCTTTAGCTCGAAAATCTATCGCCAGTTTTGTACGGCGCGGCTCGGACCGGAACATACCGGACCTATTTTTCTCTCCATGTCCCCGGATTTCAACCGCAAGCTCTGGACATTTATAACTGGATCTCGCAGCTCACTAGCTGCTATCCGTGTGACTATCGACTTACGTCGATCCCAGAGCAAACATCAATTATTCCGGAGTTAGCCAGCTGAAGAGTTCCATCAGCCACTTCTGGGCTACAATCACCTATCCGGACCCGTTTTACTGCCAACGCGGAGCCCCACCGGACCTTCACAACTGGACTACCGACGTTATCTGCCGAGGGAGTTATCCAGCTGGCTCCTCCGTCGTGACGTTACCTGAACGCCCATCTGCGGTCTGCTAATCGTTAGCTGTCTTATCGGATGCTATCTGAATAGATCTAACATTTTTTTTCTTTTTTTCTTTCTTTTTTCTGTTTCTTGGGCCTCTTTCACTATATCTATTTTTGGATTGGATTGATCCCCTCTACCACACGGAACCGACGGAAATTAAAAACAGACCTCCATCCTATGCTAGCTTGCTACAGATGGCCCGGCTAGCTGTCTGAATCGCAGTGATCCCAACCAACCTCACTACTCACTGGACCCGTTTGATCAATCGACTAAGCATGCCTCTCCTTAATGTCAATATGCCTTGTCCATTGCTGTTCTGGTTAGTGTTGATTGGCTTATTTCACTGTAGAGCCTCTAGTCCTGCTCACTATACCTTATCCAACCTATTAGTTCCACCACCCACACATGCGATGACATCTCCTGGTTTCAATGATGTTTCTAGAGACAATATCTCTATCATCATCACTCAATAACGAGGTTTACCTCCACTGTATTCACATCCTAACATACCTTTGTCTGTACATTATACCTTGAAGCTATTTCATTGCCCCCAGAAACCTCTTTTAACTCTCTGTTCCAGACGTTCTAGACAACCAATTCTCATTGCTTTTAGCCGTACCCTTATCCTACTCCTCCTCTTTTCCTCTGGTGATGTAGAGGTGAATCCAGGCCCTGCAGTGCCTAGCTCCATTCCTATTCCCCAGGCGCTCTCTTTTGATGACTTCTGTAACTGTAATAGCCTTGGTTTCATGCATGTTAACATTAGAAGCCTCCTCCCTAAGTTTGTTTTATTCACTGCTTTAGCACACTCTGCCTACCCGGATGTTTGAGCTGTGTCTGAATCCTGGCTTAGGAAGAAGACCACCAAAAATTCTGACATTTTCATCCCTAACTATAACATTTTCAGACAAGATAGAACTGCCAAAGGGGGCGGTGTTGCAATCTACTGCAAAGACAGCTTGCAGAGTTCTGTCCTACTATCCAGGTCTGTACCCAAACAATTTGAACTTCTACTTTTAAAAATCCACATCTCTAAAAACAAGTCTCTCACCGTTGCCGCCTGCTATAGACCACCCTCTGCCCCCAGCTGTGCTCTGGACACCATATGTGAACTGATTGCCCCCCATCTATCTTCAGAGCTTGTGCTGCTAGGCGACCTAAACTGGAACCTGCTTAACACCCCAGCCATCCTACAATCTAAGCTTGATGCCCTCAATCTCACACAAATGATCAATGAACCTACCAGGTACTTCCCCAAAGCCGTAAACATGGGCACCCTCATAGATATCATCCTAACCAACTTGCCCTCTAAATACACCTCTGCTGTCTTCAACCAAGATCTCAGCAATCACTGCCTCACTGTCTGCATCCGTAATGGGTCAGCGGTCAAACGACCCCCACTCATCACTGTAAAACGCTGCCTGAAACACTTCAGCGAGCAGGCCTTTCTAATCGACCTGGCCGGGTATCCTGGAAGGATATTGATCTCATCCTGTTAGTAGAGGATGCCTGTTTTTTTAAATGCCTTCCTAACCATCTTAAATAAGCATGCCCCATTCAAGAAATTTAGAACCAGGAACAGATATAGCCCTTGGTTCTCCCCAGACCTGACTGCCCTTATCCAACACAAAAACATCCTATGGCGTTCTGCATTAGCATCGAACAGCCCCCGTGATATGCAGCTGTTCAGGGAAGCTAGAAACCATTATACACAGGCAGTTAGAAAAGCCAAGGCTAGCTTTTTCAAGCAGAAATTTGCTTCCTGCAACACTAACTCAAAAAAGTTCTGGGACACTGTAAAATCCATGGAGAATAAGAACACCTCCTCCCAGCTGCCCACTGCACTGAAGATAGGAAACACTGTCACCACTGATAAATCAACTATAATTGAGAATTTCAATAAGAATTTTTCTACGGCTGGCCATGCTTTCCACCTGGCAACCCCTACCCCGGTAAACAGCACTGCACCCCCGACAGCCACACGCCCAAGCCTTCCCCGTTTCTCCTTCTCCCAAATCCAGTCAGCTGATGTTCTGAAAGAGCTGCAAAATCTGGACCCCTACAAATCAGCCAGGCTAGACAATCTGGACCCTTTCTTTCTAAAATTTCTTTGGACACTGTGTTAACAACCCTCCAGGCAAGCTTCAATGCCATACAACTCTCCTTCCGTGGCCTCCAATTGCTCTTAAATACAAGTAAAACTAAATGCATGTTCTTCAACCGATTGCTGCCTGCACCTGCCCGCCTGTGCAACATCACTACTACTCTGGACGGCTCTGACTTGGAATAAGTGGACAACTACTAATACCTAGCTGTCTAGTTAGACGGTAAACTCTCCTTCCAGACCCACATCAAACATCTCCAATCCAAAGTTAAATCTAGAATTGGCTTCGCAACAAAGCATCCTTCACTCATGCTGCCAAACATACCCTTGTAAAACTGACCATCATACCAATCCTCGACTTCGGCGATGTCATTTACAAAATAGCCTCCAATATCCTACTCAACAAATTGGATGCAGTCTATCACAGTGCCACCCGTTTTGTCACCAAAGCCCCATATACTACCCACCATTGCGACCTGTACGCTCTCGTTGGCTGGCCCTCGCTTCATACTCGTCGCCAAACCCACTGGCGCCATGTCATCTACAAGACCCTGCTAGGTAAAGTCCCCCCTTATCTCAGCTCGCTGGTCACCATAGCATCACCCACCTGTAGCTCACGCTCTAGCAGGTATATCTCTCTGGTCACCCCCAAAACCAATTCTTTCTTTGGCCGCCTCTCCTTCCAGTTGTCTGCTGCCAATGGCTGGAACGAACTACAAAACCTCTGAAGCTGGAAACACTTATCTCCCTCACTAGCTTTAAGCACCAGCTGTCAGAGCAGCTCACAGATTACGGCACCTGTACATAGCCAATTTGTAATTTAGCCCAAACAACTACCTCTTTCCCTACTGAATTTATTTGATTTATTTTGCTCCTTTGCACTCCATTATTTTTATTTCCACTTTGCACATTCTTCCACTGAAAATCTACCATTCCAGTGTTTTACTTGCTATATTGTATTTACTTTGCCACCATGGCCTTTTTTTGCCTTTACCTACCTTATCTCACCTCATTTGCTCACATCGTATATAGACATGTTTCTACTGTATTATTGACTGTATGTTTGTTTTATTCAATGTGTAACTCTGTGTCGTTGTATGTGTCGAACTGCTTTGCTTTATCTTGGCCAGGTCGCAATTGTAAATGAGAACTTGTTCTCAACTTGCCTACCTGGTTAAATAGAGGTAAAATAAAAAATAAATTAATAAAAAGACATTTCAGCTTTTAATTTGTAATTAATTTGTAAAAATTTTGAAAAACATAATTGCACTTTGACATTATGGGATATTGTGACAAAAAATCTTAATTTAATCAATTATAAATTCAGGCTGTGGCACAACAAAATATGGAAAAGGTCAAGGAGTGTATATACTTTCTGAGGGTCCTGTAGGTATAAACAATCTATGGAACATGATGTTGGATCTAGACCCAAATGTCCAAATGTCCTACTGTAGGTTATAGTTATAGAATAGTTATACCGATCATCTTAGATTAATTTCCATGGGGGGAAAAAGATATATTGGATGAGCCAATCAAAGGTCATGCTAAACTTATTTAGATATGTCATGCCCTGGTCTTGGTATTTTGTGTTTTCTTTATCTATTTGGTCAGGCCAGGGTGTGACATGGGTTTTTGTATGTGGTGTGTTTTGTCTTGGGTTTTTTTCACAGGT
Source organism: Oncorhynchus masou masou (assembly GCF_036934945.1). Taxonomy (NCBI): domain Eukaryota; kingdom Metazoa; phylum Chordata; class Actinopteri; order Salmoniformes; family Salmonidae; genus Oncorhynchus; species Oncorhynchus masou. The sequence continues at coordinate 22,075,904 of NC_088230.1, read as the reverse complement.
ATTGGGATTGTAGCTTAGTGGGGTGTTCTAGTTAAGTCTATGGCTGTCTGAAGTGGTTCTCAATCAGAGGCAGGTGTTTATCGTTGTCTCTGATTGGGAACCATATTTAGGCAGCCATATTCTTTGAGTTTTTCGTGGGTGATATTCCTGTTTTGTGTTAGTTTGCACCAGTTTAGGCTGTTTCGGTTTTCACAGTACGTTTATTGTTTTTTTGTATTGATTCGTGTTTCCTTTGTTTCATTAAACATGAATCTCAATAGTCACGCTGCATTTTGGTCCAATTCTCTTTCACATAAAGAAAACGGTTACAAGATAGGAGCACATGATATAGGTTAGAGAAATAGGTTTTCTCCACTTAGCACATCCACACTCACTCGAACCCGTACACACACACACACACACACACACACACACACACACACACACACACACACACACACACACACACACACACACACACACACACACACACACACACAAACATTGTGCAGTGGCTAACAAACTGGAGCACTTTTGATACTGGGTACAGTGTGTATGGCTCCCTGACAGACCTGCATCATTCTCCCAGTGTGACTCTCTCTGTGGTCCCACTAATTCGGAGGAACAGCATGGTGATGACAGATGCCAGACAAGTTCGAGGAGCCTCAGCTTCAAATAAGCCCCCACATTAACATCACAGCCATTCTCCATGGGCTCCTTCACCACTCAATCTTACTTTGAGCTATGGGATAGGCACTACAGCTATATACATGAATGAGATCCCATATACTCTGGCCAATGATGGTGGACATCTGGAGACACATTCATGTTCTACAACACCAATTTAGATTCCATTGTTGCAGTCAGCAGACAGTAGCTATTTTCCTTCTTGTTTTCCATTGCTAAGTCCTGGCTAGTAGCTGCAGGGTGTTATGGAGTTAGTGTCTCTGTGGCCAGCTGTATTGATCGACCTGGAGTTTGGATGGATGGAGCCAGAGGGTCCAGTGAGCAGACATAACTGTCTATGCCTGAAAATCAGACTTGTTCTTCTCTCCTATCACACAGACAAATAACATCAAACCCCTGTCACCCTCCCTCACCGAGCAGCTTTGAACCGGCTGTCCAAAAATCTATTTTGTCTCGACAACTTGCTTGAATAATGCTGCTTGTACAAATGCTACACAAAAACGACATTGTTCTATAATCACAGCAGAAAATAAAGCATTCCTGGCAAATGCTATCCAGCCTTGGCCAAGAAGCACAAACATTCAAAAGACTTATTACAATCGGAGAGAGAGACAGAGAGAGAGAGCGAGAGAGAGGCAGAGAGGCAGAGAGAGAGAGAGAGCGAGAGAAGCAGAGAGAGAGACAGAGAGAGAGGTAGAGAGAGAGAGAGGCAGAGAGAGAGAGAGGGAGAGAGAGAGAGAGAGACAGAGAGAGACAGAGAGAGACAGAGAGAGAGAGAGAGAGAGAGAGAGAGACAGAGAGAGAGAGAGCAGAGAGAGAGAGAGAGCAGAGGGAGAGAGAGAGAGAGAGAGACTGGAGGACTGGAAAGTAAATACATGAACCATAGCACTTTCAAATATGGGGACAAAATCAACAAATGAATCTCACTGTGTAATCAATTTGGTGTTATCGGTTACAATGCATTAGCTGACATTAGTTAGAGAAAGGATGTCAATATCGAGGTACTCTTTCTCTCACGCTCACTCTCTTTTCTCCCTCTCCATCTGCCCCTCCCATACTCAAATTCTGTATTACTTAGGGATTGTAACACGTATACAGGTGTACAAGAGAAGCCACATCCCTGATTGGCAGATGACTGACAACCCTGATGAGAAGCACCTGCTCACCAGATGCTCACCTGGGTTTCCCTATAAATGCTGTTTCTGATAACTCTGTTACGCACTGAAGAAGCATGTTAAGCTGAAACTTCTGTGTATGCGATCCTGATGCAGTGAAAATAATAACAAGTTAAAAAAAGAAGATAAGCTTTATGCAACTCTATTTGATTGCAGACCCATCACACTTTTTAGTCTCTCCTCTCTCTCGGTAATAAAAGTGACTGAAAATAACAGCTGAGAGAAGGCCAGTGCAGGCATACTGTAGACGGTCTTGTGTAACATTCACATGGAGAGATGAGGAGAGGAGCCATACTGCCCCTGGGATCCATGCAAACTAATTCATCTCTATGCAAGCTTATCACCTTAGGCTACCCACTGCATGAAAGAAGACTGGAGAAAAGGTGCTACACTCCAGAGGAAGAAATGCACTAATTCTTGAGAATGCTGTTTTACCATGAACAATTTGTGGATTGCTCTCTGTGCATGATTTAATTCATGGCTGCGCCCACTGAGAATACCCATCTTGGGTAAATACAGGGACAGCATACATAATCAAGCTTGAGAGGCACTGTGAAAACTTTATCTTAAGAGTAATGCCATTCAGTAAACTGTGGCAGATGAGATTAGTGTCTTAAATAAGATTATTCCGTATTTTGACATTGATTTAAAGACGCTGTGATGATGTCTTGATGCCATTGGCAGGCTATGCACAATCCGTCAGTTTAGACTAATCACAGTCATTCATCAGGATTCATCATGCCAGGGCTTCAATCACAGTCCGTGATCATGGAGCGACGCAAAGGGATCAGTGTGATCTACACAACTTCAATCTAATTAGTGGTCTCATCCTTGGGGCTAGTCCTTCAGGATGCTGCTTTGAAGTTGCCTTTCCACCCATAACCTGGGACCACTCAACTGGTTGAAATGGTTTTGGAGATTGGTATGCAATTCATGAGAAAGGTGCAAGAGTGCATTGTCGGAGTGCTGAAGTCACTGAACAGGCTCTCCCTCTCAGCTTCCTCATTGTAGGAGAGATTCAACCTCAGTGGTACAAGAGCTGTCCATGTGCTGAGGATGAAAGCATTCTGGACAGGCCCGAATCATATATAATGTCAAGTTCTTTGGTGAGTCAATCACAATGTTTTGTAGTTCATTACTTTAAATCAGAGATCCGAGATGCTCTTTTCTGTGTTCTCTGGTTCGCTTGAAAGCCATATCCTAATTGGAGATGTTTGCCTTGATGTCAAATGCAATTTCCCGTGCACTTCCCCTGTCTTCTCACATGTAGAGGCTCCCAAATGCCTGTTCATTAGCATGTAGAGCACAGATACTCCCATATTATACATACTATACTGTGTCTAGTGAGACAGGGGGTCATGTGATATGTTTAGGAGTGATGGAGCAGCATAAACCATCTTCTTTAAACCCCTGACTTTGAGGAAGCCTATATTTGAAAGCATGCAGGACATAATCACAAAGTCGCAACACACTCACTCAGGTCCCTGACAGTCTCCTGAGATGGCATCTGTATTCTAATTGGGATATCTTCTTCCTTCCATCCCATTTCTAGGGGGGGGGGGTTGAGAACGGGGCCAGGCTGTCTGCGTTACTGGCCCTGCCTGTATGCAACGCAGGCTGTTTCTATATCAGCTCACATGGAGACAGAAGCCAGCTGTCAGACAGACCAAGAAGGAGATCAACTGTTCATGCTAAGTTGCTCAGCTCCTGTGCGAGGAGTTTGCAAATGGAGAAAATAATGAATTCCATTAGAATTTTGTAAATGGCTTTTCAACAGCAGTGTGTTCGTTGATGCAGATTCTCAGCTTTTAATTAAAGTCTGCGATTATGTTGTGGAAACGTGCAAAAGTTGAAACATTTAGACCCTATTTGGTATAAATAATGGTTTTAATGGAAATGGGGTTGCTCTAGGATAGAGTCAAGAGCTCTGATTAAATTCGGTCACACTTAGCTGACTCCAGCAGAGAACCTCTTTAAAAGAGAACCAGGCATTTCAATGAAGATGCTTTACATGCTCCAAATTGGCCCCAAGGCTCACTCTGCCCCTTCTCTCACATTGTGAAGGACACTTTTAGGGGATAAACAAAATGATTTTTTCAGGTCTATGCGAGGTTACAGGACAAAGCAGGGGACATATTGTAGTGAGGTGCGTACTGGCGGCAGAGAAGTCAGGCGCGGGAGAACAAAACTGATTTACAATGGTGTCGTTTAATATCCATAAACCACCGTCAACAGAACAATGCAATAAATGGGTCAAACAAAACGCGGTAAATACCAGCATACCGTTGCATGAGCACTACGAGAAACAACGAGAAACAATTACAGACAAGGACATGGGGGGGGGAACAAAGGGCAAAAGGAGGAGACGACAGGACTTAGAGGAATGACCCACAACGACCAGGATCGCGGTGTTACCCTGTGAGAGTGGAAGATCAGTCAGAAAATCCACCGACAGGTGCAACCAAGGCCACTGTGGAATAGGTAAGGGGTGTAGCTTACCTCTGGGCAGGTGCCTAGGAGCCTTACACTGGGCGCACACCGAGCAAGAGGAAGCATAAACCCTCACGTCCTTAGCCAAGTTGGCCACAAGTACCTCCCGCTCAAACAGTGCTCTGTCCGCCCGATCCCAGGATGACCAGAGGAGGGTGACGTGTGGGCCTAATAGATCAACCGGTCACGAACAGCAGACGGGACGTACAGACGCCCAGCGGGACACTGGACGGGAGCGGGCTCTGCACGTAACGCCTGCTCAATGTCCGTGTCCAGTTCCCACACTACCGGCACCAAAAGGAAGGAGGCGGGGAGTATGAGAGTGGGATCCATGGGCCGCTCCTCTGTGTCATACAGCCGGGACAATGCATCCGCCTTCACGTTCTGGGAGCCTGGTCTGTAGGAAAGGGTAAACACAAAACGGGTGAAAAACATGGCCCACCTGGCCTGGCGAGTGTTCAGTCTCCTCGCTGCCCGGATGTACTCCAGATTGCGGTGGTCAGTCCAGATGAGAAAAGGGTGTCTAGCCCCCTCAAGCCAATGTCTCCATGCCTTCAAGGCCTTGACGACAGCCAACAGCTCCCGGTCCCCACATCATAGATTTGCTCCGCTGGGCTGAGCTTCTTCGAGAAAAAGGCACAGGGGCGGAGCTTCGGTGGCGTACCCAAGCGCTGAGAGAGCACAGCTCCTATTCCAGCCTCGGACACGTCCACCTGACAAAGAGGGATCCAGATGGGCCAGCACGGGAGCCGAGGTAAACAGAGACCTCAGGTGACTAAAAGCCCTGTCCGCCTTGCAAAAGTACCGGGCCCCCCTTCAGCAGTGAGGAAATGGGAGCTGCTACCTGACCAAAACCCTGGATAAACCTCCGGTAGTAGTTGGCAAACCCTAAGAACCTCTGCACCTCCTTTACCGTGGTGGGAATCGGCCAATTACGCATGGCTGAAATGCGGTCACTCTCCATCTCCACCCCTGAGGTGGAAATGCGATACCCTAGGAAGGAGACGGACTGTTGAAAGAACAGGCATTTCTCAGCCTTGTCGTACAGGTCATGCTCCAACAGGCGACCAAGCACCATGCGCACCACTCAATATACACCACTACACCCTTCCCGTGCAGGTCCCTGAAAATCTTGTCTACAAAAGGCTTGGAAGACTGATGGATCATTCATCAACCCGTACGGCATTACGAGGTACTCATAGTGCCCAGAGGTGGTACTGAAAGCCTCTTCTCCCTCCCGGATACGCACCTGGTTGTAAGCGCTTCTGAGAACTAATGAATTGACGAGCGCCTTATTCTGGGAATGCGGGGAAAACTCAGGGAAAGTGACAGACACAAACATATGTGTAACAGAGGGCTCTGGGTGAGAATGGTGCCGGCTCACCTGTGTTGACATCTCTGGGAAACCTACAGTACCGAGAGGAACCAACCCGGCACTAACCGGCAGTGTGACCTCTGCGGCCACAGATGGTGCACGAGCTGGAACCCCCTCCGGTCTCCCTGCACACCGCCCCTCCCAACTCCATGGGTATTGGAGAGAGGGTTCGGGAGGATGGAACCACCAGACCCCGATCTGAACATCCGCGGGTAGCCAGCAGGTTGTCCAGCCGGATGGATAGGTTCACCAGCTGGTCGAAAGTGAAGGTGGTGTCTCTACAGGCCTTCTCCCGACGGACGTCCTCGCACAGACTGCAGCGGTAGTGGTCGATCAGGGCCCTGTTGTTCTATCCCGCGCCGGCAGCCAGGATCCTAAACTCCAGGATGAACTCCTGGGCGCTCCTCGCTCCTGCCTCAGATGGTAGAGGCGTTCACCCGCCGCTCTAACCTCGGGCTGGTGGTCAAACACTGCCCGGAAACGGCAGGTGAACTCCTCAAACTGGTCCAATGCCGCATCTCTCTCCACACGCCGTTGGCCCACTCCAGGGCTTTCCCAGTGAGGCACGAGACGAGGGCGGACACCCTCTCACGGCCCAATGGAGCTGGGTGGACGGTGTCCAGGTATAGGTCCAGTTGTAAAAGGAACCCCTGGCAGTTAGCAGCCTTTCCGTTGTATTCCTGGGGCAGGGAGAGACGAATCCCACTGGGACCAGGAGGAAGAGGGGCATTCAGGGGAGACCCCGGTTGTGCTGGTGGAGGCGCTGGAAGAACTCCCCGTCTCTCCCAGCGGTCCATTGTCTGGTGCCAAGACGCGCTCTTCCACCCTTATACCCGCGGTACCTGCTGACTCCATAGTTTTGGTCGTTAATTCTGTAGTGAGGTGCGTACTGGCGGCAGAAAAGTCAGGCGCAGGAGAACGAAAACGGATTTACAAAGGTGTCGTTTAATATCCATAAACCACCGTCAACAGAACAATGCAATAAATGGGACAAAGAAAACCTGGTAGTTACCAGCATACGGTGCATGAGCACTACAAGAAACAATTACTGACAAGGACATGGGGGGAACAAAGGGTTAAGTACACAACATGTATTTGATGGAATAGGAACCAGGTGTGATGGAAGACAAAACCAATGGAAAATGAAAAGTGGATCGGTGATGGCTAGAAAGTCGGGGGCTTCGACCGCCGAACGCCGCCCGAACAAGGAGAGGGACCAACTTTGGCAGAAGTCGTGACACACATACTCATTGTGAATCGAACACTTACTGTGTTGACATCTCTGGGAAACCTACAGTCGCATAATATCTTGTCACGCCGATTCAGTGTATCTGGTCTGTCCCTGTAGCAGCAAAAATGACGTAATGGCTCGGCCATAGCCATTATGGCTCACTAGGCACAGGTCTCAGTGGGGCTCCATACCTGCATGGCAGAAAAGGGGATTAAGTTGTTATACAAACTTACACAGCATCTCCCATTGAGGATCCTAAAAGCAGTGGGGAAGCAAAGGAACATTGTTTTCTATCTCTACTAAGCAGTGCTGAAGCAAAAGGAACATTGTTTTCTATCTCTGCTAAGCAGTGCTGAAGCAAAAGGAACATTGTTTTCTATCTCTGCTTAGCAGTGGTGAAGCAAAAGGAACATTGTTTTCTATCTCTGCTGAGCAGTGGTGAAGCAAAAGGAACATTGTTTTCTATCTCTGCTAAGCAGTGGTGAAGCAAAAGGAACATTGTTTTCTATCTCTGCTTAGCAGTGGTGAAGCAAAAGGAACATTGTTTTCTATCTCTGCTGAGCAGTGGTGAAGCAAAAGGAACATTGTTTTCTATCTCTGCTAAGCAGTGGTGAAGCAAAAGGAACATTGTTTTCTATCTCTGCTTAGCAGTGGTGAAGCAAAATGAACATTGTTTTCTATCTCTGCTAAGCAGTGGTGAAGCAAAGGAATAATTGAGGGAGCCATGTTAATATAATGTTTCTATCCATTACAGGGCTGAGAAGATGAGTCTTTTTGTATCCTCTTGTATTGGAGACATTGGACTGATATCAGTGTCAATACTCAAAGGACAATGTTGTTTGGGAGGGAGAGGGTTAGGCACATTTCATTTTCGTGCATCTTTATCTTCTACAGTCTGTCTCCCCACTGAATGAAGAGTGACTTAGAAATCAGTCGGCTGGAAACCAAAATATATATTACCTGGTTACCTTCCCTTGTGCAGATCTCTGGAGGAAAATGTTTCATAAAGTACAATGAGATTACTGAACTGGGAAGAAAATAGCCCTTTATGAAAGCAATTCATTAGATCGAGATTTACACTCTGTTGTGGTTGCCAGTTTTCCCCCCAAAGTACAAGTATAAATGCATTGTATAAATCTTGCCATTTAACATAATGTACTCTCTTTTCAGTTCCCAGTTGTTTGGGGTTATGAATCCACTCTGTTACAGAATTCCTCTCACTCTGAGGTGTGAAAGTAAGTGTCTTCCCTCCAATTTTCCACAGAAACCGTCTCTTCACACACGAACAGAGAGACATTGGTCTGCTCTAGATGCAATCAGCGTGTGCATTACAGTGGTGGTGATTGTTGAGGCCGTAAGAGGGAGATGCCGGCAGAAATGACATGTAAAACGGAGACTCGTTCCCATCTTCAGATCGAAATCAGAGGTGGAGGTTGGGAGCAGAGAGCTTCCTCTACAGTAGCTGTCAGGCTGACCTTGGTCACTCTGGCTGTGTACTCTTAGGACATGATATGTTGTTGAGATTTACTCTCTTTCCAGCTCTCGTATTTTCATTTACAGCCCCTCTGCAACGCGCAGTTGTTTGCTTCCTGTTTGATTGACCCTTCACAGCCCAACGTATATGATTGGTGAGAGATTGATTTATGTGCTTGTGCAAGATGACAATATCTAGTTTCTTACTCATAGCCATGCTGAATAACACACTCTCTAGTGTCTCTGACAATGTGTGATTTTTCCATTTTCTCTTCTTTGGCATCTGGCTTTGGGGAGATCTAGGGGGAAAAGAAAAGAGAGGGGTGAAACTAAGACAATCCCTAAATTTGTGGAGATGCGAATGACAATGGAGAACAGTTTTCTTTTTCATTTTATAGCCTTTGAGCAGTGTTTTTTCCAGAGGGAAATTAGCAGTGTCTTTATTGAATTCAGATACACAGACAAGGCAGGGCCACAGCTCTTCTTTTGTATTTTCATCAACATTTACAGAGTTGCATTATTATTCTTTGATTTTAGGCTTCATCCAACATAAGGTTCACTCTGTTCAGACAGTGGTATATTGGTACAACTGAATCAATAGGGAACTGATACCCTCTCACTTAGACATGAAGGCTGGAGAGAATAATAGAATTCAACAAGAGAAAAATAGGTCTGAGTTGTTAAAATGGTCACTAGGGAAATATTATGATTAATATTCCTGCTTATAAGAATGATTTGATATTCATATAATGCAGTAAAACCTACCAAAAACCTTTCCATATAGATTTCTCCCCTCATGAGCTCACAAATGGCTGCTCTTTGACCCGCTGTGTCAATGACATTTGGATTGGAAGGTGATTTTAGGCTGTCGTATGATAATTATTGAAATCTATTAAAAGCATTAAATGTCTCTGTAGCAGCTAATAACAGCCTGTCAGGTCCTGTAACATGGCTGCTATTATTCCTCTCCCTCACCATGTGCTCTACCAGAATCCCTCCACAGCACAACTAGAGCCATGGAACACCATGATGACAATAACCCAATAGCTCTTGACCCTTACTGGGGTAAAGCAATCAGATTTTACATCTGGAGTCACACTGTCACAAATAGGAGGATTTTCTTTCAATGTAATAGAATCATTTGAACTATTTCTCCTGTCTGTTTCTCTCAACATTGAAAGGAAGTTGGCAGTGACCCATTACTGTATTAAGGATGTATTTATTATACTTAATGTCCTATGTGATTGAATCACTTCATAGTAAACAACACTGTGTGATGGATAGATTTCACACTGGCTTAATTCTGCATCACGCCTGGGATAACTTGTCGCCATCCTCAAGGAATATTTGAAGGTCTATGTCTTTTGGGCTAATGAGGTGAAGAATACAGCAATCACTATGAGAGCCTGCCACTTCAACTAACATCACATTATTTCATATAATCACTGAACTGAATGCGTCTAAGATAGAATTAACTAGGTTGTTCGTAAGTGTGGCACAGTAGTCATCAAGGAATATACTGTACCACACAATTTATATTGAATGAGGACAATGCATGGCATGACCTCGTGAACTTGAGAAATGATAGATCTAGATATAGTAAATGACAGGATTGATCCAAAGTTTAAATCAGATGTAAAGCATCACTTTTAATATTGATTGAGTTCTGCTTCATTTGATCCTCATTCAAGAAGACTAATCAAAAAAGAAGTTTGGTGTCAACATAAACATGGATCATTATTAGTTTGAAGCAAATACTGCAGCAAACAGATATTCAACTGTCATCTACTAACATCACAAGCCTAAAGCTAAATTATCCAATCCATAGCCACCCCAGACTTCTCATAACTATTTAATGTCTATGTCGGGAAGGGAGGGGTGTCGTAAACCACTTAGCTCACTTACGTCTTCACACAAGACTAGAGTCAAACAGGAAAGAAGAGAATTAAACCGATTAAAATGATGAGATTCACCTAAAGTGCTTTGGTTCAATAGAGAAGAGCATGACAGGATATCATAACCATAGTCTAGGGAGTTATCTTTGCAAAAGTAATCTTTGTAAAAAACCTCCTATTGTTTCCTAACAGGCAGGGAAAGTTGTGTTGATGGGAAGTGGATGTAAACAGACTGAAGGAGGGTCGATCCATCCTTGAGGTGAGAAGAGCGCCTGGAGCGAAATTCACACCAGGGATATGAAGTGTACGGTCTCTGTCTGCTGAGTTGTGTTTGTTGGAATCTTGTGTTCCCTAAAGCAGGAAACAACTGAACATCCATCCCCATGGATGAAGGAGAAGATCTGTATTTAATGAAGACCTCAATCATTTATGACACATATAGTACCTCGCTATGATGATGTGGAATTCAACTACTCTCTCAGTAGGGTTACAACTGCTTAGGGAATGGCAAAACTTGTACATTTTCTTCAGAGCATTTATATTGACTTTCTGAAATGAGTTCCATGACGTCCTAATAATCTAGGTTTTTGCAGACAGGCCTAACCAAATGTAATTTGCCATTTGCTTCATAAAATGTTTCGTCTTTCAGTATAAATGTTAATTACCCCTTCAGCACACTGAAACTGTAATGCTGGAATTCAGAGCTATTTTTTGAATGTTGGTCTTCCAAGTTTAAATTTGATTCTGTAAATAGAAGTGAAATTTAAAAAACAATTGTTTATTGACGCACCTGTAATGCTGTATCTGATTCAATGCTGAGATTATTCCAATCTTCCACCATTTTATCAGCTTTCTCCATTCTAGCATACAGCTTCCTCTCCAACTGATTCCATGTCTATTCTCTCGCCTAACCACAGTGACAGGCAGTCTGTGTCATCCCCAGCCTGTCTCTTCCTGCCTGCCTGCCTCCCAGTAAATATGCAGGCTATCTCCCTTCTCATTCCCCATTCGTCAAAGTCACTAACTCTCCTTGTAACGGCTGAGTAAAAGGAGATACTGGGCCTGCGACAAAGCGATTAATTAATTCCCTCTGATTTAAATGCTGTCAGTCCATTAAAAATGTATGCAAGTTTACATTATCTCCTGCGCTCCGAATGTTTAAGCGCCATTTGAATTAAGTAAAAACGATAGTGAATGTATCAATGCCTCATTTGTACAATTCAGTATGTCTGCAGCCCCCCCCCCCCCCCCGCCGTGCCCCCAAATGAAGATAAGGCCTGCCTCTTATTTCTGCCCTTCAGTCATAATTCAATCATAAAATGACATTCACTGCTCACTCTGGTAGCTTATTTCTGACTGCACAGCGGTGCCATCAGTGTGCTGTCACAAAATGTGCAGATACAAAAAATGAATTGCGTATACAAAGCATGAAGTGCTTTCAAAATGTCTTCTCCTTTTTTAAGCAATATGATAAACGAGGATGTCAAGTGTTCTTAGATCTCCCGTGGCAATTTGTACATACTGTACGTGAATCTCTCTCTCTACGCCTGAAATTAATGGTACTCCCTTTTAATATCTCACATTTAGACTATTGCATCTGATTCTTCTCTCTCTAGTTCTGCATTCATTCAAATTGGATTCAGATTCAGATACATTCCGATTGTACCAATAATGTGATATACAGTATATTGTAGATACTGTATATATGATGTGTATGGATCTCAGATATTGCAAGTACAACATGTCACGGCTCCTCCTCTGCATTGCAGGGGCGGTTCCTCCTGCAGGCAGAGGAGGGTCGTTAGTGATTGGAGTCACCTGGGATCAGTTTTTAAACTGTTACTAATCACCTCTCTCTCTCTCTCTCCTCTCTCTCCTCTCTCTCTCCGCTCCTCCAGGTATGAACCTGTTTTGTTTGTAGTTTTTACTCAGTCATTCCCACACACAGATTCACGCATCCATGCACTTTACATACACCTTACATTATGATACTTCCACACCTCATTCCTTTTTCTTAGTTTAAAGTTAACAGTTTTGGTTACAATAAAGAACATCTTTTAATTGGCCTATACCTGTTGTTCGCGTCCCCTCATTTTTGCCACAGGCTATGACCCGGCCTGTGACAAACAGATCAAGTAATGTATGCCAGCACTAAACATTAAAGGCCACTGATATCTGTTGCTTTGTTTCCCTATTCTTGTTCAGCCCTAGTTTCAATGTAAACTCTGGATAAAATGGCCTCCAGAAGTGCAATTAGCTACAGGAACAAAGCAGCATTCTGTACTCCAGACATGAAACATATGCTAATGTTTTTAGCTTTTTGACAGTTTCCTTTTCACCACAAACACAGAACCAGATGGCTGAACGGGTGGTGAGGTTAATGTTGAGCATCTGTGTGTTTACACACTGCTGATTCATACATATGAATCAACTTGTTCAGCCTTACAATGGGTACATTTCCATAATCCATATGTTTGGCTAATGAAGAAAGCAAAAGGTAACAGTGTGTGTCAAAAGCAAAATGGATGGCACTGTAAGGGTGACTGATGAGATTGGGTTGCCCCGTGGGCACCTGTACTCCACCATGGAAATCAACAGGTTATTCTCAGAGTCCCAAACTTCATGGTTCTATCAACCTTCCATATCGCTCTTCTTAACCCTGACTTAACAGAGTAGAGAGCAACAAAACCCACTATTTTAGTAGGCCATCAGTATCTCACTGCTCTTCAATACCAGAGATACATTGAACTCTGTATGTCTGTGTGGTCGTCTCTAAGCAATGCATCGGTATTCTAACATGACATTCATGTTGCTATTCATGTTTCATTTATAGGGGCACCTTCAGGTTACAAAGGATAGTTTGTGTTTGTGTAGATTGAATTGCACACTTTCACAGGAGCATGTTGGTTTAACGGGGAAGACTGATGGCAAGTGGAAATGTAATTACTCTGTAGTTCAAGGACACTGCTTGGGGTCCAAAATCACTGACAGAAACACCACAAACTGAATAGCAAGGTTTTCCAGTGACCACTGTTCATGCTGTAGGATTCAATTAGAGATTTCTACCAAGGATAAGGAAAGCCAAGAGTACATCGCGCTGCATGACTGCTCTCTGGGTTTAAACCAATGTCCTTAGCATGATGACCAGTGATGATTATACTGTATGAGAATGTCAGGGTCAGAGAAGCCCAGAGCACAACATCCATTGGTATCCCCCATTAAAATGGGAGGGAGAGAGGAGCAATACAGAGGAATCTAGAGCTCCCAGCTCGTCTCCACATGTAAACAACCCTGGGGCCTCATTCTAACAATGGAGCTCCTCTATTCCTACAACACCTGCTCCAAACCTTTCTCTTGTTTGATCTGCTTAACAATACTCCATTCATATCGAAACAACAGTGTCTACTGTATGCTGTTTTTGCCCATTAATTAAGATGTCTAGGGTCCTCCTTACAGCCCACTGGGAACACACTGGTTGAATCAACATTGTTTCCATGTCATTTCAATGAAATTGCATTGAACCAACATGGAATAGACATTGAATTGAAGTCTGTGCCCAGTGGGAGAGTCTGTTCATACTGTGGCACCTCGTCTCAGGATGGGATGGAATTGAATCTGACAGCGATTTGACTTATTAATTGATAAACAAAACCATGGACCTGCCTGGAGGCTGGGTGCTTGGTCTTAGGGCCGACTTGTTCCCTCTCGGAGTGTGACCATCATGGGACTGAACCACCAGTGGGCAAGGCAGGGCCTGGAGGAAAACCTCCTCTGGGTTTGTAATTGATTTCACAGGGCTGTATAAAAAAATGTATAATGTTGGTGAATCATTCCATTAGGGGCACATATGCTGGGTGGATAATGGCACCATATGTTTTCCTGAGCAACACAAGACAACACAGTGGCAACATATTGTGCAAGTGGGGTTGTTTGATATCAATGTTGTTCTTTCTCGTTCTCTCTCTCTCTCTCTCTGTTTGTGTGACTGCATCATCACAGAGCTATAGATTTCAAAACAAGAAAAGCTAAGATTTTCGCAAAAATATAAAAAACTGAATATGAAGTTGGGTTCTCTGATACCAGCATGTTCTAACAATTCTAAGAGAAAGACAGTCACACACAGCAGCCTCTGTGTGAGCCTCCAGTCACTTCCTAAGATGGTGATCTTTATTCTGACAAACCTCTATCCAGTTCTTCCACGTCTGTGTTCTCATGAAAGCCTGTCTCTTGTCAGTGCCACAGACAGAGCCAATCAGAAACTCTCATCTCCCTGTGACAGGCCAAGTGTACACTCTGTGCTTAGCCAACTTTTCCTAAATTAAGAAGTATCTGCCTTGAAACAAACTTCAAGGAGCAACAGAAGTTAGTGAAACTGACAGACAGACCACACATCTCCACACTGTGCCACAGGGGAATGCTTGACAGGCCATCAGACATAGCTTGAATGGATGACACAACAACAAAAAGGTGCTTCCTAAAATGGAGGAATGCTATGACGAACACAGTTAATAAAGGATGCTTCAAACATTTTCAAATAGTCCTAGTTTGAATTAGCATGACTTAAACAGCTTGTTATGTTTGGACGCTGTCATCTCCAAAGAAAACATGCGGTGGGGTATTACTTGTTTCACAGCTGAAAGCTCTGTCCCAGATGGAATGACATTTCTCTGGCCTGGAAGCACTATAAATGTGCATAGCAACATGCTGGATCATATCCATGAGAGATTTAGGGTCCCTCCCTTCACCGATTTTACAGAGGGCTGGAGAGGTGAAGAAAACATAACTAGCTATTGCTTACAACCACCCAGTCATCTTAGATCTGCGGAGGGGTGTCAATGGGTGATAACTTTTTGGAAAGAAACACAGTCGAGTGAGTTGAGCCCACACAGAACACGGCTAGAGTGACGTCATCCTCGACACCATAAACAAGGCATGACTGTGTTGAAGAATTGAAGCTAGAGTGTTGAAACAGAGTGAAAACAAAACTGTAGGGGGCAGGGGTAAGTTGAGTCAAAGGGTTAGTTTAGCCACCTGTTGTTTCTAGGAAACCATACACAACTGTGTCATTTTAACAAATATTTAGGAAGAGGCCATCATTTAACGGAGTCTGTGAAGGACGAAACCACATGGAAAAGGGGTTAAGCAAATTAATGTATTGTGTTAAAGGTTTAATGATGCTTGTATCTAAACCAATGTAGATTGTTTTAAGATAGTTTCAAACATCAGTTCGGGTCACTATAAGCTACAATATGAGGTCCTAAACATAGCATGAAAGTGCATCCTTGTATCTGTGTGGGCTAATATAGTCAAAATGTTTGCCTTGGGGTAAGTTGTACAATATACCATGTGGTAAATTGAGCCCGTGGCCACCATACCCCATACAAATGATGACATTTTGTCAATTTTTCTGCAATTTTTCATGTCTGTGGACTGAAGATGTGCATTTTTTTGTGTGTATACAAACGTTAAACAAGCAGGGCTCCAGCCCACTTTGAGGTTCTTGAAAGAGCAGCCAATGAAGTGAGAGAAGGAAAGAAGTCCATTCGAGCTAATCATTTGTTTGTTCAACATGGTGGGATCTTTTAGGTTTATTGGATTAACAGAAAATGTGCAATATGCATCAAAATAAAATTAGACAGGTGCATAAATTTGGGCACCCCAATAGAAAAATCACATCAATATTTAGTAGAGCCTCCTTTTGCTAAAATAACAGACTCTTGACGCTTCCCATAGCCTCTAATGAGTATCTGGATTTTGGATGAAGGTATTTTGGACCATTCCTCCTTACAAAACATCTCCAGTTCAGTTAGGTTTGATGGTTGCCGAGCATGGACAGCCCGCTCAAATCATCCCACAGATTCTCAATGATATTCAGGTCTGGGGACTGGGATGGCCATTCCAGAACATTGTATTTGTTCCTCTGCATAAATGCCCGGGTAGATTTTGAGCAGTGTTTTGGGTCGTTGTCTTGTTAAAATATCCAGCCCAGGCGTAACTTCAATTTTGTGACTGATTCTTCAACATTATTCCCAAGAATCTGCTGATATTGAGTGGAATCCATGCAACCCTCAACTTTAACAAGATTCCCAGTACCGGCACTGGCCACACAGCCCCACAGCATGATGGAACCCCCACCAAATTTTACTGTGGGTAGCAAGTGTTTTTCTTGGAACGCTGTGTTCTTTTGCCGCCATGCATAATGTCCCTTGTTATGACCAAATAACTCAATCATTGTTTTGTCAGTCCACAGCACCTTATTCCAAAATTAAGCTGGCTTGTCCAACTGTGCGTTTGATTACCTCAAGCGACTCTGTTTGTGGCGTGTGTGCAGAAAAGGTTTCTTCCGCATCACTCTACCATACAGCTTCTCCTTGTGCAAAGTGCGCTGAATTGTTGAACGATGCACAGTGACACCATCTGCAGCAAGATGATGTTGTAGGTCTTTGGAGGTGGTCTGTGGGCTGTTTTTGACCGTTCTCACCATCCTTCGCCTTTGCCTCTCCAATATTTTACTTGGCCTGCCACTTCTGGCATTAACAAGAACTGTGCCTGTGGTCTTCTATTTCCTCACTATGTTCCTCACAGTGGACACTGACAGCTTAAATCTCTGCGATAGCTTTTTGTAGCCTTCCTCTAAACCATAATGTTGAACAATCTTTGTTTTCAGGTCATTTGAGAGTTGTTTTGAGGTCCCCATGTTGCCACTCTTCAGAGGAGAGTCAAAGAGAACAACAACTTGCTATTGGCCACCTTAAATACCTTTTCTCATGATTGGATGCACTTGTCTATAAAGTTCAAGGCTTAATGAGCTCACCAAACCAATTGTGTGTTCCAATTAATCAGCGCTAAGTAGTTACAGGTATTCAAATCAACAGAATGACAAGGGTGGCCACATTTTTGCATAGCCTATTTTTCACATCTGATTTAATTTCATACAACTTAATATTGCTACACTAAAATCTTTGTCTCGACAATACCCCAGTACTCAGCTTTTATTAGAAAATGAATGGCATGCCACTGTGATCATTTTCTGTGACGACAGAGTAAATTATTATGCAGCCTCAGAGGGATGCTCAAACTTGTTCATACGACTGTATATACACTGCTGAAAAAATAAAGGGAACACATAAAAAACACAATGTAACTCCAAGTCAATCACAATTCTGTGAAATCAAACTGTCCACTTAGGAAGCAACACTGATTGACAATAAATTTCACATGCTGTTGTGCAAATGGAATAGACAACAGGTGGAAATTATAGGCAATTAGCAAGACACCTCCAATAAAGGAGTGGTTCTGCAGGTGGTGACCACAGACCACTTCTCAGTTCCTATGCTTCCTGGCTGATGTTTTGGTCACTTTTGAATGCTGGCGGTGCTTTCACTCTAGTGGTAGCATGAGACGGAGTCTACAACATACACAAGTGGTTCAGGTAGTGCAGCTCATCCAGGATGGCACATCAATGCGAGCTGTGGCAAGAAGGTTTGCTGTGTCTGTCAGTGTAGTGTTTAGGGCATGGAGGCTCTACCAGGAGACAGGCCAGTACATCAGGAGACGTGGAGGAGGCCGTAGGAGGGCAACAACCCAGCAGCAGGACCGCTACCTCCGCCTTTGTGCAAGGAGGAGCAGGAGGAGCACTGCCAGAGCCCTGCAAAATGACCTCCAGCAGGCCACAAATGTGCATGTGTCTGCTCAAACGGTCAGAAACAGACTCCATGAGGGTGGTATGAGGGCCCGACGTCCACAGGTGGGGCCCAACACCGTGCAGGACGTTTGGCATTTGGCAGAGAACACCAAGATTGGCTAATTCGCCACTGGCGCCCTGTGCTCTTCACAGGTGAAAGCAGGTTCACACTGAGCACATGTGACAGACGTGACAGAGTCTGGAGATGCCATGGAGAACGTTCTGCTGTCTGCAACATCCTCCAGCATGACCAGTTTGGCGGTGGGTCAGTCATGGTGTGGGGTGGCCTTTCTTTGGGGGGCCGCACAGCCCTCCATGTGCTCGCCAGAGGTAGCCTGACTGCCATTAGGTACCGAGATGAGATCCTCAGACCCCTTGTGAGACCATATGCTGGTGCATATGCTGGGTTCCTCCCAATGCAAGACAATGCTAGACCTCATGTGGCTGGAGTGTGTCAGCAGTTCCTGCAAGAGTAAGGTATTGATGCTATGGACTGGCCCACCCGTTCCCCAGACCTGAATCCAATTGAGCACATCTTGGACATCATGTCTCGCTCCATCCATCAACGCCACGTTGCACCACAGACTGTCCAGGAGTTGGCGGATGCTTTAGTCCAGGTCTGGGAAGAGATCCCTCAGGAGACCATCCGCCACCTCATCAGGAGCATGCCCAGGCATTGTAGGGAGGTCATACAGGCACGTGGAGGCCACACACACTACTGAGCCTCATTTTGACTTGTTTTAAGGACATTACATCAAAGTTGGATCAGCCTGTAGTGTGGTTTTCCACTTTAATTTTGAGTGTGACTCCAAATCCAGACCTCTATGGGTTGATAAATTTGATTTCCATTGATAATTTGTGTGATTTTGTTGTCAGCACATTCAACTATGTAAAGAAAAAAGTATAATAAGAATATTTCATTCATTCAGATCTAGGATGTGTTATTTTAGTGTTCCCTTTATTTTTTTGAGCAGTGTATCTATATATATATTTTTTTTTAACTTGAAGTCACATGATGAAATGGTGTGTGGTCCTCCCACTAAGACTCAGGAAACCATGCAGTTTATTAGGCTACAGATGAAATAAGTTCTGAACTTCACAGGGTGGTGAAAGTGCACGGTGAGTAAGCTTGATGCCGCTTTCCAGTACATATTCTAGGGTCTTACTCTGTGTAATGGTTTTCTTCTGTGAACGAAGGATCGGACCAAAGCGCAGCGTAGTTAGAGTTCAACATGTTTAATAAAGACCATAAACGTGAACACTACAAAATACCAAAACAACACATTTGGAAAAAAAAAAAAAACTAAACAGTCCTATCTGGTGCATAGACAGGAAACAACCACCCACAAACCCCAACACAAAACAGGCTACCTAAATATGGTTCCCAATCAGAGACAATGACAAACACCTGCCTCTGATTGAGAACCATGTCAGGCCAAACATAGAAATGGGAAAACTAGACACACAACATAGAATGCCCACTCAGCTCATGTCCTGACCAACACTAAAACAAAGAAAACACAAAATAATTATGGTCAGAATGTGACACTCTGGTGACATGAATATCGATGCTTGACTGCCGTTTGACAAATAAAAATATTCTCGCTCTTATCCATAATAATCTCATATAGACTAGTGTCATGACGTTGGCCTCTTTGGGTAAAGCAAGCCCATCCCCCTCTTCCTGCCTCCCCCTTTCCTCCTTCAACTAGGCTGTTGTGGTCAGAGGTCGTAAATTCCTCGTGGACCTCAATGGACACACAGATATAGAGAGTAGTTTTTCATTGAGACAAAAGAAATCCTTCCAACTCACAGAACTTGAGGTACGAACACATTTCATGTTCCGGAGAAAGTGTAAAAGATCGGTGAACAATCCAGCTACAAACTGGTCCGTTTGTCACAACTTGGGAAGCTCATGGGAGATGGTGTGGCCACATTACCATAACGCTGTTTATATAATAGCCCCAGATATAAGGTTTATATCTAATTGTTGTATAAGATGAATGAGTGAGTATGATACTGTTTACACAATTTTACAATGTGATTTTGGACTGTTTAAGGAAGGAAAACCCAAAAAGGGAATTGGATTTGAACTTAATCAGAGGACTGCCCCTGAACCCAGTTAGGGTCAGACATCCTGGGACAGCCCTTTCCTGCCATTCTGAATAAAACCCAACTTTGAGAAATTATCACCAGACCATGTTTTTCTCCATTAGGAGGGGGACAAAGGTTGTAGACCGAGCTTACCTCAATTACGAGATGGCTAAAGGTTGCAGAATCTTTTAATCATACCACGTGGTTAAACTCTTAGATTATCGATACCGACAGAATGAGAACAAGTCTTTGATATTAATTACTAGTCTGCAGCTAGGAATTCGGTATCATTGAACGCGAAGATCGACAACCACTGAAACATCGAATGTCACTCTGAACAATCCCCTCTAACCACAACCGAGAGAGAGAGAGGAGAGAGACAGACAATTCTACAAAATAAATTAACTTTTCACCAGCGATCAAGACGACACACTGAGCGTAAATATATATATTGATTGTAATTGTTCCCGACTGAGTGAGCGTTCATCTGTAAGGATTAGCATTTCAATTGTTATAGTTATCACTTTGTAGTGACTTCTTAGTCAGCCCCGCTCCCCCTCTTGTCTAACAAGCCACCATGCCGGTTCAGCCCACGAGGGCACATTTTCCTATCATTTCATGTTACCACATTTACCATGTTCGTTTGTTTGTTTATGCATTTCTGTGAATTACTTAGTTAGTCATAAATAAATGATTTAAGACAATTGATGTATGGATGACTCGTAGTAAGACTGGGTTCGTACAGATAACCAACAATTTACGACGTTTGGAATGAGACTAACGTGAGGGAAAATAAATATTCCCATGAGAATCAGTTGCCAATTGGAAAGAAACCTAGCTTATGACACTGACAAAAATGAAACAAGCATATTTCTGTGTGAAAGAGAGGCTGTGACAGAGTAGCAGAGACACACAAGGTCTTATCTGATGACATGGAGTCTGAGCTGTATAAAGAGAGGCTGTGATAGAGTAGCAGAGACACACAAGGTCTTACCTGATGACATGGAGTCTGAGCTGTATAAAGAGAGGCTGTGACAGAGTAGCAGAGACACACAAGGTCTTATCTGATGACATGGAGTCTGAGCTGTATAAAGAGAGGCTGTGACAGAGTAGCAGAGACACAATGTCTTATCTGATGACATGGAGTCTGAGCTGTATAAAGAGAGGCTGTGATAGAGTAGCAGAGACACACAAGGTCTTATCTGATGACATGGAGTCTGAGCTCTATAAAGAGAGGTTGTGATAGAGTAGCAGAGACACACAAGGTCATATCTGATGACGTGGAGTCTGAACTTGCTAAACATATCAAGAATCTCACAGACCAGTTTCATGGGCTTAGCAGCCTCAAATGCAGAGAACTTGCCTACGAATTGCCACATCAAAACAACATCACTGTCCCAGACAACTGGTCAAGAAATGGAAGCGTAAGTGATATTGAACAGCGATATCTACAGTCGGAAGTTTACATACACCTCAGACAAATACATTTACACTCAGTTTTTCACAATTCTTGACATTTAATCCAACTAAAAAGTCCCTGTCTTAGGATCACCACTTTATTTTAAGAATGTGAAATGTCAGAATAATAGTTGAGAGAATGATTTATTTCAGGTTTAATTTCTTTCATCACATTCCCAGTGGGTCAGAAGTTACATGTACTCAATTAGTATTTGGTAGCATTGCCTTTAAATTGTTTAACTTGGGACAAACGTTTCGGGTAGCCTTCCACAAGCTTCCCACAATAAGTTGGGTGAATTTTGGCCCATTCCTCCTGACAGAGCTGGTGTAACTGAATCAGGTTTTCTGCCCACACATTTTCTATGGGATTGAGGTCATGCTTTGTGATGGCCACTCCAATACATTGACTTTGTTGTCCTTAAGCAATTCTGCCACAAATTATGGAAGTATGCTTGGGGTCATTGTCCATTTGGAAGACCCATTAGCGACCAAACTTTAACTTGCTGATTGATGTCTTGAGATATTGCTTCAATATATTCACAAAATGTTCCTCCCTCATGATGCCATTTATGTTGTGAAGTGCACCAGTCCCCCAAGCACGGTTGGGATGGTGTTCTTTGGCTTGCAAGCCTCCCCCTTTTTCCTCCAAAACATAACGATGGTCATTATGGCCAAACAGTTCTATTTTTGTTTCATCAGACCAGAGGCCAGTGGAGCAGTGGAGCAGTGGCTTCCTCCTTGCTGAGCTGCCTTTCAGGTTATGTCAATATAGGACTCGTTTTACTGTGGATATAGATACTTTTGTACCTGTTTCCTCCAGCATCTTCACAAGGTCATTTGCTGTTGTTCTGGGAATGATTTGCACTTTTCACACCAAAGTACGTTCATCTCTAGGAGACAGAATGCGTCTCCTTCCTGAGCGGTATGATGGCTCCATGGTCCCATGGTGTTTATACTTGCGTACTATTGTTTGGACAGATGAAGGTGGCACCTTCAGGCATTTGGAAATTGCTCCCAAGGATGAACCAGACTTGTGGAGGTCTACAATTTTTTTTCTGAGGTCTTGGCTGATTTCTTTTGATTTTCCCATGATGTCAAGCAAAGAGGCACTGAGTTTGAAGGTACGCCTTGAAATACATCCACAGATACACCTCCAATTGACTCAAAATATGTCAATTAGCCTATCCGAAGCTTCTAAAGCCATGACATCAGTTTATGTAAACTTCTGACCCACTGGAATTGTGATGCAATAAATTATAGGTTAAATAATGTCTGTAAACAATTGTTGGAAAAATGACATGTGTCATGCTCAAAGTAGATGTCCTAACTGACTTGTCAAAACTGTAGTTTGTTAACAAGATATGTGTGTAGTGGTTGAAAAATTTGTTTTAATGACTCCAACCTTAGTGTATGTAAACTTCCGATTTCAACTGTATATCTGAATGTAGGCAGACATTTAAGAAATGCAATATACCACAACCCCATTCCATGAATTAAACTTTGACCTATCAGCACCACTTCCACTTACCCCAAGGTGGCTCAACTTACCCTGCCCCTATACTGTTATGTGTACATACATTCTGATTATTTCCATGCATACACAAAATCCTGAAGTATATGTAGATATCTTTGTCAGAAATAATACTCTATTTCCACTATATTTCCCTTGAGGTAGTGATGCTGAATGTCAAAAATGGCTCATCTTACCCCACTCTCCCCTACAGGGAAAAATCCTGAAATATGCATTGGAGTGTCTACTTACTTTTACCTTGGTTGACTTGCTGGCTGAAGCTGCAGATAACATCTGGCAGGGTGAGAAAACCACCCAGAGCCCAGTGGAGGGAGGCAGAGTGGAAATATGACCTGATGTCAAGAGAGTACTGAGCTCCAGCCAAACCCCTTCACTGTGCCCCTGGCCTACCCTGCTTCTGGTACAGACATGGGTCTGTATGAGAGGTCGGAGTGGGTAGGTAGATGTTAGTGGTGGTGTAGTCCAGCTCCTTAGCATGGGGGAATGTTTGGGATGTTTTATGATTTTTAGGATATCACATAGCACAATGTTTGGCTATCTTCTGTCTGTATCTCCAAGGAGTGAACTAGAGAGGTGTTGATTTGGTAGAATAATATTACGCCTCTTTCTGTTCATAATGGCTTCACTTGAGAGAGGATGCTGGCAGTTAGAGGTAGTGGCAAGAGCTGAAAGGACCTATTTTCCAGACTCTTTGCATGTCTCCGTTTGTAAGAATAAACCCTCAATGTCAGATGATAATCACGATGTTCCATCAACAACAACAAAAATAGCCCAGAAGAGAATATCTTATGATTTCCAAGGACCTTTCAGAGGACCCTTTCCCATCTCATGAAAGGAAGGCCTCTCTCAATATAGTCATTTGCTGAACTACTGCAATAGGTGCAAAGTCATATTCTAAAGCCGCCACTTTGTCAGTTTTATTTCTGTTTTCCCAGCACAGGTAGATGTTGATCTGTACCTGAGCTCCACACCATTTGATACATGCACCAAGTGTGCATACTGTGGGATGCTATTTATATGGATTAATCCTCCAGCACTTTTTGAAAAGTTCAGAGTAGGTGCTTTTTTCCCGAGCTGTCAAACTCTTTTCATAATTTGTGTGTTGAAAGAAATAAAATCCCTAGTAATATCATGTTTTCTCACAGTTTTTCTATAGAGACAGTTTATTTAACAGTACCAGTCAAACTCACATAAAGATGCAGCAACACTTAGACAGTGACAGAACAAGACTAAGGTTGCCGCAAGAAGAGAAATGCCACTTCCAGCACGTTTCAGTGCCTCCATGACAAAGTCTCATTTCATGTCATTAACACATCATAGTGCAAGCCTTCCAATGCTCAACACCATGTGAAATAAATGAATACAAGTCATCTAAACCAGATTAGAACTACAAAGGGGAATATAGTTGGTAGTGAAGCAAGTGTCATCAAGATGTATCCTAACATTAACCATACTGCGAGCTTTGCCATATTTACCAGGACATTTGGGTGTTTTATTACCCCTTGTTCATGTTTTATCATTGCCCTGATACTGCAGAACGAGCCTCAGGCAGTCTATCTTTGGTGGCAACACAATTTCACACTCAATTCGTGCAAATACAGTACCGGTGAAAAGTCTGGGCACACCTACTCATTCAGGGGTTTTCTTTATTTTGGCAATTTTCTACTTTGTAGAATAATAGTGAAGACATCAAAACTATGAAATAACACATATGGAATCAGTAGTAAGCAAAAAAGTGTTAAACAAATCAAAATAGATTTTAGATTTTAGATTCTTCAAAGTAGTCACTCTTTGCCTTGATGACATCTTTGCACACTCTTGGAGAGTCTGACATACAGTGCCTTGCGAAAGTATTCGGCCCCCTTGAACTTTGCGACCTTTTGCCACATTTCAGGCTTCAAACATAAAGATATAAAACTGAATTTTTTTGTGAAGAATCAACAACAAGTGGGACACAATCATGAAGTGGAACAACATTTATTGGATATTTCAAACTTTTTTAACAAATCAAAAACTGAAAGATTGGGCGTGCAAAATTATTCAGCCCCTTTACTTTCAGTGCAGCAAACTCTCTCCAGAAGTTCAGTGAGGATCTCTGAATGATCCAATGTTGACCTAAATGACTAATGATGATAAATACAATCCATATGTGTGTAATCAAGTCTCCGTATAAATGCACCTGCACAATGATAGTCTCAGGGGTTCGTTAAAAGCGCAGAGAGCATCATGAAGAACAAGGAACACACCAGGCAGGTCCGAGATACTGTTGTGAAGAAGTTTAAAGCCGGATTTGGATACAAAAAGATTTCCCAAGCTTTAAACATCCCAAGGAGCACTATTGAAATGGAAAGAGTATCAGACCACTGCAAATCTACCAAGACCTGGCCGTCCCTCTAAACTTTCAGCTCATACAAGGAGAAGACTGATCAGAGATGCAGCCAAGAGGCCCATGATCACTCTGGATGAACTGCAGAGATCTACAGCTGAGGTGGGAGACTCTGTCCATAGGACAACAATCAGTCGTATATTGCACAAATCTGGCATTTATGGAAGAGTGGCAAGAAGAAAGCCATTTCTTAAAGATATCCATAAAAAGTGTTGTTTAAAGTTTGCCACAAGCCACCTGGGAGACACACCAAACATGTGGAAGAAGGTGCTCTGGTCAGATAAAACCAAAATTGAACTTTTCGGCAACAATGCAAAACGTTATGTTTGGCGTAAAAGCAACACAGCTCATCACCCTGAACACATCATCCCCACTGTCAAACATGGTGGTGGCAGCATCATGGTTTGGGCCTGCTTTTCTTCAGCAGGGACAGGGAAGATGGTTAAAATTGATGGGAAGATGGATGGAGCCAAATACAGGACCATTCTGGAAGAAAACCTGATGGAGTCTGCAAAAGACCTGAGACTGGGACGGAGATTTGTCTTCCAACAAGACAATGATCCAAAACATAAAGCAAAATCTACAATGGAATGGTTCAAAAATAAACATATCCAGGTGTTAGAATGGCCAAGTCAAAGTCCAGACCTGAATCCAATCGAGAATCTGTGGAAAGAACTGAAAACTGCTGCTCACAAATGCTCTCCATCCAACCTCACTGAGCTTGAGCTGTTTTGCAAGGAGGAATGGGAAAAAAATTCAGTCTCTCGATGTGCAAAACTGATAGAGACATACCCCAAGCGACTTACAGCTGTAATCGCAGCAAAAGGTGGTGCTACAAAGTATTAACTTAAGGGGGCTGAATAATTTTGCACGCCCAATTTTTCAGTTTTTGATTTGTTAACAAAGTTTGAAATGTCCAATAAATGTCGTTCCACTTCATGATTGTGTCCCACTTGTTGTTGATTCTTCACAAAAAATACAGTTTTATATCTTTATGTTTGAAGCCTGAAATGTGGCAAAAGGTCGAAAAGTTCAAGGGGGCCGAATACTTTCACAGGGCACTGTATAACCCTTAACTTGAGATCAGTCTTTACCAACGAGAACCAAGAGGGGCCTAGCTTCATCCTTCATGACTGAGAAAGGCCTCAATTTTAGGCCGTAGAAAATCCTACATCCATCTCATTAGATCAGAGCAGGATGGATCAACAGTGATTTATATTACTGGTTTGCATCCTAAAAAAAGGATAGTTGTGTTTTGCTTCATAACACACTGAGCTTATTAGTGTAGCCATATGATGTGGATCACAAAAGAACACCAACGGCTATAATAACCCTTCAAACAGGGAGTTTGTAAATAGGTAGAATGTGTTTTCTTGGGGGGTCCACACTGGTAAATTAACTTACGTAAATTAGACAGTCGCAGATGATTTTCTTCTGAATAACTGGTCAGGGCATAGCACTTTTCATTCAGCTTCTGTCAACATTGATATAAAGCTTGCTCACACCTGTAGTGGCTACTTCCATTTGTCACAGCCACTGCTGCTTATCCATTGTTCACTAGTTATATCAATGTAATTACACCCCAACACAATGTTGAAAAACAGAACGCTTCCCACCACTAGATCACATAACTAGATGTAGACTATGTAGATGTAGATGTAGATCTAGACTTGACCCCAACGCTGCCACCAATGTAGCGGAAGAAAGTTAAAGCTGAAACAGGGACACTAACCAGGGCTCATACGTGGCACAGTGTGCTCTAACAGCCGTTGCCATAGTAGGCCTTTGGGTAGAGGCAGTAGGCCTACAATGCTGGCATTTGGCTTGTTACAATAGTCTAAATATGCTTTTAACCATCTAAAGCACAACCAAATTCCAAGAGAAAAACAATGTCAGAGTTGTGGTTTAGTTGTCATCTAAACCAAATCTTTGAACCATTTAAAAGCACAACAAAGTTAAAATAGGAGTACAATGTCAGCTATTTTGTATTTATACAATTTAATGTGTTATCACTGTTGTTCATCTAATAGCACAACCAAATGATCTGAATTGCAGTTGAGATTATATTTAAAGTACATAGTGCAAGTGATCAATGCTATTCAAGAGTCTGCGCAGATTATTACAGCAATTGTGAAGAACTCCACAGAGCTGTGACCCTTGCATGCTATCTTGATTACTCATTGTTACTAATTTTAAGGTTGAATAAATACTGTTACATTAGTTTGTAAGACAGCCTTAAAGCTATTTACAGTATTACATAAAGATTATTGAATTTGGTTGACAATGCAACCAAATATCAACATGTAAAGGATATCTAATGCTTGGATAGTTTCATCTGAGCCCCTGGCTTAATCATAATCTTTAAATTGTATTTTTGCTTGAGTTGGAGATGTGAATCCAACATATCATTTGTTAACTCATTGACAAGTTAATAGGCTATTTACTGTATTGAAAAAAGTGATTTTGAATTGTGTTTGGTTGTCAACAAATTCCAGTTTGTATATTATATGTTGGATTTGCGTCTCCATCTCAACCAAGAATTAAAGTTGAATAATAGGACTAAATCAAATCAAACTTGATTTAAATTAATATAAATGATTCATTTGTAGACAAACTGGAATTAAAGCCAAACTAAGTCAGTGGCACAGATGGAACTATCCAAGCAGAGGATACATCTCCTTCAAATGTTGATATTTGGTTGTGTTGACATTTAAACATAACTCAATATCCAGTTTGTCTACAAATAATAATTTATATGTTGTATTCAAGTCTTTCTCTCTCAACCCAAAATGTAAGTTAAGAATAGGACTAAATCTATTCAAATCAAACTTTAAATACACTTTAAATAAAGTTCTATTTGATTAATATAGTCCTATTCTTTAAGTTAGATTTGTGGTTAAGATGGAGACGTGATTCCAACATATTAATGATTAACTTGAAGATAAATATGGAATCAACCAAAGCTTTAAAACCCTAGGCCTATTGTATTGTCAAGTTTTAGTTGAATCCTGGGTTGAATTGAAACAATAGCTGTTGATGGGTTTGTAAATCCTATATGGGCCTAAATCAGGCCTTTAAAAATGACTTTAAAAACATAAGCCTATGCAACATTAACCAATTAAAAACAGTTATGTAGTGATAAGGTTTGTACAGTAATAGACCCAATAGATTATCACTGCATGTTGGCTATGCTTGAATTGCCCTGCCAATGATGTTGTTCTCAGACCATTTTGAAATGATATTGAAAAGAAATTGGTATATGATCACACTAGTAATATATCATTTGTTGTGTTACTTGTGAGACACAGATGAGTGAGCATAATCATAATTTTTTTTAATGGCATCTGTTAGTCAGTCTGAGGGGAGGGAGGGAGCAGTGGTGAGGCTGCCTCTCACCTGACTCACCGTCCCTCCTCTCTCCCTTCCTCTGCTGAGAAAAGGGGACACAGTCTTCCAGCAGAAGGCGAAACTCAGGTCGCACTGCATTATTTCTGCCTCATATGCACCAATTCATGTTGTTCCTCCTACGCCCATAGAAAGTGAAGTATTCCTCGATATTAAAAGACATAATAATAACAATAGCACTTTGCTATACTCATTCATCACAGCTGCAGTGCTGGTTATAGCGTGAGTGGAAGTAGGAAGAACACATTTTTTTGTGGCTTATTAAAGTATTGAATAAAGTGTTGACAGTGCTGAATAACTTAAAGATGAACTTACTCGTAAAAACAGCAGTTCTCTCGCTAGTCCTGTTTTTAAACGTTTTGACAGTATCAACTTTGCTGTGCATTGGAGGCATCTTTTTATAGTCTATGGCTCTAGGAAACTGTGCATACATGGTGATCTGAGCTATCTGATTAGCCAGAGGTAGGCCTATAGGTGCACTTGATTTGCTTTCTGGGGCTGCCGGGTAGGCAGCGTTCTACTGTACCTTCAGACACATGAAATTGTTCAAAATGGGAAAATGTTGCCTTCCCAGCACTAGGGCTACTGCTAAAAGCGCAAAATGAAAGAAAAAAAATAGAAACGGAAGGCTTTCTCATTTGGTGATCAACTAGGAAAACCTTAGAGATCGACCGGTTGGTGACCACTGGCCTAAATAGTATAATTGATGATACATGAGTGATAAAGTATGGTTACATTTGATCTGCTCTGTTAAACCTACCCTTTGGCATGAGTTTGATAGCAACATTGAATATATTTAGTTATTAAGAGATCTTTCTATATAATTTTCATAATAGCACATTGGTAATAGTCAGTGGCAATTATAAAAGCAAAGCAGGGCTTGGTTAAAACCCTGGATGGGAAACCAAATGAATAGCAGTAGATCAACTATCCAGTACAAGGTGCTAACCAGACTACCTTTTTAATATAGGAGACATAACGTTGAAGATCTGACATGGTTTCAAAGGCACAAATTCAAGCATATTTTATAGGTTTGCCTATCTTGAAAACGTGTTACAATGATGACATAATCCTGTGGTTGAAATGTCACCCTCAAATGCATTTTCTATGTCGATTCCATGTCACAATGTCACAATCCAATAACGTTGATTCAACTAGTTTCTGCCCAGTGGGTTACTTAACTGCATTATGGTAGGGCTACTGTATGTCTGACCTCCATAGAAGGATTGCATTTAATAGCACTAAAACATGAGCCATAAAACACACAGAAACCATGACATCAGGGTTAGAAGCTATGTCAGAGATCAGAGATCATTGTCTGTCAATCACCCAGACACAATAACAACCTCCTAGATTACAAAAGCATCACATCAGACTGGAAATGGAATTCCAACAGTGAATTTGCAGATCAATAAGGAAATTATCGTATTATCCTATGGGCTCCATGGAGAGATAGGAAGCCACAGAGTTTAACTCTACACTCTCAAGTGAATATTGATATCTAACACTGCCGGAAAGCTAATTGGGCGCGTGGGGATTTGTTCACTGATTAATCGTGAAAACTAAGCCTCTATGCTAATGGCCTACCTAATGTGTGGGCAAGTTGTACTTGGCCGTCATTTACTGCTCTGTGTCTCATCCTCTACCAAATCCTCTCTCTTGGTTGCGTCCCTGCAGATTTCTTTACCAGAATCAGAATCTATTAAAAGACTTACAGCTTCATTAGCTTTATTGAAATTCCGCGGTGCCCCTCTACGACAGGTTTGTGGGGACTGGATTGCACATTGATGTCAATACTCTGAACCGTTCCAGATCCAGCGATAGCTCCCATTTAGACATGCGACACGACTGACTGCAGGTGGTGAATACATTCCAGTGCCTCTTGCTTTCCTGCTCCAGCTATGCAGAACAACTGCATTAGTGCGATTGCACTAAAAGGAGATATGGGTTAAAGAATGAAATGAATCATTCTTTTTTTGAGTTGTAATTACTAAAGTGTTTATCTACTGCCTGTCACTCCTGATTCCCTTGGGGTTGGAACTAGTATGCATTGCACCGATAAAAATGAAAATAGATAGTTTTAAAGATAGTCATTAATGTGCATATGTCACCAAGCAGACAAAGAGTACTCTAATGCTGGCTTTTGGAGAACAAATGGTAAGCATTTCTTTACATGGTCAATGGTAACCCTTCGTAACAATGTAAACTAACCATTAAAAACCATACTAATGAACTTGTTTTGTCTGATAAAAACTCTACATACGCATTGACGTTGAGGGTCATCATGGCTTCCTGTAGTGTCCCTCAGTGGAGCTGTCCTTACAGTAGCTGCCCAGGCCTGTTTTGAAGGAGCGGCTTTTGTCCCTCAATGAATATGGATGAGCCACTGCTGTTGGACTGGCTGGGAACTATTTAATCAATGCATATCAAAGCTGTCTTAGCTTGTTCGTCCAGCTAATTAGAGGAAAGCTGGGAACATATGGTGCACACGTGCATTGTTGAATGGGCTGAGTAATGACTTTGGCTACGTTTTGTGACGCCTGCAGAATGTATTTTTCATCCAACTATTTAGGCATGCAGCATAATGTGAGTTGTCTTGCCTTATGAGCCTTTTGGGTCTTGCACGACTTACAGTTGTTTGCAAATCGTTGTGGTGTATAAAGTTGACATCTGGTTAGAGAACTTAAGGATAAAGTGTGACAACATTGGCAGTGCTAATAGTTATGGTCATGAATGGAGGTGTGTTTCTGTCTGAAACACATTTATGGGACAAACTACTGTATACTACATAGCATATATTTGCTATTACAGGGGATACAATTGAAGTCGGATGCTTACATACACCTCACCATATATTTTAAAATTCAGTTTTTCTTAATTCCTAACATTTATTCTAAGTAAAAATTCCCTGTCTTAGGTCAGTTAGGATCACCACTTTATTTAAGAATGTGAAATGTTAGAATAATAGTAGAGAGAATGATTTAATTCAGATTTAATTTCTTTCATCACATTCCCAGTAGGTCAGAAGTTTACAAACACTCAATTAGTATTTGGTAACATTGCCTTTAAATTGATTAACTTGGGTCAAACGTTTCGGGTAGCCTTCCACAAGCTTCCCACAATAAGTTGGGTGAATTTTGGTCCATTCCTCCTGACAGAGCTGGTATAACTGAGTCAGATTTGTAGACCTCCTTGCTCGCACATGCTTTTTCAGTTCTGCCCACAAATTGTCTATGGGATTGAGGTCAGGGCTTTGTGATGGCCACTCCAATACCTTGACTTTGTTGTCCTTAAGCCATTTTGCAACAACTTTGGAAGTATGCTTGAGGTCATTGTCCATATGGAAGACCCATTTGAGACCAAGTTTTAACTTCCTGACTGATGAGATGTTGCTTCAATCCTCCCTCATCTCATGATGCCATCTATTTTGTGAAGTGCACCAGTCCCTCCTGCAGCAAAGCAGCCTCACAACATGATGCTGCCACCCCCGTGCTTCACGGTTGGGATGGTGTTCTTTGGCTTGCAAGCCTCCCCCTTTTTCCTCCAAACATAATGATGGTCATTATGGCCAAAAAGGAGGATATTTCTCCAAAAAGTACGATCTTTGTCCCCATGTGCAGTTGCAAACCGTTGCTTTTTTTATGGCGGTTTTGGAGCAGTGGTTTCTTCCAGGCTGAGCGGCCTTTCAGGTTATGTCGATATAGGACTCGTTTTACTGTGCGAAATTACGGCTGTGTGGTCTCATGGTGTTTATACTTGCGTACTATTGTTTGTCCAGATGAACATGATACCTTCAGGCATTTGGAAATTGCTCCCAAGGATAAACCAAACTTGTGGAGGTTGAAAACAAATCTGAGGTCTTGGCTGATTTCTTTTGATTTTCCCATGATGTCAACCAAAGAGGCACTGAGTTTGAATATAGGCCTTGAAATACATCCACAGATACACCTCCAATTGACTCAAATGATGTCAATTATTCTTTCAGAAGCTTCTAAAGCCATGACATCCTTTTCTGGACTTTTCAAGCTGTTTAAAGGCACAGTCAACTTAGTGTATATAAACTTCTGACCCACTGGAATTGAAATACAGTGAATTATAAGTGAAATAATCTGTCTTTAAACAATTGTTGGAAAAATTACTTGTGTCATACACAAAGTAGATGTTCTAACTGACTTGCCAAAACTATAGTTTGTTAACAAGAAATTTGTGGAGTGGTTGAAAAAATAGTTTTAATGATTACCAACCTAAGTGTATGTCAACTTCTGATTTCAACTGTAGTTTCCCTCCCATGTTAATTTTGGAAATTGGAAATTAAAGATGAAATGCTGAGGTACAGGAATACTTATTCTATAAATTAATGTGCATTGACACAGTCTATATGAAATACAGTCTGTTTACTATAGTAGGCTTACATTCCACACCCATCTGTTAGGGGAGCATCACAGTGATGAGACTTCCCCTGTGGTAAAGTGTAATTTTAGCAAACTTAGTTCAATGGTAAATCTAAGTGCTGGTGGTTGTGCTTTCGATTCTAGGTTCAGATGTGTCAGAATTTTTGTTGCTATTTTCTCTACCTGAATTATGGGTGCAGTAGCTGACTGTGGTGTGAAATGGCTGGGTTTTAATGAATAAACAAGTTGAAAGTGTGTCGAGGCTTGGCCCCTCACTGGCCAATCAGAACATGCTCCATGGCTTCAGAAAGTATTAATAACCACCAAAAAGTTGAATTATGTTTTTCAAATGTTTTTTTAAACAAATTAATTCAAAATTAAAAGCTGAAATGTCTTGAGTCATGGTCCCTCAGTCGAGTAAATTTTAAACACAGATTAAACCACAAAGACCAGGGAGGCTTTCCAATGCACCTGATGGTTGATGGGTAAAAGAATAAAGCAAACATTGAATATCCCTTTGAGCATGTTGAAGTCATTATTTACACGGCAGGGTAGCCTAGTGGTTAGAGCGTTGGACTGATAACCAAAACGTTGCAAGTTTGAATCCCTGAGCTGACAAGGTACAAATCTGTCGTTCTGCCACTGAACAGGCAGTTAACCCACTGTTCCTAGGCCGTCATTGAAAATAAGAATTTGTTCTTAACTGACTTGCCTAGTAAAATAAAGGTAAAATAAAAAAAAAAATAAAAAAAACTTTGAATAGTGTATCAATACACCCAGTCACTACTGAGAACAGGTGTCCTTCCTAACTCAGTTGCCAGAGAAGAAGGGAACCGCTCAGGGATTTCACCATGAGGACAATGGTGATTTGAAAACAGTTAGAGAGTTTAATGGCTGTGATAGGAGAAAACTGAAGATGGCTCAACAACATTGTAGTTACTCCACAGTTACTAACCTTAATGACAGAGTGAAAAGATTGAAGCCTGTACAGAATAAAAAATATTCCAAAGCCTGTGTCCTGTTTGCAACCTAAAGTAATAGTGCAAGAAATGTGGCAATGCAATTAACTTTTTGTCCTGAATACAAGGTGTTATGCTTGGGGCAAATCCAATAAAACACATTACTGAGAACCACTCTCCATATTTTCAAGCATTGTGGTGGCTGCATCATGTTATGGGTATGCTTGTAATAGTTAAGGACTGGGAGTTTTTCGGGATAAATTAAGAAATGGAATCTAGCTAAGCACAGGCAAAATCCTAGAAAACTTGGTTCAGGCTGATTTCCACCAGACACTGGGAGATTAATTTACCAAAAACACAAGGTCAAATCTACACTGAGTTGCGTTCCGAGAAGACAGTTAATGTTCCTGAGTGGCCGTTAGGGTTTTGACTTAAATGTCATGAAAATCTATGGCTGTCTAGCAATGATCAACAACCGATTTGACAGGGCTTGAATCATTTTGAAAATAACAATGGGCAAATGTTTCAAAATCCAGGTGAGTGTAACGGCTTTCGTCTGGTGGAAGAGAAGCGGACCAAAATGCAGCGTGGTATTTTTGAGACATGTTTAATGAAGATGAAAACAAACAATACAAAAACAACAAACGGAACGTGAAAACCTATACAGTCTATCTGGTGACAACAAACACAGAAACAGGAACAATCACCCACGAAATACTCAAAGAATATGGCTGCCTAAATATGGTTCCCAATCAGAGACAACGATAAACACCTGCCTCTGATTGAGAACCACTCCAGACAGCCATAGACTATGCTAGATACCCCCACTAAACCACACACCCAATACCTAACAAAACCCCAAGACAAAACACACCACAATAAACCGATGTCACACCCTGACCTGACCAAATAAATAAAGACAAACACAATATATTTCGACCAGGGCGTGACAGTGAGAGCTCTTAGAATCTGTGCCAAAGATACTTCTACAAAGTTTTGACTCAGGGGGGTGAATATTTATGTAAATTAAATATTTATGTACTTTCAATACATTTGCAAAAATGTCTAAAAACATGTTTTCACTGTCATCTGGGTGATTGTGTGTAGATGGATGAGAAAATGTGGGCTGTAACACAACAAAATGTGGAATAAGTCAAGGGGTATGAATACTTTCTGAAGCCGCTGTAAGTGGTTGCTTCAAGTTCTGTATTTAGGTATTTTATGTATTGAGTTGTAATCAACTTCTATTCAAATGATAGCATTTTTTGCTTTGTTATAACATTGTTAGCCTTGTCCATTATAGCTGAACCCTACATAACCTTTACCTTAACCATGCTACATTTAAATTGAAATGGTGGTAAAGACGTCCAAGGATACCAGATAGCAAGGACCTTTGTTAAATAGCCTACAGAAACAAAATAACAACATGTAGGCCTATCCCATATTTGCTAAATATGTTGGACAGTAACAGTAATTGCATGGCTTCAATAAAGAAATATATTGTTAACATAACATTCGCACTGATATTGGGCTAGTGTAAAAATGCATTATTTCTCAGTCATGGACAGACCTAAAAAGACAGTGAATAATTCGAATCAAATTCTAATAATTTATTTTTTATTTCACCTTTATTTAACCAGGTAGGCTAGTTGAGAACAAGTTCTCATTTACAACTGCGACCTGGCCAAGATAAAGCATAGCAGTGTGAACAGACAACACAGAGTTACACATGGAGTAAACAATTAACAAGTCAATAACACAGTAGAAAAAAAGGGAGTCTATATACAATGTGTGCAAAAGGCATGAGGAGGTAGGCGAATAATTACAATATTGCAGATTAACACTGGATTGATAAATTATCATGTACAGGTAGAGATATTGGTGTGCAAAAGAGCAGAAAAGTAAATAAATAAAATCTATGGGGATGAGGTAGGTGAAAATGGGTGGGCTATTTACCAATAGATTATGTACAGCTGCAGCGATCGGTTAGCTGCTCAGATAGCTGATGTTTGAAGTTGGTGAGGGAGATAAAGGTCTCCAACTTCAGCGATTTTTGCAATTCGTTCCAGTCACAGGCAGCAGAGTACTGGAACGAAAGGCGGCCGAATGAGGTGTTGGCTTTAGGGATGATCAGTGAGATACACCTGCTGGAGCGCGTGCTACGGATGGGTGTTGCCATCGTGACCAGTGAACTGAGATAAGGCGGAGCTTTACCTAGCATGGCCTTGTAGACAACCTGGAGCCAGTGGGTCTTGTGACGAATATGTAGCGAGGGCCAGTCGACTAGAGCATACAAGTCGCAGTGGTGGGTAGT
This sequence comes from Oncorhynchus masou masou, assembly GCF_036934945.1. Classification (NCBI taxonomy): domain Eukaryota; kingdom Metazoa; phylum Chordata; class Actinopteri; order Salmoniformes; family Salmonidae; genus Oncorhynchus; species Oncorhynchus masou. Next base: position 22,039,377 of record NC_088230.1, on the reverse strand, counting down.
ATAAGGTGCTTTAGTGACAAAACGGATGGCACTGTGATAAACTGCATCCAGTTTGCTGAGAAGAGTGTTGGAAGCAATTTTGTAGATGACATCACCGAAGTCGAGGATCGGTAGGATAGTCAGTTTTACTAGGGTAAGCTTGGCAGCGTGAGTGAAGGAGGCTTTGTTACGGAATAGAAAGCCGACTCTTGATTTGATTTTCGATTGGAGATGTTTGATATGGGTCTGGAAGGAGAGTTTGCAGTCTAGCCAGACACCTAGGTACTTATAGGTGTCCACATATTCAAGGTCGGAACCATCCAGTGTGGTGATGCTAGTCGGGCATGCGGGTGCAGGCAGCGAAACAACAGTTACAGGCCACGTAATTGCTTCCTCTGGGCATATAATATTAGGCCTAAAATAATTTAAGATTATGGGGGGTTTTATGCACATTCAAACTTTTCACAGAAGCTGGAATAATAGACAATATTAAAAGAAACGGGGAATGTACACTCACCGTTACTGCTCCTGAATATATATAGCTATAGTCTACCATGGCCCTGATATGGACAGTAATGGTAAACAAACATACACATATAGCCTATGTTATGTTCCCCAGTTTGTGTTGTAGTTTGTGTATTTGCATGTGTTTATTTCAGGAAATGGCTTCCTGAAATCCCTCAAGCAGCTGATTGGTCGACTCCATGGTTAATTGGAGAGCTGACCCCGCCCCCTCGTCAAGACGCAGCTGTCTCCAATTACCCATTCATTCTGAAGTTATATAAATGCCAGTGTTCTGTTCAGGAGAGAGAGATTTTTGCTGGGAGGTCATTGCAGAGATTTTTGCTGGAAGGTCATTGCAGAGATTTTTGCTGGGAGGTCATTGCAGAGATTTTGCTTGAGAGATTTGCTGGGAGGTCATTGCAGAGATTTTGCTAGAGAGATTTTGCTAGAGATTTTGCTGGGCTGAGAGTTGGTATGTTTTGTGAGTTTGTTGCTCAGATAGAGCTTATTTGATGTCCTTTGTTTCTTAGTTTGTTTGTGAAATTGTTTAATATTCTGTTTCATTTGTTCCCGGGGGGAAGGGGAAGGCACCTAGGGAGTGCTTAGGCAAGAGGCCCGCGGGCATACATATACCCGTAGCATATTCGCTGTCTAGGCACACTAGGTAAGACCTGGGCGGACCACCCCCTTGTATTTTGGTTAGGGCACCAGGTGGTGCTAAATTAGGTAAGTAGTGGGTAGGCAGGTAAAATAGGAGAGGGGGGGCTTTCTTACTTTCTTTGCTTTGGTTCCATCCAGCCCCTTTTCCCCATATTACCGTGTGAAGGAATAAAGTTCTGGTAAACAGTACCACATTCTGCCTGTTGTCATTCTTTCTTGCACCTACAGTCCATACCTTTTTCACTTCACGGAGAGTTTAGTTGTAGCAGGGTGTTGCGTTCCCTCTTCATAGAGGCGTGCGTAACAGCCTACAAGCGGATTCAGCACCACGGACAGCAATAGGAATTCCCGCTGTTTGACAGTTGGGTCCAACAGAGGAAAGTAGCAGAAAACAAAAAGTCTTTTGAAATAACTTTGTTCCTAAACATGCTTCCTACAGTCACTGACACATTTTATGCAATGGGCATCACATATAACGAGTCCAAACATTTCACAGAAGCTGGACAAAAATAATGTCCAGTATAAATATAAAAAGGGGAATGTCTATTTTTCTGCTCGTGATATTTTAGTGAAGCATTGGTGATGTACAATAAAGCTCATGATTGCGCCTCCGCTGGCAAAATCAGTGCCACAACCAATTAAGTTACCGCTAAAACCAGCTTAAGGTTGGTCTTAAATATCCCTAGTTGCTCTCAATGAAATTGGCATATTTCCACCCCTCCCACCTCAGCGCAAGTGAGCTGATGTCAGACAGGTAAATTGCCGAACCTGGCGTAAGGGCTGGGCAATGCCAGTGCACCAGTTTGTACATGACGAAATTGCAAACTAACGTGCGTTTGACACTTGCGTCTCCTTACCGCCAGCCGAAAATAGAGCCCACCATCTCACTATGGCCACCTTAGGTTCAATCCCCAGGCTCATTGAGACCGGTTATAACAGAGCACATCTGGCTCCGATCTGTTGGACGAGACAGGCTTTACCCCCAGCCACCCCGTGGCTCTGCAGGTGCCCACCCCAGGTCCAGAGACACCACCTGGGAAAATACATTTCTCTGCTCCCCTAATTGGAGAGTTGACAGGGCCATTAGCGTGCTAGCGCTCCCCTCGGCTAAAGGTCAGTGCCTTTTTAAGAGGACCAGCACCAGACTGATGAGGAAGGTGGGCTAACCTCTGCCCTGCTTGTCTGGAGTGGCAGCTCCACTGTGCCACCTGCTCAATTTCTGCCCTGCTCTGTGGTATGACCTTTCCTTAAAAAAATGGCATAGTTTTCAAATGTGATAATGAAGGTACTGTTAATGTTCCCTCAACTTGTTATTATATATATATATTTATATATTTGACTTCTGACTCATTACAATATAGTGATGTTACAATCTATGTCCAGAGTTTCAGACTTCAGCAATTATATGGGTGAATTCAATTATACTGGGATAATTGGGTGGCTAGACTGCTAATGATAAGAAATGGATGCATATCACTACAAGGTGATTTAAGGATAATCAAACAATACATACATGAAAGGACAAGTTCGCTTTTTTTGAACCAAATCTTTTTTTTAAAAAATATGTAAATTGCATGTTATAGAAGTGTCCAGACATTTTTATTTTTTTGCAATTTCCCTTGGTTTTGAGAAATTTACCCAACCAGCAACACAATCTCACACTCAATTTGTGCAAATATGAACAAAACGTATTTCCGCAGATTTCCAGCTTCTTTGTGCGTTTTAGTCTGGCTTAATTAATGTGAAAATGCATTATTTGGTGACTTCATTCGTAGGAAAAAGTAAGTTAAGTAAGTTATCTCGTCAATATCTAACGGTAACAGGCAAACTAGCTAAATGAAATAATTGGGCTGGCTAATAAGATAGATAACAAGCAGCTCTTCCAAGTCAGCTTGGATTTCCGTTTTTTTAGCTAGCTATCTAAAGCTGAAGTCATCTGAGTTATTTTCCTGACGTTGTTATAGATTTTAATACCACTTCTCTTCTTTAGGTATAGGTATTCACGTATTCAGACGTTCCTGAGTACTGGACATACCATATTTTCCAGACTACATTGACAAGGTATGTCAATATTTTAAAATGTCTGTGTTTTCATTGTAACTCAAATAAGGGCTTGTAGGGCCCCACGATTTCCGCAATGCGAAATTTAATCATAATACAGGTACCCCTCAGGCAAGATACACAGGATGTTTTTATTACAGTAACACAACATTAGTGTGAATAATAGGTATTAGATATATACTGTAGTTTTAAATCAACCAAATGGATTGAGCATGTTAGACAACAAAAACACGGAATTCTGGAAAATAAAACAGCATTTGGGGGAAAAAATAACAATAATTTCATAGGGCCCTATTAGTGTTTTAATCAATGCATTGTTGCCCAGGCAGGTATTGACAATGTGTGTCTTCCTTATTTTAGAATGAGAATGCATACAGGTAGCCTAGTGGTTAGAGCATTGGGCCAGGAACCAAAAGGATGCTGGATTGAATCCCTGAGCTGACAAGGTAAAAATCTGTTGTGATGGGGCAACAAGGTGGTGAACCCACTGTTCCCCCATAGGCTGTCATTGTAAATAAGAATTTGTTCTTAACTGACTTGCCTAGTTAAATAAAGGTCAGTAGTAATATGTTAAAGCTACTGTATACACAAAAAATGAATAGATTTTTATCTTAATTCCATAGGGATCAGGCAGCACATGCAATGTAAGAACTCCAGTCTTGCTCCATTCAAGTATAAATACGTGACAACCACAACATTGTGAGTGCCAAAATGGCAAAAACCTTCTCATATCGAACACAAGATGTTGTTCAGGCCCTTCCTGTGAAGGACTTCAAATAAAGATGGCCAGCTCTGTTTGAGCCCTCTCAGGTACAAAATACAGCTGAATGAAAATAGTCAATGTAGGTCAAAAAAACTATATTCATTTAACTATTTTGTGTTGTCTTGACCTAATATTCTAATCTACAATTATATATGCATTAAAGATTAGTCTGAACATTCTCACTCTGCACATGCTTTGGGAGGGGTTCCCCAATAGCATTCTGGCTCCCAGATCATCTTTTGTCCTTATCTGTTCTGAAGATGTTTCCTCCCCCTTCTCTCTCGTTCTCTCAGATTAAAAACTTCTTAGGGATAGTGGGGCAGTATTTCAAAGTTTGGACGACTGAGGTGCCCAAAGTAAACTGCCTGTTACTCAGGACCAGAAGCTAGGATATGCATATAATTGGTAGTATTGGATATAAACACTCTAAAGTTTCCAAAACTGTTAAAATAATGTCTGTGAGTATAACAGAACTGATATGGCAGGCAAAAACCTGAGGAGAATCCATCCGGAAATAATTTTTTTTGAGCTCAGCATTCATTGAAATGGCTGTCTATGGGAAAATCAATGGAATGCATCCCATATTGCAGTTCATAGGGCTTCCAGTAGATGTCAACAGTCATTAGAAAGAGTTTCGGGCTTGTTTTTTGAAAAATTAGCTAGAATTTAGCGTTTTTCTAGGTGGCTCCCATTTTGGCTGTAGTATTGTGGTGCGCGTGGATGAGGGCGCACACTTCGTTATTTATCTCTGGTAATGAACATACTATTCTCTGTCTTATTTTATCATTTATTTACATATTAGGGTACATGAGGATTGATTAGAAATGTTGTTTGAGTTGTTTGGACAAAGTTTATTGGTAACTTTTGGGATTCATTTGTATGCATTTTGAACGAGGGAAACTGGTGGATTACTGAATCAAGCGCGCCAACTAAACTAACTTTTTTGGGATATAAAAAAGGACTTTATCGAACAAAACAACCTTTTGTTATGTAGCTGGGACCCTTGGGATTGCAAACAGAGGAAGATCTTCAACGGTAAGGGATTTATTTGATCACTTTCTGACTTTCGTGACACCTCTGCTTGTTTGGAAAATGTTTGTAATGCTTTTGTATGCGGGGCGCTGTCCTCAGATAATCGCATGGTATGCTTTAGGGCGAAAGCATACCCTTTTTGAAATCTGACAAAGCGGCTGGATTAACAAGAAGTTAAGCATTTAAAAAATGTAAGACACTTGTATTTTCATGAATGTTTAATATTACGAATTTTGTATTTTGAATTTCGCGCTCAGCAATTTCACCGGATGTTGGCTAGGTGGGACGCTAGAGTCCCAAAATAAGTTTTAAGGAAGAGTTCAGAAGAATTGTTGCTCTTGAGTCCACCTTTATCCAGAAGCTGGACGAATATACACCAAAACTTTTGGACTTGTTTAAGTAAAAAGGATGTGCTGTAATGGTGGGAATGCAGAAAATGTTGAAGTTCTGTACAGGGTATGCACAGTAACACTTTCACAATAGTATATAAGTTATACTGTATGTATTTAGTTGCCTTGTATTAAATGCAATTATTTGTAAAACATAATTTTACAGTGCAACACCATCCAGGAAAGAAGAGACAGTGTGATCCGTGGCCTGATCATATACCTTGGCGAGAGGGTTGAAGACCTTATTACAGAATACAAGTTAAAGGTTTTTATTTTGTATTTTTATCTCTAAAGTATCCTTATTTATCTCTAAAATTTTTTCACTCAGGATGCTGACAACACCATATCTTCATTTGTCATTCCCTCTTATCCTCCAAATCAACCTTCTGACATCAGTGGAACACCACTTTACAATAGTTAATCATTTAAGTAATTGCTTTATCCTATCCTAGTATTCTGTTATTTCTTGATTGACTTTTTTTTGTTCCACATTGGGGGCTTTTGACAGGATGCTTCCTCAGTGGTAGGGAGGCGAAGGCACCATGCCCTTGTTTGGGTGTATCCGAGCCTGGAGGACCGGTGCGTTCAGCATGTAATGAAGGTGGAGAGAGCGGAGGAGCGGGGTTCAACAAGGTTAACTAATGCAGGGGATGGGTCTGCTCCAGAAAAATATAGATGGGGGTTGCATGAAGGATCTGCTCCAGAATTATGGCACTTCCGGTTGGCACAGGAAGCATGGGATCTGAATCACCCAGAATTTATTGAATGCACTATGTCTATCAAACTGCAGGATCTTTTAGCACCAGAATATAGAGCATGGGATCTGCACAGGTTCATACAGAATATAGAGCATGGGATCTGCACCAGAATATAGAGCATGGGATCTGCACCAGAATATAGAGCATGGGATCTGCATCAGAATATAGAGCATGGGATTTGTACCATAATATAGAGCATGGGATCTGCACCAGAATATAGAGCATGGGATTTGCGCCATAATATAGAGCATGGGATCTGTATCGAAGGAGCAGAGGTCCTGGCTGGTATTCCCAGTGTTACAGTCATGTACCTTGCTTTTGGGCTTCATCTATGGCTTAAATCTAAGGTACCTCAAAGAACCGAAATATAACTTTGAGGTGTTCCAAAAAGTATTCTTGGAACTTGATGATCTCAGGACCTCCCCACTGGTCCAAGCTCTAAAGATGAGCTCACTGAGCTCGAGCTGTTTTGCAAGGTGGAATGGGAAAAAAAATTCAGTCTCTCAATGTGCAAAACTGATAGAGACATACCCCAAGCGACTTACAGCTGTAATCGCAGCAAAAGGTGGTGCTACAAAGTATTTACTTAAGGGGGCGGAAAAATTTAGCACGCCCAATTTTTCAGTTTTTGATTTGTTAAAAAAGTTTGAAATATCCAATAAATGTCGTTCCACTTCATGATTGTGTCCCACTTGTTGTTGATTCTTCACAAAAAAATACACTTTTATATCTTTATGTTTGAAGCCTGAAATGTGACAAAAGGTCGCAAAGTTCAAGGGGGCCGAATACTTTCGCAAGGCACTGTATCTATGAGAACTCTCAAAGGGCCACTCACAAACGGTGGTCTAAACCCTACTCAGTAAGCTGAAAAGCTATTTGGTTGGTGGTAAAGGAGCTACAGTTTACATTATGCTATTTTTCAGGTCATAAGAGACATGGTCAATTCCTGGTTCAAAAACAGCTTTGTTTTAAAACTGACTTTATATGCACTAGTGGATTTCTGAAATTATTTGTAGTCAGGTGCAACCTAAGGAGGAAAGCTGGAGTTATACCCAGAATGCTTACACCTGTCAAAATAATATGTCCATATGGGCTTCACTAGTACAAATGGAGTCAGGTTTAAGGGACAATTTGGCATATATTTTGTAAGTGCAACGTATGTTTTGAAAACCCATGTTTTGATTAATCTAAAACAGTTTGAATGACGTTGTATTTGAGCTAAAGTTCATATGGTGCTTTGTGTAAAGTCTATTAAGATAAATCGTTCGTTTAGGTTTCTGTTAAAATATTGCTTTGACTTTAAGGGGCACACAGACCACCAGAGAATTCTTGCCAAACTGCACAAGATGTGAGGTCAAAGTGCTAATCCCAAACTATCACCTAAACTTGATGCAGTTGTGAAGATCTGAAATTATTTGTAGTCCGATGCACGCTATCTGAATGTAACTTTACCTAAGGAGGTAATGTGGAGTTCTACCCAGAATGCTTACAGATTACAAAATAATGAGCTCTCTACAAATGCTTAAGGAGTAGGTTTTAAGGGACAAATTGAGACTGAAGTTTGAAAAAAACCTTTAATCAAAATAAAGGTGTTGAAGTTTGAAGTTGAACACTGTTTCTTTTTGCATATTCCCTTGTATAGAAATAGTATTTTTTTGTAAATTATCCCAAGTATATTGAGGTAACTATTTGCATCAGCTTTTTAAGTATAGTTGTGAGTTTATATTTGAGTAGTAGGAAGTGGAACCCAATTTAAATACATTTTACTAACCTGAGTATCATAAGTAACTGAGCAAAACACAGTTGTAGATTAAACATAGAATATCAATTACGATACTGAGTAAGTTCAGCAAATTAAATTTACAACATTAGTTCTGTAACTGATTACATGAAGTATATCAAACTTATAACATTAGTTCTGGGACTTGAAGGACTTAAGCAGGTCAAAGGAAACAAAACTGTTCTGAACCTGATAAAATTAAGTTGAATGAAAGGAATTTTTGAGATCCAGTTAGTTGTTTGCACTTAATATATTTGAGTTTGTAACGCACCAAAAGTGAAGTATATTGTACTTAAATGATCCTCCTTGTTGGATTTACTTAAAAGGTTGATGCAAATAGTACCTAGATTTTTTTGTAAGTAAAAGGGGCACAATATTATTTTACAGTGTGACTTCCTTCACAGGAACATTTATTTGGGGGGGATTTTGGAACAATCTTTTGAAAGTTATTGGAGCAATGGTGTTGTACACTGCCTTTTTTGTGTTCCACATGTATTTATATAAAAAACAAACGTTAACAACCCAATATTGTTAATAAACCAGGTTGTCACTGAAATACTTGTAATACAATAGTAGCCGTAAGGTTTTTATAATATTTTTTTATCAATGTCAATGCTGTTTTATTTGCTTGTTTTCATGTAATACTTTGGGATACTCTGTCGGATTTTATGAGGTTTGTCAGATTGGAGTAAAAAACTGTATTTGTCAGTTTATTTTGTGGAATCGATGAAAGTATTTGATTAGGGAATAGAGATACATTTTCATGATGGGAAATTAATGAATCAATAAATGTGAGGTAACGGAAGACCTGCAAATCAAATCTGTTTGATTAAATTCCCCTGGTCCAACTGCATGGTATTTGCAACTATAACGAGTCTGGGCTAGGATCAATTAAGGCATATCAATGCAGTTAAACAGGTTAATGTAAAATAATGAATTATTTTGGCTTGAAGTTGAAGTCGGAAGTTTACATACACCTCAGCCAAATACATTTAAACTCAGTTTTTCACAATTCCTGACATTTAATCCGAATAAAAATTCCCTATCTGAGGTCAGTTAGGTTCACCAGTTTGTTTTAAGAATGTGAAATGGCAGAATAATAGAGAGAATGATTGATTTATTTCAGCTTTTATTTCTTTTATCACATTCCCAGCGGTTCTGAAGTTTACATACACTCAATTAGTATTTGGCAGCATTGCCTTTAAATTGTTTAACTTGGGTCAAACATTTCAGGTAGCCTTCCACAAGCTTCCCACAATAAGTTGGGTGAATTTTGGCCCGTTACTCCTGACAGAACTGGTGTAACTGAGTCAGGATTGTAGGCCTCCTTGCTCGCACACGCTTTTTCAGTTCTGCCCCCAAATCCTCTATGGGATTGAGGTCAGGGCTTTGTGATGGCCACTCCAATACCTTGACGTTGTTGTCACAACTTTTTTGCCACAACTTTGGAAGTATGCTTGGGGTCATTGTCCATTTGGAAGAGCCATTTGCGACCAAGCTTTAACTTCCTGACTGATGTCTTGAGATGTTGCTTCAATATATCCACATCATTTTCCAACCCCATGATGTCATCTATTTTGTGAAGTGCACCAGTCTCTCCAGCAGCAAAACACCCCCACAACATGATATTGCCACCCCCGTGTTTCACGGTTGGGATGGTGCTCTTTGGCTTGCAAGCCTCCCCCTTTTTCCTCCAAACATAACGATGGCCAAACAGTTCTATTTTTGTTTCATCAGACCAGAGGACATTTCTCCAAAAAGTACGATCTTTGTCCCCATGTGCAGTTGCAAACCGTAGCCTGGCTTTTTTATGGCGGTTTTGGAGCAGTGGCTTCTTCCTTGCTGAGCGGCCTTTCAGGTTACTTCGATATAGGACGTGTTTTACTGTAGCTATAGATACTTTTGTACCTGTTTCCTCCAGCATCTTCACGAGGTCCTTTGCTGTTGTTCTGGGGGATTGATTTGCACTTTTCGCACCAAAGTAGGTGCATCTCTAGGAGACAGAATGCTTCTCCTTCCTGAGTGGTATGACGGCTGCGTGGTCCCATGGTGTTTATACTTGCGTACTATTGTTTGTACAGATGAACGTGGTACCTTCAGGCATTTGTAAATTACTCCCAAGGATGAACCAGACTTGTGGTGGTGGTTTTCTGAGTTCTTGGATGCCTTCTTTTGATTTTTCCCATGATGTCAACCAAAGAGGCACTAGGTTTGAAGGTAGGCCTTGAAATACATCCATAGGTACACCTCCAATTGACTCAAATGATGTCAATTAGCCTATCAGAAGCTTCTAAAGCCATGACATTTTCTGGAATTTTCCAAACTGTTTAAAGGCACAGTCAACTTAGTGTATGTAAACAATTGTTGGAAAAATTACTTGTGTCATGCATGAAGTAGATGTCCTAACTGACTTGCCAAAACTATAGTTTGTTAACAAGAAAAATTAGTTTTAATGACTACCGTATGTGAACTGTACACTTTATCAAGAAAAGGATCCTGAATGATCCTTTAGGAGTTAATCAAAATGAAACTGTGGGGGAACCAGTATAAGTTCGTCAAAGAATGCCTTTTAATGGATCCTCAAATAACCTTTTGGGGTTAATTTTTTAACTACCACCCCCCCCCCTCCCCTATTATTATTAATAATAATAATATGCATAACAATAACACCATATTTTAGTTGTCAGTTGATCATGATTTTAGTGGCAAAGCAGAATTAATAAAAATCCAAATTAGGTAAATTCCCAGTAGAGCCCCAAGTCCAATGGGCGTGTTGATGTTCATGTGTGTTTCACCGTATCCATAGCCAGAATGATTTTACAGTGCATGTTGGATCAAACGGGTTTCCTGTTGAATATCAGAGGTGTAAGGCGGGTGAAGTCTGTGAATCCACATTTCTTTCAATTATACAGATGTTTAATCAAATCACATTTTATTAGTCACATACACGTGTTTAGCAGATGTTATTGTGGGTGTAGCAAAATGCTTGTGTTTCTAGCTCCGACACTGCAGTAATATCTAACAATTAATATTTAACAGTTTCACAACATATACCCAATATACACAAATTTAAGTAAAGGAATTAAGAATATAGAAATATATGAATGAGCAATGTCAGAGCGACATAGACGAAGATACAGTAGACTAGAACAGAATACAGTATATACATATGAGATGAGTAATGAAAAATATGTAAACATTATTAAAGTGACTAGAGTTCCATTTATTAAAGTGGCCAGTGATTTAAAGTTGATGTACAGTATATAGGCAGCAGCCTCTAATGTGCTAGTGACGGCTATTTAACAGTCTGATAGCATCGAGATAGAAGCTGTTTTTCAGTCTCTCGGTCCCAGCTTTGATGTACCTGTACGGTACTGACCTCGCCTTCTGGATGATAGCGGGATGAACAGGCAGTGGCTCGGGTGGTTGTTGTTCTTGATTATCATTTTGGTCTTCCTGTGACATCGGGTGCTGTAGGTGTCCTGGAGGGCAGGTAGTTTGCCCCTGGTGATGCGTTGGGCAGACTGTACCACCCTCTGGAGAACTCTGCGGGTGCGGGCGGTGCAGTTGCTGTACCAGGCGGTGATACAGCCCGACAGGATGCTCTCAATTGTGCATCTGTAAATGTTTGTGAGGGTTTTGGGTGCCAAGCCTCCTGAAGTTGAAGAGGTGCTGTTGCGCCTTCAGTGATGTGTACGCTGAGAAACTTGAAGCTTTCCACCTTCTCCACTGCGGTCCTGTCGATGTGGATAGGGGTGTGCTCCCTCTGCTGTTTCCTGAAGTCTATGATCATCTCCTTTGTTTTGTTGACATTGAGTGAGAGGTTATTTTCCTGGCACCACACTCCCAGAGCCCTCCTCTCTGCTCCCTCGTCATTGTTGGTAATCAAGCCTACTCCTGTTGTGTGCAAACCTGATGATTGAATTGGAGGCGTGCATGGCCACGCAGTCATGGGTGAACAGGGTGTACAGGACAGGGACGCACACGCACCCTTGTGGGGCACCAGTGTTGAGGATCAGCGAAGTGGAGGTTTTGTTCCTACCTTCACCACCTGCGGACGGCCCTTCAGAAAGTCTAGGAACCAGTTGCACAGGGCGGGGTTCAGATCCAGGGTCAAAAGCTTAATAATGAGCTTGGAGGGTACTATGCTGTTGAATGCTGAGCTATAGTCAATGAACATCATTCTTACATAGGTATTCCTCTTGTCCAGATGGGATAGGGCAGTGTGCAGTGCAATGGCGATTGCATCGTCTGTGGATCTATTGGGGCCAGTGGCGGTTTGAGCTTGTATGACTCCCTGGGTGAACCCACCCTACAGCCCCCTGCCAAAAAAGCACCATTCCCTCACTGTCTGTAATTTTTATTCAGACATTTGGAATAAAACAAATAATTATAACATTAAAAACTATATGAATATAAAGATATATACGAAAATAATACTCAAACGCCTCCCGGGTGGCCCAGTGGTTAAGGGTGCTGTACTGCAGCGCCAGCTGTGCCATCAGAGACTCTAGGTTTGCGCCCAGGCTCTGTCGTTACCGGCCTCGACCCGGGAGGTCCGTGGGGCAATGCACAATTGGCCTAGCGTTGTCTGGATTAGGGAGGGCTTGGCCGGTAGGGATGTCCTTGTCTCATCGCGCACTAGCGACTCCTGTGGCGGCCTGGGCGCAGTGCACGCTAACCAAGGTCGCCAGGTGCACGCAAGGTGCACATTGGTGTGGCTGGCTTCCAGGTTGGATGTGTGCTGTGTTAAGAAGCAGTGCGGCTTGGTTGGGTTGTGTTTTGGAGGACGCTTGGCTTCCGACCTTCGTCTCTCCCGAGCCCGTACGGGAGTTGTAGCGATGAGACAAGATAGTAATTACTAACAATTGGGGAGAAAAAGGGGGTACATTTTTAAATAAATAAATAAAAAGTGCCTGCACCTGCTGTCCTTTCAAATTCAAATCTTAATGTATCAGTTGGGCAGTTAGGTTCCTGCAAGAACTCTCACCAACTAAAGAGGTTGCTCGTTGAACCACATCTCCTATGGGGTTCTTGGAAAAAACCTTTTGGGGGCCATTTTCAGTGCCAAGAGCCCGAAGGTTCTTTGAAGAACTTTTAGGATCTTAGGAGAACCTACATTTTTTTTAGAGTGTAGTGATAACCTATTAGAAATTCAACAAACTTTTTGAGTGGACGAATGGTTAAAATGTCCTTGATCAATGTTTCAACAAAAATAATACCCCATTTCCACATTGAAATGATGTGGTGTGCCCTGTGGGAAGGTACAGTAGCACACAGCAGTCATTCTGTGAATCTTTACAGTAAGAAATTCCTTATACAGCTATGTAGGCTACATTTTCAAATGTTATTTGTTTTTCTATTCCTTTAAAATGTGTTTTTGTTGTTTGCGGTTGTTTAAGAGATCATTTGTAACCTGATGTTTATGTTTTTCTCCTTTTACGCTAAGATGTCCTCAGCTTCACTCTGATTACCCTTTATGTGTTCCCAAAGGTACTAAAATTCATAAAGAATGCAACAGCACAAAGATGTTGTCGTCTTTACCACTTCTACACGACAAAGGAGATGCACTGAATATGAATACTATACACAGGGAGCAAGTGAGCGGAAACCTAAACTAGCATGTATGAATAAAAAGCTTCTCCCCACAGACAAAAGTAAATATCTTACTGTTGTTTGATTTTTAACACACAAAATGAGGTTGCCCAAAAAACATTTTCAAGTGTTTCCCTTAGCAGTGGCACAGCATTGATTTCTACTAAAACGTAAACATCAACTCAAATGAGTTGGTGCTTGTTATGCGTGATAAAGTTGCAAACACAGTATTTGTTTTAGTAATGAGCTGTTGTCTTCACGGCTTCTGTTCCAGGTTTAAAGTTCGGCACCAATACAAGTGCCTATTTGAACATTGATTTGTTCCATATTCCAAAAGCGGAGTTCTTCTCAACTGAAACTCACAAATACAGTAGGCCTAGTCTACAGTAGGCATTCTACAGTAGGCCTAGCCTACATTCGAATATATGTGTTGGAATGGGTTGATATGTTTATGAAGTAAATACTTGATCCAGCTGCTGAATAAACACCATATTGGCCTAATCCCTCTTTCTATTTCTCAGTAATAAACTCGACAGTCATGTTATCCCTAAACACTTTCGATGTCTTCTGTTTGTTCCTGTTCATTCCTCTCAAATGCAAAACTGTGCACGCCAGTGTGTGTATATTTCATAACAAGAATGATCCGTGGCTTTTTGTATTTATTCTGAACATCTGCCACATCACATGTTAGAAGACACAGGTTGGCGGCCATTTTGGTACATGTGACAGAATAGGAGATCCATCCCACAAAGAAACTGAGCCAAACAAGGGCTTTAAAAATGTATCATACAGTTAACACCTCTCTACTGAACCGAACACCGTGTAGACTTCCCCTCACGGCAAGCAGCATGTTGTTTGTCTCAGACAGTGGAGATGCTGTTTCATCTAAATGTTTCTCAAGGTTACAAGCAGACCATATAACTCCATGGCACTGCATTCCAGAAAGGAGCCAGGGGAGGCAATAACAGTAATGCAGCCCAGAGGAGTAGCTGGAAATGCCAGAGTAATCCAAAGAAATAAAAAGGGACCGGTGGGGTGCATAAAAATGACTGATGTGTGTAGCAGATGGGTGTATTTTACGACCTGTACCAGCCCTCGATTAAGTGCACATAAAATGTATAGGTGGATATAATTGACCCCTGTAACAACCACAGTATTCAAAGCCGTTCATCCACATTGCGGAGAGGAGGTTTATGAGAAAGAGAGAATACAGACGATGACTGTTTGATTTACACCTGTGGAAACTGGAGCGCTGTTCAAAAAGTTTGAACCCTTCCCTCTGATGGAATCCTGAGGGTTGTTGACGATGATGGATCTGACATTCTAGAAAGACAATATCTCTCATGGTTCCATCTTATACAATATGTATCAGGTATCCCCATACAGCCAGCAGGCCTCCATTCCTCAACACTATCCTCTACTTTTCCTCAGTTGGGTGAATAATAATCACCACATTTGTTCCATTATGCGCCAGAGATAAAGACATGTGCTCCTCCAGGCCTGATGCTCCTCCGGTGACAGTTCATGATGTTTGTGAATTATATTTTTTTATTTAGCAGACGCTATTATCCAGAGCAATTTAAAGTTAGTGCATTCATCTTAAGATATGTTTTTGTCCCACCAAGCTATCACAGGCATAGAAAGTACATTTTTCCTCAATGTAGCTATCAGTAGAGTCAGAGCTAGAAGGGGGTTGGAGGGGGTCAAGTGCAAGTGCTGGTTAAGTTACAAATCAAAAAAAGTTGAAGTGAGGAGGAGGATTATTTAAGATAATGTTTCAGATATTTTTCAGAAGATGGGCAGGGTCTCTGCTGTCCTAACTTCAGGGGGAAGCTAATTCCACCATTGGGGTGCCAGGACAGAGAAGAGCTTGGACTGGGCTGAGCAGGAGCTGCCATCCTGTGGGGGTGGGAGGGCCAAGAGAGCTGGTGTGGCAGAACGGAGTCCCCTTGATGGGGTGTAAGGTTTGAGCATAGCTTGAAGGTAGGGAGGGGCAGTTCCTCTTGCTGCTCTGTAGGCAAGCACCATGATCTTGTAGTGGATGCAAGCTTCAACTGGAAGCCAGTGGAGTGTGTTGTGGAGCAGGGTGATATGAGAACTTGGGAAGGTCAAAACAAGACGGGCTGCAACATTCTGGATAATTTGCAGGGGTTTGATGGCACAAACGGGGAGCCCAGCCAACAACGAGTTGCAGTAGTCCAGACGGGAGGGGACAAGTGCCTAGATTGGGACCTGCACCACTTCCTGTGTGAGTTAAGGTCGTACTCTATGGATGAGGTAGAGCATGAACCTGCAGGAGCGGGTCACTGCTTTGATGTTTGCAGAGAACGACAGCGTTCTTTGCACTCTAGGAAGGAGGCACTGTGGAGTTGTCAACCATGATGGAGAGGTATTTTAGAGGACAGGCCTTCCCCAGGAAGAAGAGCAGGTCGGTCGTGTCGAGGTTGGGCTTCAGGTGGTGGGCCGGCATCCAAGTTGAGATATCTGCCAGGCACCCAGAGATGCGTGTCACCACCTGGGTGTCAGAAGGAGGGGGAGGAGAAAAGTAGTTAAATGTCATCCATGTAGCAATGATAGGAGAGACCATGTGAGGATATAACAGCAGAGTGACTGGGTGTATAGAGAGAAGAGGAGAGGGCCAAGAACTGAGCCCTGGGGGACAGCAGTAGTGCGAGTACATGGTGCGGACACAGATCCTCTCCATGTCACCTGGTAGGAGAGGCCTGCCAGGTAGGATACAATCCAAGAGTATGCAGTGCCTGAGATGCCCAGCCCTGAGAGGGTGGAGAGGAGGATCTGATGGTTCATGGTGTTGAAGGCAACGGAGAGCTTTAGGAGGATGAGAACAGAGGAGAGAGAGTCAGCTTTGTGAGTGTGGAGAGCCTCCATGACACAGAAGAGCAGTCTCGATTGAGTGACCCGTCTTGAAGCCTGACTGGTTAGGGTCAAAAAGATTGTTCTGAGAGAAATAACCAGAAAGTTGATCATATACAGCACGCTCAAGTGTTTTCTTGAGGAGTGAGCAACTCGGGCCATTATGAAGTCAGAGGGGATGCAGCCAGTGGTCAGGGATGAGTTGATGAGGGAAGTGAGAAAAGTGACAGAAAAGGAAACAAAGTAGTGATCAGAGACCTGGAGGGGGGTTGCAGTGAGATTGGTAGGCATGGAATTTAAATGAGGACATAGACAGGTGAGAGAGGGAGAAAACCTCCACTTAGGAGAGGTGAGTAGACCTGTGACACCAACACAATGAGACAATGAGAGAAAACATAGTCAGATGAAGAAAGAGTAGCAGTGTTCTCTGGGATGATCCATGTCTACGTCAGGGCCAAAAGGTCAAGGGACTGAAGGGCAGCATAGGCTGAGATGAACTCGGCGTTCTTGACCGCAGAGCAGCAGTTCCAAACGCTGCAGGGACCTGGAATTCTACATGGGTTGCGAGCACAGGGTACACTAAATTAGAAGGGTTGCAGCCAAAAGGAGTGGGGAGCAGATAAGTATAGAAAACACACACACATACAGTTGAAGTCAGAAGTTTACATACACTTAGGTTGGAGTCATTAAAACTCATTTTTCAACTACTCCACAAATTTCTTGTTAACAAAATATAGTTTTGGCAAGTCGGTTAAGACATCCACTTTGTGCATGACACAAGTAATTTTTCCAACAATTGTTTACAGACAGATTATTTCACTTATAATTGACTGTATCTCAATTCCTGTGGGTCAGTAGTTTACATATGCTAAGTTGACTGTGCTTTTAAACAGCTTGGAAAATTCCAGAAAATTATGTCATGGCTTCGGAAGCTTCTGATAGGCTAATTGACATAATTTGAGTCAATTGGAGGTGTACCTGTGGATGTATTTCAAGGCCATACCTTCAAACTCAGTGCCTCTTTGCTTGACATCATGGGAAAATCAAAAGAAATCAGCCAAGACCTCTGAAAAAAGTCTTGGTTCATCCTTGGGAGCAATTTCCAAACATCTGAAGGTACCACGTTCATCTGTACAAACAATAGTACGCAAGTATAAACACCATGGGACTACGCAGCCGTCATACCGCTCAGGAAGGAGACGCGTTCCAAAACCACTTCCCCAAAACCATAAAAAATCCAGACTACTGTTTGCAACTGCACATTGGGATAAAGATTGTACTTTTTGGAGAAATGTCCTCTGGTCTGATGAAACAAAAATACAACTGTTTGGCCATAATGACTATCGTTATGTTTGGAGGAAAAAGGGGAACGCTTGCAAGCTGAAGAACACCATCCCAACCGTGAAGCACGGGGGTGGCAGCATCATGTTGTTGGGGTGCTTTGCTGCAGGAGGGACTGGTGCACTTCACAAAATAGATGGCAACATGAGGTAGGAAATTGATGTGGATATATTGCAGCAACATCTCAAGACATCAGTCAGGAATTTAAAGCTTGGCTGCAAATGGCTCTTCAAAATGCACAATGACCCCAAGCATACTTCCAAAGTTGTGGCAAATGGCTTAAGGACAACAAAGTAAAGGTATTGGAGTGACCATCACAAAGCCCTGACCTCAATCCCATAGAGGATTTGTGGACAGAACTGAAAAAGCTTGTGCGAGCAAGGAGGCCTACAAACCTGATTCAGTTACACCAGCTCTGTCAGGAGGAATGGGCCAAAATTCACCCAACTTATTGTGGGAAGCTTGTGGAAGGCTACCCAAAATGTTTGACCCAAGTTAAACAATTTAAAGGCACTGCTACCAAATACTTATTGAGTGTATGTAAACTTCTGACCCACTGGGAATGTGATGAAAGAAATACAAATCTGAAATAATCACTCTACTATTATTCTGACATTTCACATTCTTGAAATAAAGTGGTGATCCTAACTGACCTCAGACAGGGAATTGTTACTTGGATTAAATGTCAGGAATTGTGAAAAACTGAGTTTAAATGTATTTGGCTTCAACTGTAGCTGACAAAGCTACAAAAGAGCAAAATGAGAATCTGTAATTAACTAGGTAAGATACTGTGAGAGAGGGGTGTGGAGCTTTCCCCTCTTTCGTTCCTCGAACATCTTGGCGGAACAGTCTTTGTTTCGGGCGACTGTCTTAGTTTTGTGACAAAACCGCCTACAGCTCCCGCTGGTAACCCAAGGGAGACTGAAGAACTAACACTAATTGGTAATTACCTAACAGAGGTTGAGAGCGCACCTTCCGGTACTAATTTCTGATTGCATAGGAGAGGTGAAACCACTCCCCATCCAACACAGCCACTGATTACCAAAACAAGTCACAAATTGCCCTGCCCCTTGATCCTGGTTGATGTGTCAACAGCTATCTGCAAATTATGAGCAGTCACCAGTTCACACACCAAGAAGTCCACTGGGAAGACAGGACATCACTTAGTAGTAGTACTAGACCTCCAAAATTATACTTCTCACTCCTGCAGATATCAGGGGTCCTCTAGCTATAGAATGAAGGCGTGTGATTCCCTGTGCTTGTCTGTGAGCTGTGTTTAACACAGCCTCATTAATAAAATATCAGGGCAGATGCATTACTGCACGGTGACAGCACCGCATGTATCTATTGATCTATGTTTAGGTTGACTGATATTTCTCCAGGATTCCTGTCTCTGCCTTCCTGCGACATGAAAAGCCTGGGCCATATTTGCTGCGTGCCAACTAACGCTCTGTCTCTATCACTCTTCTCTCTCTCACTATCTTGCGCTACTCCTGCTCTCTCATCCGCTTGATCAGCGCGCTGTAATTAGCCGCCAATGGAAGGGCAGGGGTGAGCGGTGGAAAATAGATCCCTCTCTGAAGCACATTACTTTTTCTTGAGAGGAAAAAAACACTGAGTGGAGTTTTAATGAGGGCGTTGGTTTGCAGTGGAGGCTGCAGTATACTTATCATGGTGACTCCACTGCATCCTATAATACTGAATCCTGTCCCCTCGACAGAGTTACCCCTGGGAATGTACATGATATTCTGAAAATAAGTGTATGAAATCTGAATATTGTGAATATAATTATATAATATATAATTATATGTCACAAAATGTACAACAGTTTCAAGGTATCTCATTATATTGTTTCCAACGTTGTCTAACTATTGTGTGTGACCTGTGATGTTTGTGTCACCTGTGTTTTATGACGCACACAGGTGACATGTGGGTGATAACGTTATTTCCAGCAGAGGGCAATGTTGCCGGAGAACATGAGGATTTCACTGTATGAAGAACTACTAGACACTAGAAGAGTGTCAAGGTGTATGATCTATCATGTCTATCTTGTCTATGTTCTCCCCTTTGCTTTGCCTTAACACAAAACAAGTCAACTAGAAATGGTGAGAGAGATATACAACTGCTTCTTGTCTGACTCACTGCTGATTTTGTAACATTTTCTGAAGACACTATGTTACAGTCACAAAATGACAATGGAATTAAGCTCGCAGGTGTTTTTATTTGCCCGCTCAAGTTTTTAAAAAGCCTTTTGAGAAAATTATGAAACACAGAGGAAGGAAAGATAAATTATTTTGTGTTTTTTTCCTTGGTCAATGAAAGGAAGTTAGGCTCGTAAGCAAGCATTTTTAGCCAGGTAGCCTAGGACAACAAAAACAAAAATTGTCTACTCTATGACAGAGTCAAATACCGTTTAGGCAACATGAAAAAGGAGGTTTGGCCGGCTGGGATATCCCATCACACTCTAGCGACTCCTTGTGGCGGCCTGGCGCATGGACACTAACTTCGGTGGCCAGCTGTACGGTGTTTCCTTCCGGGTTAAGCATGCAGTGTGTCAACAAGCAGTGCGGGTTGGCTGTCGTGTTTCAGACGACGCATGGCTCTCGACCTTTGCCTCTTCTGAGTCTGTTCGGGAGTTGCAGCGATGGGACAAGAATGTAACTACCAATTGAATATCAAGTAAATGGGGAGATAAAAATAGGGCGAGTCTACATGTTTTTTCTACTTGCACACACACTACACATAAACAGGAATCAGTACCATGGACAGGCATATCATATTTAGCTTACGTTGATTGGACTAAATTGTTTTGGTATCTCTTAGATGTCACTGTATTAGACTAAGCAGAGGCGATTAGATGAATGTTGAAATGTTAAAGTCTAAATCTATTGTTGTTTAGTAGTCCGGTAATGTCGGCAACATTACCTTGCTTGACCATGATGTTGGTCATGTAACGAACTGTTTGTTACATGCAATATGTTTTGTGAACATCCATCTGCACAGCCCTGACTGCAACTGTGCAGATGGTTGTTTAGTGGACAGATGTTTGCTCTCCGGTTATGTGATGAAAGAAATGTATATTTGAAAATTATTCTGCCACTGTGTCTTCTTATTGTCTCGGCTTTAAGCCTATATATCACGGTGGCAAAGCATATAATCTAACAGGTTATAGAGAAAATAATGCAATTATCACAACACATAGGTTGTGTCTTTTTTGGGGGGGGCTTGGCTTCCCCAGTGATTTTACCCACGCACTACTACTGGTCTTCAGTGTATGCTCCATAGATGATGATTCATGGTTTGCTGTATGGACTTTTAGTTGAGAATCATAACTCAGAGACAATGTTTCATTTTCTTGCTCTCTGGGTGGTTGTAAATGGAGAGCATTCATTTAGCCACCGATGGACGGCTCAGTTCGATCATCACGATGGTACAGCTTCACAAAGAGACCATCTCTTCTGCAAGCTCAGCCCTACGTTGATTCGTTGACTCTTCAATTGATAATATCAATGTCATGTTCATTGACAAAGACTTATGAATCACTTTCAGTTATACAGAGATATGTTGACAATGTTTGCCGGTCACAAACCCACCTGACCTAAAATCTAACTGGATTTCTGTCACAAAAACAAACCAGTTCAATTTGGTCTGATGTGTTGGGCAGGCGGGTTAGACTTTGAGATGAAATGCCAAGTCATTCTTCTCCTATTTGTTCTCTGTTTAATTCCTCTGTACTTTTCCTAATTATCCTGCTGAGAAAAATGCAAATGCCTTTCCCAGCTCAATCTAATAGCAGTCCACAATGTCCTAAATGAGAGTTTAATCAGAGCCATCGCGGGTTAAATCAGCATTGGTCATCACACATCCAATTTCTCCATTCCATTCCAATACATGGACAAATTGTATGTTTTTTTGTTTGTTTGGAACTTGCCTGCCAACACAATCCGTCAGCTGCTGCCATCATCAAGGCAGTGAGCTGGCCAGAGATGGGCTACTTCAGTGCCCGGCTGGAGAGAGCAATCATGCTGAATAACGTGGCATTTACCCAGGTCAGGACTGGACTACACACCCAGCTGGGGGGAGGGGGAGGAGAGAGGCCAGGAGGAGGAAGGTAGAGGGGGAGGGTCGAGGAGGGAAAAGGAGAGTGGCTAGGAGGAGGGTAAAGGACCAGATACTGAGTGACCAGACAGCCAACATCAGTTCACCAGGCATGGAACAGACTGACTGCAGCCCTGACTGTGCAGCTGTGCAGATGGAATAGAACCCTCTGGACTGGACAGCAGTCTGATCCAGCCAACTCTCCACTGGTCGCTAGTTGGCTACACCATCTGGTCCTGTGGTAATGTGGGACACCTTAACCCTGCTTCCAAACACATCATCGACCTGGCTAGTTAGGGGGTAGGGTAGGGTGGAGTGGGCAGTTGACTTTGTCCTCCCTGGCTCTGATCGCACCCATTTGGATCCCCCAGATCCAACCACAACCAAATAACCAACCCGGACAGAGGCTTCTGCCTCCTCCCTGGGCAGCCAAACCTGAGCTGATGTGTTCTATTGAACCTGTCCTGCCAATTGATTTATGCTTCAATTCACTTAAGCCTTTCTCAGTTCATCAGCCAATAACTCCTCCTGAGATCCAAAACCACTGTCATTCAGCTGCCTCCCTCTCAGGATTGACACTGTCATTTCAGTGAAAAGTACTCCCAAGTCTGGCCATGTTTCAGCACCTGTCTCAGTCTCAATACACATCAGAGATATAAAAACCTCTCCACTCCATGAAGTCACTAATGAATAAAGAAAAAAAGCCCCCAAAAATCTACCAATCAATGAGGAGCTTTGCTTTAAAATGCCTATACTCTTCCCTACTGCATACTCCTTGTGTGTAACACAATACCATCAATCTACATGTTTGTTAACTCAAAGAATGTCGGTGACAAGGACAAACAACACAGTGAAGCCTGGTGTGTCTGGCTGGGTGACAGTGATGTATGACCCTGCTGGAGCCAGCTGTCCCCAGTCCAACCTCATGATGAAGGGAGGGCTGAGTTAATGATAACCTGGTTCTATCCGACTCTATGGGCCTTGAGACCTAGGGCTCATCTCCTGCTCCCCCAGGATGGGACAGATCCCCCTGTGATGATCTGAGCAGGGGAGACCTCTTCATCAATCCCTGATAAATCAGCTGTGACTGACAGACGGGGAGCAGACAGACTACTCTTTCAGGCCCCAGTCTTCCCAGATACCAGCCAATCACCTGATTGCTGGGTGTGTTTGTTCCCTCTGAGAGCTAGACTTCTGGGAGAGCTATACTTCCCTGTAAAATGTGGACCAAACACAGGGAATGGAGATTATTCTTATGCAGGGCACATGGTGTTTATTCTTTGACTTCCCATTTCTCTGAATATTACTTTTTCATCAACCTTGAAAGAAAAATAACCTGGGTCCTAATCTATGTCTACCAGCCATTTTAGGCAGTGTTAACATTCACTATCCTGGAAATGGAGACTGCACTGTTTAGTATTCGACTTCATTTTCAAGCTATTATAAAGTTTTCCACATTGTTCTGTCTGTTACATGACGGAAATAAATATATCCAACAAGATAATGTATCTGCAGTACATTGGGGGTCCAAATCCAGCATAGATGCTCCTACCTTTTTAATGGAAAAAAAACCCTGTTTTGTACTGGAGAGAGGGATTGAGACTGTGATTACTCACCTTTTAAAACTCCATTAACAAAAACAGACGTGTGAAGCAATAAGAAAATCAAATGAACGCGGGATAGAAGGGGCTTTTCTTCAGAGGAACCATAACCCTGTATGAAGGAAAATAGACTATGCTGGTCATCCAGAAAATCGAAACTGAAAGATGTGTTAAAGAAGGACAAGATAAAAGGGGATCCTTTTATGAAACCCCCAGTTGCTCGCGGTGCTGAAATAGCAAGTTGAGTGGTGAGTTAGGAATATTAGAGCAACAGCACACAAAGCAGGCAATGTTGGACAAAGTCCACAGCAAAAAAAATCTAATTTAATTCACTTTCAATGAAGCCTGACCGCTGTCTAAACTACCTATTCGGTCCCCTTTTTTCAGTGCTGCTGTCCATGGTGCTGAATAAACTATTTTACATATCAGGGGGGAGTATTAACTATTCATCACTGCAGATGATCAGTATGAGAGGTAGTAGGTGCATGGTTCTCATTCATAAGCCCATAGATGTTTCCTCACCTTTCTAATTTGTATTACTGTATGATAAAGTGGGGCAAAAAAGTATTTAGTCAGCCACCAATTGTGCAAGTTCTCCCACTTAAAAAGATGAGAGAGGCCTGTAATTTTCATCATAGGTACACTTCAACTATGACAGTCAAAATGAGAAAAAAAATCCAGAAAATCACATTGTAGGATTTTTAATGAATTTATTTGCAAATTATGGTGGAAAATAAGTATTTGGTCACCTACAAACAAGCAAGATTTCTGGCTCTCACAGACCTGTAACTTCTTCTTTAAGAGGCTCCTCTGTCCTCCACTCCACTCCTACCTGTATTAATGGCACCTGTTTGAACTTGTTATTAGTATAAAAGACACCTGTCCACAACCTCAAACAGTCACACTCCAAACTCCACTATGGACAAGACCAAAGAGCTGTCAAAGGACACAAGAAACCACATTTGTGGGCAGAACTGAAAAAGTGTGCGATCAAGGAGGCCTACAAACCTGACTCAGTTACACCAGCTCTGTCAGGAGGAATGGGCCAAAATTCACCCAAATTATCGTGGAAGGCTACCCAAAACATTTGACCCAGGTTAAAGGCAATGCTACCAAATACTAATTGAGTGTATGTAAACTTTTGACCCACTGGGAATGTGATCTGAAATAAATCATTCTCTACTATTATTCTGACATTTCACATTTTTTTTGTTTTGTTTTTTTGAATTTTACCCCTTTTTTCTCCCCAATTTTGTGGTATCCAATTGTTGTAGTAGCTACTATCTTGTCTCATCGCTACAACTCCCATACGGGCTCCGGAGAGACGAAGGTTGAAAGTCATGCGTCTTCCAATACACAACCCAGCCAGCCGTACTGCTTCTTAACACAGAGCACATCCAACCCAGAAGCCAGCCGCACCAATGTGTCGGAGGGTACACCGTGCACCCGGCAACCTTGGTTAGCGCGCACTGCGCCCAACCCACCACAGGAGTCGCTGGTGCGCGATGAGACAAGGACATCCCTACTGAACAAGCCCTCCCTAACCCGGATGACGCTAGGCCAATTGTGCGTCGCCCCACGGACCTCCCGGTCGCGGCCGGTTACGACAGAGCCTGGGCACGAACCCAGGGACTCTGATGGCACAGCTGGCGCTGCAGTACAGCACCCTTAAACACTGCGCCACCCGGGAGGCTCATTTCACATTCTTAAATAAAGTGGTGATCCTAACTGACCTAAGACAGGACATTTTTACTAGGATTAAATGTCAGGAACCCATCTGGACAAGAGGAATACCTATGTGAGAATGCTGTTCATCGACTACAGCTCAGCATTTAACACCATAATACCCTCCAAACTCATCATTAAGCTTGAGACCCTGGGTAATTTTGCACGCCCAATTTTTCAGTTTTTGATTTGTTAAAAAAGTTTGAAATATCCAATAAATGTTGTTCCACTTCATGATTGTGTCCCACTTGTTGTTGATTCTTCACAAAAAAATACAGTTTTATATCTTTATGTTTGAAGCCTGAAATGTGGCAAAAGGTCGCAAAGTTCAAGGGGGGGCGAATACTTTCGCAAGGCACTGTATATATAGTAATGATATACTGATATATAAAATATTACTCGACTACAATGTCATACCACTATGTTCTCACTCAAGGTAACACAAAAGCAACACAGTACATTGGATGGGTGAGTGATTATGTGAAAGCATTCTTTATATTATGTTCCTTTTGATTGTAATTGTGTTGTTTCTGTTCTGGTGGCATTAGAAGAAGCCGACTGAGAAGATGTACATCAAGAGATTAAAAACAGACACCACACTGAGCAGATTGGAAAGTGATATAAACTATGGATTATAATATCTGTGATAACAAACCACCGGACCTTCAGAAGTACTCCCATCAAATCCTAATGATCTAGGTCATAAACATAAAACCGGATAACAACCCTGCAAAGTCAGGATTAGTCTACTAAGGATCCACACTATATAAGCAACACACCTATGGTTTTTTCTATTCCTTCTTGAAACAAAAAGTAAATCAGTTAGTTAAAATAACTTTTCATTCAAATCTGATTTGAATGAAACACGTCCAATTTTATGATGAAATAAGCCATAAACTTTGGAAAGCAGCCACCATGACTTAGGGAAATTGAAAGGGAGCAAAAGTGTCTACAGGGGGATTGAAATAATAAAAGCATTATTTCGGTACTTGATGTCATTAAAAGAAATGGATATCTGCTATGTTCGTGATGTAAGGGCATATTAGGTTGTGTTATTATGTGAATTCGCATGGCTTTACATTAGTGATTGCATATGGGTCTGTTGCAACTGTACAGAATATATTTCATCAGAACAGAACGTCTTTAAGCTTAGATTTAATAATGAATTATTAACAGTAATGTATATCCCTTGGAGATGATTCATCAACACAGGAACAGCTGTGGATTATAGCTGTAGGGATAAATGGAGGCATAATACTGTACAAATTCACCTCTGAAGCACCCAGAGTTGCTATTCAAAAACATGTACTGTGCCTCTATTATCCCCCTTTTGTGTTCATTTGACTACAAAGAACTGTATAATGACAATGAGAAGGTTTTAAACACCAGGGCTGCACATCTGCAAATGAATCCTGCCGATATCGAGATTAAGCAGACCTCATGTTTCCACACACCACTGGACCTCATGTGGAAGCAATAACAGCTGCAAGATCACTTTCCTCTGATTGCAAACCAGAAAAGGTGTATTCCAAGTCCCACCCCACTAGACTGCGGCTCACACACACACACAGAGTGTTTGAAAAGGTGGATAAAGAGCACATAGAAGGGGCCAGATAGAACAGATTAGGCTCCACTGTAAACCCAGATACAAACACTGCAATCTATTTAATGGACTTCCTATTATTCTAAACCCCAGCCAATCTACTTTTTACTTGGTCAATAGTAAACAAATACACAATGAGATAACATGAGGAAGGGGTCGATGCTGTACTTCATAACATGATGTTGCAGTATGACTTTTGAGGAGAGGGGATGATATGACAGTCCTATCTGTACAGCGTCAAGTGTCATCAGTTTCCAGTGTTCCTCCATGGCCACCCTTCCACTGCACAGGAGAGCTGTTTTCCAGCTGAAGACGTCCGGTTCTCCCCTTATCCTGATGTGACAGTCATGACAGAGAATATTGCACCAGCCCAACACTGTAATCGAATTGAGCACAGGGAAGGGTGCTCTCTCCCGCCCTCTCATGTTAAATGCATTTGTATACGATAGGCTGTGTAGACTCAGCTGGATGTGTCTAGATCATGCAGAGCCCTATTTTCTTCTGGGATGACAACCACTGGCAGGGTACAAGAAGAAGGGTTTATGGACTTGTCTGGTCACATACATACAGTACAGTAGACAGCTGCTGATCTGCCATGCTATAGAGGGCTATATGGCTGTGCATGTGTATAATACACCAAGAGACAAGTGCAGTATATCACCTGTACTGATTGCCTTCCCTGCATAGCTTCACTGGGACCAAATGACACATTCACACAGCATCACTAAAAGCCCAAACCATTCATCAATTTATTGTGCATCCTTCATTAAAGGTGTATACACAGTATATATTGAGTTATGTGATGAGCATGTACACCTTTGAAAATTCAAAAATAGTTTGTGATCGTGATGTAGCTCGTGATTTTTTTACAAGCAGACAAGTAATGAGTTGTAACCCACTGAGAGACAGGTTACAGGAGAGATGAGACAAATTATTATAATTATGATACAAATAGGTACAGGGAGTTCTCTCTCCTACATGGAAGTGTCAAGTTGGCTGAACATAACATTAGTGAGTACTGTTACATGCACACAATAATGCGGTTATTGTGGATAGGCAGATTAATATAAAAGTTCGATTAAAGCGTTTACATGCTTAGCCAGAACGATTTCCCTAATAAACCTGTTACATGTACACATCAGAAATCAGACTCCCTAATAGTAGCCAATCAGAATAAACATTCTACCACAGCGACCATATTCATTTTGGGAAGCATATTTTATTTTGAGTTCAGACATGTAAATTTGTACTGGTATGTGAAAACTACTTATTCATTCAGTTGTTCCGAACTCACTTCACCTGCGCTAAAGAGGGAGGCTTGCTCCGCTGGTGCTAGCACATGCGGAGATCAAAATAACAGTACTGGAAACGCAGATTAAGGTGTTTACATGTCATAGTAATTCGAAAGATTACTCAGAAAACCAGTTGTTTTAATCGGGGTATGCTTACTTAGATGTTGACCTTACGTCGATTAAGATAAGCATCGTAAAGTGCTTACATGACTATTGCATAATCGGCCTACTGCCAAAATCAGTTTAATATCGAATTATTAGTGTGCATGTAAACGTACTCTGATTTAAGAGTGAAACGCAGGAATCATAACTCATAATCCCTATTTAATACCACACATGGTTGTTATGTAGGCCCTAAAACTAAGATTAAATTACCTCAGATGAGGCGCATCCAAAGCCCCATCTATCTGCATGTTCCTCTCCAAATTAATCCTGAAAGCAGTGTCCTAACTGAATATGCTTGTTGGCATATCACTTCAGGCATTTCAAACATTTATTAATCGAGGTGTCAAATTAGATTCATGATTTACTGAGATTCTGAATGCAAGTAGATGCGGGGCATCGAACTGAAAAAGCAGTCTATGCTAAAATACCCTCTTAAATTATTTAGTTTGATATCATATTTACTCAACATTCCCATCAGGGGAGGCTGTGGCTTTCTAGAGTAAACACAGTTCTGAATACTCTAGATACCAAATGCAGCTCAGGAGTTTAGGCCTGCATTATGTTCTCTATCATTGAAATGGGATGTTCTGGTGCGGCTCGGGCCATTTAGGGTATTGATTGAAAACCTGGTAGCTGAGAGATATAGATTTTATATTTGATTGTATATTTTGTGTATTTTAACTGTTGCTTGTATTTTATAAAGTGTGTAAATTGTAAGATGCAGGGTCTCCCTGTTGAAATAAAGGTACAATCAAAATAGCAAGAATGGCATACAGAACCAATCCTACTATACAGTTTCCAAAATATCAAATCAAATTTTATTTGTCACATACACATGGTTAGCAGATGTTAATGCGAGAGGAGCGAAATACTTGTGCTTCTTGTTCCGACAATGCAGTAATAACCAACAAGTAATCTAACTAACAATTCCAAAACTACTGTCTTATACACACAAGTGTAAGGGGATAAAGAATATGTACATAAAAATATATGAATGAGTGATGGTACAGAGCAGCATAGGCATATGAGATGAGTATGTAAACAAAGTGGCATAGTTAAAGTGGCTAGTGATACATGTATTACATAAAGATGCAGTAGATGATATAGAGTACAGTATATACGTATACATATGAGATGAATAATGTAGGGTATGTAAACATTATATTTGGTAGCATTGTTTAAAGTGGCTAGTGATATATTTTACATCATTAAAGTGGCTGGAGTTGAGTCAGTGTGTTGACAGCAGCCACTCAATGTTAGTGGTTGCTGTTTAACAGTCTGATGGCCTTGAGATAGAAGCTGTTTTTCAGTCTCTCGGTCCCAGCTTTGATGCACCTGTACTGACCTCGCCTTCTGGATGATAGCGGGGTGAACAGGCAGTGGCTCGGGTGGTTGTTGTCCTTGATGATCTTTATGGCCTTGCTGTAACAGCGGGTAGTGTAGGTGTCCTGGAGGGCAGGTAGTTTGCCCCCGGTGATGCGTTGTGCAGACCTCACTACCCTCTAGAGAGCCTTACGGTTGTGGGCGGAGCAGTTGCCGTACCAGGCGGTGATACGGCCCGCCCGGATGCTCTCGATTGTGCAACTATAGAAGTTTGTGAGTGCTTTTGGTGACAAGCCAAACTTCTTCAGCCTCCTGAGGTTGAAGAGGCGCTGCTGCGCATCTTTACGATGCTGTCTCTGTGTGTGGGCCAATTCAGTTTGTCTGTGATGTGTATGCCGAGGGACTTAAAACTTACTACCCTCTCCACTACTGTTCCATCGATGTGGATAGGGGGGTGTTCCCTCTGCTGTTTCCTGAAGTCCACAATCATCTCCTTAGTTTTGTTGACGTTGAGTGTGAGGTTATTTTCCTGACACCACACTCCAAGGGCCCTCACCTTCTCCCTGTAGGCCGTCTCGTCGTTGTTGGTAATCAAGCCTACCACTGATGTGTCGTCCGCAAACTTGATGATTGAGTTGGAGGCGTGCGTGGCCACGCAGTCGTGGGTGAACAGGGAGTACAGGAGAGGGCTCAGAATGCACCCTTGTGGGGCCCCAGTGTTGAGGATCAGCGTGGTGGAGATGTTGTTGACTACCCTCACCACCTGGGGGCGGCCCGTCAGGAAGTCCAGTACCCAGTTGCACAGGGCGGGGTCGAGACCCAGGGTCTCGAGCTTGATGACGAGCTTGGAGGGTACTATGGTGTTAAATGCCGAGCTGTAGTCGATGAACAGCATTCTCACATAGGTATTCCTCTTGTCCAGATGGGTTAGGGCAGTGTGCAGTGTGGTTGAGATTGCATCGTCTGTGGACCTATTTGGGCGGTAAGCAAATTGGAGTGGGTCTAAGGTGTCAAGTAGGGTGGAGGTGATATGGTCCTTGACTTGTCTCTCAAAGCACTTCATGATGACGGAAGTGAGTGCTACGGGGCGGTAGTCGTTTAGCTCAGTTACCTTAGCTTTCTTGGGAACAGGAACAATGGTGGTCTCTTGAAGCATGTGGGAACAGCAGACTGAGATAGGGATTGATTGAATATGTCCGTAAACACACCAGCCAGCTGGTCTGCGCATGCTCTTGAGGGCGTGGCTGGGGATGCCGTCTGGGCCTGCAGCCTTGCGAGGGTTAACACGTTTAAATGTTTTACTCACCTCGGCTGCAGTGAAGGAGAGTCTGCATGTATATGAATTGACGTGGCCCAAACACATCTCACATCAAATCACATCAAATCTTTCAAGAACACTTAATATAATATTCCATCAAAACCAAACGTTGGCAAGTCTCCAAGTCTTGGTGTAAATTATTCCTCGAGAATGAAAACAAAAATATAAATGTTTCTTAATCATATAACAAAAACTACTTCAAAAAGGGTCAGTCACATTCCTTCTAAAGATGTACAACAGTGGAGGCTGGTGGGAGGAGGTATAGGAGGATGGGCTCATTGTAATGGCTGGAATGGAATGAATGGCACGGTAGCAAACACAAAGTGTATGGAAACCACATTTGACTCCGTTCCATTGATTCCATTCCAGCGATTACAATGAGCGCATCCTCCTAAAGCTCCTCCCATCCAGCCTCCTCAGATGTACAACATATGGTCCCATAACCGATTCATGCTGTCGAAATGGTCAGTGAGGGCTTGAAACTGATGTCCGTGAATAGGATCTCGGGCAATAAATCCAGATTGGTCTTGAGTCGACGTTTCCTCTGCCAAGCCGTGGATGTGTGGCATATGTAAATAGCCTGCCACTATGCTATCTATCAAGGTCTAGCTCACAGGTCAGAGGCTTAGTCACATGCCAAGTCCCCTCAGGCCTGGAGGAAGGGGAACTAGGGGGATCTCAAGGGAACACTTAGTAGACACTACACAAAATAAATATCTTGGTCCCAAGCCATCACATATCACTTTGTGTATAATTTAATGTTTTTAATGTTCTGGGCAGTCCTTTCAACCCAAAGAATGCTCAGACAGAATTTTTTAACATAATTGACTCATTCATCAGTTATGGTAAGGCATGTCAGCCAATTGTTCTAAATAAAACCAAACTGAGTTCAAGGTTGCAGTGTTTAAATTGATGTGTGGGTGGTATTCTATCATTATACACATGAGATAAATGTACCATTTATACTTATGTTAGATTTTTGGGGCCTGGTTTAACCAGGAAACAACAAATTATTAACTCACGAATCAGGCTCACCTGTTGGCACATTCAGCAGTCTATGGCCATCAAAACACATTTTTGTCGTCTTTGTTTCTCCCGGACATTCCATAACTGGTTTGGTCAAGTTCCATAGTCAACACAAACATACTCAGAAACAGTTTATCCCATGGCCTCTTCCTCATACTGTATACATATTTCACCCTCTGCATTGTTGCTGTTGACAACCAATGTTAGCAGTCAAAACAGGCAAAACTCTTCCCGGAAACGATTCAGAGGCACAACACGTCACGGAAACGATTCAGAGGCACACCACGTCACGGAAACGATTCAGAGGCACAACACGTCACAGTTGCACTCGAGACATAATAAGAGCTGACTGCACATTTATGATCTTCCCAAGAGTTTAATGCAGCAGTAAAATTATTGTGATTGCCACATTAACTTTGCGGAGCCGCAATGGAGGTCTTGTAATATTTCACTCAAAGAAAAACCAAAATGGCTGAACTTGATGTTAAGATGACAGGTAATTGATGGCAATGTGTGTTAAGCTTTGTCTTACATGGATGTCCTCTATAAACCCCCATTCATCACATTATATTAATGCAGCCATCAAGATATGATGGTTTGATATGATGGGTGAGATATGGAGCAGGTTTTTACTGTTACAGTTTACTGGACACCCTCATAAAGAATGCATTGACATGTCATCTATCGCACAGCTAGTGTAAATAGCTGCATACGCATAGCTATACAACATTTCTGGTACAGGGAGAACGGTACAGTTGTGAGACAGAGCAGTGCAGAGTGTGTGTGATACAAACGTATGGAGGATAAGTGAACCATCCTTGATTAATACTGCACCAAAACACTGACCTGCTAATGAATGCTTAGAGACACTCCCACACTGGACTCTTTCAGTCACTTTCTAATCCAGTCCTGGGAAGGTACTGTAGGCCCAGTGTAATGAGCACTGTAGTTTTATTCACCAAGTATCCCAACACAGACAATTGTTAATCCCCCAAATTCATCAATGAGATTTGCTTTTCAGAGTAGATCCGAGAGCTTAGAATGGGTCATTTCATAGCTAGATCCCAGCATGATGTAAAGGGCCTCAATTTGACCTTGAGAAAAGTGGGTTGAAAACCACCAAGTACACTGCTGGTCTGTATTGGCTGTTTAATTTGTCAGCATCTTGTCCATATTCTGAAATATCAAACAGTCCTGTTGTCTTGTCCTTATCTGGGATCATGGTGTGGAATGTCAATGCGCACTCTGCTAAACCCAACAAATTCTGATGAGCTGAGCAGAATCTATTACGCTGGCTAATATGACTTAAAATGTCAGAGTCCATCTAAACCTGACTATACTATTTGGCTTTGGAAAGCACTGATAGGCCAATGTGCTGGTAAGTGATTTGATTTGGATTAATATAGTCATCTAATAATCTCATTGGAATAATATAACAAAGGATGTCAGGATTGGTTAGAATTTCCAGTGGGAAAGTGTACTGCTGTCATGTCTACCTCTGATGCAATGGGAAATTGTTAAAAATTAACCCTCAATTCATTTTTAAAGTTGTTTTATAAACAGGTATAATATTTGGTTCTGTACAAAATATTACAAATGTCACTCTGGCCAAAATTGGTGCACAATATGGGGAATGGGGTGTTATTTAAGAATTGTCCAGAAATCATAAATGTGAAAACATTAAACTTACATAGGCTGCCTGCAGGGTGTGATTTTGTCCTTGGTGTTAGAAGTTATAAATGAAACAATACTTTTCAGGGAAACTTTACCACAGCTGTTAAAAACATGCAAAGGTAACGTTCACGGTGAAAGCCTGCCTAAGAAGAATCTCATTAAAGAAGGTAATGAAAATGTGATGGAAGCATTTTGTTTTTCCCTGCAGCTTTGGGGTTGTGAACTGTCACAATATGGCCATATCATATTCATTAATTCTTCCGAAAAGTCATATAAAACTGATGCACTGCATCAGCCTGACAATTACACCTCCCGGCTTTCTATTCATTCCCTCTCATATTGAATGTTTATTTTCTAGAAACTAGAGCGCAGTCGGAATAACAAAGTACCTATGACCTCCGATGAAGTGGAATCTCTCACTCGGATTGAAGAGTATATTCATTTCAGATGTGACAGGGACTAAAAACTCCAGCTAAATCATTTGTATATTGACAGGTCACAGTTATCAGCCCACGTATATGGTAACGCTGGTAGTGCCGCTTATTCATCATCACACAGCGCTGCTGAGAACATTTGACATGTTACATGAAGTGAGAGAATCAAATGGTATGTGCAGCGGGAGAGCACATGCTTATGGCAATCTTGTGCGAGCATAATTACACTTTCCTCTCTCAACTTCTGAACACTGGCTGCTGCTAAGTGCTGCTTGTGGTGATACTAATTCATATTAATTATCACTTCAGGCATGTTTCAATGCCAAAGTCCCTCAGGTGGCCTGACTCTGTCACCCCTCTGTCTGCACCATCCTAAGAGAGAAGCCCAGAGTTTCAGTGGAAGGGAGGGGAGAGGTCAGTGGTTTGTCCCACACCATGGAATTCTCCAGGCTGCCTGGGTTGAGGGGCGTCCCAGTCACCTGCGGGGGAAGAGGGCAATGTAATCTCAAAGTCACGAGAGAGCCCCAGAGTGAATTGGTTATTGGTTATTATTGCATTGGTTATTATTACATCATGTGACACAGTTTACTGACCCCGCTGGTCAAGTAGAGATGTTTCTCTCATCCCCTTGACAACACAGTAACTTCAAGAGAAGCAGCATGCCTGAAAACCCCAGTGTTTCATTATGGATAATCAAAGTCTTTCAAAATAAATATAGTGGTTTACTTGCAGTCAGTGAGACTGTTATAGTGGTACTAAGCAGGAATCCAGATGTAATAATAAAGTCAGCCAGTTTCCTTGTGTTGTAGGCTATCCTCCCGCCCACAGAAATCGATGATAAGGCCAATGGAGAAATAAGGAAGGGTTATGTTTTCATCTCCAAACTGCGGCAAATGGTGATATTGATATTTTCCTCTTATCAATTGCGAGGACAGAGATCTATTGAAGCCAAGCGTTTAGTTCAATTTGTTTGGTTTTGTCTGCAACAGGGAGAGTAGAGGGGGAGGAAGAGTGTGTTCAGTTTGTCTGCAACAGGGAGAGTAGAGGGGGAGGAAGAGTGTGTTCAGTTTGTTTGGTTTTGTCTGCAACAGGGAGAGTAGAGGGGGA
Source organism: Oncorhynchus masou masou (assembly GCF_036934945.1). Taxonomy (NCBI): domain Eukaryota; kingdom Metazoa; phylum Chordata; class Actinopteri; order Salmoniformes; family Salmonidae; genus Oncorhynchus; species Oncorhynchus masou. The sequence goes on along the minus strand of NC_088230.1, from coordinate 22,004,275 downwards.
GGAAGAGTGTGTTCAGTTTGCCTGCAACAGGGAGAGTAGAGGGGGAGGAAGAGTTTGGGATAAATTAATATTCAAGGATGATGAGCAACACACTGGCAAAAAGGTGGAAAGGTACTTACAGCAAGGTAGTAGATGAGATCAATAACAACATAAAACATAATACATTACTTTGTAGGACATAGGCTTATTTTCAGAGGAAGCCTGAATATGTAGCCAGCCTTTAAGCATAGGCTTAGTTGATTGGTGATTACATAGTAGGATCCCTCACAGTGAGCAGAGGACCATGACCTCAAAATCTCATGGTGGCATAATCTCTGACTCCTTATTGTGGTGCAAAGTTATGTAATTCCTAAATTCATTCAAACTCCACATAAATACATTGTTACTGTCTCCAAACGCTTCAAGGATTATGCTTACACTTTTTAGGGTAGTGGATGTGAACACTGGAATAGTAATCTTGGTTGCCCAAATTGCTTTTCACCATTACATCCTTATATGAAACATTGTGTTTTTACTCCTGGAAAGGCAGGATATACACTTTTATAGATTGCCATATTTGAGGTATTGTCTTTCTCTCTTGCTGGTTAAAAAAACACAACAAATTCAATCTCCTCCCTGATCAATATTTTGCATATGGAAATACCTTCCCATATGAAAATCACCCAATGTCTCAGGGGCCGCACAGAGACGAGGAGGGCTGGGCCTCCTGGATAAAACAGTGACACCTCCACAGAAGGGAAAGAGCCACAACATCAGCCGCTGCACTGAGTCTCTCAGGAGGGTGGCAACATGCCACTATGGCGTCCCAGCTCCAACGAGTCTATAATGCAGTCCTCAAAGTCAAAGAGGGTGCAGGAAAGGACTTGGTTGTTTAGGTTGGCAAAGAATGACTGAGCAAAAGGTAGGGCTAGGATTTGGCTTAGTTTCAGGCAATGACTTGGGTTAACACCATGACCGTTGATACACCTCAATCATCAGGCAAACAAACAACCAGTGGTAAACCAAAAGCTCTTTGAGTGGAAACATTTCACTCCCTGAAGGATTTCACTCTGCTCCCTGAAGGATTTCACTCTGCTCCCTGAAGGATTTCACTCTGCTCCCTGAAGGATTTCACTCTGCTCCCCGAGGTTTCTTGAAGGTTACAATAACAAACAAAACACTTCAGACCTGCGAAATTAGAACTCAAAACACTTGTCTGGGGCTTCATGACCTTTTGGTTACAAAGGCTGTTCCAGAGGGTACCAACATGCTGCTCTACATGGGAATCAGCATACATTATGCTATTAATAGGGGACTGTCCTCTGAGGAGAAAATGCACTAATAGGATTTCAGATGATCTTCCCTGTAAAACCAGAATATGTTACATTGGAAATATCTGGTTCTCTCTAGCTAACATAAAAATAATCATAATTAAAAGAGCTTGCACAATTTTGGCTCCAGTCAACCTACATGGGTCAATGTAAGTCAATAGGTAGAAAGAAACAGAGACATTTGTGGTAAAGGTGCCGTCTAAGATGCTTCTGGGTATTTTTTACTGGGTGAATATTGAGTAAACCCCTGCGCCTGAGTCTGCGTTATTGAGCAATATTGCAATGGAAGCACACACATGAAAACAGACCGCAATTAAAATAGCTTACATAAACTGATAGGATCAGCCAACAATCGTATCACCACAGCTTACACACAAAACCGGGGTAGAGTAATGATTGATTCCGTCACTGGAGCACATACAGAGATGGAGAAATACTGCCATTGTGCAACTGGTTGCTATGGAAAAACACTTGCTTGCATGTTAAATTCCCTTAACTTTGAAGTTCACACTTAAACACCAGAGTATAAAAGCAATGGGTAATTAATATTTAATGTACATCAGTTAGGAATTATACAGCGGCCTTCTCACAGAGCCTTCGATTCTGCCACATGAATGGTCAAGCCTCCAGCGAGAGGAGCTTGGATGCGTAATGCATGGGGCTAAAAGTGATGGAGCAAAAATCCACTTGAGTCAACATGGCCAATTCCTTGAAGCTGGTAGCTACTGTATCCTAATTTACAAAGGTAGTAGGATTTGTTTTAGCTCACACAAAAATGGTCCTGTGTTCAAATAATCAGGACAAAATAACAGTATGTACCATTTCTTTTGCATTCTAATTCATTCAGGTAACATTTGTCTTTCTTGGAACTTCCTGTCCAGTTATAGGAAGTCTAGATTACCGTAAAGGTTGTGTAAATTTTATTTAATCGAGGGCCTGAGCCTGCCAGCCTTCTGAAAGAAGTAATTATTACTGAATTATTCTTAAGGAAACAAACAATAAGGAAACAAACAATCAGAATTGCATCCTCAAACCCATCAAAAGGCAAGCCAAGCATGTTGTTCAATTTACCTCATGTGCCTCCTGTTCCAAGTAGAACCTTTGTATGCAATTTCCTATTACAGTAACAATTTACATTTCAATGTTTACATTTTAGTCATTTAAAAGATGCTCTTCAACTCAACTGTGTTTTCTGGGCTGCACTCCCTACAAGCCCTCATAATGATGTGTGAAAGGAAAATGGAATATGATCACAGTGTATTATCCATGATGAATTACCTGTAGCAGAGCTCTGAACTCGGCAGGTGGGTTGTTGCTGCAGGTGTTGAGTGGGTGGCGCATGTTTCCCTGCATGAAGCTCCCGACTGAAAGGCTGCTGCTGACAATCCAGCAGTGTGTGTAGAGAAGACACACGGATTCTTCTGGGACTGGTGCAGTGCTAACAGGATAGTAAACAAGGAAGAGATTGGAGACAGGGTCAACAAGTTCAGTCAAGTCTTTTGCTATGTCATTTCAAACACGTAGTCTAATCAAATATTGTTTAATCGTTTTTCACACGAGGCATTGGTTAGGTATATACAGGGAATACAGAGTGAGAGTGTGCAACACAGCAATAAAGGGTATGCTGTATGAAAGATACCGTCATATTCAAACATTGCTTTATGAATGTGTAGTTCTACAGTAGTCATCATTGATGGATGTAATCATGTCAAACCTCTTACATCATAGTCTGTACAATGTCTCCCATTCAACTCCATAGTATTCAGACGGATTCAAATGGATTAAATTGTCCCCCCCCTCCTCAATTTACACACAATACCTCATAATGACAAAGTAAAAATAGTTTCGAAAATTTCACAAATGTATAACCGTCAGGTTCTTGGTCACCTCCCTGACCAAGGCCCTTCTCCCCCGATTGCTCAGTTTGGCTGGGCTGCCAGCTCTAGGAAAAGTTATGGTGGTTCAAAACTTCTTCCATTTAAGAATGATGGAGGCCACTGTGTTCTTGGGGACCTTCAAAGCTGCAGGCATTTTTTGGTACCCTTCCCTAGATTTGTGCCACGACACAATCCTGTCTGGGTGCTCTACGTGCAATTCCTTCAACTTCATGGCTAGTTTTTTGCTCTGACATGCAATGTCAACTGTGGGACCTTATATAGACAGGTGTGTTCCTTTCCAAATCATGTCCAATCTATTTAATTTACCACAGGTGGACTTCAAACAAGTTGTAGAAATATCTCTATGATGATCAATGGAAACAGGATGCACCTGAGCTCAATTTCGCATCTCATAGCAAAGGGTCTGTAAACTTATGTAAATAAGGTATTTCTGTTTTTAATTTGTAAATAACAAAAATAGCTAAAATGTTTAAATACCTGTTTTCGCCTTGTCATTATGGTGTGTTGTGTGTAGATTGATGAGGAATTGTATTTATTTAATGCATTTCAGAATAAGTCTGGAAAATGTGGAAAATGTCATGCGGTCTGAATACTTTCCGAATGGCACTGTATATACTTCCTTTCAGGAAAAGACTTCACAGCCTCCATTTCTCCTCAACAGGAAGCCCCGTTAACTCCATTGAGGGGAAATAACAATGATAAGTTAATGCTTGCTAGTGCAGAGAAAAAGATGCATGGAAGCCTCTGGTGTAGAATTAGATAATACAGACCTCACATGCCTTAGTGTGCTTTGATATGATCATTTCTGCTCTGCTTTTTATTTTACAATGAATGCCCCCTTCCTCCAAAAACTCGGCTGGCACATTCTTTGTTTGAGCCTCACTGCATGCAAAGCAAACAGTCCAGTAGGCCTACAAATTAGAATATGTTCTAGTCTTATTAAAACATTTCAAAATAATTTGTTTGATTTCTGTCAGGGAGGAACAAAATGGAATGTGAGGGAGTTTAAACTCCCACTCCAATTAGTGACCCTTTTCACTGAATATTTCCAGCCTCTCTCTTCAGCTACACAAATGAGTCCATCTTGCCTGGGGGACAAGGTGGCGATGGTGGTTGAATCCGTGGTTATATTTGGACTATATCGCTAAAGAGGGAGCAAGGAGAAATTACACAGCTGGGTGACATGGCCTACTTAACATCTGATTGGATGCAAAGCTTAACTGGGTACACAACCAACACTAGTAACTGATTCTGCCTCTCAAAACTCTCTGGAAGTGTCAATCAAACACAGGATCTTTTCAGGAAATATTGATATTGACGTTAGATTGCATTGAAAGGAAACAGAAAATAATATCCAGGATGATTGGTTGTCAGCAGATTGCTGCAACAAGCATCTAACGTCAGAGCAACCATGTTTTGTCATTTCAATTTTCTTTTGAATTCCTGCATAGACAAATAGTATTGTGAATGTGTCAATGTCATCATATTGCAGCAGTACTGTAAAGATGAAATGACTTGTAAGCAACCAATCTGGACAAAAGTACAAGTTAGAGCAACGTTTCCCAAACTCTGTCCTTGGGACCCAAGGGGTGGATGTAATGGTTTTTGCTTGATGATTAGGCGATAATATGAATCAGTGCAAGGGCAAAAACCAAAATGTGCACCACTTGGGGTCCCGAGGACTGAGTTGAGTAAATCCTGGCTTAGGGCAATCCCCTGAATGTGAGTGAAAAACATGTCAAAGCAGGGCTACTCTTTTCTAGGGAATGTTGCTTGTTCCAATACAAATCATCACATAACAGAATCATGAGATGAAGGACTATTGTAAGTGATTGGCATGTGGTGGGATAAGGCGGGCCTCATTTTACATAAGGGTCGTTCTTGAATTTCCGTGCCATTTGGGCATGGCATTTGGGGAGGGGGGGATTACTTCCTTTTTCTAGGTTATTTATTTAAATGATTTGGGTATTTTACCATTCTAAATCAACTACTATGACAGCTTAATTACTTAATGTACCATTGCGACAACATTGTGCCACCAGTAAGAGTAGTAACACCAATGACAGTAACACAAATGACAAATTTTAAGTAATTGGGGATTTTCCTCTCAAAATAATTAACTGAAGTGAATTGATTAATCGTTTTGCACACAATGTCATTTCCCTTAATTGAAATTGAGTAACACCAATGACCCTTTTAAATCAAATCAAATCAAATTTTATTTGTCACATACACATGGTTAGCAGATGTTAATGTGAGTGTAGCGAAATGCTTGTGCTTCTAGTTCCGACAATGCAGTAATAACCAACAAGTAATCTAACTAACAATTCCTAAACTACTGTCTTATACACCGTGTAAGGGGATAAAGAATATGTACATAAGGATATATGAATGAGTGATGGTACAGAGCAGCATAGGCAAGATACAGTAGATGGTATCGAGTACAGTATATACATATGAGATGAGTATGTAAACAAAGTGGCATAGTTAAAGTGGCTAGTGATACATGTATTACATAAGGATGCAGTCGATGATATAGAGTACAGTATATACGTATGCATATGAGATGAATAATGTAGGGTAAGTAACATTATTTAAGGTAGCATTGTTTAAAGTGGCTAGTGATATATATACATAATTTCCCATCAATTCCCATTATTAAAGTGGCTGGAGTTGAGTCAGTGTCAGTGTGTTGGCAGCAGCCACTCAATGTTAGTGGTGGCTGTTTAACAGTCTGATGGCCTTGAGATAGAAGCTGTTTTTCAGTCTCTCGGTCCCAGCTTTGATGCACCTGTACTGACCTCGCCTTCTGGATGATAGCGGGGTGAACAGGCAGTGGCTCGGGTGGTTGATGTCCTTGATGATCTTTATGGCCTTCCTGTAACATCGGGTGGTGTAGGTGTCCTGGAGGGCAGGTAGTTTGTCCCCGGTGATGCGTTGTGCAGACCTCACTACCCTCTGGAGAGCCTTACGGTTGAGGGCGGAGCAGTTGTGAGGTTATTTTCCTGACACCACACTCCAAGGGCCCTCACCTTCTCCCTGTAGGCCGTCTCGTCGTTGTTGGTAATCAAGCCTACCACTGATGTGTCGTCCGCAAACTTGATGATTGAGTTGCAGGCGTGCGTGGCCACGCAGTCGTGGGTGAACAGGGAGTACAGGAGAGGGCTCAAAATGCACCCTTGTGGGGCCCCAGTGTTGAGGATCAGCGGGGAGGAGATGTTGTTACCTACCCTCACCACCTGGGGGCGGCCCGTCAGGAAGTCCAGTACCCAGTTGCACAGGACGGGGTCGAGACCCAGGGTCTCGAGCTTGATGACGAGCTTGGAGGGTACTATGGTGTTGAATGCCGAGCTGTAGTCGATGAACAGCATTCTCACATAGGTATTCCTCTTGTCCAGATGGGTTAGGGCAGTGTGCAGTGTGTTTGAGATTGCATCGTCTGTGGACCTATTTGGGTGGTAAGCAAATTGGAGTGGGTCTAGGGTGTCAGGTAGGGTGGAGGTGATATGGTCCTTGAATAGTCTGTCAAAGCACTTCATGATGACGGAAGTGAGTGCTACGGGGCGGTAGTCGTTTAGCTCAGTTACCTTAGCTTTCTTGGGAACAGGAACAATGGTGGCCCTCTTGAAGTATGTGGGAACAGCAGACTGGTATAGGGATTGATTGAATATGTCCGTAAACACACCAGCCAGCTGGTCTGCGCATGCTCTGAGGGCGCGGCTGGGGATGCCGTCTGGGCCTGCAGCCTTGCGAGGGTTAACACGTTTAAATGTTTTTACTCACCTCGGCTGCAGTGAAGGTGAGACCGCATGTTTCCGTTGCAGGCCGTGTCAGTGGCACTGTATTGTCCTCAAAGCGGGCAAAAAAGTTATTTAGTCTGCCTGGGAGCAAGACATCCTGGTCCGTGACTGGGCTGGATTTCTTCCTGTAGTCCGTGATTGACTGTAGACCCTGCCACATGCCTCTTGTGTCTGAGCCATACTTTTTCTCTGTACTAACGCTTAGCTTGTTTGATAGCCTTACGGAGGGAATAGCTGCACTGTTTGTATTCAGTCATGTTACCAGACACCTTGCCCTGATTGAAAGCAGTGGTTCTCACTTTCAGTTTCATGCGAATGCTGCCATCAATCCACGGTTTCTGGTTAGGGAATGTTTTAATTGTTGCTATGGGAACGACATCTTCAACGCACGTTCTAATGAACTCGCACACCGAATCAGCGTATTCGTCAATGTTGTTATCTGACGCAATACGAAACATGTCCCAGTCCACGTGATGGAAGCAGTCTTGGAGTGTGGAGTCAGCTTGGTCGGACCAGCGTTGGACAGACCTCAGCGTGGAAGTTAGAGTAACAGTGATCCAAGGTTTTTCCGCCCCTGGTTGCGCAATCGATATGCTGATAAAATTCAGGGAGTCTTGTTTTCAGATTAGCCTTGTTAAAATCCCCAGCAACAATGAATGCAGCCTCCGGATAAATGGTTTCCAGTTTGCAAAGAGTTAAATAAAGTTCGTTCAGAGCCATCGATGTGTCTCTGCTTGGGGGGATATATACGGCTGTGATTATAATCGAAGAGAATTCTCTTGGTAGATAATGCGGTCTACATTTGATTGTGAGGAATTCTAAATCAGGTGAACAGAAGGATTTGAGTTCCTGTATGTTTCTTTCATCGCAACATGCCTCGTTAGCCATAAGGCATACACCCCCACCCCTCTTCTTACCAGAAAGGTGTTTGTTTCTGTCGGCGCGATGCGTGGAGAAACCCGTTGGCTGCACCGCTTCGGATAGCGTCTCTCGAGTGAGCCATGTTTCCGTGAAGCACAGAACATTACAGTCTCTGATGTCCCTCTGGAATGCTACCCTTGCTCGGATTTCATCAACCTTGTTGTCAAGAGACTGGACATTGGCAAGAAGAATGCTAGGAAGTGGGGCACGATGTGCCCGTCTCCGTAGTCTGACCAGAAGACCAGTAAACCGGCACCGACAGAATTTATACACACCAAATTATCAATTGAATCGTAAAATGTATACTAAAGGAGTCTGATTAGCTAATTATTACATTTTATAAACTGGGTGGTTCGACCCCTGAATGCTGATTGGCTGACAGCCGTGGTATCAGACAGCATACCACAGGTATGACAAAACATTTATTTTTTCTGCTCTAATTACATTGGTAATCAGTTTCTAACAGCAATAAGGCATGTCGAGGTTGTTCCTAAGAACATCCCTTAGCTGTGGTATATTGGCCATATACAGTACCACATCTCCTCGTGCCTTATTGCTTAATTATATAGACCTCTCCCTCAATAACAGTTTGCCACTAGAGGGAATGTTTAAAGAGATTGCTAAACGCTACATGGGATTTGTGCCACAAATGCATTTGGAAACAGTGCCCGGGAAATAAAACCAAAACATGGATTGCTGTCATACCTTGTCCATAGACTGCTTATAGGGTAAGGAACCAAATGTGTCATTTTGTAATTTGAATTATCCCTTTAAGTTCCTAGTATCTCTTCCAACATAACTAAGGGAAAACTATTATATTTGTAAAAAATATATATATTTAAGAGCATTCTTTGGGTTTTATCTAGTGGTTAGGCATTGGACTTGTAATCGGAAGGTTGCAAGATCGAATCCCTGAGCTGACAAGGAAAAAAACTGTCGATCTGCCCCTGAACAAGGCAGTTAACCCACTGTTAGCCTTAGGCCGTCATTGAAAATAAGAATTTGTTCTTAACTGACTTGCCTAGTTAAATAAAGGTAAAATAAAAATATATTAAATACTTCACTTCACTTTCTAGCATTCAACATTTATTTATTTATTTATTTCACCTTTATTTAACCAGGTAGGCAAGTTGAGAACAAGTTCTCATTTACAATTGCGACCTGGCCAAGATAAAGCAAAGCAGTTCGACACATACAACGACACAGTGTTACACATGGAGCAAAACAAACATACAGTCAATAATACAGTATAAACAAGTCTATATACGATGTGAGCAAATGAGGTGAGATAAGGGAGGTAAAGGCAAAAAAAGGCCATGGTGGCAAAGTAAATACAATATAGCAAGTAAAACACTGGAATGGTAGATTTGCAATGGAAGAATGTGCAAAGTAGAAATAAAAATAATGGGGTGCAAAGGAGCAAAATAAATAAATTAAATACAGTAGGGAAAGAGGTAGTTGTTTGGGCTAAAATATAGGTGGGCTATGTACAGGTGCAGTAATCTGTGAGCTGCTCTGACAGTTGGTGCTTAAAGGTAGTGAGGGAGATAAGTGTTTCCAGTTTCAGTGCTTTTTGTAGTTCGTTCCAGTCATTGGCAGCAGAGAACTGGAAGGAGAGGCGGCCAAAGAAAGAATTGGTTTTGGGGGTGACTAGAGAGATATACCTGCTGGAGCGTGTGCTACAGGTGGGAGATGCTATGGTGACCAGCGAGCTGAGATAAGGGGGGACTTTACCTAGCAGGGTCTTGTAGATGACATGGAGCCAGTGGGTTTGGCGACGAGTATGAAGCGAGGGCCAGCCAATGAGAGCGTACAGGCCGCAATGGTGGGTAGTATATGGGGCTTTGGTGACAAAACGGATTGCACTATGATAGACTGCATCCAATTTGTTGAGTAGGGTATTGGAGGCTATTTTGTAAATGACATTGCCAAAGTCGAGGATTGGTAGGATGGTCAGTTTTACAAGGGTATGTTTGGCAGCATGAGTGAAGGATGCTTTGTTGCGAAATAGGAAGCCAATTCTAGATTTAACTTTGGATTGGAGATATTTGATATGGGTCTGGAAGGAGAGTTTATAGTCTAACCAGACACCTAAGTATTTGTAGTTGTCCACGTGTTCTAAATCAGAGCCGTCCAGAGTAGTGATGTTGGACAGGCGGGTAGGAGCAGGTAGCGATCGGTTGAAGAGCATGCATTTAGTTTTACTTGTATTTAAGAGCAATTGGAGGCCACAGAAGGAGAGTTGTATGGCATTGAAGCTTGCCTGGAGGGTTGTTAACACAGTGTCCAAAGAAGGGCCAGAAGTATACAGAATGGTGTCGTCTGCGTAGAGGTGGATCAGAGACTCACCAGCAGCAAGAGCGACCTCATTGATGTATACAGAGAAGAGAGTCGGTCCAAGAATTGAACCTTGTGGCACCCCCATAGAGACTGCCAGAGGTCCGGACAGCAGACCCTCCGATTTGACACACTGAACTCTATCAGAGAAGTAGTTGGTGAACCAGGCGAGGCAATCATTTGAGGAACCAAGGCTGTCGAGTCTGCCGATGAGGATGTGGTGATTGACAGAGTCGAAAGCCTTGGCCAGATCAATGAACACGGCTGCACAGTAATGTTTCTTAACGATGGCGGTTAAGATATCGTTTAGGACCTTGAGTGTGGCTGAGGTGCACCCATGACCAGCTCTGAAACCAGATTGCATAGCAGAGAAGGTATGGTGAGATTCGAAATGGTCGGTAACCTGTTTGTTGACTTGGCTTTCGAAGACCTTAGAAAGTTATGGTAGGATAGATATAGGTCTGTAGCAGTTTGGGTCAAGAGTGTCCCCCCCTTTGAAGAGGGGGATGACCGCAGCTGCTTTCCAATCTTTGGGGATCTCAGACGACACGAAAGAGAGGTTGAACAGCCTAGTAATAGGGGTGGCAACAATTTTGGCAGATAATTTTAGAAAGAAAGGGTCCAGATTGTCTAGCCCGGCTGATTTGTAGGGGTCCAGATTTTGCAGCTCTTTCAGAACATCAGCTGAACGGATTTGGGAGAAGGAGAAATGGGGAAGGCTTGGGCGAGTTGCTGTGGGGGGTGCAGTGCAGTTGACCGGGGTAGGAGTAGCCAGGTGGAAAGCATGGCCAGCCGTAGAAAAATGCTTATTGAAATTCTCAATTATGGTGGATTTATCAGTGGTGACAGTGTTTCCTATCTTCAGTCCAGTGGGCAGCTGGGAGGAGGTGTTCTTATTCTCCATGGACTTTACAGTGTCCCAGAACTTTTTTGAGTTAGTGTTGCAGGAAGCAAATTTCTGCTTGAAAAAGCAAGCCTTGGCTTTTCTAACTGCCTGTGTATAATGGTTTCTTGCTTCCCTGAACAGCTGCATATCACGGGGGCTGTTCGATGCTAATGCAGAACGCCATAGGATGTTTTTGTGTTGGTTAAGGGCAGTCAGGTCTGGGGAGAACCAAGAGCTATATCTGTTCCTGGTTCTAAATTTCTTGAATGGAGCATTTTTATTTAAGATGGTTAGGAAGGCACTTAAAAAACATATCTAGGCATCCTCTACTGACGGGATGATATCAATATCCTTCCAGGATACCCCAGCCAGGCCGATTAGAAAGGCCTGCTCGCTGAAGTGTTTCAGGCAGCGTTTTACAGTGATGAGTGGGGGTCGTTTGACTGCTGACCCATTACGGATGCAGGCAATGAGGCAGTGATCGCTGAGATCTTGGTTGAAGACAGCAGAGGTGTATTTAGAGGGCAAGTTGGTTAGGATGATATCTATGAGGGTGCCCGTGTTTAAGGCTTTGGGGAGGTACCTGGTAGGTTCATTGATAATTTGTGTGAGATTGAGGGCATCAAGTTTAGATTGTAGGATGGCTGGGGTGTTAAGCATGTTCCAGTTTAGGTCGCCTAGCAGCACGAGCTCTGAAGATAAATGGGGGGCAATCAGTTCACATATGGTGTCCAGAGCACAACTGGGGGCAGAGGGTGGTCTATAGCAGACTGCAACGGTGAGAGACTTGTTTTTAGAGAGGTGGATTTTTAAAAGTAGAATTTCAAATTGTTTGGGTACAGACCTGGATAGTAGGACAGGACTGGACTGGATAGTAGGACTCCCTTTGGCAGTTCTATCTTGTCTGAAAAGGTTTGGAATTAAAATTTCAGAATTTTTGGTAGTCTTCCTAAGCCAGGATTCAGACACAGCTAGAACATCCGGGTTGGCAGAGTGTGCTAAAGCAGTGAATAGAACAAACTTAGGGAGGAGGCTTCTAATGTTAACATGCATGAAACCAAGGCTATTACGGTTACAGAAGTCATCAAAAGAGAGCGCCTGGGGAATAGGAGTGGAGCAAGGCACTGTAGGGCCTGGATTCACCTCTACATCGCCAGAGGAACAGAGGAGGAGTAGAATAAGGGTGCGGCTGAAAGCAATAAGAATTGGTCGTCTCGAACTTCTGGAACAGAGTAAAAGAAGGTTTCTGGGGGCGATAAAATAGCATCAAGGTATAATGTACAGACAAAGGTATGGTAGGATGTGAATACAGTGGAGGTAAACCTAGGTATTGAGTGATGAAGAGAGATATTGTCTCTAGAAACATCATTGAAACCAGGAGATGTCATTGCATGTGTGGGTGGTGGAACTAATAGGTTGGATAAGGTATGGTGAGCAGGACTAGAGGCTCTACAGTGAAATAAGCCAATAAACACTAACCAGAACAGCAATGGACAAGGCATATTGACATTAAGGAGAGGCATGCTTAGTCGAGTGATCAAAAGGGTCCAGAGTGGAGAGGTTGGTTGGGGGTCACGGCGATCCAGACAGCCAGCCAGGCCATCGATAGCAAGCTAGCATAGGATGGACGTCTGTTATTAGCCACCTCTTGCGCTCCGTCAGTAGATTAGTGGGGTTCCGTGTGGTAGAGGGGACCAATCCAAATCACACAACAACAACAAAAATAAAAACAATAGATTTTGCTAGAGGCCCAGAAGAAGAAAAAAATAACAATAACAATAAAAATAAATAAATAAATTGTCAGATTATCTATTCAGATAGCAGCCGATATGACAGCTTATGGGACGGCAGGGTAGCCTGTTCTTAACTGACTTGCCTGGTTAAATAAAGGTTAAAAAAATGGCTAGCAGGCCGCAGATGGGCGCCCAGGCAACGTCGCGACGGAGGAACCAGACGGATAACTCCCTCGGGTAGACAACGTCGGCAGTTCAGCCGTGAAGGCCCGGCGGGGCTCCGCGCAGGCAGCAAAACGGGTCCGTACAGGTGACCGCAGCCCAGGAGCGATTGATGGAACTCCTCAGCTGGCTAGCTCCGGAACAACCGATGCTCGCTCCGGAATCGACGAAAACTCCAACTAGCTTCCGATTAGCTTCTGGGTTAGCTTCTGGCTAGCTCTTGGCTAGCTCCTGGCTAGCTTCTGGCCAGTTTCCGGCCAGCTCCTGACCCAGCTTGTGATTAGCTTCTGGATTAGCTCCTGGCTAGCTTCTGGCTAGCTCCTGGCTTGCTTCTGACTAGTTTCTGGCTAGCTTCTTGGATGATTTCAGACTTGAGGTAAATAATACTTTTTTATACTTTTTTATAAATATAAATTGGTGAGGCGGGTTGTAGGAGAGTGTTTTGAGGATGAGTTTATGGAAAATTTAAATAAAAAAATGTATGAAAAAAGTTGTAAATATATATATATATACGGGACACGACAAGACGAGGACAAATGACGTCTGAACTGCTATGCCATCTTGGTAAGAATGGATAATAACATAATGAATAGATATCGCTAAATCCCCCAAACATCTCACTACAACTCCATTGTATTGATTATTTTTATTTCATTATACTGTATATACAGTGCATTCAGAAAGTATTCAGACCCCCCCACATTTTATTACATCACAGCCTAATTATAAAATGGATTAAATAGTCCCCCCCCCCAATCTACACAAAAATAAAGGTAGAACAAATAAAATACCCCATAATGACAAAGCAAAAACGTTTTGAAATATTTGCAAAGGTATTCAAAATAAAAACAACTGAAATATTACATTTACATAAGCATTCAGACCCTTTACTCAGTACTTTGTTGTTGTCCTGTTGGTCCTGAGCACTCTGGAGCAGGTTTTCATCAAGGATCTCTCTGTACTTTGGCTCCGTTCATCTTTCCCTCGATCCTGACTAGTCTTCCAGTCCCTGCCACTGAAAAACATCCCCACAGTTTCCTCCAGACGTGACTGGAAGGTTCTCCCATCTCCACAGAGGAAGTCTAGAGCTCTGTCAGAGTGAACATTGGGTTCTTGGTCACCTCCCTGACCAAGGTCCTTCTCCCCGATTGCTCAGTTTGGTCGGGCGGTCATCTCTAGGAAGTGTGTTGGTGGTTCTTCTTCCATTTAACAATGATGGTGGCCACTGTGTTCTTGGGGACCTTTGAAGCTGCAGACGTTTGTTGGTACCATTCCCCAGGTCTGGGTGCTCTACGGACAATTCCTTTAACCTCATGGCTTGGATTTTGCTCTGACATGCCATGTCACCTGCGGGACCTTATATAGACAGGTGTGTGCCTTTCCAAATCATATCCAATCAATTTAATTTACCACAAGTGGTTTCCAAAAGTTGTGGAAACACCTCAAGGATGATCAATGGAAACAGGATGTACCTGAGCTCAATTTCGAGTCTCATAGCAAAGGGTCTCTATACTTATGTAAATAAGGTATCTGTTTTTTTATTTTTAATACATTTAAAATGTCTAAAAACCTGTTCTCGTTTTGTCATTATCGGGTATTGTGTGTAGAATGACCAGGAAAAACATTTATTTAATCAATTTTAGAATAAGGTTGTAACGTTACAAAATGTGGAAAAAGTTAAGGGGTTTGAATACTTTCTGAGTGCACTGTAAGTCCAACCAATGCAAAATCTTGGCTTACTAAAGTAGCCTCGGGAGTGGACACAAGGTTTTTGGTTCGAATCGGACACCCCCCCTCTTTCACAAATCACCCAGAATATGTCCTCTGACAATCCTCAGCCAATCGCAGCCACAAAGTCAAAATTGGCTATATTTCAAAAATATATATTTCAAGGTTAGGGTTAGGCATATGGTTAATATTGTGGTTAAGGTTAAGTTTAAAATCAGAATTTAGAGTAATTGTAGAAATAGGCGGGGTTTATTACTTTGTGGCTGTGGTATCTAGTGACGAATCCCGCAAAGGCACATAATAAATTCAAGAGACGATGTGGAATGTCAAAGCTCTACTGACTGACGGAAGACATACATCTAGAAACGTTTTATATTACCACTTTATTTTATCGTTTTGATCACTACATGTGTCTTTATTTGTGAGTGAACAATTCCGTTTGTACAAGACATTAAAACAAGTGTGTCACCTTCGGATCCGGAAAACACGCCCACAATTGCTAACTGTACGCGCAGAGAAGAGCCATTGGACAATTAGGGCTGTCAATAGCGCATAGCTGCCATTCTTTCCGTTCTGTTCTGAGCTTGGCGAAGAGTTTGCAGATGTGTTTCAGCATGGGCAGTTGAAACAGCAGGACACTGCTCAATAGTGTAACTTTTACAGAATACTAAATTATTAATTTCTTATATACATATGGGAAATTGATATCTAATATTGTTGTACGGAATCTAAGACTGTGCCGATTTTAGAATTTAATTCATTTGTTTTGTCTTGAACGACAAGGAAAATGCCAGTAGCAACTCTATTGCCTTTTACAGCTACCCCGAGTAGGAAGTCTGCCAGCCCGACCTCCTTTAGATTGACAGAGAAATTCATTTTGCTATTAGTTTTTAGCGCTTTTATTACGCTTTGTTTCGGGGCAATTTTTTTCCTGCCGGATTCATCGAAGCTACTGAGCGGAGTTTTCTTCCACTCGTCTGCGGTAGAAACCAACACGCGAACAGGTACGGATAGTGATTCAAACGTTGCAGTTGGGACGGAAGAAAAGATATTAACCAAGATTAGAAAGGACCACGAAAAGGCTTTGGTTGAAGCAAAAGACACTCTCCAGAAACGACCAGACGAGATAAAGCAAGATATACAAGACGAGAAGGACAAAGTTTTGAAGGAAGGTAAAGGTGGGAAAGATTACAATAACCTGCCAATCATTGAATATGTTCGGCCACCCGGAGCAACAGGGCACGAGCCCTCCGATCCGGAAACCAAAGAGAGACGAGCAAAAATTAAAGAGGTGAGTGATAAAAAAAACAATAAAAATATATAAAGACAACCAGAATGGCAACATTTGGTGTGTGTGGTTAGCTAGTTTCGCTTCCAATACTGCCTGCGTTTGCTATACTGTGTAGCCTAATCGGCAAGTTCCTTGTAGACAACACACATAAATACAGTTTTACGACTCTAGTCTGTACACAGCACAGGCATAATGTTGTCAGCTGAAACTTTGAACTAATGAATTTACTCTGTATCCAGATACACTGTAGAAATCCATCCTGTATTGATATGTTCTCAATATCATGCTTTTCATTCTCACCAGATTGACCAGAGTACATCCTGTGTATTCCTTGTCCTGTAGACAAACCACAACATAGTCCATTTTATATAATTTGGGGCAACACTTTTACAGTGTACTGTGTAGCTCAGGGCAATGTATTGTTTCAAAATATATGCTAAGCCATTTTTTTTTCTAAGTATATAATGCCTGTGGTGTACCCTATTTAAGTGGTACACTATTAGACTATACTCACAGCAGTGTCCCTAACCCTAAGGACAGTGTAACAATAAGCAGGCTTGCGCATTGCTTATTACACTTATGGTAATACACAATATCAACACTGAAGTAAAATGTAACCTAGCTCGGTGAGTCTAACAACTGAGATTTGTGGAAACGAACAGTCTATTGTATTGTACATAAGTTAGGCCTAGTTATTTGCCAATGTGCAATGTCAGGATACAGACACTACAATGTAGTAGGAGACATAAATCACACTACCTTTATATCTGGTGAGATGGGGCAAGCAGGTCGAAGGGCTCAGACACACCAGTAATGTTTGCTGGCCCAGACTACTTAGCACCTCTGAATTTGCGAACAGTGTGCACTGATTTTACTTGAAAAATCAACCGTGTGTGTGGTCCCTAAAACACAATCAGCAGACGAACGTTAGATCCACATTCAGTGCAATGTGTGTGAACCTTTATCCTCCTGACAGACCTGTTTTTAAACAATGAATGAGCCAACCATTTCAGAGACACTCCCATTAGAACTGTGTATTGCCAGGGACCTCACAATACAATATTATCACGATACTTGGGTGCCGATACGATATCTATTGGAATTCAATATCATATCTCTACAGTGCCTTCGGAAAGTATTAATATCCCTTGACCTTTTCCATATTTTGTTACGTTACAGCCGTATTCTAAAATTGATTAAATTGTTATTTTTCCTCATCAATCTACATACAATACCCCATAATGACAAAGCAAAAAGAGGTTTTTAGAAATGTTAGCAAATTTATTGCAAATAAAAAAAACTTAAATATAACATTTCATAAGTATTCAGACCCTTTACTCAGTACTTTCTGGAAGTTCCCCCATTTCCACAGAGGAACTCTAGAGCTTTGTCAGAGTGACCATTGGGCTCTTGGTCATCTCCCTGACCAAGGCCCTTCTCCTCCGATTGCTCAGTTTGTCTGGGCGACCAGCTCTAGGAAGAGTCTTGGTGGTTTTAAACTAATTCCATTTAAGAATTATGGAGGTCACTGTGTTCTTGGGGACCTTCAATGCTGCACACATTTGTTGGTACCCTTCTCAGAATCTGTGCCTCGACACAATCCTGTCTCGTTGCGCTATGGACAATTCTTTCGACCTCATGGCTTGGTTTTTGCTCTGACATGCAATGTCAACTGTGGGACCTTATATAGACCGGTGTGTGCCTTTCCAAATCATGTCCATTCAATTGGATTTACCACAGGTGGAATCCAATAAAGTTGTAGAAACAGCTCAAAGAAGATCAATGGAAACAGGATGCACCTGAGCTCAATTTTGAGTCTCATAGTAAAGGGTCTGAATACTTATGTAAATAAGATATTTCTGTTTATTTTTAATACATTTGCTAAAATAAAAAATGGTTTTCGCTTTATCATTATAGAGTATTGTGTGACGATTGCTGAGGATTTTTAATTTGTTTTTGTTTATTTACGTAAAAAACGTAAAAAATATATTGCTGTTTGTTGTTCCAAATATATTGCTCACTATATTATATGTCTGCAGTACAGGGACAAGAGAGCCATAAGAATGCAAGTTTTAATCAGTTATGAAAGTGCTGAAAACATGTGGACTCACTATCTAAGAGAAGATTGATGTCAAGCTATAGGAGGAGAAAAACAAAAGTTTTGACGCAGGTACAGCCGACAAGTGCTAGCTAAGTTCCCAGCAAAAAAGGTCATATAATCAATCAAATATAGTCAAAAATAATATTGCGATGCTCTAATGTATTAATCCCCCCCACCCCTAACCCCCATACTTTGATAGAAGTGTAAATAATGTATGAGTAGTGAAGGGGTCAGAATCACTCCAATTCAGTGGGCAAATGTCTGTTTTTGTACATCACCATACTTGATCCAAAAATATTTTGAATGCAGAACAACTCACCACTTGTAAGAAACTTTGCTGATTTGTCACTCCAGCATAGGGTTGGGTGATATGGCCTAAATATTGTGTGTGTGTGTGTGTATATATGTGTGTGTGTGTATATACAGTGCCTTGCGAAAGTATTCGGCCCCCTTGAACTTTGCGACCTTTTGCCACATTTCAGGCTTCAAACACAAAGATATAAAACTGTATTTTTTTGTGAAGAATCAACAACAAGTGGGACACAATCATGAAGTGGAACGACATTTATTGGATATTTCAAACTTTTTTAACAAATCAAAACTGAAAAATTGGGCGTGCAAAAGTATTCAGCCCCTTTACTTTCAGTGCAGCAAACTCTCTCCAGAAGTTCAGTGAGGATCTCTGAATGATCCAATGTTGACCTAAATGACTAATGCCTACCTTCAAACTCAGTGCCTCTTTGCTTGACATCGTGGGAAAATCAAAAGAAATCAGCCAAGACTTCATAAAATAAATTGTAGACCTCCACAAGTCTGTTCATCCTTGGGAGCAATTTCCAAACGCTTGAAGGACCACGTTCATCTGTATAAAGAATAGTATGCAAGTATAAACACCATGGGACCACGCAGCCATCATAACGCTCAGAAAGGATACGCGTTCTGTTTCCTAGAGATGAACGTACTTTTGGTGCGAAAAGTGCAAATCAATCCAAGAACAACAGCAAAGGACCTTGTGAAGATGCTGGAGTAAACAGGTATAAAAGTATCTATATCCATAGTAAAACGAGTCCTATATTGACATAACCTGAAAGGTGGGTAAACCCCACTCCCCCAAAAAGAGCAGGTAAAGATAAAACCCAAAATGGTCCATGCATCACCACCAGTATATCGTAAAATATGGTACACCGTCCAGCCCGACTTCAGCATGACATATCTCTGGCTTCTGTGCATTTGGTTTTGGCTTCTCGTGTCAACTATCAACTTACTTTGATAGTTGATACAGCTCTTCTGCTGAGTTGATACAGCCCTTCTGCTGACAAAATACACATCTCGAAGAGATCAAATTTATTCAGGAGGCATAAGGTGATTTAGAGGAAACTGCAGTGGTGGCAAATTTTTCAGCAGTCAATCAACATTTGTCATGTTTATGGGTGCAAAGCTGCCTGTGAGACTGAGTCCTCGGCTCAGGTCCCAGCATCGGGCTTAGAATCGCATCATTTATCTCCTCGTTTGTATAGGGGTAGGGATATGCTGATTTAGGCCTGCTATGGAAACATTGCTCAACCAAATAACCAGCAGTGATGTTTTGTGTGGTTTGTTTTAGACAAGCTGGGTTATTTTTATTTTTTAATAGTACTGAAATATATTCCCATTCTTTTGAAAGGAGTTTTGTAGTTGAGATGGGCCTAGTTCCCTTGCACAACCACCTGCCTGTCCTGCTTTCAAGGTTCCACTGTAAATTATTGTACAAATTAGAAAAAGGAACTGCATTGGCCATCTTTCTCTGTATGGGTATATCAGAGATGGTAGATGAACCATAAAATTGAATGATTAGAACAGGCATTCCAATAGATGTGTTAGAGGTCAATGGAACTCAACCCAAACAATGGAAATGCATGGAAACGTGTGGGGGAAAGATGCCATGGGGTTAAGATCCCGAATCTTCTCGTTGCCCCCCCCCCATTAAAATGTGTCTATATTTAGGCTATTGTTTATGTGTATTTCACACTATGTTGAGGTAAAAATCTGAATATAATTCTTGTAAACTTAGCAAAAAAAGATACGTCCTCTCACTGTCAACTGCGTTTATTTTCAGCAATCTTAACATGTGTAAATATTTGTATGAACATAAGATTTAACAACTGAGGCAAACTGAACAAGTTCCACAGACATGTGACTAACAGAAATGGAATAATGTGTCTCTGAACAAAGGGGGGGGGGGGGTCAAAATTAAAAGTAATAGTCAGTATCTGGTGTGGCCACTAGCTGCATTAAGTACTGCAGTGCATCTCCTCCTCATGAACTGCACCAGATTTGCACACTCTTCTACCAAGGCACCTGCAAGTTCCCAGACATTTCAGGGGGGAATGGCTTTAGCCCTCACCCTCTGATCCAACAGATACCAGATGTGCGGGATTGAGATCCGAGCTCTTCACTGGCCTTGGCAGAACACTGACATTCCTGTCTTGCAGAAAATCACGCACAGAACGAGCAGTATGGCTGGTGGCATTGTCATGCTGGAGGGTCATATCAGGATGAGCCTGCAGGAAGGGTCCCACATGAGGGAGGAGGATGTCTTCCCTGTAATGCACAGCATTGGGATTGCCTGCAATGACAACAAGCTCAGTCCGATGATGCTGTGACACACCGCCCCAGACCATGACGGACCCTCTACCTCCAAATCGCCCCCGCTCCAGAGTACCGGCCTCGGTGTAACGCTCATTCCTTCGACGATAAACACAAATCCGACCATCACCCCTGGTGAGACAACCACAACTCGTCAGTGAAGAACACTTTTTGCCAGTCCTGTCTGGTCCAGCAACGGTGGGCTTGTGCCCATAGGCGACGCTGTTTCTGCCTTACAACAGGCCTACAAGCCCTCAGCCTCTCTGCGCCTATTGTGGACAGCCTGAGCACTGATAGAGGGATTGTGCGTTCCTGGTGTAACTTGGGCAGTTGTTGCCATCCTGTACCTGTACCGCAGGTGTGATGATCAGATGTACCGATCCTGTGCAGGTGTTGTTACACGTGGTCTGCCACTGTGAGGACGATCAGCTGTCTGTCCTGTCTCCCTGTAGCGCTGTCTTAGGCGTCTCACAGTATGGACACTGCAATTTATTGCCCTGGCCACATCTGCAGACCTGCCTCCTTGCAGCATGCCTAAGGCAAGTTCATGCAGATGAGCAAGGACCCTGGGCATCTTTCTTTTGGGGTTTTTCAGAGTCAGTGGAAAGCCCTCTTTAGTGTCCTAAGTTATCATTACTGTGACCTTAATTGCCTACCGTCTGTAAGCTGTTAGTGTCTTAACGACCGTTCCTCAGGTTCATGTTCATTAAGTGTTTAAACCCTTTACAATGAAGATCTGTGTGAAGTTATTTTGATTTTTACAAATTATCTTTGAAAGACAGGGTCCTGAAAAAGGGACGTTTCTTTTTTGTTGTTGCTGAGTTTATGTTCATGTCATCGTCATTTTAACTGCAGTTAAAAACTAGCAGAAACTCCTAAACGTGAAAAGGAAGAACTTATAAATGTTATGCAGTGAAAACTTCCAAATATATACTTTAGTAACCACATTGTGGGCCTTTTACAATACATCAATCATGACGAATATCCAGATATTTTATTTTTAATTTTTTAATTTTTAACCCCTTTTTCTCCCCAATTTCGTGGTATCCAATTGTTGTAGTAGCTACTATCTTATCTCATTGCTACAACTCCCGTACGTGCACGGGAGAGACGAAGGTTGAAAGTCATGCATCCTCTGATACACAACCCAACCAAGCCGCACTGCTTCTTAACACAGCGTGCATCCAACCCGGAAGCCAGCCGCACCAATGCGCTGGAGGAAACACCAAGCCCGCCACAGGAGTCGCTGGTGCGCGATGAGACAAGGACACCCCTACCGACCAAGCCCTCACTAACCCGGGCGACCCACGGACCTCCCGGTCACGGCCGGTTACGACAGAGCCTGGGCGCAAACCCAGGGACTCTGATGGCACAGCTGGCGCTGCAGTACAGCACCATTAACCACTGCGCCACCCGGGAGGCCGAATATCCAGATTTTTAGGTCAGCTTTGAATGTGCACCAATCTTGCGTCCTTCTTCTATCCCCCAACATCTGTGTTCCATTGACCTCTTTACCGGATCTATTCAAGTCAATGATGGCATAATGGGTTCACTGGCGGCCATTGCGAGGAGCAAAGCAGGAAGTGTACCCATCAATATGTGCTCTGATTTGTTGATTGAACTCAACTGACATTACAAAAAATACATTCCATTGCATGAGCCACATCAGTTAAGATCATTTGAATGAACATTCTACATAACCATGGAAATTTTTGCATCACAATACCAGGCAGCCATTGCAAGGTACCCATGATTTTACCAGTCAATTTGACAGGGTTCAAGGTTAACATTCTCTGTTTATTTTCCCGGTCTTTACTGTAGTTCAGTAGTAGCCTACACACATCCCATCTAACAAACCTCCACAGGTACAGGGTAGAAACAAAACATTGCCATAGGAAAAAGCCTGTTTGTCAAAGACCCTTACTGGGTAAACGATTTACCCGTATCTTTGCCGTTGCAACCATTGGCTAATTACAACACAGTACATAGGCACCACACGCAACATACTATTGTTGATGATTCGCTGCCTGATGTTTCCCCAGGCTACCGGGCAAGTTTTATATGTCACGTGCACATGTCAGCGAAATGCTTTTCTTGCAAACTTAAAACCCAACAATGCAATAATCAATAACAATGTACAGTATTACTAGAAAAAAACGTCAGCTCTCTGGAAAAATAAGAATAGGAAATATCCAAGTAAGTAAGCATACTATATACAGGAAATATTTAAAATGTCAGTAATACCATATTTAAATATGCAGGGATACTGGAGTGATGGAGGTGGATATGTATAGGGGTAAGGTGACTAGGCAACAGGATATAAGAAACAGAGTAGCTGCAGTAGGTTGTATGCATGTGAGTGGGTGTGCGGGTGTGTAGAGTCAGTATAAATGTATCTGCATATTATGTCTTAGTGAGCAAGTGTGTGTGTGTGTGTGTGTGTTGGAGTGACTGCGTGTGAGTGTGTAGGGCCCAGTGAGTGTGCATAGAGATAATGCAAAAATTGAAATTAAAGGTAAATAAAGATAGTCTGTGTAGCTATTTTGTTAGATATTTATCAGTCGTATTTCTTGGGGATAGAAGCTGTTCAAGAGCCTGTTGGTGTCAGCCTTGATGCACTGGTACCTCTTGCTGTGCGGCAGCAGAGAAAATAGTCTATGGCTTGGGTGGTTGGAGTCTGGCGATTTTCGTGCCTTCTTTTTATTCCGCCTGATATCAGAGGTCCTGGATGGCAGGGAGATCGGCCCCAGTGATGTACTGGGCTGTCCGCACAACCCTCTGTAGCGCCATGCGATCGAGGGTAGTGCTCTCGCCATACCAAGCAGTATTGCAGCCAGTTTATACGCTCTCAATGGTACAGTTGTAGAACCTTTTGAGGGTTTGAGGGCCCATGACACTTTTTAAACCTCCTGAGGGGGAAGGGGTGCTGTCGTGCATTTTTCACAACTGTGCTTGTGTATTTATACAATTTTAAGTCTAGTGATTTGGAAATCGAGGACCCCCCCCTCCGTTTCCTGTAGTACACGATCAGCTCATTGGTCTTTCTGACTTTGGTGGGGACAATGGTGATGATAGCTGAGCTGTAGTCAATGAACAGCATTCTCAACATGGTGTTTAGAAATAAGATGCAAATGATTGCCTGGGCTGCAGCTCTGTAGGGTTGACCTGTTTTATCAGTATGCATTCTGTATCTTAAAGGACAAACGGTTAATACCCTGTCAGGCTTTCCGCCACTCTGCAGGCGGAGAGGACAGCGCCAGCCGGCTCAGCAGCCAAGGATTAGAAGCTGTGGGTTTGTTAAAGGTCTAGAGTCACCTTGGCTGTCTAGAAAGGAAGGAAGATGCGTTCCTCTCTCTCTTTCCACTTCACTTAAGATCCAGTTGAGTTATTTTTGCTCACTCAAGACAATGGATTGTTTTTTTGTAACCATGGACGACAGCCAAATGGCATTCCCCTTCCTGACCTACCCATGGAGCATTCTGATAAACCCACTAGTAGCCTCTATTCCTCACTTTGACAACTTCCTCACTACGTTGTCTACTGCCTCAATAGCTTTTCAATCAGATAACTGCCTGGCTTACAGTACATTATGTCATTAACTAATTGTAACGTATTGTTCTATACTGTGCTACTAGCCTGTCTTTTGTTAATTTACCTCTTTAAATGGATTCCAGGTGCCCAGTCTAAATATCTAATGGCTTTAATATAGCGGTCCCTTTCAGCCTGCCAATCCTGCTGCATCTCACAGAGGGGCACGGTGGTGTTTGTCGGTGGATAAAGTCTATTGTACACTGATGAAGCCTGATGCCTCTTTACAGGAGCATACTATATTAGTGGCCACTTGAGTATCGCAGTTGTATGCTAGTGCTATTTTATGCTGTGTTGCCTTACTGAGGAAGAATGTAGGCTTGTCCTCTAACTAGTCAATAGTAATTGTAGTTAGACCACTGCGCCACTCGGGAGGCCTAAGGCACCGCATCCAGTGCTTGAGGCGTCACTACAGACCCGGGTTGCAGCTGGCTGCGACCGGGAGACCCATGAGGCAGTGCACAATTGGTCCAGCGTCCTCTGGGTTAGGGGATGGTTTGGCCCTGCCCGGGATGTCCTTGTCCCATTGCGCCCTAGCGACTCCTTGTGGCTGGCTGAGCACATGCATGCTGACTTCGGTCGCCAGCTGTATGGTGTTTCCTCCGACACATTGGTGCTGCTGGCTTCCGTTTTAAGCGAGCAATGTGTTAAGAAGCATTGGCAGGGTCGTGTTTCGGAGGACGCGTGGCTCTCGACCTTCGCCTCTCCCGAGTCCGTACTGGAGTTGCAGCAATGGGACAAGACTGTAACTACAATTGGAGATCACAAAATTGGGGCAATGGGGTCAAAAGTACCAAAAAAAGTAACTGTAATTATTTTGTGTTTCATAATAAGTGAGAGTTAGGCCACCTGATCATCATCTTGTCATCTTATATCTTAGCCCCAGGAACAAGCCTTCCTAGAGCTAGGATATAGGCCTATTTTTCTCTAAGAGGAAAAAGCTATCGAAAAGGCAGTATTGGCAGCCATTATGCTTTTTGGGGGGTTTTATCGGGCCCTCATGTACTGTCTGTACTCTAGAACTATGTGCAGAGGACTGTGTCACTCAGGGTAATCATATACTGTGAACCCATCGCCCTCCCTGTGTGTGTTTGTGTGTGCGTGTGTGTACAATATGTTCCTATACTTCAGTGAACACGGGCCTTAGGAGCCCCGGGCGCTCCGTCCTGTCGCTGACCACCAGTCCAGTAGCCCAGTGATCCCATGCCTCTGAGTGATTGAAGGACTGATTTATAATGAGGCCAGGGCTGGTGGGCCACTGTGGCTCCACAACACACTACTACGTCTCAGAGTTCCAGGCAAACTCCAAGCTACCAGCCCCCTCCACCTGACTGACTGACACACACTAATAATCACTTGGACTCTGGTACGTAAAGTAGAACAGGCCTAATCCAATTGATCAGCGCCAAGGGAGAGACAAACAGTCCCAGTGGGGAAGTATTGGGAACCACTTTCTGAGGGGCCCTTCCTTTTGAATGGGCTTTGTGTGAGGCATCCTGACCTTCAGTCTTAATTTCTTTTTAAAAGGGAAATTGATGTCTCCTAGCTGGTGTACGTCTGGAGGTAAAGGTTTCTTTGTACAGTAGCTTTCATTTATTGAATGCCAATAAACACCTACTGCGACACTGACTCAGTGCCCTCTTGAAAATAATCTTGATTCACAGTATACAGGTGCAGTCTTGATAACAGACAGGTTTTTCTTCTTCCCTGCTGTAGGTCATATTGAGTGATACCGTTGGATCCACTTGAGTGCTGTGATGTTTATTCGTTTTTTTAAAGCCAATATAGGCGTGCACCTTCAATTCTAGGTAAGCTAATTTGTAGTCTGAAGTTCATAATGTTTGCTTTCTTGCATCTTCCCTTTGTATACCCTTTCATATTGCCTCAGGTAAACCATAATTTATGGGTCCAATGACCAGTTAGTATGAATTACTTTTCTAATTTCCCCCTGTTCGGAGGGCCCCACTCTGTTTCGCTCACACCTAGAGAGGCAGGGCTAAGGATCAGTGATGAGATTCAGCTCCAATTAATCTTCTAGTGTCCTGTTTCCTTTCTTCAACATACCTGCCTTCCTGCCTGTGTGATTAGAATTCTGTGCGATTGTCTTTGCTTCACAGCAATTCATCAGCAGAATCACGGCTGTTTGTTTGCTTTAAATAACTCTAGACTAGACTACAATAAATAGCTTAATATTTAATTATTACGAGCTAGATATAATACTGTGTTATAGGTAGAGGTCGACCGATTATGATTTTTCAACGGCGATACCGATTATTGGAGGACCAAAAAAGTCGATACCGATTTAAGTCGCCGGTTTTTGTCTTTTTTTAACACAAAAAAACAACGTATTTTAACTTAATGTCAATAAAAATACATTTAGCCTCAAATAAATAATGAAACATGTTCAATTTGGTTTAAATAATGCATTAACAAAGTGTTGGAGAAGAAAGTAAAAGTGCAATATGTGCCATGTAAGAAAGCTAACGTTTAAGTTCCTTGCTCAGAACATATGAAAGCTGGTGGTTTCTTTTAAAATAAGTCTTTAATATTCTCAGGTAAGAAGTTTTAGGTTGTAGTTATTATAGGAATTATAGGACTATTTATCTATACGATTTGTATTTCATTAACCTTTGACTATTGGATGTTCTTATAGTCACTTTAGTTTAGCCAGTATAACAGTATAGCTTCCGTCCCTCTCCTCGCTCCTACCTGGGCTCAAACCAGGAACACATCGACAACAGCCACCCACGAAGCAGCGTTACCCATGCAGAGCAAGGGGAACAACCACTCCAAGTCTCAGAGCGAGTGACGTTTGTAACGCTATTAGCGCGCACCTCGCTAACTAGCTAGCCATTTCACATCGGTTAAACCAGCCTAATATCGGGAGTTGATGGGCTTGAAGTCATAAACAGCGCAATGCTTGAAGCATTGCGAAGAGCTGCTGGCAAACGCACAAAAGTAACCTTCAATGTTATGTCATAATTACATAAAATTCTGGAAAATTAGTTCGCAATGAGCCAAGCTGCCAAAACTGTTGCATATACCCTGACTCCGCGTGCAATGTACGCAAGAGAAGTGACACAATTTCACCTGGTTAATATTGCCTGCTAACCTGGATTTCTTTTAGCTAAATATGCAGGTTTAAAAATATGTACTTCTGTGTATAGATTTTAAGAAAGGCATTGATGTTTATGGTTAGGTACATTCGTGCAACGATTGTGCTTTTTTCGCAAATGCGCTTTTGTTAAATCATCCCCCGTTTGGCGAAGTTGACTGTCTTTGTTAGGAAGAAATAGTCTTCACACAGTTCTCAACGAGCCAGGCAGCCCAAACTGCTGCATATACCCTGACTCTGTTAAAATAAATTAATGTTAACTAAATATGCAGGTTTAAAAATATATACTTGTGTATTGATTTAAAAAAAGGCATGGATGTTTATGGTTAGGTACACGTTGGAGCACCGACAGTCCTTTATCGCGAATGCCCACCGCATCGATTATATGGAACGCAGAACACGCTAGATAAACTAGTAATATCATCAACCATGTGTAGTTAACTAGTAATTATGATTGATTGATTGTTTTTTATAAGATAAGTTTAATGCTAGCTAGCAACTTACCTTGGCTTCTTACTGCATTCGCGTAACAGGCAGGCTCCTCGTGGAGTGCAATGTAAGGCAGGTGGTTAGAGCATTGGACTAGTTAACTGTAAGGTTGCAAGATTGAATCCCGAGCTGACAAGGTAAAAATCTGTCGTTCTTCCCCTGAACAAGTCAATTAACTCACCGTTCCTGGGCCGTCATTGAAAATAAGAATGTATTCTTAACTGACTTGCCTAAATAAAGGTGTTAAATGTTTTTTTTGTTGTTGCCAAATTAGGTGTCTAAAAATACCTATTTCTGATTTGTTTTTTCCCGAAACTTGAAATCGGCCCTAATTAATGGGCCATTCCGATTAATCGGTCGACCTCTAGTTATAGGACAACAAATCTCTGACTTCAGACCCTCTAGGGTTCAGTATCATAGCTGGCAGCCTGGTACTCAGATTCTCAATCACACAGATCATTTATTTTCAATTTGCACAAAGGTTTGGGATTTCACAAAAATATATTTAATTTTGCATTACTTCTGAAAAGATAGATGGAGTACTGACCCGCAGGTCAATCCAGGAGCATATCCTCTCATGCACTGCCTGTCAGTGGGATTAAAAATTGAATTGTTTTTGAGGCGGAGGATTGCTCACAGGATGGTCAATACTGTCAAGCCAAAGCACAGATGGAAGATGGAAGAGAAAGTCATTTTCACGGTACAAATGTCACCTGATTGAATATATCTCTCCAGCAGCCTTCATATATCTCACTTCCCATGCATAAGGGCAGACCAGTCTGACTGACTGCTGTATGTCTGCATGAAGATTGCATTGGGCCGCCAGACAGACAAACTGGCTGAAAAAGTGCACCCCTCTGACCGTACCACTCATTCATTATATGTTTTATTTTCAGACACCATCCCACTCACCATTAATTTTGCAGCACTAAATGAGGAAATGCATTTCAATAAGGACCTGTGGTTAACATATTAGTCCTTCCAGCCTGGCAGTGTGGTAGACTCTCCACTACCCCATCCACTGCTGCACTGAATCCTATTATGATGACCAACTTTGCCCAATGTGAATGCGATCAATCGGCCCTGCTGAAGCAGGAGCCATCAATCCTCTGCTTTTGGCCACAGGCTGGGTTTTTCACTCTGTCAGCTATACTTTTGAATACAGACTAGAGCAGAGGCAGAGTACAAGGGGCTGGAGTACCCGGGCAGCTCTAACCCTTCTATCTGCCAGACTGCCACCATGTGATTACTACCATTAAACCCTGTTTATTGTAAGGCCTGTCCTTTTTTAACACCGTTATGGTAAAGGACAAGCTCACAGCGTTTTTCCTCTTCCAGACTGTTTATCTTTGGGGATTTCAGTAACCAGGCATATCTGAATTATGGCTGTTTCATTTTGAGAGGTCCCGTTTTGTGAAATTATGTCTTAAATCCAGTGTGCCAAGCAATGGGCAGTTCTGCCTCTGGGCCATTTAGTGTTGCTTTGGACGACACCGCTTACAGCTGAGAATGTTGTTAGGGGTTTGGATTGATGCTCTTTGTAAAGTCAAGTGGACAACAAATGTGTTATTGACAGAGCGGGCCCATGCTGTCCAGCTGTTGGCTCTTTACAGAGTTGCTTCTATTTCGCAGTATCCACTCTTTTGTGTCTCAGATTGAATAGTGTTTTTTTGTGTGTTTTTAAGGACCTTTATGGGCCCTGCCCAGGTTGGTTTTGGCAGTGTACGTGGCACAACACACCAGATTTAATTTACTGGAAAAGGAAAGCAGAGGCTACAAACTAAATAATTCAGCCAGCATCCTCTTATTTTCTACTTGTAAATAAGGGAGGTAGGTAGCACAGAGGAGAGAAGAGATAGAAGAGAGGGCAGGTCTCCGATGAGGTTCTCTCTCTGCCTGGCCCTAACCCTCTAGGTGCCTGCTTTATCTATAAAAGCTCTTCCTTCGTTCCTGTCCCCCTAACCCCATACAATCTCACCTTCTCATGTCAGACCACAGCCCGGCCCAGAGTCAAGCCCTGGCCTCATTCAAACTCAGCTGGACTGGACTGGGCTGACCTGAGCCAGGCCTATGCCAAAGGCCCCCTGTTGACCCGCGGCACCATAAAGGCAGTAATTGAAGCCCTCGAGCATCTGCAGGCACCTGCCTAGTTTTATTTTTCATCACCCCCCCTGCTAACTTTTTATGCTCAGAATGAACATTTAATTTTTATTCTTGCTATAAAAGAGTGGAGAGGGGTATACAGCAGGAGGCTGGCAGCACTCTCACGTGGACAGAGGAGAACCAAAAGCCTCGTGGATGGAATCTCAAAGACTGGCTGAGGAAACAAGCAGCCAAAAGGAGGGGAGAGTACTGTGTTCTGAAGGAAAAAGGACTGAGCTACTGCACACTAATGGTTACAAATTAAAACTTTTAACTATTTACGTGGTTAAGGAAGATCCATGGCACTGTCTCTCTTCTGTTAGAGAGTGAGCCAACATCCTGGTCTAATGTCCATAGTTACCGCCAGTGCTAAGGTACAATCCTAGATCCTCGACATCCATGCATTAACCCCTCTGTTTGGGAGTCATAATGTCGGCCTAGTGAGGTCATCAAGCAGGCAAATCAATGCTGACACCTACAGTATGTGCTGTAGAGCATGGACCCTATTGATTACTTGCCAATCCCCTGTGTGAGGCACTGATTGGACACATCAATATTAAACAAACCCTAGAATCATATGATTAATGGTCCCTAGGAGCTGTTCCAGGTTGACCTCTGCACCTAAACCGTTACACCGGAGAGCTAAAGGTGGAATATGGCAGAGCGGCCAGTCATAGTGCCCGAGAAATGTTATATGGCGCGTGGAAGAAGTTGTCCATGTGAGCAAGACCTAGGCTATATAGCTTATGTGAGGGTTCGCTGAAGCAAAACTCAAACACCACATTTGTGTTCTTTGAAGACCTTGCAGTAAGACTTTTGGATCGATCCCATCCGATCTGACAGTGCAGAATGGATCACCTTCGCAGACAGTGCTGTGCTGTGGCTATTCCTCCAACAAACCTCTCTTACGTGCCAACAGATTTGAATAGTTGGGCCTCTGCTCTTTAATTGTGATCTCCAGCCTGTTAAACAAATGATTGATGGCTTGGCTTAACTGAGGGAAGAAAATCAATTTGCCTATCACAAGGTCTTCATTAGTTTGCCTTGAGCCTTTTTCCAATAATGAATAAAAAGGTCAAGCCAACAAATAAATGTGTCTGCTGAGTTTGAACAGAACACTCCCTCTTCAATTATAGTGCTTTCCGGACCTCATTCTAAAGATGCGTGTAAGTAACACCTTTCAATTCAAATTTCTCTGCCACATTACTAGTGGTTTTTGCCAGGACACTCAGATAATAATTTTAGTTCGATAGCATGTTTATGTTGCCAATATCTATACTCCAGCGGCTGTTTGACCCAATTAAGAACAGGCGCTTACTGAGGTGCGAGTTTATGGATTTTCCTTTTCAATTTCATCTTTCCCTGTACACAATTAGTTTCTATTGATTGGTTTAATATGGTGTTCCTCTGTAGCCTAGTTAACTGTGTTAAACAACCCTATCTACCTATCACACTGTTGGTGGTCTAATGGATTTACCCCTGTGATTCTTTACCCTCGATTTTGTAGTGATCACAGGATGTGTGAGATAAGCAAGATAGATTTTCATCTTCATAGCAAATGCTTTAAGCCTACACACGACATTGTTGCTGCTCTGCTTTGAGGGTGACAAGACAACATATTGCAGTGATATCCACACCCTCAGGTCACTGGCTACAGCTGCATGAGGTAATGGGTGTAATGAGTCAAACTATTAAGAGAAAGGAATTATTCGCTACGACAATGTAGTCTACTATGCTCTGCAGATGAGAAAAATCTCCATGACCCTCTGAAAGCTGTGGCCACAGTTTAATAGCTACTGAGGGCAGACAATCATCAGTGTGGTTTACCTGTTGTGGAATAATGGTCGGAGAAGGTGAATACTTGATCTGTCAGTCAATCATAGTGGCCCAATGATTCCTCTTCGCCTACCTCGTCTCAAGCATCTCTCAGGCCACACTTCACAGAGATAGATCACACTTAAAGGAACAATGGCTCATTGATTTCCTGACCAATTTGTCTCATGTAAAGCCGGTTGGGAGAAGCCTGAGATTTACTGAAAAGCCATTGAGATGCCAGGGAGGAGAAGCTCACAGATTTGCACCACGTTTGGTCACGCCAACAATGGTGCCACTTTACGGAAGTGGGACTTAATGGCGCATAAACAGAAGCAACAATGAATTCACCTTAATGCCTTAAAAATTAGTTATTGTAATATCATAGTTGCTTGAATATTGCAAAATATCGTTTGGGTCTTTGCATAACCGGCCGTCATTGGGAGTCGCATAGGGCGTCGCACAATTGGCCCAGTGTCGTCCGGATTAGGGGAGTGTTTAGCTGGGGGGGTCTTTTCTTGGCTCACTGTGCTCTAGCAACTCCTTGTGGCGGGCTGGACGCCTGCAGGCTGGTCATCAGGTGAACGGTGTTTCCTCCGACCCATTGGTGCGGCTGGCTTCTGGTTTAAGAGAGTGGTTGCCACCACTGTGCACTGTCAAAGCTGTTAAATTAAAGGTCTGCAAACAAGCACACACACACACGGCCGCAATGTGTTTACAATAGCACATTGTTAATAAGCCATTATTTGTTAGGCCGACTGGAAAAACGTCTGTGGGAGCATTTGAAATAAGATCGGGATCAAACAAGCAGGATCCAACATTCTCCTCGACATGCATCCATCCCAGAGGCAGGGAAGAAAGGATGATAACCCTGCTGCTTCTGTCTGCCAACTAGCCACATCGAAGAGTTTGCTCCTGATTCATTGTAGCTAGTCAAAATACAAAATAATAATCAAGCATTTTGTCTACATTAATGCCAGTTTGGAAACTGGAAGAAGGCTGTCTCCCTACTACATTAACTTCGGTTTGCGTCTTTGATACACATGTTATTAGAAACTTCTGGGGTAGCTAGCTAGCTAGCTTTAGCTTGGTACCAAGCTGGCACCATTGCAAACAGCCTGAAAACAATAACAAGAAACTGCAATTATTTTCAATGATTTAGGAATCCGTGTGACTATATTAGCTAGGCAGCCACTTGTTTTCTTCCTATTGAAATCGAACCTCAGTTCGTGGAAATAACTAGCTAGATAGATAACAAGCTAGCCAGCTACCTAGCCCTGTTGCCCAAAGCTAACATTATAAGCAGCTAGCTAGCTTCATCTGGGGTGGCAGGTAGCTTTGGGCCAGTAACCGAAAGGTTGCTGGATCGAATCTCCGAGCTGACAAGGTAAAAATCTGTTGTCCTGCCGCTGAACAAGGCCCCTGAACAACAAGACTGTTCCCCTGTAGGCCATCATTATAAATAAGAATTTGACTTATCTAGTTAAATTAAAGAAAATAAAAAATGTAATCTTGCTAGTGAGCTTGAACAAGGCCCCTGAACAACAAGACTGTTCCCCTGTAGGCCATCATTATAAATAAGAATTTGACTTACCTAGTTAAATTTAAAGAAAATAAAAAATGTAATCTAGCTAGTGAGCTTGACTGGGTCCAACCAAATACGAAAACTGTTTTTATAAATTAGGGGTATTTTAGATGATGACACCTAGCTAGATAGGTCGCTAGCTAATATAGATACTGAAACAGATTGTCGTTTTGCTATGTTTTGGGGGAGAACATTGTTCGCGTCCATCAGCAAGTCCCTGAGCTTGGGAAAGTGTGTGTCTGCCTCATGTGGCAGCGGCAGGTGCGCGAGACAACTTCACCAGCATCATTGCATACGTATCATCATTGCATACACCATCATTTTTTCATTATGTTTCGTGGGTTAATGCGCACACTGTTTTGCGAATCTTATTAGACTTTGGAGTAAAAACATATTTCCTCATTACAGGAAACCAGTGTTTTTTAAGTGTCTTGTTTTGCAGGATCGATCATCGTATATGTTAACTGTATTATTTTCCTGTGATACTTTTGAGAAATGAGAGCTACAGTAATTTGGAGTAGGGGAATCAGAGATATTAGTTGGCCCTTACATTTATGCACATGCAGTTTTGTATCTTATTTGGGGATTGCTCAATATCACAACATTGAAAATAATTGTTTTGGAGGAGTAAAAATACCCAATATTTTGGATTGTATTAGAATAAAGGCTTAGACGGGAGCTTAATTACCACTGTTAAGTGCATTATGCAAATAGAGATATGTTTATTTATGATGATGAGAGAAAACCAAATTATGGTTTTAGTGTGCAGATAGCATCTGACTAGGCGTGCACCTGAGTAACTCAATACAGCCAGTCCAGGACTTTACCATGTGTGAAAGATGCCATCATCGACCACAGCCAATTTACCCCACTGGCATGCAGCCACCCCTCTGCTTTCTTTCAGACCGCACGGCAAACATCCGTAACCCAACTCTGCCTCCCACTTTCAGCTGTGTGCCCATGATGTCCCAAGGGAGGCCACATTGGCAGCAGATGTGCAGTGTGTGTGTGTGTACGTGTTTGCGTGTGCCGGTTGGCCGTCTTGTGCCAAAGACCCACTTTAACTCCAGTACCAAGTGTTCCACCCACCCTTCACCCATCAATACCCCCGCTGAGCTGCACCTGTTAGTTTCCCCGGAGACCCACCAGGGAGGATTTCTTTTCAGCTTCTGTTTCACTACTGGATTTGTTGTCCTGTAATTTCCCAGTTCTCCCTGGGGACTTCGGCACTACATGCCTCCAGTTACAAATTACTCAATAGGATGCAAACAGGGTAATTAACTCGCAGATCTTTACACAGCAGTCAATGATTTGCCATCATCTGTATGTGGAAGGAAGGAAGGGGGACTCATTGCTTGCCTCTCCAGTGAACACGTTGGCGTAATGACAAGCCGCTGTAACAGTGGCTACGTCCGTGGGGAATGCTGAAATGGATACAGTGGCTCATTGTGCTGCGTTGGGTCTACGCCACTGCCATTGATGTCAGCCATTGATAAGCTTGTATGCCACTTCAATCATTTCACAATATATTGCAGTGAAACCCTAGACAACTTCTCTTTAGCTTTGTGTCCATGTCTACCTTCGATTATGGAAAACAATAAAAATGTCCTATTCACCCCGAAATCTAACTAAAACACAGACTCTGAGTTCGAGTCTGGTTCCCCATCTCTTTGTCAGTCAGATGAGACAGCCTATTTGATCAGTGCTGGGGATAATCTAGGACAGGTATTTGATCTGTGCTGGGAGATGATGTAGGTTACTGCCCCCCTCTGTTCTCATTTTAATGTAATGGAACATTTTAAGGGTGGCAAAGGTAGTAATCATGTTAGATAAAGGATATCATCCTCCCCCTGTCCTCTGCATTGATTTCTGATAGTGGTTTAGTGAGAGAGCTATAATAATGATAAGACTGAGCTTGCTGTGATGTCACACCTCATTGTAAGGAGGAGGACATCCAATAGGCCCTTACTGTACATATTGTGGAGGTTTTCTCAGTTTCTCAGTATTATGTATGACACACAGACAGACACCTGTGTAGACAGAGTGATGCATCTCTTTGTGTAATGTGCGAAATGGGTGGACTAGCCTACATTCTTGTAAATACCTGGCTATGAATAGCCTCTGACTTTTTGAACGGAGTTGTTACAGTAGCATTCCTCTGCAGAGTTGGACCTGGGATGGACTGTGTGTATGAGACCGTCTGCTCAGAGCTCATGGAGCGATCTGAGCAGCACACCAAAGAGGAAGGCTGAGAGAGAGAGATAATTAGAGCTCCTTACAGAGCCCCCTGCCAGCCAGTCCCTTTGGAGATCCCTCCGGTTTTCATTTGCACAAAACGAGGAGCTGATTTAAAAAATATATTTGTGTTCTAATTAGTTCTCTCCCATTGTACAAACCTCTCATTTCGTCCCACATCGAAGATAAAAGAAAAAATGTGGGATGAAACAATACGGAGCATTTTAGTCTCTGTGTTGGACACTGAATTGTCCTGATGGGCTGATGCCAGATTGCGTCATTGGTTGGAGCTTATTTAAAATGGTAATCTGGTTGACAGTGGAGAGCAGATCAAAGAGAGGTCTCTCCAGTGACTGCTGTTACCCTCGCATAACATTTTCTAATTGATTTGCTTCATGGTTAGGCCTCTAGCCCTTTTATGGACTAGATGCATAGTCTCTAATTTAAGATACTCTTTGAAGAGGTAGGCTTTCGGATGTTTTCGGGAGATGGGCAGGTCCTAGTTTCAGGGAGAAGCTGGTTCCACCATTGGGGTGCAGGGCAGAGAGGAGCTTTGACTGGGCTGAGCGGGAGTTGCCCTCCCATCGGGGTGGGAGGGCCAAGAGACCAGAGGTGGAAGAACGGAGTCCTCGGGTTGGGGTATAGGGTTTGAGCCATAGCTTAATGGTAGGGAGGGGCACTCCCTGTTGGTGTACTCTGTAGGCAAGTACCATGGTCTTGTAGTAAATGCGAGCTTCGACTGGAAGCCAGAGGGAAGAAAAGTAGTTGAGTGTCATCCGCATAGCAATGATAGGAGAGGATGTGAGGATATGACAGAGCCAAGTGACTTGGTGTATAGAGAGATGAGGAGAGGGCCTAGAACCAAACCCTGAGGGACACCAGTAGTGATGTGGTGCAGACACAGATCCTCTCCACATCTTCTGGTAGGAGCGACCTGTCAGGTAGGATGCAACCCAAGAGTGTGTAGACCCTGAGAGGGTGGAGAGGAGGATCTGATCGTGTCAAAGGCAGCAGATGGATCTAAGAGGATGAGTGCACACACAGACACAGTCACTGAAAACACACAGACATGCATACTCAACACTGAGCTGATGTACAGGTGGGTGAGGTGTGTTGGTTTTCTGCAGGTCAGATTTGTTGATGTCCTACACCTGTATGGCTTTGTTCACTACCTCCTTAAATTAGAGTAGGCGTTACTGTTAGTTATAGTGGACGGGTTGTTTTCCCATCTTTCAGTGTTCCGCTCTCTCTGAACGTTCTTGAATTTACTGTAAACACAGCGGAAACTCTTTCAGCACAATTGATCTTCCTCTAGTTTCCAGGTACAGTCGTTCAACCATTGTGTTTTTTTCCGCAAATGCGCTTTTGTTAAATCATCCCCCAGTGTTGCATCAATTATATGCAACGCTAGATAAACTAGTAATATCATCAACCATGTGTAGTTATAACTAGTGATTTATGATTGATTGATTGTTTTTTATAAGATAAGTTTGGCTTACTGCATTCACGTAACAGGCAGGCTCCTCGTGGAGTGCAATGAGAGGCAGGTGATTAGAGCATTGGACTAGTTAACTGTAAGGTTGCAAGATTGGATCCCCCGAGCTGACAAGGTGAAAATCTGTCGTTCGGCCCCTGAACAAGGTAGTTAACCCACCGTTCCTAGGCCGTCATTGAAAATAAGAATGTGTTCTTAACTGACTTGCCGAGTTAAATAAAGGTATAAAAAATAATATACCCCCATAAATAAAAAATATTTTTTTCTTCCCCGATTGTTATGAAAACTTGAAATCGGCCCTAATTAATCGGCCATTCCAATTAATGGGTCAACCTCTATTGTCCAGTCATGTGATCCAGTGCTGCAAGGAAAGACCTAGTTAAGCTGCAGTTTTGCTCTTCATTGTAATCAGAGGGCTGAAATAAATACTATGCTGCCAGTCTCTCTTGGCTAAGATTTGAGGAGAGACTGACTGCATCACTTCTTCTTTTTATAAGAAACAATGTGTTGAAAATCCCAAATTGTTTGCATAGTCAACTTACACACAGCTCTGACATACACACACTTATCCAACCAGACATGCCATCAGGGGTCTTTTCATAGTCCCCAAATCCAGAACAAATTCAAGAAAACCTATAGTATTATATAGAGCCCTTATTACATGGAACTTCCTTCCATCTCATATTGCTCAAATAAACATCAAACCTGTTTTGTTTTTTAAACAACTCGCGGCACAACGCCTCTCCCCTATTTGACCTAGATAGTTTGTGTGTATGCATTGATATGTAGGCTACGTGTGCCTTTTTAAAAATGTATGTATTTCTGTCCTTGAGCTGTTCTTGCCTAATGATGTTCTGTATTATGTCATTCTGTATGTTCCATGGTTTGTGTGGACCCCAGGAAGAGGAGCTGCTGCTTTTGCAACAGCTATTGGGGATCCTAATAAAAATTATGTTTTCCGTGCTGTGCTTTTCTTTCCCACCAACACTAGGCCTCAGTGTCTTATTTGCTTGTCGATGTGGGTGCATCAGGGAGTCGCCACCTTGACCAGTGTGACAGGCGATGCATGAGGGATAACTGCAATATGTCGTGTACACATCCCTCCACGTCCCTCTTTTTTGTGTTTGTTTTTCTCCAGTGGCCAGTAGAGAGAGTTTGTGCTACTCTGCAGAATAATAAACGGATGTGTGGCGTATTTGTGTGCTGTATCTGTATTTATCATTTGTCATGTTCTACAAAGGGCTTTTTTTGTTTGTTTTTCCTGTTTATTCCTTCAGTGCATTCTGCTGTCTTGCTGTGGGTCAGTAGTGTTGACGGGCTATAAAGAGATCATGGCAGAGAGATGATGGATGTAGAACAGAGAGAGAACAGGTCATTTCCGTGTAAAAGGACCAATGAGCACCAACGTGAATTTCATAGGAGCATATCAAATTGGGAGTGAAATGTATATATTTGTTTAATTAAGGCATGTATACATTTGAACCATTTCTACTCAAAAAAATTGGAATAATCAAAGGCTTTGATTTCTTGTCAAACAGATGGAAACATTAGAAAACATCTACCAGAAAGTCTTAAATGTTATTAAAAATACATCAAAAAACAAGGATGTTGAAGTAAAGCCCCCTGCCAACTAATATCAATACTTCTATTTATAGTAGTTTTGGAGAGAAAAGTTTAAGAAACAATGCCTTGTGCTTTAATTTCTCTCCCCCGTGAGGAGGGAGGACAATGAAAGTTCACAGAAGTAAAGGTAGACCTATCAATTGGTTATAAGGTTTTTACTGATATCATTTTTTAAAATGAATTATTTAGTGATTTAAAACTCAATTCCGTTACCAAATCGTCTACAAAGAGAAATCATAGTAGTCTCACCACTGTTGGGTTCACAAGTTTGGACATCACTCCACAGTAAAGAAAGTAGAGTATAGTTCAGTACTGTACAGTAGGGTTTAGTACAGCAGTGTACAGTGACATTTTTGCCAAACAAGCTCTAGTTTGGTGGACTCTGGTACATTCTAATGCTAGATAGTATTTTCAACCAGCAACTATCAGGAAATATCACTGATCAAATTTTCACACTTTCATCAGCTGTTGTACAATATGATATAAAACACAGACAAAACTTAATTTTGATTGGACTGAGCCTTTAAAGAATACTTTGAGTCTTCTGACTTCCACGTGCTTCAAACTTTCTTTTAAGAGGCATTTTCTCAGCTATCTGCAATACAGGTATGATTGAAGAATGAAGCAGGTGTTAAACATGTACTTTGCTACACAAAAAGCAACAGTTGATTACTCCATTGGCTACACTTTGATTAAATCAGTAGACCTATAGGAATATATTTGAAAATACCACATACTTATCATTAGCTTTTAAAACAATTCAATCTGTTTTCTTTTATCTTATTTTGGACAAGAGTGAGGCTCTCTCTCCACTAGTCAACCCGTTCCTTCTGTGAGGGGGATTCACCATCTTCGTTGAATGTTTATATCATTTATCTGCTGACATTCACTGAAAGCCTACCATTGTGCAAGTAAGGAAGCCAAATGAACAACTCTTAATGATGCAATTCAGTAGGCTCCTGACATATCACTCACTTTAACATCACTCTCTGGCATATCCTGATGGACTTCATATCGAAAATACAAATGAGATCTTTAGCTTACTTGTCCCGATGCGATACCATGGACATATAACTACATTGTATGATTTATGAATGGCAAGGATATATGAGATACATTATTCAGTCAGTTCGACACCTTTTTTAAACTAGTCAAGCTTTTGTACCTAAAGGGTTCATAAAATGCTAAATAATCATTGGTATGACCATCTTAAAACAATGCCCGTGTTATATAATTTAGCAATGCAAATCATTTTCTATTCTATATTTTGCTTGTAACATTTGCATTCATTTTATGTCGTTTTTTGAGAAGATTAGAAAATAGGACGCTGCCCCTTTAAGACAGACGTTCCCAAAGAGATATCGACATGGCTACAGTAGACTGGCCAAGATGAACTCTAGATGTCTTTTTGTAGCTTTCTTTGTGTTGACTATAAACCATAGCCAGCATATTGCTAGCATGTTCACTATTGAACGTTTACATTTGCAAATCACTTTACCTAAAATAAATAAGCTCAGCGAGTAGATTGATGGGTGATGATTGATGCCAGCTTGCGTGTGATGTGTGACGGCATCAGCTCATGTAATGCTCGAGAAGAGAGTGGCCAATCATATTGCTCAAATACAAATAGCATGAAATGTGCACGTTTAGTCTTCATTGATTTTCAATGGTAGACTGCGACAGAGCAGGTAAATCTGGAACTGGAATGCAAAAATGGGGTGAAAGTTACGAGATCCACAGGCCGGACTGACATGTTTTTACTGGCCCCTTAATGTCAGACCCTGCATGCCAAAGAAAATAAATGAACACAATAGATGGATTTCAACTCATCATTACCAGATTATATGGGACATATGCACATTCATTCTCTCTCCCTCAGCGCAAGTACATTTGACACAAGATACCACACCCAGGCACCAAGAGACGGGACAGACGGCAGTGTTTCCCTGTCATCGCTCACTCTGTGACTGACAGGCGACTGTCCTATCAATAGATGCTAGAAGATGCATAGCATTCATTTTAGCGGAAGAGGGCTCAGCAGACTCTTTTCTGACGGGCAAATTGAAAAGTAGCCTAGTTAATTTAAGTGGAAAACATACCCAGCTGAAAATGAGTCTTACAGCCGGCGCTAGTGGAAAACACTGATACAGTAAAGGATAGTAGAGTACAGTACACAATAGAGCACACTAGAGTTGAGTACTCTATAATGTACTCTACTGTACCTAAATATATTGAATCGAACTCTATTGTACTGAGCTCTACTGTGCTCTACTTTGAGATTCAAACTTGTGAAACACAGATGTCTATGATTGGTTCAGATTTGGTCTGGACCAACCAAATTTGGTCTTGTTTGAAGGCAGAGCTCATTTAAAATAATAGCCAGTGTGTAGAATAATTCTCAAATATGCAAATGTATACCTTTTTGTGTACCCATTTAGGATACATCACCATGAAGAGAATGACATTCATATCCTTAATTATGCATTTCTGTGTAGTACAGATCAGGGACAAGAGGTCGACCGATTAACCGGAATGGCCGATTAATTGGGGACGATTTCAAGTTTCAAGTTAACAATCGGAAATTGGTATTTTTGGACAACGATTTGGCCCCCCAAAATGTTTTGTTTTATTTTTTTCAACACATTTATTTAATTAGGCAAGTCAGTTAAGAACACATTCTTATATTCAATGATGGCCTAGGAACGGTGGGTTAACTGCCTTGTTCAGGGGCAGATGACAGAATTTTACCTTGTCAGTTCGGGATTCAATTTTGCAACCTTACAGTTAACTAGTCCAACGCTCTAACTATATTGCACTCCACGAGGAGCCTGCCTGTTACGCGAATGCAGTAAGAAGCCAAGGTAAGTTGCTAGCTAGCATTAAACTTATCTTATAAAAAAACAATCAATTGATCAATCATAATCACTAGTTAACTACACATGGTTGATGATATTACTAGTTTATCTAGCGTGTCCTGCGTTGCATATAATCGATGCGGTGGGCATTCACGCTAAAGGATTGTCGTTGCTCCAACGTGTACCTAACCATAAATATCCAAGCCTTTCTTAAAAGCAATACACTGAAGTATATATTTTTAAACCTGCATATTTAGCTAAAATAAAACCAGGTTAGCAGGCAATATTAACCAGGTGAAATTGTGTCACTTCTCTTGCATTCATTGCACGCAGAGTCAGGGTATATGCAACAGTTTGGGCCGCCTGGCTCGTTGCTGTCACGGCCTGGTCTAAGTATTTTGTGTCTTCTTTATCTATTTAGTCAGGCCAGGGTGTGACATGGTTTTTGTATGTGGTGTGTTTTGTCTTGGGGTTTTTTCATGTGTATTGGGATGGTAGTTTAGTGGGGTGTTCTAGGTGAATCTATGGCTGTCTGAAGTGGTTCTCAATCAGAGGCAGGTGTTGATCGTTTGTCTCTGATTGGGAACCATATTTAGGCAGCCATATTCTTTGAATGTTTGGTGGGTGATTGTCCTTATTGTCCTTATGTCCTTTTGTCCTTGTTCTGTGTTAGTTTACACCAGTATAGGCTGTTTCGGTTTTCGTTACGTTTTGTTGTTTTTGTAATTGATTCGTGTTTACTTTTGTTTATTAAACATGGATCGCAATCTACACGTCGCATTTTGGTCCGACTCTCCTTTGCACATAGAAAACCCTAACAGAATCACCCACCACAACAGGACCAAGCGGCGTGGTGACAGGCAGCGGCAGCAGGAGCAACAAAGTTTGGAGTATACGACTTGGGAGGAAATAGACAGGTGGGCGGTCGATCCAGGGAGAGTGCCGGAGCCCGCCTGGGATTCGCTGGAGCAGTGCGAAAAGGGTTATAGGAGAATGGAGTTGGAGAGACAAGCACGGCGGCGCGGAAGGAAGCCGGAGAGTCAGCCCAAAAATTTCTTGGGGGGGGGGGGCTCAGGGAGAGTGTGGCAGAGTCAGGAATCAGACATGAACTCCCCCTGTTTATCGTGAGGAGCCAAGGAGGAGACCAGAACCAGAGCCGGTGTTGGAGGTGAGCGAAGCAGAGACTGTGAAGGAGTTAATGGGGAAATTGGAGGAGAGAGTTATGAGGGAGTTGCTGTGTTGGTGCTTTAAGCATGGAATTCGCCCGACGGAGCGTGTTGGGGATTTGATGGCACCTGGGTCAGCGCTCCATACTCGTCCTGAGGTGCGTGTTAGTCGGCTGGTGAAGATGGTGCCAGCCTCACGCACCAGGCCTCCTGTGCACCTCCCTAGCATTGCACGTCCTGTGCCAGCCCTGCTCTCAAGATCTCCAGTACGCCTTCACGGTCTAGCCCATCCTGTGCCACCTCCACACACCAGCCCTCCGGTGGCAGCTCCCCGCACCAGGCTTCCTGTGCGTGTCCTCGGCCCAGTACCACCAGTGCCAGCACCACGCACCAGGCCTTCAGTGCACTTCGCCTCTTCAGCGCTATCAGAGCCTTCCTCCTCTCCTGCGCTGCCGGCGTCTCCCGCCTGTTTAGCGCTGCCAGAGCCTTCCTCCTCTCCAGCGCTGCCGGAGTCCCTCGCCCCCCCAGCGCTGCCGGAGTCCCTCGCCCCCCAGCACTGCCAGAGCCTTCCTCCTCTCCTGCGCTGCTGGAGTCTCCTGCCTCTTCAGCGCAGCCAGAGCTGCCAGCCTGCATGGAGCAGCCAGAGCTGCCAGTCTGCAAGAAGCCGCCAGAGCTGCCAGTCTGCAAGAAGCCGCCAGAGCTGCCAGTCTGCAAGCATCTGAGCAGCCAGAGCCGCCAGTCTGCATGGAGCAGCCAGAGCCGCCAGTCAGCATGGAGCAGCCAGAGCCGCCAGTCAGCATGGAGCAGCCAGAGCCGCCAGTCAGCATGGAGCAGCCAGAGCCGCCAGTCAGCATGGAGCAGCCAGAGCCGCCAGTCAGCATGGAGCAGCCAGAGCCGCCAGTCAGCATGGAGCAGCCAGAGCCGCCAGTCAGCATGGAGCAGCCAGAGCCGCCAGTCAGCATGGAGCAGCCAGAGCCGCCAGTCAGCATGGAGCAGCCAGATCCGCCAGTCAGCATGGAGCAGCCAGAGCCGCTCTTCAGCATGGAGCAGCCAGAGCCGCCAGTCAGCATGGAGCAGCCAGAGCCGCTAGTCAGCATGCAGCCAGAGCCGCTCAGTCAGCATGGAGCAGCCAGAGCCGCCAGTCAGCATGGAGCAGCCAGAGCCGCCAGTCAGCATGGAGCAGCCAGAGCCGCCAGTCAGCATGGAGCAGCCAGAGCCGCTCAGTCAGCATGGAGCAGCCAGAGCCGCCAGTCAGCATGGAGCAGCCAGTGGAGCAGCCAGAGCCGCCAGTCAGCATGGAGCAGCCAGAGCCGCCAGTCTGCCAGGATCCGCCAGTCAG
This sequence comes from Oncorhynchus masou masou, assembly GCF_036934945.1. Taxonomy (NCBI): domain Eukaryota; kingdom Metazoa; phylum Chordata; class Actinopteri; order Salmoniformes; family Salmonidae; genus Oncorhynchus; species Oncorhynchus masou. The sequence goes on along the minus strand of NC_088230.1, from coordinate 21,959,979 downwards.
CCAGACTCTTCCAGATCCGCCAGTCAGCCAGACTCTTCCAGATAAGCCAGTCAGCCAGACACTTCCAGATCCGCCAGTCAGCCAGGATCTTCCAGATCCGCCAGTCAGCCAGGATCTTCCAGATCCGCCAGTCAGCCAGTCTCTTCCAGATCCGCCAGTCTGCCAGGATCTGCCAGAGTCTAACTACCTGCCTGAGCTTTCTTTCAGTGCTAGCTTCCCCTCAGTCCCGAGCTGTCCCATCAGTCCCGAGCTTCCCCTTTGTCCCGGGCTTCCCCTCAGTCCCGAGCTTCCCCTTGTTTAGCTTCCCATCAGTCCCGAGCTTCCCCTTTTGTCCCGAGCTTCCCCTCAGTCCAGTGGGGTCCTGGGTGAGGACTACTTTGCCAGAATTTTATGTAAGGGTGACATATCTAAGGACGAGAGGAAAATGGACAAAGACTTATAGTGGGGTCTATGATTTGATATTTGATAGAGCCGCCACCGTGGACAGACGCACCCGGACCCTCCCCTATGGGTTTTGGTTGCGGCTGGGAACGCACCTTGGGGGGGGGGGTGATTCTGTCACGCCCTGGTCTAAGTATTTTGTGTTTTCTTTATCTATTTAGTCAGGCCAGGGTGTGACATGAGTTTTTGTATGTGGTGTGTTTTGTCTTGGGGTTTTTTCACATTTTACTTTTGTTTATTTAACATGGATCGCAATCTACACGCCGCATTTTGGTCCGACTCTCCTTTGCACATAGAAAACCGTAACAGTTGCAAACTAATTTGCCAGAATTTTACGTAAGTATGACATAACATTGAAGGTTGTACAATGTAACAACAATATTTAGACTTATAATTAAGTCTATGATTTGATATTTGATAGAGCAGTCTGACTGAGCGATGGTAGGCAGCATCAGGCTCGTAAGCATTCATTCAAACAGCACTTTCGTGCATTTTGCCTGCAGCTCTTCACAATGTTAGTGTGTGATGTCATAGCTGACACCCTATTCTTTCTGCAGACGTAGTTGAATCTTCATTGGGAGCAGATATTTTAGAGTTTTGGGAAAACGTGGACGCATAACTGAGGGAGATTTGACCAAAATGGTGTTGCCAAACTTTGCATCTGCACAGTTCTTCCAGTGTTTTTGTAACGTTTTCAGTGTAAATTGTTAAAAGTGGACCTTGTGCATAGAGTTGTATGGTTTATTAAACTTTGAAATCAGTCTTTTGTTTGGCACACATTTTAAGTGAAAAATCTGAGTCTCAGTGCCATTCCTTTATCGTGCAATTGCCCAGCACACACAGCAATGAAACACGGAATGCAATAAAATAGAGGGGAATAGCAGGTATAATTACATCAAAAGGATACCTGTACCATTCTGATCCACCACACTGGTGTGAATCCATCTCCATTGGGACACCATGCTTCATCTGAGGGCTTCTCTGAGACTCTCCTACAGGACACTTTCTGTTCTGTGTTTGATCAATTCTTCCACAATTAGATTATGTTTCCTTCAATTAGCCCGCATCTGTTGTTCCATAACAGCCTTGAATCAGTGTGTGCTTGAATGTGTGTCAAGGGAAAAACATGTTCATGCAGGGACTCTCTCACATTACAGCTTGCATAATGTAGCATATACAACACACACACAGAGCAGTGAAAGTGCCTACTCTTCATGATGTGAACAGATTGTGTGGTCTGTGTGTGGAGCAGGTGGGAGGCAGCAGAAGCAGTGCCATGCTGGGAATTGATTGAGGAATGGGATGAACAGCTTACTGCCTTCTAATCTGGTGAAGACTCTGGAAGGCTGTACAACCTGGCTAACTGGGATACATGATGATCCTGACAAGAGGCTGCAGTCTTGTTTACTAGACCCCAGAGTGAAAACAATGACACAGATATTGTTATTGTCTGTTGCTGAAGACTTGTGCTCCTGCAGACTGGTTTTAACTACACTAAGAGCATAGCTGACTATCAGGAGCTGTTGCTTCTTGGGCTAGTGAGTGAGAGAGACAAGCACAATGTTACGGCCAAGATGGCTGTCTTTGACTGCTATTTGTTCACTTAGTCTTATTACAGATGATAAGGACATTGATGGAAATGTGGCATTTTGTTTTAAAGGTGTTTATCTACCTGTGCAAGGTGCGCAAACAAAGAATGGATTTAATGGGGAGTGGTGCTAGGCTATGCTAATGCTATTCTCTACAACAATTCAGTTCCCAGCAGCCCCTAACATCATACACTGTGTAGTTGGGACTCCTTGTAGTTGTGGGCCACATTCTGCATGGCTCCCTGTGGTTGTGGGCCACATACTGCATGGCTCCCTGTGGTTGTGGGCCACATTCTGCATGGCTCCGTGTGGTTGTGGGCCACATACTGCATGGCTCCGTGTGGTTGTGGGCCACATTCTGCATGGCTCCGTGTGGTTGTGGGCCACATTCTGCATGGCTCCGTGTGGTTGTGGGCCACATACTGCATTGCTCCGTGTGGTTGTGGGCCACATTCTGCATGGCTCCCTGTGGTTGTGGGCCACATACGGCGTGGCTCCCTGTGGTTGTGGGCCACATTCTGCATGGCTCCCTGTGGTTGTGGGCCACATACTGCATGGCTCCCTGTGGTTGTGGGCCACATTCTGCATGGCTCCCTGTGGATGTGGGCCACATACGGCGTGGCTCCCTGTGGTTGTGGGCCACATTCTGCATGGCTCCCTGTGGTTGTGGGCCACATTCTGCATGGCTCCCTGTGGTTGTGGGCCACATTCTGCATGGCTCCCTGTGGTTGTGGGCCACATTCTGCATGGCTCCCTGTGGTTGTGGGCCACATACGGCATGGCTCCCTGTGAAGTTGTCAGGGGCTGGTGGGAATATTATGAATTAGTGATGCTGAGCGTAGTTGGTCCTGTGAGGCTCCTTGTGGGAATAGGTGATTCGTGCCAGGCTGATAGGATAAGGTACTGAATGTGCATGAGACGCTTGATATGAGGAAAATAGATTTTAGGGTGTGCTGCAGAAGTGCAGATCCATCATGAAACAGCAGTGAGACTTCCCTCCCTTTTAAAGTTTCACTAACCTGATCCTCCAGAGAAAATAGCCAGCTACAGTCATGTTGCCGATGATTTAGATTTCTATGCTTTGCTGCATTTACATAATGATGGCAGTGATTTCATCATATGCACGTTTAATGTTCAAAGAATAGGCTACACGTCCAGTGCTCTCAAGCAAGCAGTTCTTTGTGCTGTACTCCCATTAGCTATATCGCCTATCAGCAGCGCTCTCTGGACTGACTATATTGGCTTCCAAGTTGTATTCAAGTAGTCAAAGAAACAAAGGTCTACATTTGTCAACTCCAATAGTTCATATTAGCTTCAGCCAGGCAAAAAAAAGTTCTGCTAAGAGGATCTTCTCCAACTCGCCTGTCCTACAGCTGCTTGTCCTGAGCCCTGTGTTCTGTGCCTGCTGCCGGCACTGTCTGTCTCTGTCTATCTGGCTCTCGTCTCCTTCAGAAACATCCAAGGCACTGAGCCCCTACACTATAGAAATAGAATGAATAGAGTGGCTGTAGATTATTTTCAAAACGTCTAAATGAATAGAATGACAGTAAAGCAGTTATGCTATGTGTTCACTGAATAGTTATCTGAAATTCACTACAATTGTGTTTGATTTTTCACTTTGATGGCAAACTTTCTGTGCTGCTACCATTCACTCCCAGTCATTCCAACTGCAGAAGCTGGTCACTTGTTGAATAATGGCGGAAAGAGATATAGGATATTAGAATCCTGTATATTTTTAACCTGAACTCATGCCAGGAAGTAAAAGCAGGAAGTGTACCCTTCAATTTTTTGCTCTGATTTGTTGATTGAACTCAACTAACATTACAAAACATACATTCCATTGCATGAGCCACATCATTTGAATGAACATTCTACATTACCATGGCAATCCAGCATACCCCGACTTGATATTCACATAATAATAACACATTTCCCTCGACCTCTTTCCTATTGACCCCCATTGTAAAAGCTAGCTAGCACTCGCTTACTCACATGGCTGCTAGCACCATCATGAAAAGTGGCATGAGCCCTACAATGTTAAGCGTTTCTAAGTAGTGAGAACACTCAGGTGCAGGCAATGTTGAAAAGAAATGTTTAGACGTTGTACTTTTTTTAATGTAGTTTTGTCATTTACTAAAGCAAGCAGACAACAAGAAAATAGTGTTTGAAAAAGGCCAAGTATTTGCTGTAAGCCAATGGGGTAACCACAGGTTGTTTTCCCCACAGGCCTTGGCCGTGACGTTCTATCTAATACCGACTGGGACTATCAGTTGATAGAACACTCCAGAATACAATGGAAATTATTGCATCACAATACCAGGCAACTATTGTGAGTGTACCCGTGAGTTTACTAGTCAAATTGCCAGAGTTAGAGCTTCCAAGCCTGTTTTTAATTAATTATATTTGTTCGTTCTCCACATCATAGTTCTGCTTTCCTTCACACACTGCTCTGAGAGTCCTCAATATGGGATGAGGGGGGTGGTCTGACAGCAGGGAATAAGGGAAATGGAAATTTGGCAAACAGATGATTATTTCCCAGGTTCCCCAAACTAGCTGAATGTTCCAGGCTGGTCAGCAGAGAGAATAGAGCAGGGAAACGATGAGAGGAATGAGAGGAACATGATGATGAGAGGAACATGGAGGCTGCTAGGGGATGGAAACGGACATGAGGGCAGGAATAGTTTTTAATGATTAGGCTGAGCCCTTTGATTCCTTTGCCTTTTTGAATAGCCAGTTATGAGTCATGTGATTCACAGACTTTGTGGTTCTGTTGGTAGTTTCACTCTGCCCCATCCCTGTTTTGTCCTCACATGACCCCCTTGACTCTCCAACCAACCCTACAGTATGTAGGCCTATAGAAAATAAAGCACTCCCTTGGGGCTGTTTATGAATCAATAGACATCTGCCCTTGATCTGCTCTGCCCCCTCCCTACCGTCTTAGAAGGACAACACACTGAGGGAGGTTAATCCTCTTAACACACAGAAAAGCACACTATTCCCAGCTCCACTTTCAGGTCCCTTCTGACGGACTCTCCTGCATAGATCTAGCCTGGCTCAGTAGGTCAAAGAGTTGTCTCTGCTGCGTAAACACCCTCTGATCTGTGAGACCAAACACAGTCATTCAGAAGTCTCTCTGTCTCTTATCTCCTCAGAGCCCTGTATTTGAGCACAGGCATGTGTTACCTGACGACAAAGCTCTGCAATAGGGGTGGGCATTTGAAATGATTTCACTATTCCAATAATGTCATGCCATTTTTTTGGGATATCAGGTGAGTCGAAATTCAAAAGAATATAACAAATTGCTCTCGACTCTCTTGACCAATCAGATTGACGCAAATGCCGAGGGCAGTACAACAGCGGGCAGGCTGCTTTTCCCCGGGAGTTTTTGGCTAACGGCAACAGTGAAGCAGAATTTTGATTTAAGTTACAAAAACTTTTTCTGGTCAGAGTTTGGCATTGATCTGTGTCAGGTCCTCCTCTTGGTATGTGCCTGTAATAGCTATTTGAAGGGGGGGAAATGGCATACTGTTTGTTGGCAGGACTGACTGGAGGGCTAAATACTCAGCAGTAGCTCAACACACCTTTCATGTAACTATGTCACAAGGATCATTTAATTTAATTAAGACCAATGCTTTTTCATTGATAAAATAGGCCAAGAAAGAATACACTCACACACGTGTTTGAATACTAACGTCCGTTTGGATATTCAAATATTTTAATAACCGTGCCCATCCCCTACTCTGCACCCCCAGGGCACCTGTAGATGCCATATAGGAGAGCCCTAGTGATATGCCAGCATGATCTCTGCTGCACTGAGTTTGTTTGTTTCTCACTGCAAAAGATACATGTTCTCCCTCAACTCCAACACCCCCCCCTGAACACCCGCTGTCGCTGCGGTAATCACATCTGGGCTGTCACCTCATTCCAGTATTGCCGTGACGTCTTTGGACTAGACAATGCCGGCAGTAAACAATGGGAGAGCTTCTGCCACTGATCCGCCCGCCAACAGACAGCATGCAGAGAGCACGAGAGAGCCACGAATGACGAGATTACATTTTGACTCAAACGCTTGCATTAAACCCTGACTGGAAAAGCAATTACAGCCTTGTAAATCAGGGAGGCTGGCGCTCCTTCTGAGCAGGAGCAGAACTCTCTTGGCTGTGCCGGTTCCTGTGCCTCCAGTCAGACCACGCTGCGGGAAGACGAGGCTTTGTGCAGGAGGCTGAAAATAGAGCTGTCTGGATGGAGACAGGTAACCCACAGTGAACAAAACCTTTCCCATTAGGGAATAGTCCACCAGAACAGCCTGCTGCTTTCTATTGCAAACAAATCCTAGCACTACTGAATGAGAATCAATACAGCCCTGTGTTCAATGCCTCCCATCTCTCCACAGCTTCTAATTCAGTGGCTCTGACAAATGGCTCCGGCTCCCAGTCGCCTAGCTACTAGCTACACCAACCAACAGAACCGCTGGCTTGTTGCTGGCGTCCCCTCAGCAGGACCACTGTTGTCTAAGAGTAAGGTGCGAGCGCCGAGAGGCTACGAGGTAGTGGAGCCCAGAGTTTCGGGGTAAACTAAACCCCGGACTCATTGAGCCAAGATCTCTCTCTCTTCCTCTCTATGTGGGAGTCGATAAACTAATCTAATTTCCGAAGGAGACTGCTGGCTGGTATGGGGAGTCCACGCTGTGCTGTAAATTACTTCCTACCAGCATTCTCTACAGGCGGGCCCTTTGACAGAGGGATGAGAAGTTGTTCTGGGGCTGTTTGTTTAGGCCCAGGCGTAGTGGAGCTGGGTACATTTTATCAAGGGGAAAAAGGGTGAGAGGTGCCTTTCCATAAACAACACTATGAGCCCCTCAAAGTTTCTCCCACAATCTTAAGCCTATACAGTGGACTTTCCATGATGGACTGAGCCAAACACAGACTCACACTTAGGCTAAACTATTCTGACTGTGAAGGGTAGGTCCTCCTAATTCATGTCTTCTATCTGGCACGAACAATTTACTTTTTAACACTCAATTTCATTCCAATCTTTCCATCTTGGAGACTATAGCTTGTGCATTATCATCTCATCATTAGAAATGCCGGAGGTAACTGAGAGAGAACGCAGTGGTTGCTATGGTGTTCACATTGCAGGAAGAGCAGACATCATTAATAAACACTTCTGCCGTTGTGTTTGGTGTTCTTGTTATTCTTCGCTTGATTAAGTATCGCAGAAAGAAGTGTCAATCTCACAAAACTCTCCAGAAAATACTCATCTGTAGACCAATGAGTAATATCTCACGGCCCACTGCTCCGCTTACAAGGGACTGTATTGTTTCTGTCCCTTGCTTCTCTAAAGATTTGTCTCATAGGATATGGGGATAACAGGGATATCGTGGCTACCCTCATCCACTTAGATGGTTTTGCTAGTGATTTTCAATAGACAGCGTGCAGTTGATCCCATCTCCCTATGTGGATCTGAGCGGCTGAGATTCCTGGAGAAAACATTATTTTAATCTCTGTCTGGTCTCATCTTTTGCTCGAGGGGGATTTCCGCTTCAATCTGTCTCTCTGTATCAACTGGAGAGAATGGCAGCATATTTCTCTTTTTCTCCCTTCCAGCCTAATCCTCCCAACAACAAACTAGAGGACACACTGGTAGTCGCTACCATGCAGAGGAGAACTGAGATATGACTGTGCAGAGAGAGAATTAGGCACTAGCACTGTGTTGGGATGCATTGTTAGTGCAGCCGGGAAGCCCATTCCCTTCCAATTTATCACTTCAATAGCCCTAATTATTTCTGGCCTGTTATTTTCCCATATGCTATGCTAACTTCAAAAACTTAGTTGGACTGTGCTATAGCCAAATGCAGTAGTGTTGCGATTTAAAATGGTAAGCGTAATCTCAGACACTCAACAAAGTCAACTTTTATAGATTTAAGTGAGTAATATACCTTTTCATTCAGATTTGAAAACTTTGAAAAGCTGTCCTTGTTTTTAACAGCTTATCTGACTCCATCTGGGTTGAGTCACCAGGGAGAGAGAAGGAAAGGATTTATCCTGTAATCTCCAGGGTTTCTCGGCTATGATTCCATTGATTTTTAAGGAGGATTCGGCTTCTGTTATAGTGTCTGGGACCAAAATAGAAACTGTCAAAGTCACTGATTTGAAGAACAGCCTTGTGACGCATAAAGCTTGGCGTCATTATTCGTTTTGGAAATGTCAGAATTAATGTTGGATGCGCTATCTCTCGGGTTACACCAGGGTCACTGAAGACATCAAACTGAGACGTCTTATAGATGTTTCCTGTTTTAATGTCAAGGTTTATTAAATGATTGACAGACTTCGCTGCACAGTTAATATCTGTAGGCTAATCAACATGTTGTCCAACATAAAATAGCCTAAAGTCTCTTTAATCTCACAAATTGGCCTACACTCTTTATTTAACAAAACTGTCATACTTTGCTGGAAACCTGCCCACAATGACCAAAACACCCATAGGAAGTGAATCACCCTTCACAGATCTGCTTAGACCTCAACCTATTTCTCACCCTTGTCCCCCTTCCTCTCCCTTTGCCCACAGATGATGACATTTGCCTGGGACAGTTACAAGCGCTACGCCTGGGGATCTAATGAGCTGAGGCCTGTTTCCAAGCAAGGCCACTCCAGCAATCTGTTTGGTGAGTATCTGTCCCCAGGTCCCCTTCAATCCCCCAGAAGGCTGATTCATGCCCAACCCCACTGCCATTGACCTTGCCCCACAGATTAGGACCAAACTGGCAATTAGTCAAAGCTATCAATCAATAATCCTGTGGTGCCAGCCAGGCCAGGGAGAGGAGAGGGTACCTGGAGCATCGCTGAGTCTGTCTGGAGTCTTTACCAGTAGGGCTGGGAGGCTCCGATAAATAGATGATTTGTATTGTCTTCTCAAATTGTAATCTTGTTTTGTTAGTGGATGGTATCGCTGCTGCTGTAGACTTCTATTGAAGGTGTATCGCTGCTGCTGTAGACTTCTATTGAAGGTGTATCGCTGCTGCTGTAGACTTCTATTGAAGGTGTATCGCTGCTGCTGTAGACTTCTATTGAAGGTGTATCGCTGCTGCTGTAGACTTCTATTGAAGGTGTATCGCTGCTGCTGTAGACTTCTATTGAAGGTGTATCGCTGCTGCTGTAGACTTCTATTGAAGGTGTATCGCTGCTGCTGTAGACTTCTATTGAAGGTGTATCGCTGCTGCTGTAGACTTCTATTGAAGGTGTATCGCTGCTGCTGTAGACTTCTATTGAAGATGTATCGCTGCTGCTGTAGACTTCTATTGAAGATGTATCGTTGCTGCTGTAGACTTCTATTGAAGATGTATCGCTGCTGCTGTAGACTTCTATTGAAGATGTATCGCTGCTGCTGTAGACTTCTATTGAAGATGTGTTGCTGTAGACTTCTATTGAAGATGTATGGTTGATGGAAGAATTTCTCTCTACTTTTTCTGGCTGGTACAGAGGATTTCATCCTAAACACTTTGAGTAATAAACCCTTTGCTTTTACACATGAGAAACTTTTAGTAAACACCATCCTCTGTACTGGAGAAAGCTCTTAATACTCCCTATGCTTTGATATGTTTGCTAGAAGTATCTCTTGACTGATAGATCCAGATAGATGCACATTGTTCGGTAGTCTCTCTGTAGTCTCTGAGATTTGGTGTAGACAAAGGGGTGTGTGGGTGTGTGTGTTAATAAGTGTTGCTGCTTCCTGTCCCATGTGGGACATACTAGACTGTATCCCTCTGCATGACTCCTGGGGAAATGGAACGGTTGCAGTGTTCTTGTTTCTACACAAACATAAATAAACAACCCCCTCCTGTGTGGTTGGTATTACACTGCTTGGCTTGGACTACATAACGACCCCCCCCCCATATTGGGTTTTGTTAAAATGCTGTATTTGCTGAATGGAAGTAGAACAATGACAGGTATTTTTCCAAACCACTCAGCACAGCTGGTTCCTCTTACAGGTATTACAACCCCTTTGTTATAGCCATCACTATCGTTGATTTTCATTTGTGGAGTTAAATGAATACTCCATGTTCAAATGACCTCGCTTCCATTTTCAGTTTAAGGATAAATTATGCTTATCGTTCCACCACCCAGGTCTGTATGCAGTTGGTTGAGGTGGCCCATTCTGGATGGTATTTAACACCATTTCTGTTTAATTCACAAAGGTTAAACATAGTTAAACTTCAGCTTTAATATTTGACTTGAATTAAACGTGATCCATATCTAGTGTGTGCATTATGAACATTGATTTTTCCAGAAGAATTCAAAAAGTCAATAGGAAGGGAAAATGCACTTTAAGACCTATACTATCATTGCACTTTCTCTCCCCTCCCTCTCTTTGTGTGGTTTAATTCAACTTGAACAATGAGGATATTTGGTTGGGCTGTTGATAAAACGTCTTCACGGCTGTAAATGAGCTCTGGTGTGTGATTGGCTGTATGTGGGTGAGCTGTGCTGTGACAGTTGGGAGTAGAGTGATTACAGGATTTCAGATGGGCCAGAAAACCAGGCTGTCTCACAGAGGTGCTAAATAAGGTGTGGAGTCTGGTGTGGTGGAGAAGGAGAGCTCTCTGTCTCTCTGTCTGTCTCTGTGTTTGTGATGAACAGCTCTCCTCTCCCCCATCGATAACACCAGTCATTTCAGACACGGGCTACAATCTCACACAGAGTTTGCATTCTAATTAAAATGTCTCCCTAATACGCCATGAATGTTCTCCTTCCTCACTCATAACTTTCCATTAGGGACAGGAGTGTCATATAACCTTTTGCAAGCACTCACTTCTGGAAGTATGGTACCTCATTTAAAGGCCTAATACAAATTCCTCCTACTTCATCTTTTACTCTCTTGAAATATCTTTCAAACACTTTCATATTTAACTTAGAATTTCAATCACCCTTGTATAAATTCTATTTCATTATCAGGGATTTAAGATATGCAAATGCCTGTATGAGCGAAAGCTCTCTGAATCCAGAATGGCAGATTGCTTTCTCTGTTTTGGAGTATTTTTCAGGCCTTTCTCTTGCTAATCTAAAGCAAATATGTTTTACCTGAATGTTAGTTTATGTCTATCACGTTCTACAGGAGTACTGTACATTGCTTGCTCTCAAGAACCTGTCATTGGTATATTTTGATGCTAATGTATGATTTACGCACATTCAACATAGCATACCGCATGGAATTTAAAATGGAGTATGTCACACACTGAGTTTTGACGGCGATGTAAAGTCATTGCCATGGCATAATGCTTTTTCTGTACTCTATCATTGTATTTTGGGTCATCAGATCCATTGCTCTCTGCTTTTCAGAAAAGTAAACTTATTTGCAAGATTTCAGCTGAGAATGCTAATTTGTTTAGAAGGAAGCCTCATTAGCTTACTTCCACAGAACTGGAGTAGACGAAGGCAATTAGGTTGTGTTTTCAACCTCGCTTGCCAAGCCTATTGGTTTTTTCTTGGATATAAAGGAGAAGGCTACAACCCCTTTAAGGTGCCATTGATTGCCGCACCTTGAGCCCCAAAGCTTGACAACAGTACTCTTCTTCAAGCTGTTTATCACTAGGAAGAAAAAAGGTTTCCAACTATGGTCAAAGGTGACTGGAGAACCTGTGCCTGATGAAACATTCATGGCTTTGCAGCAATAAACTCTGCTTTCCCGTCATCACTTCTCTCCTCCTGCTGCCACTACAAGGCTTCAGGACAGGCAGAGAATTTATGTACCACGTTTGATTAACGCCCTTAATTTAGCCAGGGAAGCTGGAGTAATATATACTGACACTGGCATTTATTCCTGTCACCCACTCTCATAACGGTACACAGACGCTAGCGAAGGGGCGTCCCATGGTTCATAGCACAACACGGCCCAGCGGTGTTCCTTCTCTCCCCTGTCTGCTGCACTGCAGTCCTCTTGGCATCTGCAGCAGTGTGAGAGATCACACACGACAATCGTCGACCCTGACAGCCACCCAGCGCAAAGGCTATTATATCCAGGGGCCACGGTGAGAGGGAGCCATTTGTGACCCACAACCTTGGATTCGGTCCTATGTAGCAAAATGTGAAATGGTGTTTTTCATATTTGGATGAAAGTAGAGACTCGCTAGAAAATGGTATATGATACACTGCAGTTGAGGAACAGTGGAAATTCTGCTTTGAAAGTTGATAAACTAACCCCACTTTTGAGAAAATGACCTGTGAATGTTTTGGTATACCTACTGGTCAGCTCGTCTTTGTCCACACCCATGCAGTATCGTTCACACCCTCTTAAGCCTTCGCCTCAAATCAAATATCATTTTTCACAAAAGCCAAATACAACAGTAGACCTTACAGTGAAATGCTTACTTACAAGCCCTAACCAACAATGCAGTTAAAAAAAAAAAATGCCACAAAATAAGAATAGGAAATAAAAGTAGCAAATAATTAAAGAGCAGCAGTAAAATAACAATAGCTAGGCTATATACGGGGGGTACCGGTACAGAGTCAATGTGTGGGGGTACCGGTTAGTCGAGGTAATTGAGTAAATATGTACATGTAGGTAGGAGTTATTAAAGTCACTATACATCGATAATAACCGAGAGTAGCAGCAGCCATTCGATTAGATGTTCAGGAGTCTTATGGCTTGGGGGTAGAAGTTGTTTAAAAGCCTCTTGGAGTTAGACTTTGCGCTCCCGTACCACTTGCCATGCAGTAGCAGAGAGAACATGGCTCGGGTGGCTGGAGTCTTCGACAATTTTTAGGGCCTTCCTCTGACACCACCTGGTATAGAGGTCCTGGATGGCAGGAAGCTTGGCCCCAGTGATGTACTGAGCCGTACGCATTACCCTTTGTAGTGCCATGCGGTCAGAGGCCGAGCAGTTGCCATACCAGGTGGTGATGCAACCGGTATGTAATCAATGGTGCAGCCATAGAACCTTTTGTTGTTCTGAGTACCCATGCCAAATCTTTTCAGTCTCCTGAGGGGGAATAGGTTTTGTTGTGGCTGCTTCACGGCTGCCTTGGTGTGCTTAGACCATGTTAGTTTGTTGGTGATGTGGACACCAAGGAACGTGAAGCTCTCCACCTGCTCCACTACAGCCCCGTTGATGAGAATGGGGACGTGCTCGGTTCTCCTTTCCCTGTAGTCCACAATCATCTCATTTGTCTTTATCACGTTGAGGGAGAAGTTGTTGTCCTGGTACCACACAGCCAGGTCTCTGACCTCCATATAGGCTGTCTCGTTGTTGTTGGTGATTAGGCTTACCGCTATTGTCATTGGCACACTTAATGATGGTGTTGGAGTCGTGCCTGGCCGTGCAGTCATGAATGAACAGTGAGTATAGGAGGGGACAGAGCACACACCCCTGTGGGGCCCCTGTGTTGAGCATCAGCATGGCGGATGTGTTGTTACCTACCCTTACCACCTGGGGGGGGTGGTCCATCAGGAAGTCCAGGATCCAGTTGCAGAGGGAGGTGTTTAGTCCAAGGGTCCTTAGCTTATTGATGAGCTTTGAGGGCACTATGATGTTGAACCCTGAGCTGTAGTCAAATGAATAGCATTCTCACATAGGTGTTCCTTTTGTCCAGGTGGGAAAGGGCTGTGTGGAGTGCAATAGAGATTGCATCATCTGTGGATCTGTTTGGGCGGTATGCAAATTGGAGTGGGTCTAGGGTTTCTGGGATAATGGTGTGGATGTGAGCCATGACCAGCCTTTCAAAGCTTCATGGCTACAGACGTGAGTGCTACGGGTCGGTAATCATGTAGGAAGGTTACCTTAGTGTTCTTGGGCACAGGAACTATGGTGGTCTGCTTGAAACATGTTGGTTTTACAGACTCAGACAGGGAGAGGTTGAAAATGTCAGTGAAGACACTTGTCAGTTGGTCAGCACATGCTCGGGAGACACGTCCTGGTAATCCGTCTGCGGCCTTGTGAATGTTGACCTGTTTAAAGGTCTTACTCACAGCGGCTGCGGAGAGCCCACACATCTCTTTAAGGATTCACATGTGAGGTCATGTGCTCAACAGAGTGAATAAGGTAGTGTAGAAAACAATCAAAGATTTCAAGACTAAAAGTGGTGACCGTAGTAGTTGGCCTATATCCTAATCTGACTTTGGTGCAGGTCATGTTGTTCTTCACATTACTGTCTCTTGTAAACACACACTATATCAAATAAAATATTTTTTTTATTTGTCACATGCACAGGATGCAGAAGGTGTAAACGGTACTGTGAAATGGATACTTGCGTAGTTGAGTCTTTTTGTTTAGCCATGTAGCTATATAGCTCGCTAGCTAGCTAAACAATGAACCAAAATCCCAACTTTAATGCCACGTTCAAAACAACTGGGAAATCTCCTACTAGGGAAAATGGATTTGTATGGTCATCCAACTCTTTCTAGAGCTCCAACTTTCCGACCTGAAGATCAACTAGGTTCAATGTTAGCTAGTTAGCAATGCAAATGGTTTCTGAGATACAAATAATATTACTACACAGATCATACACGTAATGTTACCTAGTGAGCCAGCCAGTTAACGTTAGCTTGCTTTAACTCACAATGAGAATGACTTTCTGACATAGGGCCTCCAGAGTGGCGCAGCAGTCTACGGCACTGCATCGCAGTGTTTGAGGCATCAGTACGGCCCTGGGTTTATGTTTCCCCCAACACATTGATGCTTCTGGGTTAAGCAAGCAGTGTGTCAAGAAGCAGTGCGGCTTGGCAGGGTCGTGTTTCAGAGGATGCATGGCTCTCGACCTTCACCTCTCCCGAGTCCGTAGGAGAGTTGCAGCAATGGGACAAGACTGTAACTACCAATTTGATATCACGATAAAGGGGTAAAAGTACAAAAACTATATAATATCGGAAAATATAGCTAGGCTCTTACCCATATACATGGATGAACGCTTCTCCCTCTGTCATGGATGCTATATAATATATAATAAATAATTCATTGCTGCACAGTATAGGTACCGTTGTCAAAAACTGACTGCACATGCGAGCGGTTTCATGTGACAGAGATGAAAATATCTGTAAAAAATGTTTGAAGGAGAGGAGATCTAAAGATGCAACAACTAGCATGGGTTGCTAATATGACTAGGATGCTGCCTTTGGCTACTGGACAATGAAAGAAAGTTGATTTGAAAACCAATAGAACATGAGAGAAATAGGCTACTGGTTTCAATGGCATATGGAAGTCTATATAAAAGAATTGCCTCTACGTTTCAGATAGTCATACTTTACTTTAAAGCGAGGTAAGACATGCCTCATAATAAGAAGTAAAATTTCAGGTTTCAAACAAGTATATTTTCAAAATTAATACAGTCTCCAGCTCATTGCAAAGTGGTATATGACCCGCTGTAGCTTGCTTACCATTGCCTGTATGTTCTTGAATGGAGAATGGGAAGCACGCTTCAATTTTCCAGGACATCAACACTTTTTAACACACAATTGTATTTAGAATCGTTATGCAATGATTGGGTTTCTAAAAGCACGTTTCACTCACAGGAGGTTAGTGGCACCTTAATTGGGATAACAGGCTCCTGGTAATGGCCTGAGTGTAATGGGTGGAATGCTATCAAATACATCAAACACATGGTTTGCATCTGTTTGATGTCATTCCATTTCCTCGGTTCCAGACATTATTGTGAGCCGTTTTCCCCTCAGCAGCCTCCACTGATTTCACTCCAGCAGAAATGAAGGAGCAGTTTGAGAAGCTGTAGCAGCAGCTCTCGTGCTGCCTGACAGATTTCCCTCTTATATTCGTTGTATCTGTATGCTGTGCACGTGTGATAAACATAACGACTAACAAAAATACACACGCGCCAATTTAATTCCACTAAATTACACAAATGGACCTATTGACTGATAATCATCAGCAGTCAAATGTATTTCTAAAAACCATTATTTTGCAATGGGATTTTATTTCTTATCCCGGACAATTGGCCACGGCAGTTTTATCGGCTTTAAAAATGAATATCGGGCAAAAGTCAGCTATTTCCGGTTAACAGAAGCCCTGACACACAAAAATACATGCACACAGATACTACCAACACCATCCCGAGCCAAGGATAAATTCAGTCGGCCTCCTATTAATCAAGAAATGACAGAGCTTTGCATTATTAATCTATGGGAGTGCTTGGTTAATGGAACCTGAGGTATGCATAAGACATGGCCAGACATCTGCTCTGTGTCTGGCTCTGTTACTGGGGAAGATGGAGACAAGGCCGCGGCATTGATCAGTCCGATGCATGGCTTATGGCTGCTCCGCCAGCTGGAGACGGGGACAGGAACCAGGTGAGCAGACACACCCCCTGCCCCGACCTGCAGGATGTCAGCCTGGTCACAGAGGAAGCCAACCCACCCTAGCTCAGTAAGTAGGCCTAGACTCTGGGCTGTGGGATGCCACTTATCTATTGAGATGCTGCTTGGAAAGCAACGCTTTTTAGAGACCCTTCCTAGCAATTAGAAGCTTCAGAATGTTCCAGACGTTTGGCACACTTAGCTAATGTATTTCACTTGATATTTTTTCTTCCGTTTTTGAGTTTTCTGTCCAACCTTCTAGTTCATCCTCAACTGTAATCATACTTGCTGCCTGACTCTGTGTTTTGACGGGTTTTTAGTCGAGGTCTCCTGTCTCCCAGAGTTGGGAAATGAATATCAGAGTCAGGAAATGTTGTCCTAATTTGATTGCCGTTATTTGGTCTGATCAATTAATTCAGCATAGTCCTGCTGATGTCTCTGTTCCCTCATGGCTAGACTTATTAATACCTACCCTTCGCATGTCTGTTGATGAGTAAAGTCAATCAAATGGGTTATTTATCTTGTATCTTGTGGAGTGAATACAGGGATTCATCCACAGTTTAGAATTGATTTGTAAGTCATTTCTCCCTCACAACATCAGCATTAAGCCTCTACCAAGATACAGCCAGAAAAAAAGAGCTACGGTTGATTGTTTAAACAAAATCTAATTATATCTAGAATTGACATGGATGAGAGAACCAATCATGGTTTTGTATCTCAGTTTTGTGTGGAAATGGGACTCCTGTTGATGTTCTATTGTAAACTTTAGGAACACCATGACAGACTGACCAGGTGAATCTAGGCAAAAGCCATGATCCCTTACATCCCTTTTTAAGCCTTAAGACAATTGAGACATGGATTGCGTATTTGTGCCATTCAGAGGGTGAGTGGGCAAGACAAAATATTTAAGTGCATTTGAACGGGCTATGGTAGTAGGTGTCAGGTTCACCAGTTTGAGTGTGTTATGAACTGCAACGCTGCTGGATTTTTCACGCTCAACAGTTTCCTGTGTGTATTAAGAATGGTCCACCACCCAAAGGACACTTGACACAACTTTGCGACGCATTAGAGTCAACATGGGCCAGCATCCCTGTGGAACGCATTCAACACCTTGTAGAGTCCATGCCCCGATGAATTGAGGCTGTTCTGAGGGCAAACGGGGGTGCAACTCAATATTAGGAAGGTGTGTCAGTCTATATGCACGTCAATTAGTGTTTTTATTAGTTGTTAGCTAAAATGTGATCCATAATATTGAGTAATTTGACTTGTCTGTGAGTAGTTTCAGTACCCATGTAGTTTGGCAGGAAAATAAAAGGAGATTTAGCTATATTTCCTCGGGCTAGTCATAAACTATATTCGGAAGTCTCTCCTCTCCTACTGCTTCTATGTGAATGGCCAGATGTAATAAGGGACCTCCCTGTGTTTTTATGTTACCCCTTCACCCCCCCTACAGGGGTTGGTAGGTCCGTCAGTAGGCAAGTCAGTGTGCGGCTGGCTCTGATAGTGTGTGATATCAATGCTGTGATGTCACAATGCAATTGATATCTCAGTCATGAGGATGAGTCCATGGCTTTAGCAGTGACAGACACACGTTTAGGATTAAAAGGTCTCATTGCCCTGAACCAGATACCAGATCCAATACACCTGTAGTCATAGGGGCTAAAAGCATCGCTGCCTCTGTGGTTTGATACATAATTCATTATACAACTCCTCACACGTGTGCTTGCCAAAGAAGGTGTAACACTGGGGGCACTCTAGTTACTTTCAATGTGAGTTTTTTTTAAAGCATAGTGGTGGCACGCCCAGGTGGGAGCAGAGATGCCTCAACAGTATCATGGCTAATAAACCCACAAGGACACAGCATGTGTGGACAATGCTCCATCCATTAACATCAAGCGCAGTAGAAACACAATGGGGAAAACCAAATATTCTCATTATCTCCGTCTTGCAGTATGATGGGGGAGTTCAAAGTTGTCAAACCGCTCTGGCTGATTATGATGTTACGCTTTCGTCCAGGTTCTTAGTTGCTGAAAGTTACAAATTCATCAGGCCTCTGAAAGGAGAAGAACAGTGGAGCTGAGCAAGCCTTAGGAGAGTGCATTTCAGCTCTGTGCCCCTGTGAGCTAATTTACCGCGATGACTACCGAACCGTGACGCGCCGTCCGGATCTGGGGCTGCGCTCACATTAATTACCCAACAAAACAAGTGGAGCGCTGTGCTGTGAGTGTGTGAGCATTATCGTTTTGCAGGGCCTCCCGTGTGTGGCTTGGCTTGGTGGTGATTAAGTGTCTGCTCCCCACAGAGCTCAGGCCTATTTCTTGAATAGAAATTTCCAAAGTCTTTGCCAATGAAGGAAGAGGCAGCGATAGCAGCTAGATGCGAGTTTTTTTCTTTCTATTTGTCTTTGAGACTGTTTGTCTTTTGAGTTTCTGCAGAGGCGTGTTTGATGAAGCGAGCCTGACCATTTGAAGCGATTGTTCATGAATGAGAGCTAACACCATCTCAATGTTTGTCAGTTTGATTTGTTTTCTCTGATCTGCTCATTTTTCTCTGAGCTGATGGATGAGTTGTTACAGCTTACAAACAGATCCATTAGGCGCTGCACGGAATAAGAAGCCATTGCTTCTCAGCCAGAATTGCTCATCAAGCTTGTTTTGACATGGCTATTGGTTAGCTTCCTGTTCTGCTTTTGGGGATGGCATGGTGAAAACACTCACACACACTTACAGTCCCTGGAGGGTTGCCAGTGTGTCTGATGGGACTGGAGGGCTCTCTTGTCTCCCAGCAGAGGACCCTCGTCATCCCTCCGCCTGGCTGATCTGAGATGCCTTTACCAGCAGCTTCTCGCTGAGCAAGACAAGGGTATCTGCTTCAGCTGTAATCACCAGTGTAATCTCCTCTGATGGAAGCTGCACTCGTTTCCTGAAGAAAAGGCCGCAGTGAGAGGACACCGCTAGTAGGAAGAAGGGAGAATAAGGTGAGGAAAAGGTGAACAAGTCTCTGCATTAATCGGGATGATAAGAGCTCCAGTGTGATTATGACGTGGAGCAACATTGAGGATGACATATCTTCGATATGCTCGATTGTGCTGCCATGTTTTATCCTTCCCCATTTACTGTCCGATGTAGATGTACAGTTAATGATGAAGACGATGATGATGGGTAGGATTTACAAGATAATGCCTTTCTCCAAATGCTCAAAGCACATCACTTTGCATTGCATTGCTAGTGACAAACACTCCTGAGAGTATGTCAAGACTCCTGAGTGGCCAGGGTTTTCCTTTCAGATGACTGGTCTCGGATGGAAGCAGACAGACGGACCCAGAGCACTGTGGTGTGAGCTGTAGTACGCTCCACCCTCTGGTTACACTACCTTTCTCTCTCTCTCTCTCTCTCTCTCTCTCTCTCTATCACATCCATCAATGCGTCATTCCCACTGGCCCAGAGGCTGGAGAAGAAGCTCCCAGGAGACTTGACTTCCTGCTGATTTACACATGGCTGTCATCACAAAGGAAGTGATAAGGCACTCTGTCTGTCAGTGGCTGTGAAGAGAGCATATCCGCGGGAAGTAAGGGTGCTGGAAAAATATATATATATTTTTACTTCACCAAAGTTGTGCGCTGGGCCTTTATTAGTCCTGTATTAGCTGTTTGATATAGCCTTCTGTAGCGTGCCCCCCCCCCCCAAAATACAGCTCCACGTCCATCCTCCCCAACAGCGGCATCATATGGATAGGCAACAACAACAAAAAAGTAGACTAAAATCATTCCAATCCCAATTAAAATGCAATGGCTGTTTACCTTATGGCTGGCTTTAGGACCATGCAGCTCATTGCTCGGAGAACAGCTGCCAGCCTGTTTGCCTTTTATGTCACTTCTAGAAAACAGGGCCATTTGCTTTGCCAGTCAGCTGTTTAGGCAGTGCGCCGATAGCTTTAATTTGATGTCGGCATTTGAACTTTACATTGTAAGCCTTGTTGTAATCTAATAGCCAGGGGTTATTTTAATTGGGAGGTGGGGGCCCCCTTTTTGGTGATCATTCAAAACCAAAAGCTGTTTTATTGCTATTAAAATATAGGTTGTCATAGTTGTAAGACTAATTGTCATTTTTATTTATTCGCCCACTAGGCTAGTGCAATTTTTGTTTCATGTACAGTGATTCATCCTTTAAAAGTTGCAGCATACTGCGGCGCTGATTGCCTGGAGCCGCAGAATTCATTGGACATTATATGTGTGAAAACTGGTGCCATTTAATGCTAGTGAGTGCTAGTTTGAGAAGCATTCGATAGCCTTCAATAGTGGCTGTACTAGAGAATTTAAAACCTATTTTTGTAAGAACATAGTATATGGGACTAATTTTAAGAAATGTTGCTTAATTAATTTGATATTATGGTGTTTCTATTCCAAGAAACTAAAAACCCTCTGGGG
This sequence comes from Oncorhynchus masou masou, assembly GCF_036934945.1. Taxonomy (NCBI): domain Eukaryota; kingdom Metazoa; phylum Chordata; class Actinopteri; order Salmoniformes; family Salmonidae; genus Oncorhynchus; species Oncorhynchus masou. The sequence continues at coordinate 21,939,228 of NC_088230.1, read as the reverse complement.
AGGTCTAACCAATACACAAACAGAGATACAGTGACAATAAAAATCTCAATGATTTATCAAGACCAGACCATGTTTGTCTCAGCGCAGTGCAAAACAGTGCTAAAATAGTTGTAGACTATTGCTTCAAATCCTTTTGTTTCTAACTTCAATATGCTTTTTAAATAAATAAGACCTACGCCACTTTTAACAGCACATTACTCAACACTAGCGACTTATTTAACCTTTATTTAATTAGCGATTTTATTACACAGTATGCCTACACATTGATAGGCTATATACAAAAAATGAAAGAAAATGCACTGAAACCAAAATACCTTTTTAGTTTTGGTGATCCTCTCAGCTCCTGCTCATTTTCAAGTCCTCTCATGGTTATGGTCCTATCTCTGGAACGGGTAGCACCATAGAAAGAAGCTGGCTTGATGAAAACGATGTCCATTCCATCTGTTCTCTTTGGTCACAATGTCATTTTTTGCAGGTAAGGGGTTGTTCACACCTACAGTATCCAGACTATTAAGAGTCTATTGTCCTTACTAATCGGGCTACAAGTGTTTGAAAACCTGTTTTCAAAATGCCACCAGCTGTCCATCACTACTGTAAATAAAAACACAGCATCTTGTTTACATTCTTTATTGAAACCACAATGTCACAAATAATTTGTATCTACCTTTCCAATTACTTTTAGAGTTTGGGATTTACAAATGTGTGCTTTTCATGTCATTTTTCGTTAAATCCAGTTCAAATTTAAGTATAACTTTTGAGTGACGCCTTTAGTGAGAGGTCTAATGCTTTAATATTTAATAATAACTGCCCTCTGAATTCATATCTAAGGGGCATTTTTCACAACATTATTAATTACATTTGTTTAGGTTTGAACGTGCAGACGGGCACTAAGACCAGCAGGAACGTTTCCCTAGTCAGCGCAATTATTAGTGCAATGCCCCTGAAAGTGTTGCTCTGTGCTACCCAGTGGGGCGGGGTCCACCGCTGTTTCAGTGGATACAGCTGGGGAACTGCAAGGCAATCCCATTGCGCGCCACTCGGGAGCCATGAGCGATATATATTGTCCCCTGCTAATAACAGGGTTAATAATATATCTGTGAGAATATCCAAGGGGCTTTTGTATAATTCTAAATAATAATGGGGCGGCAGCGTAGCCTAGTGGTTAGAGCATTGGACTAGTAACCGGAAGGTTGCGAGTTCAAACCCCCGAGCTGACAAGGTACAAATCTGTCGTTCTGCCCCTGAACAGGCAGTTAACCCACTGTTCCCAGGCCGTCATTGAAAATAAGAATTTGTTCTTAACTGACTTGCCTGGTTAAATAAAGGTAAAAAAAAAAATATATATATATAATCCCTTTGTTTAAAAAATAACAATATTTTGGAGATTTAGTTTTCAAATAATGTAAAATGAGCGAGGAAAAAGGCTGTAGTTTGTAAATAAAGCCAGTTTGTTATTTAGAATAATTTATTTCTGTTTTTAGAGGGAGCGAAACCAAAAACGTACAGTCTAAATTAAAACCAAAAGCCGGGTCTCCCAGTCAAGGTCAGCACAGGTATTGAACCAGCATCTATATCAACACAGCTTGCACTGCTATGAAGTGTCTTAAACGGTTGAGCCACTCAGGCACTGTACAACGGGATCGGTTGGGAGTGGCCTATAGTACTACAGTAAGATCCAAATAATCCTAATAAAAAAATAATAATCTTAGTGTAACAGTTTTAGTAAGTAATACTGAAGTCGTGCACAATTATCCTTTTATATTTAGGTTTAGCATTGGCTACTGTGTTGCAATATTAACATTCCCAGAGCAGTCTTGTTGATTTAAAAAAAAAAAAAAGAATATTCTTTTGCCTTGTTCGTTGATACAATGCTTCAATATTCTCAGAAACACCTTGTCGATTCAATGCTTCAATATTCGCAGAATGTTTCCCTTCCCTGGCGAATAATGCAGACAGGCAAATACAAACAATTAGTTGGGCGCACACATTATAAGGAACATCTCCTGAATTCAGAGCAACAATTTTGGTGGGAAGCGCATGAGATGATGACAGTGTCTTAGTACACTGTATGTGCCATTCCGCACGGGTGACTTCATATAGCCTACAGCAGGTGGTCTGCAACCTTTTTCATGTGAGTGACAATTTACCATCTCTAAAGATCTGCGTGCCAGTTATGATTTTCATATAAGCATTGAATGCTACTCAACTGCCCACAAACTGAATAGCCTCATTCTAGCAGGCTACTAGACAGAGACATTATTCAGCCACACCCCACGGCGCTCCACTATGTATACCGAGGTGCTGTCCACTCAGCAGTGCTGAATTACAGGTGTGGCCTTAATGTGTAGATTTGTCTTCATTCCTTCCTTGAGTTTTTGTCTTTATGCATCCTTGTCTTTTGTAGGCCTAAGTAATTCCCTTTGATGTATTTATTTATTTTTATTTAACCTTTATTTAACTAGGCAAGTCAGATAAGAACAAATTCTTATTTACAATGACGGCCTACCAAAAGGCCTCCTGCGGGGACTGGGGCCTGGGATTTAAACAATTATTAAATAAATACAATATAAATATAGGACAAAACACACTTCACAACAAGAGAGACACAACACTACATAAAGAGAGACCTAAGACGACAACATAACAAGGCAGAAACACATGACAACACAACGTGGTAGCAGCAAAACATGGTAGCAGCACAGAAACATGTTACAAACATTATTGGGCAAAGTCAACAACACAAATGTCAAGACGATAGAGACAACAATACATCACACAAAGCAGCCACAATCGCCAGTAGGAGTGTCCATGATTGAGTCTTTGAATGATGAGATTGAGAACTGTCCAGTTTGAGTGTTTGTTGCAGCTCGTTCCAGTCGCTGAAAAGAGGAGCGACCCAGAATGTGACTGGCAGAACGGGTGTTGAATGGGGAGGATGAGGGCTGCAGGAGGTATCTCAGATAGGGGGGAGTGAGGCCTAAGAGGGTTTATAAATAAGCATCAACCAGTGGGTCTTACGATGGGTATACAAAGATGACCAGTTTACAGAGGAGTATAGAATGCAGTGTTGTGTCCTATAAGGAGCATTGGTAGCAAATCTGATGGACGAATGGTAAAGAACATCTAGCTGCTCGAGAGCGCCCTTACCTGCCGATCTAAATTATGTCTCTGTAATCTAGCATGGGTAGAATGGGCATCTGAATCAGGGTAAGTTTGGCATCTGGGGTGAAAGAGGAGCGATTACGATAGAGAAAACCAAGTCTAGATTTAACTTTAGCCTGCAGCGTTGATATGTGCTGAGAGAAGGACAGTGTACCATCTAGCCATACTCCCAAGTACTTGTATACATACGGTGACTACCTCAAGCTCTAACCCCTCAGAGGTAGTAATAACCCCTGTGCGAAGAGGGGCATTCTTCTTACCAAACCACATGACCTTTGTTTTGGAGGTGTTCAGAACTAGCTTAAGGGTAGAGAAAGCTTGTTGGACACTAAGAAAGCTTTGTTGTAGAGCATTTAACACAAAATCCGGGGAGGGGCCAGCTGAGGATAAGACTGTATCATCTGCATATAAATGGATGAGAGAGCTTCCAACTGCCTGAGCTATGTTGTTGATGTAAATTGAGAAGAGTGTGGGGGTTAGGATCGAGCTTTGTTGTACACCCTTGGTGACAGGCAGTGGCTGAGACAGCAGATGTTCTGACTTTATACACTTCACTCTTTGAGAGAGGTAGTTAGGTAGTTAGTTGTTGTTGTTGTAATTTATCTGGCATAGTCTGCATTCGCAGTCAAATGTTTTATGCTCCGGTTACTTTCACATTGATGTCGGCATTTGAAGTCGGCCTTGATAGTGTATTATGCATCTATACAACATTGTCAAAATTATCTGGACAGCTGCTCGTCGAACATCTCATTCCAAAATCATGGGCATTAATATAGAGGACAGACAATTTTTATACGCTACACACTTCAGCACATGGCAGTCCCGATCTGTGAGTTTGTGTGGCCTACCACTTCACAGCTCAGCAGTTGTTGGTCCTAGATGTTTCCACTTCACAATAACAGCACTTACAGTTGACCGGGGCAGGGCAGAAATGTGACAAACTGACTTGTTGGAAAGCTGGCATCCTGTGACGGTGCTGCATTTAAAGTCACTGAGCTCTTAAGTACTGGCCATTCTACTGCAATGTCTGTCTATGGAGATTGCATGGCTGTGTGCTCGATTTTTATACAACTGTCAGCAAGAGGTGTGGCTGAAATGGCTGCATCCACTCATTTGAAGGAGGGTGTCCACATACTTTTTGTGTTTTTCATGTTACACTGTTCCACATGTAGGCTAAATGAGTCAATGTAGCCTATGTATGATTATGTTGTACATTGTACACACTATTTCACAGACCAGATGATAATGTCTGGGGGATATCTTTATTATTATGTTATTTATTATTTAAAACATTTCTCCCAAATTTTGTGAGATCCTAACCCGAACGACGCTGGGCCAATTGTGCGCCACCTCATGGGTGTCCCGGTCACAGCCGAATGTGACACAGCCTTACTGCAGCACATCGCTATGTGAATTATGGATAAGGCCACTTGTATTGCCAGCCATAACCTCATTGGTATCTATAATTCCTCACCTTTTCTCTTTCTGAAGGCCCACTTCAACACAATCACAGAATGTATTCCTTGAAGAGGTGGGGTTTCAGGTGTCTCCGGAAGGTGGTGATTGACTCCGCTGTCCTGGCGTCGTGAGGGAGTTTGTTCCACCATTGGGGGGCCAGAGCAGCGAACAGTTTTGACTGGGCTGAGCGGGAACTGTACTTCCTCAGTGGTAGGGAGGCGAGCAGGCCAGAGGTGGATGAACGCAGTGCCCTTGCTTGCCTACGGAGCTGTGAGGGGAACGGCACCGCAGTACCTCCAGGCTCTGATCAGGCCCTACACCCAAACAAGGGCACTGCGTTCATCCACCTCTGGCCTGCTCGCCTCCCTACCACTGAGGAAGTACAGTTCCCGCTCAGCCCAGTCAAAACTGTTCGCTGCTCTGGCCCCCCAATGGTGGAACAAACTCCCTCACGACGCCAGGACAGCGGAGTCAATCACCACCTTCCGGAGACACCTGAAACCCCACCTCTTCAAGGAATACCTAGGATAGGATAAAGCAATCCTTCTCACCCCCCCCCTTAAATGATTTAGATGCACTATTGTAAAGTGGCTGTTCCACTGATGTCAGAAGGTGAATTCACCAATTTGTAAGTCGCTCTGGATAAGAGCGTCTGCTAAATGACTTAAATGTAAATGTAAATGTAATGTGACATGGTGTTAAAATGGAAAATGACAAGAACTTGACAGAACGACATTGTTTTCACTGGGTGGTGAGTGTGAGGACTTGTAGGCACATTGACCTGGAAAATCCTTGCAGGCGTAAGTCAGCCTGCATCTGACAAAAAATAAACGCGCTGAACTGGGCCACTGCGGTGACATTGCCAATGACATTTTCTTGCCAAATGGATTTGAAGGTTGACTTGCTTATTGAGTGTTGTAAATTCCAGAAGGTTCTCTGTTCGTGGCAGCTAGCCCTCCGAGCTGAAATCATCTACCATCTGTCACATTGGCCTTGCTGTCCCCGTGGAGAAGGGCTCCATATTACACAGAGGCCACCTTCAAACACCACCTTGTCCATTCAGACAACTTTTTCTTAAAGAGAAAATGCACCAGTATTAAGCATTAAAGTTTCATCCAAGCTGAACCTGACCCTGGCATCACCGCACGCAAACACCTGGCTATAAGACTTACCACCTTTATCTGTTTTTCTGGGATCAAATTTCAAACGTTAAGGTCAACCCTTTTCATTCTGTTGATCAATAATCTTGAACATCCTCTCCCAGGGCACTTCAATTTTATCCATTACTTTACTGCTGCATCTTTACAAGAACAGCATATTCTCCTCATTTGATCAACTCAATGTTACTTCAGTGTTAGCATTGTGTAACGTCATAGGTGGAAGACGGAGAGGACCAAGGTGCAGCGTGGTACGCGGTCATGATATTTTAATTACACTGAACACAAGAACAAAAAATAACAAAATGGAACAAACGAAACAGTCCTGTCTAGGACAGAGACAGAAAACAACTACCCACATCTCAAGGTCGAAAACAGGCTGCCTAAGTATGGTTCTCAGAGACAACGATTGACAGCTGCCTCTGATTGGGAACCATACCCGGCCAAAAGCAGAAATACAAAACATAGAACAAAAACATAGAATGCCCACCCCAACTCACGACCTGACCAAACTAAAATAGAGACATAATAAAGGAACTATGGTCAGAATGTGACACATTGTAAGGTTTGTCACCTTTCACGGAAAGAGGTTGTCCTTTTTGTATTCCTTTTGTTGTGACATACTCATAGGATTACAAGCATATTACTGATGTACACGGGTTTGTCCAAGGTACACTATGTTGGGGAGACTCCATTATGCCTTCTTTCCAAATCCATTCCGTGTGCGCATCAGGTATTCCATCTCCGTAATTGGAATGGCTGGTGTAATTCAGCCTGGGCCTCCCCTGGGCCTCCCCTGGGCTTCACCGTGTGTGTGTGTGTGTGTGTGTGTGTGTGTGTGTGTGTGTGGTCCCCACAGTGACTGGGCCGATGCAGATTATGCTGCAACAGAGCGGGGGAATTCATCTTCCACAGAGGTGGGATCTGGGGACCTGCATGTCCCTGCGTCAGACCCCCTGTCACAACCAGGCCTTCGTAAGAGCACTATGGAGCACTGTGTATCCTAACAGGCTGATTTATGATCTGCTCTGTCCTCACCTGGGCTTTCAGCCACAGACCCAGGAAAAAACACTTTAATAGTAGATAGTTTACGTAGCCTCAGTTTACCATTAGTTTTCTCAGACACACCCACCCACAGTCTGATTTCTTGCAGTTCCACCCTCCCACCTCCCATGCCCGAGTAAACAAAACAATCAAATATGTGTTATGTCTTGCCCCTTGTTTTCGCTGCTTGTATTTTTGGACATAGTATTGTCTTAATATGGAAACACAACACTAGAGCTTACATTAACATAAAACACTGGTGTCAGGCTGGTGTCAGTGCTGGTGTCAGTGCTGGTCATTGGAACAGCACCATTTGTTTTCTAAAATGGGCCTCAATGAAGTGACAAGATAATGTCCTCCCTCAGTACACTGAGTAGTGTCACTGTCTGTATGGGTTTGATATTCTGAGCACACCTTTGTTTTGAGAGGCAATGTGCTGCGCTTCTCTGTTTCTCCGGGAAATTACAGCGTGACTTTGTCACCTTTTACGTGAAGGTTGTTTTTGTCCGAACATTGCATAATTCTCTGTCAAGCCTCAAAGGCTCTCAGCCCAGTGAAATTCAGTTGTCCACCATTTTCCACCGGTAACGATGTGAGAACTCTTATTGGCAAGTGTCATCTGTCAATAAAATGCGCAGGAGTCTCTGCTCCTCTAAAGTATGAGATATGAAGGGAGAGAGCAGGTGATGAATGAAGGCTCTGACACACAAGAGCTGCCGTCCCATGAATGCTGCTCGCACATCCATCACCAGGCTCTTTTGAACTGGGGAAATATATTTTGCCTGTTCATGGGATGGCCATCGGACTTAATTGATTTCCCCCAGAGAAATTAAAAGTGATGTCCTCCTTCAGAAGTCAATTCAAGATGTCTTAATGGGAACTTGATAAAGGTCTGCTCCATTGTTCTTATCATTAAAACACTGGGATTCTATATAAGAACTTATCCAGGTCATATTCTTATTTCCACAAATCTGTCATCTTACATTCACAATTGACCAAGCTTTCAAGATCTCTTTGTCATGACCATAAAGGTGGTACATGCCGTGCCATAGGAATGCATTTTAATTGGAATCTCAGAGATCAGAGAAATGTGGCTTTGTATTCAAGTCACTCCATGGCTTGTGTACATTTATGCATTTATCGCATGCAAATACAAACGCACACATGAGCACTCACGCAAACACACACCTTTTCACACAGCGTGCTCTCTGCTGTGCGGTCCTGGAGGCTTGTCCCAGTAATGGGATGAGGATGACCCTTCTCCACTCCTCCTTTCAACTGTGTTTTATAATTGGGCAGGCACGCTTTGCAGGAGCCAAGCCTGCCGGGCTGGTAGACAATAGGTGGAAGGCACGAAATGTCACCCCCCTCATCTCTCACAGAGCCCAGGCTGCCTATTGTTAAGCATTGGGGGTGTTCAATCTATCTGTAAATAAAATCAATAATAAATCAAAACAACTTCAGTGTACCACCACATTGTATTTAATCTATTGAAGAAACCTGTATAGGTGTAAGTGAATGGGAACGTGCCATAGACACATTATTGAGTTTACTTTAGATAATTCTGTGGACTAAAAGCTTTGTTGAGCATTAGTCTCTTCGTCTACCTGCCTGATTGGTGCCTGTCCTTTCATCCTCCTCTCCGTGTGGCATAAAAGAGAAGAAATATCGGCCCGCCAAACGAGTGTTATAGAGTTGGCAGTAGGGCTGGGCGATATGGCCAAAATATAATATCATATATGGTGGTTAAAAAATAAAATTAGACAGTATGACTATTTGACAGTATTTTGTTTTTGAATAATACAAGTTCAAAGTTTGCTTTTTGACTAGTGCATGACCCTGGGGTGGCAACACATACAGTTAAAGTCAGAAGTTTACATACACCTTAGCCAAATACATTTAAACTCAGTTTTTCACAATTCCAGACATTTAATCAGGATTTGTTTTTTAGGTCAGTTAGGATCACCACTTAATAATGTTAATAATGTTAAATGTCAGAATAATAGTAGAGAGTGATTTATTTCAGCTTTTATTTCTTTCATCACATTCCCAGTGGGTCAGAAGTTTACATACACTCAATTAGTATTTGGTAGCATTGCCTTTAAATTGTTTAACTTGGGTCAAATGTTTCAGGTAGCCTTCCACAAACTTCCCACAATAAGTTGGGGGAATTTTGGCCCATTCCTCCTGGCAGAGCTGGTGTAACTGAGTCAGGTTTATAGGCCTCCTTGCTCACACGATTTTTCAGTTCTGCCCACAATTTTTCTATAGAATTGAGGTCAGGGCTTTGTGATGGCCACTCCAATACCTTGACTTTGTTGTCGTTAAGAAATTTTGCCACAACTTTGGAAGTATATTTGGGATTATTGTCCATTTGGAAGACTCATTTGCGACCAAGCTTTAACTTCCTGACTGATGTCTTGAGATGTTGCTTCAATATATCCACATCATTTTCCTCCCTTATGAAGCCATCTATTTTGTGAATTGCACCAGTCCCTCCTGCAGCAGAGCACCCCCACAACTTGATGCTGCCACCCCCGTGCTTCACGCTTGGGATGGTGTTCTTCAGCTTGCAAGCCTCCCCCTTTTTCCTCCAAACATAACGATGGTCATCATTACAGTTCTATTTTTGTTTCATCAGACCAGAGGACATTTCTCCAAAAAGTACGATCTTTGTCCCCATGTGCAGTTGCAAACTGTAGTCTGGCTTTTTTATGGCGGTTTTGAAGCAGTGGCTTCTTCCTTGCTGAGTGACCTTTCAGGTTATGTCAATATAGGACCCATTTTACTGTGGATATTGTACCTGTCTCCTCCAGCATCTTCACAAGGTCCTGCTGTTGTTCTGGGATTGATTTCCACTTTTCGACACCAAAGTATGTTCATCTCTAAGAGACAGATTGTATGTCCTTCCTGAGCAGTATGACTGCTGCGTGGTCCCATGGTGTTTATACTTCCGTACTATTGTTTTGTACAGATGAACTTGGTGCCTTCAGGCATTTTGGAAATTGCTCCCAAGTATGAACCGGACTTGTGGAGGTCTACAATTTTTTTCCGAGGTCGTAGATGATTTCTTTTGATTTTTCCCATGATGTCAATCAATGAGGCACTGAGTTTGAAGGTAGGCCTTGAAATACATCCACAGGTACACCTCCAATTGACTCAAATGATGTCAATTAGCCTATCAGAAGTTTCTAAAGCCATGACATCATTTTCTGGAATTATCCAAGCTTTTTAAAGGCACAGTCAACTTAGTGTATGTAAACTTCTGACCCACTGGAATTGTGATACAGTGAATTATAAGTGAAATAATCTGTCTGTCAACAATTTTTGGAAAAATGACTTGTCATGCACAAAGTAGATGTCATAAATGACTTGCCAAACTACAGTTTGTTAACAAAAAGTTTGCGGAGTGGTTGAAAAACGAGATTTAATGACTCCAACGTATGTTAACTTCCGACTTCAACTGTATGTGATTTCAATGGGTCTTTCTCCATTCTGATTTTGTTTTTTACTGTTCAATTCAACTTCAACCAAAAATTATTTTCTGCATTTTCATTATTTTCTGCATTAACTGCACTCATTTGAGATCATTTCCACACTGTCACGTAGGGCTGCACGATATGGACAAACAATATAGGCCTTATTTCTACCCAAATTTTGAAATTGTGATTTGACTTGCAATTTAGAGCAAAACACTTGGGTGAACTGTTGGAATCATGGAAATGGAATGAGTATTCTAATTCTATAGTTAGAATATAATAGTGGGCACTTTTATACAGTGTTAGACATGAAAATTCCAGGGAGGAGTTATTGTGACACGGTAGGAACCAAGGTGTTGATAAGTGTTTCCTAGGGGAACTTTGGCTATATTTATTGCAGCTAACAACTTCATGTAGCTATCATAGTCTTACTTCACATATTCCTTTTTGATTTACAAGATATTGTTGCACAAAAAAACATGCAGATTTAGGTCTCCACCATCACTGGTATAATCAGTCTGTATAGCTAATTAAGTTTGCTCTGACTCAGTTGTTAAATGTACTAGCTAGTGATTAGCATTAGCGACTAACCAGATTTAGGCCCAACTTGCTAAGAAAAGACGAACCTGCTGTTTGCAGATGTTAGAAGAACAAACTAATAGTGTAATTATAAAATGCTAGTAGATTTATATTGAGCAAAGTAAAAACAGCATTGTTGCCATCAACATTGTTGCATGTGCTGCATTGACCATGCAGAGACTGAACGCAGTCCTTGATTGACGGGGCGGGGCTAGGTCTGTGTGAAATGCAGCATCGAGAGAGAGAGAGAGAGAGAGAGCGGAGAGAGATGACTCAAGTAGCAAAGTAATCTATAAAAATGGACATTACAAACGGCGTATCACATGTAACAAAACCCAAACCAGTCTGTGTATCAGTACTGGTACATCATAAAATACGGTATACCGCCCAGCCCTAGACGGCAGGGGATGGGTTCTATGCTAAGCGCTTGGCAAGCCGAGCAGGGTTTGATAATTAAAGCCAAGCAGGATTTTATAATTAAAGCATAAAAAGGACCTAAGCCCTCCTGCTGTCAGTCCTCACTGTACTCCTCTCTCTTTATTGTGGCTAATAAATGTTTCCTCTGTCACCATCTGTTGAATGAAAGGTTTACCCCCGAACACAGCACACAACATCTGCACTTCCATTAGCTGCTCTTGTGTTACTAGAAGTGATTCTGACACCTGCTATTGTGCGTATTGGATGTTGTTTAGCTGGGATCCAACACTGGGAGGTTGTATGGGTCTGATTAGCCAAGTAAAACGTAACTCCAAGATGTCTCCGCTCAACTCCGTTGATGTGAAGTAGTACGAGAGTGGGCGGACTGGAGCCCTGACGTCACATATATATTGGAGTTGAGTTTTAGTTGACTTAACCAGACAACGTCAGTATAGGCTTAGTGTCTTCGGTCACTGCCATAAAGCTGAATACAAGGCTTTAACCCTCCAGAGATTTGTTTGATGTATGAATTGGTTTATGGATCTAACAAACACAGCAACAATATAACTTGTCATGCAATACGTGATCACCACATGTTTGGATGGAATAACCATCCGTACCCCACCACCACTTAGCCCAATAAAGTGAGGTGGAAAACAGAACCTTCAATGGAGAATACATTGCATACAGGCTCCTTGTATTTACAGCACAGTCATTCCATTTAGCTTGTTGCTCTTATCTTAATGAAGCAGAAGCAGTTTTAGCTGCACAATACCAGATGAATGAACACGGTGCTCTGTCAGGATGGTATAATGTCATCTAGTTAGTGAAGTAAGGTCTGGTGGCCAAGAGCCTTCCCAAAGCATCAGCCCAGTGTGAAAAGACTTAGAAACCCTTGCTAATGTACTCTCTCGCTCTGTTTCCACTCTCTCTGCCACAGACATCCTCCTCGACCAGGTAAAAACCTGACAGAATAGCCAAAGGTGCTCTGTGAGACTTGCATTTGTTCATATGCCTGACGTTGCACAGAGATAAACAGAGGTTGCCTGAAGCGATATTCCAACGCAGCAGGAGATATGCTCCGCTCTTTGAATAAAACAGCACACTTCCAGTTCCAACACCCGGCTGCCCTGGACCTTTCAAATAACATTTTATTTGTCACATGCTTCGTAAACAACAGGTGAAATGCTTACTTACTACGGCCCTTTCCAACTATACAGAGCGAAAGAAAAAAAAAATGATAGAAAAGTAAAACTCTTAATAAGATACACGATGAGTAATGATAACTTTGCTATATACAAGGGTTACCAGGACCGACTCCATGTGCAGGGGAACGAGGTCATTGAGGTAGATGTGTACATTTAACTAGGAATAAGATGACTGATAGTAAACAGTAGCAGCAGCGTATGTGATGAGTCAAAAAAGTTAGTGCAAAAAGGGTCAATGCAGATAGTCCGGGTAGCTATTTGGTTGACTATTTAACTAGCTATTTAGCAGTCTTATGGCTTGGGGGTAGAAGCTGTTCAGAGTCCTGTCGGTTCCAAACTTGGTGCATCGGTACCGCTTGCCGTGCGATAGCAGAGAGAACTGTCTATGACTTGGGTGGCTGGGGTCTTGGAAAATTTTTAGAGCCTTCCTTTGACACCGCCTGGTATAAAGGTCCTGGATGACAGGGAGCTCAGCCCCGGTAATGTACTTGGCCGTACGCACTACCCTCTGTAGCGCCTTGTGGTCGGATGCTAAGCAGTTGCCAAATCAAGAGCTGATGCAGCAAGTCAAGATGCTCTCAATGGTGCAGCTGTAGAACTTTTTGCGGATCAGAGGACCCGTGCCAAATCTGTTCAGCCTCCTGGGGAGGAAGAGGTGTTCTAGTGCCCTCTTCACAAATGTGTTGGTGTGTTTGGACTGTGATAGATCCTTAGTGATGTGGACACCGAGGAACTTGAATCTCTCGACCCATTCCACTTCAGTGAATGGGGGAGCCTAGACCCTCTGTTTCCTGTAGTCCACGACCAGCTCCTTTGTCTTGCTGACGTTGAGGGAGAGGTTGTTGTCCTGGCACCACACTGCCAGATCTGACCTCCTCCCTATAGGCTTTACCTCTGGTCTTAATCACAGAACCATGACTTTGACTGTGCTGTTGTTCCACCAATACAATATGTTGCTATGAGAGGAAAATATGATGTTAGTCCTTAAAGCTTTGTTTTGTTTGCCTTCCCAGGGAGCATAAAGGGAGCCACCATCGTGGATGCTCTGGATACCCTGTACATCATGGAGATGTTTGAGGACTTTGACATGGCCACAGAGTGGGTGGAGAAGAACCTAGACTTCAACGTGGTGAGTATAACCATTATACATAAAACACCCATTGTCTGCAAGCTAGTAGGACCATAGAACACCCATTGTCTGCTAGCTAATAGGATCATAGAACACCCATTGTCTGCTAGCTAGTAGGACCATAGAACACCCATTGTCTGCTAGCTAATAGGATCATAGAACACCCATTGTCTGCTAGCTAGTAGGACCATAGAACACCCATTGTCTGCTAGCTAGTAGGACCATAGAACACCCATTGTCTGCTAGCTAGTAGGACCATAGAACACCCATTGTCTGCTAGCTAGTAGGACCATAGAACACCCATTGTCTGCTAGCTAGTAGGACCATAGAACACCCATTGTCTGCTTGCTAGTAGGACCATAGAACACCCATTGTCTGCTAGCTAGTAGGACCATAGAACACCCATTGTCTGCTAGCTAGTAGGACCATAGAACACCCATTGTCTGCTAGCTAGTAGGACCATAGAACACCCATTGTCTGCTAGCTAGTAGGACCATAGAACACCCATTGTCTGCTAGCTAGTAGGACCATAGAACACCCATTGTCTGCTAGCTAGTAGGACCATAGAACACCCATTGTCTGCTAGCTAGTAGGACCATAGAACACCCATTGTCTTTTTACTTTGATTAATTGATCCTTTATTTAACCAAGGAGGTCACATTGAGTTGTACATCTCTTTTCCAGGTGAGCCCTGGCCAAGCAGCATTCATACAGTTCCATATGAGACAGAACACAACATAAAACACAACAATGAATGGAAGTTAAAACAAAGAGCTTAAAAGAGCAGGATTATAAACGTGCAATTTGTGATCAGCAGCCCTCCGATCTGTGATTTTAAAATGTATCAATCGGAATATAATGATTTAGTTCCAGGTCCTTCTGCAAAATTTCCAAAATTATGGGCCAGCAAAACTGAAAGCACTCTTACCAAACTCTGCTAGTAAGTCACCCACTGACATTCACAAGGACAGGAGATCTACAATCTGATTGGTTAGGCGGACCCCACTGTAATCAGCATGGAGAGAATACAGGGACACTCAAGGTGACTCCAGGTAATTGGGCCTTGATGAAGTGCTCTGTTTCAGACAGAACAGTTAAAGTACTCGCCTGGAAGAAACCACTGTTTAGAGTGGCATATGTCTGTAGAAGTGGACTGAATGCAGTAACCTTGATTCCACTGTGTGGGAGAAGGAGAGAGCACTTAACTCTGATACCTTCTAATCAGTCAATATAGACCTGACTCATCAGTCTGAAGGTAATGTGCTTTAGGAGCTAAGACTTTGTGGGTCTGTCAGGTAGAACACATTGCCTTTCTCAAGCCATTCGCTGTATCTTCCTGTCTCTAATATTCAAGAATACTGTTTTCCCTTCAGACAACTCCCACACATGGAAATGAAAGAGATGTCTAAAACTATTTGAAAAGTCTGTCTCTGACATTGACACACTAATTAGAAAAACTTTGCAATCCACCATTATTTATATACCTATGAAATGATGATATTGACAATGGTGCTCACTTGTGCTTCTGGACCAAAAGGTTTCAATAATGCCCAAATAACCCTGTAAATCAACTCCCTAGTCTATTGGAATGCAATCATTTGTATTTGCATTATGCCTTGCACCACTCTCAATTGCATTTGATCAACTCTAATGCAACTCTAATCTAGTGTAAACTCAGCATGTTCCAACCCATTGGTCATGCCTCAACAATTTGTGATTTCTTAGCAAGTTATTTTCTTGGTTTATTTTACATCAATAAAAGGAATGGCCCCACTTGAGATATGTCAAACTGCAATTTGTGCAATTTTAGTATGTGAACAACTGAACCACCCCATATCCCTATAATGCAATGTTGCGATAAATTGAATACCAGAGATTATAGGGAAGGTTATAGCACAAGGAAATGTGATGACTCATCAAATTAAAAGTTGTTGACAAACTTTTCCACTTTTACCGTTATTAAGCCTAGTCTCTGTGTGAAATGAATGTTCAATACTAGCATGGATTAAGGAGGGGTGGTGATGGCGCTGCAGAACTTGAGGTTAAAAAAAAACACCTTCAGTCCTTTTACTTTGATGTCTCCTCAGCCTTCTTAGATCTTGCCCATGTTGGGGAACCAGATTCATTATTTATTCCCCTTGGAGAACCCTTTCGTTAAGAAGCACTAAATTCTTGTCCACCCTTATGCTTTTCTAACGGAGGGAGAGAGAGAAAATAGCATAAGTGATCAGAAGCTTTCATAAAGAGTGTTAACAAACTTTTAATTGAAAGGCTTTGGCTTCACTGCCCTCCAGCAATTCCAACAATAAAGGAGCCTACAAAAGCCCTGGTGGACCAGGCATTAATATTCACTTTGTCTCCTGAATACAGAATCATCTAAATCAAAGATTGATACAACCCCCTCCTCTCCAGCTCCTCCCCTTGCAATATTGTCTTAACATGGATGGAGTGGTCTGGTTTTCCATTTGGCCCTCCATCCCGCCTGACTGTGGTATTAGTGAGGAGCCATGACTGGAATACTGAAAGACAGGAGCTAACCACTGCATCTCCTGATGCCTCTGTTCAATACAGATTCACTGGAACAGGGGAGATGTCTCAGAGTTTAATGTTCAGGTTTCAAGACAGGGTCGTGGGGATCCCTGAATGACACTTGTCTTGATTATCTAGCCAATTGACATTGACAAGCAAGGCATTGGTAATTCAAGTATTGCTGAGCTCCCCCAGTCTTTGATTCATGTCATGCCCTGTAAATTGATTTTTAAAAGTATTTTATTAAACGAAAAGCCCATCCGTTGTAGGCTAGCCACTGCCTTGCCCTCTGAACCAGGGTCCCTCTCCTGCCATCGCTCCTCTTTGTGTGTTACACTTTAATAGGCTCTGCCCCAGCGCACCCACTCACTCTGACTCTGACAGACGAGCACGACGGATAGACAGACACACAAGGTCAGAATATAAAGCGGGTCTGGTCAAACACAACACGCTAACCAGCTCAGACTATAATGGCCAGGGACGACTTTTCTTTTACTCTCCCATCAGTCCTGCGGGGAAGAGATGAAGAGCGAGAAAGCAAGCAAGCTCCTGGTGCCCATCTTTATTTGCCTCTGCCTTGTGCCTAGATGCTTTGTGTTGTGGGCTGCTGTGAAAGGCTAGGCCAGTGCAGGAACAAAGGCAGACGTTATGTATTATGGAAGGGCCCTGGCACCACTTTCAGCCTGAAGGCAGGAGCTGTGTAATGACTGCACAGCTTTGCTGGACATTGGCCTGCATGCTAACAAAAGGGAGACATTTGCTAGCCAGAGGTTTGAGGTAGATGCAGCGCAGGTAGATCCTGTAGCTCTCACACACACGCACACAGGCACAGCATCAGAGGATGAGTATTACTAAGAGTCTTCTGACAGCTGATCCACAGACCTGGCAGCATGTTATTTGTGTAGCAGTGTTGCCAGGCTTAGTAAGTGCATTTGTGCATCATCTCTAGTAGTCGGTTTTCACTGCTGCTCTTTGTGACCTCGCAAGGGCTTCCTTGAGGGGATTTTACTGTCAGAGTATTACTGTTGTTATCATTCTTCAATGCCATACAACACTCCTTCCGTGGCCTCCAACTGCTCTTAAACGTTAGTAAAACCAAATGCATGCTTTTCAACCGATCGCTGCCTGCACCCGCATGCCCAACGAGCATCACCACCCTGGATGGTTCCGACCTTGAATATGTGGACACCTATAAGTACCTAGGTGTCTGGCTAGACTGTAAACTCTCCTTCCAGACTCATATCAAACATCTCCAATCGAAAATCAAATCAAGAGTCGGCTTTCTATTCCGCAACAAAGCCTCCTTCACTCACGCCGCCAAACTTAGCCTAGTAAAACCGACTATCCTACCGATCCTTGACTTCGGCGATGTCATCTACAAAATTGCCTCCAACACTCTACTCAGCAAACTGGATGCAGTTTATCACAGTGCCATCCGTTTTGTCACTAAAGCACCTTATACCACCCACCACTGCGACTTGTATGCTCTAGTCGGCTGGCCCTCGCTACATATTCGTCGCCAGACCCACTGGCTCCAGGTCATCTACAAGTCCATGCTAGGTAAAGCTCTGCCTTATCTCAGTTCACTGGTCACGATGGCACACACTGGTCACGATGTAGCACGCGCTCCAGCAGGTGTATCTCACTGATCATCCCTAAAGCCAACACCTCATTTGGCCACCTTTCGTTCCAGTACTCTGCTGCCTGTGACTGGAACGAATTGCAAAAATCCCTGAAGTTGGAGACTTTTATCTCCCTCACCAACTTCAAACATGTGCTATCTGAGCAGCTAACCGATCGCTGCAGCTGTACATAGTCTATTGGTAAATAGCCCACCCATTTTCACCTACCTCATCCCCATACTGTTTTTATTTATTTACTTTTCTGCTCTTTTGCACACCAATATCTCTACCTGTACATGACCATCTGATCATTTATCACTCCAGTGCTAATCTGCAAAATTGTAATTATTCGCCTACCTCCTCATGCCTTTTGCACACAATGTATATAGACTCCCCTTTTTTGTACTGTGTTATTGACTTGTTAACTGTTTACTCCATGTGTAACTCTGTGTTGTCTGTTCACACTGCTAAGCTTTATCTTGGCCAGGTCGCAGTTGCAAATGAAAACTTGTTCTCAACTAGCCTACCTGGTTAAATAAAGGTGAAATAAAAAAATAAAAAATAAAAAAAATTCACTGCCATTGCTCTCAGCATTGTGATAAGAAGGAGCTCAGCTATACAGTACCTCAGCTCTAGAACCTCTTCACTAGGTTCTATCAGAGAGTAAGATGTTGCCTACAGCTCTGCTTCTAGCTCCTAAGCAACTTTGCAGTATTTTGATTTTGTGTTATTTCTTACATTATTAGTCCAGAATTGTTTTTGTGTTATTACATACTGTAATACAGCAGGATATAAGAGTGGCGGTAACTCACCAGCATTGCCGACTTTCCAGAATTGGATCCTTTTGTTTGTACCCCCCAGGGCAATTTAACTTAATCCAGAAGCTGCTCCAAAACACTACCGGTGGAGAAGAAGCATTCGGAGTGAACTTCTAGTCCAACTCAGGAGGAGTGCACACCATCCACAGTTTCTGAGCATATTTCTCACTAATGTTCATTCTCTGGATAATAAAGTAGACGAGCTCAGGCTGAGGATCTCCTTCCCGAGAGACATCAGGGATTGTAACATACTCTTGTTTCATAGAAACATGGCTCTCTCTGGATATACTGTCCCCATCCATACAGCCAGCTGGATTCTCAGTACATCACGCAGACAGGAATAAAGAACTCTATGGGAAGAGGAAAGGCGGGGGTGTATGTTTCATGATTAACTACTCATGGTGTGATTGTGATAACATACATAAACTCAAGTCCTTTTGTTCACCCGACCTAGAATACCTCACAATCAAATGCTGACCGTATTACCTCCCAAGAAAATTATCTTTGGTTATAGTCACAGATGTGTATATCCCCCCTCAAGCAGATACCATGACAGCCCTCAAAGAACTACACTGGACTTTATGCGAACTGGAAATCACATATCCTGAGGCCGCATTTATTGTAGCTGGAGATTTTAACAAAGCACATTTGAGGAAAACGCTACCGAAGTTCTAGCAACACATTGACTGTAGTACTCACGCTGGTAAAACATTGGACCACTGCTACTCAACTTTTCGAAATACCTACAAGGCCCTCCCCCGCCCACCCTTTGGCAAATCTGATCACGACTCCATTTTGCGCCTCCCTTTCTATAGTCAAAAACTCAAACAGGAAATACATGTGTTAATGTCTATTCAATGCTGGTCTGACCTATCGGAATCCATGCTTCAGGATTGTTTTGATCAAGCAGACTGGGATATGTTCCAGGTAGCTTCTGAGAATAACACTGACAAATACACGGATACGGTGACTGAGTTCATCAGGAAGTGTATAGGAATTGTTGTAGCCACTGTGACTATTTAAACCTACCAAAACCAGAAACCGTAGGGGGCAGCCTTCGCGCAAAACTGAAAGCGCAAACAACTACATTTAACCATGGCAAAGTGACTGGGAATATGGCTGAATACAAACAGTGTAGTTATTCCTTCCGTAAGGCAATCAAACAGGCAAAATGACTGTACAGAGACAAAATGGAGTCGCAATTCAACGGCTCAGACACGATACGTACACTGCCGTTCAAAAGTTTGGGGTCACTTAGAAACGTCCATGTTTTTGAAAGAAAAGCAAAAATATTTGTCCATTTTAAAATAACATCATATTGATCAGAAATACAGTGTAGACATTGTTAATGTTGTAAATGGCTATTGTAGCTGGAAACTGTTGATTTTTTTATGGAATATCAACATAGGAGGCCTATTATCAGCAACAATTACTCCTGTGTTCCAATGGCATGTTGTGTTAGCTGATCCAAATGTATTATTGATCATTAGAAAACCCTTTTGCCTTTATGTTAGCACAGCTGTCAACTGTTCTGATTAAGGAAGCAATAAAACTGGCCTGCTTTAGACTAGTTGAGTATCTGGAGCATCAGCATTTGTGGGTTTGATTACAGGCTCAAAATGTCCAGAAACAAAGGACTTTCTTATGAAACTTGTCAGTCTATTCTTGTTTTGAGAAATGAAGGCTATTCCATGCAAGAAATTGCCAAGAAACTGAAGATCTGGTACGATGCTGTGTACTACTCCCTTCACAGAACAGCTCAAACTGGCTCTAACCAGAATAGCAAGAGTAGTGGGAGGCCCTAGTGCACAACTGAGCAAGAGGACAATAACATTAGTGTCTAGTTTGAGAAACAGACGGCTCATAAGTCCTCAACTGCCAGCTTCATTAAATAGTGCTCGCAAAACACCAGTCTCAACGTCAACAGTGAAGAGGCAACTCCGGGATGCTGGCCTTCTAGGCAGAGTTGCAAAGAAAAAGCCATATATCAGACTGGCCAATAAAAAGAAAATATTAATATGGGCAAAAGAACACAGACACTGGACAGAGGAAGATTGGAAAAAAGTGTTATAGACAGACAAATCTAAGTTAGAGGTGTTCGAATCACAAAGAAGAATATTCGTGAGATGCAGAAAAAATAAAAAGATGCTCGAGGAGTGCTTGATGCCATCTGGGGACTGCATTTAGAGGGAGAAAATGCCTGAGTCAGTCTGAGCCCAGGCTGACATGGCAGTCAAATTCCACACGGTCGTTCCACATGACCGCTCTGATGCTGCTGTTGGTCATTACTAGCCTACCAAACTTGCTAACTGCCTGGTACTCAGCACTCCATTGTCCATCTAATCACTCTGACATCAATGCAAATGTGATCAAAAAAGTAATCAAACACTTCATGAGAGCTCATGTTGATCTTGTTGTCTTTAGACTCATTTTGTAACACCATGACATTATTATTTCAATTAAAAACCATTATTTATAACCTTGTCAATGTCTTGAAAATATTTCCTATTCATTTTGCAACTAATTTCATGTTTGTTTTCATGAAAAACAAGGACATTTCTAAGTGACCCCAAACTTTTGAACGGTAGTGTATATGGCAGGGTCTACAGACAATCACGGACTACGAAGGGAAAACCATCCACGTCCACTAAACACCTATGCTCGCTTTGAGGATAACACAGTGCCGCCTACGCGGCCCGCTACCAAGGACTGTGGGCTCTCCTTCTCCTTGGCCGGGGAAGACGCGAGTAAGATATTTAAGTGTGTTTACGGAAATATTCGATCTCTCCCTATCCCAGTCTGCTATCTCCACTTGCTTCAAGATGTTCACCATTGTTCCTGTACCCAAGAAAGCAAAGGTAACTTAAGTAAATGACTTAACGCCCCATAGCACTCACTTCTGTCATCATGAAATGCTTTTAGAGGCTATTTAAGGATCATATCACCTCTACCTTACACCCTAGACCCACTTCAATTTGCTTTACGCCCCAATATTTACACAGATAATCGCACTGCACACTGCCCTATCCCATCTGGACAAGAGGAATACCTATGTAAGAATGCTGTTCATTGACTATAGCTCAGCATTCAACAGCATAGTACCCTCCAAGCTCATCATTAAGCTCGGGGCCATGGGTCTGAACCCCGCCCTGTGCAACTGGGTCCTGAACTTCCTGAACACAGGGATCCCACAAGGGTGCGTGTTCATTCCCCTCCTGTACTCTCTCTTCACCCATGACTGCGTGGCCACGCACGCCTCCAACTCAATCATCAAGTTTGCAGACAACGCGACAGTAGTAGGCCTGATTACCAACAATGACGAGACAGCCAACAGGGAGGAGATGAGGGCCCTGGGAGAGTGGTGCCAGGAAAGTAACCTCTCACTCAACGTCAACAAAAAACAGGAGCTGATCGTGGACTTCAGGAAACAGCAGGGGGAGCACTCCCCTATCCACATCGATGGTACCGCAATGGAGAAGGTGGAAGGTTTCAAGTTCCTCGGCGTACACATCACTAACTGTCCACCCACACAGACAGTGTAGTGAAGACACCTAAAACCCTCACAAACTTTTACAGATGCACAATTGAGAGCATCCTGTCAGGCTGTATCACTGCCTGGTATGGCAACTGTACCACCCGCAATAGCAGGGCTCTCCAGAGGGTGGTGCGGTCAAACCAACGCATCACCTGGGTCAAACTACCTGCCCTCCAGGACACCTACAGCACCCGATGTCATCATGGACATCAACCACCCGAGCCATGGCCTGTTCACCCCACTACCATCCAGAAGGTGAGGTCAGTACAGGTGCATCAAAGCTGGGACAGAGAAACTGAAAAACAGCTTCTATCTCAAGGCCATTAGACTGTATAGGCTGCTGCCCTATATACATAAACTTGAAATCACTGGCCACAATAATAATGGAACACTAGTCAGTTTAAGAATGTTTAAATAATGTTTACACACTGCTTTAATCATCTCATATGTGTCACGAATATTACCGAAGTTGACTCCCCTTCTTGTTCGGGTGGCGCTCGGCGGTCGTCGTCGCCGGTCTACTAGCTATCACCGATCTGTTGTTCTGTGTTCCTTTGGTTTTGTCTGACTGGTATCAGCTATTTCTTGTTTGGTTGTTAGGGTAGGGTTATATATAGTTTGTTCAGCCCGCTTCTGTTTCGTGCGGGCTTGTTCGTCTGTTCGATGTTTGAGTGTATTTTGTTTGTATTTTGGGTTTCACGCTGTCCGTTAATATTTCTGATCATTTGTTTTCCTACTTTTGTTCATGTTATTTTTCCGGGACATTAAAGCGTGTTTTTCCCCACATCTTTTGCTCTCTGCGCCTGACTCCACACCTCCTCACTCATTTGCCGTAACAATATGTATATACAGTATTCTATTCTAATGTATTTTAGTCAATGCCACTCCAACATTGCTCAATCTAATATTTCTGTATTTCTTAATTCCATTATTTTACTTTTAGATTTGTGTGTATTGTTGTGAATTGTTTTTAGATACTTCTGCACTGTTAGATACTACTGCACTGTTGGAGCTAGGAACACAAGCATTTCGCTACACCTGCGATAACATCTGCTAGATATGTGTATGGGACCAAAACAATTGATTTGATTTCATCATTCCATCCTTCCATTCCCTCAACCCATCTCAGTTATTTTCCCTCGTGTCTTTTGTAATTTTTCAGTGGAAGAGGAGCTCATTCATTTAACATAGACAGGGAGTATAATTGATAAGATTATAACATCACATCTGATTCAGGTTGAAGTTAGGCCTGACTAGAGTTTTCAGTAGATGGTCATGATACGGAGGGATGTGGGTTGTCACACGGCTGAAGAATGAATGGTGTTCAGTCAGACACTCAACCTACTTTACCACCCTATTAACAGTGAGGTTTTAATGAACCACGGTTCAGTACAGCCGAGTTTGGCCCCAGTGTTTATGAAGTCTTCCATGAAGACATTGCATATTTACACAAACAGCAGCAGGACCTCTTCAGACATTGGAGAATTCAACAATGACTCGTGCCAAGATACCGTGTGTGAGACTGCTTTGGTTTCACTGTAATAGATGTAAATGCAAATTGTGCAACCCGTAACATCTGGTCTGAATACGTTGAGGTTGTCAGTTTAAGTTATTTTGGTGGTCTAGATTTTATCCCTTTTTACGGAGTTCACACGTTTTGTACAATACAGTACAATCACATTTTGATGTTCTTCATGTATTATTTTTTTTACCTCATCAGTATCCTTAACTTTCCATTTTGTGGAATTGAACCCTGGGTGCAGTGCAGCAGACTGTCATGAAATCCTTTTGATTCTTTGGCCTCACTGAAGTCCTTGACTGAGGGCCAGAATAGCTCTCTAAGGTCTCTTAGAGTGGAAAGCACCCCAGCTACATAGAGCAGTGTCCTCAGGAGAGTTCAACCCCTCCTCAACAGTTCTTATTTCCACTGAGGTGTGCCAAGTCATTCGGTCCATAGTCAGGGGAAAAAACACTTAATTCCAGCAATGAAAAATGCCTTCTCCATTTAAACAACTGCCACCTGTCAAAATGTTAAGTCATTAACACACCATTGATAATGCGAACAGAAATATGACGAATTTGGGTTTCACAGTCCACAGGTTTGGACTAAACACATTAAATGTAATTATAAGGTTGTCTGCTGGCCTGCTGTTAAACTAACTGCCTGCCTGTCACACGTTCTCTACTATTGAAGAACATAAGTTACAGAATCTCTCCGGACCAGATTAGTTTACTCATGTAAAAACTGTAATTGAAATACAGAGTCATGCTACGCAGAAGCCTTTGTATGGGAAAATCTAAGAGATAAAGCTTTACAATTCAACATAAAAAAAGACATGTTTACAAATGTTCTGTTGTTTGTCCCAAAACAAATAGTCTGCAGGAAACAAATAACCCATGGTAAAATGAGGACAAAAAGTCTTAGCTACTGATATTTAGTTGTTATTTGGTATAATTACCATGCGTGGTCACTGAGCCCCCCCCCCATTAGGAACGCAAGTTTCTCATATTGTGGAAAGATAAAGTTTAGTCCAATGTAAAAAAGCACCATTTTTATTGAAAAATGTTTTATGTGGTACACTCAAAGTGGAGGCAATAACATGAACATTTCCTCTCAGTAAAACCTCAAGGAATAAGCACATAATAATATGATTAACTTAAGTATTTGATGGCCACTCTACATGATCTATCATATGAAGCAAAGGGCTGGAAGTTAGAATGAGGTTATGAAAACCATCATTTCTCAGTATTAAAAGAATAGCAATTTATCCTGGATAGACAGGCTCCACATGCTTCTTTTCAGAGTAATGACAATCTACATGAGGAATGGGTAATAAGCCTGCCTATTCCAATGGAGAAAACCAAGCCTTGGGCCCTTCGAAGGGAAATGGGCTGAGTGCATGTCTGTGTTTGGGCAAGACGGTGTTCCATACCAGGAAGGCATCTCATCACCTCTTCATATTGCTTAAATTTGTTGGTGGCAACTCATGCTTCCCAGCTTGACCTTGAGATGAAATAACACACATAAATTCAACCCAGTGTGGGTAGTTTCTGAATTATAGAGAACTTTTCCCAGTGTTGTTTAGCCTGTGCTCAGTGTGAGCTCTGTGGAAGTCTGTTCTCTGACAGACACTCCTCTTTGTGTTCTATTTTAACTATGGGCATAGTGGACCACACTATTGTATCGATACAGTTGGTTAAATGTTTGTTGTTGTAACATTAGGTAGTTGACTCTAAAATGACACTTTTTGATCACTTCTCTGATGTACTGTACAGAGTCCTCTGTAAAGTCATGGTATAAGGATGTTGATACCTCAGTGTGTCCTCAGCTATGGCCCACATCTATATACATTTTATTATTTAAAAAATTGGTGGGACCCAATCATTCTGCTGGTGCCACCAACTGAAAGAGTTAGTGTATGTCTGCAGTGTTTACATTCAGTGTGTGTGATGCGAGGATATTCCTACTAGAGGTCGACCGATTATAATTTTTCAACGCCGATACAGATTTATTGGAGGACCAAAAAAAGCTGTGAAATGTATTTTTATTTTTATATATATTTTTTATATTTATTTATTTGTAATAATGACAATTACAACAATACTGAATGAACATTTATTTTAACTTAATATAATACATTAATAAAATCAATTTAGCCTCAAATAAATAATGAAACATGTTCAATTTGGTTTAAATAATGCAAAAACAACGTGTTGGAGAAGAAAGTAAAAGTGCAATATGTGCCATGTAAGAAAGTTAACGTTTAAGTTCCTTGTTCAGAACATGAGAACATATGGTGGTTCCTTTTAACATGAGTCTTCAATTTTCCCAGGTAAGAAGTTTTAGGTTGTAGTTATTATAGGAATTATAGGACTATTTCTCTCTATACCATTTGTATTTCATATACCTTTGACTATTGGATGTTCTTATAGGCACTTTAGTATTGCCAGTGTAACAGTATAGCTTCCGTCCCTCTCCTCACCCCTACTTGGGCTCGAACCAGGAACACATCGACAACAGCCACCCTCGAAGCAGGGTTACCCATGTAGAGCAAGGGGAATAACTACTCCAAGTCTCAGAGCGAGTGACGTTTGAAACACTATTAGCGTGCACCCCGCTAACTAGCTAGCCATTTCACATCGGTTACACCAGCCTAATCTCAGGAGGTGATAGGCTTGAAGCACAGCAACGAACTGCTGGCAAACGCACAAAAGTGCTGTTTGAATGAATGTTTACGAGCCTGCTGGTGCCTACCATCGCTCAGTCAGACTGCTCTATCAAATCATAGACTTAGTTATAACATGATAACACACAGAAATACGAGCCTTAGGTCATTAATATGGTCGAATCTGGAAACTATCATCTCGAAAACAAGATGTTTATTCTTTCAGTGAAATACGGAACCGTTCCGTATTTTATCTAATGGGTGGCATCCATAAGTCTAAATATTCCTGTTACATTGCACAACCTTCAGTGTTATGTCATAATTACGTAAAATTCTGGCAAATTAGGCGGCCCAAACTGTTGCATATACCCTGACTCTGCGTGCAATGAACGCAAGAGAAGTGACACAATTTCACCTGGTTAATATTGCCTGCTAACCTGGATTTCTTTTAGCTGAATATGCATGTACATAATATTACGAACTCTAGCAGCCAAGTAGATTGGTCACGAAAGTCAGAAAAGCAATAGATTAAATCGCTTAGCTTTGATGATCTTCGGATGTTTGCACTCATGAGACTCCCAGTTACACAATAAATGTTCCTTTTGTTCCATAAAGATTATTTTTATATCCAAAATACCTCCATTTGTTTGGTGCGTTATGTTCAGAAATCCACAGGCTCGAGCGGTCACGACATCTCAGACGAAAATTTCAAATAGTATCCGTAATGTCCACAGAAACATGTCAAACGTTTTTTATAATCAACCCTCAGGGTGTTTTTAAAATATATCATCGATAATATATCAAACGGGACTGTCACATTTTCAATAGGAGAGGGAGAGACAATGGCTGCCCCACTCTGTTGCGCAAGCAAAACTCTGCGAACACCCAGCTATCCACTGACGCGATGTTATCTTTAATTTTTCCTGAAACTATGTCTAAAGGCTGACACCTTGAGGAAGCCATAGGAAAAGGAATCTGGTTGATATCCCTTTAAATGGAGGCAAGGCATCCAATGGAACAGAGAGCTTTCAGGAAAAACAGCACTTCCTGACTTGATTTTCCTCAGGTTTGTTCCTACAATATCAGTTCTGTTATACTCACAGACAATATTTTGACAGTTTTGGAAACTTTAGAGTGTTTCCTATCCTAATCTGACAATATGCATATGCATATGCATATTCTAGTTTCTGGGCTTGAGAAATAGGCAGTTTCAAATGGGTACGTTTTTTTTTTTTTTGCCAAAAACTAAAATCCTGCCTCCTACACTCAAGAAGTTAACTGACTTGCCGAGTTTAATAAAGATTAATTAAAGGTGTAAAAAAAAAAATTGCCAAATTGGTGTCCAAAAATACCGATTTCCGATTGTTATGAAAACTTTAAATCGGCCCTAATTAATCGGCCATTCAGTTTAATCGGTCGACCTCTAATTCATACCCTGTGTACCGCCTGCCAGCTGCTGCCTGGTGACTCAGCAGGTTGAATACTCCTAATCATGTAACCTTTGTCTCTCTCCTCCCCCCCTGTCTCTCTCTCCATTCCTCTGTATCTCTATCTCTCCATCTCTCTCCTTTGTTTGTTCTCTCTGCAGAATGCTGAGGTCTCTGTCTTTGAAGTGAACATCCGGTTTGTCGGAGGCCTGCTCTCTGCCTATTACCTTTCTGGCAAAGAGGTATGTACCTAACTGTGAAAACTGCTGGTGCTGCCCAGAACTACTGCTGTAACTCAATGAGATCTGATACATGTCACATGGAAAAGAGGACATCATTTATTCCATCTGCCACAGTTTGATAGACACCATGTTAGTGGAGACAATTACATAGAGATAGCTGCCAATAGTTGAACAACCATTGCCCCTAGAAAAGAGTGACGTGAGGCTTCAGAGAATTGTATTGAAGCAATGTTGGAACAGTGTTATTCCAAAGTTTCTGTACCGTCAAAGAGAGGTGAGAGCTTTGCTGCCTGCCAATCTCTTGAGTGCAGGACAGTCCTTCAACGAGATGTAAAGCTGTGAAATATATCAGGGGTTTAGCCAATCTCGTCTGAGAGGAGATCTGCTAACTCTGGGATTTGTGTGGGGACTGCAGTTCACTCACATGGTCAGGAAACAATCTCTTAGGAACCATACACCTTTTTCCATTCAGCTGTTGTGACTCATTATCAAATCTCTATTTGTCTTCATGCAGTCAGAGTTTTTTAAATTACTTTCTCTAATGTATGGTTGGAAAATAAGGTCAAGTCATAGATCCCACCAAATAGACTCCTCCAGTTGAATTCCAGCAGACATGAGGACTTTTCCAACCAGAAAATCTATGCTTTTTCTCTCCCCATTTCAAAAGGTTTTTAGGGAGCTACTGAACCTTGGTTCCAAGCTAAGTGGCTCTCATAAACAGAACAGCAGTCGCAACACCAGAGTGGGAGAAAGACACTTAGAAGTTGAATGAGCTCAGCAAAAGTATATGAAGAGGCCCAATCTAAAGAGAAGCATAAAAAGAAGCTGATCTTTGTATCCCCTCTTTTTGTATTCTGTGGATGCTCACTGTGGATGCTCACTGTGGATGCTCACTGTGGATGACTTATTATCAAATATTTATAGAATTACCAAGGCTGGAAACTCATGAGTTCTGAACGGAAATAATTTCTGTCTTTTACACATTTTTGTCTGCAAGAGGTTTTTAATAAAATGGAGAGCATACTGCAATTATTCCCCCCCCCCCCCACACGCCGCATAACAGCGTTTTAGGTTATGAAGCCATGCATCATTCTGAAGGATGCTGTTTATCAAATATTGCCAATTATTTCAGAGCAATTATCTAATTTAATATAATTTCCCTCCAATTAAGGTAAAATGGTATGAAATAGGTCCCTCTTGAGGGTTTATGCAAGTCATACTACTGGAGAGTGAGGTTGACAGTAATTCTTTACCTTTTAACACCAGGCTTCTCCAAATAGCCCTCTGTTGACAGACACCAGAAGCAGCCAGGGTTTTGAGTGTATTAGTTCCCTACAGGAATTCTCAAGAGTTCATTGTGCTTCCCATCATTTTGTTCTGACTGATAGACATTGGGGGAATGTTTCATCAGTTTACAGCATGCACTGTAAAACAGCTTGCATATTGGCTTGCTATTGAAATTCCCTGTACTAATGAATATACAAAGAACATGGCAATGTGTTATGTCCAGGACTTGCACACAAAGCTGCATTGTAATTCATTGTAATGAGACCTCGTATTTTCGCTTCCATTCATATTAATGTGATTTCTGAACTGTAAAATGTAGATGAGAGGAGCATGAGGAGAGGCAAGTCACACCGTTAAGCACAAGCAGCAATGGCAGTAACAACGAAGCGTGCTTCACAGAAGCAACTACAATGAACCACCTTTGCTGGTTCTTTTTTTTTACTCTTTGGAGAGTGGGGAATAAGTATTTCTGTACCTGGTGTATGTATTATGTTAAAGTCCTCTCTGTAAGAGCGACTATATCCTGAGACAGAAATCCACAGGACTAAAAGGGCTTACAGTAGGTAGATGTACCAGCTAGTTCATTGCATATTGTTTTCAGATGAGTGATTGCCAGGGGAATACTAGTACAGTAGTAACGCATTATGCGGTAAGACTATAGGTTCTAGAGGTTTGTGGTTAAAAGCAATGCTTTTTTTTGTTCTGCTTGGATTGGCAAGCCTGTCCCACACAGTTTTTCATCATAACAACGTGATAAGCGTGTCGTAATGCTGCTTTCTAGTGCTCTGCAGCTTAACCTGGGCAGAACCTAGTCTTGATTTACACAGGGAATAGGGTGTTTACCACCATAGAAAATAATGTCCTGGTATGCAGAGCTTGGAAATAGTGTTATTGACAGACATAACAAGTGTACCAGGTGTGTTTATAGTATTCTCCTTTGTTGTATTCCAACACCTGTACAGTGAGGCTGTGCCACCTCCCAGCAGATTGGATCCATTTCCTCCTCTCTAAAACTGAGTGTACTGAGCTCTGCTCACCCTTTCATCCTCTATGAGAGGCGGACCCATTGATGTGAGACTTAGAACCTGAGTCCAGGGAGCTCCTCAGAGTCCTGCAGGAGAAAGGAGAGGGAGTTCTGTACGCCCAACCTGCTTTAAGCTGCTTTGAGCAAGACAATGGAGGCTGAGACACGTGCAGGAAGCCGGGGGCAGGTGGTAGGGGAGATGGGGCCTGGTAGGCAGCCTCTGAGATCTCTCCCTGGCTTCAGTGACGGCCCCTGCCCCTTTCGCTTGGGTGGAAGTCAAAGTGGGCCGGACCCTTTGATAAAGAATGAATCAGTGAAAATAAACAGATGCTTGGCAGTATAGCCACAGCCCTGCATACTGGTCAGGCCCGTCCCTGTCGGTCAGCCAGCCCTGAGACGACGGATTGGAGAGCTGAACAGACACTTGTTCATCATCATGCATCATGACGAAGGGATGAGGGAGGAGCCATAAAGAGGCTCCCCTCCTGATGTGCTCATTGCGGCCGTTGTCCGCACCGCATACCGCTTAATGTACTGCGAGATCAGTTATACCAGGACCTTCTGGAAAAAAAAGCTATTGATGCAGGGAAGTTGTTTACCATTCGTAAGTTGTACTGAAGTGAAGGCCACCTGGCCCCCGGTCACCTCTGATTTAGACCATGGCTGTTTTTCTTCCTATGAGTAATGGATGGGGATTAATACAGGGCTGACTTAGACCTGCTGTTATTTACAGCTGTACAGTTTTCCATCACCTGACGTGTTGCTGAATGGGATTGGCTGATCTGTCAGAGCAAAGCACTTAACTCCTCAATGGATCAGATATTGATTTCTGGAGCCATAGGTAATTTTACATAACCGACCGAAGCTATTTGGGAATCAGAAATGAATGGCCTGGATGGACCCCAGAGTTTTAAAAATCCATTCAGAGATTAGGGACAGCACAAACACTCATACACGCTCATACCTGATTACTGTGACAATCTTACGCTGGGGACATTTCATTATCTGGGATCTTACGTCAATCAGAGTCAGGAGAAGGTTATTGAGGTGTAATCCTCTTCTCTCCCTCCCTCTTACTAGTGAAGCTTACATATACCTCTATACACCATGGGTATTCAGGCTCTAATGGCTGAAGTGAGCACTGAGTACCCCACAATGTGAACATTTGACCATGTCAGAAGGAGGAAGAAATATAATGTAAGACTAAATATTTCAGAGATCTGGGGGAACCAAGTTAAATACCTCTGCGAAACCCGCCTACATTTTTGGGCCTGTCATTAATGGCGGGCGGTGCGTTTGGCTGTGCTCTGTCTGAGGCTTTAGAATGATCTTGTTTGGAGATGTGTTGTAGTGCCAGCAGTGCTATTTAAACAGTGTGATTCTCAGTGGGGTGAGAGAGTGGAGGAGCTGCTGTTGAAATAGGCTCATGTCTGTCTGTCTGCCGGTCAATGATACGATCAGGGCCTGGTCTGCAGGGAGTCTGGCTGGGCTTGCCTGGAACACAGACAGCCTTGGCAGTGGAGTCTCTCCCAGGCACATGGAAGCTGCTTGTTAGATCTCTCCCTCTCCATTATCGATGCAGTTTAACCTGGATCTAATATGCTGCCTACCTTTACGATTAAGAAACCTGGAACCAGTTAACAAACCTGCCTCTTTTCTCGCCTTAGCCAAGGATTTAGCTCGTAAGCCGGGCTTCTGCAGTCTTTTTGATCTGTTCTCCGTTCAGTTACATTGTGTGACTGGCAGTAGTCCTGTTTTGACTCTCTGTAATGAGTCATTTTTTACAGCCAATGGTGTATCCAGGGCCCAATGGCACAAGCTCCACAGGCACTGTGTAAAAAAACACTGTTGGTGGAGTTTGGAAAATTGTATTTCCCCATCAAACACACACGTCAAGGTTTTGAGGAATTGAACCTCTCCTTTTCTCATGTTTTGTTATTAGGTTATTACACCGTTTAGGGTCGGGTCCAGCTGAAGATAACAGCCTCCGCTTTGCTGTGTGTGGAAATGATTCATATAAATGGTGGGGTGGGGGGGATACTTCAAAGTGTATAGCCTAGTCTTCAGAGAGTGTTGCATTGTCAAAGGGATAAGCACACAGAGACGGACTCGGTTAGTCACTCCTACTCAGCCACTGAGTAAAATGTACTCTGTCGCTGCTGCACCCTCTCATTCCAGACAGACAGGCTTTTATTTTTTGACATAAGTTGGAAAATAAAATCCATTGATTTAATTTCTTTCCAGCTCTTGGTTATACTCTTGTCTGTGTGTCTCCTGGGTTTGTGTGAGTGACATCAGTCCGGAAGAACAAAGCTTCCCAGCAGCTCGAACCCAAGGTCACCTTTGGAGTTGGCCTTTTCCCTCCGTCCGAACACAAGGTCTTAGGTTTTCCGCGGGTGACGAGGCCCGCTCCTATTTTTAGCCTCCTCCAACGGGCTGTAGGCGAACGCAAGCAAGCGTGGCCAGGAACACAGCTAGCTACCATTTAGAGCTGGCATGAAACCGCACCGCACGCCTGTAGACTCCACTCCACTCTTCTTAAGCCTGTTTCCTCTGTCATCAAGTAGCTAATCCTGTTTATGGTTGTGAAACAAGAAAACATGCATTTTTCACTGCACCTGCCACATCCTGTATTCTCTCTTGTCAGTGTTGGGGTTAGTCAAACTGAAAACACAGTCAGCCATTGTGATTTTGTTATACAACTGTGATCTTTACTTCATTCACTGTATACAGATGTTTCTATTGTGTTATTGGTTGTACGTTTGTTTATTCCATGTGTAACTCTGTTGTTGTTTTTGTCGCACTGCTTTGCTTTATCTTGGCCATCTTCGCAGTTGTAAATGAGAACTTGTTCTCAACTGGCCTACCTGGTTAAATATAGGTGAAATCAAAAAAACTATAGGATCGAAACATAGTGTTGCCAACTCTTTGAGCACAGTCAGGGAAACTAGATGAGTACTCAAAGGCCATCTTTTGGCTAGGACGTACAAAGTCATGAACATTTCAGTCGAGGCAATATCTTTCCCTCTGTATGTTGTTAGGACTACTTCTCTCCCCACTGAAATGCGAATGCAGTCTGAATGCAATCTCTGTTTCTC
Organism: Oncorhynchus masou masou; assembly: GCF_036934945.1. Taxonomy (NCBI): domain Eukaryota; kingdom Metazoa; phylum Chordata; class Actinopteri; order Salmoniformes; family Salmonidae; genus Oncorhynchus; species Oncorhynchus masou. Next base: position 21,905,847 of record NC_088230.1, on the reverse strand, counting down.
AGAATGTCCTGAAAGTTTTAGTAACAGACAGGTTGTGCGTGTACATTTTTTTTCTAGAGCCCATCTGACGAGATGAGAGAAGCCCTCCTTATTACGAGCGAACAAATCAGTGAATCATTTCACACTAGCAATTTTCAAGTGACTGACTATCACAAGATCACAAGGATTGTTTGCTCTGTCTACATTCCTGTATTTACAGGTAAATCACGACTCATTTAGCAAACAGTGGGCTGAAGGCTCGTTACCACTGTTTATTGCTATTTTGGCTGGTATGATTATAAAGTGCATCTTTCCTGTTTACGGCAGGCAGAGGGTCGCGACATGGAGGATATTAATCATAGCCCAGGGCCCACAGCCGCTTTTATCTGTTACAGGACACCCGCTTTTACAGTGAACAATCTGTTTACCCTCATCCCTAATTAAGCCACAACATTCATGAGAGAGCGCGCTAATAATGATCTGCTTAGTGATGGATGGGTTTTAGAGTGCCATCTTGGATAGGATATTTGTTTAGCCTTTTGGAGTTGGTGACTGACAACGTTTTGAACCAAAATAAAGTCGTAGCTTGGAGGGTAAGCACTGCACTGTCACTCAGTCCTCTCCTCTGGCTTCTTGCCTCAGAGAAGTGTGTCTGTTTGCCTTTGTTTTCCTCCACTTTCCTTTCTTTCTGCTCTGTTATCCAGAGCTCCTCTTTACTCTGAAGTGAGAGTTGATTTCTAGCATTGTTTATAGATCTTCTCTCTGACCTGAAGGACTTTGTTACTGTAGAACACACTGCACACTAATCTTTCGAGAGACAACACAAGCCTACATGGGGAACATGTTGTGTGATATGCTTCTAATATGCCAAGTTAGGAGCAGCTGTATATAAAATAGTATGATTAAACACTATTAAAAGACATGAGTAATGGATGATGTGTTCTTTGCGGTAATGAAGATTGCTTGTTTGATACTTGTTTGCACTAATGAGAATAGCTCTGTTGCAGCTTGTCCTGTGGGGCGCAATGCCCCTTTCTACCCCTACGAACATGACAGTCAAACTTACATTTGCCATATGTGACTATGCATCTCAATGAACGTACATCCCCTGCTGGGATGCCTGGAGGTTCCTTGCAATCTGTTGGAACGGCATTCAAGGTGGCACTAATGAATATCTTCATTGGAACCAATGAAACTTTCCACTGGGAAGGTTTTTTACCGTGAGGCATCACACAACAGAACAACCACCATATGGACATGACATCATTTAGAACCCACCACACTATGAAGGTGGGTTTTGCGTTATGTTCTGTGCTTACCTGACAATAACTCCTGGAATGGTGTGTCCCATTTGTGTAGTAATCTCACACCTGGTAGATCTCGGCAGACTTAGTTGAACACTCAGGGATCATAAGTTGTGCTGTATCGGAGTGAGAGAGTAGAAGCACTACATTTGTCTACCGTTGATAACCATAACCATAACCCCCCATATGTTCCTGTCCATTGGAGTGTGAGCATACCTGGGAGTTGAATCAAGATGCACTCATTACTCCTGCTCACATTTTACCTCCATGCTTAACATGACATTTTTATATGCTATGGGGTATGATGACCCTGCAAGAAATGGCTGCATCATTGCCATTTGAATAGGACAGTTTTGCCCTCGGTGTGTGGAGTCATTTGGCTTTGCTGCCTGCTGTGCTGGCAGTGACACTGCCTGGCCTTAAAACCGTTTTAACTTCCTGGCCTTTTCTCTCCGATACTCTATTCCTCCTGTCTGCCTACTCTGGCTCCCTCTTCTCTCCCTAGGAGATGTGCTGCCTGCCTGGTGCCCACCTGCGTGGTCTGCCAGTCAGGGAGATTGGATTGGAGATTGGATCTAGACTGCGGTCGCAGCATTCATCTTTCCACTAGAAAGAGTTTTACACAAGCCTCATTAGATGAGGTCTTTTTAGTTTACAGTTGCTCTGGGTCCTGTGGTTCAACGCCCACCCCCTACACCTACGTGTCTCTCAAACTGATCTCTCTACACACACACACACACACACACACACACACACACACACACACACACACACACACACACACACACACACACACACACACACACACACACACACACACACACACACACACACACACACACACACACACACACACACACTCGGAATGCCTGACTGCTGTCCTCCTGAATGTCAAAAAGAAAAACAGTCTAAGTGAATCTTGCTGTCACCAAATTCCTTCAGCATGTCACCCTCCGTGTGCAGTGAGCTCGCTGTAGCCAAACATTGCGCCCCAGCCTGCACCTCCTCATGTGTATGAAATGGTACAATGACATCCCCCATTTACACATTCTGTTATGCATTCAGAGCCATAGACTGTCCCTGGCCCCTGAGGCTTCCCTGTGTCCCTTTTACTGGGTTTTATGAAATATGCCATCAGGATAACAGTCAAGAGGCTGAGACAGATAAGTGAGGGCCTCTCTAGAAGCCAGTCTCTCCCTCATGTTCTCTAAAGAGACTCATCCATCTGAGCACGTACCTTGCACCCCCCCTTTAAGTGCTGTCAGTTCTGTCCTGTCTGGACAGGGCACAGAGCTGAGGAGAATAGCAGAGCAGTGAGGCTGTGTCTGAACTGTGAAGTGATCGACTTAACCAGTAACCTTGTCCAGGACAGGGAATGTAGGAGCTCTGGGTTTCAACCAGAACTCGATAGCAGGTCCATGTGTTAACTCGGCCAGCCAGCTGTGGCAGTCTCTAATGAGGCGATTTGAAGCATCGTGGCTCCCTTCTGGAGAAAGTCGAAATAGAGAGGCTTAGAGTGTCAGAGCCTTTACTCAAATCCATAGACTAGTCAAACGTATTTTCTCATTGTTAGAAGTGAGAGGGGACCCAATGGAGTGGTTTTTCATCCAACATTTTCTTGACATGACTGTTATCTGCCTTTATAGCCCCGCTGTTTCACAAGCTCAATTCACCACAAGTCCCATAAACACTCTAAATCCGGATGAGTCCTGTATGCTGATGTGCTGTGTTCAAGCGCATAGCCTTAAGTCGCCTTGCTGTGCATTTAATCACAGATAACTTTTACTGCCTGTAGTTCACTGAGCTCAGATCATATCCGGTTTCCACTGAACATTTTACAAAAACACATTTACTTGAAGAACTTTGCATCTGCGCTGGTCTTGAAGTAAATGTGTTTTTCAAAAATGTTCAGTGGAAACCGGATATGATCTGAGCTGAGAGACTACAGGTTGTCCTTGTGCTTAGAGTTGTATGGTTTGCTTAAATTTGCGATCGTTGGTTTTTGTTTGGCATACATTATTATTTTTCAAATTTGACCTTTTCTCCCCAATTTCATGGTATCCAATTGTTAGTAGTTACTATCTTGTCTCATCGCTACAACTCCCGTACAGGCTCGGGAGAGATGAAGGTCGAAAGCCTTGCGTTCATCGAAACACAACCCAATCAAGCTGCACTGCTTCTTAACACAGCACGCATCCAACCAGGAAGCCAGCCGCACCAATGTGTTGGAGGAAACACTGTGGACCTGGCAACCTGGTTAGCGTGCACTGCGCCCGGCCCGCCACAGGAGTCGCTAGTGCGTGATGAGACGAGGATATCCCTACCGGCCAAACCCTCCCTAACCCGGACGACACTAGGCTGATTGTGCGCTGCACCATGGACCTCCCGGTCGCGGCCAGCTGCGACAGAGCCTGGGCTCGAACCCAGAGTCTCTGAAGGCACAGCTATGGCATACATTTTAAATTGAAAATGTTTCAGCATCATTCTGTTCACGTGGAATTGCCCATAAGTTTGACCTTGTGAAGGCAATTGTCCTACTGACAGTTTCTCTTTAATACCTCCGATACATGAATATTTCTCTATAATTAAAGACTTTTCCAGATCATATGATGGAATGAATTAATAGGAATTGCCCATATTCAAAGTGGCTTCTTGCGAGCTGTTGTTGAAGGTTAAGTGACAGTGAAGAGGTTTGACGTGGAGAGCACAGGGCAGATGAAGAGGTTTGACGTGGAGAGCACAGGGCAGATTAAGTGGTTTGACGTGGAGAGCACAGGGCAGATGAAGATGTTTGACGTGGAGAGCACAGGGCAGATTAAAGTAGTTTGACGTGGAGAGCACAGGGCAGATTAAGTGGTTTGACGTGGAGAGCACAGGGCAGATTGTAGATCATGTTTGATGAGACGAGCACGTTACAGCCACAGCCTCTTGTTACAGCAAGGGAGAGGATGAAAAAACAAAACTGTCAGGACGGAGCTTAGCGCTCGATAATGGCTTTCCATTGAAGTCGAGCAGGTAATAATGAACACGGTTGCGACATGTGGAAGACAGCTTGACTCCAACCCCAAATATTGATCTCACCATCGCCTCTCCTGGGCTTATTAGGCTGTGTCTGTCTGAGTGGCTCCAACTGAAACCTCCCTCTTTAGGAGATGAAACAGGTGCTTATGAAGTGTTCATTACTCCACACTACCAAGTAATTAGAGAAAGGGAAAGAGATGGCTCCGCTTCATTGAGCATCGGATATTATTACATGAGCTGCTGTTAGTCAGGAGACGTCATCTGTTATTATGACCAATGATATGCCAAAGTTCTCTGAGGAGAAATTATAATGGCTATAATCATTATTGTGGGATAACACTTTCTATGAGCCGCTGGTGATTAAAGCATTATTCATTTATTACGTCTTGTCACCACATGATGCATGGGATGATATGATAACTATTCATAACAGCTCAACGTTCCTTGGGATAGGTCTAGCCTATACCTAGATGCATGCTTTAATCAAGGAGTCTGCCCAAGTGCTAGATATGAAGGAAGTATTGTCTCTGGTTCTCATTCCAAGTTGTTTTATTAAACACCTCTAAGAGGTCTCTCCCCTCCTCTCCCTGGAGGACCGTCCATCAAGCCCATTGACCTCTGTAGAACATTAATGAGTTCTCATCATGATAAGGGCAACATTTACATTAGCAGATTATACTGTACATTTACATGTGGCTTCTATTTGACTGTAATGAGACATTTTGGGACACAGCCAAATTCTACAAGCTATATGAATGACCCAGTTACTGTATGTGTGTCTGCTGACGTGGACCCCTCATATTCGAGAGTGTAACATGTTTTCTGACACCGGTGCTGTATACCGTCGTCTTTGGGCTGTGCCACACTGTATTGTTATGGTGCTCCAGCAGTGTGTTAACGGTAATGCCAGGCAACAGGGTCAGGTCCTGGAGCCAGGGAGGAGATGAGGGAGGACAGAAACTCATTTCAGGCTGTCGCCTCGCGCCTCGATGGGTTTCAGGACACCCAGGATCCACTTCACATATCACAGGCACCAGCAACACTTTCCACTGAGCCGATTAGTTTGGGGAAAGGGGATTAAGAAGGATATCTTCAAGTTTAGCAGTATGTTTAGTAATATGCTTTATTGGTAGGTAAAAAGAGAGGGATAAAAGTTTGTTTTCTTGCTCCCCCTGCAAACCCAATTTTCTCCCTTAACAAAATGTTATTTACCTCACATGCTGGAATAAGCCTCTCCAGAGTGTTATTCCCAAGCTATAACCTGTAAGCCAGTGACATCGTTTCTCCTCACCAGTGTATGTGTGGAGGTATGGTATGTACATAAGTCTGCCACTGCTGTTTCTGGTCAGTGTAAATGTTATGATGACCTTTGCTTTGAGGAGTCACGGTGGGATTACTCAGATGTTATTGTAGGTTTCTCCAGTGCATTTGTCAATTCACATGGAGGCTTTGCACCATGTTATCTCCTAAGTGTCAGAAATACTATTATTATTACATTTTCCGCAGATGGTTTAAGGGTTTAAACATGTTCCACGGTCGGGGTGCCTCCTCCACCCTCCTGTCTCTCTGGTTTTGTTTGCTGTGGTTGGATCGGTGAAGTCTACAGCCCACACCCACTCAGAACACAAGCCCTCCATGGTGTTGATGGCTAAAGGAACATTTGAGTGAGGCTGAGCTCCTTGACCAGAGGCTGCACACTGAAGTGGAAGTGGAGTTAAACAAGGATGGGGGTGTGAGGCCCGACACGCTCAGCGGGTGTCTGATTAGATATCTGCGTTTACGGATGCGGCCAACCACAGATTCACATCACTCCCAGCTTGGGGCATTTCATCCAGACTGCAAGCGACCATTTTCAATTCACACAGGCGATCCCGGGTCGCTATTTGTTTTTCCCCCTTCTGAGTATATTCGTCTAGCATTGGGCATTTTTTAAGATTGTCTCGCCACACTTTACATCGCTGTGTCAGGAATGGAATTAAAGTGTTTGTTTTGTTGTCTTTAAGTGAAGTGTTTTGCTCAGGCCCATTTCCATAGCAACTTGTTCAGCTTCAGAGGTAAGTGCGCACTAGACCACCCATTCTAAACCCGTGTGGGAGGGTAAGTGCGCACTAGACCACCCGTTCTAAACCAGTGTGGGAGGGTAAGTGCATGCCTCGTGAAAATACCTTTCATTAGGTATATTAATGTGAAACTCCACACTGGTCTCTGTATTCTGCTTTTCCGGATTGTTTCAAAGCGATTTCTCTCCTCTATTTCTCTCTCCTCTATAGTATGGTATGTAGTTATAACAATATTGTCGATGTTGCTTCCAGAGATCAGCAGACCTCTTCAGAGGGACCTTGGTGTTTGAGGGGTTATTGAATCTGTTTTATAATGTGGTGGTGACTGGCTGGTGGAAGATTTCTAGTGGCTCAGACTAGGCCTGTGGCGGTCACAAAATCTCGTCAGCCGGTGATTGTCAAGCAAATAACTGTCGGACTCAAGGTAATTGACCGTTAATGAACATAAACACATTTAGCATCTCCTGGCTTCCACACATAGTCTACAAGCCATTTTTAAAAGTCTAATAAATCCATGTAATATAGCCTACACATTCACAATAAATCTATTAATGATTTTAGACTGGTCTAAAGAAGCATGATATGACGAAAATGTATAACAGAATAGCATACTCTGAGTTGTCCTTATGTTAAGTTGTCCTTATGGCTGTGGTCTACACTAGTTCATTTAACAGACAAGATTTGTTTATAATTCCGCGGGCATTGTTTTATATTATTTTATAGAATGAAAAATACAATTGAAAAAAGCTGAATAAAATATTAATATTTTCTCCAAACGATTTGAGTGCTCACATGCGCTATTCTGTTTTGAACAGTTAACCAAGAAATGAGTACTCCTAAATGCTTAATTTAGAGTTATTTATGTAACTTTAGTTGTTTGACAAACATGGGCTATATGTTTTGATTTTTAATACATTGTAAGGCTGCATGATGAGACTAGTGATGATTTGGAAAAAGTCTCTTGACTGTACACACTCCAATAGTCTATCATTCACATTTTGACAAGCACTTGATAATGCCTCAAATTTCAAGGCAGCATCCCCTTTGTGCACCCTAAAAAAATCCATGCTTTTTGTTGCCTTGAGTTCAGAGTTGTGCCCTTCTCCCTGAGTGTGCTGCGAAATCCGAAGTGTCTCTCACTCACACGGCTCTTCATCAGGTGATCGATCGGGTCTTTTCACAGGCTACAAGTGAAGACAGACACATCAGGGACACAACTGCGTGCGTCCCAATTCCAAGGTGCGTATTGAAGATACTGGAAGAACATTCCACATTTACTTTTCATCAGCCAACAAGATGAGAAGGCTTAAAACCTCTACCAATCCCGGATCCGGTATATTTGTCATCAGCAATGCTGAATAGCAGGACAAAAATTCCAAATTATATCCATAATGTCGACAGAAACATGGCAAACGTTTTTTATAATCAATCCTCAAGGTGTTTTTCAAATATCTATTCGATAATATATCAACCGGGACAGTTGGCTTTTCACTAGGGCCGGGAGGAACAATGGCTGACTCTCTTTTGCGCAAAAATCACTCTGAGAGCCCACACCTGACCACTTACGTAATGTGGTCGTTCACGCTCATTCTTCAAAATAAAGGCCTGAAACTATGTCTAAAGGCTTTAGACACCTTAGGGAAGCCATAGAAAAAGGAATATGGTTGATATCCCTTTCAATGGTCAATAGGGATGCATAGGAACACAGAGCTTTCAAAATAAGAGTCACTTCCTGATTGGATTTTTCTCAGGCTTTCGCCTGCAATATCAGTTCTGTTATACTCACAGTTCTGTTATACTTTACAGTTTTGGAAACTTTAGAGTGTTTTCTATCCTAAGCTGTCAATTATATGCATATTATAGCATCTGGTCCTGAGAAATCGGCCGTTTACATTGGGAACGTTATTTTCCCCCCCAAAAAAATATTGCCCCCTAGCTTCAAGAGGTTTTAACGAACAGCAAAAGCACTAGCCTATGTCAATCTACTATCCCCCATAGTACAAAAGTTGAACTATTCTATGCAAGAAATAAATACTCCAAACAGTCTGAAGTGATACATCCAAAATTAATACAACCACTAGCATCAAAAAAACTTTGGCTGACGCAACAGGTCAAAACGTTTAGCTTAAAATGTTAAGAAACTGTTAGGCTATTTCTTCATTATAAGCACAGAAATGTGCACATGGTAGTAAGCTATAAGCGCAAATATTCCATTCGCGGAAAACACCATTATCAAAAGTGACCGCAAATGCAATTATGATTGTAATGCTTTTATTATAAATGATCTTCCTCAAACTTGATTGCGCTGCTTATAAACTCAGCAACAAAAGAAACATCCTTTCACTGTCAACTGCGTTTATTTTCAGAAAACTTAACATGTGTAAATATTTGTATGAACATAGCAAGATTCAACAACTGAGATATAAACTGAAGAAGTTCCACAAGCATGTGACTAACAGAAATAATGGAATAATGTGTCCCTGAAATAGTGGGGGTCAAAATCAAAAGTAACAGTCAGTATCTGGTGTGGCCACCAGCTGCATTAAGTACTGCAGTGCATCTCCTCCTTATGGACTGCACCACATTTGCCAGTTCTTGCTTTGAGATGTTACCCCACTCTTCCACCAAGGCACCTGCAAGTTCTGAGGGGAATGGCCGTAGGGAATGGCCATCAGGTCTCAGACGTGCTCAATGGGATGGAAATCCGGGCTCTTCGCTGGCCTTGGCAGAACACTGACATTCCTGACTTGCAGGCAATCACATACAGAACGAGCAGTATGGCTGGTGGCATTGTCATGCTGGAGGGTCATGTCAGGATGAGCCTGCAGGATGGGTACCACATGAGTGGAGGAGGATGTCTTCCCTGTAATGCACAGCGTTGAGATTGTCTGCAATGACAACAAGCTCAGTCCAATGATTCTGTGGCACACCGCCCCTGACGTTCACGCAGATGAGCAGGGACCCTGAGCATCTTTCTTTTGGTGTTTTTCTGAGTCAGTAGAAAGGACTCTTTACTGTCCTAAGTTTTCATAACTGTGACCTTAATTGCCTACCGTCTGTAAGCTGTTAGTGTCTTAACGACCGTTCCTCAGGTGCATGTTCATTAATTGTTTATGGTTTATTGAGCAAGCATGGGAAACAGTGTTTAAACCCTTTACAATGAAGATCTGTGAAGTTATTTGGATTTTTATGAATTATCATTGAAAGACACGGTCCTAAAAAAGGGACCTTTTTTGCTGTGTTTATATGCCAGTTAGGCTCTAAACCCCTTGAAAAGCAGATTCATGTGCTTCATTTAAAAAGTCATTTGGCCAATTTAGTTATGATACAAACCTTATTAAAACATATACTCTACCGTTAAAAAGTTTGGGGTCACTTAGAAATGTTTTTTGAAAGAAAGGCACATTTTTTTGTCCATTAAAATGACATCAAATTGATCAGAAATACAGTTGTTAATGTTCTAAATGACTATTGTTTTTTATGGAATATCTACAGTTGAAGTTAGAAGTTTACATACACTTAGGTTGGAGTCATTAAACTTGTTTTTCAACCACTCGACAAATTTCTTGTTAACAAACTATAGTTTTGGCAAGTTGGTTAGGACATCTACTTTTTGCATGACACAAGTAATTTTTCCAACAATTGTTTACAGACAGATTATTTAACTTATAATTCATTGTATCTATAATTCCAGTGGGTCAGAAGTTTACATACGCTACATTGACTGTGCCTTTAAACAGCTTGGTAAATTCTAGAAAATGATGTCATGACTTTAGAAGCTTCTGATAGACTAATTGACATAATTTGAGTCAATTGGAGGTGTTCCTGTGGGTGTATTTCAAGGCCTCCCTTCAAACTCAGTGCCTCTTTGATTGTCATCATGGGAAAATCAAAAGAAATCAGCCACAACCTCAGAAAAAATATTGTAGACCTCCACAAGTCTGGTTCATCCCTGGGAGCAATTTCCAAATATCTGAAGGTACCACGTTCATCTGTACAAACAATAGCACGCAAGTATAAACACCATGGGACCACACAGCCGTCATACCGCTAAGAAAGGAGACACGTTCTGTCTCCTAGAGGTGAACATACTTTGGTGTGAAAAGTAGAAATCAATCCCAGATCAACAGCAAAGGACCTTGTGAAGATGCTGGAGGAAACGGGTACAAAAGTATCTATATCCACGGTAAAACGAGTCCTATATCAACATAACCTGAAAGGCCGCTCAGCAAGGAAGAAGCCACTTCTCCAAAACCGCCATAAAAAAGCCAGACTAGGGTTTGCAACTGCACATGGGTGCAAAGATCGTACTTTTTGGAGAAATGTTCTCTGGTCTGATGAAACATAAATAGAACTGTTTGGCCATAATGACCATTGTTATGTTTGGAGGGAAAAGGGGGAGGCTTGCAAGCCAAAGAACACCATCCCAACCGTGAAGCATGGGGGTGGCAGCATCATGTTGTGTGGTGCTTTGCTGCAGGAGGGACTGGTGCACTTCACAAAATAGATGGCATCATGAAGGTGGAAAAGTACGTGGATATATTGAAGCAACATCAAGACATCAGTCAGGAAGTTAAAGCTTGGTCGCAAATGGGTCTTCCAAATGGACAATGACCCCAAGCATACTTCCAAAGTTGTGGCAAAATGGTTTAAGGACAACAATGTCAAGGTATTGGAGTGGCCATCACAAAGCCCTGACCCCAGTCCTATAGAAAATTTGTGAGCAATCTGAAAAAGCGTGTGCGAGCAAGGAGGCCGACAAACCTGACTCAGTTACACCAGCTCTATCAGGAGAAATGGGCCAATATTCACCCAACTTATTATGGGAAGCTTGTGGAAGGCTACCCGAAACGTTTGACCCAAGTTAAACATTTTAAAGGCAATGTTGCCAAATACTAATTGGGTGTATGAAAACTTCAGAATCGCTGAGAATGTCACGAAATAAATAAATGCTGAAATAAGTCATTCTCTCTACTATTATTATGACATTTCACGTTCTTAAAATGAGATGGTGATCCTGACTGACCTAAGACAGGGAATTCTTCCTAGGATTAAATGTCAGGAATTGTGAAAAACTGAGTTTAAATGTATTTTGATAAGGTGTATGTAATCTTCCGGCATACAGAGGCCCATTATCAGCAACCATCACTTCTGTGTTCCAATGGCACGTTGTTACCTAATACAAATGTATCATTTGAAATGGCTAATTGATCATTAGAAAACCCCTTTGCAAGTATGCTAGCACAGCTGAAAACTGGTGTGCTGATTTAAAGAAGCATTAAAACTGGCCTTCTTTAGAATAGTTGAGTATCTGGAGCATCAGTATTTGTGGGTTCGATTACAGGCTCATAATGGCCAGAAACAACAGACTTTCTTCTGAAACTCGTCAGTCTATTGTTGTTTTGGGAAATGAAGGCTATTCCATGCGAGAAATTGCCAAGAAACTGAAGGTCTTGTATAACAATGTGTACTACTCCCTTCACAGAACAGCACAAACTGGTTCCAACCAGAATAGAAAGAGGAGTGGGAGGCCCCGGTGCACAACTGAGCAAGAGGACAAGTACATTAGTGTCTCGTTTGAGAAACGGACGCCTCACAAGTCCTCAACTGGCAGCTTCATTAAATAGTACCCGCAAAACACCAGTCTCAATGTCAACAGTGAAGAGGCGACTCCGGGATGCTGGCCTTCTTGGCAGAGTATGGGTATGGCGTTACAAAATGGAGTGATAGCCTTCCTTCCTTCAAGATCCCTTTTACCCTGTACCAGTCTCCCACTTTATCACCAAAGCACCCCCAGACCATCACATTGCCTCCACCGTGCTTGACTAGGCCATTCTAAGACATGTAAATGTATTCCCACCACCACCAAAGCACCCCCAGACCATCACATTGCCTCCACCATGCTTGAGAAATGGTGTCAAGCACTCCTCCAGCATCTTTTCATTTTTTTCTGCGTCTCACAAATGTTCTTCTTTGTGATTCAAACACCTCAAACTTAGATTTGTCTGTCCATAACACTTTTTTCCAATCTTCCTCTGTCCAGTGTCTGTGTTCTTTTGCCCATATAACATGTTATTTTTATTGGCCAGTCTGAGATATGGCTTTTTCTTTGCAACTCTGCCTAGAAGGCCAGCATCCCGGAGTTGCCTCTTCACTGTTGACATTGAGACTGATGTTTTGCGAGCACTATTTAATGAAGCTGGCAGTTGAGGACTGTTTCTCAAACTAGATACTCTAATGTACTTGTCCATGTGGAATTTGATTGCCTTCCTGACTCGCGACCGCCGGTGTGGTCACCGCAACAGCCCTAGTTCAGACTGACTCAGGCATTTTCTCTAAAAATTCTCTAAATGCAGTCCCCAGAAACAGGAGTCTTGATTCTATCTCCTCCAGCTTAGGGATTTAGAGCTGAGTTTTGTCTAGCGAAGGATCCCTCCATTTTTTAAACGACACAGCCATGCAGGAAGAATAATTTCTGTGAGCGACTACTCTTTCTGTTCCCCCACAATAACATCATCAAGTCTACGAGACCTTCTACAGTATATTAAGTGTGAACTGTTCAGCCTCCTTCCGTCTGGATCATCTCTGTCTCTGAACAAACTGTCCTAATTGGATTACTATGGCAGAGCAATGACAAGCCACACCCATAACCGTCAGGGCTATCAGGCTCTCTCTAGTCCTCAGCAACAGTGGCACTCTCCCTCCCTCTACAGTATTTAGGTTAAGCACAATTAGCAATCTGTGTAATCCAAACCCCAGAGAGCCAGTGACGGAAAGAAAGTGTCTCGTATCTACTAGCTGTCGGCTGTGTTCTCATCGTTCTCATCATTCAACTTCTCCCAAACTTGATATAATAACCCTGTCCCCCACCCCCACTACCATAAGAAGAGGATGAACCAACTGCCTGCGTTCTAGCCTACATTTCAGCATATGTTACTGAACACACACACCACCACAGTGGTTTGGCAAGGGGAAAATTGGTTTTGGCGACAAGGTCACACATTGGATTACGACGGCTTGATCAACGAAGAAACTGAGATGCTTTTTAGTGTGTGTACAAGCCCTTGGCTACACTGGTTTTGTTTACTACCCCTCCACCCAGTTTAAAAGGGAAACAAGTGTTACTTCTTGCCCATAGTGTTCCTGACAGAGGATATAATTGCAACACACTCACTACGGTTTATTTTTCTCCACCCCATCTCCTCTGTGCTCTATACTGTATATACCTACTATATTCCTCTACAGCTCATTCATGCTGTGCAACAAATCAATCGCGTCTCGTACAAAACTGTGCACAGCATTTATTTGAAGACGTGCTGAGACCCCCCGCCTATCATTTCTAACCCTCGGTCTCTCCCGTTTGTCTTCTCAGTTTGAAGAGCCTATTCCCATTCTCCTCCCTCTCCCTCCAGCCATAGCATATGGATATAAGCTATCTGGCAGACAGCCAAAGGGCCTGCCGGTTTCAGGACCCCCTACAGTGCTCCCCCAGTCAGTACTGTTGCCTAACTGCCCTGTACAGTTCATTGTAAGTTAAACATACCTCCACTGCCAGACAGTTTCAGTGGGTCTCTGACACACAGACGCTGCTGTGCCTTCCGGAAGGTTAAGCGTGTTGTCAATGTCTCTTATCTCTCCATTTGGGGAGGCTGATAAGGCTAATAAGCCATCTGCAATGTTAATATGTGTCGCTCCACACAGGAAGCTACAGAGGGAGGAATTAAACAACGAAGGGTTCCCTCGACGTCGTCACCATATTGTGAGAGATGCTATCTTATCTGGGCTGAAAGGGATCCTATTACACTGCCCCGTTGTTCTCTACTCTATTATACGCTCAAGTGTATGAGTGTTGCCTTGTTTTACACTGTATCAACTGATGACAGCAAGCAAATTAGCCCAGGGGAGTTACACACAGTTAGAGCCAGGATCCCTTGGGCAGTTCAAAGTCTCACTGTTTTACCACTCCCTGCGTGCTTAGTAGAGCCCTACCGATATGGGATTTTTGAATACGATTCCGATTTTAGAGTGGAAATATTCACCCATAACCGATATATGTATATGCCAATATTTTTATTATTATAGCTGGGATAAAATAAAATAAATTGTGAGGATTGTGCTTAAAACAGCCCTACAAAGATACTCAGAGTCCTCCTGTTTAGCAGGAGAAAAAACAATATATATATAAATATATATCGTTTTGTATGTTATTTTGGCATTAATATGGGTCACATATAAGTTTCCAAACAATTAAAAAATAAATAATAATAACCCTTGATTAATTAATTAACCACATACAAACATGGTCTCTTTTTTGTTTTCTTGAGTAAGACAGCTCCAAAATGCAAGGTGACATTATGTCACCTCAAAATGTAAGTGCATAGCTCCGAAATTCAAGCTCCCTGTGTGCTGCCATAGACTTACAGTGCCTTGCGAAAGTATTCGGCCCCCTTGAACTTTGCGACCTTTTGCCACATTTCAGGCTTCAAACATGAAGATATAAAACTGTATTTTTTGTGAAGAATCAACAACAAGTGAGACACAATCATGAAGTGGAACAACATTTATTGGATATTTCAAACTTTTTTAACAAATCAAAAACTGAAAAATTGGGCGTGCAAAATTATTCAGCCCCCTTAAGTTAATACTTTGTAGCGCCACCTTTTGCTGCGATTACAGCTGTAAGTCGCTTGGGGTATGTCTCTATCAGTTTTGCACATCGAGAGACTGAAATTTTTTCCCATTCCTCCTTGCAGAACAGCTCGAGCTCAGTGAGGTTGGATGGAGAGCATTTGTGAACAGCAGTTTTCAGTTCTTTCCAGAGTGATCATGGGCCTCTTGGCTGCATCTCTGATCAGTCTTCTCCTTGTATGAGCTGAAAGTTTAGAGGGACAGCCAGGTCTTGGTAGATTTGTAGTGGTGGGATACTCCTTCCATTTCAATATTATCGCTTGCACAGTGCTCCTTGGGATGTTTAAAGCTTGGGAAATCTTTTTGTATCCAAATCCGGCTTTAAACTTCTTCACAACAGTATCTCGGACCTGTCTGGTGTGTTCCTTGTTCTTCATGATGCTCTCTGCGCTTTTATCGGACCTCTGAGACTATCACAGTGCAGGTGCATTTATACGGAGACTTGATTACACACAGGTGGATTGTATTTATCATCATTAGTCATTTAGGTCAACATTGGATCATTCAGAGATCCTCACTGAACTTCTGGAGAGAGTTTGCTGCACTGAAAGTAAAGGGGCTGAATAATTTTGCACGCCCAATTTTTCAGTTTTTGATTTGTTAAAAAAGTTTGAAATATCCAATAAATGTCGTTCCACTTCATGATTGTGTCCCACTTGTTGTTGATTCTTCACAAAAAAAGACAGTTTTATATCTTTATGTTTGAAGCCTGAAATGTGGCAAAAGGTTGCAAAGTTCAAGGGGGGCGAATACTTTCGCAAGGCACTGTACATTAGAAGTTCCCATCCAAGAAGGCTCAAGGTCATTGGCCACAGATAAAAATTATGTTAAATCACGGTATATCTGCCTTAGCTTTGATTGGACTGATGTCAACATCATACTTTCAAAATCTTAGCTAGCAAGCTAGACAAGCAGTCATTTTGCATCAAGTCGGCAATATACTTGCAAATCCTTTTCAATCCTTGTCATATGAAGAGAAAGTATAGATAAAAACGTATAGGTGCTCATTGGCCATTGGACATTAACATTACACAACAAGTGGGAAATTGTAAATTCAACAATGAGTGCTGTTTTACAGCCGGCTGTGACCGGGAGACCCATGGCACCAGCGCACAATTGTTCCAGCATCGCCTGGGTTAGGGGACAGTTTGGCCAGCCGGATGTCCCTGTCTCATCGTGCTCTAGCGACTCCTAATGGCGTGCTGGTCGGTCAACCAGTGTTTCCTCCGACATATTGGTGAGGCTGGCTTCCAGGTTAAGCGAGCAGTGTTTCAAGAAGCAGTGCGGCTTGGCTCTCAACCTTCGCCGAGTCCGTAGAGGAATTGCAGCGATGAGACAAGATCGTAACTACCAATTGGATATCACTTAAAAGGGGGTAACGCCATGGGCCAGAAAATCTTCAGTGAGTTCAAGACAACTGGAAATAAAACTAGCTCCAACTGGGGAGAATACTGAAAAGAAAATGTGAACTGTCATCCAACTCTGAATTCCAAGTCTGGATTTTGGGCCTCTTTCTAGAGCCCACAATAAGGACCAACACCTTCCTGTTCAAGTGAGCACAGCACAGGATGGTGAGTCCAAACATGTATTGTATGCTGCTACATAAATAATGGAATATGCCAGAGAGATACTGTATGTATACTGTAGCTAAGGAAGTAATACTAAGCTTATTTTGTGTAGTAAGCTCTTTATTAGCCCATGTGCCTCACCCTAATAATTGCGTCTATTTCCCCCTCATAACTTAGCCTACTCCTCTGACTTGGTGGTGAACATGTAGCCTGTTTTAGAGAAATATCATTATTGAAAATTGTAAGAGTCTTCTTATATGCCCCCTTTATTTATCCTACAGTTCTGAGTTGGTGTACAGGGAGAATACTGTAAGAACGGCCCATGTTCTGATTTCTGTAGCCATACATTTCAAAAGTGATGAACAAATAGTTATTGACGACGTCCGTCTTAGCTCGGTCATTAATGTTTTCATCTAAATTACGGATTGCCTCTTATCCGCTCGTTGTCCCCTTATGCCATAGTTTGTACATCTCAATTGTCAGTAGAAACCACATTTGTTTAAGTAAGTCAGCAATATCAGCTATGTTTTTTTAAAAGGCAGTAAATGAGGCTGAATGAACTGTTTCACTGCCAGACAAGGATCCACTGATAGCCAGCTGTAGCAGTGGTAAAGTGTTGGGACAGCTTTATGTAGGCCCTAGCAGTTTGTCAGCTCTGCTTGTCACCATTATAATGCAATTAATGTATTGTTTAGTGCTGTGTAGTGGCTTTTCTGGCATTCATCCAACATTTTGGGGGGGGGGTTGCTCCACCAAGATTTACATGCTAAAATCGCTACTGCAACCCATGCATCAAAATGTAGCTACGAAGCGCTGTTTTGTAACCTACTAGGTTTTTTTGTGTGCATCTGAAAACATTTGAATGAAAGAACTTGAGGAATAATATACTTCGCAAAGAGCAAATATAACACACCAGATTTCACAGGCTTCACTAAAGGTTAACGTTACCACAGAGTTGAACATTCTTAGCAGGGCACTTGCTTTACATTTGGGCATAGCATCCATTGTTTTTCACGACACCCAACACCCTACCATGACACTCTTTGTAACAGTATGTGGCCAGTGCGCGTTATTGAGCTGACAAACTTCTATCTACTCTGCACTCACCATAGAACCATAAGCAGTTAGTTCAAAGTATTTCACTCTCCTCTCCGTCTGATGTAGTTGCGTTGGGTGATAGTGTCCAGTCTTGCTGTAGCGCGCCAAGGCAAGATAGGCTTGTAAAGAGCGCCCTCTTTTCACACTATAAAACACTGATACAAATACATCCATAAAAGGCTAATATCGGATTTTTCTTCTATATTTTACTATACCTGGTTGAGTACCACCAGTACAGTGCATTCGGAAATTATTCAGACCCCTTGACTTGATCCACATTTTGTTACATTACAGCCTTATTCTAAAATGGATGAAACTTTTTTTAAATCATCAATCTACACACAATACCCCATATTGACAAAGCGAAACTAGGTTTTTAGACATTTTTGCAAATTACCAGATTGCATCGAGGCACAGATCTGCGGAAGGGTAGCAAAAATGTCTGCAGCGTTGAAGGTCCACAAGAACACAGTGGCCTCCATCATTCTTAAATGGAAGAAGTTATGAACCACCAAGACTCTTCCTAGAGCTGGCCGCCCGGCCAAACTGAGCAATTGGGGGAGAAGTGCCTTGGTCAGGGAAGTGACCAAACACCTGATGGTCACTCTGACAGAGCTCCATCTGTGGAGATGGGAGAAACTCTGCAGCATTCCACCAATCAGGTCTTTATGGTAGAGTGGCCACTCCTCAGTAAAGGGCACATGGCAGCCTGCTTGGAGTTTGCCAAAAAGCACCTAAAGGACTTTCAGACCATGAGAAACAAGATTCTCTGGCCTGATGAAACCAAGATTGAACACTTTGGCCTCTGAATGCCAAGCGCCACGTCTGGAGGAAACCTGGCACCATCCATATGGTCAAGCATGGTGGTGGCAGCATCATAATGTGGGGGAGGTTTTTCAGTGGCAGGAACTGGGATACTAGGATCGAGGGAAGATGAAAGGAGCAGGGTACAGAGATCTTTTGAAACCTGTTCCAGAGCGTTCAGGACCTCAGACTGGGGCGAAGGTTCACCTTCCAACAGGACAACGACCCTAACCGCACAGCCAAGACAACGTGGCCAGCCAGATTGCACGCTTGAACCCAATAAAACATCTCTGGAGAGACCTGAAAATAGCTGTGCAGCGATGCTCCCCATTCAACCTGATAGAGCTTGAGAGAATCTGCAGAGAAGAATGGGAGAAACTCCCCAAATACAAGTGTGCCAAGCTTGTAGCGTTATACCCAAGAAGACTCGAGACTGTAAGGTGCTTCAACAAAGTACTGAGTAAAGGGTCTGAATACCTTTGTAAATGGGATATTTCAGCAAACATTTATAAATCTGATTTTACTTTGCCATTATGTAGTATTGTGTGTCGATTTGATTAGGGGGAAAAACAACTTAAACCATTTTAGAATAAGGCTGTAACGTAACAAAATGAGGATTTAGTCAAGGGGTCTGAATATTTTCCGACTGTATTGTATACCAAAACATCAGCGCAAATCCCCAGTTGTCCTTTGGATGTGATGAGATTTTTATTTTGAAAGGTTATACCATCTCTTTGAGGATCTTGAAAAGAAAAGCTTGGGCCATGGAGATCTGAGGGATGGCGGGCTGGCTGCGTTGTTTTGCACTCCGCTCATTTATGGGCCCTGCCTGAAGAAGAAATCCATCAGCCTTTGTTCTGTGTCAGCCTGTTGCAAAGATCACACTGGATAATCATCAAAGCTAAAAACACTACTCACTGCTCTATTGTCTCTGGTCTGACCCATCATTGCATGCTAATGTAGGCTAAGGGGCAAGCACACAACAAAACCCGGTAACCAGCCTTGTTTTTCTGCATGCTGCAAATTCACTCCCTGAAGCTGGTGGGGTGACTGGTCTTTGTTTGCAAACAACTGTAAAAACAATAGCATTTTTTTGCAAAGATCCCACCTTGCTGTTATGGATACCTCTGATTATGGGGATGCCCACAGGGAACCTTGAGAATGAATGTCCTTAGGCTATTCATCACATGTCATTCACTTGACTTGTGCCTTCAGTTGTGTTGTTCTAGTATGCAAAGTATTTGCATCTGGTGGATAGTTTAGATATTTCTACATTGTGTGTTTGAATGGAACTCTGCTACTGACTGGGCATTTACAATCTCCCTACATACTACTGTTGTGTCTTTGGCTATGCCGGATTAAGTGAAATGATATGCTATAAAAAAAATATATATTACCTGATTGATCTAATCATGTAAATGTAATTAACTAGAGTCGGGGCACCACAAAAATAATATTTATAGAGCTGTTATCTTCCGAATAAACTCTTAAAGACCTAGTAATATTTTACATCAATAGCAGTCAATATTAATATTCACCTTAATTCAGTCTCATCTGAAAGTTGTAAATTCCTGGTTATCTGCACGAACCCTGGCTAACAAGTTGAACTAGCAATACAAAATTGGGTTTAATTATGTATTTGCTAAACACCTAACTAATCACACAGAATTACACACACACATAATTAAATCATAACTTGATTACAAATTACGTCATAAAGGAAAACATCCCTAGCAGGCGGAACAGATATGACAGCTTGTTACACAAAAGAAAAGGGATGGGTTTGAGTGAAAGAGCGGGAAGACTGAGGAACAAAGGGAAGAAGCTGTGCTATCATAAATACAGTATCTTATGCATTATAAATTACCGCCCATTTGGAAAAGGAAAATGCAATAAATATTTACTCTGAGCTACGCTTCGGTAGGTTGGTCGTAGATGGAAGGCCATGTTGCCAAACCGAGTCCTTTGTCATTTGAAGAATGTCTCTGGTTGTCAATTGGATACGTTGTAGTAACGTTGTTGTGTGGTAGACGGGATACTCTGTCTGTTCCTTCCTAACCTGCGTTTGCAGCTGCTGTTGCTAACTCAACGGCTAGGAGGTAACACTTCTGTAGTAAATAAGAGTTCAAAGTTCATACCATTCGCAACCAAAGCTCACGCTGATGTTGGCTTCATTCTGTAGTTATTATCTGAACCAGTCTGACATCGGACTGTCGTCCTCACATCCTCGGAACAGGAGGTTATATTGTCGTCAAGGCTTTATATAGGAAGGGAGAAAAGGGGTGTGTTTCATAGTTTACAACCTATGTATCTTCACGTGGGCGGGCCACTGAGTCGGGCCTGATTCACTCATGAAAACCCAATTCTCACATTTTAGAAGCTAAAATCACATTTTATTCCATCACAAATAATTTCATATTCAAACATTTAAATTGAACAACAATTCCATGTGAATCCGATAACTCTGATGTGTAGACTTTACACTGTCGAGTTTATGTCATCTTATCATTGATGAGAATGTCTCAGATGACAACCGAACTGACATCATATTCATTAAGTACCACTGCATATGTTCAATTGGTCGGATTACCAGAATATAGTTCATTTCCCCCCACCTTCTGAAATTCCCAGAATCTCTATGTTAACCAAGGGTTTTGCAAATGTAACATCAGTAGGGTAGAGAGAGAGGAAAAGGGGGGAAAGAGGTATTTATGACTGTTATAAACCTACCCCCAGGGCAACGTCATGACACTACGTAACCTACATTCCAAACAGTGATGATGCACGAAGAAGGGTTGTCACTTGATGGGTTTAGAGGAGTACTATTGAGTCCAGGAACCACATACTACATCAGACTTCTATTGTGGTCGTCCACTCTAGTGCATTTAATTTATGAACATGGTAATCAATCTCAACCAACATTTCCCTCAATTGAGTTGCATTACAAAGAGAGAACAGGCAGGAATGTATGCTATTTCATTGGAAGTACATGGACTATAAAACTATTTCAAGGTCATGTACTGTACAGTATGATCCTAGTGTTGACTTTAAATTATGGTACATCTGTGCTTGAGTTGAGCCTGACTAGCCAATATTGTGCTCTACTATGCTGTGCATGTGTGCTCCCCTCTCCCCACTGACAGCAGGTAATGAATGTGTGCACTCTCAGAGCAGGGAGCTGTGCTGTGTTCATTAGATGTTTCATCTGTTTGAGGGTGGGTGAGGCAGGGGAAGTGAGTGCCCTGTAAATTAAGTGTAAGAGCTGACAGTTGTCCACCCACTGCCGTGTCTCTCTGGGGGCATTTCTCTAAATGCATACTACGGTTCTCCGAGCACAGGAGGGTCGGTGTAGGAGTCCAAATCAAAATATGCAAAACGGAGGAAGGTGGGCCTTTCTCAAATGCGTACTCCGTTTGTACATATTTTGAAGCAAGCTTGAACGGCAAATATACAAAGAAATATGACCCAACCACAAAAAATACGACGCAACATTTCTTGAAATCAATGGCGGCCATTATTTGAGCGAAAAAGAAAATACACTCCGACTTCAGAATGAAATGTTGCCTTTTCATATGTAATATGTTGCCTGACTACAACATTTGATCTTGATACGTTAATAAATACATGCTGTGTTAATTTTGGCATGTTTACCTGATCACAAGCCCATAATAAGTCAATAGGGCTAACTGGATGACCACAAATAATTGCTATCTACCTTGCATAATATTCGTTTTAGGTCATTTTTGCCTGTTTAACCTATCTGGTTAGCTACATTATTATGATTCACATATAGCTAGCTGATAGTTATGAAGTAAAATGTTTGCTTTGTATATCTTGTTTGGCCTATTGTTGCTTTTGTCCTGGCGGAAAGACAGTGCAGTGCATGGGTAGCTAAGTCCATAGTAAGTCAATCGGGCTAGCTAGCCAAGAAAAATGTGTAGCTACCCAAGAATAATTGACATCTACCTTGCATAACATTAGTTTTAGGTCATTTTTGCCTGTTTAACTCGCTGGCTAATGAGATTATTAAGATTCACATCTATCTGATAATTCTAAATTAAAATGTTTTCTTTGTATGTCTTGTTTTGTCTATTGTTGTCATTGTCCTGGCTGGAAGAAGGTTCAGTGAATGGGGAGGTGCAGTGTGAGGTAATAGAGTAGGGGGAGTGCAAGTGCTTCTCAAATGTAATGTTTTATGCATTCTCTACACTCTTGTCCTCACAAGAACATACTCAGGAGAACATCGTTGGAGAATGCACTTGGAGCATGAGTGTGGAGCACGGTAGTATGCATATTGAGAAACAACCTGGGTGTCTGAGCGCTAGCGAGCGGTGGTGTGGTGACCTCCCAGACTAGCGTCTCTGCTGTAACCTAGCACAGTCTGCAGCATCGCAATCCCCCAGCCTGCCATTTGTGCTCGCTCCGTAAGCTGCTGCGTTGACACCCATCTTCTCATCTCCACTAAGGGTATTGGAGGAAGGTTTTATCCCGTCCGTTTTGTCGTGGTGCTGGTGTTGTAAGTCTCTTTGTATGAGGTCCTGTATGTTGTGAGGATGCTGTAAGACAAGCTTACAGGAGGGAAGGATTGAAGGCTATTTGTTTTATTTTCTCTCCTAGAGCCTATCTAGCTGAGAGAGAGGCTGGCTGGCTGACATATCCTCTGGGAGTGTAGTGATCAGCGAGGGAGAGTACCAGGGCCAGAGCCCTCGTGTCCATGTGGTGGAGAGGGCTTTCAGCAGCACATGTGCGTCTGATCCCCAACACAATGCCATAATCAAGGTTCCAAGGCTGGTAGTGAGAGGGGCCAACAGGAGCTGTCCCACTGGCTCCTCTGCCTGCCTGCCTGCCTGCCTGCCTGACGCCCACATGCTGGTTTGGTGGAGCCCCGCCAAGATGGCCAAACAACAGCCAGCCATGATGCTGCCCCTCCCCTCTTCTCCTCTTCATCTTTCTCCCCCATCTAGCTCTCTTACTCTTTCTTTCTATCTCTTTCCCCTCTTCCTCTCCTCCTCTCCCTCTCCTCTCCTCCCATCTGCAGGAACTGTGTGTCTGTCTGTCTGCCCAGTTCCTCTGATCCAACCTGCTTTATCGCTCCTGACAGGTGCTCCCTGGTGGGACACAGAACATTCACGCCACAAGAGCTAAGAGGTCTATCTCTTGTTCTCTATCTGGCTCTCTAGCTCCCTTTCTCTCGCTCTCTTTCTGTCTCTGTATCTCCCTCCATCAGGCAGTGTGCCCTCTCTGTCACTCATTTCCATCTGAATAGCAGCACAGGCAGACATGACCCAGCTCATGTTGAGGTACTCCCTACATACAGACACACACAATATACTCATTTTCATTAGGGCTGGGAATTAACAGGGACCTCGCGATATGATATTATCACGGTACTTAGGTGCCGATACAATGTTTTGCAATTCTCATGATTCAAATGTTGCGATTTGATACTGTGATTTTATTGTGATTCAGTGTTCCAAACATATTGCTCACCATATGTCGACTGCAGAGGGACAAGAGAGAGCCATGAGAAAAGTTTTTGATCAGTCAAGGAAATAAAAGTTCTGAAAACAAATTGGCTCCCAAGTTAAAAAAAATAGAATGGAGAACAAGCTATGCTATATTGTCAAAATGATACGATACTATATATTGTCAAAAATAATATTGATCCCCCTCCCCCATCACTTATTTTCATTTCATTTTCAATAATGTTTAGTGTGGTCAATGGTGCAGTGAAAGCCATGATGGACGACTAGATCAGTTTTTATAGCTTACCCTACAATCTCTTCCTCTCATTTTCTATTTCTTCCCTCAGTTTATCATGTGTGTGCCTTTGTACTGTATCTGTCAGGTGTGTGTGTGGATGCCTGAGTTAATGCCCGAGTTAATGCAGCAGCTCTCGTGCCCCAGCAAGAGTTGTTCAATGGGATCATGCACAGATAAAATCACCTAGCATCTGCTCACTCATCTCACATCACCACCGCCGCCTTAGCCAACACAATGGAGCCAGCCTATCTGGGACAATAAAGACATCCGCTAGCTCGGCTCCTGAATAAATCTCTTATTTCCGGGCTGCATGCCATGTTATATTGCGTGCCTCTCAGAGTCACCCCGCCATTAACAGAGAGAATGAATGAATTAAAGAAAACGCACTGACGACTGAAACATAATTATCTTGGAAAGTCACGGCAGCACTTTGCCAGGCACAAACTCCAATCAATACAAGCTAGCAATTCACGGACGGTAATGAGCTTGGTGTTTTCTCCCCCGTTCTCTTGCCTATTTTGTGACTGAGGTGTAATTGATAAGGAACACACAGGGAAGGGATATGTGTCGTGACTGGTGTAACAGACCCTGTGTCCGACTCTCTCGTATAGGGCAGATCTCCCCAGCACATGCCTTTCATTAGCTGGAGAGCCAGGGCCCGGGGAATATCAGTGTCCTCTCCTCCATGGATCGGTATCAATCCAGGCTTTTAGAGGATCTCTCCTCACTGCTGTTTTCAATTTATGGACTATGTTCTTGTGTGCGAGTGATGCCTCGCATTGAGCAGATTTGAGCCAGTTCCACCCCTGAAGGATTAGGCTCCAGAAAACACCAGGGCTTTTTTCTCCTCTTCTCTTCCGTTTGGTTGTTTACCATCATCTACCCCCTCAGGGAGAGCCTTCTGTTTGTTTTTTACAAGAGAGAAGATCTTAGTACTGTGGCTAGTTTGTTCAGGCATATAGACACAACTATTTCTCTCCTTCCTCTCAGACATCAGGAAGATCCCAGCTCATCCCTGCCTTACGTAGGCCTAAATTACTTTGGGAATGGGGCTGCTGGGAGCAGCTTATCACTCTAGTCGGCCACAACCCTCCTCCTCTTCTTCCTCCATCTCCTCCTCCCAGCTCAGTGGGTTCAGCTCTGAGGCTCTCAGGCACAATAATCCGTATTGAAGAGGACTGCTGAGGAGCTGATGAGAAACCGTTGTTTAAAGCAGTCCAGGGTTCCCAAGTGTGAGCTGAAAGAGGCAGCCAGGCAGAGCCCGTCAGCTCAGCCTTTCCCTCCTGTCTGTCCGGTCCTGATTGCTCTCAGCACTAAGCCCTCCTGCTCCTGTGTGAATGGACGTCCTTGTCTGCCTCTACGCGCTTTTCGTCCATTCTCAGCGGAGGTCCCTCTTCATCTAAGGCCTCTTTCAACACATATCACATCCCTCCCTCCTTTCCTCTATCTCTATCTCTCTCTCTCGCTCCTCTCGCTCTCTCTCTCAAACTGCTTGAAGTGTGCTTATAGACCAGAGTGTGAAAACCAAGTCGGATGGCACTGAGCTTAAGCCACACATCTGGGCCCTGGTCAGTTGATAGGCTGTGTCAGAGCTTGATGTGCCCTCTTGGTCTTTAGAGTAGATTGGGGAAATGGTTGCTCCTCGGCTAAGTAGGCCATGGCTATCCGCTCCAGTACCAGATAGTCCCATTCCACTGCCTATATGTTAGCTCTGCCAAAGAATCTTGCTTGTGGCAGAGAAGTCAGTTTTCCTGCACCTGGTCTGGCCTCTGAGGCTATTCTCATTGACAAACGTTTGAGAGGCAGCACGAAGAGGTTTTGAATTTGATTAATATGTAAATAAACATTTAAATGTACATGCCATCCTTGCCTTACCTTTCTTTCTGGTTGGCAATGTGGCATTCTTGCTCTGCAGCTAAAAATGTACCTTAAATATCAGTATTAAAGTAGCCACTGACTAGCCAGTAGGATTGTAAGCTATTCAACAATGTAAGCAACTTTTCTTCTAAAACATATTAGCTAGCTACACTCTTGAATAATGCAAGCCAACCATATTTCACTCTTGAATAATGCAACGATTCACAAGCATGTGCAGGCAATTAAAGGGTTTATTTTGTTGTTCGTACACACATTAGCTAAATGTAGCTTGCAAGACAATATTGATAGCTGGTAATGTTAGCATATCAGACATACTGTAACGTTTTACCCATCTCATTTGAATATAAAAGTACAGTTTCATCATATTAAAGCTACCTTTGAACGAACCAGGCTTCATTTAATCAATGTCATGGATGTCATTATTTGAGTTAAATGCAACAAATGTTTTTCAGTAGATCGACAGAAGGACACAAGATCTCGGTCACCTCATTTACTGCTGCCCCTCAGAATCTCTCTCTACTTTTCTAATGTCGCCTCTCCCTCTCACTCACTCCCTCTCCCTAGGGCATTTTCTCTTTCTCAAACTTTCCCTCCCACAAAATACCCTTCTCTCACTAACCCACTCTCCCTCTTTCCCTCAGCCTCTCTCTCTGCTGTGTATTCTTAGTTGTAATGAGTAGCTAGGGGAGAAGTAGAGGGGCCTTACAGCCCCTCATATAGCAGGCACACAGTGCTGACTTAAGATAAATCCCTACAAATGAGTGTGGTAATTGCCTTGAAGTGTCCTTTCAAAAATGTCTCCCCCTGCACCCGGGGCGTGATCTGCTGTGGTTAGCCTCATTAATGGTGGCATAACAGAGAGGCACAAACTACAAATGGCACCTAGTAATCTTAAAGCATAGGAACGCCATTCCTCAAAGAAATACTTATTGGGGTGAAATAGGGAATGGGGTTCTATCTAGCTGCTTAATCGTTCGCTAAGGAGAGGAGAAAGGACTGAGACGTCATTTAAGATGTGAGGTGAGTGATGCCCAGTGGGCAGTTTGAAGCCCCTCCCGAGAGGCCAGAGGAGCCCCTCAAGTCACACCTCAGGCTCTTTGCTGAATTAAAAAGCTGCACCTCAGCAGTACAGTAAAGCAAGGATGCCCAACCCTTGATCTTAAAGACTTCAGTCTTGTTACTTTCAATCAGGTGGATCATTCATGTCAGGGGACACCAGGTGAGTTCTTTCACTGACACTGCCCAATCGATGGCTGAATCAATCTTTTCAGTGCTTAGGCTCAGCAAAAAGTGCCAGAGGACTCCTTTTTGACTTTCTGAATTTTGCCATTTTTGAAAGCCCCAGTTCTGTCCAGAGACCTGTTTTGAATGTTGTTCCCCTCAGTCCTTAGGGAGGACAGCACTGCTATGAGTCACTCCATCAGGGGGAAGTTAACTGGCAGTGCACTCTGGTTAACAGCCTGCTGGGTTTCATTTCGTAATGCAATTTGACCTCCTCTTTCCTGTGTGTGCAGCTTACCACAATTAGATCGGACAAAGCTGCTCTTTCCCAGCAATTAGTTTTTCAGGCCCTGTTTGAGGCTTTAGCCTGCTGAGCACAAGATGGCATCTTAAGACGGACAGACCACTCTGTCTGATAAAAGATCCAGTCTGGAAACATTGCTATTGTCTAGGCATCGACATCCTTAGCTCTGATATCATGGGCAGAAAACTCATTCCTCTCCATCGTTCATTGAAATTGATGGGTCATTTATAACAAAACCTTTCGATATTGGCAATCATTTCAATATTTCACAAGTAAAGTGGAAAAACTTAAGTGAAATGACAGCATTGTACCATTTTTTTTGTATAAAATATCTAATAGTTAAAGACAAGTATTGTTGTTTTGAATTTGGTCAAATTGTTGTGGAAGAGGTGGGGAAAACTCTTGAGTGTCTGGTCTGTTTTCCCTGTCCTGATGATGTTGAGGGATAATGTTGAGGGAGGGTGTGTGCCTGAGCATGTGTCTGTTTCCCCTGTCCTGATAATGTTGAGGGAGGGTGTGTGCCTGAGCATGTGTCTGTTTCCCCTGTCCTGATGATGTTGAGGGAGGGTGTGTGCCTGAGCATGTATAGAAGTACCTGGCCTGCTGCGTGAACACTTAGGGAAGTGTTTTTTTAACATCCTTTGTGAATTATAAAATATTGAAGCTATAGTTGCTTACAGTAAGCTATTTAAAAAATCTTTCCAACAATCTCAATAATACCTAATACTCGGTGTGAAATAGCAGGGAAGTTATAGGCCTTCTGCTGCATAGGCCTATAGGCTATGAGCTTCCCCAAACTGGAAACTCACGCGCCGCTTATGAAGTCTTTATAAAATAATTGCCTCTACGTTTCCATAGTCAGATTTTTCCTATTAAGTATGTTTTCAAAATGCATTCTATGTCCAGCTCACATTGTTATGTGATGGGTGACACACTGATAGCCTTTTGCCTGCACTTGAATGGTGAATGGGAGGCGCGCTTTCAATTACCAGTTGAGAAATACAAATATTATCTCGTTTTAATCGTGCACCAAAACTGTTTTACACACACGACTGCATTTAGAATTGTTGCACAATGAATGGGATAATAGAGGCACATGTTTTATTCCAGCAGCAACCAGCTGAGGAGCTGCAGGCGACGTTCTCAAAATAGGCTCTGTATGCTGGGTGTGTGATAGTTGTGTTGGATAAATATGACACAAGACTAGCAACACACAAAAGGCCAATTTAATTTCACTAAATCATGCAAATTAACCCATAGACAAATAAGCATGACGGTCAAAAGTATTTACGTCGACTGATATTTCCATAAATGAATGAAAACCATTATTTTGCAATGGGATTTTTTTTCACCCAGTCATTTTGTCGGCAACAATTTTAGTTATCTGCTTTAAAAATATATATTTTGTGGCCAACAGCCAGCAGTTACCGGCTAATGGAAACCTTGAGCCAGATGATTCCACACTCTACTTGTCAGAACCCAAAGCCAGTGAGCTTCCAGTCAGTATCAGAATGAGTGCTTAATAATATACTGGTAATATACTGCTTAAATACATCTAAAACTGAAACATTGTGTTTGGTTCAAAACATTCTCTAAGACCTAAACCTTGACTTGAGTTGTACATAAATGGTGTAAGCAAGTTGAGGAAGCTAAACTCCTAGGTATAACATTGGATGATCAATTATCATGGTCAAGTCATATTGTAAAAGTTATGAAGATGGGGAGGGGTATGTCTATTATAAAAATGTATATTTTATTTTTCAACTTTACTATTTTTTCAGGTTGTGGTCTTGTCCCATCTTGATTACTGTCCAGTGGCCCTACATACAGTAGGGCCATGTCTACATGGAACTCTATTCCACATCAGGCAACTAATGCAAGGAGTAGATTCAGATTAAAAAAATCAGATATAAAAATACACCTTATGGCGCAGTGGGGACTGGGAAGAAACACAAACATAGACACAGACACACACATGATAACATACTCACTATACACACACTATAGCGTACTGTGGATTTTGTGTTGTAGATAAATGTACTAAATATTTCAAAAACTAAAAGCATTGTATTTGGTTTAAATCATTCAATAAACCCAAAACCTCACCTAAATCGTGTAATAAATAATGTCTAAATTGAGCAAGTTGAGGTGACTAAACTGTCATGGTCAAAACATATTAAAAAAACAGTAAGATGGGGAGAAGTTGTCCATAAATCTGTTATCAACAAGGCAGGTCCTACAGTATTATAATGTTACTGAAAAACTGTCATAAATGCTTTAATTTTGTTTAAACCCACAGGAAGAGTAGCAAAGACAGCAGCCACCAGAGGTCTGTCCCCAAGTCAGAACAGACTAATGGAGATCCATACTAAATACAAATACTATTCAAAACAGCCTAAAAAATGATCTTTAAAAATGGATTAAACAACAACTCATGGATTTTGTGTTGTAGATATGTGGTAGGGGACTGAGGGCACACACTTAGTGTGTTGTGAAATCTGTTACGAATGTATTATAATGTTAGAAAAATGTCATAAATGCTTTAATTTTGCCGGACCCCAGGAAGAGTAGCAAGAGCCTTGGCAGCAGCTAATGGAGATCCATAATAAATACAAATACTCAAACAGCCTAAATGATCTTTAAAAATGGATTAAACAACAACTCATGGAACGGTGGGAACTGTGAGGGGACGCGTGCGCACACACATTTTTGCTGTTGTATTGTTTGTATTTATTTTTATTTTTTGTAAATCGTTGCTTCCTGCCATCCAGTACCACTACACCAGGCGGTGTCAGATGAAGGCCCTAATATTTGTCAGACTCCAGCCACCCCAGTCATAGACTCTTCTCTCTGCTACCGCACGGCAAGCGGTACCGGCGCGCCAAGTCCAGGTTCAAAAGGCTTCTTTTAACAGCTTCTACCCTGAACCATAAGACTCCTGAACATCTAATTAAATGGCTACCGGGATAATTTGCATTGTCGTCAATGTCCCCCTCTTTTACGCTGCTGCTACTGTCTGTTTATTATCCATGCATAGTTACTACCTCTACCTACATGTACATATTACCTCAATTACCTCGACTAACCTGTGCCACCGCACATTGACTCTGTACTGGTGCCCCCTGTATGTAGTCTCGTTACTTTTATTTTACTGCTGCTCTTTAATAATAGATTTTTCTTCACTTATTTTTCTTAAAACTGCATTGTTGGTTAAGGACTTAACGACTTGTAAGTAAGCATTTCACTAATGTCTACACCTGTTGTATTCAGTGCATGTGACAAATAACATTAGATTTGTATTTAACATTTGTGTGACTGTACTTGTCTATCAGTGTTTTGTTACTTGTCATGTTTTTGGTGGACCCCAGAAAAAGTAGCTGCTCCTTCTGAGGAAGCTGATGGGTTCCAAATAAACAAACAGCTAAACCCTGTGCTTACATCTGCAGGACTGAGCTCATACCAATGGAGATTGGAGATCTCATGGGGGTTTAAAAGCCATCCTAATATCACCACATTCTTCGGAATATCTATCGGTATTCCATATTGTATTATACAGTGCATTCGGAAAGTGTTCAGACCCCTTGACTTTTTCCACATTTTGTTACGTTGCAGCCTTAGCCTAAAATTGATTAAATATATACAGTATTATAACAATCTACACACAATACCCCATAATGTCAAAGCGTAAACAGATTTTTTTCTATTTAGATCCTTTCTTATGAAACTCAAAATTGTGCTCCGGTGCATCCTGTTTCCATTGATCATCCTTGATGTTTCTACAACTTGAATGGAGTCCACCTGTGGTCAATTCAATTGATTGGACATGATTGGGAAAGGCACCGCACCTGTCTATATAAGGTGCCACAGTTGACAATGCATGTCAGAGCAAAAACCAAGCCATGAGGTCGAAGGAATTGTCCGTAGAGCTCTGAGACAGGATTGTGTCGAGGCACAGATCTGAGGAAGAGTACCAAAAAAAATGTGTGCAGCATTGAAGGTCCCCAAGAACACAGTGGCCTCCATCATTCTTAAATGGAAGAAGTTTGGAACCACCAAGACTCTTCCTAGAGCTGGCCGCCCGACCAAACTCAGCATTCGGGGGAGAAAGGCCTTGGTCAGGGAGGTGACCAAGAACCCAATGGTCACTCTGACAGAGCCCCAGAATTCCTCTGTGGAGATGGAATAACCTTCCAGAAGGACAGCCATCTCTGCAGCACTCCACCAATCAGGCCTTTCTGGTAGAGTGGTCAGACAGAAGGTTAAAAGGCACATGACAGCCTGCTTGGAGTTTGCCAAAAGGCACCTAAAGGACTCTCAGACCATGAGAAACAAGTTTCTCTGGTCTGATGAAAACAAGATTGAACTCTTTGGCCTGAATGCCAAGCGTCACGTCTGGAGTGCACCTGGCCAATACCACCCTTACGGTGAAGCATGGTGGTGGCAGCATCATGCTGTTGGGATGTTTTTCAGCGGCAGGGGCTGAGAGACTAGTCAGAATCGAGGAAAGATGAAAGGAGGTCTCGGACCTCAGACTGGGGCGAAGGTTCACCTTCCAACAGGACAACGACCCTAAGCACACATCCAAGACAATGACAGTGGTTTCTGGACAAGTCTCTGAATGTCCTTGACTGGCCCAGCCAGAGTCCGGACTTGTACCGGACCTGAAAATAGCTGTTCAGCGACACTCCCTATCCAACCTGACAGAGCTTGAAAGGATTTTCAGAGAAGAATGGGATAAACTCCCCAAGTACAGCTGTGCCAAGCTTGTAGCGTCATACCCAAGAAGACTCGAGACCATAATCGCTGCCAAAGGTGCTTCAACAAAGTACTGAGTAAATGGTCTGAAAACTTATGTGCTATTTCAGTTTTTTTATATACATTTGGGAAAACAATCTAAAAAAAACAGTTTTTGTCAGTCATTATGGGAAATTGTGTGTACATTGATGGGGGGGACAATTGAAACAATTTTAGAATAAGGCTGAAACGTGGAAAAAGGTGAAGGGGTCTGAATACTTTTCAAATACAATGTATATGAATCCACAATGACTACAGTAGAAAGCACGTACAGCAAGTTCTCAGATTTAACCTAAATATTATGGTATGGTAGCCAGGGTGAAGTGAATTTTCATAGTGCCATTTTCCATCCTGTTGGTGACCTGTGATATGTGTTCCCTGGAGCTTCATGTCAAGGGATTGGAGTTCCAACTACTGGGCCTATATCCCCCAGTCCCTCCCTGCCAGGCTTCATCCAGGGACAGCTAGGCCATGGGGGAACGCTGGGTGTGGGTTGATCTATTGGAGGAGCCAGAGCCCTGTCTTGTTCTTCCCCACAGACGCATGGAGTAATTTGGGCTGTGTCCCGCAAGGCGGCCCAGTCACCCCCGGCCCAGCAAAGTAATTCATCTTATTTAGTGGCATGTCCAGCCCTCTTCCCCACAGCCACAAAGCACAGGAGCCGTTAGCCTGGCTCCCAGTGACGGGCACATAGTCCTGTAGTACAAACTACACCCTCTCTGTCTTTGTGTCACTGTCTCTGTCTTGCTTTGTCCTTATTGCCTAAATGACTTTGTAGAGGACAAATATGGCCCCTATTGCACTAATATGGTGTGTGCAAGTTGTATTTTTACTACTTTCATCTCCCATCTTCAGAACTGCATCCTTCTTTGTTTCCTTTGACCTGAATTGTCCAAATGAGTGTTTACCTTATTCCTACTCAGTGTCAGGAAACCTGCAAAAATAACTGTTGCTGTATTTGTCTTCTGTATAACATCTGTTCTACTTCAAAGCTGATTTTCTCATATCAGTGATAAGTCATTCTTCAAACTCACTGGAGTGAGGAATATGATTATCATGATCAATATTTACTAATATTATCTGCCACCCAGCCTGGCCCGGTTGTTTGGGGTTGCAGATCATTTGATTGCTTATTAGACCTTGTTGACAGTTTGCTTGATGACTCTAGGTGGGGCTCTGGTTTATTTATTCTCCAGCGTCCTGGCGTCATTAAAAGCATTAATCACACAAATTGGATGAGATGTAGGTACACAGGATATCTCCAGTCTCGGCCTGTCTGTATGTGCTAACCCTGGTGGGATGGGATGATTTGTGGATGTCCTCTACTTACGGCATGGGAGCTCCAGATTACTTTCATAACCTCCTCAGAATTGAGCCATAAAATTCCAATGTAATAAAGGACAGAGTGGCGAGAGAGAGGTAGACAGACAACCAACACCTCATCACAAAGCAGAGGGAGGAGTGGCGGGCAGAAGGAACAGCGCTGTGAATTTTGTAGAACAGGTTAACTGGTGACCTTGTCCAGAGGCTTCAAGGACACAGCGGGAGACATTGTGATGATTAGTAGAACAGGTTAACAGGTGACCTTGTCCAGAGGCTTCAAGGACACAGCGGGAGACATTGTGATTATTAGTAGAGCAGGTTAACAGGTGACCTTGTCCAGAGACTCCAAGGACACAGCGGGAGACATTGTGATTATTAGTAGAGCAGGGTAACTGGTGACCTTGTCCAGAGACTCCAAGGGCACAGCAGGAGATTATTTGGTGGCCGACGCACACTGCCCTCGCCGTGTTTTTTTGAGTAGGGCACTAGTCTCAGCGGGTGTCCAGTGAATGAAACGATGGGTGAAAGCACCGCCCTGTACCTACGCAGCTCCTGAATGCCTCTTTTGAAAGGCCACCAGCTCCTGCCTTTGAGATTGTACTCCTTATACATCATCTACATCTGCTTTTTGAAAAGACCCCATTAAATGACTTTCAACAGACCGACTCTGTTGCTGTTTTACCTTATTCATTCGTGCCCTCTCTTCTTTGTGCAGGCGTTTTGGTACTAGTGAGACATTCCCCACTATTGAGAGGCTGGACATACGCCATTTTAATACTTCATAGAGGAGAGAATATCTTTTCACAACAATTGGATTAGCATGAAGCCATTTGGCACAAGTCCCTCGGAAGGCAGCGACACACCGGATTGTTGCTGCTTGGAGACGTCTCCGCGCATATCCAAGACCAACACTCCCTGTTCTTCACAGCGTCTTACGGCCTCCTCTGACAGCTCCATGTCACTTCAGAACTAGTACAGGAACGTGATGATGGAACACACAGATGCGATCATGTGTACAGCTTTGTTATCTCAGTTAGTTACAGTAGATCCCAATAATCAGAATTTCATTCAGACACTCATACGCTGCATTTAGCTGCACACAGAGCACTTTTCCTGAGAGCCAAAATGTCTGAATGAAATTCAGATTATTGACTGGGGCATCTCCCCGAGAGTGAGTGCATTCACAAACTTCTGGATACTTCATAGGGAATGTATTTATTCTGCATGAGTATTCCTATTTCCTACAGTACAGAATCCTCTCAGGACTCAACATAGACGGGAAGATGCACAAGTGCCTTTGATGCCTTACCTGTCATTGTATATTGGTGTCATTGTATATGAGTTAATGTAAAGCTCTCGTGACATGGTGACATTTTCCTGTCCCTGATCTGAAGTGGTTGATAGCTGTATATCCAGGGCTGTGATGGTGGGAAGAAAGGAGGCATAGAGAGGGAGGTGGTGTGAGGCAGCTCAGCGTTGAAGAGCAGAGTGCAGTGCAGTGCAGGATGGGAAGGAAGGCCTCAGAGCCTCCACGCTCTGCTCTGCTCTTATCTGATTAGTTCTTATCAGCCTGGTGCAGGAAGCGGGCCTAAACACTCTCTCTCTGTTTCACTCTTCCGGTCTCTGTCTCTTTCCCTGTCTGTCTTTTCCTCTCACTCTCTCTGTTCCTCTCTGCCTTGCGCTCTCACTCTCTCCGTCTCTCTCTCTCTCTCACACACACACACACACACACACACACACACACACACACACACACACACACACACACACACACACACACCAGGAAACAGCCTCTTCTTTCCCTACTCTCTAACAGGAAGCAGGGCCATGCTGCATGTGAGAATAAAGGCCCATGTGACAGGAAGAGCTTTATGGCCATTGTCCAAGGATCCCTGTCACCACCTCTTAGACATTGACGGAATGACATGAAGAGATTGTTTTTGCTGATGAGTCTCTCTCTGTTTTTTTGGCAGGTGTTCAGGAGGAAGGCCATAGAACTGGGAGAGAAGCTGTTGCCTGCATTCAAAACCCCCACAGGCATCCCCTGGGCCCTCCTAAACCTGAAGAGGTGAGTCCTCATACATGTCTGTCTGTTTATATACACACTGTACAGTCTGCCCACTCTACTACAAGTAAATCACTATTCCCAATAGTGGAACATCACTCATTATACATTTAGAAGAGGACAATACCTAGAACCTGTACCTCTATAGACATGACACACACCCACTGAGCAGCTTGAAACAGCTCACTCTTCCCTTGCATCACTCGTCCTTGTACTCCATTCACAGGAGTAAAGACCAAAAGCCTTCAATTAGGGCTGGGCAATCATATCTGGTTCATTTTTTTTCCTAAATTATGGCCACTTCACGACATATCTCTAAATATGCTTTGTTGCACAATTAAAGGTCAACACACTGCATTTCAAACAGTCAGGAATAATATACTGAATTCGGGGACTTGTGAAGTTATACCTAGGCTAAATATAAGCCTTCCACAACCATAAGACGCACTAATAATTTAAATATTTGATCATAGTTTAACCTGCTTTTTTTGTTGTTGCAATAATCACTGATCTAGCTTTCAAGTATGTTTATGAAAATGCCCTTTTTGTTACAAAAAACTAGAACCATGCAAATCCACTAATAATGAACAACCTCTTCTTGTAGCAGGCATTCTATATAATGAACACAGGTCTCATAAACAATCTCTCAAGCACAAATGCACGTGCTAGTAAGTAGCAAGCTAAAGTCTATTCAACTTGGATCTATTTGCTTGCTAACAAGGTGGAACAGTTGAACTGTTAAGCATACACCATCCTGTCTGTCTCTAATTGTTTGAACAACACCGCCTGTTCACTTTGTTTAGATAATAAAATCTACTGGCCTATCTGGATAAGACGATGCTCATTTCTCAGAATGAGAACGAGTTGCCAGTTCTTTATTTAAATGCGTCTTTTAATGCTCATTGCACATTTATAAAACTCAGACTAGACAGCTAGTACAAAACAGTCTGTGGCTAAAATGCTTCTAGCAGTGTGTGGTACTGCAATGCCGTGCATAACAGTAACTGAGCATGAATTTTTCCACAATCATTAATACTCTTGTTTTAGTAGGGTCTGCTCTGTTTATATTTTGGTAGTTGAGACATAAAGGGTATGGTTGGAAAGGTTAAGTTGTCTATTACTGTAAAATAATGTCTTGAAGCGTTTTGGTGTCCATATGACCCATGCTGTAGCGTGTTTAAACTGCTTGTTGTCAGAGAGGAAGAAGTTATCTTTCTCCTTCTGTTGTTGTGAGTGGCAGGGGGAGGGGCTTGGTGTCTGTGGGAAGGTGCACACTCTACACAGCACAGAAGCAGCAAAGAAGACTAGACCAAAAAGACAGAACGTTAATACATTTTTATTTTTTTCATGATTCTAGCGATACAGGCATGTGGAACATTAATTTAATATAGCACCCTACCATCAATAGTTTCACTCTCCCTCCCTCTGTTTCCCTCGGTTACATTAACTGCACAGACTATTGCAAATACTTGTCTTTCTCCCCGGCTTTAAAGTATTCTCCACTCTGGTTTGATAGCATAGTGTTTGGCACATAAAAGCACAGTTGTTTTGCGAAGTGCGGTCTCTGCTTCCTTTATTCCATCCCCCAAACCACAGAAGTGAGGAATGTTGTCTGTGTATCGATGTTCTGGGCTCTGCCATTGATAAGTCAGTGTTTTGACTACACCTTGTCTGGACCAAGTTTTTTGTTATGATGCTCTCTTGTAAATGGAGCCTGCCTCTAGATTGTTATCCTGCCTGCACCTTACTCTGAATGGCCCCCGCTCAGCGTCTCGACTACAGTGTCCATAGCTGCCATGGCTCCCTCTCTCCTGCTCTACACAGAAACCGCTTCAAAACAATGCAGCCCTGTCAAGGTCATGTGTTGTCCCGGCTAACAAATCCATAGACTGCCCTCCCTGGACCTCCTTGTTCCCCTCCCTCCATCACTACCCTCGCTCTTACCGTATCCCCCTGAAGGGACCAACCTATCCGCCCACCTCCCTCAGAAAAGAGAGAGGGAGACGGGATGGAGTCTGGAGGATAGAGGGTCAGCTGCAAGTCTCCAGGGGCAAACCTGTTGGAGGATTTTTATTGGGTTTGGAAATAGTTTTTCCAGAGATGCTGCCTGGTGGGTAAAAGGGGGATGAAGCAGGGAGGGAGAGGAAGAACAGGGGGGCGTGTGACGCCAGCGGCTAGTCTCAGCTATGAGAATAAACATCCTCTCTGTTATGTCCCATCTGTCCTGTCTGCTCCAGTCCTGCAGCTAGTGTAGCGTGCTCAACCCCGGCAGTCCAATGGCTGAGAGAGGCCTTATATGCATACCATACGCACTCTTAACAATTCCTGCTCACTACACAACCCTCAGCACAGCAAAGAACAGGGAGGGGATTTTATCAATATCACAGCAACTGAACATGTGTGTGGTTTGTCACTGCTACTGCACTGAATTAAATAAATGTCT
This sequence comes from Oncorhynchus masou masou, assembly GCF_036934945.1. Classification (NCBI taxonomy): domain Eukaryota; kingdom Metazoa; phylum Chordata; class Actinopteri; order Salmoniformes; family Salmonidae; genus Oncorhynchus; species Oncorhynchus masou. Next base: position 21,867,534 of record NC_088230.1, on the reverse strand, counting down.
TCAGCTTAATATGTTGTATGTTATTGTTATATTTTCTCAGATACCTACACACTGTCTGTTGGCTGTTTTTATTAGCCAGGAGGGAGGAGAAAACCTGTCTCAAAGCTCTCCCCCTGTAATCGCAGGATTCATCTGAATGCATTCTTTTCATTTTTCTCGCCAGTGAGTGCTCGGCCCAGTTCGTCAGATATGAATTAAAACCCAGGTCGTCTTGGAGATGGCCATGCGGGTCGGTGTAACAAATTAATTTCCCCCGCTTATGGCGAATGAAGGGCTTTCTTCACGTATCATCACCTGGTGGTTGAAGCTACTAGTCTACTGGAGTTAGATCTGAGGCCCCAGAGGACTGCCGCCCGCCCAGGCATGGTCCTCACCCCACCACAGGCCCCCAACAGATAGGTGGTAATGATGCATTTACCCACGTCACTGAACCATAACTGGGTTAGCTTATATGGAGCCCACCAGACCTCAACCACAGATGTAATTTCTGATATGGAGATGCTAAGGCATATGAGTGAATAAACTGGATATGGGAAAGGGGAATAGGTTTCACAAAGTATATACACGTTAATGCAGAGCTGGCATATGTCTACTTGCTGTCTAGAAACAGATGTGTATCAGTAGGCAGAACCTACATTCACTTACAGTGAGCTGTGTTATGTTTGTTAGGAAACACAGCAGCTCTCATACTCATTCTCTCTCGTTAACGTGAGGACGAACGAGGCAAACTCTGTGGCTGTCAAAAGCCTCTTTGTGTGCAACTAATTTTCTTGTTGGAGGTTATGCCTGGCCAGCCCTCTTCCCTGTGTTTTTCATTTTGTGGATGCTTGTTGCTATAAAATCTCAGTGGTCCCTTTGGGGAATTCTGAGTCTGAACTCAAAGAGAGGATTGAAATGTATCAACAACTTGTATTTTTTGTTGCATCTTTGTGTGTGTGCGGATGGTTCTGTATATTCGGGGTTGTGTTTTTACAGATGATGGTTCTTCACCTTTTAAAGTACAAAGGCTCCTAACCTGGCTACTGCTGTAACCTGGTAAATAATGTATTTGACTCGCTAAATGTTGACAGCAACACCGTAACCCAATTTAAAAGATGACACTTACCCTGTAATAGAAGGAGGAACGTTTGGGCTATTTTGGCGTTTGTACTTTGTCCCACTTTAAATTGAGGGACATGTTCTCAGATGTGTTAGAACCAGTAACCCAATTGCAGACAGCCACGGGCAGTTTTCCCTCTCTTTTTCCACACTCCTCAGAAAACAGTTAAGTGAAGCCAAGTGATTTTTAATGTTGTAGAAGACCATTCCCAACATTTTCAACACTGAAAGTACAGTTATAGTCGATAATATGTATTCAACATGTAGACAGTTTTGTAGAGTATCTGCAGAGGGAAATTCCTACACCTACAGTATAAACCTGTCCAGCCCTCCAGCCCTTTCTAACGAGGATGACAGCTACAGTACCTTCGGAAAGTATTCTTGACTTATTCCGCATTTTGTTGTGTTACAGCCTGAATTCAAAATTGATTGAATGTTTTTTTCTCACCCATCTACCCACAATGCCCCATAATGACAAAGTAAACACTTTTTTAAAATATATTTTTGCAAATGTGTTGAAAATTAATTATCTAATTTACACATGTATTCACACCTTTAAGTCAAACCTTTCTAGAAGCACCTTTGGCGCCGATTACAGTTGTGAGTCTTTTGGGTAAGCTTTGCGCACCTGGATTGTACAATATTTGCCCATTATTCTTTAAAGAATTATTCAACCATATCAACCATTCTCATATCAAAACCATGAAACTCTAACTGTTTTAAAATCACCTTTGGCCTCATGGTGAAATCCCTTAGCAATTTTCTTCCTCTCCGGCAACTGAGTTAGGAAGGACACCTGTATCTTTGTAGTGACTGGATGTATTGATACACCACCCAAAGCCTAACTAACAACTTCACCAAAGGGATAATTGCTTTTTTTACACATCTACGAATCGGTGACCTTCTTTGCGAGTCATTGAAAAACCTGAACAAGGAATGAGACCATGCAAGAATGGGAGAAACTCCCCAAATACAAGTGTGCCAAGCTTGTAGCGTCATACCCAAGAAGACTCAAGGCTGAAATCGCTGCAAAATGTGCTTCAAATCAAATCAAATGTATTTGTCACATACACATGGTTAGCAAGTGTTAATGCGAGTGTAGCTAAATGCTTGTGCTTCTAGTTCCGACAATGCAGTATTAACCAATGAGTAATCTAACCTAACAATTCCAAAACGACTACCTTATACACACAGGGATAAAGAATATGTACATAAAGATATATGAATGAGTGATGGTACAGAACGGCATAGGCAAGATGCAGTAGATGGTATTGAGTACAGTATATACATATGAGATGAGTAATGTAGGGTATGTAAACAAAGTGGCATAGTTTAAAGTGGCTAGTGATACATGTATTATATAAAGATGCAGTAGATGATATAGAGTACAGTAAACAAAGTGGCATAGTGATACATATTATATAAAGATGCATATACATATGAGATGGATAATGTAGGGTATGTAAACATTATATTAAGTAGCATTGTTTAAAGTGACTAGTGATATATTTTACATCAATTTCCATCAATTCCCATTATTAAAGTGGCTGGAGTTGAGTCAGTGTGTTGGCAGCAGCCACTCAATGTTAGTGGTGGCTGTTTAACAGTCTGATGGCCTTGAGATAGAAGCTGTTTTTCAGTCTCTCGGTCCCTGCTTTGATGCACCTGTACTGACCTCGCCTTCTGGATGATAGCGGGGTGAACAGGCAGTGGCTCAGGTGGTTGTTGTCCTTGATGATCTTTATGGCCTTCCTGTGACATCGGGTGGTGTAGGTGTCCTGGAGGGCAGGTAGTTTGCCCCCGGTGATGCGTTGTGCAGACCTCACTACCCTCTGGAGAGCCTTACGGTTGTGGGCGGAGCAGTTTCCGTACCAAGTGGTGATATAGCCCGACAGGATGCTCTCAATTGTGCATCTGTAGAAGTTTGTGAGTGCTTTTGGTGACAAGCCGAATTTCTTCAGCCTCCTGAGGTTGAAGAGGGCTGCTGCGCCTTCTTCACGATGCTGTCTGTGTGGGTGGACCAATTCAGTTTGTCCGTGATGTGTACGCCGACAAACTTAAAACTTACTACCCTCTCCACTACTGTCCCATCGATGTGGATAGGGGGGTGCTCCCTCTGCTGTTTCCTGAAGTCCACAATAATCTCCCTAGTTTTGTTGACGTTGAGTGTGAGGTTATTTTCCTGACACCACACGAGGGCCCTCACCTCCTCCCTGTAGGCCGTCTAGTCGTTGTTGGTAAGCAAGCCTACCACTGTAGTGTCGTCCGCAAACTTGATGATTGAGTTGTAGGTGTGCATGGCCACGCAGTCGTGGGTGAACAGGGAGTACAGGAGAGGGCTCAGAACGCACCCTTGTGGGGCCCCAGTGTTGAGGATCTGCGGGGTGGAGATGTTGTTACCTACCCTCACCACCTGGGGGCGGCCTGTCAGGAAGTCCAGTACCCAGTTGCACAGGATGGGGTCGAGACCCAGGGTCTTGAGCTTGATGACGAGTTTGGAGGGTACTACGGTGTTAAATGCTGAGCTGTAGTCGATGAACAGCATTCTCACATAGGTATTCCTCTTGTCCAGATGGGTTAGGGCAGTGTGGTTGAGATTGCATCGTCTGTGGAACTATTTGGGCGGTAAGCAAATTGGAGTGGGTCTAGGGTGTCAGGTAGGGTGGAGGTGATATGGTCCTTGACTAGTCTCTCAAAGCACTTCATGATGACGGAAGTGAGTGCTACGGGGCGGTAGTCGTTTAGCTCAGTTACCTTAGCTTTCTTGGGAACAGGGACAGTGGTGGCCCTCTTGAAGCATGTGGGAACAGCAGACTGGGATAACGGTTGATTGAATATGTTCGTAAACACACCAGCCAGCTGGTCTGCGCACTATGAGGGCGCGGCTGGGGATGCCGTCTGGGCCTGCAGCCTTGCGAGGGTTAACACGTTTAAATGTTTTACTCACGTCGGCTGCAGTGAAGGAGAGTCCGCATGTTTTGGTTGCGGGCCGTGTCAGTGGCACTGTATTGTCCTCAAAGCGGGCAAAAAAGTTATTTAGTCTGCCTGGGAGCAAGACATCCTGGTCCGTGACTGGGCTGGTTTTCTTTTTGTCATCCGCGATTGACTGTAGACCCTGCCACATACCTCTTGTGTCTGAGCCGTTGAATTACGACTCTACTTTGTCTCTATACAGACGCTTAGCTTGTTTGATTGCCTTGCGGAGGGAATAGCTGTTTGTATTAGGTCATGTTTCGGTCACCTTCCCCTGGTTAAAAGCAGTGGTTCTCGCTTTTAGTTTCATGCAAATGCTGCCATCAATCCACGGTTTTTGGTTTGGGAATGTTTTAATCGTTGCTATGGGAATGACATCTTCAATGCACTTTCTAATGAACTCGCTCACCGAATCAGCGTATTCGTCAACGTTGTTGTTGGACGCAGTGCGGAGCATATCCCAGTCCACGTGATGGAAGCAGTCTTGGAGCGTGGAATCAGATTGGTCAAGACCAGCGTTGAACAGACCTGAGTGCGGGAGCTTCTTGTTTTAGCTTCTGTCTGTAGGCAGGGAGCAACAAAATGGAGTCGTGGTCAGCTTTTCCCGAAAGGAGGGTGGGGGAGGGCCTTATATGCGTCACGGAAGTTAGAATAGCAATGATCCAAGGTTTTACCAGCCCTGGTTACGCAATTGATATGCTGATACAATTTAGGGAGTCTTGTTTTCAGATAAGCCTTGTTATAATCCCCAGCTACAATGAATGCAGCCTCAGGATATGTGGTTTCCTGTTTACATAGAGTCAAATAAAGTTCGTTCAGAGCCATCAATGTGTCTGCTTGGGGGGGAATATATACGGCTGTGATTATAACCGAAGAGAATTCCCTTGGTAGATAATGCGGTCGACATTTGATTGTGAGGAATTCTAAATCAGGTGAACAGAAGGACTTGAGTTCCTGCATGTTGTTGTGACCACACCACGTCTCGTTAACCATAAGGCATACGCCCCCGCCCCTCTTCTTACCAGAAAGATGTTTGTTTCTGTCGGCGCGATGCGTGAAGAAACCAGCTGGCTGCACCGATTCCGTTAGCGTCTCTCGAGTGAGCCATGTTTCCGTGAAGCAAAGAACGTTAGTGTCTCTGATGTCCATCTGGAATGCTACCCTTGCTCGGATTTCATCAACCTTGTTGTCAAGAGACTGGACATTGGCGAGTAGAATGCTAGGGAGTGGTGCGTGTTGTGCCCGTCTCCGGAGCCTGACCAGAAGACCGCTTCTTTTGCCTCTTTTACGACGTCGTTGTTTTGGGTCGCAGGCTGGGATCCATTCCGTTGTCCTGGGTGAAAGGCTGAACACAGGATCCGCTTCGGGAAAGTCATATTCCTGGTCGTACTGATGGTGAGTTGATGTTGCTCTTATATTCAGTAGTTCTTCCCGACTGTGTGTAATGAAACCTAAGATGACCTGGGGTACCAATGTAAGAAATAACACGTAAAAAAAAACAAAAAACTGCATAGTTTCCCAGGAACGCGAAGCGAGGCGGCCATCTCTGTCGGCGCCGGAAGTAAAGTACTGAAAGTACTTCAACCAAGTACTTCAACAAAGTAATGAGTAAAGGGTCTGGATAATTATGTAAATGTCATATTTCCGTTTTGTTTTTAATACATTTGAAAAGATGACAACCTGTTTTTGCTTTGTCATTAAAACAACTATTTAATCAATTTTAGAATAAGGCTGTTAAGTACCAAAATGTTGAAAAAGTCGAGTGATCTGAATATTTTCCGAATGCACTGTATATAGTGTAATGGTTGTTTATTGATGTGTTCATGCAGGGCTCATCTGGGAAATATACATGGGTCTCAGCATGACTCCCTGCTTAAATAAAGGTGAAATAAAAAAATAAACATAAGAGAGAGAACTTCACCTCCACTAACAGTCATTAACTGCTGGAAGCTGCTAGTAGATTGACACATCAGGTGGGTTGCATACAGAGGCTTTTAAAGGCTACTTCTTCCAGTACATGCACATCCAGCATAGAAGGAAGGATGGAAAGAACCAGGGCTGGGTGAACAAGAAAACTATTGATTTTACTCTTAGCGCCGTGCCACAACCTTGACCCAGATTGAGCTAGAACGTCCTGTGGCATTGGGTGTACCCGAAGGGAGCGTGGTCAAATCACGCCCCCTCTTTCACTCTCACTCTCTCTCTGGGTCCATAGTCCCTTACCTCTATCCTTTCCTCCTCATCCTCCCTTCTATGGACTTCCAGATGATCCTAGCCTTGCAAATCACTGTGAGCATGGACTGGGCCAGAGCGCATTCATTGAGGCCATTGATGGTTGGTAATTGAGCAGAAAAGGCAATGTGATTCTGCTTCATCCTAGTGTGTCTTCATCGCTATCCAGGTGAGAGAGGTCCTCTCAGGTCACAGATGGATGGTTCTCCTATGAACACCGAGGTAGAGAGTTCCTGGCATACAGGCTTGCTACCGCTAGGCTTGCTAGGCTTGCTACCGCTAGGCTTGCTACCACTAATTGTTGTTCCTGGGTCACGTAATCAATCTGACTGGCTTCATCTCTTTTGTTCTCTGCTTGTTTGTTTGTCCCCCTTTTCATCCTCCCATGGAGTGGAGGTGATGTCTTTGTTCTTGAACAAATTATTTTCATCTCGTGGTTTACATTAAACAACAAGAATCATACCTCTAGAATAATCAAGCAAATCTACACCAGAGGGATTGGATTATTTAATTAGCTGATTCTGTTTTAACGTAAATATTAATTCAACCTTTCATCAAAGAGGCAATGGTAAAATATTTGTGCTAGCTACATGACTAGATTCCTTTATGTGAAATCAAACACTATCACAATTCTTCCCTTAACTTTTGTGTTTGCTATTTTCTCCTTTCTGAAAGTCAAATGGAACAGACATTACTTTCATGATACATGATACAGTTTCAAAACCACTGAAGCAGTTTGTTTGAAACGCGGGAGCAATTACAAATGTATTCAAGCCGCGGTAATAATTGCCTATATTTAGGTGGGTGGGTTTGTTCTAGGGGAAAAAATACTGTACTCTGTGACAGCCAGCTAATGTTTAGGGAGATGAGGATAAGTAATGGAGCGAAAGGACATTTCCAGTCCTATTGAGGAGTTGACAGTTATGTGAGTGTCTGCTGCAGGTGTACCAGACATACACAGACACCATCTCAGCTTGTCTGAATATGGTCAGAAGAAGCCTTGCGATATACTGAGACAGTAGCAGCCCCTCACAGTAGCCCCCTCTCACCCTCAGCAGCTCTCCAATAGACTCTAAGCTTCATCCCTCCAAATTCCCAAAACCCTTTGGACTGTCCATTTCTTTAACCTCACATAAAAGTGTCATAGTGTGACCCTATCAGGAGTCTCTGAAGTGAGCTTACAAATTCAAAAGCGTTCTACGGACGACTTTCTTCAGAGGTTATAGAAAGTATCTCTAGTCAAAATTTCTACAGAAGAAATGCTTTTCATTAACAAACATCCAACCATTTCTTTGTTAATGCTAGCCCTCAGATGGGACGGAAGTGTGTGCTCTTAAAGGGATCATTTGGGATTTTGGCAATGAGGCCCTTTATCTACTTTCCCAGGGTCAGATGAACTTGTGTTAGAGGTAGCATTGGTTCACAAAACTAACTACCATTGCATACTAGCTGGTCCCATAGACATCCAGTCATTACGCTAATGCTAGTTGGAAACTTCCCCCTGGACTGTCAAAGTGTGCTGGCCAATGAACCCTCCCCCTCTGTTCAACACACACAAATATTTTCTTTGACCCCATTACCTTGGGTTTATCTATGTTCCACACCTTCTCCCATTTACTTTTATTAGGACCATAAGCAAGATAAAGGATTCTCAAATCAAATTTCCCTGCCGCCAAAGCCTGACATCAGTTTAACTTGACTTAACCTGCCTAAATTCCATTAAATGGGAAATTATTAGAGGGTGCTTGGTCAGGGGCACACGGCGATGCGTGTGTGTGAGTGTATGCGAGTGCGTGTGTGGGTCTGCATTCTCACACATGGCACGGTGTCAACTATATGATTTTCTTGTTTGTTTTTTTTAATCTTTAATAATAATAATATATGTAATTTAAACACCCCCAAAAAAGGACACTGTACAGCAAAGAATATAAAAAAAATAAGAACCAAGTTCTATTTTAGCGCCTGGCTACGCAGATGCTCGCAAGCAGTGTGGTCAGCTAAGCTGAGAGGAATGCCAGACTGAATAGGTGTTTTTAATTGTATTGTTTTTGAAGGTGGTGAGTCAGAGTTGCGGGTGGCTGGGACGAGAGTGTTCCAGAGTTTTAGGGGCAGCTGTGCTGATCTTTCCTTTGGCCAGAGGCAAACCAGGCCTATATTTTATTCTAGATAAGCCATTGCAAGATCACATGTGTATATATATAGCATGTATAAGAAGCTAGTGGAACAATGCCAAGAAAACCATAGCAATGTCACACAAAAATGTAGTAATTATTTATTTGATTGACAAATGATAGTATGGTGACATAACGACAAGTACTAAGACTCCAGTGACAAATGTCCACGTTGTGTCGTGAGAAACTAGCATTCTTGCTGTTATTATTGCTTTCCCCGGTTAGGAAAATAATTAAAGGCCACTGCTGTGAGTAATCTTTTTATCCATTCAAGCCAGTGGGGGTGGTGAAAACCAGCACAGCAAGGGTAACAGCCTACCACCTCCTTACCCCACTGCTTATGAAGCTAATTGCTGCAATGTTATTTTTGTATATTGACTGTATCTTGCTGTGCAGTGTGGAATTGAAGCATACACTAGCATTCAGAACAGGTTGCTTTTGTTTTACTCAAAGACTAATCATGATTGAATATCTGGCTTTAAATTGCAGTCATTATTTAATGTGGTCAAATAACCTCATGGGTAATATTTCTGTCTTTGGCAGTGGTGTAAAATACTTTAAGTAACAAATACATTAAAGTATTACTTAAATTGTTTTTTGGGTTATCTTTACTTTACTATTTATATTTTGGACTACTTTGACTTTTACGCCACTACATTCCTAAAGAAAATGATGTACTTTTTACTCCCATACATGTTCCCTGACCCAAAAGTACTCGTTACATTTTGAATGCTGAACAGGACAGGAAAATGGTTGAGTTCACACACTTACCAAGAGAACATCCCTGGTCATCCCTACTGCCTCTGATCTGGCGGACTCACTAAACAGAGAACATCCCTGGTCATCCCTACTGCCTCTGATCTGGCGGACTCACTAAACAGAGAAACATCCCTGGTCATCCCTACTGCCTCTGATCTGGCGGACTCACTAAACAGAGAACATCCCTGGTCATCCCTACTGCCATCTAATTCTGATGGCGGACTCACTAAACAGAGAACATCCCTGGTCATCCCTACTGCCTCTGATCTGGCGGACTCACTAAACAGAGAACATCCCTGGTCATCCCTACTGCCTCTGATCTGGCGGACTCACTAAACAGAGAACATCCCTGGTCATCCCTACTGCCTCTGATCTGGCGGACTCACTAAACAGAGAACATCCCTGGTCATCCCTACTGCCTCTGACCTGGCGGACTCGCTAAACAGAGAACATTCCTGGTCATCCCTACTGCCTCTGATCTGGCGGACTCACTAAACAGAGAACATCCCTGGTCATCCCTACTGCCTCTGATCTGGCTGACTCACTAAACAAAGAACATCCCTGGTCATCCCTACTGCCTCTGATCTGGCGGACTCACTAAACAGAGAACATCCCAGGTCATCCTCTGCCTCTGATCTGGAGGACTCACTAAACAGAGAACATCCCTGGTCAGACCTACTGCCTCTGATCTGGCGGACTCACTAAACAAGAGAACATCCCTGGTCATCCCTACTGCCTCTGATCTGGCGGACTCACTAAACAGAGAACATCCCAGGTCATCCCTACTGCCTCTGATCTGGAGGACTCACTAAACAGAGAACATCCCTGGTCATCCCTACTGCCTCTGATCTGGCGGACTCACTAAACAGAGAACATCCCTGGTCATCCCTACTGCCTCTGATCTGGCGGACTCACTAAACAGAGAACAACCCAGGTCATCCCTACTGCCTCTGATCTGGCGGACTCACTAAACACACATGCTGCATCTGTCTCCAGTGTTGGAGTGTGCCCCTGGCTATCCGTAAATTAAAATGACAATCATGCCGTCTGGTTTGCATAATATAAGGAATTTGAGATTATTTAAACTATTACTTTTGATACTTAAGTATATTTTTGCAATTACATGTACTTTTGATACTTAAGTATATTTAAAACCAAATACCTTTTGACTTCTACTTAACTAGTATTTCACTGGGTGACTGACTTTTACTTGAGTCATTTTTTATAAGGTATCTTTACATTTACTCAAGTATGACAATTGGGTACTTTTTCCACCACTGGTCTTTGGAGCCTAGGTAATTGTTCATTATAAACTGGGTCGTGCCTAAGAACAGCCCTTAGCCATTGTATATTGGCCATATACCACACCTCCGCATGCCTTATTGGTTAAATACGCTCCAGGAGCATAGCGATCTGATCTGGTGGTGTTCACATTTGACATGAATATAAGCTAATTTTACATGTCCAAGAAAATTTTTGTTTCAAACAGAAGTACTCTTTGTACCATATCCTATTTCAGAAGAAAACTGTCTCCTCACTAGTCCCATTTACCCATCAAGCCCTTCCATTCTCCAGGTCCTGAGCAGAGAGCAGTGGACGGCGTGGCAATATCACCCAGCAATGAAGGGCTTTACCCCTGGTACTTACTGATGCTAGCAACAACCTGAAAAATGGCACTCTTAGAAAGAGGACAAAAGAATAATAGAGAGCAACAAAAAACATTCACCGACGCCATAACAACAGTGCTGTCAGCAGCATCCATGCTTATGCTTGGCAAATTGTATATTTATTTCACCAAACAACATGTTGGACAGGTGAAGATAAGTTATCATGCAAAGTATGAAATCAAGTATCAGTAATTGCAAGTGGAGAAAATAAAAGCCATGAGTAGGTTTAACGTATTGAAGGCTTCTTGATTTCTAACATGCGAGGAGACGTTGATTTCTGTTGAACCGGTTAAACTGAAGTGTCTGCCTCCCGTAAATGTAATACACTGTCAACAGTTCACAATGCCTTGGTGTAGATTTGCTCTCCTCAGTAGGTGGTGATTCAATAAAACAGGTTCTATATTCGTACCTCGGTGTAGACGCAATGTCGTTAGCCACACTGCGCCGTTTTTTAATGGAGCGTTTGTTCTGGGGACAGAGAGCAAGGCCAGGAAGGCCAGACTCCAGGCCTGATGTATTAGCGCTCCTAATTAAACATTAGTCTCCCTCCTCAGGGAACAATGGCTCCATTTTGATGTATGTCTTTCTGAATTCCCCTTTTTCCCCCCTGATAAAATGTCAAGCAGGAAATTACTCTCCAATCTAATTGACTTTAAGGTGGATGTCATCACACACAAAGTTAAAGCTAACTCTCTTTTTTTTCCTCCGTGTTGGCATGAAATACGCCAGCATCACACAAAGTTAACGCTAACTCTCTTTTTTTCCCTCCGTGTTGGCATGAAATACGCCAGCTGTAGCAGATTTCCTCATTGCGGTTCACTCTCAGGCTGTGCAATCAATCCCGGGAATCTGGGGAAAGTGGTTTGATTAATAAGCCTGGATTCCGAGTGGCTCAATTAGAAAAGCCCTTGAGGTTTTCCACACTGTGACACAGGGGCACCGCTTCATCTGCTGTTATTCAAATATGAATTACATCAGCCGTTTTTAGCTCTGGCCTGGTGAAACCAGGTTAGCCTGAAGTTGATAGTTGATGGTGAGAGGATTGGTTGAGAATTACCGGAATCTTCTGTCGTTTTGGTAATCAAGAGGTCATCAATGGCAATCTATGTTAACTTTCGTAATTTATAATTGAATAACTTTTTAAAAAATGATTCATATAAATAGTATAATTTTTTTTTATATCTGTGTCATGTTGTCTGAGTTTCTAGTAGATAGACCATATTGTTCAAGAGAAAATAGCCTAATTGATGTAAATAACATTAATCAACAATGGCATTATTTTAAATTAACTCTGCAACTCTTCCAACTATTGACTTTTCACAACTGATACCAGTTTGGCGACTAAACATTTACAACAAAGACATATTGACATAGTAAAATAAATGAAAGTGTGTAAAAAAAAATATATATATATATATAAAGGATATTTCATGCTGAAACCCTCACATTAAACACCAATGGTATTCACTAAGTTGATGGTTTATATTTAGGATAATGTTTTACAGCAATGATATATTTCATTTATATTTTAAAATATTATTTGATATTTTACATGAGATAAGGCAACACAGAGGGCCAGATATGATTACAGACACCTGTGATTTTCTGAAGTATACAAAAAGGCCAATAGTGTTACACCTGCTGGAGGTAGTCTCCCACTAGGATCCCCAAATACTCCACCCAGCCTCCTTAGCACCCACAAATATGGCTGGTGTGATTTAAAGAATGAATCCCTTAATTAAGCCCTTAACTCTGGATCTATAGCTCCCCTTTCGCCCGGAGGGAGGAAGAGATATGGAGGAGAGATCCAGTTTGGATCTAAGAGCTAACATCAGGAAGCAGTGAGCCAAAGCTTCAGTATCCATTCTGTATAGACGCTACCCAGACATAAAAACATTGGCACCTGACTGGAGTGAAGTGGACTTTACCACAGTGCCACTGTTAGTTCATTGTCCAGCAGGCTGTTTGTGTTCTCTCAAGGTCCTGTCAGCCACTCCATTATGTACTCAGAGCTGCAGATTTGTCAGTGCCAGCCTGCATCTCTCTTTCTTTCCCTTAAGAGGAATGGCTAAATACCACCGAACTTGGACTGAAGCCTACCCAGTGCCCACACACTTCAGACCTTAGGCAGTCATTAGCATTCTGTATTAAACAGAGATAGGGAGGAGAGGAAGAGGGATAGTTTCAAGTTGATTCAAGTTTCAACTTGGAGAGTGAGCAGTAAGGTGAGGTAGAGGGAGAGAGGACATCCAGCTTAAACGGTATGTTTCAGTAGGGGTCCCTCCCTGTACTACACTGTACTGTAAATGTGCCATTTCAACCCCACTCCTCCCCCTCCCTCAGCCCTGTCCCTTTAGGTTTAGCCATGTGCTGGTTTTAGGCTCCCTCTTGTTATTCCTCCTGGAGATTTAGCTCTCATCAGAGATTTAGCTCTCATCAGATGGATGGTGATATCTCCAGGTGTCTTCCGTGAGGGGAAGTAGGGAGACAGTCAGAGAGACAGCGATATAGAAGGAGGGAAAAAGACTCAGAGAAGGAGATATAGAGAGGGAGAGAGTGAAAGGGATGGAGGCTCAATTGCAGGGACTCCGTGGGAGAGCACAGAGCAGTCCACATGATTGTTCAGGTTTAATGCAGCTCTTCGAGTCTGGAAAGAGAGGACATGGCAGTGCTGTGCCACAATACAGGCAAGAGCCCCACTGTTTTGTAATGGAGCATTATGGAGATGAAGGAGAGATGGCAGGTCTACCTGTATCCAGCTCCCTCGGCCTCTTGGCCGGCTGCTGCACCAGGTGCACAATTGTCGTCTGATCCTCCTCGGAGCACATACGCTTTTGACAAATAAACACACATGCACGACTCACCATCATTAACATGCTTATCAACTCCATCCCAGGCTGTGGCAATCTGATTAAGTCTCAATCATAAACACCAATTAGGTTTTCTGACCCAAGAACAGGCGCTTTCTCTCCATTTTCTTTCCTCTCTGATACAGTATTTGTGTGATTTTCCAGTAACATTATTTAATCAGCTGTGTAATGAAAAACAAATAGTTTTGGCACAGCATGTGGGTGAGGGGGTAATTACTATGCACAGCCATGCTACTGTCCTTAACACTAGAACCGCTGGGCCTCGACGGGCCCCTTCAAGCTCATGAGCAGTCATTCTGACTGCAGCATTCTAACTGTGGAATTAATACATTTCATATATGCTATCATGATTTGGTTGTGTTTATGAAGGCCTTGGGTAACATTAGAATATATATATAAGATATATTTATACACTGCTCAAAAAAATAAAGGGAACACTTAAACAACACAATGTAACTCCAAGTCAATCACACTTCTGTGAAATCAATCTGTCCACTTAGGAAGCAACACTGATTGACAATACATTTCACATGCTGTTGTGCAAATAGAATAGACAACAGTTGGAAATTATAGGCAATTAGCAAGACACCCCCAATAAAGGAGTGGTTCTGCAGGTGGGGACCACAGACCACTTCTCAGTTCCTATGCTTCCTGGCTGATGTTTTGGTCACTTTTGAATGCTGGCGGTGCTTTCACTCTAGTGGTAGCATGAGACGGAGTCTACAACCCACACAATTGGCTCAGGTAGTGCAGCTCATCCAGGATGGCACATCAATGCGAGCTGTGGCAAGAAGGTTTGCTGTGTCTGTCCGCGTAGTGTCCAGAGCATGGAGGCGCTACCAGGAGACAGGCCAGTACATCAGGAGACGTGGAGGAGGCCGTAGGAGGGCAACAACCCAGTAGCAGGACAGCTACCTCCGCCTTTGTGCAAGGAGGAGCAGGAGGAGCACTGCCAGAGCCCTGCAAAATGACCTCCAGCAAGCCACAAATGTGCATGTGTCTGCTCAAACGGTCAGAAACAGACTCCATGAGGGTGGTGTGAATGCCCGACGTCCACAGGTGGGAGTTGTGCTTACAGACCAACACCGTGCAGGACGTTTTTCATTTGCCAGAGAACACCAAGATTGGCAAATTCGCCACTGGTGCCCTGTGTTCATCACAGATGAAAGCAGGTTCACACTGAGCACATGTGACAGACGTGACAGTCTGGAGACGCCGTGGAGAACTTTCTGCTGCCTGCAACATCCTCCAGCATGACCGGTTTAGTGGTTGGTCAGTCATGGTGTGGGGTGGCATTTCTTTGGGGGGCCGCACAGCTCTCCATGTGCTCGCCAGAGTTAGCCTGACTGCCATTTGGTACCGAGATGAGATCCTCAGACCCCTTGTGAGACCATATGCTGGTGTGGTTGGCCCTGGGTTTCTCCTAATGAAAGACAATGCTAGACCTCATGTGGCTGGAGTGTGTCAGCAGTTCCTGCAAGAGGAAGGCATTGATGCTATGGACTGGCCCGCCCGTTCCCCAGACCTGAATCCAATTGAGCACATCTGGGACATCATGTCTCGCTCCCTCCACCAACGCCACGTTGCTCCACAGACTGTCCAGGAGTTGGCAGATGCTTTAGTCCAGGTCTGGGAGGAGATCCCTCAGGAGACCGCCCGCCACCTCATCAGGAGCATGCCCAGGCGTTGTAGGGAGGTAATACAGGAACGTGGAGGCCACACACACTACTGAGCCTCATTTTGACTTGTTTTAAGGACATTACATCAAAGTTGGATCAGCCTGTAGTGTGGTTTTCCACTTTAATTTTGAGTGTGACTCCAAATCCAGACCTCCATGGGTTGATAAATTTGATTTCCATTTATCATTTTTGTGTGAGTTTCTTGTCAGCACATTCAACTATGTAAAGAAAAAAGTATTTAATAAGAATATTTCATTCATTCAGATCTAGGATGTGTTATTTTAGTGTTGCCTTTATTTTTTTGAATAGTGTATATACAGTGGGGCAAAAAAGTATTTAGTCAGCCACCAATTGTGCAAGTTCTCCCACTTAAAAAAATGAGAGAGGCCTGTAACTTTCATCATAGGTACACTTCAACTATGACAGACAAAATGAGAAACAAAATCCAGAAAATCACATTGTAGGATTTTTAATGAATTTATTTGCAAATTATGGTGGAAAATAAGTATTTGGTCACCTACAAACAAGCAAGATTTCTGGCTCTCACAGACCTGTAACTTCTTCTTTAAGAGGCTCCTCTGTCCTCTACTCGTTACCTGTATTAAAATGGCACCTGTTTGAACTTGTTATCAGTATAAAAGACACCTGTCCACAACCTCAAACAGTCACACACATCCACTATGGCCAAGACCAAAGAGCTGTCAAAGGACACCAGAAACAAAATTGTAGACCTGCACCAGGCTGGGAAGACTGAATCTACAATAGGTAAGCAGCTTGGTTTGAAGAAATCAACTGTGGGAGCAATTATTAGGAAATGGAAGACATACACGACCACTGATAATCTCCCTTGATCTGGAGCTCTACGCAAGATCTCACCCCGTGGGGTCAAAATTATCACAAGAACCCAGAACCGCACGGGGGGACCTAGTGAATGACCTGCAGAGAGCTGGGACCAAAGTAACAAAGCCTACCATCAGTAAAACACTACGCCGCCAGGGACTCAAATCCTGCAGTGCCAGACGTGTCCCCCTATTTATGCCAGTATATGTCCAGGCCCGTCTGTAGTTTGTTAGAGAGCATTTGGATGATCCAGAAGAAGATTAGGAGAATGTCATATGGTCAGATGAAACCAAAATAGAACTTTTTGGTAAAAACTCAACTCGTCGTGTTTGGAGGACAAAGAATGCTGAGTTGCATCTAAAGAACACCATACCTACTGTGATGCATGGTGGTGGAAACATCATGCTTTGGGGATGTTGTTCTGCAAAGGTGCCGAGGACGACTGATCCGTGTAAAGGAAAGAATGAATGGGGCCATGTATCGTGAGATTTTGAGTGAAAACCTCCTTCCATCAGCAAGGGCATTGAAGATGAAACGTGGCTGGGTCTTTCAGTATGACGATGATTCCAAACACACCGCCCGGGCAACGAAGGAGTGGCTTCGTAAGAAGCATTTCAAGGTCCTGGAGTGGCCTAGGCAGTCTCCAGATCTCAACCCCATAGAAAATCTCTGGAGGGAGTTGAAAGTCTGTGTTGCCTAGCAACAGCCCCAAAACATCACTGCTCTAGAGGAGATCTGCATGGAGGAATGGGCCAAAATACCAGCAACAGTGTGTGAAAACCTTGTGAAGACTTACAGAAAATGTTTGACCTTTGTCATTGCCAACAAAGGGTATATAACAAAGTATTGAGATAAGCCTTTGTTATTGACCAAATACTTATTTTCCACCGTAATTTGCAAATAAATTCATTAAAAATCCTACAATCCTGTTATTTTCTGGAATTTTTTTTTACTAATTCTGTCTGATGTTGTTGAAGTGTACCTATGATGAAAATTACAGGCCTCTCTTATATTTTTAAGTTGGAGAACTTGCACAATTGGTGGCTGACTAAATACTTTTTTGCCCCACTGTATATATATATAGATCATATTTTTATTTATTGACATTTTTTATATATAACACAATAGCCTATGAAAGAGAATACACGTGTTAGAACATGGTAACAGATTGTACACAGCCTAAACACCATTAGAAGCACCAGTGAGAGTGAGGGAGCTCCCGACTCACTATGTTCATGGTGCCGGCCAGACTTGTTTTCTTTGCAAACAACTTGACAGTGAAGTGAAGAAATTGTCTTTGATTCCACAAGCCTCATCACCACATTCACTCACCTGCTGCCCGATGTGGATATTCTTTTTTACTGAAAGTTGTTCAGCATACATTTTGTACTGGTCCTCTGTGGGAATCAAACCTACAACCTTGGCGTTGCAAGCACCATGCTGTACCAGCTGAGCTACACGGGACTCATACAGTTACGCACGCGCGCACTGTGTAGGCTACTCCAAGTAGGTCAGAGTGGACTGAAGACTGCTTTGATTCAGTGGACTGATATAGGGTACATACCATTTTAAGATTAGAATTAGAATGGATGAATACAATAGAATGGCCTGCCCTGTTCTTTATTCACAATTGGTGATGACATAATTCTGCATTGTTTGCTTCTCCTCGCTCATCAGCTCACCCATTCTCCCCATCATACTTTACTTCATTTTTCTAAATCTGTTTTATGTGCAAAATTAGTTTCGGTACCGGTTCGGTTTCGAGACAGTTACCAGATAGGGCACTGCACTTTCAACTGTTGGAAGAAGGAGCGAGCAGGCTGTCCTGTTGGGAGGAGGAGGGGCAACGGGGGAAACTCAATTTCTGTTTGTGATATTAAGATTCTAATACCAGTGTGTTTATTTGTTTTTATATATATATATAAAAACAAATAAAGTCTAAATGACTGCTTTAAGGGTTGTAGTGTTCGAGGCTGAGCAGCATGCTCCTGGCTGCTTCTACTTCTCTCCCCCTCTCCCTTTCCCTATGGCCCATACCACAGGAACTGATGGATGAAAGCTCACGTTCCAAGGCCCTGTGTGTGTGTGTGTACATATGTGCTTGAGGGTGTGTGTGTGTGTGTGTGTAGAGAGATGTACCTGTGTGTGAGGGTACCTGTGTTTGTGAGCCAAGAGCAAGATCATTAGCAATAGTGGCAGATCATTTCAGCATTAGGAATGATGACATTGTGGCAATACTAAGACCTTATTAATACACATTGCCAATGACTGGAGGCTTCTGCATTGCCTGCCTGCCTGTAACGGATTTCCTCCTCTTCGTCTGAGGAGGAGTAAGGACCAAAGCGCAGCCTGGTAGGTGTTCATGATGATATTTAATTGAAAGGAACTGAACACTGAAATACAAAACAATAAAAGATGTGAACAAAATGAAAACCGAAACAGTACAGTGTGGCCCAAACACTCACACGGAAACAAACTCCCACAAACCAACAGTGAAACCCAGGCTACCTAAGTATGATTCTCAATCAGAGACAACTAACGACACCTGCCTCTGATTGAGAACCATACTCGGCCGAACACAAAAACCAACAGAAAAACAAACACAGAATGCCCACCCCAACTCACTGACCATAATAAAACAAATAATAAAATAACAGAACTATGGTCAGAATGTGACAGCCTGTATTTTTTCTTGAAATAATTCAGAGCTGTAGGCTGTTGGGATTTATCAGCCCTTTTCTAAAATACAGAAAACAGCTTCAGCTCGATTCTTGGCACGGAGGAAGGTCAAATTAGTTATACTAATGTTTACAAACAAGTCTGATTTCATAATGAAGTCATTGGGATGCCAGTTCAATTTCGGTGTCTGATGAAAGTACACTTTCCGCAACACACACACACACACACACACACAAACACACACACACAGGGGATGTGTTTTTGGCTCTTACACTCTGATCCCTCCAGCCCCCTGTAATAGCCAGCCTGACTAATGTGGTGTTAATGACAGAAATCTGCCTGTGCTCTAATAACAATAGTGACACTCGCCATTATTTGTGGAGTCAATGATTATGCACCATTAGCAAGCTGACACGTAGCTATTAGTCCTGTTAGTGGTCACTGACATGCGGGTATGATCAGGGTGACTCAGGAGAGATATAGAAAGAAGTCAGGGCAGCTCTGACCAGGGCCTGCTGTTTAGAACGTTATCAGACACCTACAGACACACACTGTGGACAGATAGTACAGGATGTTGTAAAGACACACACACACACACACTGTCAATTTAGTATGATGTTAAACAGATGTATTGTATGTGACATTCATAAGAGGAGAGGAAGGTTTGACCCCATGAATCAGTGGTTTACTTGTGGAGGAGGGAGCTCTCTTGGGAATGTTTGTGTGTGTGGGGTGGGGGGTGGTTGACTGAGTAAATTTGCAATATCCTGTTCCTCTGCAGTGATGTTTGGAGTACCTGAGATTTCGTAGAGCTCTGTTTTGTGTTCTATATTTTACATTTAAGTAATTTATCAGATGCTCTTATCCAGAGCGACTTACAGAAGAAATTAGAGTTACGTGCCTTGCTCAAGGGCACATCATTTTTCACCTGATGGATGTCGGCTCTGGGATTCGGCCCAGCAACCTTTTTGCTCTAAACCGCTAGGCTACCTGCCTCCCCTATGCTGCAACGGGGTTGTTTGGAGTACCTGAGTTAACTGTGTTGTCTTCTGTGTCTACAGTGGCATCGGGAGGAACTGGCCTTGGGCGTCTGGAGGCAGCAGCATCCTGGCGGAGTACGGCACCCTGCACCTGGAGTTCATGCACCTCTCCAAGCTGTCAGGGAACCCAGCCTTTGCAGAGAAGGTGAGAGCTAGGGAGCCACAGCACCGTCGTTTCCATTCCAGTGCATTAACACCAGTCTAAACTGAGCACTCAGCCAGCCTGACAATGTTATTCATAGCCGCAACCTTCATTACTATTCTTGTTAACGCCTGTTTTGCAGATAAATGCCTTCTTTCTGCTATGATTCAGAGGCGTCTCTCTCTTATACCTCCCTTAACTGCCGTCCCTGCAGCAAGGCCATTTAAAGTGCATTACTGTGCCCTGCTGCTGGAAGATGAGGAGGCAATGAGGTTGCAGGAAGAAAGTAGAAACTCATTTCTCTGGTTCCGCCTCCTAGGTCATGAACATCCGGAAGGTTCTGAATCGCCTTGATAAGCCCCAGGGACTGTACCCCAACTACCTGAACCCTAACAGCGGACAGTGGGGACAACGTAAGTCCCCCTATCTCTCATCTGACCCTTCTCTCTCTCATCTCACCCCTCTCCTGTCTCATTCCTTTCTCCCTCTCACCATCTCTCACCCTTCTCATGTCTCATTCCTATCTCCCTCTCACCATCTCTCACCCCTCTCCTGTCTCATTCCTTTCTCCCTCTCACCATCTCTCACCCTTCTCATGTCTCATTCCTATCTCCCTCTCACCATCTCTCACCCTTCTCATGTCTCATTCCTTTCTCCCTCTCACCATCTCTCACCCTTCTCATGTCTCATGTCTCATTCCTATCTCCCTCTCACCATCTCTCACCCTCTCCTGTCTCATTCCTTTCTCCCTCTCACCATCGCTTCTCATGTCTCATTCCTATCTCCCTCTCACCATCTCTCACCCCTCTCCTGTCTCATTCCTTTCTCCCTCTCACCATCTCTCACCCTTCTCATGTCTCATTCCTATCTCCCTCTCACCATCTCTCACCCCTCTCCTGTCTCATTCCTTTCTCCCTCTCACCCTTCTCATGTCTCATTCCTATCTCCCTCTCACCATCTCTCACCCCTCCTGTCTCATTCCTTTCTCCCTCTCACCATCTCTCACCCTTCTCATGTCTCATTCCTTTCTCCCTCTCACCATCTCTCACCCTTCTCATGTCTCATTCCTATCTCCCTCTCACCATCTCTCACCCTTCTCATGTCTCATTCCTATCTCCCTCTCACCATCTCTCACCCCTCTCCTGTCTCATTCCTTTCTCCCTCTCACCATCTCTCACCCTTCTCATGTCTCATTCCTATCTCCCTCTCATCTCCCCTTCTCATGTCTCATTCCATCTCCCTCTCACCATCCCACCCCTCTCCTGTCTCATTCCTTTCTCCCTCTCACCATCTCTCACCCTTCTCATGTCTCATTCCTATCTCCCTCTCACCATCTCTCACCCTCTCCTGTCTCATTCCTTTCTCCCTCTCACCATCTCTCACCCTTCTCATGTCTCATTCCTATCTCCCTCTCACCATCTCTCACCCTTCTCATGTCTCATTCCTCTCTCCCTCTCACCATCTCACCCTTCTCATGTCTCATTCCTATCTCCCTCTCACCATCTCTCACCCCTCTCTGTCTCATTCCTTTCTCCCTCTCTCCTCCCTCTACATCACTCATTAACTGTCTCACTTCTATCTTCCATATGGCCCGTTCTTCTCTCTTTTCACCACTATCGTCCCTCTCTCCCATCTCACCACATTCCATTTCCATTAGTGGTACACCAGTGGCTGTCAACTGCGGTTCCGCAGCCTGTAATTATCAAGCCATTTACAGCCAGGAAAGCCACGTCAGTCCAGTGGTACACATGACCTCTGGTGGCGTGGGCTGTGCATTAGAATATTATGTAACTTAATGTCACACAGTGACATCAGGGAGAAAGAAGTGCCTGTGGCTAATGACAGTGGTTAAAAATGACTGTGGCATTCAGGTGTCTGAATGCTGCCAGTAAAGTAGTTAGTCCTCCAAAGCTACAGTTAATTCCTGATACCTCCACACAACACTACACTCTCACTCAAACACCTGCTCCTTTGACTTGGTAAATGAGTGTCATGCCACTCAGGCACCACAACAGTTCAGTACCCCTATCCCTGACTGGTATGGAGCCCCACTGCCACTGTGGTATTACCCAGCTCCAGCCAGGCCTACTCTTGACAAAACAAGCTTCAGCCCCAAGGATGGCCTGA
Organism: Oncorhynchus masou masou; assembly: GCF_036934945.1. Taxonomy (NCBI): domain Eukaryota; kingdom Metazoa; phylum Chordata; class Actinopteri; order Salmoniformes; family Salmonidae; genus Oncorhynchus; species Oncorhynchus masou. The sequence goes on along the minus strand of NC_088230.1, from coordinate 21,845,257 downwards.
TCTATGCCAAAGTGAGGTGGCTAGGGAGAGGCGGAGGTGGTGGTGGGGGTGACAATGGAGGAACCCTGAAGTGTGTCCGTGCTCAGACAGCCCTGTGCCCAGCAGTTGCCATGGATCCCCTTATTAATGAGTGTGTTTGTCTCTGAGCCCCTCAAAAGGTCAATGAGATGCATAGTACAGATCAGACCTGACCAGTCACTAACTCAGACATACACTTCTGGCTGTAGCATAATGATGGACCCACTGCACCTCTCTCTCACACACACACCACACACACTCATTTGAATGCATATCTTAGCCTTGTTGTTTGTTTTGCTATTCTATGTGGTACTACCTCCCCTCCCCAGCCCCGTAGACAGACAGACAGACACACACATACTCTCACACAGTCATTGTTCCTTCCCCTGATCAGTTTGGCCAGTCTCTCCCCAGTCTCCATGAACCAGCAGTCTATCTTTGTGTGTCTAATAACTCTGTCATGCTAATGATCTATGATCATCCCAGTGTGAGGTCTGTGTGTGTGTGGTTGTGACTCCTATGATTGAATGCCCCGCCCCCTCTACGCCCTTGCTGAAATGTCATGTCTGATGAATACGTGTACAGAGGGGCCTTGTTCACCCCTAATGACTGACTGCTGTGTGTCCAGCCTATCTCCTGTCACTGGGTGGATCTGTAGAAGGGGAGGAAGAGGAGGGCAGCCGTCCTGCTTGTCTCTCATTCTCTCTGACATCTTGATTCATCCCATCTACAGAGTGATTTTCTTTATTTATATATTTTTCTCCCCATTTTTGTGGTATCCAATTGGTAGTTAGTCTTGTTCCATCGCAGCAACTCCCGTATTGGACTCGGGAGAGGCGTAGGTTGGGAGCCGTGCGTCCTCTGAAACACAACCGAGCCAAGCCACGCTGCTTCTTGACACAATGCCCGATTAACCCGGAAGCCAGCCGCACAAATGTGTCGGAGGAAACACCATACACCTGGCAATCGTGTCAGCGTGCACTGCGTCCAACCCACCACAGGAATCGCTAGTGTGCGATGGGCCAAGAACATCCCTGTCGGCCAAACTCTCCCCTAACCTGGACGACTTTGGGCCAATTGTGCGCTGCCCCATGGGTCTCTCGGTCGTGGCAGGCGGCGACCGAGCCTGGACTTGAACCAGGATCTCTAGTGGCACAGCTAGCACTGTGATGCAGTGTCTTAACACTGTACAACTCGAGAGGCACTCAGAGGGATTTTCTGCATGGATTAATCTGGGTGTTGTTTGCAACTCCGTAATATAATGGACAACTGAGTCTCTCTGGATGACTCTACATATTTGGGTCTTTGAAATGTAGTATTATTATTGTAATTACATGTAGCTAGCCAGGTTAGGAGGAAAGTGGCTCTGTGATTTGCTGACTGCTTAGGGGAAGGTAGATGTACTACGCCAGTAATGCGGCAGGTAGCTTAGTGGTTAGAGTGTTGAACTAGTAACCGAAAGGTTGCAAGATCAAATACCCGAACTGACAAGGTAAAAATCTGTCGTTCTGCCCTTGAACAAGGCAGTTAACCCACTTTCCTAGGCGGTCATTGAAAATAAGAATTTGTTCTGAACTGATTTGCCGAGTTAAAAAAGGTCAAACAAAAAACAATAATGCCAAACCAAGCTTTTCTCAAACATAGAGAAAGTTCCAAGACAAACATTGCATAAACCACCTCTAAAAGTTTGTATTTTTCAACGTATTAATGTGGTCTATATGGTCAGTGTTAGCTGGAAGAAGAATTTCCATGTAAAGAAAAACAACTAAAGTGACAAATATCTAGAGGGTATAGGGATGGTAATGTTGGATGTGATTTCCAAAAATAGAAAGGTTCACAGCGGACCATTTGCCACCTGAGGATATTTTACATATAGGTCACTTGTGATCGGTGTTTACTTGTACATTAGACAGGAACCACCTGAGGGTGATCTCATAGAAATGGTCTTGCCGTTTCTCAGTGTCTCTGCGTTTTGCAGTCACTGTACAGTATAGAAAGTCTATCAAAGCTTTGGTGTTGCTGTTGTTGTTATTGATGGGATGTTTGAATTTAGTCAGTGTAGTACAGTTTCTCTCTGAGCCAAGTAGCTGCTTGACTTTCATATCTTCCTATGTGGAGCTGCCAATAACATGGCCCACAGTCATGACGGACATTCTATCACACCAATAACATGGCCCACAGTCATGACGGACATTCTATCACACCAATAACATGGCCCACAGTCATGACGGACATTCTATCACACCAATGACATGGCCCACAGACACATCGGACGTCTTATCACACCAATAACATGGCCCACAGTCATGAAGGACATTCTATCACACCAATAACATGGCCCACAGTCATGACGGACATTCTATCACACCAATGACATGTCCCACAGTCATGAAAGACATTATATCACACCAATGACATGGCCCACAGACATCCTATCACACCAATGACATGTCCCATTCATCACACCAATAACATGGCCCACAGTCATGACGGACATTCTATCACACCAATAACATGGCCCACAGACATCCTATCACACCAATGACTTGGCCCACAGTCATGACGGACATTCTATCACACCAATAACATGGCCCACAGTCATGACGGACATTCTATCACACCAATAACATGGCCCACAGTCATGACGGACATTCTATCACACCAATGACATGGCCCACAGACACATCGGACGTCTTATCACACCAATGACATGTCCCACAGTCGTGAAGGACATTATATCACACCAATGACATGGCCCACAGTCATGATGGAGACAGTACTGGTGATTCAAAGACTAGGAGACAAAAAAATAGTTTATATTACCAGGCCATCAGACTGTTGAACAGCTTCTATTACCAATCAGACTGTTGAACAGCTTCTATTACGATCAGACTGTTGAACAGCTTCTATTACGATCAGACTGTTGAACAGCTTCTATTACCATCAGACTGTTGAACAGCTTCTATTACGATCAGACTGTTGAACAGCTTCTATTACGATCAGACTGTTGAACAGCTTCTATTACGATCAGACTGTTGAACAGCTTCTATTACCATCAGACTGTTGAACAGCTTCTATTACGATCAGACTGTTGAACAGCTTCTATTACCTTCAGACTGTTGAACAGCTTCTATTACCTTCAGACTGTTGAACAGCTTCTATTACCTTCAGACTGTTGAACAGCTTCTATTACCACCAGACTGTTGAACAGCTTGTATTACCTTCAGACTGTTGAACAGCTTCTATTACCTTCAGACTGTTGAACAGCTTGTATTACCATCAGACTGTTGAACAGATTCTATTACCATCGGACTGTTGAACAGCTTCTATTACCATCGGACTGTTGAACAGCTTCTATTACCATCAGACTGTTGAACAGTATCTATTACCATCGGACTGTTGAACAGCTTGTATTACCATCGGACTGTTGAACAGCTTCTATTACCATCGGACTGTTGAACAGCTTCTATTACCATCGGACTGTTGAACAGCTTCTATTACGATCAGACTGTTGAACAGCTTCTATTACGATCAGACTGTTGAACAGCTTCTATTACGATCAGACTGTTGAACAGCTTCTATTACGATCAGACTGTTGAACAGCTTCTATTACCTTCAGACTGTTGAACAGCTTGTATTACCTTCAGACTGTTGAACAGCTTCTATTACCTTCAGACTGTTGAACAGCTTGTATTACCATCAGACTGTTGAACAGATTCTATTACCATCGGACTGTTGAACAGCTTCTATTACCATCGGACTGTTGAACAGCTTCTATTACCATCGGACTGTTGAACAGTATCTATTACCATCGGACTGTTGAACAGCTTGTATTACCATCGGACTGTTGAACAGCTTCTATTACCATCGGACTGTTGAACAGCTTCTATTACCATCGGACTGTTGAACAGCTTCTATTACCATCGGACTGTTGAACAGATTCTATTACCATCAGACTGTTGAACAGCTTCTATTACCATCGGACAGTTGAACAGCTTCTATTACCATCGGACTGTTGAACAGCTTCATTACCATCGGACAGTTGAACAGCTTCATTACCATCGGACAGTTGAACAGCCATTACCATCGACTGTTGAACAGTCGGACTGTTGAACTGACTGTTGAACACTTCATTACCATCGGACTGTTGAACAGCTTCATTACCATCGGACTGTTGAACAGCTTCTATTACCATCGGACTGTTGAACAGATTCTATTACCATCAGACTGTTGAACAGCTTCCATTACCATCAGACTGTTGAACAGATTCTATTACCATCAGACTGTTGAACAGCTTCTATTACCATCAGACTGTTGAACAGCTTCTATTATCAGACCATCAGACTGTTGAACCCATCAGACTGTTGAACATTATATTACCATCAGACTTCATTACCATCAGACTGAACAGCTTCTATTACCATCAGACTGTTGAACAGATTACCATCAGACTGTTGAACCATTACCATCAGACTGTCAGCTTCTATTACCATCAGACTGTTGAACAGCTTCTATTACCATCAGACTGTTGAACAGCTTCATTACCATCAGACTGTTGAACAGCTTCTATCAGACCATCAGACTGTTGAACAGCTTCTATCCACAGACTGTTGAACAGCTTCATTACCATCAGACTGTTGAACAGCTTATATTACCATCAGACTGTTGAACAGCTTCTATTACCATCAGACCATGACTGTGAACAGTTGAACAGACTGTTGAACAGATTCTATTACCATCAGACCATCAGACTGTTGAACAGATTATTACCATCAGACTGTTGAACAGATTCTATTACCATCAGACTGTTGAACAGCTTCTATTACCAGACCATCAGACTGTTGAACAGCTTCTATCACCATCAGACTGTTGAACAGATTCTATTACCATCAGACTGTTGAACAGATTCTATTACCATCAGACTGTTGAACAGCTTCTATTACCATCAGACTGTTGAACAGATTATATTACCATCAGACTGTTGAACAGATTCTATTACCATCAGACTGTTGAACAGCTTCTATTACCAGACCATCAGACTGTTGAACAGCTTCTATCACCATCAGACTGTTGAACAGATTCTATTACCATCAGACTCAGATTCTATTATCAACAGATTCTATTACCATCAGACTGTTGAACAGATTCTATTACCATCAGACTGTTGAACAGCTTCTATTACCATCAGACTGTTGAACAGCTTTTATTACCAGACCATCAGACTGTTGAACAGCTTCTATTACCATCAGACTGTTGAACAGCTTCTATTACCATCAGACTTTTGAACAGCTTCTATTATCATCGGACTGTTGAACAGATTCTATCACCATCAGACTGTTGAACAGCTTCTATCCACCAGACCATCAGACTGTTGAACATCATCAGACTGTTGAACATCACCAGACCATCAGACTGTTGAACAGCTTCTATCACCATCAGACTGTTGAACAGCTTCTATTACCATCAGACTGTTGAACATCAGACTGTTGGACAGCTTCTATTACCATCAGACTGTTGAACAGCTTCTATTACCAGACTTCATCAGACTGTTGAACAGCTTCTATCACCAGACCATCAGACTGTTGAACACACTTCTATCACCAGACCATCAGACTGTTGACAGCTTACAACAGCTTCTATCACCAGACCATCAGACTGTTGAACAGCTTCTATCACCAGACCATCAGACTTTGAACAGCTTCTATCACCAGACCATCAGACTGTTGAACAGCTTCTATCACCAGACCATCAGACTGTTGAACAGCTTCTATCACCAGACCATCAGACTGTTGAACAGATTCTATTACCATCAGACTGTTGAACAGATTCTATTACCTTCAGACTGTTGAACAGCTTCTATTACCATCAGACTGTTGAACAGCTTCTATTACCATCAGACTCTTGAACAGCTTCTATTACCTTCAGACTGTTGAACAGCTTCTATTACCAGACCATCAGACTGTTGAACGGCTTCTATTACCATCAGACTGTTGAACAGCTTCTATTACCATCAGACTCTTGAACAGCTTCTATTACCTTCAGACTTTTGAACAGCTTCTATTACCATCAGACTGTTGAACAGCTTCTATTATGATCAGACTGTTGAACAGCTTCTAGACTGACTGTTGAACACAGCCATCAGACTGTTACAGCATTACCATCAGACTGTTAAACAGCTTCTATTACCATCAGACTGTTGAACAGCTTCCATTACCATCAGACTGTTGAACAGCTTCTATCACCAGACCATCAGACTGATGAACAGCTTCTATCACCAGACCATCAGACTGTTGAACAGCTTCTATCACCAGACCATCAGACTGTTGAACAGAATCAGACTGTTGAACAGCTTCTATCACCATACCATCAGACTGTTGAACAGCTTCTATCACCAGACCATCAGACTGTTGAACAGCTTCTATTACCATCAGACTGTTGAACAGATTCTATTATCAGACTGTTGAACAGATTCCCATCAGACTGTTGAACAGATTCTATTACCATCAGACTGTTGAACAGCTTGACCACAGACTGTTGAACAGCTTCTATTACCAGACCATCAGACTGTTGAACAGCTTCTATCACCATCAGACTGTTGAACAGCTTCTATCACCATCACCATCAGACTGTTGAACAGCTTCTATTACCAGACCATCCTGTTGAACAGCAGACTGTTGAACAGATTCTATTACCATCAGACTGTTGAACTTCTATTACCATCAGACTGTTGAACCGCTTCTATTACCATCAGACTGTTGAACAGCTTCTATTACCATCAGACTGTTGAAAAGCTTCTATTACCTGACCGCCAGACTGTTGAACAGCTTCTATCACCAGACCATCAGACTGCTGAACAGCTTCTATTACCATCAGACTATTGAACAGCTTCTATTACCATCAGACTGTTGAACAGATTCTATTACCATCAGACTGTTGGACAGCTTCTATTACCATCAGACTGTTGAACAGCTTCTATCACCAGATCATCAGACTGTTGAACAGCTTCTATCACCAGACCATCAGACTGTTGAACAGCTTCTATCACCAGACCATCAGACTGTTGAACAACTTCTATCACCAGACCATCAGACTGTTGAACAGCTTCTATCACCAGACCATCAGACTGTTGAACAGCTTCTATCACCAGACCATCAGACTGTTGAACAGCTTCTATTACCAGACCATCAGACTGTTGAACAGCTTCTATCACCAGACCATCAGACTGTTGGACAGCTTATATTACCATCAGACTGTTGAACAGCTTCTATTACCAGACCATCAGACTGTTGAACAGCTTCTATCACCAGACCATCAGACTGTTGAACAGCTTCTATCACCAGACCATCAGACTGTTGGACAGCTTATATTACCATCAGACTGTTGAACAGCTTCTATCACCAGACCATCAGACTGTTGAACAGCTTCTATCACCAGACCATCAGACTGTTGAACAACTTCTATCACCAGACCATCAGACTGTTGAACAACTTCTATCACCAGACCATCAGACTGTTGAACAGCTTCTATCACCAGACCATCAGACTGTTGAACAGCTTCTATCACCAGACCATCAGACTGTTGAACAGATTCTATTACCATCAGACTGTTGAACAGATTCTATTACCTTCAGACTGTTGAACAGCTTCTATTACCATCAGACTGTTGAACAGCTTCTATTACCATCAGACTGTTGAACAGCTTCTATTACCTTCAGACTCTTGAACAGCTTCTATTACCTTCAGACTGTTGAACAGCTTCTATTACCAGACCATCAGACTGTTGAACGGCTTCTATTACCATCAGACTGTTGAACAGCTTCTATTACCATCAGACTGTTGAACAGATTCTATTACCATCAGACTGTTGAACAGATTCTATTACCATCAGACTGTTGAACAGCTTCTATTACCATCAGACTGTTGAACAGCTTCTATTACCATCAGACTGTTGAACAGCTTCTATTACCATCAGACTATTGAACAGCTTCTATTACCATCAGACTGTTGAACAGCTTCTATAACCATCAGACTGTTGAACAGCTTCTATTACCATCAGACTGTTGAACAGCTTCTATTACCATCAGACTGTTGAACAGCTTCTATCACCATCAGATTGTTGAACAGCTTCTATCACCATCAGACTGTTGAACAGCTTCTATCACCATCAGACTGTTGAACAGCTTCTATTACCATCAGACTGTTGAGCAGTTTCTATCAACAGACCATCAGACTATTGAACAGCTTCTATTACCATCAGACTGTTGAACAGCTTCTATTACCATCAGACTATTGAACAGCTTCTATTACCATCAGACTGTTGAACAGCTTCTATAACCATCAGACTGTTGAACAGTTTCTATCAACAGACCATCAGACTATTGAACAGCTTCTATTACCATCAGACTGTTGAAGAGCTTCTGTCACCATCAGACTGTTGAACAGCTTCTATTACCATCGGACTGTTGAACAGCTTCTATTACCATCGGACTGTTGAACAGCTTCTATTACCATCGGACTGTTGAACAGCTTCTATTACCATCGGACTGTTGAACAGCCATCACTAGCCATCTACCAGGTGATGCACACTTACTCACATCACACACACACACACACAAGCTATCACACACACCTCATACTCATGATGTGATAACGTCCCCAAGTCACCTACACAGGGGTGTCAGTCTGCAGCCTGGAGAGGACCTGCCACCACCATGTCTCTCCCAGCAATCTCAGTCAGACACACACAATCAACCTGTTATCCAGGTCCACAGCCTCTCCCGCTCATATGTTTTATGTTAGTGTGTGTTGTCATCAGATAGGGCCATGATCAGATCCTTGACCTTGTGTTCCCTCTCTGACCTGTTTACCCTTATGGCAGGGAGTCACAGACCCAAAACGACCCCAGTCAGCCAGAAAGTACAGCCCCTTTAAGGCCTACGGCAACCTTCTATACCCCTACCTCTGGTGCTCTGTCCTGTCGCCTTTATTCCTGCTGGAGTCGAATCTCCATCTCCCAAACAACTCTGTGGCTGTTAATGACATATACATATGTATGAGGGGCATGACAATCACTATGACAAACAGAGTGGCTTGGCTGGGGCTCTCTCCCAGACCCAGGAGACTCATTCCTCAGATAGTGAAGTGGTGAAGTGGACAGGAGAGTACAACCCCATCACCGGGCGCAGCACAAAGCACAGCCCCTCACCGCACTGAATGTCTCTGTGTGCACAGACCCTCGGTCTTTTTATCATGTTGTGGTATTGCTCGATACACACACACACACACACACATTATCTGTCATATAAATGCACAGACTATATCAGTCACAGACAGATGTGCACACATTCACGTTCTCCCTCGTTTACACACGCTCACAGGTGTACACACACACACACACACACACACACACACACACACACACACACACACACACACACACACACACACACACAGTGACAGGGACATGCCTGGGGGAGCTGATAAACTCATCAGAAGGACAATCTCTCCTCTGCATACATCTTCAATACATCAGCCATCAAAGGAGTCTAATCACATTACTGTTGTAGCTTTGTTGGGTTTTGTCCCCATTCCCGTCCCCTCGACCTGGCCTATGCCAGACACGTCCCTCTATCGTTGAGGCTGAGCAGGCATTTAGGGGTCACCTTCCTGTGTAATCAGCCTCGAGGGTGGTGAGATTATGGCCAGCATCATTGGGCCATACATCATCCTGAGGTGAAGCAGGCCACAGGAGGAAGAAGGAAGGAAGGAGGGAGGGAAGGGAAGGAAGGAGGTGGGGGGGGTGCTAACTGGATGAGAGTAGATCTATTAGCCAGACCCCAGCGTGATCCTCTACTCTTTTGTTTTGTGTCTGTCCTGTAGATCATGTGTCAGTGGGCGGCCTGGGAGACAGCTTCTATGAGTACCTCCTCAAGGCCTGGCTGATGTCGGACAAGACAGACGAGGAGGGCAAGAAGCTCTACTACGAAGCTCTGCAGGTAAACCCCTCCAGAAACCTAGCCTACACTCTTTTTTTCTCTCCTCTCCCCCCTACTTTCTACTCCCCCTCCGCTCCTCCCAACTTGTCTTCTCTACTCAGCTTTTCTCCTTTCTTACTGAGATTAATGGCTACAGTACCAGCACTATCTGAAGCACTGACTATACCTTGTCAAGAGGCTCTTTCGACCTCGATTGAAAGCGCTTGTCTGTGTGTCAACAACAGTTACATTTCTTCCATTACTGTGAACAGTCAGAGTCAGAAATCAATAAAAGTATGGGTTGGAGTCTGAATTCGAAGCATGCTATGCCAGGTAGGAGTTGTCTATTTCTGAGTGTGGAGTACAAACTGCACTCCACAGGAGATAGTTCAAGTAGGGTTGAAGGCTGTCAGTGGATGGGGGGCAGCCAGACTCAGAGCTCTGTCTGGTGAGATGGGCTCTGACTGCTGCTCGCCCAATTCTATGTTTCATTAGAGCCAAGCAGCCTGTCCTGTGGGAGATAAAGATGTTTCTCTCTGTGCAGAGGTCCACAAGGACCCGGACTGCTCCAGGATATTACCCTCCCTCCTCAAGTCCCCTCCCAGACAGCCTCGTTTCCCCACCACACCTGTGTATCTACCCGCCCGCCCGTCCGCCTGCCTGCCATCACCACAAGCAGGTCACCCACAGCGAGAGGGTCCCCATGGCCACGCCATGCCATCCTCTATTTGGGTCAGGCAGACTGTGAGGCATGTTGAGAGGCAGGCGATTACGACAGACTCTGTTCTCTTATTAATGGCTCCTTGGCATCCTCGCCTCAGTGCCGGCCTGGCCTACATTCTCTCTCTGTCTCTTTGTCTCTCTGTCTCTTTGTCCCCCCCCCCAATGAGAAGAGAAGCTGAACAAGATGCACTGCTGTCTGCCTCTGTCTATCTGCTCCTGTTCTGGCCCAGCCCAGGTCTATTTGTCTGTCAGGCTTGCTGTTGCTAAACAGAATATAGGCTGCCTTTAAAGAGACCAAAGGAAATGAAATAGCCAGTTTAGAGGAATATTAATCAGCTGGTTTTCTGAGGCGTATCGCGGCGTATAAAGCCCAGCCGCCTATATACACGGCCCATTGATGTGTCACTGCAAAAGCCCAGATCTGAATCATCTTTTGAAAATGTCATTACTTTCAGGAGAGTTGCCATATTTATTTTTCTTAGGTCTTCCCCTAGCAGGAGAAAAGCAAACCCAATGAATATGAAAAGAAATATGCCAAATGACGTGATGATCAATTAGGAGTATCAGAGAATGCACCTGTAATAGTGTAGCGTTTCAGCATGCCGTCGACTCGTCTTAGCTGCGGTTATTTATTCCCTATGTTAAAAAATAGGTTTATATCTCTTTCTACATCAATAATGGCCCATTATTTCTGTAATAACTATGTTTTGTCTGTCAGTCATGGGATGGTACCATATTGGACACCTGCTGTGTGGCTAGTGGGGGAGAGGGGCCACCCTTTGTTCTGAATGACACCTGGTGTCATGTCTCGCTGTGGGTGGGACACGCCCGCCATTTGAGAATATATCTGGGTAAAGTGGCCCTTGTGTGTATGTGTAAATGTCAGGGACAAATAGGAACTTCGAGTCCACGCCGCCCCAGAAAATAGATAACAGTGGCTGGTGACCAGGACCCCTAGTTTTCCTGCAAAAGCAGCTTCATCAAGCTTAACGATGCTATTTTGGCAGTAGTTATTCATGTTCCGGAAGGTTCTACTCCATTTGCAGGGGAATGGCTCTTGTCTGGGACTGGGAGTGGATAGAGTGCTCATCTGTCTTCCGTTCTTGTCATTGTCATCCAGGCCATTGAGACCAGTTTGATAAGAAAGTCCAGCGGGGGACTGACGTATATCGCTGAGTGGAAGGGCGGCCTGCTGGAGCACAAGATGGGTCACCTGACGTGCTTCGCCGGGGGCATGATCGCCCTGGGGGCGGACGGAGCGCCCGAGGACAAGACGGGTCACCAGATGGAGCAGGCCTCAGAGATTGCCCGCACCTGCCACGAGTCCTACGCCCGCACAAGTGAGTCTGACTGACTGACCCCGTCGTCTGGGGAACATCAGTCTCTGTGTCTCCCTCTACACAGCAGTGGTAGGCAACGGGGGCCAAGTGTGTACAGGCTTTTGTTTTGTATTCTGCTTGAACACACCTGATTCAACTAGTCCAGCTAATCTTCAGATTAGGCTGTGATTAGTTGAATCAGGTGAGTTAATGCTGAATCAGGTGAGTTAACCGCAGCACACTCACTGTCTCTCACTCACCCTCTCTCACTCTCTCACTCACTCACTCTCTCACTCACTGACTTTCCAGGACACTATTGATGTTTTCCGACAGATGAATGAGACTTTTAAGTCAACGTCTAAAGAACCCACCCTCCCACCCACTCTCACTCACTCACTCACTCACTCACTCACTCACTCACTCCTCTTCAGGAGCTGTTGAGCCTGGTTTCTCTCTGAGGCCAGAAGGGCTGCTGGGTAGACAGAGCATAGTGCCAGCCAGGTTAGTCTGAGTCAGAGGGTCTCTCCTCTCTCACTTCCTCTGGTCCGGATTGACCATCAGGAAATCTATTAGGGCTGGGAATTGCCAGGGACCTCACAATACAATAATATCACGATACTTACGTACCGATACTATATGTATTGTGATTTGATGTTGCTCACATATTGCTCACCATGTGTTTGATGCAGAAGACAAGAGAGCTATGAGAAAGTGAATTTTGATCAGTCATAAATTTAAGTTCTGAAAATGAATTGGCTCCTTATTTCAAAAGAAGATGGAGAACAAGCTATGAAGGGAAATACTGGGGGTTTTGGTGCAGTTACAGCCAACTAGTGCAAAAATAATATTGCAATATTGTCAAAACGATACGCTATATCGTAAAAGAGTATATGCCGATATGCAACTATCAATTTTTTTTCCTCCATCACTACAAACTATCTATCCATCTAACTATCTATATATTTACTATCAACAGAACTGGCTGAGGACATCACTAGATTAGATTAAAATACCGTTCTATGAAGCAGCGTAATCCCCTGGCCCTCCCTAACTCCACAGCACCCCTGTGCCCCCATTCAACCTCCAACCCACCTCCATCCTCTCCCCCTACCCCCGCTGAGTCACTGCCTGCTGTGTGCATAGTTGCTAGTTCTCATCAAACAGGGATTACAGGAAATAACAATATTGCTAAACCCTTAATTCACACAAAATCACGTGACAAACTCCCTTTACCTTTTGAACTTTGCTTTACTCATAATCTGGTTTCTTGGCTCTGAAATGTCGTCATATGGGTTCATGCTCCATCCAGGAACTGAAGTTGATTTTTTTTGTTCTCTTGACATTCTGTGTCCTTTACTTTCCCCTAGAGCTGGGTTTTTTGTTGACATGTTGTCTTCTTCCTTTGTTCCCATGTCATAGCCCTGAAGCTGGGCCCAGAGGCGTTCAGGTTTGACGGAGGCGTGGAGGCCATCGCCACGCGGCAGAACGAGAAGTACTTCATCCTGAGGCCAGAGGTCATAGAGACCTACATGTACATGTGGAGGTTCACCCACGACCCTAAGTACAGGGAGTGGGGCTGGGAGGCCGTGCAGGTGAGAACTACAGTAGGGTTGGGCAGTATCCTGATTTTCATATCCTCATACCGTCCTTCTCTCACCCCGGGACTTACTATATTATCGGCTTAGTACACAAGGGGTCGCCAAAAAAAGCAACAAAAAAAAGCCCTTTGGCCGTCTATTACCAAAATGCTAACAAAATTAGCACTGGTAATAGTGAATTTGCATAGCGGCTTCTAGCTAAATATGCAACCAAAAATAAACAAATTGCAAAGATAGTCCATCCAGATCATAAAGTTATACACTACCGTTTAAAAGTTTGGGGTCACTTTTTTTTTGTCCGTTAAAATAACATCAAATTGATCAGAAATACAGTGTAGACATTGTTAATATTGTAACTGACTAATGTAGCTGGAAACGGCAGCTTTTTTTATGGAATATCGACATAGGCGTACAGGGGCCCATTATCAGCAACCATCACTCCTGTGTTCCAATGGAACGTTGTGTTAGCTAATCCAAGTTTATCATTTTAAAAGTCTAATTGATAATTAGAAAACTCTTTTGCAATTAGGTTAGCACAGCTGAAAGCTTTTGTTCTGATTAAAGAAGCAATAAAACTGTCCTTCTTTAGACTAGTTGAGTATCTGGAGCATCAGCATTTGTGGGTTCGATTACGTGCTCAAAATGTCCAGAAACAAAGGACTTTCTTCCGAAACTCGTCAGTCTATTCTTGATCTGAGAAATTAAGGAAATGAAGGCCATAAGAGAAATTGCCAAGAAACTGAAAATCTCGTACAACGCTGTGTATTACTCCCTTCACAGAGCAGCTCAAACTGGCTCTAACCAGAATAGAAAGAGGAGTGGGAGGCCCCGGTGCACAACTGAGCAAGAGGACAAGTACTTTAGAGTGTCTAGTTTGAGAAGCAGATGCCTCACAAGTCCTCAACTGGCAGCTTCATTAAATAGTACCCGCAAAGGGCCTCCCGGGTGGCGCAGTGGTCTAGGGCAGGTTAGGGAGGGTTTGGCCGGTAGGGATATCCTTGTCTCATCGCGCACTAGCGACTCCTGTGGCGGGCCGGGCGCAGTGCACGCTAACCAGGTTGCCAGGTGCACGGTGTTTCCTCAGACACATTGGTGCGGCTGGCTTCCGGGTTGGATGCGCGCTGTGTTAAGAAGCAGTGCGGCTTGGTTGGGTTGTGTTTCGGAGGACGCTTGGCTTTCGACCTTCGTCTCTCCTGAGCCCCGTACGGGAGTTGTAGCGATGAGACAAGATAGTAACTACTAACAATTGGATACCACAAAATTGGGGAGAAAAGGGGGTAGAAAAAGAATTGTACCCGCAAAACACCAGTCTCCACGTCAACAGTGAAGAGGCGACTCCGGGATGCTGGCCTTCAAAGGCAGAGTTGCAAAGAATAAGCCATATCTCACACTGGCCAATAAAAAGAGAAGATTAAGATGGGCAAAAGAACAGACACTGGACAGAGGAACTCATCCAAAAGACTGACTTCTCAAACACGTCAGAAAGCTGACTTAGATGCCAAGTTAAACTAGGCTTTGTGTGAACACACAATTCTGCGTTTTTCACTCAGGAAAAAATAAATAAAACGTATATAAGAAATATCTTGCTGCGTTTTGTAAACACATATCTAAAAGGCTTCTCATTGTAATTTCTGCTCGGTTTCAGACTCATTTGTGCTTCAGTTGCACTTCTGAACTCGGATGAGAATTCACTAAAGGGCATTTTATCAGCAGACAGCGCTCCCACTGACGTGGAGCTTCTTTTCTCCAGTACTTTTCTCAGTGTAGCCAGCCTATTTTTCTTTGTTGAAATGCAGGATTACCTTAAGCAAAACATTATGAAATGTATCTGGCTACATTCTTTCTGTGATAGGCCTGAACAGTTGAATATGATGCCCATGCATTGTTTTTTCTACAATGACCTTGCTTTGTCATTGTAAGCCTATTTTCCTGTGTGGCTTCGAGCCAAATAGTGTTGCGCTTCTATTGTCATCTGATGAAAATGAAGTTATTTTCTATCAAATGTGTTGCTCTAATGTAATTCCTGTGTAGGAAAACTATAGTTGCACGTCCTTGATCACTCTATTGAAGCAAAAAAACCACTGTTTAATTTAAAACAATGCACAGCTGGACTCACCTTCTCCCGCTTTCTCCTGTTGTGCTGTTTACAAACAAACACGCGACTGACTCGACGGTGTTGGGGAACAAAGTAATAACGCGATCTGTTTTATCTCCTAACGCATTGCATGAGTTGACTGCATTTATTTCAAATGTATTGAAAATTGCCTGGTATTAAAAAAATCATGCCATGGTTATATACAAATAACCCGATATACGGTATACCACCCAAGCCTAAACTACAGTACCCATCATCCATCATAACTATCCCACCACAGTCCTTCCTGTCATGTTTGTGCCACTCTGTCCCTTCTTAACCTCCACTGAGAAGAGACTTCCCCTGAAATCACAGTGATAAGGCATTCCAATAGACCCCTGTTCACTGTGATCTGTAGACTCATTCAGGTCTACGCATGGCTAGTTCTGAGTGCAGGAGTCTCCAAAACCTCTTAGACTCTTCCTTTCTCTCTCTCGTGCTTTCTTTTGCTCTCCCTCTCTCTCTCACTCTCTCTCTCTCTCTCTCACTCTCCCCTGTCTGCTGTATCATTGCCATGCTGCAACAGAACAGTGACAATGCTGATTGCCCAGATCCCAGAGCTGTGTAATTGTATCCACTAATGACATGAGATTACCTATGATGGGCCTTGTGTTAGCCATAAATCAGCCTGCCTCTCTACCTGCCTGCAGATATTGTACCTCAACCTTGTTCAGCCAGACTGGATGTGTGAGCGCTACAGCAGCCCCTTCCTCATCAGCCCTGTTTTCTCCCTGAGTCATTGAGCCTAAGGCAGCCTCCCCTCCTCTCCTCTCCTCTTCCCCCCCTACCCCCAGGCAGAGCAGCCACACTGAATTGAAATGTGCCTACTCAGCAACTAGCTAGCACCGTGCATACATCTCCAACACACTGACATAAGAGTCAGCTCAACACTTCTCCCTCCTCTCTCACATTCTTGTCCCCCGTCTACTGTCTGTTCTCTCTGTGTCTCTCAGGCTCTGGAGAAGCACTGTCGTGTGGAGGGGGGCTACAGTGGAGTGCGGGACGTCTACGCCTCCAGCCCCAACCATGATGACGTCCAGCAGAGCTTCTACCTGGCCGAGACACTCAAGTAAGACCCTCTAGTCACACACTGTCATTCTGCATAGAGGCATCTGGATACCGAGCATTACAACTTTCACCTTGCCTTTACATTTGAGTCATTTAGCAGATGCTCTTATCCAGAGTGACTTACAGTTAGTGCATTCATCTTAAGATGGCTGGGTGGAAGACCCACATATCACAGCGGTACCGGAGCGCCAAGTCCAGGTCCAAAAGGCTTCTTAACTACCAGCTTCTATCCCCATAAGACTCCTGAACAGCTAATCAAATGGCTACCCAGACTATTTGCAGCGTCTTCCCCCCCAACCCAAATCTTTTAGCTGCTACTACTCTCTTTTTATTAGCTATGCGTAGTCACTACCTTTACCTACATGTACATATTACCTCAATTACCTCGACTAACCTGTACCCCCGCATATTGACTCTGTACCAGTAACCCCTGTATATAGCCTCGTTACTGTTATTTTACTGCAGCACTTTAATTATTTGTTACTTTTCTATTTTCTTCTTTTTTTACTATTTCAGTTTATTTTAGTAAATACTTTCATGACTTATTTTTCTAAAACTGTATTGTTGGTTAAGGGCTTGTAAGTAAGAATTTCACTGTAAGGTCTACACCTGTTGTATTTGGCACATGTGACAAATAAACTTTGATTTGATTTGAAGTAGGTACAGTTTTCCTCAATAAAGTAGCTTGAGGGGGAAAAAGTCAAGTGCGATTGTAAGTCTATTCGATAAAAATACATCAGGTTTGTTGGCATGATTTTGTTATCCTACATCCTCCCCCAGAACATACCCTTGAATAACTACAGTATTCGATTTTCTTAAATATAATGGGACAGTTGGGGTCATGAATATTCCTCCCCATCATGCCAACTAGACGGTTATCTTCATCTTATCGTGTGTGGATGAGTTTGACACCCACACCGTTTCATGACATCTAAGATCTGCTCTAGAATTTCATCACACCCTGAAAAACAGACGTCTCTTTATGTTGTATTCCTGACATTCAGTTTGTTTGAACACTTCAAAACAGATCAGAAGTAGAATAATGTCCTTCCCCCACTGTGTACTCTACCTCTGTCTGTGCTGTGCCTGCGGGCCTCTGAGGAGAAACTACTGACGTCCTGGGTGTATTGTATTGTCACGGCCGGCTCAGACAGGCAGGCAGGCAGTCTGCTGTGGTCTACAGGGACCTCAGCAGTCTTCTCAGAGATAGCAGCAGTCACACACAGAGATAGATAAGAGGAGGCGGCGGCAGGCAGGCAGGCAGTGTGCTGTGGACTACAGGGACCTCAGCAGTCTTCTCGGAGATAGCAGCAGTCACACACAGAGATAGATAAGAGGAGGCGGCGGCAGGCAGGCAGGCAGTGTGCTGTGGACTACAGGGACCTCAGCAGTCTTCTCGGAGATAGCAGCAGTCACACACAGAGATAGATAAGAGGAGGCGGCGGCAGTCAGGCAGGCAGTGTGCTGTGGACTACAGGGACCTCAGCAGTCTTCTCAGAGATAGCAGCAGTCACACACAGAGATAGATAAGAGGAAGCGGCGGCAGGTAGGCAGGCAGTGTGCTGTGGACTACAGGGACCTCAGCAGTCTTCTCGGAGATAGCAGCAGTCACACACAGAGATAGATAAGAGGAGGCGGCGGCAGGCAGGCAGGCAGTGTGCTGTGGACTACAGGGACCTCAGCAGTCTTCTCGGAGATAGCAGCAGTCACACACAGAGATAGATAAGAGGAGGCGGCGGCAGGTAGGCAGGCAGTGTGCTGTGGACTACAGGGATCTCAGCAGTCTTCTCAGAGATAGCAGCAGTCACACACAGAGATAGATAAGAGGAGGCGGCGGCAGACAGGCAGGCAGTGTGCTGTGGACTACAGGGACCTAAGCAGTCTTCTCAGAGATAGCAGCAGTCACACACAGAGATAGATAAGAGGAGGCGGTGGCAGGCAGACAGACAGAGCGCTTTTACTGAGCCCATTATACCCCCACCCTCTCAATTCAATTTCTCTCTGTCTCCTCTCCACTTTCACCATTGATAAGAGCAGAATGCCTGAGGTGTAGATGGACTATAGAATGGTGTATAGATGGATCTCTGTCTTTTTTACAGTCTAATCCTGGTCTGAGAGAGCATTAACCCCCCTCTCTATGGGTTCTGTTAAGTGTCATTGGTGTTGTTTTGTTTTGTTTCTATTGAGGGTCAGTGGTGTTGTTTTGTTTCTATTGAGGATCAGTGGTGTTGTTTTGTTTCTATTGCGGGTCAGTGGTGGTGTTTTGTTTCTATTGAGGGTCAGTGGTGTTTTCTTTCTGTTGCGGGTCAGTGGTGTTGTTTTGTTTCTATTGAGGGTCAGTGGTGTTGTTTTGTTTCTATTGAGGGTCAGTGGTGTTGTTTTGTTTCTATTGAGGGTCAGTGGTGTTGTTTTGTTTCTATTGAGGATCAGTGGTGTTTTGTTTCTGTTTTGTTTTTGTTTCTATTGAGGGTCAGTGGTGTTGTTTTGTTTCTATTGAGGGTCAGTGGTGTTGTTTTGTTTCTATTGAGGGTCAGTGGTGTTTTGTTTCTATTGAGGATCAGTGGTGTTGTTTTGTTTCTATTGAGGATGTTTTGTTTCTATTGAGGGTCAGTTGTGTGTTTTGTTTCTATTGAGGGTCAGTGGTGTTGTTTTTTTGTTTCTATTGAGGGTCAGTGGTGTTGTTTTGTTTCTATTGAGGGTCAGTGGTGTTGTTTTGTTTCTATTGAGGGTCAGTGGTGTTGTTTTGTTTCTATTGAGGGTCAGTGGTGTTTTGTTTCTATTGAGGGTCAGTGGTGTTGTTTTGTTTCTATTGAGGGTCAGTGGTGTTTTGTTTCTATTGAGGGTCAGTGGTGTTGTTTTGTTTCTATTGAGGATCAGTGGTGTTTTGTTTCTATTGAGGGTCAGTTGTGTTGTTTTGTTTCTATTGAGGGTCAGTGGTGTTGTTTTGTTTCTATTGAGGGTCAGTGGTGTTGTTTTGTTTCTATTGAGGGTCAGTGGTGTTGTTTTGTTTCTATTGAGGGTCAGTGGTGTTGTTTTGATTCTATTGAGGGTCAGTGGTGTTGTTTTGTTTCTATTGAGAGTCAGTGGTGTTGTTTTGCTCCCCTCTTGTTGGAACCTTGTCACAGCACTCTGGTGTGACCTTATAGAGAGGTCATGGGCTCTGTGTCCCTGCTCTTCTTTGTGTCCCCGCTCTGCTCTGTGTCCCTCCCCTGCTTGGCACTGCTCTGCCCCGGGGCTAGGTACGGTAGCCACAGCCACATCACCATGACTCAGTGAGATAACAACAAGCTCCATGCAGGAGAGAGGGAGAGAAAGAAAGGGAAAGAGGGGTAGGAAGATGAAGAGAGAGATGGAAAGGGGGGGCCCGGGGAGAGAGGAAAAGTAGATAGGTTCAAGGTTGGGCTAGAGTAAGGATAAGAGGCTAAGTGAGGGAGGGAGACTTGCTTGACAGAAAAGTTAAATAAGTTTTCACCCTCCTGTGCATTTAATAACTGTGCAGCACTTTGATGTTGGTGTTTATTTTCCTTTTGTGGTCAAACCCTTGGGCTAATCTGCCTCTCTGACTGATGCTGCTATGAAACGCTGTGTGAGTCCCACCGCTTAATAGAGCCGTTCAAACGTCTGTAGTATTTAATGGTGGTGGAAAGTGATGCAATTTGGCGAATAAGGTCTCCAGATCCCAGGCCTCCCCAAATGTCTCTTTTACTGATGCTTGCAAAATCCATCTATTAGACACTGGCTCTCCCTCACTCCCTACTTTCTTCCACTCCATCTTTTTCTGCTTCTCTTTCTCCTCTCACCCTCTCTTCCTGTCTCCCCTCTCCTTTCTCCTCTCTCTCCTCCCTTTCTCCATTTCTTTCTGCTTCTCTTTCCCTCTCTCACCCTCTCTTCCTGTCTCCCCTCTCCTTTCTCCTCTCTCACCCTCTCTTCCTGTCTCCCCTCTCCTTTCTCCTCTCTCTCCTCCCTTTCTCCATTTCTTTCTGCCTCTTTCCCTCTCTCACCCTCTCTTCCTGTCTCCCCTCTCTTTTCTCCTCTCTCACCCTCTCTTCCTGTCTCCCCTCTCCTTTCTCCTCTCTCACCCTCTCTTCCTGTCTCCCCTCTCCTTTCTCCTCTCTCTCCTTCCTTTCTCCATTTCTTTCTGCCTCTCTTTCCCTCTCTCACCCTCTCTTCCTGTCTCCCCTCTCCTTTCTCCTCTCTCTCCTCCCTTTCTCCATTTCTTTCTGCCTCATAGCCAGGGTCCTCCTCCTTCCTCTCTTAGAGTGAGGTCACATTAGTAATGATGACTCTGAAAACAGTGTATATCTGGCTGTTTGCTTTGCTGTCTCCTCCCGTTCCTTCCCAGGGAGATGGACTGTGCTGTGGGCTTGTTGCTGTGGTCTACTGCATTAACATGTTCCCCCAGATCAAAAGCTAAGCACTTGTCAACATGAAGGGGCCCAAAAGCCCTCCCGATGTTCACTTTGTTCCCAGTATTAGGACACGAGACACTGTTAAAGAGGGATGCTATGCTGTGACTTAATGAGTTATTTTACTTTTATTCATCATTCCTAGTGTAGTGCAATGGGGCTTTGAGTTTTGAGTAATCACTTGAGTTCTGAGAACACTGGGGGCTCACTGACTGTGATGGACTCAATGTTCCTGCCCCTAGCTGTTTCTTGATCTGGTAGGTCAGGTGTGGTTTAACTGTTGGGAGGGGTGCCTGGACTCTCCCACCCATGGCCTTTAATCATCCCTCTCTGTAACAGCTGGAGCCACCTCTCCTTTCGCTCTCACTCTGTCTCATTCTCCATCTTTATTTATTGTGATTTCATCTTTATTTAACCAGGCAAGTCAGTTAAGAACAAATTCTTATTTACAATGACGGCCCACCAAAAGGCAAAAGGCCTCAATTAATTAAATAAATAAATATAGGACAAAACACACATCACGACAAGAGACACCACAACACTACATAAAGAGAGACTTAAAACAACAACATAGCATGGTAGCAATGCATGACAACATAGCATGGTAGCAATGCATGACAACACAGCATGGTAGCAGCGCATGACAACACAGCATGGTAGCAGCGCATGACAACACAGCATGGTAGCAGCGCATGACAACACAGCATGGTAGCAGCGCATGACAACACAGCATGGTAGCAGCGCATGACAACACAGCATGGTAGCAGCGCATGACAACACAGCATGGTAGCATGACAACACAGCATGGTAGCAGCGCATGACAACACAGCATGGTAGCAGCGCATGACAACACAGCATGGTACAATGACAACACAGCATGGTAGCAACGCATGACAACACAGCATGGTAGCAACGCATGACAACACAGCATGGTAGCAACGCATGACAACACAGCATGGTAGCAACGCATGACAACACAGCATGGTAGCAACGCATGACAACACAGCATGGTAGCGACACAACATGGCAGCAGCACAAAACATGGTACAACATTATTGGCACAGACAACAGCATGAAGGCAAGAAGGTAGAGACAACAAACATCATGTGAAGCAGACACAACTGTCACGAGTGTCCATGATTGAGTCTTTGAATCTCTCTCTCTGAACATGGAGTGGTGTCCGCAAGGTCACTGCGGGGACTCGGGGTGGGCATGGCGTCCAACAGGTGTCACCTCTGTATCTGATTAAGGACGTGTAGGGTATAGATCCACCTCCACTCGTCCCCCAACCGTTGGTTCTGGAATCAACTTTTGATTTGCGACCGGTTCACTCGCAAAAACTTACTGCCGAGTGCGATAGCTTTTGGCATGCGGTGTCCAAGCTGCTGTTTTCTGCCAAAGGAAACAGAAATTGTTTAGTCTTTTGTCATTTTTATTTATTCATTGATTTGCATTGTTGGCTTGGCTCTCCCCAAGCTTGGCAGGGAAATATTGGCATGGGAGAGCTCCTGAACTGGTTGTTCCCTGAGTTGGTTTTGGGACGTGTCTTTGTGAGACCACCCCCGGCCCACCACCGTCTCTGACACTCAGACATCTAGTAGATGTTGTCCATGATTGCATCAGTCAGAACTCAACTAGGACTTGAGGTTGTTGGTTTAAATAAGTGGTCGGTCTGAGGTCCTCATGTTTTGTTGATCACATATGAGTGTTTGAGCTAAGTTGAGTCTCTCCCTCTCTCTCTCTCTCTCTCTCTCTCTCTCTCTCTCTCTCTCTCTCTCAGATACCTGTACCTGCTCTTCTCTGATGATGACCATCTTCCCTTGGAGCACTGGGTGTTCAACACCGAGGCCCACCCCCTCCCTGTCATTAGGAAGGAGATGACAGACAAGCCCAGCCAGCTGGAGTAGAGTGGTCCTCCTGGATCACCCCCTGACCCTCCCACCACCAAACTCCTCTACCCCCTCCCCTTCTGAGCAGTGGGCGGAGCTGTCTCTTACTCCTCCCCCACCATGGGTGGAGCTCACCCAGGCAGGCCGCTTCCCTGGCAGACTGGACTCTCCTGTTTTGGAGTCCCTGACCAGAACAGATGGAACCGGACCGGCTGCCTGCCTCTCCAGATCCAGACTGCCCCCTACTGGGGACTGGGAGGAACCACCTCATCCAAGAGTTCTCCTCTTGTCATCTTGTAAAGATAGTCTGCATGCTCCCCCCTCCCAGTGCTGTAAATCTACCCTCCTCTGTGAGGAGAACAGGACACTGCGCTGTAAGATTTGCCGCCACTCCAAAAAAAGCCATACTGATTTGAAGAAAGCTTTGTCATTTATTTTCTTTCGTTCTTTCCACCATTTGAGGTATGTGTTTGTGGGTGTGACTGACAATAGATCAATGTCAATCAACATATCACATTTGTGTCGTTCTTATCGTAAGTATGATTTTAGTCAGACTTTAACAATGGACCATTTAGGTGGATTTCTGTTTAAGACCCAGAGCTTGGTTCTCACCTGCTTGATAGTCAAATCTTAACTAGTGCCTTTCAGTCTAATATGGTCTATCAAATAAGCAGTTCAGGCAAATGGCAAGGTTTTTAATTTAAACCGGTAGGTAGGTCATCATTGTTCAGATGGCATGGTTGATTGAGAGCTTTGTCTCCTCCTCTACCACACTGACATCTGGTGTTGAACACCAGTAATACACCAGTCCAGTCAGATGAGTGTAGCAGGTCAACATAGAGTATTAAAGGAGACGAAGTACCTTGATGGGAAAAGACCTGCACTGAGAATAACCTCTGTTTTTAAACAAGTAGAAATGTTGACTATCTATCTGTTCCATCAATTCATTCAGCCTAGTCACCCACCCCCATCATCATGTTCCTTTATTTTTTAATTGACAAAGTTGACATGTGCTTTGTTTGTTTGTTTGTTCCTTTATTACAGGTGGTAGAGACATTAATCCATGTGATGTAAAATAGTTGCTTTGCTGTTAATTTATTCCATAGTACATAGTTAGGACGGTTTGGCATCAGGCACATTGGTGGCACTGTGGAGAGAATGGGCCCTGTGTTGTTGTTTAGGTGCATTATTTGGGAGATGGGAGGGAGACCGTGTTGGGGAGACAAGGGCAGAATCAGACCAAGAATTTGGGAGTCAATCATATGTAACGAATGCATCGTATGAATGTACCATCAAATGTGAACTGAAGATTGTTTTACCTTTTGTTGTTCTAAATGTGTTTGTTGAGATTTATTTTTTGTTCCTTTCTTCTGGACAGCACACAATGCTGAAACAATGTGTCGTGGTACCCAGAGCAATCTATTTAAAGAGGTGGGACATTGAGGTTCCTGCATTATGAGGCATTTACATGACACCTCAACATTCTATGGCAGCCATGTTAGTTCCCCATTTATGTTACATAGGGAATATTTATACATTTAATAATGATGATAAGAGCGTCTGCTAAATGACTTAAATGTAAATGTAAATGTAAACGGAATGTCTAGGATAAGAAATATTCCAAATTCGTAGTTTGCCCAACTCTCTAAAATATATGGCTCTGTTGGTACCGATTAGAGGAAGCTGTTAGTCAGTTCAGAAGAAGAGGAAGCACTAAGAAGAGTTGTTTAGTTGTGTTGAAATGCAATGAGAAGATGCAAGGAAGGCTGTATACATATGAACATACATACATACATACATACATGCTGAATACTGTATAAAGACAAGATGATGAATACATCGAAGTGGTCACACTGTACATGCATATCGTATTCAGAAGTACACACTACACACTCACACCCTCCAACACACTTATTGACATGGAAGTTTATGGACACTCAGAAATGGATTTTCAGGTGACCACAGGACCCATCAAACCACTCTGTTGTCTCATCATAAAGGCAAAGTTAAAGGGGAGCGGATTTGGTCTCGTGGTCCTGTTCTTCTGTAGTGTACATCTTTCACAGTCAGGGGCCACTGATGTCCACATACAGTACATCTTATTGGGAAATAAACGGGGTAGGATCAAGAGGTCTTGAAGAAGGGCCTTCGTCATGGTTGAAGTCATTTTCTTACATTAGAGGATAGACCAGACAAGAGGTTTGAGAAGCTGATATCAGCCCACTACTGGAGCCTAACTCTGCTTTCTACAGCATTCTTTAAGACATAATAATAATACCTGTTTACCTTACTGGAGGAAGCAATGTTAATGAGAGAAACTGTGATGTCCATGTAGGCTGACATCCCTACTACCTAGTTCAGTTCGGTAGCCATTCCGGCTCCAGGGAAGAGCGTCACTATACACTGTGATACACTGTAGATATGAAATTGCTGCATTCACCATCTCTGCACTGCCGGAGAGCCTAAGTGGTTCTCCTGACTGTTGCAGCTTTAGGGAGCAGCAGAGATTACTCGTAGTGATACTGAGAAACTTCAAGTCGCTGTAAAATGCTAACACATGACATATGAACCATTTCCTTTCATCTTTGTTTCAGATATGCAGACTAGAAGACGTGCTGTTCATTTCAAATTGACTTTGTGGTTGAATATTGTGTTGATGATCTCTCACATTACAATGCCTTTATTTGTGAATCTCTTGTTAATGGTTTTGTGAAACAACCTCAAATGTAAATGGTACAATAATGCTGATAATCATTCCATTGCACATAGTTTATTTTGGTTTATATGCAAGTTTAATTTTGTGAGGAATTGTTCTGTTCTGTTTTTTTGTGTGTGGTTTGTTATTGAAATGTAAATATTCCATTCTGGCAAATATGCCATTATACATTTATATAAATCTTATGAGCTTAAATCATATTAAATGAGCAGCAAAATGTTTCATAAACTATATTTGTTACACTTCTATTGTGAATAAAACAATCTTTAATATCAAGCATTTTTGGTGTTTTCATTCTGAAATGACCTCGACATCATTTATATTAGTGCTTCCAGACCAGGTCAAATGTGTCTGACGGTCATTATGTGATTATCAGAGGAAATTCAGAACTCTCTCACACTCAGAATTCATTGAAAATCTTAGATTTGACTGCCTCCCTGGCTTCATTTTCTATCTGTAATTTTGTAATGATTGGGATCCAAACCTCTTCCAAGTGAAACTGTGTGTATAGCTATTATCCACTAGGTGGCAGAAGAGTATCAAAACCCTTTCAGTGTTTTTTTTTTTGTGCCAACAAAAGCTATCTGTTTGGATAGTTCCATCTGTGCCACTGACTTAGTCGGGCTTTAATTCCAGTTTGTCTACAAATTAATAATTGATATGTTGGCTTCACATCTCCATCTCAATCAAAAAGATCAGTTAAAGAATAGGACTAAATCAAATCAAACTTTAAATTACGTTTGATTTGATTTTTGGTTGAGATTGAGATGTGAATAAACATAAATTATTAATTTGTAATCAATCAGAGCTTGAAACCCTAGAACTAGGTATTGTCTATTTTAGTTGAATTAAAACAATAGCTGTTGATGACTTTACAAATCCTATATAGGCCTAAATAGCATTATTGGCGATATATGGGTGATCTGTATGATCACGTTTCACTTGCTCTGTTAAACCTACCTGTTGGAATAGAGCCCCGCAGTGGAGGTGTCATAACACCCATAAAACCTAGTGGTCAAAAAGAGAAATGGTTCCAGTATTTTTCCACCACAAATTTTTCCCATTGGGAATTTTATAAACACTTAAAATAAGGGCTGTGTTTTGTGTAGGCTTACCCTGGCGTGAGGTTTTAAAAATCTCTCTCAGACAAGGTGACTTTTATCAATATAGTCCAAATGTAAGTTGTGAGCATTGTTCTTAGGAGGCTAATGAATGTTAATTGTTCAGGGACATGTAGACCAATAATAGAAATGGTCGCTATTTCTCAAATAATCACTTAATAAACTGAATTGAGGTCCATCTAAAGCTAGGTAATGTACTGTATACAGTTGTGAACTAAGGACACAGGGTGGCAGCACAACCAAGAAATACACAGTAATAGCTATGAGGGACTTTGTCTATCTCTACACTGAACAAAAATATTAAACATGCCATATAAAGTGTTGGTCCCATGTTTCATGAGCTGAAATAAAACATCACAGAAATGTTCCATACACACAAAAAGCTTATTTCTCTCAAATTTTGTGCACAAATGTGTTTACATCCATGTAAGTGAGCATTTCTCTTTTGCCAAGATAATCCATCCACCTGACAGGTGTGGCATATCAAGAAGCTGATTAAACAGCATGGCCATTACACAGGTGCACTTTGTGCTGGGGACAATAAAAGGCCACTCTAAAATGTGCAGAGTTTTGTCACACAACACAATGCCACAGATGTCTCAAGTTTTGAGGGAGCGTGCAATTGGCATGCTGACTGCAGGAATGTCCACCAGAGCTAGAATATTGAATGTTCATTTCTCTACCATAAGCTGCATCCAACTTCATTTTAGATAATTTGGCAGTATGTCCAACTGCCCTCACAACCACAGATCACGTGTATGCCGTCTTGTGGGCGAGCAGTT
Organism: Oncorhynchus masou masou; assembly: GCF_036934945.1. Taxonomy (NCBI): domain Eukaryota; kingdom Metazoa; phylum Chordata; class Actinopteri; order Salmoniformes; family Salmonidae; genus Oncorhynchus; species Oncorhynchus masou. The sequence continues at coordinate 21,817,510 of NC_088230.1, read as the reverse complement.
TGCTGATGTCAACGTTGTGAAAATAGTGGCCCATGGGGGCGGTGGGGTTATGGTATAAGCTACAGACAATGAACATAATTGCATTTTATCAATGGCAACTTGTCATGGTGTCTCTGTGCATTCGAGTTCCTGAGGCCCATTGTCGTGCCATTCATCCACCGCCATCATCTCATGTTTCAGAATGACAATGCACAGCCCCATGTTGCAAGGATCTGTACACAAATACTGGAAGCTGCATACTCACCTGCATACTCTGCATACTCACCTGCATACTCTGCATACTCACCAGACATGTCACCCATTGAGCATGTTTGGGATGCTCTGGATCGACGTGTACAACATCGTGTTCCAGTTCCCGTCAATATCCAGCAACTTCACACAGCCATTGAAGAGGAGGGGGACAACATTCCACAGACCACAATCTGATCAACTCTATGCGAAGGAGATGTCACACCAGATACTGAATGGTTTTCTGATTCATTTGATCCACTTTTTTTTAAGGTATCTATATTCCCAGTCATGTGAAATCCATAGATTAACGCCTAATTTATTTATTTCTCGTGACTGATTTCCTGATATGAACTGTAACTCAGTAAAACCTTTGAAATTGTTGCATGTTGCATTTATATTTTTCACTAAAGTTAACTATTTCCAACCTAGACCAACTAAATGTCTCTTTGGCCATATACTTGATATTTATAGCTGATTATGTATGTATATTAGTCCTTAGTCATTGTTTAATACTCATCCTCTGTACCGTACCTCTAAAGACTTGTCTACCTCGATGTCTGTTGTTCTACACATTTTCTATTATTTGTTGTTTGTTTTTGTGTGTTTTCTGGAGAGGTGAACCTCTGAATTGAAATACTCATTAAACATTCGCCCAGGAGGGAAAAATATGTTTATGCAGTATCACTGACACCGCGGGGCTGCTATGAACTGTGCTCCAGCAGGGGCTGCTATGCATCAGTGTGCTGCTGCTCCATGGGTAGTGCTCTAATCTGGCAGCCACAGTCACACAGCTGTTGGAGCTACGGGGATTGACCGGGATTGCAGGCATTAGAGAGGATTAACCAGCATCCAGCAAAACTACTACTGATACAGTATATTGGAAATGAATTATTTTAGGCCTGATGTGAGCAATCAAAAGGTTATGAAAACAAACTAAGACACGTCAGACATTCACGCCTGTGCTTGACTAGACAATTCATTTGTATTGTTTATTTTTACGAATTGATGTTAAGTGAATACCTAAAAGTGAATTTTGAGACTTTCTTCAGTTTATTGATGATGTCCAGTTCTCCTTTTTCAGATACCCATTCTCCTTTCTCTCCTCTGCAGTCTAAATGTTGACTTGATTTATAACTGTCTAACTGTTCTACAGATCAGAGCTACCAGGGAAGCCACTCTCTTTAATGTTCTCCATGTTCTGAATATTGGTTAAAAAAAAAATTATTCAAGACACTGCTGGTAATGAAATAGCTACGCGGAGAGACATTCAGTATATCATCTGCTGAATGTGTATCTTATTTGCAAATTGCTTTTTGAAGAAGTCAATTTAATGTGTTTTTCCTTTATGCAAATCAGCATGGAGCTTATTCTGTGCTTGCTGTCAGGTTACAGCATGTGTCCCACTGAGTCTGGGATGAAGCCGAGGATGCTTTCCTGTGGCGTTCCCATTGGATGAGGCTCCGAGAAGGAGTGGGGAGGAACAGGGAGGGAGGTTGCTTTTTGAGGGAGGAGTGTGTACTGTGTGGTATCTAGACCAGAGTGGCTAAGGCTCAGTTCACACCATGACACAGTAGCGATCTGAGAGAGCTAATAGAGTTCAGCAGATTATTGGGACGACTTGGGGGAAATGAAAAGATTATGCACATTGAGATGACTCATGCTGCCTGGCAGGCAGCTCTCATGTAGGTAGGGGATTTGTGTGTTGGGACTTGGGGATACGTGTGAAGTAACTGTCAGTGTTTTATTAGAGGTCTGTGCTTTACTGTCTCTGTTGTTGTCTATGAATATTACAGTTTTCATCTTTGTCCTGTGTTCTGAGCGCCTAATATAATCCGTCACAGCCTTCCAGTCTCTGCAGGACACACACACATGCATGCACACACACGCACGCCCTCCAGGGCACACGATCCATCCTAAACAGCATCCTGGGTACTAAAACACCCCAGGGCTCTCTCCATCTGTTTTAGCTTCAGTGCTTTTTTGAACCTCTGCCCTGTGCTCTAGAGGACAGCATACTAAGATTATCGAAGGGACCAGGAAGAGAAAAGATAAATAAACAGGGAACAGTGACATTTGATGAGACCTTGGTGCCTGACAGATTAATTAAATGCCTATTAATGTCTTAATATTTGATGACTGTTCTGCTATAATGTGCTGAGAAATGAGAGGCAGGGAGACCTTATGTTTTATTAGGACCAAAGCAGAAAATTCTGCTGGAAGATGTTCTGAGCACAACTTTCATTGGACCATGTCCGCCCAAGGGCTGTTTCAGCCCAATCCATTATTGGAGTGATGTGTTAATTGGATGAGTTGAGTCTGCAGCTCTATCATGGCATCAATTAGCAATGACCTCATCTATGTCGACAAGGGGCCATAGACAGGGTGCGTCGCAATGTACATTCAAAATGAGTGGAGTCACGAGCTCAGATCACAACTCACAATCAGTCCTCCTCTGACTGCCAATGAGAACAGGGTACTGAGAGACAGACAGAAGTATGTTTCCTTACAATACCACCTTAACCAATATTAAAAGTTCCACTCTAACTCTTAAGGTTGGGGACAAACCACCAGCTGAGTAATGGACACAGTTCTCCAGTTAAGGAGATAGATGGTGGTGCCAGTAGTAATTAGATGATCACCAGATTCACCAGACTTCAGCTAATTGTCCCCCCTGAATGTGATGAGTGGGGAGAGAGCTGTGTGTCAGGGCACCGTGTGAGCTGTTCTGTCCATGGAAGAGATGGAGGAATGAGACCGGCACACTTGTCTTGCTGACAGACCCCAGATAGTGTGCCAGCTATAAGGGTGGGCTATGCCTGTGGTTGTGTGTCCTAGATACTGAAGCATTATTGTGGCATTCTGCTCTGACCATAGTGTTGGAATGGCATGCATCATGGGCCAACGGCACTGCTGTCTGTCTGTCTGTCTCTCTCTCTCTCTCTCTCTCTCTCTCCCTCTCTCCCCTCTCTCTCTCTCTCTATCTATATAAACTCAGCAGAAAAAGAAATGTCCCTTTTCAAGGCAGTGTCTTTCGATGATAATTCATAATAATTCAAATAACTTCACAGATCTTCATTGTAAATGGTTTAAAACACTGTTTCCCATGCTTGTTCAATGAACCATAAACAATTAATGAACATGTTCCTGTGGAACGGTCGTTAAGACACGAACAGCTTACAGACGGTAGTCAATTAAAGTCACAGTTATGAAAACTTAGGACACCAAAGAGGTCTTTCTACTGACTCAGAAAAACACCAAAAGAAAGATGCCCAGGGTCCCTGCTCATCTGCGTGAACGTGCCTTAGGCATGATGCAAGGAGTCATGAGGACTGCAGATGTGGCCAGGGCAATAAATGGCAATGTCCATACTGTGAGACACCTAAGACAGCGCTACAGGAAGACAGGACAGGAAGATCGTCCTCGCAGTGGCAGACTACGTGTAACAACACCTGCACAGAATCGGTACATTCGAACATCACACCCGCGGGACAGGTACAGGATGGCAACATCTGCCCGAGTTACACCAGGAATGCACAATCCCTCCATCAGTGCTCAGACTGTCCGCAATAGGCTGAGAGAGGCAGGACTGAGGGCTTGTAGGCCTGTGGTAAGGCAGGTCCTCACCAAACATCACCGGCAACAACGTTGCCTATGGGCACAAACCCACCATCGCTGGACCAGATACAAAAAGTGTCCTTCACTGACGAGTCGCGGTTTTGTCTCATCAGGGGTGATGGTCGGATTCGCCTTTATCATCAAAGGAATGAACGTTACATAGAGGCCTGTACTCTGGAGCGGGATCCAATTTGGAGGTGGAGGGTCCATCTTGGTCTGGGGCGGTGTGTCACAGCATCATCAAACTGAGCTTGTTGTCATTGCAGACAATCTCAACGCTGTGCGTTACAGGGAAGACATCTTCCTCCCTCATGTGGGACCCTTCCTGCAGGCTCATCCGACATAACCCTCCAGCATGACAATGCAACCAGACATACTGCTCATTCTGTGTGTGATTTCCTGCAAGACAGGAATGTCAGTGTTCTGCCATGGCCAGCGAAGAGCACGGATCTCAATCCCATTGAGCACATCTAGGACCTGTTGGATCAGAGGGTGAGGGCTCGGGCCATTCCCCCTAGAAATGCCCGGGAACTTGCAGGTGCCTTGGTTGAAGAGTGGGGTAACATCTCACAGCAAGAACTGGCAAATCTGGTGCAGTCCATGAGGAGGAGATGCACTGCAGTACTTAATGCAGCTGGTGGCCACACCAGATACTGACTGTTACTTTTGATTTTGACCCCCCCCCCCCCCTTTGTTCAGGGACACATTATTCCATTTCTGTTAGTCCCATGTCTGTGGAACTTGTTCAGTTTATATCTCAGTTGTTGAATCTTGTTATGTTCATACAAACATTTACACATGTTAAGTTTGCTAAAAATAAACGCAGTTGACAGTGAGAGGATGTTTCTTTTTTGTTTATATGTGATTATATATCCTTTTATTTTGCTCTCTCTCTCTCTCTCTCTCTCTCTCTCTCTCTCTGCATGTTTCATGTCATCCCCTAAGGAGACCCAGTGACAGACTCTCAGAGAACATAGAGTGGAAGAGGAGAATTAATATGCATGCAGTTGTCCATAGAGGGTGTGTGTTTGTTTGCAGTGGTTAAATTGAGCAGGAGCTACCTGGAAGCAGGTTCCTGCACCATGAGTCAAATATTTCTCCAATATTCCCTTATATAATCCTAACCCTACTTTCATGTCCACATCCATGCTCAACCCTCACCCTAACCATAACCTAACCCAGGCGTGTTTGTGTGTGTTAGTGTTAGTGTGTGCGTGAGCGTATGTGCGTCCATCTGCTTCATAATGTAGCAGATTTGGTGAAAGCTAAGAATGGCAATGTTTTACACCAGGGACCTGACACTGGAACAGAGCATCCTGACCTGTTGGCAGCGTCACACAGTGCTGAGTAATGCTACATGGTCCCATCATCTTGACATTTGCCCAAAGTGCAGAGAGCTGTACACATGCATTATTCATCGCTGTGTAAGTGTCCCTTGTAGCACAGGAGGCTGGTGAGCGGAGGACGGCTCATAATAATGACTGTAATGGAGTATTATTTGATGCGTTTGATACCATTCAATTAATTCCATTTCAGCCATTTACTATTAAGGTGCCACCTGTGCCTAATGGTGACATGACATACGACCAAATATTTCAGCGAGGTGTGAGCACACTGCCATATTATCATGAAAATATATTTTTGGCACTTAATTCTTAATTAATATGATGCTCCCTTCATATTTAAGTGTGCATTTTAAATGAAAAAATGTGGTAGTCATACTGAGGGTGTCTCCTCATCCCCGTCAGGAGACCATGATATGGGGAGTTGGACCCTGTGACGGTTGCTTTGAAGTTTGACGTCGTCCCCTGGTGTGTCACAGGAGAGCCTCCTCTGCTCACACAGACCTACAACAGCTTTAGTGCTGAGAGGACTGGGGCTGTGTAAGGAAGTACCACAGACAACAGTTTGGGACTGCTCTAGCTACTATTTTGATTATATTTATTCTGTAATTAGGTGGGGGAATCCCCCATGTTCCACTCCCAGCAACATAGATATTGTTAACCTGTACGTACACATGTAGGAATGCATTGGCTGTGTTATGGTGAATCTTCATTAGAGGAGTAGTGTGTTTCATTGCAAGTACATTTTCCCCCAAAATAATTGTATCTCCCAAGATGATTTTCATGACTAGACAATCTATTGTTATTATGGGGACATGTGTCATATTGTACGTTAGGCCAGAAGAAACGCTTAATTCCATTTATGGCCAAAAATGCTGCGATCATAAAAACTATTTTGTCAATGCACTGTATGCCCTCTCTATCATTCCATAGATAAAAGCAATCAAACTGCATCTATATAAATCTCTAAGAGTTCCCAGGAGCCTTGTAATCGGGCAGGGTGTGCATTATATTGAGTATGCCCTTCTCTTCAGAAAGCCCCAACTCGCTCTTCCATAGAATTTCCTTTTTCAGCAATCCTCTAATTAACCGTACAATACCCTCTCCAGGCAGGCACCATTAGTAATGGAATAGGAGATTCCATCTCTCTGGTACTGGCCATGGACAATTCCTCCCCCATGGATAGTATAATCAATCCGACGTAGTTTGCTGTTGCATTGTAGTTTTGTACCACCCTTGAATAAATTCACTGCAGATCACAATCCTGATGTGATGGGATGCTTATTAACTGAGTGATGTTAGGAAACACATTTTCTTCATGCTTTCCTGCTATTACATAACGGTTAGTGCTATCCGGGATGTTTGGGACTTCCCTACCCTTAACTCTATCCCTAACCGTAACCCCTACCTTTAATCATAACCCTTTCCTAACCCTTACCTTAACCTTTTACATTTCAACTTCAATGACGTGACGTCAGAGTAAGGACGTCCCAAGGATGCCATTTAGGCTGTTCCATCACATAACCTCTCCCTTGCAAATGAATGTCACAGAGCCATCTGGAGAAAATCAAAGGCAACCTGCCCAGACATGACCAGTGGAATCCTGATTACCTCTGTGTTCAGGCCTGGCCCGAGAGAAATGAGCTCTCTCCATCACTGGAGTGGCTGTGCTGCTGACCAAGGTGAGGTGAGATGATTGCTCAGTTCGATGAGTATCACTGGTTCATGCAGGCAGATGAGGAAGGTGGATAAGTAGCATTGATGCAACTCTCTAAAGGCTCATAGCAGCAGCTGTACAGCAGCAGTATATCATCTTCAGTACAGGGCCTTTTCAGTCAGGCACTGGGAGAGCAGCCATCGTCTTGGCAATCCTTCCACACCCTCTGTGTGCTGCCTCACCCAAGAGGTTGATCACTTGCATTTAACCAGAGGGCAGTGGGGTCAGTTGTTGGAGTATGCTGAGGTTGGTCTGTGGGTGCTGTAAATGTCAGCACCGGGACAATGATGACAGATGTCACACCTGTCTGGTGAAAACCACTAGAACACACATCCGGAGGGAACTATCACAGCACACAGCACACAGCACAGACTAACTGATGAGTCCACAAGGTTGAAGCAGGGACACCATGAATCGTCTAGAGGTCCTGGAGAAAATGTACAGTGTACAAGACTGGAAAGGCTGGAAAAATGTCTGCCACTTACTTGTTATGTTAACACCGTGACCTTTCAGGGCCAGCTGTCACATGAGTTGACGCTGGAGAGACGAAGCAGGTACAGGGAGTCAAACATTTAATGAGGAAGGGACATGGAACCAGACAGGAACAGCGTCAGCAAACTAGTAATACAGACAAAAAACAATTCATGCAGAAACGGGGAACAGAGCTGGGGAACTGACAAATATAGGGGAGGCAATAACAGATGATGAGTGAGTCCAGGTGAGTCCAATATTGCTGATGCGTGTGACAAGGGAAGGCAGGTGTGCGTAATGGAGGAAAGGAGATGATAGGCAGTCTGGCACCCTCAAGCGCCCGGGGGGGGGGCAGACATGACACCAGCTGCAGTACATTCACAAGCTATTGGCTACCAACGGATCAGTGCAGTACCAATCAGACTGTCCTATTATCCAAGGACAGAGCCAGGTTCCTCCTATAGAGAGAAATCTTGTAGTAATGGTGTCTTTTTGTAGGCACTAACTTCACCATGGCTCGTCGGTCAAAGCCTATTTGTTTTTGGAGGGTTTTTGGATATATGCAGAAAATAAGGTCTGCGGTAAACAAAGACTTAGGAGATCTCATACGTTACATTCTATGAGATTATCAGCTAATGTCACTTTTTGTGAATTTTGAAGCATTTACATAGTCACATTAAGAAAATAAAGGCTTCATAATTCATAAAGGCCATGTTAACTGTGATATTATCTCATAAGCTTGTAGTCTATTAACCTCAGACCTTATTTTCAGTGTTTATCCCAAATACCATTCATTCCCCCAAAGGAATGGCTGAACGAACCAGAACTAACTAATTTCCTTTTTAAGGACTACAAGCTGGTGAGCTCTATGGGGAAATAAATGCAGAAAATAAGGCCTGTGGTTAACACAGGCTTAAGAGATCTTATACGTTATGTTCTGTGAGATAATCTTTATCAGCTAAGATCACTTTTTGTGAATTTTGATGAATTTTTGTAATCAAAATAAGCACATAAAGGCTTCATATTTCATTAAAGTCATGTTAAATGACTTATATTATCTCAATGAACAATTGTATAAGCTCTCCTAAGCCTGTGTTAACCTCAGACCTTATTTCAGCATTTATCATAGAAATCACATTTCTGTTTTTTAGGACTACAAGCTAGCAAACTCTAACTCTGTCCCATTGTAACAACAACACTGGCTAGGGTGCATGACTGTTTCTACAATTGGGAACGCTAACATGACAGAAGGCAATGAATCATTATGTCTGAATAGTTGCATTATTCCTTATTTCTGGCAAATCCTACTGCTAGTGAAGACTCCCTGATGTTTCTGCTCTAATGTGATGAATAAGACTGAATCATTGTGACTACTGAATGGGCAGTGAGTGATGTCTGACATGCACGGGATGCATGTCCCAGAGGCAACGCGTTCTCTATGGAAACCATCACTACACTTCCATCAGTTGATTGAAGCCCCTTATCTCCCACAGTTTTCTTATAGATATACTGTAGATTAAAGTGGTTGGCCATAATGCAGTATATTCAGCCCAATATCATGTATACTGTACTGTGTTGCTGTATCAAAGCTTAGTGGGCCTAGTGTTTCGCGGTTATGGCCTTCATTATGTTTGATTGCCAATCCACACATTAAATGAATATGAAAGGAAGAGTCTTTGAAAGTAATCTAGTTCATCACGAGGAAGCAGCAAGTTAACCCATGACTAGCTTTAAATCCATCTAAATCATAGGGCTACATGGATAGAGCACTGCACTGTCTATCTGTGTGTGTGTGTGTGTGTGTGTGTGTGTGTGTGTGTGTGTGTGTGTGTGTGTGTGTGTGTGTGTGTGTGTGTGTGTGTGTGTGTGGAACCCTCCTTTTAGAGAATAACAATGAAGTGCAGTTCATCATTCCCTTTTCTGCTCTAGACAGAATCCATACTCCCCGGTACGTCTCTCTACTGCACCAGAATCCATACTCCCCAGTGTGTCTCTCTACTGCACCAGAATCCATACTCCCCGGTGTCTCTCTACTGCACCAGAATCCATACTCCCCAGTGTGTCTCTCTACTGCACCAGAATCCATACTCACCCGGTGCATCTCTCTACTGCACCAGAATCCATACTCCCCAGTGTGTCTCTCTACTGCACCAGAATGCATACTTCCCGGTGTGTCTCTCTACTGCACCAGAATCCTTACTCCCCAGTGCCACTGACACAGCCCGCTACAAAATCCTGTGGGCTCTCCTTCTCCGTGGCCAACGTGAGTAAAACACTTAAACATGTTAACCCTCGCAAGGCTGCCGGCCCAGACGGCATCCCCAGCCGCGCCCTCAGAGCATGAGCAGACCAGCTGGCTGGTGTGTTTACAGACATATTCAACCAATCCCTATCCCAGTCCGTTGTCCCCACATGCTTCAAGATGGTCACCATTGTTCCTGTTCCCAAGAAAGCTAAGGTAACCGAACTAAATGACCATCGCCCCATTGCACTCACTTCCATTATCATGAAGTGCTTTAAGAGACTAATCAAGGATCATATCACCTCCACCCTACCTGAAACCCAAGACCCACTCCAATTTTCTTACCGCCCCAATAGGTCAACTGACAATGCAAACGCCATCACACTGCACACTGCCCTATCCCATCTGGAGAAGAGGAAACCTATGTAAGAAAGCTGTTCATTGACTACAGCTCAACATTTAACCCCATAGTACCTTCCAAACCCTCCCTGGGTATCGACCCCGCCCTGTGCAACTGGGTCTTGGACATTCTGATGGGCCACCCCAGGTGGTGAAGTTAGGAAACAACATCTCCATCCCGCTGATCCTCAACACTGGGGTCCCACAAGGGTGTGTTCTCAGCCCTCTCCTGTACTCCCTGTTCACCCATGAGTGCATCTCTCTACTGCACCAGAATCCAAAATCCCGGTGCATCTCTCTCCTGCACCAGAATCCATACTGCCCGGTGCATCTCTCTACTGCACCAGAATCCAAAATCCCTACTGCACCAGAATCCATCATCCCTGGTGCATCTCTCTCCTGCTCCAGAATCCATACTGCCCGGTGCATCTCTCTCCTGCTCCAGAATCCATAATCCCTGGTGCATCTCTCTACTGCACCAGAATCCATAATCCCTGGTGCATCTCTCTACTGCACCAGAATCCATAATCCCTGGTGCATCTCTCTACTGCACCAGAATCCATAATCCCTGGTGCATCTCTCTACTGCACCAGAATCCATACTGCCCGGTGCATCTCTCTACTGCACCAGAATCCATACTGCCCGGTGCATCTCTCTCCTGCTCCAGAATCCATAATCCCTGGTGCATCTCTCTCCTGCTCCAGAATCCATAATCCCTGGTGCATCTCTCTCCTGCTCCAGAATCCATACTGCCCGGTGTATCTCTCTCCTGCTCCAGAATCCATAATCCCTGGTGCATCTCTCTCCTGCTCCAGAATCCATAATCCCTGGTGCATCTCTCTCCTGCTCCAGAATCCATACTGCCCGGTGCATCTCTCTCCTGCACCAGATTTCTCATCTGTCTTCACAGTGCCAGTGATTTTGGTCGGCCCACATTTTTAGCAGTCCCCATGCCTCTCCTAATGTGCCAACAAAACAGCACAACTCTGAAAAAAATTCCACAAGAGATGCCTCAGTCAGAGCAGACTGTTAAATTATGAATCAACAGAAAGTTAAATGAGAATGTGGCCTATTTACAAATCACCAGAATCAACACGGCTCCAAGTGGCTGCTCGGGGCTCCAAACCACAAGGCCTACAGTATGTCTGATTCCTATTCCAAGATCACGAAGTAACAAGCCATCCGAACCCTGGATCAAATGCTTTCATCTCACATTGTACTCTAAAAGACCGTTTCATTCTCTACAACTAGAGTATTCATGTTTTTCCATGTCATGGTTTTTGTGCCAGCCATGTCTCTATGCCTCTTAAGGACAATCTACCCGATTCCCCCATGATGTTTCTCCCAGTTCTTTTAGCTGTTTCACTCCACAGACAGGAGGCACAGAGACAGTGGATAAAGAGCCAGGGAGAATTCCACTGTGAGCTTTTAGGCTGTATTGATTTGAAGGAACCTACCCAGGTGTCTCAAATATCCTAGGGCTGTGCTGTTAACCTTTATGACATAACATGATAATGTTGTAGTAAAGCAGCAAAGTGACTTTTAAAACCTCTTCGATGTAAAGTCCCCTCTTTTGGAGACCTGCGTGGTCTTGATATCGGTTTTACCTATAAATCGATATGTGGACACCGTAGATCAAAATGGATTGCATTGAGTGGTAGCCCTGATTCTCACGGACACAGGAAGATGTCTCTTCTGCCTGTGTGAAATATGATTTGGAATCTGACTCCACTTGAAGCTGGGATGTCCTTCCGACTGTCCATCAACCCCTTGCTGAACCCTATGTCACAGCCACGAACAATTCATATGCCTGGAATCCTTCTCATAGTGCAGCAGGAGAGAGTGGGTTCGTCGCTGTAGCACATTCAGGAGATCGATTTACAGCCAGTAATCAAACATATTTAATTGATTTTAAACAGAAAACACTTTCTGTTTGTCATAGATGGACAATATTAATATGAGATGAAAGGCTGGTTCCTAATGAGGAGGAGGAGGCCAAGCTAGAGCTCTGTGAGACATTCACAGGAATGGGGTCAGACGTTTTGATCAACAGAGACCTTAAGAAAATATACACGTTTTCTCTAACACTAAATATATAAATATGTATTTTACAGTTATAAGCAGAGGTGAAAGTAGATTTGATTTCTTATCAATACTTAACACCCAACGCACAAGCATTTCTTTTCATACTACAAAAATGACAGGGTAGCCTACTCTGCTGACACTGACAAACAAACATATCAATAAAAACAATATTTTCTGATCCATTTAATCGGCCTACGAAAAGGGGAGACACAAATACAATATGAAGTCCATCTAACCTGGAGGAGGAAATTACTGTCCAAAAACAAACAAATTGGGACTGACCCAATGAAGAAGAAAGTGAATATGCACCTCACCTTGGCCAATGGTCTCTGCTGGTGACAATTAAGTTAATAATGTTGATGACTAAAAGTATTTTCATTGTCATCTCTTTACAGCAATAGCCATTTGCTTTTCAAACAGTTTTTCCTTGATTGTATTTAAAATAATTGCAATATGCCTGGCTGGGTCTCTCTTTTTTCACTGACAGTTGCAATTTAACAATCTTATTTGGTATGATTGCCCTTCTGACTGTAGGCTATGTGACTGTAGGTTTAGTGATTTAAAACAATCAACATATATTTTTTTAAGAAGCTAATGAACCTCTCTGACCAAACCATGCTTTCTGGCATAGTAAACCAATGATGTTTTATTTATTTCTGTAGTCTATAGAAAGGAGAACGCTGATTTGGGTATATAATTTTGGCAATTTAATAAAATGTACTTTATGGAAAGCTTAGCTTCCCCTATCCTTATGGACACGCCGTCTAAGGCTTTTAATGTGGAATAAACACAACCAGTCATGATGTTTTAATGTTATTGTTAAGCAATCACTTAACAAAGGCGCTCCTGTAGGCTACCCGCGAACATTCGTTCACTCACAAAATAATTTCAGCATCCAAACCCCAACAATGAACTGTGCACCCGCAATTTGATGACTGCAAAGAGACATCGGTTACAAAACACCTACGTGTAGTGTAATGAAGTTCTGCGATTGTCATTAATTCTACACTTGTAGCCTGAATTGATGCCTCCGCTGTTTTCCACGCGCGCCTCGGTCTCGGCCACTCATCTCTGCCTTGACAAAATGTAAGTGTTCTCCTCAAACCACAACTTAATTTGGAGCGTTTACCACCTGGTTTCCAGTCAATTCACTGTTTCATGCGGCTGACATGCAGTAATAGCCTATAGTTTTTGGTCATGTTGTATTAACTGTGATAGGCTAAATCTTATTGTTAGTCGTTTTATTGTACTATATATATAATCATTTCAAGACTTATTCATGCAGTTTTGATCAATAGGAAATACATAATATACAATATTTCATATTTTCATATTTTTATCAAATTTGTACTGTGTACTTGAGCTTGCGTCCTCAAAAGTCACTACAACTCAGCAATGTATAGCTATTTGTAAGGTGAGATTTGAACCTTTCTTGGAGTATGCAGCATTACTAGTTAGCCTATTGTATAAGGCCCTCTCATGATAAGGACCTTACTGGGGGTTACATAGATTACATTTTTTGATTACATTTAATTACATTTAAGAGGTTGTAGCCCTTTCCTGTAGTAAAATGACCAAATCACCCTTTTGTGGCCTCAAGGGTGGAACTGTATTCATATTTTTCATAATCAACAATATTTCACAAAATCTGCAGAAAATCCGGTGTTTATGTCAAACGGTTTTGTTATATTTCAAACTTCTGTGATGTATATAAAGTCTAATATTGGGATGCAAACTCAACATTTTACATTTCAACTCTATATCTGACAAGGTGTCTTGTTTTTTTAAAGCCCATAACCATGGGTGTGAGTTGTATACTTTTAGTTCAAAGTAGATTTGTTAAAGACTACCAAGACAACACACTCTATGTGACCCACTGCAGTAAAAGGTTAAATGACAATTTAGGGAATGCTAACATGTGTCTTCTCCCTGTTTTCATCCCAAGCATAAGTGAAATGGGAAACTAAAACTGTGTGCCAAATAGGCAGCCACTGTGAGAGTGAATGAAATCAGACAGAATAATCAGAATAAGAGGAAGGACTATGAATTGGAATATGGTTTGAGTGGGATATTCTGTTTTAGGATTCTCTTCCTATATGGGGTTACTAGTAGAGGTTGACCGATTATGATTTTTCAACACCGATATCGATTATTGGAGGCCCAAAAAAAGCCGATATGATTAATCATCCATTTTTTGTTGTTGTAATAATGACAATTACAACAATACTGAATTAACACTTATTTTAACTTAATATAATACCCCAATAAAATCAATTTAGCCTCAAATAAATAATGAAACATGTTCAATTTGGTTTAAATAATGCAAAAACAAAGTGCTAGAGGAGAAAGTAAACGTGCAATATGTGCCATGTAAGAAAGCTAACGTTTAAGTTGCTTGCTCAAACATGAGAACATATGAAAGCTGGTGGTTCCTTTTAACATGAGTCTTCCATATTCCCAGGTAATAAGTTTTAGGTTGTAGTTATTATAGGAATTATAGGACTATTTCTCTCTATACCATTTGTATTTCATTAACCTTTGACTATTGGATGTTCTTATAGGCACTTTAGTATTGCCAGTGTAACAGTATAGCTTCCGTCCCTCTCCTCTCTCCTCCCTGGGCTCAAACCAGGAACACAACGACAACAGCCACACTCGAAGCATCGTTACCCATGCAGAGCAAGGGGAACAACCACTCCAAGTCTCAGAGCGAGTGACGTTTGAAACGCTATTAGCACGCACCCCGCTAACTAGCTAGCCATTTCACATCGGTTACACACCTCATCGATTATATGCAAAGTAGGACACGCTAGATAAACTAGTATCAACCATGTGTAGTTAACTAGTGATTTCGATTGATTGTTTTTTATAAGATAAGTTTAATGCTAGCTAGCAACTTACCTTGGCTTACTGCAATCGCGTAACAGGCAGGCTCCTTGTGGAGTGCAATGAGAGGCAGGTGGTTAGAGCTTTGGACTAGTTGACTGTAAGGTTGCAAGATTGAATCCCCGAGCTGACAAGGTGAAAATCTGTTGTTCTGCCCCTGAACGAGGCAGTTAACCCACTGTTCCTAAGCCGTCATTGAAAATAAGAATGTGTTCTTAACTGACTTGACAAGTTAAATATTTTAAAAAGGTGTAAAAAAATAAAAAATAATAAAACCAGCCAATTAATCAGCCATTCCGATTAATCGGTTGACCGCTAGTTACTAGCCTACTATATTCAGCAGCGATTTAAGACTAGCTCCGTGGAAATGTTCCTATGTATAGGTGCTCCAGGCATGCAGGCAGCAAGTTTGATCAATGAACAGCTTTGTCTTCCTCACACATCTCCTAAAATGTGTGATCTGGCCACACACACACGCACGAGCACACCCGCCATGAACCATATCCCCAAAATATGCAGCTTTGTCCTTCTCACACACCTCCTAAAATGTGTGATCTGGCTACACAGACACAGACACACGCGCGCGCGCGCACACACACACACACACACACACACACACACACACACACTCTCTCGCTCCTTGAACCATATCACCAAAATATGCAAAAATTACAATGTTTTGATTAATACTATTGAAATGTGGTGAAGGTTTCCGCTGACTCTGATCCCCATCGTAGCAGTACCAATAGTATTTAATCGTATCAATGAAACTGAGTGGAGAGCGTGAAAACGAACGGAACTGACGTCAGTCATGTAAACTGTTGAAGTGATCCATGGTAACCGAGTCCTTAGCAGTGCAGCAACCACTCAGCCTGTCAAAGCTAGTTATGCATTGAAGAAACCACTCTTCGGACCGGCTCTCTCCGGTGCAAAATATCGGGTTCAACGTGAGTAACATCAATTCACCAAGCTCTTTCATTCGTGCAAATACAAATCGACGAATTTCCGGAATTTGAGTATGGTCAAACCAATGCTGTTGCTACACCTAACGATAGCTATCTAACGTTAGCTAATGCTGAAGACCTCTTCATGAAACTGCAACATTTATGTGATGTTGATGGTAGGCAGTGTTAATTGGTTCAGCAAATAAGGGCAAATATTACAACGTTATGCTATCAGCTATTGCATTAGTTTTTTTCCTGCGCAAAATGAGAGATTGATATCCAGCAGTTGAAAGATTGATGTCTTGATGTTGTTTTATTTTACGGTTTCGAGGAGAAAGATCCCGTTGCAGGAGAACCTGCTTTGACCATTGTGCCATTGATCGCTACATCACATTCTTATAGTAACAACATTTGAAGGATCGTGAAGATGGCGACTGGAGCGGGTTGGCAGCAGTACTACAGTCCTGCTGTTGGCAATCCATCGACCGGAGCAGGGAAATATAATTCTGGCTCATCATCAACAATCACCATGGAATATACCCAAGATCTGCACCTCAAAATGAGCAAGAAAATAGCACAGCTGACAAAGGTAAGGATTGTAACTGTTATATTTAGATATTCGGGTATCAAGGGTCCTTGTATCAGGTGCTGTGACCCTGCTACTGCACCTGTCAAGGCTCGGGTGCTGAGGAGGTAACTGACCCCGATCCTATAGTCCATCAGCGAATCGATGCTCTGACTGTACAGAACGCCAATGTAACAATTATGTTGGTAGCTAATGTAGTCATTAAGTTTGTAGAAAATGAAATGCCTAGTGTGGTCATGGGTATTATTCAATCATACAATTGAACACGAGACGCCATTACTGTATTACTCAGTGTCTTATACTGCTCAATAATAATAACTTTTAACCCGAGGTGCTAACAGCTGTTTATACCACCAGCTGGAATGAAATGATTTTGTGTGTGTGTGTGTGTGTGTGTGTGTGTGTGTGTGTGTGTGTGTGTGTGTGTGTGTGTGTGTGTGTGTGTGTGTGTGTGTGTGTGTGTGTGTGTGCGCTGATCACAACCTAAAGCCATTTTCAAATTGAGAACATGTAATTGTTACCCCTTTTAATAAAACCTATGTTTTGCTACAAGGTAATTTCGGAGGCAAGTATCCCATCCACACTAGGAGCAAGATCCATTGAAGTAAAGAAGAGATAGTGGTTCCACATGATCCTAGAACCTGACCTTGTATGGGCTATTAACCCTTTAAAGTGGGCACAGCTTTTGCTCATGGCAAGGTTTCACATTTCAGTACATTTTATATGTGAGTTGGCTAAAGTACAAGACAGACTAGGACACCAGACTAGTATTTTACCTACTCTAGCCTTGCGGTTTTCCATTTGATAACCAATCCAAAAGGATGGTCCTGCGAACTAACCCAAAGTGTGTGTGACCATGTTGTTTGTACACCCCAGCAGCCCCTCTCCTCTGTCTGTGCTTCATCTTTTAAGACATTTCTTTTTCTTTTTCCGCCCTGTCAAACAGACACAGACAGACTTCAACTGATTTAAAGACTAGTGGCAAGTGTCCTCTTGTCCAGGTCATAACTCAGTCAAAACATTGCAGTAGTGGACATGTGTCTGAAAGGGGATACATGTAACCTGCCCTAAAGAAGCATTAGAAGGCAGCTCCATTGTCTGTTTCTGAAGCTCGAGTTTGGTCAAACCACTGTCTCCTACTCACTGCAGTAAGGTCCTGATTCATAACGTTTGCAGTGTCATTCCGAGTAGGTTGACACTACAGTATTTTGAAGCTCATTGGGATGCAATACTTTCATATTTCTCAGCTTTACAGCACAGCATTAGATGTTTGTTTCAATCTCATAGTCACCTGAATGAGTGATGCAGAAAAAAAAAGTTTGGATGTAAAGGCATTTCAAACTGATGGGCCATATTTTAGCCTACTGTAATCATCTTTTTGAACGGAAGCCTAATATCAATGTGATTTATATTTCCTTTATTGGTCTTTTTAAATCAGATCTTGTGTCACACCATTTGCACAAAATCCTTTCTGTAAAATGTTTATTTTTCTTGTACCACTGCCTGCGCGAGAGCAGTATTTTATTGTCCGTTGAATTTTATATAGGTTGGCTGTGAAGACTGTAAGTTGGCCATAGCAACCAGCTCCATATAGTTCAAGGCAATATCATGCCGATATTAAGATGCATGTTTTTCTGAAGCAACTGGCCTTGACCAGTCTTTTGTCCTTAGCTTCGGCTATGAGTAAGGTTATGGGTTTCTAGATAAAAGCACCTAAAAACAGAATATTATGCACCCTTAATATTGTTCCAAGGACAAACAGGTGCAAGGCAGTCTAATTTTATAGCCTATTTTAAGTACAGAGCTGGATCTAGCTGTAGGCTTTAAAAGCTTTCCACCTGAATAGTCAAACTACAACACTATTATACACAACAGGGCTACAGACTTTGACCATTTTAGTCACATTTTTGCGACCCTTTGATATGGCTGTGTGAGTTATATTTTTAATTGGTAGCATCTGTGCGAGTTGCACATTCTACCTGGACAACGCAATCAAAACTGCCTATTTCTTGCCTGGATAAGACCATGATATGGTCGAACAGTAAAGTGCATTATCCTCATTATTCCTGAAATGATCGTGTCTGCCCTGCAGCTGTGCCTGTTTCGTTAGGGACGGCTGCTGTGATGAGCGAGCTCACTCCCTTTCCCCTTATGTGGGCACTGAAACATGCATTCTCTATGTATAAAATGCAATTTGGAAGCAACTACTGTTGTACTTGTTGAAAAGCCCATCTCCACTTTCTGTACTGTAGGTATACTTTTTATTTTTCAACTCTCAATATTGAGCTAGAACCCCACTGTTTTATAATACTTAATTTCACAAAACAACAAACCTTTGAATGTAGTTTTTATAGCCGTGTGTTGAGCTACTTCTGCACACATTTAGCCCTTCAGTCATCCCTGACGTCAGTATACTATTCTTCATTGACAATTACAGGCTCTCATTGAACAGTTTCCACAAGACCCAAAAGAGATCAATGCAAAACACTCAGTTCTATCATGGTGAAAATCCTGTGTTCCAACGGCACGTTGTCTTAGCTAATCCAAGTTTATCATTTTAAAAGGCTGATTGATCATTAGAAAACCCTTTTGCAATTATGTTAGCACAGCTGAAAACTGTTGTTCTGATTTTAAAGACACAATAAAACTGTCCTTCTTTAGATTAGTTGAGTATCTGGAGAATTAGCATGTGTGGGTTCGATTACAGGCTCAAAATGGCCAGAAACAAAGATATTTCTCCTGAAACTCGTCAGTCTATTCTTGTTCTGAGAAATTAAGGCTATTCCATGCAAGAAATTGCCAAGAAACTGAAGATCTCGTACAACGCTGTGTACCACTCCCTTCACAGAACAGTGCAAACTGTCTCTAACCAGAATAGAAAGAGGAGTGGGAGGCCCCGGTGCACAACTAAGCAAGAGGACATGTACATTAGAGTGTCTAGTTTGAGAAACAAATGTCTCACAAGTCCTCAACTGGCAACATCATTAAATAGTACCCGCAAAACACCAGTCTCAACGTCAACAGTGAAGAGGCAACTCCGGGATGCTTTTATTCTAGGCAGAGTTGCAAAGAAAAAGCCATATCTCAGACTGGCCAATAAAAAGAAAAGATTAAGATGGGCAAAAGAACAGACACTGGACAAATTTAAGTTTTTGAGGTGTTAGGATCATAAAGAAGAACATTCGTGAGATGCAGAAAAAAATGAAAAGATGCTGGAGGAGTGCTTGACACCATATGTCAAGCATGGTGGAGGCAATGTGATGATTTGGGGGTGCTTTGGTGGTGGTGGGAATACATTTACATGTCTAAGAATGGCCTAGTCAAAGCCCAGACCTCAATCCAATTAAGAATCTGTGGTATGACTTAAAGATTGCTGTACATCAGCGGAACCCATCCAACTTGATGGAGCTGGAGGAGTTTTGCCATGAAGAATGGAGCTGGAGGAGTTTTGCCATGAAGAATGGGCAAAACTCCCAGTGGCTAGATGTGCCAAGCTTATGGAGACACCCCAAGAGACTTGCAGCTGTAATTGCTGCAAAAGATGGCTCTTCAAAGTATTGACTTTGGGGGGGTGAATAGTTACGCACGCTCAAGTTAATTTTTTGTGTGTCTTATTTCTTGTTTGTTTCACAATAGAAACTATTTAGCATCTTCAAAGTGGTAGGCATGTGTAAATCAAATGACACAAACATCCCAAAAATGTAATTAAATTCCAGGTTGTAAGGCAACAAAATAGGAAAATGCCAAGGGGGGTGAAGACTTTACAAGCCACTGTGTGTGTATATGTGTGTGTACAGTTGAAGTTTACCTACACTTTGGGGTCATTAAATCTCATTTTCCAACAACTCCACAAGTTTCCTATTAACAAACTATAGTTTTGGCAAGTTGGTTAGCACATCTACTTTGTGCATGACACAGTAATTTTTCCAACTATTGTTTACAGACAGATTATTTCACTTATAATTCACTGTATCACAATTCCAGTGGGTCAGAAGTTTACATACACTAAGTTGACTGTGCCTTTAAACAGCTTGGAAAATTCCAGAAAATAATGTAATGGCTTTAGAAGCTTCTGATAGGCCAATTGACATCATTTTAGTCAATTGGAGGTGTACCTGTGGATGTATTTCAAGGCCTACCTTCAAACTCAGTGCCTCTTTGCATGAAAATCAAAACGAAATCAGCCAAGACCTCAGAAACAAAATGGTAGACCTCCACAAGTCTGGTTCATCCTTTGGAGCAATTTCCAAATGCCTGAAGGTACCACGTTCATCTGTACAAACAATAGCACGCAAGTATAAACACCATGTGACCACGCAGCCGTCATACCGCTCAGGAAGGAGACGCGTTCTGTCTCCTAGAGATGAACGTACTTTGGTGCGAAAAGTGCAAATCAATCCCAGAACAACAGCAACGGACCTTGTGAAGATGCTGGAGGAAACCGGTACAAAAGTATCTATATCTACAGTAAAACGAGTCCTATATCG
Organism: Oncorhynchus masou masou; assembly: GCF_036934945.1. NCBI lineage: Eukaryota > Metazoa > Chordata > Actinopteri > Salmoniformes > Salmonidae > Oncorhynchus > Oncorhynchus masou. The sequence goes on along the minus strand of NC_088230.1, from coordinate 21,796,504 downwards.
ACAACCTGAAAGGCCGTTGAGCAAGGAAGAAGCCACTGCTCCAGAACCGCCATAAAAAAGCCAGACTACGGTTTGCAACTGCACATGGGGACAAAGACCGTACTTTTTGTCCTCTGGTCTGATGAAACAAAAATAGAACTGTTTGGCCATAATGACCATCTTTATGTTTGGAGGAAAAAGGGGGAGACTTGCAAGCCGAAAAACACCATCCCAACCGTGAAGCACGGGGGTGGCAGCATCATGTTGTGGGGATGCTTTGCTGCAGGAGGGACTGGTGCACTTCACAAAATGGATGGCGTCATGAGGGAGGAAAATTATGTAGATATATTGAAGCAACATCTCAAGACCTCAGTCAGGAAGTTAAAGCTTGGTCGGAAATGGGCCTTCCAAATGGACAATGACCCCAAGCATACTTCCAAAGTTGTGGCAAAATGGTTTAAGGACAACAAAGTCAAGGTATTTGAGTGGCCATCACAAAGCCCTGACCTCAATCCTATAGAAAATTTGTGGGCAAAACTGAAAAAGCGTGTGTGAGCAAGGAGGCCTACAAACCTGACTCAGTTACACCAGCTCTGTCAGGAGGAATGGGCCAAAATTCACCCAACTAAATGTGGGAAGCTTATGGAGGGCTACCCAAAAGGTTTGACCCAAGTTGGGGCGGCAGGGTAGCCTAGTGGTTAGAGCGTTGGACTAGTAACCGAAAGGTTGCAAGTTCGAATCCCCGAGCTGACAAGGTTCTGCCCCTGAACAGGCAGTTAACCCACTGTTCCTAGGCCGTCATTGAAAATAAGAATTTGTTCTTAACTGACTTGCCTAGTAAAATAAAGGTTAAAAAAAAAAAGTTAAACCAATTTAAAGGCAATTCTACCAAATACTAATTGAGTGTATGTAAACTTCTGACCCACTGGGAATGTGATGAAAGAAATAAAAGCTGAAATAAATATATCATTCTCTCTACTATTATTCTGACATTTCACATTCTTAAATAAAGTGGTGATCCTAACTGACCTAAGACAGGAATTGTGGAATTGTGAAAAACGGAGTTTAAATGTATTTGGCTATGGTGTATGTAAACTTCAACTGTGTGTGTGTGATATCAATTTGATCAGAAATACAGTGTAGACATTGTTAATGTTGTAAATGACTATTGTAGCTGGAAACGGCTAATTTTTAATGGAATATGTACATAGGCGTACGGAGACCCATTATCAGCAACCATCACTTTCAATGGCAGATTGTGTTCTATACACTGCTCAAAAAAAATAAAGGGAACACTAAAATAACACATCCTAGATCTGAATGAATGAAATATTCTTATTAAATACTTTTTTCTTTACGTAGTTGAATGTGCTGACAACAAAATCACACAAAAATTATCAATGGACGGAGGTCTGAACCGGAGGTCAATGGACGGAGGTCTGAACACACGGAGGTCTGGATTTGGAGTCACACTCAAAATTATTGTGGAAAACCACACTACAGGCTGATCCAAGTTTTATGTAATGTCCTTAAAACAAGTCAAAATGAGGCTCAGTAGTGTGTGTGTGGCCTCCACGTGCCTGTATGACCTCCCTACAACACCTGGGCATGTTCCTGATGAGGTGGTAGATGGTCTCGTGAGGGATCTCCTTCCAGACCTGGACTAAAGCATCCGCCAACTCCTGGACAGTCTGTGGTACAACGTGGCGTTGGTGGATGGAGCGAGACATGATGTCCCAGATGTGCTCAACTGGATTCAGGTCTGGGGAACGGGCGGACCAGTCCATAGCATCAATGCCTTCCTCTTGCAGGAACTGCTGACACACTCCAGCCACATGAGGTCTAGCATTGTCTTGCATTAGGAGGAACCCAGGGCCAACCGCACCAGCATATGGTCTCACAAGGGGTCTGAGGATCTCCTCTCGGTACCTAACGGCAGTCAGGCTACCTCTGGCGAACACATGGAGGGCTGTGCGGCCCCTCAAAGAAATGCCACCCCACACCATGACTGACCCACCGCCAAACCGGTCATGTTGGAGGATGTTGCAGGCAGCAGAACGTTTTCCACGGCGTCTCCAGACTCTATCACGTTTGTCACATGTGCTCAGTGTGAACCTTCTTTCATCTGTGAAGAGCACAGGGCGCCAGTGGCGAATTTGCCAATCTTGGTGTTCTCTGGCAAATGCCAAAGTCCTGCACGGTGTTGGGCTGTAAGCACAACCCCCCCACCTGTGGACGTCGGTCCCTCATACCACCCTCATGGAGTCTGTTTCTGACCATTTGAGCAGACACATGCACATTTGTGGCCTGCTGGAGGTCATTTTGCAGGCCTCTGGCAGTGCTCCTCCTGCTCCTCCTTGCACAAAGGTGGAGGTAGAGGTCCTGCTGCTGGGTTGTTGCCCACCTACGGCCTCCTCCACGTCTCCTGATGTACTGGCCTGTCTCCTGGTAGCGCCTCCATGCTCTGGACACTACACTGACAGACACCGCAAAACTTCTTGCCACAGCTCGCATTGATGTGCCATCCTGGGTGAGCTGCACTACCTGAGCCACTTGTGTGGGTTGAAGACTCCATCTCATGCTACCACTAGAGTGAAAGCACCACCAGCATTCAAAAGTGACCAAAACATCAGCCAGGAAGCATAGAAACTGAGAAGTGGTCCCCACCTGCAGAACCACTCCTTTATTGGGGGTGTCTTGCTAATTGCTTATAATTTCCACCTGTTGTCTATTCCATTTGCACAACAGCATGTGACATTTATAGTCAATCACTGTTGCTTCCTAAGTGGACAGTTTGATTTCACAGAAGTGTGATTGACTTGGAGTTACATTGTGTTGTTTAAGTGTTCCCATTTATGTTTTTGAGCAGTGTATAACAGTGTATAATGTGTATTGTGTGTGTGTGTGTGTGTGTGTGTGTGTGTGTGTGTGCACACTTGGCCTCTGACGTCACGGTATTTCTGTCCAATCAAATTGCCATCGATAAAATTCAATTGTTGTTCATTGTCCGTAGCTTTTTCCTGCCCACAACATAACTCCACCGCCACCATGGTGCACTCTGTTCACAACGCTGACATCAGTAAACCGCTCACCCACACAATGGCATACACATGGTCTGCGATTGTGGGGCCGGTTGGACATACTGCCAAATTCTCTAAAACAATGTTGGAGGCGGCTTATGGAAGTGAAATTAGCATTAGAATATATGGCAACAGCTCTGGTGGAGATTCCTGCAGTCAGCATGGCAATTGCACGCTCCCTCAAAACTTGACCTTTGTGACATTGTGTTGTGTGACGATACTGCACATTTTAGTGGCATTATATTGTCCCCAGCACAAGGGGCACCTGTGTAAAAATCATGCTGTTTAATCAGCTTCTTGATATGCCACACCTGTCAGGTGGATGGGTTATCTTGGCAAAGGAGAAATGCTCACTAACAGGGATGTAAACAAATTTGTGAACGCAATTTGAGACAGACAAGCTTTTGTGCGTATGGAATTTCTGGGCACTTTTTATTTCAACTCACGAAACCATGGGACCAACACTTTACATGTTGTGTTTAATATTTTAGTTTAGTATGTATACATTTTTGGGGACAATTTGGATATCTGAAAAAATGTCATGCCTCGCCTACGAGATATCTCATATGGTTTTGAGATACAGATTGTGCAAAATGCGCATCGGCCATTGCGAGTGTTTACATAGACCTCATTGGTGAAAAGTATTTTAGGACATTGCATTAAAAATACATGGCTTCTAGAGTGGGTTTTATATTTAGAGTTAGCGATCAGGCTCATGTTATTAGTTCCCACTTCCTCAGGTCAATTAGCCCCAAATCATGAATCAGGCCTGTGTGATATTAGTGCACATAAAGATGTAGGGAAATTCATCTCTGTTGGAACAATTCTGGAACCCTATTTTGACAGTAAAATATAACAACAATAGCCTAATGTCATGCATTTTGGTTTGACAAATCACTGGATTAGGTTGCACATCAAATTATCTTGTATCATGCATTCCTGCTTGGACATGTTAGATAAAAAAAACTTACAGTATTTATTGAATTCCATCTCAGTAGTCTATGACACTTCTGAATAAAGAACTGTGAAGGACTTTAAAGACTGTATAAGATGGTTACATTTTGTTTTATTGCGTGGCGCTGCAGAATGTTTTTGTGCTACCAAATCATGGGCTGGTGTCACCAACTGCAAAAGTTACAGTAGTGGAAAAATTAGTCGCAAGCCTTGCAGCACAGTTAAAACATGTTTCCTCATTTACATAGAATAAACCCATTAGTTACATAGTTATATTATCTTAATGATGCTTATTCCCATTGGTAATGGAATATTGCCTTTAAAGAGTGAGTTGGAGCCAGAGAGTCAACCTTCTCAGCGCTCCTGTTCTCCAAGCACTGCCCTGTTAACCTTTCTTGTGGAGCATGTTTCACATAGAATGAAACCAATCTAGCTCCAGCTAGCTCCCAGCACCCTGTATTTACTTCTGAAATGGAGAGGATTGCTCTCTGTAAAGTGATGACAACCACACTTGAAGGAATGTGTTTCTCCCTTTTAGCCCAGCCGTGCCAAGTGGTCCCGTCCATCCCATCTCCCCAGTGGATTTCTCTCTGTAGTGAGATCACACAAGAGGGTGGGCTCAGGCTGCGTTAATACCTCTGCCAGAGAGAGGAATGTAGTGCAATGCACTGTCTGCATGTGTCGTGACATAATCCCAGGGGTTAAAAGTGATTTGATTTCTTTGTCTTATCAGGTGGCAGGATTGCCTGGGCTGTGCTACAGAGCAGATGGCTGTGGCCCAGGGCTTAGTTCCAATAGGTATTGCTGGGAGGAACTGTAACAATATGTTATTTTAGGAAACAGCTTCAGCGTTATCCGGTTGACCTCAGAATGAAATGGCACTGCAGGCTTAACAGAAAACGCTTATTCTGCGTAAGCATGTTAACGCTACAGTACCTATGAGTGGGTAGGAAATGTACTGCAAGATTGCAACCAAAGATGTGCTCCAGAGGGATGGCAAGAAAGAAAGTCTGACAACTCAATCTTTCTCAGGAAATATGCCATTTATGGAGAGAGAAAAAATTGCACATTTTATAGTCAATAGTATTTTGTGGTGAAGAAAAAAGCTTGCTATTTGAAAACACATTGTCCATGACTTTACCTGCAGGCACTGGGGATATTGAACATTATTTCAATTACTCTCTGGAAGGATTCAGAGAGGGGTCAAAATCAAATGAGAACTGTCAAAATCAAACCCTCCTGTAGATAAGGCAGGGTTGTTATTCACCTTGGCAGGATGCTTTGGGATGAATCCCATGTCAGATTTCATTAAGATACGCTCTCATACCCCATGGCTACCTTGTCACAGGATACATGTGGAAACTTGTCTCCGATTTACCACCGACTGTCAAATCAAACTTTATTTGTCACATGCAACGAATACAACAAGTGTAGACCTTACTGTGAAATGCTTACAAGCCCTTAACCAACAGTGCAGTTCAAGAAGAGTTAAGAAAATATTTACCAAATAAACTAAAGTAAAAAATAATTAACAGTAACACAATAACACGGCTATATACAGGGGGTACAGGTTAGAGGTAAGTTGTACATGTAGGTAGGGTGAAGTGACTATGCATAGATAATGAACAGTGAGTAGCAGCAGTGTACAAAACAAATGGATAGGGGGAGGGGGGGGGTTGTCAATGCAATGGTCCAGTGACCATTTGATTAATTGTTCAGCAGTCTTATGGCTTGGGGGAGAAGCTGTTATTGAGCCTTTTGGTCCTAGAGTTGTCGCTCTGGTACTGCTTGCCGTGCGGTAGCAGAGAGAACAGTCCATGACTTGGGTGATTGGAGTCTCTGACAATTTTTTGGGGTTTCCTCTGACATCGCCTATTATATAGGTCCTGAATTGCAGGAAGCTTGGCCCCAGTGATGTACTGGGCCGTACGCACTACCCTCTGTAGCGCCTTCCGGTCGAATGCAGAGCAGTTGCCATACCAGGCGGTGACGCAACCGGTCAGGATGCTCTCGATGGTGCAGCTGTAGAACTTTTTGAGGATCTGGGGACCCATGTCAAATCAAGTCTCCTGAAGGGGAAAAAGTTTTGTCTTGCCCTTTTCACGACTATCTTGATGTGTTTGGACCATGATAGATTGTTGGTGATGTGGACACCAAGGAACTTGAAACTCTTCACTCGCTCCACTACAGCCCCCTTGATGTTAATGGGAGCCTGTTTGGCCCGCCCTTTCCTGTAGTCCACGATCAGCTCCTTTGTCTTGCTCACATTGAGGGAGAGGTTGTTGTCCTGGCACCACACTGCCAGTTCTCTGACCACCTCCCTATAGGCTGTCTCATCGTTGTTGGTGATCAGGCCTACCACTTGTGTTTTCAGCAAACTTAATGATGGTGTTGGATTCGTGTTTGGCCACGCAGTCGTGGGTGAACAGGGAGTACAGAAGGGGACTAAGTACACACCCCTGATGGGCCCCAGTGTTGAGGATCAGCGTGGCAGACGTGTTGTTGCCTACCCTTACCACCTGGGGGCGGTTGCAGAGTGAGGTGTTTAGTCCCAGGGTCCTTCGCTTAGTGATGAGCTTTGAGGGTACTATGATGTTGAACGCTGAACTGTAGTCAATGAACAGCATTCTCACATAGGTGTTCCTTTTGTCCAAGTGGGAAAGGGCAGTGTGGAGTGCGTTTGAGATTGCATCATCAGTGGATCTGTTGGGGCGGTATGCGAATTGGAGTGGGTCTATGGTATCCGGGAGGATGCTGATGATGTGAGCAAAGAACAGCCTTTCAAAGCACTTCATGGCTACCGACATGAGTGCTACTGAACAGTAATCATTTAGGCAGGTTATCTTTGCTTCCTTGGGAACCGGGACTATGGTGATCTTCTTGAAACATGTAGGTATTACAGACTCCTTCAGGGAGAGATTGAATATGTCAGTGAAGACATTTGCCAGTTGGTCCACGCATGATTTTTTTTGGGGTGTTTTTGTGTGTGAATTTTACCCCTTTTTCTCCCCAATTTTGTGGTATCCAATTGTTTAGTAGTGATGAGACAAGATAGTAGCTACAACTCCCGTACGGGCTCGGGAGAGACAAAGGTTGAAAGTCATGCGTCCTCCGATGCACAACCCAACCAAGCCGCACTGCTTCTTTGTTTCAAATATTTTTTATTAAACACACACAAGAATGGTGTATAGGTATACAAGACAGGTATACAATTCTTATCTAAACATAAAAGAGCATACAGGAACAACAAGACCCAGAGTTCTGGGTGCAAAACAAATAATACAAAACACGACATACAAAACAAGGACATGTAGAAAAGCCGCACTGCTTCTTAACACAGCGCGCATCCAACCCGGAAGCCAGCCGCACCAATGTGTCGGAGGAAACACTGTGCACCTGGCAACCTTGGTTAGCGCGCACTGCGCCCAGTCCGCCACAGGAGTCGCTGGTGCGCGATGAGACAATGATTTCCCTACCGGCCAAACCCTCCCTAACCCGGACGACGCTAGGCCAATTGTGCGTCACCCCATGGACCTCCCGGTCGCGGTTTAAAGGTCTACCGAGAGCGTTATCACACAGTCATCCAGAACAGCTGGTGCTCTCGTGCATGCCTCAGTGTTGCTTGCCTCGAAGCGAGCATAAAAGGCATTTAGCTCGTCTGGTAGGCACGCGTCACTGGGCAGCTCGCGTCTGGGTTTCCCTTTGTAGTCCATAATAGTTTTAAAGCCCTACCACAACTGACGAGCATCAGAGCCGGTGTAATATGGAGTTGGTCCCCCCTTTGCTGCTATAAGGCTTTCCACTAGATGTTGGAATATTGCTGAGGGTACTTGCTTCCATTCAGCCACGAGCTGTGTGATGCAACCCGTGGTAAACAGTCATTGCCATACTTACTGCTCATCTGTCATCTGCTAGAACACAGCACTGTGGTGACAATAATGCAGGATTTAGCCTGTAAAGTTCTGGAAAGTGGCTTTGAAGGTGAATATATAGCTCTAATTATTTCACCAAGTGTCTATGACAGACTCCAGGCAGCAATGGATCCTGGGAAACAGTACCCTGACCAATGAGTTTGAAAGTAACCCATAAATTTCTAATGTGATAGGCCCAAGCATTTACCAAGGCTATTTGAGTCGGCTGGCTGTTTGTTGTTAGGGGGACCATATTGTACTGCAGTGGTTCCCAATCAGGATTACTAGGACCCCTGAGGGTACTTGGCCTATCCACAGGGGTACTTGAGAAGACTTGTGACCATATGCTTACTGGTAAAATGCTAATTGGGGGGGTACTTCAGGCGTACTCTGGGCAGAGTAATTCAGTTGGTGGTGCAGTAACCAAACAAAGTTGGGAACCACTGCTGTCCTGTACTGAGTTTCAACAGGGCTGTGAGGAATTGAGGAGCCCCAGAACAATAACAGGTGAAGAAGATTAGAGAGTGCAGGTTGGAGGTGTCAGGTGGGGAACTGATGACAAATCAGGTAGGACACGATCCTGAATGTCAGCACAGGTCAGAACACGAACACACGGACTGACTGTTGGACTAAATAATAACTGTTATTTACATCCGTTTGGAATCTTGCGTCATTCTTATAATGTTTTGAAATTGAAATGCATCCACTGTCATAATCAATGTCAACCCTCGTCATTTACATTATATGGCCGAAAGTCTGTGGACACATGCTTGTCAAACATCTCATTCCAAAATCATGGGCATTAATATGGAGTTGGTCCCCCCTTTGCTGCTATAACAGCCTCCACTCTTCTTGGAAGACTTTTCACTAGATGTTGGAACATTGCTGCGGGTACTTGCTTCCATTCAGCCACGAGCGCATTAGTGAGGTCAGGAGCTGATTTTGGGCAATTTGGCCTGGTTCGCAGTCGGCGTTCAAATTCATCGCAATGGTGTTTGAGGTTGAGGTCAGGGCTCTGTTCAGGCCAGTCAAGTTCTTCCACACCGATCTTGACAAATAATTTCTGTATGTACCTCACTTTGTGCACGGGGGCTTTGTCAAGCTGAAACAGGAAAGGACCTTCCCCAAACTGTTGCCACAAAGTTGGAAGCACAGAATCGTCTAGAATGTCATTGTATGCTGTAGCGTTAAGATTTTTCTTCACTGGAACTAAGGGGCCTAGCCCCTACCATGAAAAACAGCCCCAGACCATTATTCATCCACCAAACATTACAGTTGGCACTATGCATCCGGGCAGGTAGCGTTCTCCTGGCATCCGTCAAACTCGGATTAGTCCGTTGGACTGCCAGGTTGTGAAGCGTGATTCATCACTCCAGAGAACATGTTTCTACTGCCCTAGAGTCCAATGGCGGCGAGCTTTACACCACTCTAGCCGACACTTGGTATTGCGCATGGTGATCTTAGGCTTGTGTGCGGCTGCTCGGAAATTGAAACACGTTTCATGAAGCTCCCGATGAACAGTTCTTGTGCAGATGTTGCTTCCAGAGGGAGTTTAGAACTCGGGAGTGAGTGTTGCAACTGAAGCACACTCGAAGGTTCTGTTCTTTGAGCTTGTGTGGCCTACCACTTTGCGGCCTAGCCGCTGTTCCTCCAAGTAGTTTAGACTTCACAATAACAGCATTTATAGTTGACCGGGGCAGCTCTAGCCAGGCAGAAATTTGACAAATTGACTTGTTGGAAAGGTGTCATCCTATGACGGTGCTACGTTGAAAGTCACTGAGCTCTTCAGTAAGGCCATTCTACTGCCAATGTTTCTCTATGTAGATTGCATGGCTGTGTGCTCGATTTTATACACCTGTCAGCGACTAGTGTGGCTGAAATAGCCGAATCCACAAATATAAAGGGGTGTCCACATATTTTTGTATATACAGTGTATGAAACATAGCTAGCTAGTAAAATTATTTACAGTTGCCGATGTTACACGTTTTCTAACAAGTTGTGAACGCGAGGCGTGGTGCATTGCAAATTAGGAAGCACCAGGCTAACTAGCTAGCCAACTGAAGTCATGTGCTAACGTTTGCTGTTAGGTGGCTGTAGGCGTCTGGTTGTAACGTTAATGCTTGCTGTTTAATGTCCATATCTATATAAAATATATCCCTGATTTGTAAAACTATCTTTTTAGTCGTAGATATGGCTACAGATAGTTTTTCAGCTAACTTAGCCCAAAACATATTTTCCCCCCACTGTATGTTTGCCAACAATACCAATAGGGGTTTCATTATATAAACTAAGCTAGCCACCGTATTTGCCACCTGCCCTCTTGGTTCTGTCATCGGCAATAGCTGAGCTTCTGTTCTAGCTAAATCCAACTCTTTGTTTCAAAATCTGTTCGCTATATTCAGGTTGAAACATGTATGGTTGAATGTCACCATGTACTGTCGCTAATAGAAAATCAAAAAATGCTCCATAGTCGTGCAAGTGAGAGGAATCTCTTGAAGCCATTGCATTCTGGTCAGTGCTTTCAGTTGTGCCCAAACAGTATTTCCAATTTTTCAGTGAGATCCCTATTGGCTCCTTGATTTGTCGATAGAAGTTGCTAGATAACGTTTTGCTACGATGACGTCACAGCACCAATTTGCCTTGCTGCGGCAAGGTTTTCATCAAGGATCTCTCTGTACTTTGCTCTGTTCATCTTTCCCTCAATCCTGACTAGTCTCCCAGTCCCTGCCTCTGAAACGCTTCACCATAAGGATGGTTTCATGTTTCCTCCAGACATGTCACTTGGCATTCAGGCATTCAGACCAAAGAGGTCAAACTTGGTTTCATCAGACCAGAGAATCTTATGTCTCATGGTCTGAGTGTCCTTTAGGTGCCTTTTGGCAAACTCCAAGCGGGCTGTCGTACCTTTTACTGAGGAGTGTCTTCCGTCCGACCACTCTACCATAAAGGCCTAATTGGTGGAGTGTTGCAGAGATGGGATAATCTTCCAAAAGGACAACCATCTCCACAGAGGAACTCTGGAGCACTGTCAGTGTGACCATCGGGTTCTTGGTCACCTCCCTGACCAAGGCCCTTCCCTTCCTCCCGGCGGACAACTCTAGGAAGAATTGTGGTGGTTCCAAACTTCTTCCATTTAAGAATGATGGAGGCCATTGGGTTTTTGAGGATCTTCAATGCTAGACATTTTTTGGTATCCTTCCCCAGATCTTTGCCTCAACACAATCCTGTTTCGGAACAATTCCTTCAAATGGCTTGGTTTTTGCTCTGACATGCACTGTCAACTGTGAGACCTTATATAGACTGGTGTGTGCTTTTCCAAATCATGTCCAATCAATTGAATTTACCACAGGTGGAATAAAATTGTATAAATTATTCAAGGATGATCAATGGAAATAGGATGCACTTGAGCTCAATTTCAAGTCTCATAGCAAAGGTCTTATGTAGCATGTATTGTGTACATTGTATAAAAGTAAAGACTCACAGCTAGACAATGGTAGATCATACATTGCAGTTGAGGAGCAATGGGAAAGTCATTCTGCTTCGAAAGTTGATAAATGGCCCTTGAATATTTTGGTACACCTACTGGAGTGCTCTCCTTTCAGCATCGTTCACACCCTCTTAAAACTTAGTCCCACCCATCTCTAAGGATTCACATGTGAGGCCATGTGGTAAACACACACTATTTGTCACATGCACAGGATACAGAAGGTGTAAACACTAGAGTGATAGTACTTGCATAGTAGCAATATTATTATTATTATTAGATTATGTTTACCCAACACACTTGTCTAAACGGATGGGTCATGTGAAGGAAATGCTATAACCACCCCCCAGCCACATTTAGCTAAGTGGACCGGTCACTATGGTCTAGACATGTACTCATGTTCATTAAATACTATTGATGGCTCTAATCACCCCCAGACACACCTGCTAATTTCATGAGTCATGTAATAATCTGCCTGAAGTGGTGTTTTTTTATTTAGACATGTAGCTAGCTAACTAGCTAACTAAACAATGAACCAGAATAACCCCAACTCATACTACCAATACAAACATTGTCATAGCTGTAGTATGAATCTACAGGTAGCTCAAGCTAACAAACTAGGTCCAATGTTAGCTAGCTAACATTAGGCTATAATTAGCAATGCAAATTGATTTCTGATTAGAATAATATTACTACACAGATCATACATGTAATGTTAGCTAGCAAGCCAGCCAGCTAACCTTTGCTAGATAACTAACAGTAACGTAAACTCACCCCATTCCATACAAATGTGCGCAACCGCGACATTCAAACGAGGCTACAAAGAAAATTAATGGGACTGTAGCGACTGTGTTGACTTCAAAATCTGGGGAGTGAACTACGTTTCTATTCAAGCGTTGGTCGACATGGTACTGGCTCTATAGTATTGGAGAAAAGTTAAAAAAACGGACCCTCCGTTACATCTTGACGTGTCATGCCGTAACGTACAGCAGGCATAAAGCAACTATTTCTGTCTTACAATCTCCACCAGGTGTAGCACTTCTCTCATCTTTTAAAAACAAGAAATTGACAGTGACTGGATTAAGGGGGGGATACCTAGTCATATTTTGTGTCGTCACCGCAAGTGATCACGACTCTCAAAAAAACTGACTTCTGAAGATCACTTTAGCACCGTCCTAAAAACCAGATTCAAATTCGACACAAACCTTCAAATATTTATGTAATCACACATTATATAAACTCTTTATAGCGTTTTATTTACATTTTAGAGGCGATAAGGTGATAAGTTGGACAGATCGAGTGAAAAAAAAGCACTTTTCCCACACGACATCTCCTTCTCACTATCACGAATTAGTTTCGCTTCCTCACCCGCCAATTTTAAAAAGACCCGACGGGGCTCATTGCCTGCTTGAATTATGCAGAAACGGGCAGCGTTTAGGTCATGTCATTTATTTTGTTGGCAAGGGGAGAAATTGTGCTTTACAATGGTATTGACATTACAGTTGATCTGGAAGTATTACGTTTTTGGGGGTGATAAAATAAGGTACGGACCAAGGCGATGTCCAAAAGTGAGTGAGTTTACATTATGCTTTAACTTGTAATAAAAACTACTTTATGACAAAATTAGAAACTTTTTTTTTTATCAGAAAATGTAGCTAGACTCTTACCTGTATATGTGAATGAATGCTTCACGGCAGACTAGAACCTTTTAACTACGTTTTCCTTGTTTGGCCAGCTTTGTGTCAAGTCACTCCGGTTCACACTGACGGTGGTGTGTACAGAAAGTAGCCCATCACTTTTTCCTACTGATCCGTCGATGGCGCCTGCTAAATTCAGGGCATCAATGTTGAGAAAGTAGCAAAACGTTTGTAGTTCTCAATGGCTAACATTATATCTTTCAAAAATGGCACGGTAACAAGGACTGTCAACACATATTGAACAGCTCACGTTATAGACAGGAGCGTGCTACATGGCAGACCAATCCAAACTCATCTCCCTGCATGTCCAGGCCATACATTTTCTGCATGGCTAAACCAACTAGGCTCATTATGGGGTATTGTGTATAGTTTTAGGGATTTGTTTTATTTAATCAATTTTAGAATAAGGCTGTAACCTAACAATGTGGAAAAAGTCCATGGTCTGAATACTGAATGCACTGTACATTGTGAGTTCAGACTGATGGCCTCTCCAACACTGAAGTGCCATTTTCTTCTATTGTAAGATGATACATTTTGTGGTAATTTGCATCCTTGCAGCATGTTGTGAATTCTCAATGTGGCCTAGTTCATATTTAATTCTGCACTTCATGCCTGTCTGTCCTTCTGGGTTGGGAGGGACTTAGAGAAACGTGACACCCTATCCTCTCACAAAACAATGCTCATTGTTTTTGTATCGGCCTCACACGTTGTACCATATGATGGAGTCATTTGGTTTATTGTCTCTCGCACATTGTCTCCCCACGGTATTGTCAGCTATTCCGCTGCATGTTGGCTTCTCCAGCGCTCTGCTTTTGTGTTCTCTCTTCTCTCTGACACACATATTGGTGTCAAGCTTCTCGGATGGTTTCGACACATTGGTCTCTGGCTCATGCACACACACTCGCATACACACAGATTATAACACCACATGCAACCAGAAACATCCTGCTCCTACAGGGAGGGTAGGGAGAGCACGAGCGTGTGAAACAAGATAACATAAACAAATCAATATTCTAACTGGCTGAGGGGCTACAGGTGAGAGTGTACAGCTCCTGCTGTGTCATGGTTACAGAGAGATGATGGAAGGGGACAGGGGCTTTCCCCAGGGACATCCGGAAGGCCCTCTGCTACTACAGCCCAGTCGCCCCCTCTCTCTGCTGCCTCACCCCCCTCCATCAACCCCCAATTAAGATTAGAGGGAGCCGATATGACTTGGCCTTTCTCATCAGACGGCGGAAAGTTAATAGATGTTGACTCAAGAACCCCTCCACCTGCGGCCTGTAAGCGGGAGGCGTGGGGTGATGAAAGAGGCTAAGTAAGTCGAGGACTGCTCGCTCTGGCTGGCTTTGAGGCAGCCATTTACCGCCTGGTAAATGGCTGCCACATCAACATGCCGAGTCGGTGTAGTCTGGGGGACCGGGCTGCCGAGGTGTCTGCCGAGGTGGCCGGCTCAGTCATCCAGGCGCTGTAAAACGACTCGTATCAGTGAAAACGGACTGGCTTGGGTCAGGAGCTGTCCTACCACGCGTACTGGAAGACACTGCTGCAGGCGCTGCGTCTGAGTGTAGCTGTCTCGTACTCTGTCTCCGACTTGTCAGTTTCTCTGTTCTGCAAGCTTAGCTCTCCCCCTCCTGCTCTTTTTCTCTCTGCTTCTTACTATCACACATCATCCTAGCCTCCAAGGTAAATACACAATGAATGGTAAAATGCTTCCACCTCAACCACCCCTCCCATTCCTCGCTCACGGAGCCACGGAGGGATGCATCGCGCTGCCGTCAGCTCTGTTTAACACTGAAGTAAAGTCAGTGGTATTAAACTAGCTTTGAGTTGCGGACCTCCCCAAGACCTTTGAAGTTGAATGGTTATACATCTCTTGGCTTGGTGTTGGGCTTGTTTGTGTGCCCGACAACAGGTGTGATTGTGAGTGTGTAGTGTGTAGAGTGCTACTCTCTCCTCCCCCCTTATAATCACAGCTCCGCCACAAATCTGTTTTACTGGCCTCGTTGACATCGTACTTGGTTTTTAACACCCAACGTGGTGCTGACAACTCTACATAAACGCTCACCATACTACAGACGATAGATCAGATTGGAATTAGCTCACAGTAAAACCCTCAATGGGAATAACTTAGCAGAGGAGTCAAACCCCAGAAAGTTGATTTAAATACGTGGCCTAATTGTAGTGTTTCGTTGTCTTACTGTATTACTGTTCCAGTGTCAAATCTCAGGATTTTATGGTGCATGTGCTAGTTGTGCTAGTTGTGGTCACTTGGCTTTTAGGGCCTATCTCTGTGTGAGACATTTAAACAGGTGAGCTGTGTCAGCCCACTACCTCTCCTCCTTTACTCTACTATAAAGCCAGTTTTAGAGAAGTCTGATCTAGAATTCTCCCCCAGGACTGACTGACTGGCCTCTCCCACAGCCTTCATCACCCTTTCATGATGCTCCTCTCACCTCATGATGTGCCTCTCAGACAGGCCTAATGAGGGAGAGTGGTGGCACAGGCTCTCTCTCTCTCTCTCTCTCTCACACACACAGACACCAGACTAATGTGCAACACGGTGGCAGCGGCGCTTTTAAATAAACATCCATTGTTTCTTGAAGTAGAGATGAGAGGGATATACATGTTTTTGAAATGCTGGGGGCCAGCTGTGCAGATCCTAATGCTGCTTTGATCTATCGCCATGCTAATAGCGGTGTGTGTGTGTGTGTGTGTGTGTGTGTGTGTGTGTGTGTGTGTGTGTGTGTGTACAGCTGCCCTCTGTGTGATGTGTGTTCTTTAAGTCTACATCTGACTCTTTGCTGTGGTAAATGGCAACCCTTGGCTTGGGGATGATTTTCATTGCACGGAGTCTGATGGAGAACGTATTGTTATGTGACCTTGCAGTGAGGGAACCAAGGTCATGGCTGTCATTTTCTGCAAATATTAAAGGGCTCCAATTTGATCAGCTCTGTATATTCACCTCATTGTGAGTCATGAGTGACGTATGCTCACTAGTCGGATTGTGCTTCAGCTATAGCTGGGCAATTCCAATGTTAGAGTGATGCTGAGACACTGAAGATGCCAAGTTTCTTAACAGAATGGCAAACTTTGCGTCTGCACTGGTCTTTAAGGAAACTTGTTTTTGTCAAATGTTCAGGGGAAAGAAAGTCGTCCTTGTGCATAGAGTTGCATGGTTTGTTTGACATACATTCTCTGCATCACAGCTTCACTGCCCAGCTTCTGTCTCTTTTTTTCTTTATGCCGTTTTAAAAGGCGAGGCCTTTCTTACCTGAAGAATGCCCCTGAATACAGGAACCTGTCCAGTCTGCTCGATCCAGCCTATCCTTCTCTCTGGTAAATAGCCACACCGGCTCTGGGCTCGACAATAGACGATAAAATCCAATGAAGCCAATCTGTCCACATGTCTTTGTGTCTGTGCCTATAGCAGCTCTATTGATTAGACTCTTTTGTAAGACAGAAGTGAATGGGGTAAGCGATATAGTTCCACCACAGAGGTGATGGCGTGTGTGAGCGAGCCAAAGCATTGGACGTGCATGGACTCGAGAGCACTGTGCACTGTGTGTCTGGACAGGAGAGGAGGGCAGAGTTAAAAGGCCTAGCACACTGGTGTTTCTGGGGGCAGTTTCTGTTCTGTGCCACTGCCCATGAGAGGCTTTCAGGATGCTCTTCTCTCTTCTGTTTTGACCAGCTCCAAGAGGAGACTCGGCAGTAATCTCCAAAGCTTTGATTCTCTGGCTTCAAGCATCACTCCGCAGGATACAATTCTACTAGAATGAATGTGGTCTATTGAGCTGTCGATGCTGGTGCCTAGTACTGGAATGGGATGCAAGGGAAAGAGGGAGTTACTGGGTCTCAGCTTAGCTGGGTCTTGTTCTCTCTCTCTCTCTCTCTCACCCTCTTTCGCTCTCTTATTATATTAGTTTCCTCTCCTGCCAACTGACTCAACGAATCGCTCAGGTGTCCATGAATACACAGGTTCACTGGAATGTTCTTTGTCATAGACTGAAGTACCCACAGTGATGGAAACCTATGTTCCAAAGCATGAAAAGAAACAACTTTACAAGAAATATGTTTACTGTTTTTATTTTTGTTTTTGCTTTGGGGCTAGAAAAAAGAGAAGGTATTCCCCACACCTCAGTGGGGGACTTTGAAACATTACTTTTGATGTGCTCGAGCACACTTCTATTGCAGAGACAAAGCACCCTGAAGGGGTAGGAAACAATCAGCTTCGTATTCACGCAGTAGTGCTTTTGCGATAGCGAGGGAGGCTGAGGGAGGATGCTGTGCGTTAGGCAGCCTAGCCACAGAACACTGGCAGGACGTGGGCTTTCGGTGTGTGTGTGTGTGTGCCCATCCATCTTCCTCTGTCAGAAAGCAGCTCCCAAATCCTCCTCTTCCCCCATCCTTCTCCTCATCTTCCTACTCCGACATGTCACTGGATGTTTCATTATGTCCTCCTGTGTGTAATCTTACGGCGTATTCTCTCTCTCTTCTGTCTGTCTGTCCCTTAGAATGCATCCCCTGTGTGAAGACTTCTCTCTCTGTCTCTGTGTCTGTGTGTGTGTGACCCTGTAGGGTGTACATCCTGTTATGGGCAGGAGGTCTGTCTCTGCATCCAACCTGGACCATAGCTGATACACCATTTCACAGCTGGCCTATCCATCAGCCACGCAGGGCCACGCAGTCAGGGCACTGGGCCGCCTCAGGGCGCGACCTCACCTAGTGGGCAGACAGACTCCCTGGGCTCAGTTGTGTGTGTCTACCAGACAAGACCAGGTCGGGTCTGTTTAGGTGGCATATGGTGAAGGGGACAGCTAGAAGAAAGGGATGGTTAAATGGACAAGTAGCTAGGCTTTACAGATGAATATGAAGTCAGAAAGGACCCAACATTTATTCATGGACTTAGGTTGAATTGCTGTTGCATAAGCATGTTGGCACTTTTCTCTCCCTCTATGTGTCTGCCTCTGTCATAATTAAAGCTGAATTTCACATTTGGATGGCAGTACATTCCCTGGTTGGACAAGTGCAGAGCATTCCTAGTGTGCATACTCTGGCTACAGGTGTGTGAGGCTGTGAGTGTGGCTGTGTGTTTGTGACAGTGTAGACAGACAGGCTGGATGAAAATGATGTGGAGGTATTAAAACAGCAGCTGTGGAATACAACCAGCAAGTCAACAGAAACAAGTAAGACTGTGTGGTAAACAGCTAATCAAAATGATAGCACAGATTGTAGTCAAGTAGAGGGTTTACAAGTTAAAGACCTGCCTTAAAAGCTTACAGGCAATTGATTTTGTGTTTTTTTTTTTTTTTGGCGTGCAGTGGGTGTTCATTTAGTGTGCTGTTATGCTGGATGCTAAGGTGAAACAGAATGTTAATGATTTAGAATTGAAGGTTGGTGCTCCTGAAGTGTGGGTAGCGTGAGAGCCGGACTAGATGCTCCTCTCGAACATCAAGGCACTGCTATGGACTGGTGACTCATCCAGCTTGATTCTCTCTCTGCTGCAGAACATCAGCAGCTAGCTACCTTTATCTCTCTGGCACTGGCTCTGTAGAATCTATAACACACACACACGTATCAAAAGTAAAAGTATAAATAATTTCAAATGTCTTATTAAGCAAACCAGATGGCACAATTTTTTATTTGTTTTAAATGTACGAATAGCCAGGGCATTCTCCAACACTCAAACTTAATTTACAAACAAAGCATTTGTGTTTTGTGAGTCTGCCAGATAAGAGGTAGTAGGGATAACCAGGGTTGTTTTCTTGATTAGCGTGTGAATTGGGCCATTTTCCTGTCATGCTAAGCATTCAAAATGTAAGTACTTTTGGGTGTCAAGGAAAATGTATGGAGTAAAAAGTACATTTCTTTCAGAATGTAGTGAAGTAAAAGTTGTCAAATATAAATAGTAAAGTACATACCCCAAAAAAACGACTTAAGTAGTACTTACACCACTGTGTACAGTATATAGTTATATTACATAAGAACAATGGTGCAACCCTAATAAAAATACTACTATTTTATAACAAATGCGCTTTTTCCCGCTTTGGATAGTGGTCGCGGTTCATGTTGCTATATGCATAATAGCAAAGTTAACCAGCATATTGGTGTTGAGAGCAATGTGGTGGAGGCAGCAGCAGAATGAGGAGACGAGAAAACAGCCCGAGCCTTATTGTCTAAGAAAAGTGAGGAGAGAGGAAACCCCAACTAAATGATGTTTAGAATCAATATCCTAACTGTTAAATGTGCCTGGCTTTATAAATCATCAATATATCTAGAGAAATAAGACAGATCCTACTTTTGTTGCCTGTTTGAGTGTTTAACAGTTTACTGATTCCGTGAGCACCAAGCCTGTCAAGTAAAGAATTTCACAAATTTGTCTTTTCATCTTTGCTTTGCTGTGACAAAGAGCTTAGCACTATACCAAAGATGGTTTGGTACGGTTTACAAACTTGGGAACCAAACTCGAGTTATCAGTGGTCATCACCTGGACATTGAAATACTGTATTATCACACCTAGAATAAAAAAACTCCAGGCTTCCATCATAATTGTCCATTTCTAAAAATAAAAAACTAATCCCGTCTGAATTGGCCTCTTGAATAAAGGACATTCTGGAGTAATTGTTACATAACCAACATTTTCTAGTAATATTAGTCCCGTGCGACTAGATCTTTCATGAATGCGTGTCACGTAAAGAGAGCAAGGGTTGAGGAATAGGGAATGTTTTTCCTAAATAAATGAGGGGTTTTTGCAACAACTTTTCAGTGGCTGTAAACATGTTGCAGCTTTAGCAACATGGACAGCGAGCTTAAACACGTTGATGTTCTGTGGTGGTCGCTACTGCAGGGAGGAGGGATAGACGACGAGTGCTAGTCACACAGTCACTTGCTGTCTTTTTTTTTAACACCGCAGGAAGTCTGGTTGGACACCCTCTAATCATTAAGTGTGTCTTAATTATTTAATCAAACTGTGTGCTTAAAGCATCAGACAAGCTCAGTAAATATAGTTTATTAATATCCAGAAGGGGCCAGTTCACGGGCCTACGGTTGAATGGCCCTGATGTAGCTAGACATGGCATTTATAAATTAACACGTGCAAAATGTTGATGGTAATGATTCCACTGTAGCCTATGGCCTGTCTGACTTTGCTGGTCTGACCAACAAACACGTCTTTTTTTGTCCTTGATACACTTCTCACATAGGATTCACGGTATGTTGCCTGTAAAAATAATTGGGCAATGTTTTTATATGATCCCCTTTCAAATAGACCCATTTTTACCTCTTTCTTGTCAGCATTCACCTTTTTATATAGCCGTTGCTTAGCCGGCAAGGAGCAAGAGACATTCAACTCTGACCCTGTTGTTGTGATCGTTGTCCTGGTAACCTGATGTGACAACAGCAAGGTCTAAATTCCTCCTACAGAATGCACTGCATTCATTTCTTTGCATTCACAACAGTAAGTTAGCAGCTACTCGTGCTTGTAAATAATTACCTTGTAATGTGTTAATTTTCCTGTTAGGGTGAATAAAAAGTTGTCAAACTCCAAAAGTTAGTTAGATATGTTCTGGTAATTATATGAGCTGGCTAGCCAGCTAACGTAAACTCACCCCATTCCGTACAAATGTCCGCAACCGCAACATTCAAACGAGGCTATAAAGGAAACTAACGGGACAGTAGCGACTGTGTTCACTTAAATCGGGGGTGTGAACTCTGTTTCTATTCAAGCGTTGATCGACATGGTAATGGCTCTATAGTATTGGAGAAAAGTTGAAAAAAACGGACCCTCCGTTACATCTTGACGTGTCATGTCGTAACATACGGCACGCATAAAGCAACAATTTCTGTCTTACAATCTCTCTCCACCAGGTGTAGCACTAAGAGGGGATACGATCATCATTGCATGCGATCCTCATTCTCAAAGCCGCTGTTTACTTCTAAGATCACTTTAGCACCGCCCTAAAAATCCGATTCAAATTCGACACAAACCTTCAAATAGGTATGTAATGACACATTATATAAACTCTTTATAGTGTTTTATTTACATTTTAGAGGCGTTAAGTTGGACAAATCGAGTGAAAAAAAGCACTTTTCCCACACATTTCCCTCCTTCTCACTATCACGCATTAGTTTCGCTTCCCCACCCGCCAATTTTAAAAAGACCCTACGGGCTCATTGCCTGCTTGAATTATGTAGAAACGGGCAGAGTTTAGGTCATGTAATTGATTCTGTTGGAAAGGGGAGAAATTGTGCTTTACAATGGTATTGACATTACAGTTGATCTGGAAGGATTACGTTTTGGGAGCGCTAAAATAAGGGCAATTGTACAGACCAAGGCGATGTACGAGTTTATGTGAGTTTACATTAGATAGCTAGCTCACATCGAACCAAAAGATTGTCTAGAAAGTTGCCTGGCTTGTTAGATTCACCTATCCTAAATACATTTTTAAACGCATAGTTTTTTTTTTGTGTAAAAATAGAACAGGGAACGTTGCTATTTGGACAAGGCTGCTGCGATGTCATGCCGTTTGTGTTTATACTTTTTCATAATGACAAGGACAAGTTTGATTTTGGACAACAATAGAATGTTCATGATTTAATGGCGTTAAAGACGCTAAGATGAAAGGGGACGTTTATACTAAGGGGTTGGCAGGACTTTTTCAACATATTACTAAATCATAACTACCACGGTTGGCGGAATAAAAGTGTGAGCTTTTTTTTACAGGCATTACCTTTCAGATATAAAGAAAAGGTGGAAAAAGGTTGGCAGCTTTTCGTCTTGTTTTGAAGGGGTTTTTAGAGACAGAAGCATGCGATTTGTCTTTTTTTTAATCAGCCTGGAACTTAATGGCCTTGATAACAGCAGTTAGTCCAATCAACTGATTTCTGCATAATGTCTAAATATTGCATGTACGTATGAATATCTTAACTCAATCACATCTTTATGTTTAGTGCGTCAACCGCTAAAGTAAATTACAGCGAGGAAAATGACCCGACGGCTCGGCTCTCGCCTCCACCTCTCTCTGCGGAGGCAGCTGTTGCCACGGCAACTCTCTTTCTTTATGTTAGATTTGCTGTGTCAATCAGGAAGGCAACAATGTGCTTCAATTCCCTGATTCTCTGCCGTGGTGTGCAATTATAGTCCTCCCACACAATGCTAACTATAGCACACCACCATATAAGGCTTAATATTAACTTTCTGCATGAAACTGCTCTTTGTTCTGCTCTCAATACCATTAAAATGCTGTAGGCATCTAGTCACTTTTTTATGCATAATGTTACATTGTGGATTTATGAGTCATTAAAACATTATAAACAATCAACGTAAAGTTGCTCAGCATGGGATATGAGGCAAAAGTAAAACTCATGACTGATGCAAGCTTTTCATTGTGCCTCAATCCCATTGCCTTTACTATGCTAATTAAAACTGGGCTGATTTATTTTTTCATTTGGTTTCTCTGGGTTCCATTTAGGGCCTTTGTTAAACACCGTGAACTGTAACAAGTGGTGTAATTAGGAGAGGGACCCTCTCATTATAGTTCTGGTGATGGTCAACCTGCCGCAGGGTACAGATAACACAGGCACCAGTTCAGAGGTAACTATGTTACGATAGTTCCCCACTGTGTGGTCTTGAAACTGACTGCCATGACCCTTAACCTTCACTGTGAGTTATCGGCGAGCCTACTTCCGCTCCTAATCATCTTGTTCTCTGGGAGTCTTTGGCCAGGGACACATTTGTTTGTGCAGGTCACCTCTGCTATAACAAAGATAGACATTCTGGAACAATCCCAACTGACAAAGCAGTGATTTGTGAAGTTCCTTATACAAATTGTCCCTCTGATTGGCTGCTGGCCAGCTCTCCTGTTCAGATCTCTAACCCTCATATCAGAGAGAAAGATTAGCGACCCCCCCCATTGTTTTTACCTGGGCTTTCAAATGGCACCTGCAATGTCTCATAGTGAGGATATAATTTGACACTCCCAGCCAGCCATACTGTAGTAAGGTCTTTCTAAAAAGCTATCTGCTTCATCTCTATTTTCCGTATCTAGGCTACATCATTAATGTGGTAATGTGTGTCTTTGCTTGATCAGAGAATTGAAAATAATAATTAGTAATTGATTGAAGAAGTCAAATAGCTTTCAATCCATGAAGGAAATATGCCTGGCCTGAAGGAATAGAGCTGTCTCTTCCCAATCCTCTGGCCTAAAGCCTGAAACCTGTGTCGTCAGCACTGTATAACATCATTACCAGATGTTGATATCAGTCAGAGATCATTTTTGAAACAATTATTTAGTTGGACTTCAACCACACAGGAAAAACTATTTGAAGAGTGAAACAGAGGAAGGAAAGGTTGTCTTTTGTACAGGTTTTCTTTATACAGTGCATTTGGAAAGTATTCAAACACCTGGACTTTTTACAGCCTTATTCTAAAATTGATTAAAATGTTTTTTATTTTTAATCTGCACACAATAGCCTATAATGAAAAGCAACAATCTTTGCAATTTGTTTTACAAATCAAAAACTGAAATATAAAATTGACATAAGTATTCAGACCCTTTACTCAGTACTTTGTTAAAGCACCTTTGGCAGTGATTACAGCCTCAAGTCTTCTTGGGTATGATGCTACAAGCTTGGCACACCTGTATTTGGGGAGTTTGTTCCTTTCTTCTCTGCAGCTCCTCTCAAGCCCTGTCAGGTTGGATGGGGAGCATTGCTGCACAGCCATTTTCAGGTCTCTCCATGTGTGGTTAGGGTTGTTGTCCTGTTGGAAGGTGAACCTTCGACCCAGTCTGAGGTCCTGAGCGCCATGGTTTTCATCAAGGATCTCTCTGTACTTTGCTCCATTTATCTTTGCCTTGATCCTGACTAGTCTCCCAGTCCCTGCCGCTGATAAACATCCCCACAGCATGATGCTGCCACCACCATGCTTCACCATAGGGATGGTGCCAGGTTTCCTCCAGACGTGACATTGGCATTCAGGCTAAAGAGTTAATTATTGGTTTCATCAGACCAGAGAATCTTGTTTCTCATAGTCTTTAGCCTGAATGAGTCTTTAGATGCCTTTTGACAAACTCCAAGTGGGCTGTCAAGTGCCTTTTACTGAGGAGTGGCTTCCGTCTGGCCACTCTAACATAAAGGCCTGATTGGTGGAGCGCTGCAGAGATGGTTGTCCTTCTGGAAGATTCTCCCATCTCTACAGAGGAACTCTAGAGCTCTGTCAGTGTGACCATCTGGTTCTTAGTCACCTCCCTGACCAAGGCCCTTCTCCCCCGATTGCTCAGTTTGGCCGGGTGGCCAGCTATAGGAGAGTCTTGGTGGTTCCATACTTATTCCATTTAAGAATGATGGCGGCCTCTGTGTTTTTGGGGACCTTCAATGCTGCAGAAATGTTTTGGTACCCTTCCCCAGGTCTGTGCCTCGACACAATCCTGTCTCTGAGTTCCACAAATAATTCCTTTGACCTAATGCATTGACTTTTGCTCTCACATAACACTGTCATCTGTGGGACCTTTTGTGTAGACAGGTGTGTGCCTTTCCAAATCATGTCCAATGATGACGTAGAAACATCTCAAGGATAATCAATTGAAACAGCTCAATTCCGAATCTCATAGCAAAGGGTCTGTTTTCACTTTGTCATTATGGGGTATTGTGTGTAGATTGCTGAGGATTAATCCATTTTAGAATACGGCTGTAATGTAACAAAATGTGGAAAAGGTCAAGGGGTCTGAATACTTTCCGAAGGCACTGTATGGATTCAAAGACACCCCTCGCAGACAGCATACAAAGCTTCGTGGACTGAAGGTTGTTCATCATAGAGATCCAGTGCCCACGTCTGATGTAGGAAGAGTAGAATGGGACTGTGTGGGATAGATGCTGCTGATGTGGGGTGGTTAGGTGCTGCTGGTATCTACAGTCTTTAGTGATAATTGTAAGTCCAAGCGTCATTCCTGCGTCACCTCAGTGGGTTGGAGGAGAGATGAAATAGACAAAAGAGGTATGCATTGGAGGGATGAGCCAGCATATGTGTGTGTGTGTGTGTGTGTGTGTGTGTGTGTGTGTGTGTGTGTCTCTCCACAGGGACTCTCAAGCTGTCCGTGTCAACAGACAGGTGGGAGACCAGGTTGTGGTTTGTATTAAACTACATAGATAGTCTTTCTAGTGTTGAGTCAACAACACCAATGTCAGCATCTGATGGTCGACACTGCGGGAGGGACCGTAGTCTCAGATAAAACATTTAGCACAGTGACCTGACAGTGGCATCACTGCTGAATGTTGATCTCTGGGTGTCATAGATTTTACAATAATGTTGCCTGTTCGCAAAGTGAAAGGAGCTAATCAATTTTCCAGCTCGGCATGTTTTCTGTCACATCGTCTTTAAACAGTGCAGACAGATGAGCGAATAAACTGTCAAGCGAAGCAACGTGGTTTCTAAATGACATCGTTGAATCCATTCACACCATTTTGCACTCCGAAGCATGATTTTTGTCAGAGTCCTGTGAAGTTTGGGAGACTGTTTTAGCCTCAGATTAGCCAGGACAAACATATTTTCCCAATGTCACTAATATAATCAAAATCAGTAAAATCATAGCATGTTATTGGGCTCATTAAATAGTTTTTACCATATAATTGTGTTAATTTATATTCCTAAAACATGCATTAAATGATACTGTTGCTGCTTCCTGTTGTAATCGCTTTTTGATTCATGGCAGAGTGTTTAAAACACTGGTTTTAGATTCATAATCAATATGCTGAAATAAGTTGTGATATTTTGAAGACCAATACACAAAAGTGACTCCCTACACACACGTGTCACACTTGTCTTCAGCTTTTTTGTATTTTGCTAAACTATAACCTGATAAACTGCACACGGAAACATTATTGACCAAGCGGTCACTCTAGACTGGAATTGATTAGCTTGTTCTACTGTAATCAATAGTGTGTACAAATGAATCACTTGCACCAATATTGTATTGAAATCATTGGAACTGGGACAATAACCATGGCGATGTACTTTCTGCGCTCTTCTAACAGACAAACCTCAGTGAACTTGGATATGCTGCATATATCTGTTGATAGATGAAACCTGTCATAGCAATTTATCAATGTATTTTTCTGAGAATCTGATTTTGGGAGATGGCCAATGCGAAAAGGAAACGCAGCACTTTTTTGATTGGATTTATTCAACGAATAACCACCTCACATTGGTTTCTAAATAGCAACAGGAGTTGGGTTTCATTGAAATGATAGATTAACCCTCAAATCCATGAATTGTGAGGCCAGAAATGTTGATGGGAGGAGCGCCCAATTTTCTGGCCATCGTGGTCTGAAAATGACAGTTACAGTTGAAGTCGGGAAGTTTACATACACCTTAGCCAAATACATTTAAACTTTTTTTATTTAATCCTTGTAAAAATTCCCTGTTTTAGGTCAGTTAGGATCACCACTTTATTTTAAGAATGTGAAATGTCAGAATAATAGTAGACCGAATGATTTATTTATTTCAGCTTTTATTTATTTCATCACATTCCAAGTGGGTCAGAAGTTTACATACACTCAATTAGTATTTCTTAGCATTGCCTTTAAATTGTTTAACTTAGGTCAAACATTTTGGGTAGCCTTCCACAAGCTTCCCACAATAAGTTGGGTGAATTTTGGCCCATTCCTCATGACAGCTGGTGTAACTGAGTCAGGTTTGTAGGCCTCCTTGGTTGCACACGCTTTTTCAGTTCTGCCCACATATTTTCTATAGGATTGAGGTCAGGGCTTTGTGATGGAAACTCCAATACCTTAACTTTTTGTTGTCCTTAAGACATTTTGCCACAACTTTGGAAGTATGCTTGGGGTCATTGTCCATTTGGAAGACCCATTTGCAATCAAGCTTTAACCTCCTGACTGAGGTCTTGTGGATATATTGAAGCAACATCTCATCATTTTACTCCCTCATGATGCCATCTATTTTGTGAAGTGCACCAGTCCCTCCTGCAGCAAAGAACCCCAACAACAGGATGCTGCCACCCCCGTGCTTCACGGTTGGGTTGGTGTTCTTTGGCTGGCAAGCCTCCCCCTTTTTCCTCCAAACATAAAGATGGTTTTGGAGCAGTGGCATCTTCCTTGATGAGCGGCCTTTCAGGTTATGTCAATATAGGACTCGTTTTACTGTGGATATAGATACTTTTGTACCTGTTTCCTCCAGCATCTTCACAAGGTCCTTTGCTGTTGTTCTTGGATTGATTTGCACTTTTAGCACCAAAGTACATGCATCTCTAGGAGACAGAACGTGTTTCCTTCCTGAGCGGTATGACGGCTGCATGGTCCCATGGCGTTTATACGGGGTCCCATGGTGTTTATACTTGTGTACTATTGTTCATACAGATGAATGTGGTACCTTCCAGCGTTTGGAAATTGCTCCCAAGGATGAACCAAGACCTTTTTCTGAGATCTTGGCTGATTTCTTTTGATTTTCCCATGACGTCAATCAAAGAGGCACTGAGTTTGAAGGTATGGCCTTGAAATACATCCACAGGTACACCTCCAATTGACTCAAATTATGTCAATTAGCGTATCAGAAGCTTCTATAGCCATGACATAATTTTCTGGAATTTTCCTAGCTGTATAAAGGCACAGTCGACTTAGTGTATGTAAACTTCTGACCCACTGAACATGTGATACAGTGAATTATAAGTGAAATAATCTGTCTGTAAACAATTGTTGGAAAAATAACTTGTCATGCACGAAGTAGATGTCCTATCCAACTTGCCAAAACTATAGTTTGTTAACAAGAAATTTGTGGAGTGGTTGAAAAACGAGTTTTAAAGACTCCAACCTAAGTGTATTTACATTTCCGACTTCAACTGTATGTCCCACTATGGACTGGCGAGTATGACAAAAATACCAGTACTAAACCAAAGATATTGATCTGTTTTAAGCAATTGATTTTGTGAGATCTTGATGACAAACTTTAAGCATCACAAATATAAGGTAAAAGGATGTGCCTTTCATGTCTTCAAATCACATTTATTTATATAGCCCTTCGTACATCAGCTGATATCTCCAAGTGCTGTACAGAAACCCAGCCTAAAACCCCAAACGGCAAGCAATGCAGGTGTTGAAGCACATTGGCTAGGAAAAAGTCCCTAGAAAGGCCAAAACCTAGGAAGAAACCTAGAGAGGAACCAGGCTATGAGGGGTGGCAGTCCTCTTCTGGCTGTGCCGGGTGGCGATTATAACAGAACATGGCCAAGATGTTCAAATGTTCATAAATTACCAGCATGGTCAAATAATAGTTCTTGGACAGGTAGCACGTCCGGTGAACAGACGCAGACAAATGTTCTGCCTCCATAGTCGCAGGCAGAACAGTTGAAACTGGAGCAGCAGCCAAGTGGACTGGGGACAGCAAGGAGTCATCATGTCAGGTAGTCCTGAGGCATGGTCCTAGGGCTCAGGTCCTCCGAGAGAGAGAAAGAAAGAGAGAATTAGAGAGAGCATACTTAAATTCACACAGGACACCGGATAAGACAGGAGAAGATCTCCAGATATAACAAACTGACCCTAGCCCCCCCGACACACAAACTACTGCAGCATAAATACTGGAGGCTGAGACAGGAGGGGTCAGGAGACACTGTGGCCCCATCCGATGATACCCCCAGACAGGGCCAAACAGGAAGGATATAACCCCACCCACTTTTCCAAAGCACAGCCCCTACACCACTAGAGGAATATCTTCAACCACCAACTTACCATCCTGAGACAAGGCTGAGTATAGCCTACAAAGATCTCCGCCACGGCACAACCCAAGGGGGGGCGCCAACCCGGACAGGAAGATCACATCAGTGACTCAACCCACTCAAGTGAAGCATCCCTCCTAGGGACGGCATGGAAGAGCACCAGTAAGCCAGTGACTCCGCCTCTGTAATAGTGTTAGAGGCAGAGAATCCCAGTGGAAAGAGGGGAACCAGCCAGGCAGAGACAGCAAGGGCGGTTTGTTGCTCCAGATCCTCTCTGTTCACCTTCACACTCCTGGGCCAGACTACACTCAATCATATGACCCACTGAAGAGATGAGTCTTCAGTAAAGACTTGAGGCCGAGTTTGCGTCTCTCACATGGGTAGGCAGACCATTCCATAAAAATGGAGCTCTATAGGAGAAAGCCCTGCCTCCAGCTGTTTGCTTAGAAATTCTAGGGACAATTAGGAGACCTACGTCTTGTGACCGTAGTGTACGTGTAGTTTATGTACGGCAGGACCAAATCAGAGAGATAGGTAGGAGCAAGCCCATGTAATGCTTTGTAGGTTAGCAGTAAAACCTTGAAATCAGCCCTTACCTTGACAGGAAGCCAGTGTAGGGAGGCTAGCAGTGGAGTAAAAAAAAATATTTTGGTTCTAGTCAGGATTCTAGCAGCCATATTTAACACTAACTGAAGTTTATTCAGTGCTTTATCCGGGTAGCCGGAAAGTAGAGCATTGCCGTAGTCTAACCTAGAAGTAACAAAAGCATGGATTAATTTTTCTGCATCATTTTTGGACAAAGTTTCTGATTTTTGCAATGTTACGTAGATGGAAAAAAGCTGTCCTTGAAACAGTCTTGATATGTTCGTCAAAAGAGAGATCAGGTTCCAGAGTAACGCCGAGCTCCTTCGCAGTTTTATTTTAGACGACTGTACAACCATTAAGATTAATTGTCAGATTCAACAGAAGATCTCTTTGTTTCTTGGGACCTAGAACAAGCATCTCTGTTTTGTCCGAGTTTAAAAGTAGAAAGTCAGCAGCCATCCACTTCCTTATGTCTAAAACACAGGCTTCTAGCGAGGGCTATTTTGGGGCTTCACCATGTTTCATTGAAATGTACAGCTGTGTGTCATCTGCATAGCAGTGAAAGTTAACATTGTGTTTTCGAATGACATCCCCAAGAGGTAAAATATATAGTAAAAACAATAGTGGTCCTAAAACGGAACCTTGAGGAACACCGAAATTGACAGTTTATTTGTCAGAGGACAAACCATTCACAGAGACAAACTGATATCTTTCCAACAGATAAGATCTAAACCAGGCCAGAACTTGTCCGTGTAGACCAATTTGGGTTTCCAATCCCTCCAAAAGAATGTGGTGATCGACGGTATCAAAAGCAGCACTAAGGTCTAGGAGCACGAGGACATATGCAGAGCCTCGGTCTGATGCCATTTAAAGGTAATTTACCACCTTCACAAGTGCAGTCTCAGTGCTATGATGGAGTCTAAAACCAGACTGAAGCATTTTGCATACATTGTTTGTCTTCAGGAAGGCAGGGAGTTGCTGCACAACAGCCTTTTCTAAAAATGTTGAGAGGAATGGAAGATTCGAAATAGGCCGATTTAGTTTTTTATATTTAATGGGTCAAGGTTTGGCTTTCTCAAGAGAGGCTTTAATTCTGCCACTTTTAGTGAGTTTGGTACATATCCGGTGGACAGAGAGACGTTTACTATGTTCAACATAGGAGGGCCAAGCACAGGAAGCAGCTCTTTCAGTAGTTTAGTTGGAATAGGGTCCAGTATGCAGCTTGAAGGTTTAGATCCTAGGTCCTGGCAGAGTTGTGCAGACTCAGGACAACTGAGCTGTGGAGGAATATGCAGATTTAAAGAGTAGTCCGTAATTTGCTTTCTTTTTTTGTAACAGTATTTTTATTGGAATTTCACAATTTTCACCCATATTAAGAGATACCAACAACAGAGACAAAGCACACAGAAAAAAAAACAAGAAAAACAGCACCCACTTACACATATCTATGCGCACATATACACACATACATATACCCATGCATATACACACACATACGCATACATACGCGCACGCACACACACACACACATACACACACATACATACATATACCATTTTCCTCTTCCCGCTCGGTGCTTCTCTCACCCCATCACCATCATTGCGTCTCTCAATACATACATTTTAAACAAACTTACAAACAGAAATTAAACAAAAAAGCTCAGTTTAAATCAAGAGGTTAGGTTCCACACATGGAACGTACAGTGTAGTTCTGAAATACATAGATCCCCGCCATTCTAAGAGAATCCTTGCAGCATAATAGCTGATACCTAAGGTTCTCTGTAATTTAGATAAGGTTCCCATACTTTGTAGAACTGGTCTGTTTTAGAATGCAATGTACATGTCAGATATTCCAGAGGCACCCATTCAAATAGTATCTTATGCAAATCTTTAATAGAAGGAACCTTATCACTAATCCAATGTAAAAGGATGTTTTTCCTCGCTGCGAAGGTAAGGATGTTGTAAAGCCTCCTTTTACCCACAGAAGTAACATGCCTACTAGGGAGACCTAACAGTAAAGAAACTGGGTCCAATTCTAGATCAACCCCTAGGATCTTTTCAATTTCTTGCAGAACACCCGACCAGTATCTTTGTATTTTGGTACATGACCATAAACAATGTGTTAGGGTGCTTGTATCAGTTTTGCATTTAAGACACTGAGGGGAAGAGGAAGTGGGGCTAAAAGCATGTCTGCAATTTGGGGATACAGTGCCTTGCGAAAGTATTCGGCCCCCTTGAACTTTGCGACCTTTTGCCACATTTCAGGCTTCAAACATGAAGATATAAAACTGTATTTTTTTGTGAAGAATCAACAACAAGTGGGACACAATCATGAAGTGGAACGACATTTATTGGATATTTCAAACTTTTTTAACAAATCAAAAACTGAAAAATTGGGCGTGCAAAATTATTCAGCCCCCTTAAGTTAATACTTTGTAGCGCCACCTTTTGCTGCGATTACAGCTGTAAGTCGCTTGGGGTATGTCTCTATCAGTTTTGCACATCGAGAGACTGAAATTTTTTCCCATTCCTCCTTGCAAAACAGCTCGAGCTCAGTGAGGTTGGATGGAGAGCATTTGTGAGCAGCAGTTTTCAGTTCTTTCCACAAATTCTCGATTGGATTCAGGTCTGGACTTTGACTTGGCCATTCTAACACCTGGATATGTTTATTTTTGAACCATTCCATTGTAGATTTTGCTTTATGTTTTGGATCATTGTCTTGTTGGAAGACAAATCTCTGTCCCAGTCTCAGGTCTTTTGCAGACTCCATCAGGTTTTCTTCCAGAATGGTCCTGTATTTGGCTCCATCCATATTCCCATCAATTTTAACCATCTTCCCTGTCCCTGCTGAAGAAAAGCAGGCCCAAACCATGATGCTGCCACCACCATGTTTGACAGTGGGTATGGTGTGTACAGGGTGATGAGCTGTGTTGCTTTTACGCCAAACATAACGTTTTGCATTGTTGCCAAAAAGTTCAATTTTGGTTTCATCTGACCAGAGCACCTAATTCCACATGTTTGGTGTGTCTCCCAGGTGGCTTGTGGCAAACTTTAAACAACACTTTTTATGGATATCTTTAAGAAATGGCTTTCTTCTTGCCACTCTTCCATAAAGGCCAGATTTGTGCAATATACGACTGATTGTTGTCCTATGGACAGAGTCTCCCACCTCAGCTGTAGATCTCTGCAGTTCATCCAGAGTGATCATGGACCTCTTGGCTGCATCTCTGATCAGTCTTCTCCTTGTATGAGCTGAAAGTTTAGAGGGACGGCCAGGTCTTGGTAGATTTGCAGTGGTCTGATACTCCTTCCATTTCAATATTATCGCTTGCACAGTGCTCCTTGGGATGTTTAAAGCTTGGGAAATCTTTTTGTATCCAAATCCGGCTTTAAACTTCTTCACAACCGTATCTCGGACCTGCCTGGTGTGTTCCTTGTTCTTCATGATGCTCTCTGAGCTTTTAACGGACCTCTGAGACTATCACAGTGCAGGTGCATTTATACGGAGACTTGATTACACACAGGTGGATTGTATTTATCATCATTAGTCATTTAGGTCAACATTGGATCATTCAGAGATTCCACTGAACTTCTGGAGAGAGTTTGCTGCACTGAAAGTAAAGGGGCTGAATAATTTTGCACGCCCAATTTTTCAGTTTTTGATTTGTTAAAAAAGTTTGAAATATCCAATAAATGTCGTTCCACTTCATGATTGTGCCCCACTTGTTGTTGATTCTTCACAAAAAAATCAATTTTTATATCTTTATGTTTGATGCCTGAAATGTGGCAAAAGGTCGCAAAGTTCAAGGGGGCCGAATACTTTTGCAAGGCACTGTATCTCAGCCTGAGCTATAGCGGCTATTTCTTAAGCAAGAAAAATAATAAAGATATGAATATTACTGAGCCTAGGTACGTGAGGACTCACACCACTGTTTCATGATCAGATTCAACCAAAAATAAACAAAGTTATCCAATGCTGTGGAGGTACAGCTTAAAGTTATTTACCCGGGAGAGTCAATAAACGCAGCAGCCTCTTCAGGTGTGTAGAGCTTTTTAGGTGATCCGTTGACCATAATCTTCAATGTGGCCGGATAGAACAGTGCGTAGTCCATCTTCATTCTCCTGATTCGAGCCTTCGCCTCATCAAACACTTTGCGTCTTCGTACAACCGCAGTGGAATAATCATTGAAGAATGAGACCTTTAGACCTTTACGTTGACTACCATCAGAGCCGATGTTTCTAGCCGCGTCCATGACGCGCTGCTTGTCGTTGAAGTTGTGGAACTTTATAACCACCGGCCTTGGGCGCTGATTGGGACCGGGTATCGGTGCTTGAGAGCGATGGGCTCTGTCCAGCTTCACACGACCAGCCTTAGTGTCCATTTGTAGGTAGCCAGGGATCCATTCCTCAAAGAATTTTACTGAATGTGTCCCTTCAGAATTTTCCGGGACTCCCACAACACATCTGCGTCCTCGATTATCCAAGTCGTCAATGTGCTCCGCCATTTCGCGCACTTTTATCTTAGCGTCCATAGATGTAGTTGAAGTTTCCACTGCAGCAATTCTTCCTTCCGCCTCAACAACACGTTTCACAAACCTCTGTAGTTCAGCTGAATGGCCTGCTATTGCTTCCAAGACCGTTCTTATCTTAGCATCGATCATTTTAGTAATGTTATCAGTCATCTTTTGAATCACCAGGTCCATTGTGCCTGCATCCGCAATGGTAACATTAGCTCGCTCCTCATGCACATCCACAGGGGTGGTGGTTTTGGTCGACTTCTTAGTAGTTCTATTGGGCATGTTGTCGGAGATTTTTGCGAAATAGCCATCAAGACTCATTATATGGTAACTTATTTAGCCAATTATACCACATTTTCAAGCTAGGAGATTAATGTAAAAATATAAATTTACGAATGCCACGAGAGCTCGCTAAAAACACTGTGTTCTCTCTACGGTGCCATTTTGTCCCCTCCGTAATTTGCTTTCTAATAATCATGATCTTTTCCTGAAAGAAGTTCATGAATTTATTACTGCTGAAGTGAAAGCCATCCTCACTTGGGGAATGCTGCTTTTTAGTTAGCTCTGCGACAGTATCAAAAATACATTTCGGATTGTTCTTATTTTCCTCAATTAAGTTGGAAAAATAGGATGATCGAGCAGCTTTAAGGGCTCTTCGATACTGCACTTCCAAGCTAGTTGGAAGACTTCCAGTTTGGTGTGGCACCATATCCGTTCCAATTTTCTGGAAGTAATTATTGTGCACATTACATAATTATTGTATGTCATGAAGTAACGGGTTCTGTCCAATATGGGGAAATGTACTTATAATACAGTAATTTATCATGTAAAAATAATTTGTAGTAAATGAAAGATACTCACAGATTTTTACAATAAATTCATCTTTCTCACTACTTTTACCATGGAGAATAAAAATAGCTCTTAAACACAATTTCGCCATGTGTTTTAGACCTAGAGCTTCCTTACTGACTGCAGCAGCCTGAACATTTTGACATCCCTACTCAGATTCCTTGGGAGTCTAGCCAGGCGAGGTCAACAGTAGACAGTTGAGCTCTGAAAGGTCTGGAGTCACACCTGTAGCTCCTCAGTGGAGCTGACCTATACGCTCCCCACATCCCATATTTGTTTGGGCCACAGATGGCACCAGAGCAAATGTTTTCCAACATTTTGTCTCATCTGTATGCAAAGTTCAGAGTAAAAAGTTATGTACAAAGTTATCACGGACACTGTGTTGAGTAAGAGGCTATGATTTTGACTCCAGATATTGTATTGTACATCTTCTGCTTGCTATATTCGTGCATTTCTTATTGGTCAATAAAATGTCTCGCTCACTGTCGTTTCACTGCCGAAAGGCACAGTAAAGTCTTCTTTAATCAATACTGGAGCTAACGTGGTCAGCTGTACAAAAGGCAAAAGTGTTGTGGTCCCAGTAAATCTAGATATGTCTATTGATCAGACCCAGTTCTAACATCCAGTTAAAGGCTCTATTCAGGTGTAGCCAAACGCTTTCCTCTGTTCAACTCTTTTAATCAGCTCTGAGAACCACATTCAGTACCGTTTCATTTTACAGGCTCATCCAAGCCAAGCATTGGTCAGATTCGTAAAACATGTCTGTAAAGTGGTTATTGCTGTGTGGTAAACAAGTGTGGCTTGTAACAGACTCCTTATTTGAGTTGATTAGACCAGGTGGTGCTTAGCCAGTTTAGTGAGGTTACAGGAATCCCTCTGAGAATTCTTTAAGGGATTCTTTACGACACGGATGTAGTGAGTGGGTTTATGAATGGGAATGCAGCGGTGAGTAGTATGTGAGGGCTTTGATCTCATCAGGACGGAATTGAATAAATGAGATGTGGGAAGACTGTGCAGCTATGTGAAACAGACCGGCGGTCTCCAATGAGTAGGAAACATTCCCTCATCCCCACGTCTTTCCAGCCAAATAACCTTCTGTAAGAAGCCATAAATTACACCTAAATGGATAGCTAGCAGTTTGAATAGTAGGGATTTCTGCTTCTTTTCTCCTAATTTCTCATCAAATCGTAGTGTTCTTTGGATTTTCCATGCTGCTCAAGGGTAGAGCTGATATTTAATTAACTTGGCCCACATCCTGAAACTCGAAGCCTGTCTGCGACTACCTTCCCAGAGGCTGCTTTGAGTTACCATCAGATAGTAGCTGGGTATTGAGCTGAAATTACAGCACACTCTCTTAAATACACATCACTTTGTCCAATTTCTTCCCATTCGCCACAGGTAAAGGTGAGAATGGATGGATTCAGCTGATTTAGGTTTAATTTTAGGTGTAATTTATTTGCACCAAGGAAAGTAAGTGATAAAGAACAATACAGATCAAATAAAAGAAATGATGTGTGGTTGGTAGTCCATGGGATTCTATAAAAAAACACACCATTAAAAAAAAACAATATACAATATATAGGTACAAAAATAAATAAGGTTTGTAAAAGCCTGGTGCTATTGGCTGCTGACCTACTTAATGCAACTTTGTTCTTTGTGCAAAATCGCCTAGCCTGAACTTAAAATCACTCTCCTATACCTTTTATGGTCAGAAAGCTACAGATATCTGTTAAGTGTCTTTTGCCCAGAGGAGAAAAGTAGAGTCCAGAGAATCTAGAAAGGGGACAATGGGGCTGTGGACCAAAAAACACCTCACTGAACCAGCTGATAGAAACGGCAGTCGTGCTGTTAAGGCCGTTTCTGCGGTAAACATGGGCTCTTAACAACATGATGAAACTTTGTTGCACCTTGCTGAAAAAGCAAGGGGTGGGTCAAATGAGTCTTCGGTTGCCAAGGAAATGCCCCCCTCCCTGCAAAAGCAGCACACATAGAAATAGAATGAATGAACATGCTTAGAACCTCTAACCCTGGCAATTTCTATTTTATTTTTTACAATATATTTGTCAACCCTGGCAATTTGACTGGTACTCTTGCAATAACTGCCTGCAATTGTGATGCAATAATTTCCATGGTAATGTAGAATGTTCATTGAAATGATCTTAACTGATGTGGCTCATGCAATGGAATGTTTGAAAAAAAAAAATATATATATATATATGTAATTTCAGTTGCGTTGACAAATCACAGCCCATATTGATGGATGCAGTACACTTCCTGTGTTGCTCCTATTGGTACACTTGCAGTGGCCGCCAGTCCACCCATTATGTCATGACTTAAATGGGGACGCCCGTTCTAGTCATTCTATTTCTATGGAAGCACATGCGGTCAGGAGAAGAGGAGAAGATGTGCGTCTCTGAACGGTTATTACTTTGACTGTGGTCATTTGGCTGGCACATTACCGTCATCTAAAATTCACTGCCCTATCTGTAAGTGCACTGAAGAATGTGCATAGTGTGAGATCAGAAGAACCAGTTATTGTAGGGAACAGCCCCTACCCAGCTTCCTCTCTTCGATCACTAGAACTCCAACTCAACAATGGCACTGTGAGCTTTCAAAGACTGAGCTTTCTCCTGGCTTACACTTCTCCAGTGGAGTTATGCATTCACGATGTGACAAGCCCTGTTGACAGGTCTGAGATCAAGGTGGTGATTTGGGAGGGGCCCATGGGCCATGGTTGCGACGATAATAGGCTGCGGGATGGAGGCTGACAGGGATTGAACCCCCCGCCCCCTGCACCCCCCGTGCTTACTCTCACATGGGTTTTTCTCCAGACAGCAGAAGGCCTAAAGTCTTGCGTCAGATGCTCGATTTAAGTTCTGGGTCCATACAGTGCTAAGAGAAGAGGGAGAACGAAGATCAGAACCGGAAACAAAGAGCTCCACCCTCTCTCTTTGCAAATTACGGGCAAGTCTATGGCTAAATGTCCCCTCCCATTTCGAAATTCGAAAGATGCTAACACCTGCACAATTGTGATTTGCCCAAATAATCAGTGAGGAAAAACCCAAGCGATGCTGCTTTATCTCACTCATCTTGTTGTGTCATGACAGCTCTACAAAATAATTTTATGTCTACATTACCCAGTCCTGTTGGGCTCTGGAGATGGTGAGGAGAGACAGCCAAGAGACAAGCAGACCGACTGACCCCCCCCCCCCAGACAGACTGTCATATCAGGGTCACTGACACCGTGGGATCTCATAGTCTGGCCCATATCCCTCCCTGTTTCAGCCCCCCAACAGAGATGCCCACTGAACCCAAGTAACTGAGGAGTGGAAGAACACTTACCTCCTTGGCAGACAATCTGATTCCATATTGCCTCGCAAGGAGCATCATGTAACCTGGACAGCTCTTTTGAAGTAAACATAAAACACTGTTGAGATGATGGCGTGACTATTAGAATTGGGATTGAGCATATCAGACTTGGCAGCGTGTGGAATGTATCTCTGTAATACCCCCCTCAACTCCACCACCGTCCAGGGCCTGGTTTCCAAGGCGGTGCTTTAGAAAGTTGTTCTTTGCTGTGCTGATGGAGCTCTATGTACACGGCCAGTCAAAGTCCTCTAGTACTCCACTCCCTCTGCCTCATTTCTCCAGCTAGTCCCTGGGATGAGGGGGAGAAAGGAGGCCAACAGAAGTGCTTTTTCTTCCCCGGCTGATCAGCCTTTTCCCCCTAAGGGCGATGGATCACATAACAAATTCTCCACAGCAGCGTTGCCTGCGATGCGCTCTGAAAAGGATGCTCCGAACCCCACTAGGAGATGCCTTGTCTGTCGCCTCACTCAAAAAATAGGCTCCAAAATACTGTTGTTATTTTGATGTGAAGATGTTGATCTATAAAGAGCTTTTCTGTCATTTCCAGATCTTTAAACCATTTTGTCCTCTTGCATTGTTTGAGGTGTCATCCAGTCATGTGTGGAGACATGATCACATGCACATTTATACAGCTAGCTTCTCCAGCAACGCCACAGTCTGTTCTCAAATAGCTACAGAACAAAGCAAGTCATACATACTGATATTTTGACCAATAATGTCTGTCTCTCTACTCAAAGTTATCTGAATTGAAATGCTATAAAATGACCTCAAAGTAAGAAATGTATTTGAGTGGCTGGTAAGACGTAGTAGGTCCAGTCCTGGACACATTCTCAGACAGACGTTTACACTGTTCCTTTCCAGCAGATAATTACAGATGTGTTCTGCTTTCTGTGTTCTGCCCTGCTGACAGCCTCCACCTCCTAGAGAGGGTGCTGCCCAAGTTGGATGACATCAGGGGCCTGGCAACCGTGCCTTCCAGCAGCAAGCACTAAATCCCCTTGGTAAAACAGACTAAACCTGTCAAGGCCGGCTAAGGAAATGGGAACCACTGTAATCAAGGCTTTTCTCACCACCCAGTGCTGCAGTCTAGTACACAGTATTAGAGATTGATCAGGCAGTATCCCAAAAGTTGGCATGAGTCCTCTGCATTAGTATCTGAGTCCTCTGGTTTCATCTGCTTCAGTATCTGAGGAAGATCAGGGACCTTAGACAATGCTGTTGGAAGGAAGCATATTTACAATATTAAAATGAGAGGCATGTGATTTAATTATCTTAATCAACCATTACATTTCTGAAGGAGGAGATTGCAGTGCTTTAGAATTAGATCTCATTCAGTTAGGCTTGCAGGGTAGTTAGATGAATCAGAGACAAATTGGGGCATGACTCATTTGTTTTGCACCCACACACTAAAGGTAACCACTCCACCATCCATTAACACAGGCACTTCCTGTCTGAAGGCAAGTGGACACTTTCTGTGACCTTCGCCATGTGTCTCGGTTGTAATTTAAATGTGTTAAATCTCAATGGAAGACCGATAGGGAAGTCAACGTTTCTAATCTCAGCCTACAGTACAGCGCATCATGATTAGACCAAGAGTTGTAAATGAATATTGCAGATTATATATAGAGCGTGTGAAATATTCATCACTGTAATGAAGCTGTGGAAAAAAAAACATCTATCCCAATAACTAAGAACGCACCAATACAGTTACGCAACAGAACAGAGAGAGGAACGCCAACACAACATCAGTGAGTGAGTGTCTGCAGTTTCTCTATGAAGAAACACCATATAGGGCATTCAGAGCAGTGACTCTCAGAGCAATGACACTGCAATCAATCAAACCTGCCTTAGATAAGATGACGCAATGACTTGTGTAAAGACTATTTACACAACTACTGCCTATGTAACGCAAACCATAATCTTGTGTCTGAGAGGCTTAAAAATGAGAGCGGGAAAAATAATACATTAATATGTGGACTGCTGCTAAGTCAGGCTTTTAAAACAAACATATTCACAATCAGGCCATGTAAATGCTGCAGTGGGGGTGTCACACGGCTGGAGAAGCTCATCATAGTGTTCCCTCTGTATGAAACCAAGTAGCGTTTACAGAACCAGCCCAGTCCTACCCCATCATCTGCCTTAATTACCTTCTGGATTAAGGTGCACCTTGCAGTTTAGTGGAAAATGTGCATGTAATTACTATAATTAGCACTAGGCTATCTTTCGACTTCATTCTATCCTTTTCCACACTTAATGCATATTCAGTAGCTTAGCGAATCAGCATCTCACTTCTTTAAGGGGCCTCGAAGGTGGTTGATGTGCTGCAGTATATTTGTACGTTACTTAGTCCAACTGATACTGAATACGAGTCAGGAATTAGGTTTACAAAACTGGAAACGTAAGCAAGATTGCCTTTATGTTGGCCTCAACTGAATACTGATGCAGACAGTCAATGGCAAAGCAGCTGAACATTAATGACCGCCCGGGCATTGAGATGGCAGTCAGTCATTCTGCAGGGCTGTCCGTTAAGGCCGAAAATACATAACATTTTGATCTCCAGCACAGAGCAGAATGTGATTGCAACCTCACCAAGGCAGTTACCACCGCTCAAAGCTAATTTGGCCCCGTTTACCGAGTTCCCCATTGTACTGAACAATGTGTTACCCTTCCGCACTGCTCTGCGAAAGGCGGTAATAATATCTATCATCAAGGTCCCATTTTCAGATGTAAAAACATTAGTAATGACCCCTGCACTGGGCAATAGGAGTGATTTTAAAGCCCAAGTGCCAGGAGAAGAGGAGAAGTAGTGGATTTGTCAGAACTGAGCCCTCTCCTGTTGAGGCAGATGATGCCTCATGCTGACTTCAGCCTAGATGTGAACACCCACAACCAGAGAGCTTTGAGTTGACCATCCCGGTTCATTTCTATGTCTCAATCTTGTCACCTGGAATCCTTGATCATCATTCATTTATGGCAATAAGTCCGATTTCATACTCGTTTGTGTATCAGTATTCTGTATGACAGAGTCGGATGGGGAATATTGAGTAGTTCACTCTGAAACCTTAGCCCAGAACCATCTCCAGTGTAGCCCTGAGGTGTCTTTGCCTTTTGTGATCTAATGGATCACTCTTTCTTCTCTATCTTCAGCATCTTCAAACCATTCTGGGAACATGAATGAGGCTTAACTCTCTGCAGGTGTTGTAGCTTAGTGTTATGACTGAGACCACACATTCCTAGCTTCAGTAGCACTAAGTAGGTCCAGGCCTACTCTTGGGGCTTTTGGCTCATGTTTCAGATTGACTACATCCCATCAGTGATGAATGTATCCATCTAGAATCACTGATTCAGCTTTCACATTTTTCTGGCGCAAAGCGCACAAGGCTGGGATTTCAACCACTCAAAGTTTGCCTTAGTGGGATTGACCATATAATTCTATTGGAGTCAGCCAGCAGTTCCACACATTGATCAGTGGAGGTGGGAACGGCTGATTTTAATAACACATGGAGACCTTCTCCGCTCACTTATCCAGGCGTTTGTGATCAATACATAACTATGATGTCGATATTTTTGAGAGAAAGAGAGCGAGAGAGGAAGGCAGGCAGCAGGCCAACAGGGTTCCTCTCAGGTCAAATGGAGGAGAGAATCATTATGGGATGATGACATCACTGCACACTTCTCTGCCAAAGCCATTGTCTCTCAGTCCACTGCTTTCACCCGCTGAGCCTATGGGACTGCAGACCGCACTCTCTTTATCATCTCTCTCTCTCTTTATCTCACTCTTTATCACTCCCTCTCTATCTCTCTCTTCATATGTGGCTGGCTAGATTGCCGCGCCAACACCAGATAGGCCCAGAACTTTTAGCTCTTTCCCCTAGTCATTTGTCAAAACAATTATGGAAATGAATTCTGACTCAGCCCTCATCGCTCGTGAGAAACTTCACAAGCTGGGGCCCTTTCATTCCCATAGAATGCCTTTCATTGAGGGTATTAAAAGATTAATATTATGTTTATAATGGGAATTGAGCTGGGATCCTGCTGCATAGGCCTTTTATCTCCTTTGAAAGCTTGCCATGCGATTGAGATATGGCACAGCAGTAGAGGTCACAATAGCAAACAAGAAATGCCTGTTGGTTTAGTATTTTCTTGAATAAACCTTTGATTAAAATGTTGTCCTACCTGGCTGGGAACAATGTATTGCATCTGCTCTTATTTGATGGAGAGCTGTAACGGACAGTCGTACGAGTGATGCCAATAGGAGTCGGTTTAAAAATGAACATTTTCTGAACATTTGAACATATTAAAAACACAGGCAAGTTGGCAACACGTTTAAGAGATGCACAGTCCTCCCCCGGT
This sequence comes from Oncorhynchus masou masou, assembly GCF_036934945.1. Taxonomy (NCBI): domain Eukaryota; kingdom Metazoa; phylum Chordata; class Actinopteri; order Salmoniformes; family Salmonidae; genus Oncorhynchus; species Oncorhynchus masou. The sequence continues at coordinate 21,754,005 of NC_088230.1, read as the reverse complement.
TATTCACCCTGGTATATAAAATATGGATACAATTCTCTGAAAAGGGCATTTTATTTTCCATTTCTACTCTATCTTCTTATGACAGGCGTTTTCAGAAGTATTAAAGTGATGAATTATTGACTAGGTTTATCTGGTGACAAAACAAATAGCCTTATTCCGTAGGGCAGCAGCCTGGAGCCAGCACCCTGGATCAGTAGAGGGGAGGGAGGATTAAGATTAGGGGGAATTTCTCATGGCTTTTGAACTGTAAATGTAAAACGTATTTCCCCCCCTAAATTCTGTGTGACCAGAAAATCACTTTGTATTCAGATTATCCAGGCTTTCAGTTGGAAGTCATTTTTGGGATTTAAAGGTCAGCCACTCACTTAACTGTCAATCATCTGTCTCATAAGTTTTTTTTTTTTTTATTGTTGCAGGAAGTCAAAGTAATGATAAACCTTCAAGGTATCCCTTTTAGTTTGAGGACAATGCTAACACATCCCCACACAGTTTTAACTTTCTTACTGGTGAACATTTACTTTGATCTCCAGCACCCGCTCAAACAATCCATTGGATGTGTGTTTGTTCTATGCTGTCCTTTCTCAACCGTCATACTGATGCTCTCTTTGCCTCCCCAAGGTGATCTACGCTCTGAACACCAAGAACGACGAGCACGAGGCGGCCATCCAGACACTGAAGGAGGCTCACGAGGAGGAGGTGCAGCAGATCCTGTCCGAGACACGGGAAAAGATCATGCAGTACAAGAGTAAGATCAGCGATGAGATGGACCTTAAGCAGCGCATCCAGTCGCTCGAGGAGTCCATGGAGCTGCACGAGCGCATGAAGCGCCAGGCCCTCGCCGAGTTCGAGACCTACCGGCAGCGTGTGGAGGACATGCAGCTCTGCACTGAGGCCCAGCACACACAGCGTGTTGTCACCATGTCCCGCGAGGTGGAGGAGATGCGGCACTCGTTCGAGGAGAAGCTGCGCTCTTTCGGCACGGCGCAGGCCCAGTTTGAGCAGGAGAAGAAGCTGGCCCTGGAGGAGCTAAAGGCCAACCATCGGCAGGAGGTGTCGGAGCTGCTTCGCAGCCACCAAAGCCAGAACCAGAACCACAGCAAGGACCAGGAGAAACTGGGCCAGCTGCACAAGGTGGAGGTGGAGTCCCTGTCAGAGCGTGTGGAGGAGGTGAAGGGGGACAAGAAGAGGCTGGTGGAGGAGTACGAGGCCAAGCTCAACAAGGCCCAAGCCTTCTACGAGCGCGAGCTGGAGGCCATGAAGCGTACGCAGCAGCTCACCGCAGATAACCTGCAGGCCTGGAAGAAGACTGAGGCGGAGCTGCGGAGGGAGTTCCACATGCAGGAGGCAGCGCTGCAGAAGACCCTGGGGAAGCTGCGCTCCGAGCTGCAGAGGGTGCAGGAGGAGGCCCGGGAACATAGGGAGAAGTCCCACAAACTGCAGGCCTCGCTCACTGCAGCCGAGAGCAATATCAAGGTAAGAGAGCCTGTGGAGATACCCAACTGTGGCTTAAACATCCTAATGAAAGAGCCCAAAGCTATTAGTCTTAAAGAGATACATGAGTGAACTTCATAGTAGAGCATATGTAGCATTGATGTTAAATTATCACTGTAATCTTTAAACCCTGTAATCCTTAAACCCAGAAAGCAGTTAATATCTTAATCCTGAAAATCCCATTGTGGTTTAATAGTCATTTAATGAAATGATTAGAAGTTAAAATCAAACTTTGAAGTGCGCAGGATTAAAAAAGTGTAATCCACAGTTTGATCTAAATTTAAGGGTCCATTTAAATTGCCATAATTAGACCTCTTCATCATTCACACTCTCCTAATGTTTAATCATTTTGATTTTACCAAAAATGCCCCTACCTAGAATGCTCCTCCTACCTAGGGTTACACGATATGGGAAATGTTTTTATCAAATATTGCTGTTGCGATTTGATGTGCGATATAGATTTAAAACAGTTGGAATCATATAATTAAGCAATAAGGCATGAGAACCCAGGGGATTATTGTGTGAAAACTCCCAACTAAGGGCTGTTTTTAGGATGAGGTTATCACACGATAATCCTGGGTTCGAGGGCCGTATTGCTTTTATAAAATGTTTGGTAATATATTTAAAATATTAACACGTTTTCATTTCATTTTAATGAGTACATTTGTTTTATTTCATCCTTCCAGCAGACTATATAGTCCGGGCAAAAAAAACAGTTCTTAGTTCTGAAGTTGCTAACCAAACAGGCTGGTCGTTAATTCTATTCTCATGTTTTCATCTGTTGTTCATTCTATTCATTCCATGTTGCTATGCTACACAAATCATTGGCATGTAGCTAACTGGCAGAGGTTCAATGATGATGAGAGACAACGATGACGAGATAAATAATTTATAAATAAGCAACAGCCAGCTGATTGTTCAATAAAATATTGCTCGGCTAACGTTACTTCTCCTTTGCTAGCTAGCTAGCCAACTAAAGCTAACACACTATGCACATCAAGCAGCTGAAATAGCAGCAAACTATGTGCACTTTGTTTTACCTTTGGATATATCCAAAGGAATTGCAAAAGAAACTTTCTCATGATTCTGATGAATGAATTCGCCTGGCTCAGAGAAGCTGTCAGTCTCGTCACATTCATATGTGTGGCACGGTGGAGATTACAAAAATAACTTTGCTTTGACTCAGGGAGGAATGTACCCTATAACACTGGTTATTACAGATATTCCCTTTCAGTTAGCCAAAGGCCTAGTCTCTGTAACATGTATTGCTGGATCTTTGTTAGCTACTTTCTCTGAATGTATTTTAATGGATAGCTCCCAGGAGCTCTTCCAGTCAGTTTAGTATGGGACGGGTGCTCAGGTGTGACACGATGATATCAGTCATGCCGCCACAATTTGATTTTTCATTAAGGGAAACAAAACAAACTGTGAGGGTGATTAAAGCGTGTCCTCTCCACCTAAACAGCTCATCACACACACACACCAGCAACTGCTCATCAGGGAAATCATACCACACGGACCAATCAGAATGCATCCCCTCTCTTACTCCTGACAAGATGTTTATTTTACTTTAGCTAGCATGGTTAGTCTCTCTACAAAACATGCAGATGTTATTTAAAATCAAATGCTTACTTACAAGCCCTTAACCAACAATGAAGTTCAAGAACTAAAGTTAAGAAAAGATTTACGAAATAATATACTAAAGTAAAAAATGTATTAAAAAGTAACACAAAATTACATAATAATAAAAAGGCTATATACAGGGGGTACCGGTACCGAGTCAATGTCCATGGGTACAGGTTAGTCGAGGTAATTTGTAGGGGGGGGGGGGGGTCTGAATATAAATAGTCCTTGTGGCTATTTGATTAAATGTTCAGCAGTCTTATGGCTTGGGGGTAGAAGCTGTTAAGGAGCCTTTTGGACCTAGACTTGGCGCTCCAGTACCGCTTGCCGTGCGGTAGCAGAGAAAACAGTCTATGACTTGCGTGACTGGAGTCTTTGATCATTTTTGGGGTCTTCCTCTGACACCACCTAGTATATAGGTCCTGGATGTCAGGAAGCTTGGCCCCAGTGATTGGGCCGTACGTGCTCCCCTCTGTAGCGCCTTCTGGTTGGATGCTGAGGAGTTACCATACCAGGCGGTGATGCAACCGGTCATGATCAGTCCATGATCAACTCTCTTGTCTTGCTCATGTTGAGGGAGAGGTTGTTGTCCAGGCATCACACTGCCAGGTCTCATCGTTGTCGGTGATCACTGTTGTGACGTCAGCACACTTGTGTTGGAGTCGTGCTTGGCCACTCAGTCGTGGGTGAACAGGGAGTACAGGAGGGGACTAAGCACACACCCCTGAGGGGCCCCGGTATCTGTAAGGATAGATATAAACCGGGCCTTATGAGGGAATGTGGCACCTAAGGCCTAAGATACTTTGCAACTCCAAATTGATATTTGGCAAGATTTCTGTGAGTTGCACCGAGGCATTCTTAAATTGAATATCATATTTCAGCTTGAGGACATATAGTCCCAAAATCAAAAACAAGTACTCCCCACACCGATCCTCCAGAAAAAGGTTTACATTTTAAATTGACATCTTAGTTATTTAGCAGATGCTCTTATCCAGAGCGACTTACAGGAGCCATTAGGGTTAAGTGCCTTGTTTAAAGGGATACTATGGGTTTTTGGCAATGAGGCCTTTTATCTACTTCCCCAAAGTCAGATATACAAATGGTATCCATGAGTTCGTGTCTTTCTCCAGTATGAAGTAAGTAAAAAGTAGTTTTGCGAGCCAATGCTAACTAACTTTAGCACAATAAATGGAAGTTTATGGGTATCTATTAGCATGCTACGTTAGTCTACTACCTTAGCTCCCTTCATACTGAATACAGAGACATATAAAATGGCGAATTACATAAAAGGCCTCAATGCCAAAATATTCCTTTTAAGGGCACATCAACGGATTGTTTTTCATCTAGTTGGTTTAAGGATTCAAACCAGCGACCTTTCGGTTACTGGCCTAATTCTCTTAACCTCTAGGCTACAATACCTCCCTGCTTCCTACTGCCCCACCAGACAAGTCAATATATGTACATATGCATTAGAACTCCACTTCCATATGGACTATATTCCCATGGGAAATGTAAATCTAAGTGACTATTTCATGGCCAGTCCTTGAGAACAGTAGAGTGAAGTGGCTAGTTTCTCGAGCACTACATCTCTACAGAGAGAGTGAAAATGCAGGAAAGAAAAAAAGAGAGCGATGGAGAGAAAGTTAAATGATTATTAGAGCATATGAGTGAGTGAGTCGTGTATATATACTGTTTCATTGTTCTGGCAGAGAGAATGAACACAGGTCAGGAAGTTGACCCTGTGTTATGCGAGTCTGTGCCTCAGGAGGGTAGGCTAACCTGTGCTCTGTGTGTCTCTGTCTATGCTCCAGGAGTTGAGCAAACAGCTGGACGAGGTGACGCAGGATGCCGAGATCGTGGAGATTCGACAGAAGGAGGCGGAGTGTGAGCTGGAGGCCACCAGAGATCGTGTGCAGCAGCAGGCCACAGAGATCCTCCTCAAAGCCAGTGAGTTAGCATGCCACCCTCCTCCCAAGCCTTTTTATCCTACACTCTACGCTATCCTTCTCTTCCCCTCTTCTTCCCTCCTTTCTCTGTTACAACATGAACAACACTAATTAACCACAATTTGAATAATGACCCACACCATTCTTAGTCCAAACTTGATTTCCCCCAACGTTTAAGTCTATGTACAGTTGAAGTCGGAAGTTTACATACACCTAAGTCAAATACATTTACATTTAAACAGTTTTTCACAATTCCTGACATTTATTCCTAGTAAATATTCCCTGTCTTAGGTCAGTTAGGATCACCACTTTATTTTAAGAATGTGAAATGTCAAAATAATAGTAGAGAGAATGATTTATTTCAGCTTTTATTTCTTTCATCACATTCCCAATGGGTCAGAAGTTTACATACACTCAATTAGTATTTGGTAGCATTGCCTTTAAATGGTTTAACCTCTAGCGTCGAGCAATCCCCTATCCGGGAGCGTAATCATAGCCTCAAGCTCATTAGCATAACGCAACGTTAACTATTCATGAAAATCGCAAATGAAATTAAATAAATATATTGGCTCACAAGCTTAGCCTTTTGTTAACAACACTGTCATCTCAGATTTTCAAAATATGCTTTTCAACCATAGCTACACAAGCATTTGTGTAAGAGTATTGATAGCGAGCATAGCATTAAGCCTAGCATTCAGCAGGAAACATTTTCACAAAAACAAGAAAAGCATTCAAATAAAATAATTTACCTTTGAAGAACTTCGGATGTTTTCAATGAGGAGACTCTCAGTTCGATAGCAAATGTTCAGTTTTTCAAAAATATTATTTGTGTAGGAGAAATCGCTCTGTTTTGTTCACGTTTGGCTAAGAAAACCCCCGAAAATTCAGTCATTACAACGCCGAACTTTTTTCCAAATTAACTCTATAATATCGACAGAAACATAGCAAATGTTGTTTTGAATCAATCCTCAAGGTGTTTTTCACATATCTATTCGATGATAAATCATTCATGGCAGTTGCCCTTCTCCTCTGAACCTAATGGAAAAGTGGACGCAGCTGGAGATTGCGCAATAATTTCGACGGAGGACACCAATCGGACACCTGGTAAATGTAGTCTCTTATGGTCAATCTTCCAATGATATGCCTACAAATACGTCACAATGCTGCAGACACCTTGGCGAAACCTGTAGCATTAGTTCTGGGGCACTCACAGACAATATCTTTGCAGTTTTGGAAACGTCAGAGTGTTTTCTTTCCAAAGCTGTCAATTATATGCATAGTCGAGCATCTTTTCGTGAGAAAATATCTTGTTTAAAACGGGAACGTTTTTTTATCCAAAAATTAAAAGAGCGCCCCCTACATCGAAGAAGTTAACTTGGGTCAACCGTTTCGGGTAGCCTTCCACAAGCTTCCCACAATAGGGTGAATTTTGGTCCATTCCTCCTGACAGAGCTGGTGTAACTGAATCAGGTTTGTAGGCCTCTTTGCTCACACACACTTTTTCAGTTCTGCTCACACATTTTCTATAGGATTGAGGTCAGGGCTTTGTGATGGGCACTCCAATACCATGACTTTGTTGTCCTTAAGCCATTTTGCCACAACTTTGGAAGTATGCTTGGGGTCATTGTCCATTGGGAAGACCCATTTGCGACCAAGCTTTAACTTCCTGACTGATGTCTTGAGATGTTTCTTCAATATATCCACATAATTTTACTCCCTCTTGATGCCATCCATTTTGTGAAGTACTGCACCAAAGCACCCCAACAACATGATGCTGCCACCACATGGTGTTTTTCAGCTTTCCATCCAGCTTCCCATCTCATCAGACATTTCTCCTAAAAGTACGATCTTTGTCCCCATGTGCAGTTGAATACCGTAGTCTGTTTTTGTTGTTGTTTTACCCCCTTTTTTCTCCCAATTTCATTGTATCCAATAAAAAAAATATTTAAAAAATCTCATTTATTTATATAGCCCTTCGTACATCAGCTAATATCTCAAATTGCTGTACAGAATCCCAGCCTAAAACCCCAAACTGCAAGCAATGCAGGAGTAGAAACACGATGGCTAGGAAAAAGTCCCTAGAAAGGCTAAAAGCTAGGAAGAAACCTAGAGAGGAACCAGGCTATGTGGGTTGGCCAGTCCTCTTCTGGCTGTGCCGGGTGGAGATTATAACAGAACATGGCCAAGATGTTCAAATGTTCATAAATGACCAGCAATCATCGCTGGAACTCCCATACGGACTCGGGAGAGGCAAAGGTCGAGAGCCACGAGTCCTCCGAAACACATCACAAGACACCCCAACCAAACCGCACTGCTTCTTGACACAATGCACATCCAACCCGGAAGCCAGCCGCACCAATGTGTCAGAGGAAACACCGTACACCAGGCGACCTGGTCAGCGTGCACTGCGCCCCGCCCGCCACAGGAGTTGCTTGTGCGCAAAGATATCCCTGCCGGCCAAACTCTCCATAACCTGGACGACGCTGGGCCAATTGTGCGCAGCCCCATGGGCCTCCCGGTCGCGGCCGGCTGCGACAGAGCCTGGGCTCGAACCCAGAATCTCTGGTGGCACCCAGGAGGCCCAGTCTTTTTTTATGGTGGTTTTGGAGCAGTGGCTTCTTCCTTGCTTAGCGGCTTTCAGGTTGTGTTTATATAGGACTTGTTTTACTGTGGATATAGATACTTTTGTACCGGTTTCCTCCAGCATCTTCACAAGGTTCTTTGCTCTTGTTCTGGATTTGATTTGCACTTTTTGCACCAAAGTACATTCATCTCTAGGAGACAGAACCCTTCTCCTTCCTGAGCGGTATGAGGGCTGCATGGTCCCATGGTGTTTATACTTGCGTACTATTGTTTATACAGATGAAAGTGGTAACTTCAGGCGTTTGGAAATTGCTCCCAAGGATGAACCAAGACCTTTTTCTGAGGTCTTGGCTGATATCTTTTGATTTGTCCGTGATGTCAAGCAAACAGGCACTGAGTTTGAAGGTAGGCCTTGAAATACATCCACAGGTACACCTCCAATTGACTCAAATGATGTCAATTAGCCTATCAGAAGCTTCTGAAGCCATGACATAATTTTCTGGAATTTTCCACGCTGTTTAAAGGCACAGTAAAGTTCCACTGGATTTGTGATCCAGTAAATTATAAGTGAAATAATCTGTCTGTCAACAGTTGTTGGAAAAATGACTTGTCATGCACGGAGTAGATGTCCGACTTGCCAAAACTATAGTTTGTTAACAAGAAATTTGTGGAGTGGTTGAAAAACAAGTTTTATTGACTCCAACCTACGTGTATGTACATTTTTGACTTCAAATGTATATATCAACAACTTCAAGTCATGAAATATTAAAATAATGTTGGTTAAAAAAGTCTTTGCACCAGTTTGCATCAGATATTTTCACAGGTTCACAGGCTCAAACATTTACATTACATTTAAGTCATTTAGCAGACGCTCTTATCCAGAGCGACTTACAAATTGGTGAATTCACCTTCTGACATCCAGTGGAACAGCCACTTTACAATAGTGCATCTAAATCATTAAGGGGGAGGGGGGTGGTGAGAAGGATTACTTATCCTATCCTAGGTATTCCTTGAAGAGGTGGGGTTTCAGGCGGAAAGTGGTGATTGACTCCGCTGTCCTGGCGTGTGAGGGAGTTTTTTCCACCATTGGGGGGCCAGAAAACAGTTTTGACTGGGCTGAGCGGGAACTGTACTTCCTCAATGGTAGGGAGGCGAGCAGGCCAGAGGTGGATGAACGCAGTGCCCTTGCTTGGGTGTAGGGCCTGATCAGAGCCTGGAGGTACTGCGGTGCTGTTCCCCTCACAGCTCCGTAAAGCACCATGGTCTTGTAGCGGATGCGAAACTGGAAGCCAGTGGAGAGAGCGGAGGAGCGGGGTGACGTGAGAGAACTTGGGAAGGTTGAACACCAGACGGGCTGCGGCGTTCTGGATGAGTTGTAGGGGTTTAATGGCACAGGCAGGGAGCCCAGCCAACAGCGAGTTGCAGTAATCCAGACGGGAGATGACAAGTGCCTGGATTAGGACCTAGGCAGGGTTTCTCGGATGTTGTAGAGCATGAACCTACAGGAACGGGCCAGCCATGATGTTGGTTGAGAACGACAGGGTGTTGTCCAGGATCACGCCAAGGTTCTTAGCGCTCTGGGAGGAGGACACAATGGAGTTGTCAACCGTGATGGCGAGATCATGGAACGGGCAGTCCTTCCCCGGGAGGAAGAGCAGCTTTCTTGCCGAGGTTCAGCTTGAGGTGGTGATCCGTCATCCACACTGATATGTCTGTCAGACATGCAGAGATGCGAGCCACCTGGTCATCAGAAGGGGGAAAGGAGAAGATTAATTGTGTGTCTCTGCATAGCAATGATAGGAGAGACCATGTGAGGTTATGACAGAGCCAAGTGACTTGGTGTATAGCGAGAATAGGAGAGGGCCTAGAACAGAGCCCTGGGGACACCAGTGGTGAGAGCGCGTGGCGAGGAGACAGATTCTCGCCACGCCACCTGGTAGGAGCGACCTGTCAGGTAGGACGCAATCCAAGCGTGGGCCGCGCCGTATGCCCAACTCGGAGAGGGTGGAGAGGAGGATCTGATGGTTCACAGTATCGAAGGCAGCCGATAGGTCTAGAAGGATGAGAGCAGAGGAGAGAGAGTTAGCTTTAGCAGTGCGGAGCGCCTCCGTGATGCAGAGAAGAGCAGTCTCAGTTGAATGACTAGTCTTGAAACCTGACTGATTTGGATCAAGAAGGTCATTCTGAGAGAGATAGCGGGAGAGCTGGCCAAGGACGGCATTCAAGAGTTTTGGAGAGAAAAGAAAGAAGGGATACTGGTCTGTAGTTGTTGACATCGGAGGGATCGAGTGTAGGTTTTTTCAGAAGGGGTGCAACTCTCGCTTCGGAAGGGACGTAGCCAGCGGTCAGGGATGAGTTGATGAGCGAGGTGAGGTACCCCGGAAATGGTCTGGAGAAGAGAGGAGGGGATAGGGTCGAGCGGGCAGGTTGTTGGGCGGCCGGCCGTCACAAGAAGCGAGATTTCATCTGGAGAGAGAGGGGAGAAAGAGGTCAGAGCACAGGGTAGGGCAGTGTGAGCAGAACCAGCGGTGTCGTTTGACTTAGCAAACGAGGATCGGATGTCGTCGACCTTCTTTTCAAAATGGTTGACGAAGTCATCTGCAGAGAGGGAGGAGGGGGGGAGGAGGATTCAGGAGGGAGGAGAAGGTGGCAAAGAGCTTCCTAGGGTTAGAGGCAGATGCTTGGAATTTAGAGTGGTAGAAAGTGGCTTTAGCAGCAGAGACAGAGGAGGAAAATGTAGAGAGGAGGGAGTGAAAGGATGCCAGGTCCGCAGGGAGGCGAGTTTTCCTCCATTTCCGCTATGCCCGGAGCTCTGTTCTGTGAGCTTGAGTCATCGAGCCACGGAGCGGGAGGGGAGGACCGAGCCGGCCTGGAGGATAGGGGACATAGAGAGTCAAAGGATGCAGAAAGGGAAGAGAGGAGGGTTGAGGAGGCAGAATCAGGAGAAAGGTTGGAGAAGGTATGAGCAGAGGGAAGAGATGATAGGATGGAAGAGGAAAGAGTAGCGGGGGAGAGAGAGCGAAGGTTGGGACGGCGCGATACCATCCGAGTAGGGGCAGTGTGGGAAGTGTTGGATGAGAGCGAGAGGGAAAAGGATACAAGGTAGTGGTCGGAGACTTGGAGGGAGTTGCAGTGAGGTTAGTGGAAGAACAGCATCTAGTAAAGATGAGGTCGAGCGTATTGCCTGCCTTGTGAGTAGGGGGAAGGTGAGAGGGTGAGGTCAAAAGAGGAGAGGAGTGGAAAGAAGGAGGCAGAGAGGAATGAGTCAAAGGTAGACAGGTTAAAGTCCCCAGGACTGTGAGAGGTGAGCCGTCCTCAGGAAAGGAGCTTATCAAGGCATCAAGCTCATTGATGAACTCTCCGAGGGAACCTGGAGGGCGATAAATGATAAGGATGTTAAGCTTGAAAGGGCTGGTAACTGTGACAGCATGGAATTCAAAGGAGGCGATAGATAGATGGGTAAGGGGAGAGAGAGAGAATGACCAAGAGATGAGGATCCCACCACCCCGCTGACCAGAAGCTCTCGGGGTGTGCGAGAACACGTGGGCGGACGAAGAGAGAGCAGTAGGAGTAGCAGTGTTATCTGTGGTGATCCATGTTTCCGTCAGTGCCAGGAAGTCGAGGGACTGGAGGGAGGCATAGGCTGAGATGAACTCTGCCTTGTTGGCCGCAGATCGGCACCAGAGGCTACCGGAGACCAGGAACTCCACGTGGGTCGTGCGCGCTGGGACCACCAGATTAGGGTGGCCGCGGCCACGCTTTGTATGGTCTGCGGACCGAAGTGTAGATGCGAGCTGCTTTGGAACCGGAATCATGCTATTCCAAACCTTAGGCTTCCAGCTATTCTCAATTATGTGTCAAACCTACTGTATATAGGCTTCCAGCTATTCTCAATTATGTGTCACGCAACTCTTTCCTTTTCACTGGTATGATACATTCCCAGTGGATGGCAGAATGAACCAAAACCCAGATAGACGTTTTTAATTCATTCTGGAGGTAGGTAGCTCCAGCTTCAGCTAGTGTACCTGTTGACAGGAGATTGTGCTGTGACAAGTGACTGTTGCCGGTATCCTGGCAACAGAGGTCCAGTGTGCTCTGCAGCCTAGCCCCAGCTCTGCTCCGAGACCTCTTCACCCCCCCCCCCCCACGGCTCTGGATGTACCCTGATGGGGAGAGGGCTTACATAGACCTCCTCACCTAGCTCTTACCTAGCCCTGCAACATCTGTTGTGGTTCAAATGCCTGTCATACCGTGGTCAAGGTATACATCAAGGACAGAGAGAAAAAAACTTGTTTGCCTTTGTGTCTGGAATTTTCTGTGGTGCCTGTTGTGTAGCTGTGTAGTACTGTATATATCTGCAGCCCCATGTTTGGCATCAGACACAGAGAGGCTGCTGCTGCTGCTGAAAACACTCACCTCTTAGCTGTTGGAGAAACACTTAGAATATTAGCATCACGGCTACTTGGGCTAATCTGAACTGCTGTAACATAACTGTTTAATGGTGAAATGGTGTATCCCTGCATTGATGGTAGTCATGAGCCCAAGGAGGTGAAAGCCGTGTTCAAATTAATTACGCCTAGTTTAAGGCGTGCTGCACTTTTCACGGTCTATACTGCAGCCAGCCCTGCTGTATACACACAGCCATGCCTGTGTGACCTCATTTGATTATTAGTGATGCCTTGCTGCATCAATATTTCATCTGGCAATGAAATACTGGCTCACCGAAACGTCAATGTTTAAACAGTACATTGACCCAGGGCAACTCTCTATGGTGTTACAGGTAATGTCATTCTAATAGCCCTATCTGGCTGGACTGTTTGTCACTGTGTTCTCTCTCTTCATCTCTCTATTCATCTCTCTCTTTATCTCTCTCTCTCTTCCTCTCCTCTGCAGGTCACATTGGCAGCCTGCAAGCCACTCAGATGAACCACGAGGCAGCCATCCGGGACCTGGAGTCTGAGAAGTCTCGTCTGAAGGACAAAGTGGTACGTCTAGATGAGGAACGCGGGGCCCTGCAGAACAAGTCCCAAGCACTGGACGACAGGCAGAGGCAACAGATTCTCTCCCTGGAGAAGGTGAGCCTTCAGGGGTGTGGAGGGAACTATCTTTCTGCCACTGGAGCCTGGAGTTGTCTGAGGACAGACTCTTATTCTGTACCAGCTCCTCTAAACACTCCTCACTGCTTTACTGGCCATCAGCTGCTGCAGGGCCTAAATCCACCCCTCCATGTTTAATTCACTACTAGTGCTGAGCTATTAGTGTTTTGTGAGGTTGGTTTGACTATTAATAAATAATCACGGTTTTCGATTTGTGTTTCAATAAAAAACAAACATTAAATGCGTTATTAAATAATGACATTAAAATTATTTTAGAGGTTCCCTCAACCATCACCTGCCTTCTTCCTGACAGTGGGTTGAATGCTGTAACAACACAGAATTAAACTACACTGCTCAAAAAAATAAAGGGAACACTAAAATAACACATCCTAGATCAGAATTAATTAAATATTCTTATTAAATACTTTTTTCTTTACATAGTTGAATGTGCTGACAACAAAATCACACAAAAATGATCAATGGAAATCAAATTTATCAACCCATGGAGGTCTGGATTTGGAGTCACACTCAAAATGAAAGTGGAAAACCACACTACAGGCTGATCCAACTTTGATGTGATGTCCTTAAAACAAGTCAAAATGAGGCTCAGTAGTGTGTGTGGCCTCCACGTGCCTGTATGACCTCCCTACAACACCTGGGCATGCTCCTGATGAGGTGGTGGATGGTTTTCTGAGGGATCTCCTCCCAGACCTGGACTAAAGCATCCACCAACTTCTGGACAGTCTGTGGTGCAACGTGGCGTTGGTGGATGGAGCGAGACATGATGTTCCAGATGTGCTCAATTGGATTAAGGTCTGGGGAACGGGTGGGTCAGTCCATAGCATCAATGCCTTCCTCTTGCAGGAACTGCTGACACACTCCAGCCACATGAGGGCCAACCGCACCAGCATATGGTCTCACAAGGGGTCTGGGGATCTCATCTCGGTACCTAATGGCAGTCAGGCTACCTCTGGCGAGCACATGGAGGGCTATGCGGCCCCCCAAAGAAATGCCACCCCACACCATGACTGACCCACCGCCAAACCGGTCATGCTGGAGGATGTTGCAGGCAGCAGAACGTTCTCCACGGCGTCTCCAGACTGTCACGTGTGTCACATGTGCTCAGTGTGAAGATGCTTTCATCTGTGAAGAGCACAGGGCGCCAGTGGCGAATTTGCCAATCTTCGTGTTCTCTGGAAAATGCCAAACGTCCTGCACGGTGTTGGTCTGTAAGCACAACCCCCACCTGTGGACATCGGGCCCTCATACCACCTTCATGGAGTCTGTTTCTGACCTCCAGCAGACACATGCATATTTGTGGCCTGCTGGAGGTCATTTTGCAGGGCTCTGGCAGTGCTCCTCCTTGCACAAAGGCGGAGGTAGCGGTCCTGCTGCTGGGTTGTTGCCCTCCTACGGCCTCCTCCACGTCTCCTGATGTACTGGCCTGTCTCCTGGTAGCGCCTCCATGCTCTGGACGCTACGCTGACAGACACAGCAAACCTTCTTGCCACAGCTCACATTGATGTGCCATCCTGGATGAGCTGCACTACCTGAGCCACTTGTGTGGGTTGTAGACTCCGTCTCATGCTACCACTAGAGTGAAAGCACCGCCAGCATTCAAAAGTGACCAAAACATCAGCCAGGAAGCATAGGAACTGAGAAGTGGTCTGTGGTCCCCACCTGCAGAACCACTCCTTTATTGGGTGTGTCTTGCTAATTGCCTATAATTTCCACCTGTTGTCTATTCCATTTGCACAACAGCATGTGAAATGTATTGTCAATCAGTGTTGCTTCCTAAGTGGACAGTTTGATTTCACAGAAGTGTGATTGACCTGGAGTTACATTGTGTTGTTTAAGTGTTCCCTTTTATTTTTTTGAGCAGTGTATATAAGCCCCATGATGGAATGCCCATTACTGCTGGACACGTATTAAACCATCATTTATTCACTTACTTTACTTACTTTAATAAAATATGACAGTTGTGTATATTACTTAGTTTTTTTGTTGTCTTTTCTTATTTTTCATTCCGTCATCATCTGATCTCTGCTCAGACAGTAGCAGCCAGCCAGTCAACCATCTAACGTTATCTCACGTTTCTGTGGTGAACTAGGTTGATTATTTGCCTAATGAAAACTTCCAATCAGCCCAACGTCCCACATAGTTCTTGACAAATTCTCTCGTAAATAGTTTGATTTCTCCCTGGAGAAGACGGCGCGTTGAGCTCACTAACTAAATGGAATTCAAGTAATTGAACCAACGTCGGTCAATTAGTTGTTAAATAACCGAAAGGAAGCTCAACATTTTAATTAATGGCTTAGCGCTATTCACAAAACTCAACATCTTGGAAAGAGAAGTTACTGGACAAAACCATTTTTTGTTGACGTTTAGCTGATTTATGTCGATTTAGGAGACTACACTTTAGCTGTAAATAGACATCCATTTTGTGTCACAATTCGCTTCATATATCTTAACTATTAGCCATGTCTGCTACTTCCACTATAGTCAGCATTTTTCTTTCAGCCATGCTTTCTGGTTGTAAAATAGCATTTAACTTCAATTATTAATGTCAGATTACACATATAAACTCAGATTTTACGACTAAGCATTTAGATGGCTCCTTGGAAAGTCCTCCGTGCTCTCAGGAGTTACGGAGCCCTGAAATATGCATGGCTTCTGAACACACAACTGCAGATGGTCATGCTCCTTATTTACCAACAGTAGAGCCGAAGACAAACTGCACTTCCCCCGTAAATGAATGTCAAGTATAATGTATTTTTCATTCATTGTTTAAATTATGGTAAAATGTACAGTTGAAGCTTTCGCAACATGCCGTTCTGCATGACGATGTCAGTGGAGGCTGCTGAGGGGAGGACGCATCATAATAAGGGCTGGAACGGAGAGAATGGAATGACATCAAACCATGTGTTTGCCGTATTTGATATCATTCCACTTACTCTCCTGCCATTACCACGAGCCCATCCTCCCCAATGGAGGTGCCACCAACCTCCTGTTATCCATACACTCTCAAGACAGGGAGCGTGTTCTGTTGACAGTGACCCACACCCCTCAATGCTATGTCCCCTGTCTCTCAATGACACATTTTTTATTTATTTAACCTTTATTTAACTAGGCAAGTCAGTTAAGAACAAATTCTTATTTGCAATGACGGCCTACCCCGGCAAAAACCGGACGACGCTGGGCGAATTGTGCGCCGCCCTATGGGACTCCCAATCACGGCCGGATGTGATACAGCCTGGGTTCGAACCAGGGACTGTAATGAAGCCTCTTGCACTGAGATGCAGTGCCTTAGACCGCTGCGCCACTCGGGAGCCCAAGTCACTTTTACCGCAATGCTGTAGCCTGAGAACCTGACCTCATCTCTCCAGTTTCCAGGAAATCTTCTGTTCTGTTTGCCATTACCATAGCCTTGAGTTAGGTGTTACTATGGCAACCTGCTGTGAACGGAGGTGTGAGTGAATTGTGCAGTAATCCACTGGGCCACTGGCATTCTGAGAAACGCTGCTCTCTCTCTCTTGTCTGGTAATAGAGGCCTCTCTCTCCGTTCGTTTTGGCTTGCTGCTTGAGCCTCATCTCTGAATGGGAATAATGTGTCAGAGGGGATTTGAAGCATCTTCAGGCTGTCACTTTCCTCCGTTACAAGACACCAACCAGCCGTTCACATGTTACCTGTATGTGACTTACTCAAGCACACTCAAATGACAGTAATGAGTTTAACATTCTGTTCACAGCTGGGTTTTAATAAAACTAGAATCAAACATATTTTGATTAACACAGGGCATACTGTCATGGTGTTGTGTCTGTGTTGTTCCGTCAGACTCTACGGGAGGAGAAGCAGATGTATGAGAAGGAGATGGTAAACATGCGTGCCAAATACGAGGACGACGCCGCCCACTTCAAAGAGTCACAGACCCGGGCGCTGGAGGAGCTGTCGAAAAAACACCGGACCACCCTGGAGAACACACAGACTACTGCCGAGACGGAGAGGAGCTGGCTACTGGCCGTAAGAAGAGTGTATACACACACACACACACACACACACACACACACACCTTAGGTAACACTGCACTGAATCTATGCAACACACACACACACACACAGCAGTGAAACTGAACCTACACACCTCAGCAATGGGATGGGATTGGGATTTCCACTGTAGAAACGATCACTTCACCTCCAAGATATGATTTGCTATGATTTGGCTATTGTTATAAATAGCAAATGGCCTTTGCTTACGGGGTAATATATTAACTAATTGCATTATTGTGCATATCTATACCAAACTACACTCATCTGCTTGTGCAGTGCACAGTGCCATTACAACCACCCTAATGAACCAAGTCACACAGGATCCAACAGCAAGACTACAACAGTTGAAACAATGATTCTCTTCTACTAATTGAATGTGGGGATAAGAGAAAAGGTCAATGCTGAGTCTGAACCTTATTATTATGAAAGCCCAATGATTACCAGTTTGAAATGGGTTTTTAATTAATCACGGACTACAAACAGCTGGTGGAACCACTCTGTAAAGACCGAGAAAGAGAGCCGTGGAGAGCCAGAAAGAGGGAGAGGAGAAGGGAGAGCGAGAGAGACTCATTACCATGGGCAGAACAGCTTATCTTTCCTCCAAGTCCCTCCATGTCATTTGCATGCATGAATTCCAGGCTTTTCTGTGCTGGTTTGGCTCTACAGCTTGTCAGAGCTACTTGTCAAGGCAGTCCCATGAGTGTTGAGAACAGCTCTATGCTGGTATAGCTTTGACTACCCGCAAGTGCTGCCTTCCATTCCACACAGAACACATAAGTGCTGCCACTATGGATGTCTAGTGGTTTAAAATCATACAGAAAGAGATTGGTTATATTGGTTGACAACAGACCCATCCAAAAGAAAATCTAGTTTCCTTGCTGTAATGTGGTTTGTCACCAGTCTCCCTCAGCTTTTAGGGCCCTGTTTTGCTCAGTTCTTGATTAGGTATTTCTCTCTGTTCAGCCTTCTCTGTATGAGAGCCCACTGCAATGTACCTCCACCATGTCTGTGTCTCTCAGGTTGTCTCTGTGTCTCTCAGGTTGTCTCTGTGTCTCTCAGGTTGTCTCTGTGTCACTCAGGTTGTCTCTGTGTCACTCAGGTTGTCTCTGTGTCACTCAGGTTGTCTCTGTGTCACTCAGGTTGTCTCTGTGTCACTCAGGTTGTGTCTGTGTGTCCCAGGTTGTGTCTGTGTGTCCCAGGTTGTGTCTGTGTCTCTCAGGTTGTGTCTGTGTGTCCCAAGCCTGTGCCTGCCTCTTTCCCAGTGTGTTCTCTGTGTGTGTCAGGGCCCAGAGCTCTGCTGCCTCAGCTCCAGTCCTGCAGGCAGTAGAGCAGTGCCGAGCACCCACGCCTCGTTAAAAACTACCATGACAATTCTCCCCACCCCACTGTTCCAGGACCTGCTCTGATCAGCCCAACCACTCAAACACACACACTGTTCCAGGACCTGCCTATGCCGAGGTATTGGAGATGCTGACAGAACCTGGCTCTCACTCTATTAAATAATTACTTTTTTTCTTCTTTTTTTTTCTATCTGCTTGAAAACATCTGCTGCAGTGACATGACTAAACTGTCTGTTTTGATATCCCTAACTGATAACATATTCAATTAAAGTACTTAAAAGACATGCACGATTGACTCAGCCAAAATGCAATTAGTCATCTTTTTATTTCTCAGCTCGGTAGCTGCCAAAGGCTCCTGTCAACTCGTCCCTCTCCAACATGGTTGCAGGATTTACTCTTTATGTAACAAAATACCGGCCAAATGACAGATGTTGGGTTAAGCCGATGTAATTAGCCAGTCCCTTGTTTATATCAGGGCCGGCCAACCTAACACCATTGTGGCCTCTACTCTCTGGCAATTTGAAGGATGACAGTGGCTTTCCTCATGGGCTTTGGAATGTGTGTACGTGCGCGGGTGTCTCTGACACACAATGACCCTGTTAATTCTTCATAGTCGACACATTTTCCACTGTTTCTCCTTCTTGTTTTAAATGGGAGGAAATGGAGGTAACGACCCCTCTTGTTCTTCCACCAGGATGCTATTTGAGCTCCGGAGTCTCATCGGCAGAGGAAGACTGTGATTACACCTGTCTGCACCTCACCAGCTGCTTTCAGGAACCTTATCGCAGGCAGACAAACGTTGGTTGATCCCGTGTGTGTGTGTGTGTGTGTGTGTGTGTGTGTGTGTGTGTGTGTGTGTGTGTGTGTGTGTGTGTGTGTGTGTGTGTGTGTGTGAGAGAGAGAAATTCTCCATCTATCATCTCTGCTCCTTGCTCTCTCAAATGGGAATGGAGAGAGCGGAGAAAGGAGAGCATAATGAAATGGGTCTATGTTTGTGCGGCGGTGAGTCATTGTAGTTGCAAAGAGCAGCTTGACAAGGCCATGTGGCGGCAGCTGACATCATATTTTGGGCCAACTCCCCCAGGCTCTTCCTCCGCGTACAGCAGAGAGTCATTTTGTCGTCAGCACCAAGGTGCGGGATGGACTTTTAGTTTGGACACTGAGATAGAACTAGTGACTAGTCAAACTACCGTGGCCCGGCTGACAGACTTTGTGTGGCACACTAAACGTTTAGAAGCTTTGAAGATTTTGCACTATTCAAGAAGCGTGGGAAATGGGAACTCAACGTCTTCGCACACACATCCCTTAACTTGACACCCAGTGTAAAAAAGATACATAGGGGAAGACTCTTAACAAGATTAAATGCATAATGTCATACACTCTTGTTGGGATGGGATCACGAAACATATATGAGCTCCTATTTGTATATGTGAGTGCAGAGAAGGATGAAAGCGCTAAACGATGTATCCTTAACCTACCAGACACGTACCTACAGTGTGCAGCGCAGTACTCAGCCTCACTTAGGCCATCGCGCTGACCAGTCTTCTGCTCATATATAGACCTTTTGAGATTGCACTTTGAAGTGTCTGTTGGACATTCCATTTTGGGTCATTGGAAAGCATGAACTGAAGTTACAGAGGGAAAGGACCATGCTGCAGTGTCAATCCCCTTCTGTATCAGAGGAACCTTTAATATTGGAGTGGACATGGTTCACATAGTAGTCTGTCACTAGTCAGCTCAATGGATTTAGAGTTTGGCGGTCATTGATTTAGCTCCAAGGCGTCCTTTCAGAGTTTATTTTATTTTACCTTTATTTAACTAGGCAAGTCAGTTAAGAGCAAACTCTTAAGAGTAAAATACTAGTCATAGTGTTTTTATGAAAGTGGTCAAGACTTCTGTTTTCGTAGAAGATGTAGGCCTATATGAAGGGGTTTGAACAATGTCCTGTCCACAGTTGAATCAGCGCTGACGTTAAGAGATGCAGAGCTGTTGAGAATTTCATGAGAAAAATCATCTTTTTGGCATTTCCATGCCTGGTGCTAAAAATGCCACTCATTCCCTCCATCTCATTGGCCGGTCCCTGCGATGGTGATGTCTACTGATTTATATTGTCACTTTGGTGTCGTCTACTGGCACAAATATCCTGCAATGAGAGTGAAATGGTACACTAGCGATCTATGCCATACGAGAAATGTCTGAAGGCTGCATTTGATCTGTGATATCGCACCGTCACAGCGAAAGATCCTTCCTCCCTGCAAATGGAATTCCATAATGTGACATGACTTTTATCAGTAAACGCTGCATCATTTATTTGCTTTGCAGACATCCTTGTCTTGAGTGGCCTGACGTTGCTTAAATAATGAACTCACTCATGTCATCTGTTTTCCCAGCAGGATATTAACCACCTGCCCAGGGGTACCACATTTAATGTGTCACTCGTGATTTAAACACACACACACACACACACACAACCTCCTAAATATAACAGCTCTCACTACAAGCCCTCCTCCAAAGCGCTCCACTGAATCCATATTACCGGATTTTGTAACAACGATGCTGACAAAACTCTTTTTATTAGTTTATTCATGTGAATAATGCCAGCTATTGTCCTTTCATGTACTATTCATTCCCTTTAAACTGGAATTGATTTTCCTCATTGATTTTCCTCTAAAAGCACAATTATTGCACCCATATCTACAAAGTATTTTCAATTCATAAAAAGCCTATAATATTGTAAGCCCTGTAATGGTTATTGTGCTGGTATTATTATAACAGTCTTTGTGGTTTGTCTACAGGAAATGGAGCAGCAGTTTGAGAGGGAGAGGCTCTCATTGGTGGAGCAGAAGAACCATCTCAGACAACAACTGGACAGCCTGAGGGAGGAGCTCGCCGCCAAACTTGAACAAGTCAATCAGGAGGTCAGTCATGAGTCACTCTACCTATCAGATCTCTCCTCTTTCTCAATTCATTTTGACCATGTGGTCAGACACAGAATTAGAATTACTGGTGCTAATTGGTGATCTTAGAATTTTGATGCTTTCGATTCTCAGAAAACAAACCTGGTTTGAAAGGAAAATAACAGCAGGAATGTATGTCTTGGCTCATTTGAAGTGCAGTTTCCCAACTCTACTGAAGAGAATGTCTAGGAGTTCATTACAGCTGGTTAAGATGTTAAGGCCTCTCTGAGCACTGAGATAGACTTCTAGAGAACAGCTGCTGATGTGTCGAGTGTGTCTTGACTATTTTCAAAAGCAGATTCCCAATTGTAATTTATTACAAAAGGGAATATATTTGACTCTACTTTATTACAGCTGTTTTTAAAGCCTGTCTGGGTACTGTGGTGTATGATAGACTTCTAGCCTTTATTCTTGTTCTGTGCTGAGTGTGGGTCTGTTCTCCCTCCCTCCCTGTCCCTCCCCTGTGTGCAGGTGTTGCGCCTGCAGGAGCTGGTGAAGGAGGGTGAGCAGGGCATGGGTTCAGCAGAGGGACACATCTCCAACCTGAAGGAGGCCCAGGACAAACTAGTGGAGGAGTTGGACGCTACCAGGGCCAGACTGAGAGAGACCAGCAACCTGCTGACCGCCCTGCAGGTGAGAGCACTGTTACAGCACACACACGCACGCACGCAGGCAGGCAGGCAGGCAGGCACACGCAAACACACACAAATAGATTGTTATGGGTCCTTGGTGGGTTTACCTCATCAGGGAGCCATTGGATTCTCCAACAGGAACCCTAATGATTTTCCTTCCTCATTCCCTCTTCTGACCAGGTATTTATTGATTGTGTATTAAGCTTATTTACGGGGGTAATAAAGTTTATCTGTACTGAATTGCCTTGAGTTTATTCCCTTCTATCACGTCCACCCGCTTTGTCCCAGAATCCAATTCTTCATATGCCGAGCAGGCTTTCCAGCCGCTTTGTCCCAGATTCCAATTCTCCATATGCCGAGCAGGCTTTCCAGCAGCTTTGTCCCAGATTCCAATTCTTCATATGCCAAGCAGGCTTTCCAGCAGCTTTGTCCCAGATTCCAATTCTTCATATGCCAAGCAGGCTTTCCAGCAGCTTTGTCCCAGATTCCAATTCTTCATATGCCAAGCAGGCTTTCCAGCAGCTTTGGGTTGACATACCTAATCAGGCTCAGATTGTACATTTTGTTCTCCTCTTTAAGGAGCCCATGTGGCATTAGCACTTCATTATGCCATTGACCTTCTGAGGCTCCCCTCTCTCCTCTTCCCTCTCTCGCTCCCTCGCTCTGGTCCTGCGTAATGAAGCAGGCTGTAGTCTGAATTAGTGTCAGGGGAAGTTTTGGAGCGTCATTGATGGTAGTAGGTCCAGGCTGTTTTTCCTCTCCTCTGACTGATCACACAGAGCACAGAGCACCCATGTTCACACAGGCCGACAAGATCCTCATTGGTAGTAATGTGTGTTGACTCCTGTCCATACAGGGTTAGATCTCATGCTCAATTTTGTTGTTTATCATGAGAGTTAATATCATTCACCCTTTCTCTCTTTATTCCTGTCTTTCTGTCTTTCTCCTAACCTCGTCTCAGGGAGAGATGGAGGCCCAGAAGAAGCAGCACGAGGCTAAAGTCATCACTATTAAAGAGGACGAGAAGCTCAAGATGGACAAGATGGCGCTGGAACTGGAGCTCAAGTGGACCGAGACGTTAAGGTGTGTGTGGTGTGTGTGCGTACATGCATTTCTTGTTTTTGGGTCTGCCTTGGCCCTGGGGTTAATTTGGTTGAGATGTGCCAAGGATGGCGATGGAGAAGTTAAGTGAAAGAGTGAATCCAGCTTCATACTAATAATAGCAGTCCAGGGCTGGTCTCTCCCCAGCAGGAGGTCCTTCTCTCCCTGGCTCAGAGGATTATGAATGGACAGCTTCATTTAAAAAGAGCCAGTGCTGCAACACAGATTATGACCACTGAAAAGGCCATTGGAATTATCTTTAGAGGGCTCCGCGTCCACACAGATCATTAGAGTAATAATAACACTAATAATGCTGTACTTGTAAGTACTGTAGCGAGCTAGGTCACACATTGAGTTTGTGTGCAAGTGAAAGAGGAGGAGATGAAGATGATGAGAAATTATACTGCCCCAAAATATGGTCCTTCATTTTTCACAACATTTGTTCAGCCGTTGCCCTCGTCTACCTCTAAATGTGTTTTTCGTCTGAAGCAAAAGCGGTTGTTTTACCAAGGGATTTGAGCCCGAGTGACAACAAGGCTGTGACAAGCCACTGCTTATGAATGTCAAGTGTAAAAACATTTTGTTGGCACAATAAAGGGCCATTTGAATCTCAATGTCGACCACAGCGCATCAGGGACATGTGAATCACGGTGTGAACAGAACTGCAGCTCAGAGATGTGACACTGGAGATGAGGAGGAGGAGGAGGAAGTTCATCCTAGCTCATCAGTCCAATTAGTGTCTCTCTCCTTTGCTGGGGTCAATGTTAATACAGCATTAGGGATGCCTGATTACCAGGAAGGCTCTGCTACACATGGACTTCTACAATAACACCATCCAGATCAGCTCAGTTTCCTCCTGTCCTCCTCTTTATCTGGTGTACTGTAATTAGGTTTCATTTACCCTCCTCTCTCACAATGTTCATATTTCACAGTTGCATTCCCCTTCAGCTCCTTTTCATTTTGTAATTTGTAAGTTATGCATTTTACATGCTCTTTAGTTCTGACAGCATTTTATTAAGTGAGATAGTAATTAAAACTAAATTGAAGACTGCTTTTTCTCTAGTAAAGCATAATGCAAAACACAACCCCCGGGGGTTCTGATTGTACTTGCATGTCGAACTCGAGCCAACATGCCACTCAGGGAGAGCGAGAGAGAGAAAGAGAGAGGTGAATGCAGAGGGAGAGATATTCCCATTTTCCTCCTCCCTCCTCTGTTCTAGGCCCTTCTCAGTAGGAGGAGGTGCTAAGGAGCACCTCTCTTTCATGTCCTGTGACGGACTGTCAGACACATCTCTCCTCCTGCTGGTGATGTGGAGCGAGATACAGCAGCAGAAATACCCACATTTAAAGTCTCCTCTCTCTGTTTACCTTATGTAATAGTGGGCTTGACCATGAACGGCATTAGCAAGAGGGACAATGCAGATGGGCGGCACCACCCGACCGCACCGCAGCGTCTATGACAGCCGCCACGCACACCTGCACAGAGAACACATGGAGAATACACACACACAGAAAATGATTGAACACAGCTGGTCTGGCTCTGTGTATGTTCTGAGAGAGAGAGTCCTTTAAGGTCCACCATTCCAGACGGTTAGAATAGAACAGGGAGCTTCGCTACTGTGTGTTTCATTGCGGTGATGTCAGAACTGGGTATAATGAACATCCACAGTCAGTTTCTATTTGAGATTTACCTCAGTCAAATGAAAGCTTTGTGAGAGATGCAGTTATTGGTGTTGGTGTTCCCCAGATGTGGGGGAAGAAATGATATTGCTGTTTAGACAGTCAGTTGATAGAGTCACTGACGTAGCACACATCCCCGTAGACCCTGCAAGGCGGGGGGGCTCACGAGCTTTGTTGTTGGGTTAGGGTCCCCCTGAAGGTCAGGCCACCCAGAGAGCTAATGAACATGTCATAAGCCATGCATTTTTGGGGTGGAATTACAGGAAATTAGCTTGAAAACTGCAACAATGTCTCTTAGCCTCATGGCAAAATATGTAGAATTACAGGAAATTAGCTCAGGGATTCTTGAAAGTCAGGCTAATCCTTGTCCAGCAGGGAAACAACATTTTTATAGTTGAAAAAAAAAATGTTGCATTATTTGAGCTTGTGTATGTACATTTAAGGGAATTTTTATAGTAAAATATAAATGTGGAGAATTTTCTAAATACTTTCAATTACTAGTAATTTCATATCGCCTCTATGCCTGGAAATTCCCTTGTCCTGTCACGATCGTCGTAAGAAGGGTACCAAAGCGCAGGGTGGTGTGAATGCATCATTTTAATGGATGACGAAAACACGAAGTAAACTGAACAAAACAATAAATGAACAACGATCGTGAAGCTATATACCAAATGTGCTGACACAAGCAACTAACATAGACAATCATCCACAACCCACAATGACAAAACAGGCTACCTAAATATGGTTCCCAATCAGAGACAATGACTAACACCTGCCTCTGATTGAGAACCATATCAGGCCAAACACAGAAACAGACAAACTAGACATCCAACATAGAATGCCCACTCAAATCACACTCTGACCAAACAAAACCTAAAAACATACAAAGCAAACTATGGTCAGGGCGTGACATGTCCAGAGCAAAGGATCCCAATTTCAAACTTTAAAAAAACAACTGCCAATCATGGATATTAATGAGAGGTCGACCAATTATGATTTTTCAATGCCGATACCGATTATTGAAGGACCAAAAAAAACAATACCGATTTAATCGGCCATTTTTAACATTTAAATTGATTTTTTTTTAAACATTTTTTGTGTGAATTTAAGAAAAATAAATCTTTATATATATATTTTTTTGCATTTTTTTATAAATATATATTTGTAATAATAACAATTACAACAATACTGAATGAACACTTTTATTTTACCTTAATATAATACATCAATAAAATAAATGTAGTCTCAAATAAATAATGAAACATGTTTAAATAATGCAATAACAAAGTGTTGGAGAAGAAAGTAAAAGTGCAATATGTGCCATGTAAAAAAGCTAACATTTAACTTCCTTGCTCAGAACATGAGAACATATGAAATCTGGTGGTTCCTTTTAACATGAGACTTCAATATTCCCAGGTAAGAAGTTTTAGGTTGTAGTTAGTTATTATAGGACTATTTCTCTCCATAACATTAGTATTTTATATACCTTTGACTATTGGATGTTCTAATAGGTACTTTAGTATTGCCAGCCTAATCTCAGGAGTTGATAGGCTTGAAGTCATAAACAGCTGCTGGTAAATGCAGTAAAGCGCTGTTTGAATGAATGCTTACGAGCCTGCTGCTTACCACCGCTCAGTCAGACTGCTCTATCAAATCATAGACTTAATTATAATATTATAACACACAGAAATACGATCCTTAGGTCATTAATATGGTAAAATCCGGAAACTATCATTTCGAAAACAAAATGTTTATTTCTTTCAGTGAAATGCGGAACCGTTCCGTATTTTATCTAACGGGTGGCATCCATAAGTCTAAATATTCCTGTTACATTGCACAACCTTCAATGTTATGTCATAATTGCGTAAAATTCTGGCAAATTAGTTCACAACTAGCCAGGCGGCCCAAACTGTTGCCTATACTCTGACTCTGCGTGCAATGAACGCAAGAGAAGTGACACAATTTCCCTAGTTTAATATTGCCTGCTAACATGAATTTCTTTTAACTAAATATGCAGGTTTAAAAATATATACTTCTGTATATTGATTTTAAGAAAGGCATTGATGTTTATGGTTAGGTACAGTGGGGCAAAAAAGTATTTAGTCAGCCACCAATTGTGCAAGTTCTCCCACTTAAAAAGATGAGAGAGGCCTGCCATTTTCATCATAGGTACACTTCAACGATGACAGACAAAATGAGAGAAAACATCCAGAAAATCACATTGTAGGATTTTTTATGAATTTATTTACAAATTATTGTGGAAAATAAGTATTTGGTCAATAACAAAAGTTTATCTCAATACTTTGTTATATACCCTTTTTTGGCAATGACAGAGGTCAAATGTTTTCTGTAAGTCTTCACAAGGTTTTCACACACTGTTGCTGGTACTTTGGCCCATTCCTCCATGCCAACCAATGGTTTTCACAGCATTTCTCTGTTATTTTGAGATTAGCTAAAGCTGCAGTATGAGGGGAGAGATGGTCTACAATGCTGTTCATATCAATATTTTATATTTTGATGTTTCTGAAGTGATATTTTGCTGAAAAGGCTAGCATGAGGGACAAGTAGCTATCCACAATGAGATGCGTTTTGACAAAAGTCACCCAACCTTGTAAGTTACCTAGGTATAATCAATCAATCAAATGTATTTATGATGCCCTTTTTACATCAGATGATGTCACAAAGTGCTTATACAGAAACCCAGTCTAAAACCCCAAACAGCAAGCAATGCAGATGTAGAAGCACTGTGGCTAGGAAAAATTCCTTTGAAAGGCAGGAACCTAGTGAAAAACCTAGAGAGGAACCAGGCTCTGAGGGGTGGCCAGTCCTTTTCTGACTGTGCCAAGTGGAGATTATAAGAGTACATGGCCATTAAGACAGATCAAACGTTCATAGATTACCAGCACCTCAGGAGTAAATGTCAGTTGGCTTTCATAGCTGAGCATTCAAAGGCCGAGACAGCAGGTGCAGTAGAGGGGGAGAGAGAGGGATGAAAACAGCCGGTCCGGGACAAGGTAGCATGTTCGGTGAACAGGTCAGTGTGTATAACTAACAGGTCATGGTGTATAACTAACTAGCTAGCAACTAACTAGTTCAATTTCTCTTACGATTATAAAGGATGATGATGCTGAATGAACATGGTAGCCTCGCCGCGAGCTCCTAGAAAACTTTGCAGGTTTCTACTTTTTCTAGTGTGTTCTCTCATTTTCTTGCTCTGTTTGTTTAATGCATTACTTCATACACCCAGGTAGAACTATTGGAATATGAATTGCTTGGTACTCACCATCCACCCGATCTTCCTGAATTCCCAGAGACAGCGGAAACAATGTTCTAGCCTCGTCAGTGAGGTACCGGGTAGCCTGGGAGTCCTACCGGATAGAAGAAAACAAAGACGCTGATGGAGAGGCAGACGTGGAGGGGTCTTAGTGCGATTGAGACGCCGGGCGACCGTCCTCCATTACATTGTATACTACTCATTAGTGAATTAGCTTGACAAACTCAGAACGAGGATCTCCTTCCAGACGGACATCAGATTCTGCAACATATTTTTCAGTTTTTCTGAGACTTGGCTTTCCTCCGACATTCAAATGGATTATATTCAACTAGCGAGTTTTACAGTTCATCGAGCAGATAGGAAGTGGGCTCTCTCTGGCAAGAACAAAGGCGGTGGTGTCTGCTTCATGACCAGTAACAAGTATTGCGATTGGCGCAATGTACAGGAACTTCAAAGGTTCTGCTCTCCAGACTTTGAATAGTTGGTCATCAAATGTTGCTCTTTTTATCTTCCCGAGAGAGTTCTCGGGGATTATCACCATGGCTGTGCACATCCTGCCCAAAAGCAGACACCAATCGCATTGCACTGGATACTACCCTCACGCACCTGGACAAAAGGAATGCATACTTTGAGGATGATTTTTGACGGGCCGTCCCCAGGTGTTGAAGGTAGGCAGCAACACCTCCTCCAGACTGGTCCTTAACACAGGGGCCCTACAAGGGTGCGTCCTCAGTCCCCTCCTGTACTCCTTGTATACCCAGAGATGCATGGCCTTACACAGTTCCAACTCAATTATATATTTCACTGACAACACGAGAGCAGTATGCCTGATTACCGACAATGACGAGGAGGTCTGCACTCTGACGGCGTGGTGCCAGGTAAACAACCTCTCCCTCAACGTCAGCAAAACAAACGAGCTGATTGTGGACTTCAGGAGGAACCAGGCTGGGCATGCCCCCATCCTCGTCAACGGAGCTACCGTGGACACGGTCAAAAACGTCCCTGGCCAACTGCACTACGCCACTGGATGGAGTCCATTTGTGACTGACTGCTTGTCATCACTCTGGTGTTCAGAGTGAAAGCTTGGATCTCAATAGGAATGTCACACTGACGTAATTCCTCCATTCTCGCTATACCCTCCCATTCTCCTCCCTCTACATGCTCCACTGTCCTTCTTCCATTATCCCCTACTGCCTACACTCCTCCATCCTCTCTGTCTTCTCTACATTCTCACCACTTCTTCCTTCCCATCTCCTCTGCACACCAGGTGCTGAGTGCCCTCCTAGGTAATTAGCCAGATTGGGGATTCGGGCATGGGTTATGAATATGAATGTGAGGCTCTTTACAATATAAAGGCCCTGAGAGCTGCGTGTCTGTGTTTTTTCTGAAGCGATGAGGATCAACACATGTCCTTGCAGAAGTGTCAGCAGGCTAAACCGGTGTGGTGCGTCATAGCACTCACTCACCCTGATGCTCATCTGGTGTTAGGAGGGACAAAAACACTGGTGGCGTCCTGCCCTTAACAACGTCATTCTCTGATAAATAACGATTAACATGCAGTCCACACTCCTACTAAAAGGTATTTGCAGCGCCGTTAAACATGTGGGCATTGGATAGCACTGAGATGGTGAGGTGGGAGATGTCTGCATGACGCCATGGGGAATTCTACACAGACGTACGCTCTGCTCTGTTCCCAAGGATGTGGACTCGGAACACCTCCAGAACTCCGACAGCCAGCGGCGTGCTGGAAATGTTCAGCAAATACAGGACATAATGTTGAGCTGTTAAAACTTCATAAGGCTAGGGGCCCCGCTAGCGGGACAAATTCCGGTGAAACTGGAGGGCGCACAATTCAAATAAATAATAATTAAAATTATGCATATTAAACATTTAGGAACATACAAGTGTCTTATATCATTTTTAAGCTTAAATTCTTGTTAATCTAACCGCACTGTCTGATTACAATAGGCTTTACAGCAAAAGCATGCCATGCGATTGTTTGAGGACGGCGATCCACATCAAAATATTTTTCCACCAGCACAAGTTTCATAAATTCACAAATAGCGATTTAAATATTCACTTACTTTTTGAAAATCTTCCTCTGATTTGTCATCCAAAGGGTCCCAGCTACACCTTGTAGTGTCGTTTTGTTAGATGAAAATCCGTCCTTATATCCCAAAAAGTGTTTAGTTGGCGCCATCGATTTGATTAATCCACTCCGTTCAACATGCAGAGAAAAGAATCTAAAAAGCTTCCGCTAAATTTTGTTAAATCAAGTCAAAATACGTTTCTATTTAATCCTCAGATACCCTAAATGTAATTAAACTATAATATTTCATACGGAAAGAAGTATGTTCAATAGGAAAAGAATATTAGCAGGTGCGCGTCCTCTTTGTCGCGTGCGCATAGACTGATTTCCAAGTCTGTATCCCAATACTAAAACTCATAATTCTTCCTCTTTTGGGAAGAAACAAGCCTGAAACCTTGAACAAAGATTACTGACATCCAGTAGAAGCCATAGGGATTGCATACTGGGAGCTAGATTGAATTATTTCCCTATACGTTCCAATGGTACCAATTATATGCATATCCTGGCTTCAGGGCCTGAGCAACAGGCAGTTTACTTTGGGCATGTCAGTCAGGCAGAAATGGAGTAAAATAGACCCTGTCCTGAAGTTAAAACCTCTTAGAGACCCTCTGTGTCCCAGGTGCATGCATTAACATCTTCGCTGTTATTCGGCCCCCGTCTCTCTCCTCTCTAATGTTCACTGTTAGTCGGCCCCCGTCTCTCTTCTATCTAATGTTCACTGTTAGTCGGCCCCCGTCTCTCTTCTCTCTAATGTTCACTGTACGCACAGTGTGCTCTGGAGATGAGTGCAAATGTATTATGTTTATTAAATATGCACGTAGTAGCAGATTTTTCTCTATTTTCTTTTTGCTGCTAACAATTGTCTTGGCTGTGCTGCGACGCTCATTCCAATGAGAAGTGGAGTTTGTGAAAGGGTCTTAAAACATGCCACAGATGAAATATTTACAGAGGGGGCTTTTCAAGCATGTGCTCTTGCACGCATGACTTGCATGATGTTCACCGGAATACGTCGACCTCACGTTACTGTAAACAGACCGCTGTTCTATATGATTTGCAGCAGCTTCAATTTTTGGGAATATATTACTACTATATTACTACTCCATGAAGTTATTTCCAGAAGGTTTTGCTTTCGGAGTCAAACTGACATTATTTCGATCTGCTGAGCCCTGGATAGTCATCATTATCTTGTGTTTATTTAATTTAATGGAAATTGTATGCATTTGTGTGTGTATGTGTGTGTGTGTGTGTGTGTGTGTCCACAGACAGGAGTGTAAGAAGCTGCGTGAGGAGCTAAGGGAGGATCATGAGGATGACAAGAGGGCAGCCCTCATCCAGCTGGCCCAGAACAAGGAGCAGGAGCTGGGCAGTGCCCGCGAGAGCTGGCACAGGAAGGTGGAGGACCTACTGGAGCAGGTAAGAGACAGTCCACCCACACCCTGCTGCACCAACTGGGTGTTGTGATATACACACTGGGCTGGGCTCCTGGTTAACTGGACAGTAAGAGGACTCTATCATTTCTACATCTGTCCACTATTATCATCAGTGCTAAGGTTTGGCTGAGATTTCTATAGGGATTTAATATACCTTAATGTCAATAACATAGGTCGTAAATGTTCACCACTTAACCCATCACATCATGAAACATCCATTTGGAAGTGTATGTCATACAATATTAAATCATCCACTTCCTTAATGTCCATGAATAGGCGGGTGGAGAGTGCTCAGGGCCTTGCCCTATGCAGGTAGCCATCACAATGAAAGACAGCTGAGGAACCTGTTCTGTTACCTTAGCTGTAACTCCCACTGCAGTTTTAGCCTGCACTGTCACTTACACTACAGTCTCTCCTCTCCTCTTGTGTATGAAGACACAACATGGTGAGTTTGAGCTTGTCATTTTAACCCCCTCTATTGGATATCTATTCAAATGATTGCGTTTTAAATCTTCCCAAACTGACACTGGCAGCCCTGTGAAGGGGACTGAATGGACCAAATATAATTCAAACTGAAACGTTTAAAGTACTTGAACTTGCTAATTGCATTAATATTCTACTTTACCCTCTTTATTTCCCCCTCACTGTACTGTATTTACAAACAAATACCAGTATATTTAACTGGTGGGAGTGGCTTGCATGATGCTGCTGTGTGTACTCGCTCTGGCTTGCAAGATGCTGGTTTCACTTCAGAGCGTCCATTTTCCTTTTGTTACAGTGTGCTGTACGCAGGTCAGGGTTTATTGTGGGCAACACTTGCAGTGTTGTGTTTTTTTCAGGATGAATAGAGTATTTTACCTTGGCTATATACCTTTATATACCTATATACCTGGGCTATTTACCTGGGCTATATTTTGGTTTGAAATCTCTGTTCTTTCTGAATGTACCGAAGTGTGTTTGGCTTCTCTCTTCACTCCTT
Source organism: Oncorhynchus masou masou (assembly GCF_036934945.1). Lineage (NCBI taxonomy): Eukaryota > Metazoa > Chordata > Actinopteri > Salmoniformes > Salmonidae > Oncorhynchus > Oncorhynchus masou. Next base: position 21,721,737 of record NC_088230.1, on the reverse strand, counting down.
GTCTCGAAACAGAGAGAGTTGTTGTAGAACCACTGTGACTGGTTGCTACAGCAGTGAAGCAACGCCATCCAGTTCACAGGCAACACGCATGAAACACTCATGACCTGAGTCTGCCCTCTTCTGAGCATGTATATTCTGTATATGCTCTGGAACTGATTCCTGGTGCACTTCCCACTGGACTGTTTTCATCTTCCTGACCCTGTGAAAGGTGTGTATTTCTGTTATTTTGATGAGACAGAATGACAGCCTCTCTGAGTGGCATGTGATTTTACTGTACCTCCTGCTCGGCTCTCTCTGCTGTGCCATAATAACTACAGTGCCTTCAGAAAGGATTCACGCTCTGTTACTTTTTCCATATTGTGTTGTGTTACAGCCTGAATTTTAATCCATTTGAAATGGATTAAATGTGTATATTCTTTCCCCCACTGGCCTACACACAATACCCCATAATGTCAAAGTGGAATTTTTGTTTTTTTAATGTTTTTACAAATTAATAAAAAATGTAAACCTGAAGTGTCTTGAGTCAATTAGTATTTATCCCCTTTGTTATGGCAAGCCTAACTATGTTTCGGAGTAAAAATGTGCTTAACAAGTCTCACTCTGTGTGCAATGATAGTGTTTAACATGATTTTGAATGAGTACCTCATCTCCGTATCCCGCACATACAATTATCTATAAGTTCCCTCAGTCGAGCAGTGAATTTCGAACACAGATTCAACCTCAAAGACCAGAGAGGTTTTCCAATGCCTCGCAAAGAAGGGCAACTATTGTTAAATGGGTAAAAAAAAAGCAGACATTGAATATCCATTTGAGCAAGCTATTAATTACACTTTGGATTCTGTATCAATACACCATGTCACTACAAAGATACAGGTGCCCTTCCTACCTCAGTTGCCGGGGAGAAAGGAAACCGCTCAGGGATTTCACCATGAGGCCAATGGTAAATTTAAAACAGTTCCAGAGATTATAGGAGAAAACTGAGGATGGAACATTGTAGTTTGTTACTCCACAATACTAACCTTATTGACAGAGTGAAAAGAAGGAAGCCTGTACAGAATAAAAATAATCCAAAACATGCAACCCGTTTGCAATAAGGCACTAAAGTAAAACTGCCAAAAAGGAGGCAAAGAAATTAACTTTATGTCCTGAATTTAAAGCTTATGTTTTGGGCAAATCCAACAGAACACATCATTGATTACCACTGATTATTTTCAAGCATGGTGGTGGCTGCATCATGTTATGGGTATGCTTGTCATCAGCAAGGATTGGGGAGGGTTTTTTTTATTATAAAAAGAAACAGAATAGAGCTAAGCACAAGCAAAATTGTATAGGAAAACCTGGGTTCACTCTTGGCATTCCAGGTGAAGCTGGTTGAGAGAATGCCAAGAGTGTGCAAAGCTGTCATCAAGTCTCCGGCTTGATGCTGTTTGCGCTCAGGTCCCAATGGAAGGCATAAAGTAACCTCTTATCCCTCTTCACAAGGAGTTGTGATTTTATCAGGGATGACGAGGGGTGCCATTTAGATAGCAGTCAAACATTTTGCCCAGCAGGAGATGACTTTGATAATGACTCTGTGCACACCAGTGAGTGAGCATTACAGCCTTACAGGCGCGCTTGTTCACTCCAAGGCAGTGTGGGTATTGATTCTATGAGAGGTGTGAATATCTTCTGTCAATGGCCCGACTTTGCACTGTCAACAGCAACCCACGGCTTGATCACCACTAAAACCCACTAGTCCCTCTCTGACATGAACCCACAGACACGTCCACTGACTCCACTTAGATCACTGCAGCCTGTCTGCCACATGCCCACCGTATCACTGTGTCCTCTGCTGCCCAGAGGCAAACTAATACACTCTCTGCATTATAACAGTTTGTCTTTGATCTGCCTCTGGCTTGATAATGTACTATGCACTTCGTACTGTTTGTTGTCCAAATGTTTCATTACGCAGATGCTGGAAATCAATGCATGTGGGGAGAAGGAGGGCATTCAGACAGAGATTCCGTTCTCAAAGACTTTGCTCCAGATTCTTCCTGGTAGCTAGCAGCAGAGTCATGGTGACTTATGGAGGTGTCACCACCATGGTTCTCTTCTTCCCATAAACTCCTCTCTTGCTCTGGGCCCAGTCAGTCTCATTATTCACAGTAATAATACTAAGTACTAATGAAGCCATGGCTGATTCATGTGGGATGACTGAGCTGTCATGTTGATCACACGTCCAATCAGTGCTGTATTGTACGTTACCAAAGGTTGCAAAGCAGCCAAAGTTGCTCCAGGACTACCATTTTGAAAGAACGATTTTCAGGGCGTAATGGAAAATGTCATTTTGTTGTAACATGTAACAAAAATGTAATGTTGTGTTGCTTCAGGTCATAACTGCCGTTAAAAATTGATATCTGTTTTTGTTGTTAACAAAGTAGGCATATGTTAATGAAGTATACAGACAAACAGCTATCTGTAAGAGAGATTATAATAACACACAGACAATCTGATCTAAACTCTGTTCTTCTCTATTTCCTCTCTTTCTCTCCCTCCCATCACTTTATCTCTCTCTCTCGTCCTCTCTCTCGCTCTCTCTCCCTTTACTTCCCTCCCTCTCATCAGATCTCGTTGCTGAAGCAGAGTCTGGAGATGCAGCTGTCTCAGTCGCAGAGCTCCCTGCAGCAGCTCCAGGCCCAGTTCAGCCAGGAGCGGGAGCACTTGAGCCAGCAGCTCCAGGAGCTGCAGCTGGAACACCAGCGCAGGGAGCACAGCCTACAGGAGGCCCACTGCTGCGCCATGCAGGACCTGGAGGAGACCCGCCAGCACGACCTCAAGGTGAGGCTCCTACCGGTCTGTCTACAAAGTCTCCGGTCATAGTAAATGTCCTGACCATCAGACCAACCCGATCACCACCAAGCCCAACCCCTTCTGTCTACTGGGGGATCTAGCCATGACATTCCCTCTGTCCCTGTGACATCACTACCTCTTATCTGTATCATTTGTACTTTATGCCCATTGACATGCACATTGCGACTCTGCTCTACAGGGTGCCCAACCCTCTTCCCTTTTACATATGAACTCTTTCAGCTTACAAGTGGTTAGAATCACTGCCAGTGTGAAAGCTCCCATCTGGTGACTTTAGAGCACTAGATTAGATATGAGGCATTATGGGCCAGTATAGGCTCTGATGTGTCAGTAAGACTGGATATCAGTCAGGTACACAGAATGAGGAGAGACAGTGAAGATTTACTGGTGACGTGGCCAAATGAAGTTTTGCAACAGTGAGTCCATCAACATTACCAGAGACGTGAAGGGGTTGACTCCTGAGCGGATCAGTGATTTGGACCTGACCCTGATTGCTGTCTGGGACACACACTATTTTTCAATTCTTCACCCTTCAAAACGAAAAGGCTACATCAGCATAGTATCTGATGGAATTACGATGCAACACATCTAATATTGTCCCAGGGTGTTAAATATGAGTAATGTGGTGCAGTAATGTAATAATATGGGAATGTTTTGGGAATCTGGCGTGGCATCTGTGTAATAGTAATTCAGATGGTGATGAGTTTGTTGTCAGCACAGCCGGGGGAAATACACTTGGGTCCATAAGCCAGTAACTTCATGCTCAGAGCCAACTCTTTTTTTAAAATCAGCCCCTCTGCTCATAGAGCTCTTTATAGGACATGAGAGTCATGAAGCAAGATGGAGCTATATCGATCAGCACGGGTCATGAATGTACTTCTATGGGTTCATGCTTGAAAGGCAGATTGTCAGTCAGACTCATGCATGGGTTAACTGTGTAGGTCTTTGTCAGGAAGACGATTGGCTCTGTTTAATTTATTCACTGGCGTTTACTAAGGAAATGCATCTGGGTGCAGGGTTCACTGTGGCACGATCTCAGCTGGAGCAAGCTGCATTTCCTCCTCGCAAAACAATTAATACTGGATAGCCAAAGAGTGGGTACCATTTTGTGGCAGAACAGATATGCCCAGCTCTCCGTCTTTACATATAAGACTTACTGACTGTACCCTAAAACACTGACATTTCAGTACTGATCTGGGCATTTCATAATCAAGGTTAAAGTATGAATCAGAACTTATTTATCAATCCAGAAAATACCCAGTACGTGAAAATAGACTTCTGAAAAATATAACGACATTCACATTTTCAAACACTGAATCTTTTCTTTCCAAAGAAAAGGGAACAAATGGGTTTTTCTGCACTCAACACACCATTATACAGTCAAGGCTGTTTTGAAATGCATTTAACCTTACTCAGAGGCTTCGTTTGAGATTCTAAAACCCTCGGTTGAAGTTTATGTTAAGGGGTCATGCAGGCGTTATGCAAAGCTGACACATTGTCCTTGAGCATTCTGTCTCACCTCTCCAGCCACAGATTGGATTAGAAGTATAAGACCTATGAGTCATCGGAGATTGAATGGGCCGAAAAGTCTTTCCTGTCTGCTAATGAAAGAACATAGCTCAAAAACCTTCCCTAGGAACACATTTATCTCAAGCTGTTCTCTCTGAAAAAGACGCTAGGTTGACTCAAAGTTGTTTCTTATAACCTTTTGCGGGGATAAATGTATTTGGGTTTAGTTTGTTCGAGACATGTTTTATGAGGAGAAAGTCATTTAGAGTGTCGTAAAGCAAACAGAACTGTCTTGTTTGAGGCATTAGGGACAAATTCAGTTTCTCCTTGCCTGCAGGAGGAACACACATCCCCTGATTGTATCTATTTGCATCACAAACTCTGTTATTGTTATAGAATAACTAATAAAATGCTAATTTTAACATCCAATCTAGATCTCTACTTTTTCACAGTAAAACATTTCCTGTAAATCCCCTAGTTCTAGATATGAACACACAATACAGTGTCTCTTGGGATTCTCGCAAACTATCGTTTTTTTCTCCGTTCAATCTTATTTTTAATTTGTGCACAGGCTGCAGACAGTATCAACTGCATGAATGAGACTGCGCACAGATCTAACAGACCCAGGGCTTTGGACCTGAGAGAAAATATATAGATCATTTACTAGCCTTGTCCCATACCATTGCCAACCAATACATGAATAAACACACTTAGGAATTAGCTCAAACACAAACACGACCTAAGGACCACCAGACTAACAATTAACATCTAGATACTACACTACGACTCTGACAAATAGGCATTGAAATAAGCCTTGTTACTGAGATACCAACAGCCATTCCCTCTAACTCCCATGTTTCTACAGTACATGGTTTGATATGGAACTTTGTTTGTGTGCGATGGGAGACTTTAGCTTGTTATCTATTCTAAAAGGGCTGCTGTCGCTACGGGGTTCTTCCCCCACTGAGGTTAGGAACATTGCTTTCTACTGAACTCTCCCAGCAGTAGCCTATTAGAGGCCTTGCTGCCTAGCCACAGAATGTCCCCCCTGACGGCCATTAGAATGATACTGACCTGACCTAACCTTTTACTTCTCCACAAGGACACTGTGCCGACACACACACACAGTGATGTGGCTCAACCACTAACTGTTGGATACAGTATTCAACAAACATAATTGCTAAGAACATCATGCCTCAGCTGATTTATTCTTGTTTACTTTGTAAGGCCTACCTATTTGATTTAATATTATACAAGTCATATGTTGATTGAAAGGCCCTGTTATCTTTCTATTTCCATCTAAATTGTGTTTTATCCCTATCAATCTGGTGTTGTGGCTCCTGTCTCTCTGTCTCTCTCTTCTCTCTCTCTACTCTCTATCTTTGTCTCTTTCTTTGTCTACCCCCTCCCTTCCTCTCTCCCTCCCCTGATTGGTGATTGTAGTGTGATATGAAAGGTGTATTCATGAGGTTTGACAAGTACCAGGTGTCTAGTGTTACTTTATGGAGCTGTGACCTTATCCTTGCCATGTTAACGGCTCTGTGTCTACTTAATTGAGTTTAGAGTGGCGTATTGTGTGCTGTTTTGCTTGCTGTTGCTGGAAAACCTTCCAAAAGCCCCAACAAGCTGCTGATGATATGCTTAAGTGCTAATTAATTGTAATATAATTCCATAGTGATCAGGAATAATGTTTAGAACACGTCTTTTGGCTCCATGGTACTATGCCACAGTCTGAGTACCTTTCAGCCTTTTTGTTACTGAACTGCACTTTGTCCAACAGCAACATACAGGTTGAGTTGAACTGATGCTGTTGCAAGATTCTCCCCAACTGACCTTTCTCTTTACCATCTGAACTCTTCATATATGTTTCAGACTTTCCCTACTAGCGATGAAAATAATGTTGTTGTTTTTTTCATTAACCAGCGCTGTCAACAAGATGAAAACCAGTTATCCGTGCCAAAACATTATATACAATGATTTGTATGTCATTAGTTTGTCCTTGTCCTAACCTGTGTGTGTCCCTCCTGACCTCTGAACTCGCGTGTGTGTGTGTAGAAGCTGGAGCATCGTCTGCGGCAGCAGCACCACATAGAGCTCCAGTCTGTGAGAGAGGCTCACAGACACAGCATTGAGACACTCAAACAGCAGTCAGAGCAGGAGCTGCAGACTCTACGCTTCGAGCTGGAGGACGAGGGCAAGGCCATGCTGGGTAAGAGCCATGCTGGGTTAGGGTCTGATGGGGGAATGGTTCTCCGGGTCTCACACTGGGTTAAGGGCCCAGTCAGGGAGGGGGCCACATCGGGTTGAAGCCCTAACAACGAAGGCCATGTTGGGTAAGGACCTTGAGAGAGAGAAAAGGCCATATGTAGTGATAGAGGACCATTCTAGGTAAATACTAGACTTGGTTGTAGCCTTTATAAAAAGCCATTGGAAGCTAGTGTTGCTAAACACAGCCTGACACTCCTCCCTTTAGGAATCAAGGCAATGCTGGAACATTCCATCACATAGCTCATTAGAAGCAGGAGATGTACTGTGTGATGAATGTGTTTTAATTAGCTAGAGGCGAGCTCCCTAAGGACCCTGTCTGTCTCTCTTATCTCTTTGGTTCCTAGCCTCTCTGCGCTCTGAGCTGAACCACCTCCATGCCTCGGCCATAGAACATCTACGGCAGACCCACCAACAGGAGACGGCTGCAGCTAAACTGGAGCTGGAGAACGCCCTGGAGGACAGCCGGACACAGGTCAGAGTCACCGGGACTTACTGGCATTCCACATATCACTTAGTTAACAGAGATAATGGAAACAATATGGATGGGCCAGCATTAGTTTGTACTACAGTATGATTGGATATTGACCATGAACAACATCATTGTAAAAAAATATGTTGGTATTGTAATCGCCTTTAACAGCAGGCAATTTTGTATAGTGGCTTAATGATGAGGTTAGACATTAGCTCAATGAATGAGGATGGATAATGATCTTAAAAAAGGGAGAAATAGTTTTAAAAAATCTAGATAATCCTTCTGTGCATTTTATTGTGCAGACTGAAATGCTTTTGCAAAAATGGCCATAGAAGAGAAATATCTCCCTTGGCAACAGCCCTTTTTTCTCTTCTCCACTCTGGCTTCTGTTGCTTGTATATTCACACATCTGAATAGCTGTGTGGCTTGTTGGATACAGCTTGAGCAAGAGTAATCAGTGGGTTGGAACCTGGGGTTCTGGCCTCCTAGAGAGAGAACAAGTGACGGCCTCCCTCCCTCCCACACACAGACAAACACACACACTCCACAGAAAGTGTATTTTAAAATGCTCAATACATCCTCCATTTGCTCCCGATTCCTCGACTTTCTGCAACATATCTGGGTGCTTTATAACACGAACACATGCGCTATTCACAGAAACAAAGATCTTAACTATTGCCTATTGTACATAACCAATAGCTTTGCCACACCCAGATTACAGTATGTGCAGTTTAAAAGATGGCAATGCGCACGGGGGAAGGCTGATGTGTCTGTTAGAGCGCAGTAGGTTTACCTCCCATAATACCAGCACTCTGAGCCGGTCCAACTCCTGTCAACGGGCTCTTCATCTCAGGCATAAATCACACTAATTAAGTCTAATGCCCTGGGTCCTCTCTCATCGCCATGGCAGAGCCAGATGTTCAGGACCAGGCACACAGCTGTTTCTGAGGGGACCTACCCCTACGCTAGTCAGCCTACAGCAAGGTCACAAGGCAAATACAAGTTCTACCTGCCAAATAAAAGAAGATACGAGCCAGGGTACCTACTGCAGTGCGAGCAGGTTCACTTTCCACAGTGACACATAAATCATCTAAGCCTCTTACAGCAGACAGGCCCCTATCACAACAGAAGCAGGCTACTATGTCAGTTATGACAGGGTTTTATTTTGTTTTTGTTTGTCTGACGATGAGGAAAATGGCCGTGGCAGCAAAGCAGAAATGTGTCCCAGCAAGCAATTTCAATGTGTGATCCATCTCCTGTTGTAATTTGAGGATACCTGGGGGAAAAACAGGGAATATATTGAGGTCTTTTGAGGTGGGATTCTAGCGCTGGTTTGACAGAATCAAATCAAATTTTATTTGTCACATGCGCCCAATACAACAGGTATTCATTCACCTTATCCACCTTACAGTGAAATGCTTACTTACAAGCCCTTAACCTACGATGAAGATTTAAGAAACATTCCTAATAAACAGGAAATAATAATAACAAATAATTAAAGAGCAACAGTAAAATAACAATAGTGAGGCTATATACAGGGGGTACTGGTACAGAGGCAATGTGTGGGGGCACCGGTTAGTTGAGGTAATTGAGGTAATATGTACATCTAGGTAGAGTTATTAAAGTGACTATGCATAGATAATAACAGAGAGTAGCAGCAGTGTAATGGGTGGGTGGGGGGGGGCAATGCAAATAGTCTGGGTAGCCATTTAATTAGATATTCAGGAGTCTTACGGCTTGGGGGTAGAAGCTGTTAAGAAGCCTTTTGGACCTAGACTTGGTGCTCCAGTACCGCTTGCCCTGCAGTAGCGGAGAGAACTGTCTATGACTAGGGTGGCTGGAGTCTTTGACCATTTTTAGGGCCTTCCTCTGACACCGCCTGGTATAGAGGTCCTGGATGGCAGGATGCTTGGCCCCAGTGATGTACTGGGCCGTATGCACTACCCTCTGTAGTGCCTTGCGGTCGGAGGCCGAGCAGTTACCATACCTGGTGGTGATGCTCTCAATGGTGCAACTGTATAAACTTTTGAAGATCTGAGGACCCATTCCAAATCTTTTCAGTCTCCTGAGGGGGAATAGGTTTTGTTGTGCCTGCTTCACGACTGTCTTGGTGTGCTTGGACCATGTTAGTTTTTTGGTGATGTGGACACCAAGGAACTTGAAGCTCTCAACCTGCTCCATTGCAGCCCCATCGATGAGAATGGGGGCGTGCTCGGTCCTCAATTTCCTGTAGTCCAAAATTATCTCCTTTGTCTTGATCACGCTGAAGGAGAGGTTGTTGTCCTGGCCAGGTCTCTGACCTTCTCCCTATAGGCTGTCTCGTCGTTGTCGGTGATAAGGCCGTTGTGTCATCGGCAAACTTAATAATGGTGTTGGAGTCGTGCCCTGGCCATGCAGTGATGGTTGAACAAGGAATACAGGAGGGGACTGAGCACGCACCCCTGAGGGGCCCCGTATTGAGGATCAGCGTGGCGGATGTGTTGTTACCTACCCTTACCACCTGGGGGAGTGGCCCGTCCAGGATCCAGTTGCAGAGGGAGGTGTTTAGTCCCAGGGTCCTTAGCTTAGTGATGAGCTTTGAGGGCACTATGGTGTTGAACATTGAGCTTTAGTCAATGAATAGCATTCTCACATAGGTGTTCATTTTGTCCAGGTGTGAAAGGGCAGTGTGGAGTACAGTAGAGATTGCATCATTTGTGGATCTGTTGGGGCAGTATGCAAATTGGATCTAGGGTTTCTGGGATGATGATGTTGATGTGAGCCATGACCAGACTTTCAAAGCACTTCATGGCTACAGACGTGAGTGCTATGGGTCAGTAGACATTTAGGCAGGTTACCTTAATGTTATTGGGCACAGAGACTATGGTGGTCTGCTTGAAACATGTTTCTATTACAGACTCAGACAGGAAGAGGTTGAATATGTCAGTGAAGACACTTGCCATTTGATAAGCGCATGCTCGGAGTACACGCCCTGGTAATCCGTCTGGCCCTGCGGTCTTGTGAATGTTGACCTGCTTAAAGGACTTACTCACATTGGCTGCGGAGAGCATGATCACACAGTCGTCTGGAACAGCTGATGCTCCCATGTACGTTTCAGTGTTATTTGCCTCGAAGTGAGCATAGAAGTAATTTAGCTCGACTGGTAAGCTCGTGTCACTGGGCAGCTCGCGGCTGTGGTTCCTTTTGCAGTCTGTAATAGTTTGCAAGCACTGCAACATCCGACGAGTGTCGGAGCTGGTGTAGTACGATTCAATCTTAGTCCTGTATTGATGCTTTGCCTGTTTGATGGTTCGTCGTCACTTTTATTTAACCAGGTAGGTAAGTTGAGAACAAGTTCTCATTTACAATTGCGACCTGGCTAAGATAAAGCAAAGCAGTTCGACACATACAACGACACAGAGTTACACATGGAGTAAACCAAACATACAGTCAATAATACAGTATAAACAAGTCTATATACGATGTGAGCAAATGAGGTGAGATAAGGGAGGTAAAGGCAAAAAAGGCCATGGTGGCAAAGTAAGTACAAAATAGCAAGTAAAACACTGGAATGGTAGATTTGCAGTGGAAGAATGTGCAAAGTGGAAATAAAAATAATGGGGTGCAAAGGAGCAAAATAATAAAAATAAAATAAATACAGTAGGGAAAGAGGTAGTTGTTTGGGCTAAATTATAGGTGGGCTATGTACAGGTGCAGGAATCTGTGAGCTGCTCTGACAGTTGGTGCTTAAAGCTAGTGAGGGAGATAAGTGTTTCCAGTGTGAGATTTTTGTAGTTCGTTCCAGTCATTGGCAGCACAGAACTTGAAGGAGAGGCGGCCAAAGAAAGAATTGGTTTTGGGGGTGACCAGAGGGATATACCTGCTGGAGCGCGTGCTACAGGTGGGTGATGCTATGGTGACCAGCGAGCTGAGATAAGGGGGGACTTTACCTAGCAGGGGGGATTTTACCTAGCAGCGTCTTGTAGATGACATGGAGCCAGTGGGTTTGGCGACGAGTATGAAGCAAGGGCCAGCCAATGAGAGCATACAGGTCGCAATGGTGGGTAGTATATGGGGCTTTGGTGACAAAACGGATTGCACTGTGATAGACTGCATCCAATTGGTTGAGTAGGGTATTGGATGCTATTTTGTAAATGACATTGCCGAAGTCGAGGATTGGTAGGATGGTCAGTTTTACAAGGGTATGTTTGGCAGCATGAGTGAAGGATGCTTTGTTGCGAAATAGGAAGCCAATTAGAGATTTAACTTTGGATTGGAGATGCTTAATGTGAGTCTGGATGGAGAGTTTACAGTCTAACCAGACACCTAGGTATTTGTAGTTGTCCACGTATTCTAAGTCAGAGCCGTCCAGAGTAGTGATGTTGGACAGGCGGGCAGGTGCAGGCAGCGATCGGTTGAAGAGCATGCATTTAGTTTTACTTGTATTTAAGAGCAATTGGAGGCCACGGAAGGAGAGTTGTATGGCATTGAAGCTTGCCTGGGGGGTTGTTAACACAGTGTCCAAAGAAGGGCCAGAAGTATACAGAATGGTGTCGTCTGCAGCAAGAGCGACATCATTGATGTATACAGAGAAGAGAGTCAGTCCAAGAATTGAACCCTGTGGCACCCCCATAGAGACTGCCAGAGGTCCGGACAGCAGACCCTCCGATTTGACACACTGAACTCTATCAGAGAAGTAGTTGGTGAACCAGGCGAGGCAATCGTTTGAGAAACCAAGGCTGTCGAGTCTGCCGATGAGGATGTGGTGATCGACAGTCGAAAGCCTTGGCCAGATCAATGAATACGGCTGCACAGTAATGTTTCTTATCGATGGCGGTTAAGATATCGTTTAGGACCTTGAGCGTTGCTGAGGTGCACCCATGACCAGCTCTGAAACCAGATTGCATAGCAGAGAAGGTATGGTGAAATTCGAAATGGTCGGTAATCTGTTTGTTGACTTGGCTTTCGAAGACCTTAGAAAGGCAGGGTAGGATAGATATAGGTCTGTAGGAGTTTGGGTCAAGAGTGTCCCCCCCTTTGAAGGGGGATGACCGCAGCTGCTTTCCAGTCTTTGGGAATCTCAGACAACACGTAAGAGAGGTTGAACAGGCTAGTAATAGGGGTGGCAACAATTTCGGCAGATAATTTTAGAAAGAAAGGGTCCAGATTGTCTAGCCCGGCTGATTTGTTGGGGTCCAGATTTTGCAGCTCTTTCAGAACATCAGCTTACTGGATTTGGGAGAAGGAGAAATGGGGAAGGCTTGGGCGAGTTGCTGTGGGGGGTGCAGTGCTGTTGACCGGGGTAGGAGTAGCCAGGTGGAAAGCATGGCCAGCCGTGGAAAAATGCTTATAGAAATTCTCAATTATAGTGGATTTATCAGTGGTGACAGTGTTTCCTATCTTCAGTGCAGTGGGCAGCTGGGAGGAGGTGTTCTTATTCTCCATGGACTTTACAGTGTCCCAGAACTTTTTTGAGTTAGTGAAGCAAAGGAAGCAAATTTCTGCTTGAAAAAGCTAGCCTTGGCTTTTCTAACTGCCTGCGTATAATGGTTTCATCTGACCACTTTTTTTATTGACAGAGTCACTGGTGCTTTCTGCTTTAGTTTTTGCTTGTAAGCAAGAATCAGGAGGATAGAATTATGGTCAGATTTGCCAAATGGAGGGCGAGGGAGAGCTTTGTACCCGTTTCTATGGGTGGAGTAAAGGTGGTCTAGAGTTTGTTTTTTTTTCCCCTCTGGTTGCTTATTTAACATGCTGGTATAAGTTAGGTAAAACAGATTTAAGTTTCCCTGCATTAATGTCCCCATTCACTAGGAGCCGCGCCTCTGGATGAGCGTTTTCCTGTTGGTTTATGGCCATATACAGCTCTTTGAATGCGGTCTTAGTGCCAACATTGGTTTGTGGTGGTAAATAGACAGTTATGAAGAATATAGATGGAAGCTCTCTTGGTAGCTAGTGTGGTCTACAGCTTATCATGAGATACTCTACCTCAGGTGAGCAAAACCTCGACCACGTTTCCGAGAGATATTGATTGATTCATTCATTCATTTGAGGGAGCATACTTAAGTTCACACAGGACACCAGATAGGAAAGACTCACCCTAGCTGCCCGGCACATAGACTATTGCAGCATAGATACTGGAGACTTGACAGGGGGGGTCGGAGGACACTGTGGCCCCATCCAATGATATGCCAGGACAGGGCCAACCAGGCAAGATATAACCCCACACCGCTAGAGGGATATCAAGAGACTACCAACTTACTACCCTCAGACAAAGGCTGAGTTTAGCCCACGAAGATCTCCTCCACCGCACAAGCCTGAGCGGGGGTGCAAAACCGGACAGGAAGATCACGTCAATGACACACCCATCTTAGGGACTGCATGGGAGAGCGCTAGTAAGCCAGTGACTCAGCCTCCGTAATGGGGTCAGAGGCAGAGAATCCCGGTGGAGAGAGGGGAGCCAGCCAGGCAGAGACAGCAAGGGTGGTTCGTCACTCCAGTGCCTTGCCGTTCACCGTTGCACCCATGGGCCAGACTACACTCAATCGTAGGACCAACTGAAGAGATGAGTCTTCAGTAAAGACTTATATCGAGAACGAGTCTGCGTCTCTCACATGGATAGGCAGACCATTCTATAAAAATTGAGCTCAATCGGAGAAAGCCCTGCCTCCAGCTGTTTGCTTAGAAATTCTAGGGACAATAAGGAGGCTTGCATCTTGTGACCGTAGCGTACGTGTAGGTATGTACGGCAGGACCTAATCGGAGAGATGGGTAGGAGCAAGTCCATGTAATGCTTTGTAGGTTAGCAGTAAAACCTTGAAATCAGATCTAGCCTTAACAGGAAGCCAGAGGCTGGCACTGGAGTAATATGATCACATTTTGGGATTCTAGTCAAGATTCTAGCAGCTGTATTTAGCACTATTTTAAGTTTATTTAGTGCTTTATCCGGGTAGCTGGAGAGTAAGAGCATTGCAGTAATTCATCATCATGCAGTGTTCAATATGGAATAAAATTCCAAAGAACAGGCAAAATAAACTAAATTGAACGTTTGTATATATCAAAAGATGACCGATTTTGGTTTGTAACCCTGAAAATGTCTGCTAAATTAAAAAACAAGGCTTTGCCATTGCACAACCATACTTCTACAAGCAAGTGCAACTGCTGAGGTTTCTACCTTTTTGAGGATTGTGTTCCACGGGATAACATAACCAGTTGATGTTACGGTTGGCACTTAATTTTTATTGACTGAATATATATATATATATACACAGTGCCTTGCGAAAGTATTCGGCCCCCTTGAACTTTGCGACCTTTTGCCACATTTCAGGCTTCAAACATAAAGATATAAAACTGTATTTTTTTGTGAAGAATCAACAACAAGTGGGACACAATCATGAAGTGGAACGACATTTATTGGATATTTCAAACTTTTTTAACAAATCAAAAACTGAAAAATTGGGCGTGCAAAATTATTCAGCCCCTTTACTTTCAGTGCAGCAAACTAACTCTCTCCAGAAGTTCAGTGAGGATCTCTGAATGATCCAATGTTGACCTAAATGACTAATGATGATAAATACAATCCACGTGTGTAATCAAGTCTCCGTATCAATGCACCTGCACTGTGATAGTCTCAGAGGTCCGTTAAAAGCGCAGAGAGCATCATGAAGAACACGGAACACACTAGGCAGGTCCGAGATACTGTTGTGAAGAAGTTTAAAGCCGGATTTGGCTACAAAAAGATTTCCCAAGCTTTAAACATCCCAAGGAGCACTGTGCAAGCGATAATATTGAAATGAAAGGAGTATCAGACCACTGCAAATCTACCAAGACCTGGCCGTCCCTCTAAACTTTCAGCTCATACAAGGAGAAGACTGATCAGAGATGCAGCCAAGAGGCCCATGATCACTCTGGATGAACTGCAGAGATCTACAGCTGAGGTGGGAGACTCTGTCCATAGGACAACAATCAGTCGTATATTGCACAAATCTGGCCTTTATGGAAGAGTGGCAAGAAGAAAGCCATTTCTTAAAGATATCCATAAAAAGTGTTGTTTAAAGTTTGCCACAAGCCACCTGGGAGACACACCAAACATGTGAAAGAAGTTGCTCTGGTCAGATGAAACCAAAATTGAACTTTTTGGCAACAATGCAAAACGTTATGTTTGGCATAACAGCAACACAGCTCATCACCCTGACCACACCATCCCCACTGTCAAACATGGTGGTGGCAGCATCCATGCTTTTCTTCAGCAGGGACAGGGAAGATGGTTAAAATTGATGGGAAGATGGATGGAGCCAAATACAGGACCATTCTGGAAGAAAACATGATGGAGTCTGCAAAAGACCTGAGACTGGGACGGAGATTTGTCTTCCAACAAGACAATAATCCAAAACATAAAGCAAAATCTACAATGGAATGGTTCAAAAATAAACATATCCAGGTGTTAGAATGGCCAAGTCAAAGTCCAGACCTGAATCCAATCGAGAATCTGTGGAAAGAACTGAAAACTGCTGTTCACAAATGCTCTCCATCCAACCTCTGAGCTCGAGCTGTTTTGCAAGGAGGAATGGGAAAAAAATTCAGTCTCTCAATGTGCAAAACTGATAGAGACATACCCCAAGCGACTTACAGCTGTAATTACAGCAAAAGGTGGCGCTACAAAGTATTAACTTAAGGGGGCTGAATAATTTTGCACGCCCAATTTTTCAGTTTTTGATTTGTTTAAAAAAGTTTGAAATATCCAATAAATGTCGTTCCACTTCATGATTGTGTCCCACTTGTTGTTGATTCTTCACAAAATTATGTTTGTCTTTATTATGTCTTTATGTTTGAAGCCTGAAATGTGGCAAAAGTTCGCAAAGTTCAAGGGGGCCGAATACTTTCTCAAGGCACTGTATATATATATATACAGATAACAAATCCACACTAACAAATCCACACTCAAAAAACATATGTGCGCATTTATCGATAGGTCTATGCCAACAGTTCGAAACAATGCCTAAGTTACCATAACCATTACAGATAACAAATCCTAATATCTTAATATATATTAGGATTTGTTATCTGTAATGGTTATGGTAACTTAGGCATTGTTTCGAACTGTTGGCATAGACCTATCGATAAATGCGCACATATGTTTTTTTGAGTGTGGGCCTGTTGTAAAATTTGATTTTTTTATCTCTTGATTCGAGTCCTCTAACAGTAAAACAATGTCAAATACCCATCCCTACCATGGGACGTGTACGACCTGCTTTGTGGTCTGTTCCCATCTCCTATATACTGTAACTGCCATATCCAGTCACCACAGTACACACAATACCTCAGACAACTCACATGGGATAAACAGGCTTCCTGGTGGATTCTCAACCAAAACAACAACCTTCCCCTAAGACCCCTCGCTCCCTCTGCTTCGACTGTGTGTGTGTTTAGTAGTCAGATATGTCAGGACACACCCCTGTCTCTCTCTCTATGTCCCATATGACTGTTTGATTTACTAGCCGCTGAGCCATCCCTCCCTCCTGGGTGGGTGGGACTCTTAATCATTTAAATGCATTATGCCTATACTAACCGTACATCGACTTATCTTTAATTATACAGATTTCCTAATCACAGCAGCCAGTTGTCTCCCAGACTGTACGGCTGTTGTTACTTTTTATGGACATGTGTTTTTACCCAGTAAATGGTAAAGCTCTGATCTTTAGAATGAACATGTACCTTCAGCGCTTTAATCAAAGAGCCTTAGCAACACCGAGCATGTTGTTTTCCTTTGAACAGCCCCACTAGCCCAGCAGCCCTGGCAGACAGTAAAGAGATGGGGCCATCTGAAGAGAGGTACAAAGTGTTGCTCGTCCTCTTTCTGGGAGACAGAATGGTTTCTAAGAAAGAACTCCCTGTGCTGAGCCGTGGAACGTTTGGCGCGGCCGCAGGGCCCGCGTTGAGCGCTGTGTTGCCTTAGCTTTAATTGTGGACCCCTGAGAGATGGACGGTGCTGGCTCGTTTAATGAGATTAGCAGGACTGGTCTGCGGTGTGGATAATTACA
This sequence comes from Oncorhynchus masou masou, assembly GCF_036934945.1. Taxonomy (NCBI): domain Eukaryota; kingdom Metazoa; phylum Chordata; class Actinopteri; order Salmoniformes; family Salmonidae; genus Oncorhynchus; species Oncorhynchus masou. The sequence continues at coordinate 21,704,622 of NC_088230.1, read as the reverse complement.
TTTGCTGGGGATAGTGATCAGCTGTCCCCACAGATGAAAGCTCAGCTTCTGACAGACAAATGTCTCTGAAGAATGTTTATTTTCTATACTCCCCTGGTACATCTTGTCTCTCTCTCTGTGTGTGTGTGTGTGTGTGTGTGTGTGTGTGTGTGTGTGTGTGTGTGTGTGTGTGTGTGTGTGTGTGTGCATGCGAACGTGTGTGTGTGTGTGTGTGCGTGTGTGCATGCAAACGTGCGAACATGTGTATGTGCATGCGAACATGTGTATGTGCGTGCGTGCATTCGAACATGTGTATGTGCGTGCGTGCATACGAACATGTGTATGTGCGTGCGAACATGTGTATGTGTGTGCGAACATGTGTATGTGTGTGCGTGCATGCGAACATGTGTATGTGTGTGCGTGCGTACTAACATGTGTGTGTGTGTGTGTGTGTGTGCGTGTTTGCGAACATGTGTATGTGTGTTCGTGCATACGAACATGTGTATGTGTGTGCGTGCATGCGAACATGTGTATGTGTGTGCGTGCATGCGAACATGTGTGTGCGTGCATGTGAACGTGTGTGTGTGTGCTTGCATGCGAACGTGTGTGTGTGCGAACATGATTATGGAGAGGTCTGTGCCATATTTCCTAATGTTTTTTGTATCTGATGTCTAATCTCCTCACACTGATTCCTCAAAACAATGAGACCCGTCTCAATGAAAACCCACACAGCTGTTTATGCTCAGTGAATCTCCAACAATTGAAGCATTGCTAATGGCTACTCATCCGCAGCGAACCTATTTTTCACAGAGAAGATGGGCCGTGGCCTGTTGGCAAACTGTGATAAATGCCTCTATTTTCCCAGATGAATGGGCAGATGGTAAGGATTGGGGGAGGTGCGCTCCTGTCATCACTAATATAGGGATCAATAGAACTGCTACAGATTTGGGATCTTAATTTGACCTATATCGTCACAGCAAAATAATCCTGCAGCAACATAATTTGAACATTTTAGTCCATAATGTTGCTTGATCAGTGGTTAGGCTATTAGCTGGCCAAAAGTAGGCTACATGAGAAGCGCAATACTATTCATATAAAGTTGGGTTGGGTTTTCAGTGAATTTCTGGAAATCAAGATGGTCATCTGCCTTCTCAGTGATCAAATGAAGCTCTGTATATAGCAGTATTGAGAATGATTTTAATTCAAACTAAAGGTACTGTATACTTGATCTCCTCATTTCTGAAGGCTGACGGAAACATTTTGTCTGGTCCTAGGGCTTGTGATCACCTTCCTCTGGCCTTTTGATCACCCTGCTCTGAAACTATAGAGACAGACAGTCCTGTGGAAGCAGGGAGAGAAGAGAGAGAGAGAAAGGGGAGCTGGGGCTCAGAGAGTAGACTTGTCTTCTAATCAGCTCCTCGCTGAGACCTGTCTATTCCCAGACCACTGTACTGTGCCCTCTAAATCAAATCAAATCAAATGTATTTATATAGCCCTTCGTACATCAGCTGATATCTCCAAGTGCTGTACAGAAACCCAGCCTAAAACCCCAAACAGCAAGCAATGCAGGTGTTGAAGCACGTTGGCTAGGAAAAACTCCCTAGAAAGGCCAAAACCTAGGAAGACAGGGAGATCACATCAGTGACTGAACCTGGTCATTCCATAGCCGTAGGCAGAACAGTTGAAACTGAGCAGCAGCACAGCCAGGTGGACAACCCACTCAAGTGACGCACCGCTCCTAGGGACGGCATGAAAGAGTACCAGTAAGCCAGTGACTCGGCCCTTGTAATAGGGTTAGCGACAGAGAATCCCAGTGGAAAGAGGGGAACCGGCCAGGCAGAGACAGCAAGGGCGGTTCGTTGCTTCAGAGCCTTTCCGTGCACCTTCACACTCCTGGGCCAGACTACACTCAAGATTACACTCAAGCGTACGTGTAGGTATGTACGGCAGGACCAAATCAGAGAGATAGGTAGGAGCAAGCCCATGTAATGCTTTGTAGGTTAGCAGTAAAACCTTGAAATCAGCCCTTGCCTTGACAGGAAGCCAGTGTAGGGAGGCTAGGAGTGGAGTAATATGATATAAAATACCAAACATATTTGGTTCTAGTCAGGATTCTAGCAGCCGTATTTAGTACTAACTGAAGTTTATTTAGTGCTTAATCTGGGTAGCCGGAAAGTAGAGCATTGCAGTAGTCTAACCTAGAAGTAACAAAAGCGTGGATGAATTTTTCGGTATCATTTTTGGACAGAAAGTTTCTGATTTTTGCAATGTTACGTAGATGGAAAAAAGCGTAGATGGAAAAAAGCTGTCCTTGAAACAGTCTTGATATGTTCGTCAAAAGAGAGATCAGGGTTCAGAGTAACGCCGAGCTCCTTCACAGTTTTAATTGAGACGACTGTACAACCATTAAGATTAATTGTTAGATTCAACAGAAGATATCTTTGTTTCTTGGGACCTAGAACAAGCATCTCTGTTTTGTCCGAGTTTAAAAGTAGAAAGTTAGCAGCCATCCACTTCCTTATGTCTGAAACACAGGCTTCTAGCGAGGGCAATTTTGGGGCTTCACCATGTTTCATTGAAATGTAGAGCTGTGTGTCATCCGCATAGCAGTGAAAGTTAACATTATGTTTTCGAATGACATCCCCAAGAGGTAAAATATATAGTGAAAACAATAGTGGTCCTAAAACGGAACCTTGAGGGACACCAACATTTACAGTTGATTTGTCAGAGGACAAACCATTCACAGAAACGAACTGATATCTTTCCGACAGATAAGATAAACCAGGCCAGAACTTGTCCGTGTAGACCAATTTGGGTTTCCAATCTCTCCAAAAGAATGTGGTGATCGATGGTATCAAAAGCAGCACTAAGGTCTAGGAGCACGAGGACAGATGCAGAGCCTCGGTCTGATGCCACTAAAAGGTAATTTACCACCTTCACAAGTGCAATCTCAGTGCTATGATGGGGTCTAAAACCAGACTGAAGCATTTTGTATTCATTGTTTGTCTTCAGGAAAGCAGTGAGTTGCTGCGCAACAGCCTTTTCTAAAAATGTTGAGAAGATTGTAAGATTCGATTTTCTGGGTCAAGGTTTGGCTTTTTCAAGAGAGGCTTTATTACTGCCACTTTTAGTGAGTTTGGTACACATCCGGTGGATAGAGAGCCGTTTATTATGTTCAACATAGGAGGGCCAAGCACAGGAAGCAGCTTTTTCAGTAGTTTAGTTGGAATAGGGTCCAGTATGCAGCTTGAAGGTTTAGAGGCCATGATTATTTTCATCATTGTGTCAAGAGATATAATACTAAAACACTTGAGTGTCTCTCTTGATCCTAGGTCCTGGCAGAGTTGTGCAGACTCAGGACAACTGAGCTTTGAAGGAATACGCAGATTTAAAGAGGAGTCCGTAATTTGCTTTCAAATAATCATCATGTTTTCCTCAAATAAGTTCATGAATTTATTACTGCTGAAGTGAAAGCCATCCTCACTTGGGGAATGCTGCTTCCCTCTACCCATCTCCATTCACAATACTGTCAAAATAACTATCAGCCAGCCACAGAAATGACATTTTTCATGTATATTTTGTCAAAGATAAGAGATCAAATGTGGTGATTACTGGAGGTGGGAACTCCATCTACCAACTTGCCACCAGTCCCTCAGAAGAAGCTTTTAAAAACGTATATTTTGTTCCTGTGATATTTTATCCAAAGGCTTTGATGCTTCCTTTGACCTGGAATAGTTCCACCCACAGAAGGGGCTGATTTTGAGGAGTGCTGCTCAGGATGGTTACACCATAGAATTTGCTCTCTAACAGAATTCCCATCTATGTATGGACAATGAATATTGCTATTCTATAGTGTCATCTTGACAGAGTCTGTGGTTTTTAGACTGGCCCTCAGGCAGCGTGAGTGTCCTCACTGTGAGTCTCAGTGCTGATAATAGAGCTGTCACCACTGTCTCACTCCAAAGCCCACACACACACATGGATGCGCACACGCCTGCATGCACACACATTCACATGAATGGACACAAACGCACACACACTTTCCTAACCAGCCGCAGCCTACACAAATATAGGGTCAAGCGCCAATTACAACCTAGCTACAAACGTTCTTCTCCCACACTGATGTTTAGCCGTTTGACTCTGTTCTCCACTGCTGGCAATGTCTGCCTCTATACCTGTCCTTGTGGAAATCCACAAACCAACCATGCAGAGACATGTCAATCATGTTTGCCTCCAAGCCAAACAGGTATCCACTGGGGAGATTGGAAGGCAGCAGAAATGTCACAGTGAATGTCTGTTAAGCAGAGGATGGAGAAACCATCTTCTATGGAGGAGAGGGAGCCAGTCCCCTTAAACCTGCCCCCTGCAGTGGCCCACACACGAATAACTAGATTACTGTTTTCACAATAATCCGCTGGCATGAGATTATATTTGCAGGAATTCAAAGTTAATACATGCAGATTGCAATATGATTACACAAGAGCCGTTAACTTTATAATACCAGTGTTTGGCTTGGCGGTATGCTGAGTGAACTGTTAGCTAGATGTCTCTTTTGGAGAGGGAGAGACTTCTAAAAGAGGTGCCTTTGCCGAAGTGGAAAATGACCCTTGAGCCAAGCAAAGCATGATACATCTACACCATGGCTTTACTTCTAGCTCCAGTAAAATCAGGTAGTTACATGTATTTCTGCCTGGGCAAAAGGAGATTATATATTTGATATATCAGCCTGGTGAGTTAACTGTTACTTAACTTTGGGAAAGAGAGTGATAATAGCCTAGAGTTGTCTAGATTCAGATGGCAGCGTTGTCCCTATTACATACTGAACAATTGACATGTATTCTAGGGAATGTTTTCCGATATGTTTTCAGTACAATTGACTGGCCCAGACCGGAGCAGCCGTGTTTGAGCTAATAGTCAGGAGATGACTCCAGAGTTGCTCGGTGGTCTAAGACACTGCATCTCAGTGCAAGAAGCGTCACTACAGTCCCTGGTTCGAATCCAGGCTGCATCACATCCGGCCCGTGATTGGGAGTCCCATAGGACGGCGCACAATTGGCCCAGCGTTGTCCAGGTTTGGCCGGGGTAGGCCGCCATTGTAAATAAGAACTTGTTCTTAACTGACTTGCCTAGTTAAATAAAGGTTAAATAAACAAATGTAATGACCTTTTCCAGGCGATCTAACTGTCCTCTAACACGTTGTTGTAACTCGTACTAACTATAAACAAACACAAGCAGCACAATCAGCACTTTATTTATCAGTATATCTATTCAGCTATCAATATTATCAACCTCCCAACAGACGTGTTCAGTGAAGCCCACATTTATTTCTGAGAGAGGCAGAGGAATGCCATGGCATGTGAGTGTGCTCACGTATTATGATGTAGCAGCCATGGCAAAGCTGTAGCAGCCATGGCAAAGCTGTAGCATCCACGGCAAAGCTGTAGCATCCACGGCAAAGCTGTAGCATCCACGGCAAAGCTGTAGCATTCACGGCAAAGCTGTAGCATCTACGGCAAAGCTGTAGCATTCACGGCAAAGCTGTAGCATTCACGGCAAAGCTGTAGCATTCACGGCAAAGCTGTAGCATCCATGGAAAAGCTGTAGCATCCATGGCACTGTAAACATGATGTCAGAATGTATCACAGTGCCCCCTGGGAATACAAGGGGACAGCACAGCAGCACACGCCTGTGGGATCAAATGCTAACTCAAACTTGTGTTTTTTCTTGTTTTTGTCTGTTCTTTTGTGCCGTTGTATGTCTGCCTTTTCCCCATTCAGGAGAGGGAGTTGCTGGGCCGGATCTCGGACCTGCAGGAGGAGGTGGTAAGGAGGAAGAACCACATTGCTCAGCTGGACCACGAGATTCACACACTGAACGAGAACATCAACACACTCACCAAGGAGCTGGAGCTCAAGGGCAAGGAGGTGCTGAAGATCCGCAGCGAGGCCAACCAGCAGATCAGGTGGGCTGGCGGAGAGTGCAGGAGGGGAGGGCAGGGTTGTGATCCTACCACAGGGCATTATGGGGTGACACACAGGAGGGTTGACACAATAACAGGTCATCTACAGTAAAGCTGTTCTGGTGCGTTGCCAAACTTAATTAGGTGAATCTCTGTACACCATCTCTGCAGGCGAATGCCTGTACCTCGTTTTAATATGGCCACGATGAAGGTTTTTAACACGTTTAGTTCAGATGACTGGTGAATCACAACACGACTAGTTCAGTTGTGTGAATTCCTCTTGTTTAGACGTGACAGTCGGTGGCCATTGGCAGTGCTGGCATCGTTTTTGAGTTGGATTACATTTGAAGGATACTGGAAAGAGAAAGAGAGGAGGCCAATTTGCCTCACCCTTCTGGAAGTCGTGTTTTATGCACTGTTATTCCCTTTGATGACTTGGTCTCTCTGACTTTTGTTTTTCTCCTGTAGTTTAATGGTCAAATAAATGTATAAGAAAATATGAAAGTCAGGGTTATTTGGGGCAAGGCCTGAATATAATCTATCATGCTTTTCCCACAGGCTGATATGAATAATTCACTCTTATATTAATTAATAATGTGGTCTGAGGCCTGGATGGAACGAACAGCAGGCTCTCTCATTAGAATTGAAGGCCTGTTTGGTGATGAATCAAAAATGGAGGCTGATGCTTTTCTAGAGCTAGAGATAACCAAGCACATGGGGTGTGTGTGTGTGTGTGTGTGTGTGTGTGTGTGTGTGTGTGTGTGTGTGTGTGTGTGTGTGTGTGTGTGTGTGTGTGTGTGTGTGTGTGTGTGTGTGTGTGTGTGTGTGTGTGTGTGTTTGTGCATATGTGGCGTCAACAACACATATCACTGGTAGGATTCCAGGCCCCTTGTGGAGCACCTTTCACTTCCAATTATGTAACACGCTGGCGAATCCTAGTTTCCTGAGATAAAAATAAATAAATTGGAAAAGATTTGTGTCCCTCAGGGAGCATTACTCAGGGAGAGGCGAACGTATTCCTCTGCACTCGTGCTCTGCCTCTCTCTCTGACTGCAGTAGCTCTGCGTGAGCAACACTGCCATATAGTCTACTGAGGGGAGAGAGGGAGTCGCCGCTACAAGGCAGGGAATTTCAATCAGCTGGTGTAATGCCTTGGAAGAGTCCTGTCTATCTGTCCCACATCAAAATAAATCAATAAGTAAATAGAAAAGAGTGTTTTCCACTTATGGTGAAACAGTGATATCTCTCCTCCAGAGCCTCCTGCTATAAATTATATATGTCTTTCTTGGCAACAAAAAAAAAGAAGGAAAGTCAAAGATGAATGAAATTGTAAAGGTGCCAGCAGGATCAAAATAAATGTGTCTGTGGTAATTGTGCCAAGTTAGGATACTGAGTTAGGATACTGTAACAACTCTACACAGTACCTCAGAGCTGGAGAGGTGTATAAAGACGTGATCTGAAAGGGTTTTAATGATCTGGTCTCTTCTCAGGGCTCATGAACAGGACCTGTCGAAGAAACACGAGCGAGAGATGGCTGAGATGAACGCCATGCACAACAGAGAGACTCAGAACATGCTGTGTGACTTCAACAAGGCCCAGGAGCTTCTCAAAGACAAGATCTCTGCTCTGCAAGTCCTGTACGTACAGTACATCCAGTATGTAGTTGATATAGCACTCACTGTGAGAGCATATGTGATACTGTGATTATATAAAGCCCTGGCAGATGATGAAAGGCCACAGTCCCTGGCAGAGCACAGGCTGAAGAGGTGAGTATCCCACACAGATACAAAAATGGATGGAAGGAGGAAGGAAGTATTGGATGGAAGAGAGGGAGGGAGGGAGGGAGGGAGGGAGGGTGGGTGGGTGGGTGGGAGGGAGGGAGGGGGTGGCTGCACATGATCTCCAGAGGTGAATATGGCCCATTGGGAAGGTCCTTCCCTTTTATGAGAGATCTGACAGACCTGTTTTGTTTTCCACTGTGCTGCATGGAGGTGACTGTGTCCTCTGCACCCACACACACTGTCTATCACCAGCAGTGTCCTACTTGGGATAAACCTCCAGCTGGGTGTGCAGGTCCCCTAGCTTTCATGACACCACAGTACTGTACACACCAGAAAATACGACCATAGACATAGAAGTCCCCTGTAATCTACTCTGAATAGACCAGGGACATGTACTGTAATGAAATATGTTTGGGATACGTGAGAGTGTGAGAGAGAGAGTCTGTCTCTGTCGAGACACTGAGAGAGAGAGTTAGATGGATATACAGGATCCTGGGACTGGGGAGTGACCTCATTTAGTTTCATGTGAATGAGAGCACCATCTAGACAAAAAGCTAGCTACTGCAGAGAGAGCATCTGTGATGCCGTCCACCAAATCTTCTCATGGCTCAATCACACCTTTCAAAATGAAATGCTAGTGAAGCGTACGTCATTATTTGTGCATGTTTCTCAAGTAAATTTGACTGACAAACAGAATCAAGTACAGTCCTGTAAAAATGGTTCACATTAGCCTTACACAGATTTGTCTGTTGCTAACCTTTCCAAAACCAACAAGGTCCAAGCCCCTGTCATTTTCAAGTTTCTAGTTTCCAAGGCCTTACCTCGAGGTTGACAATTTACTGCCTGCTAATTAAGCACATAACAAATATATTTTAACAACAGCTCTTGTCCCCTCCCCAATTAATCACCTTGGCAGCCTCGTTCCCCAAAGCCGGTCCCTGGCCACCTCTAAATATTATGCCATTCAAGCTCTATGGATATTTTATCTCAATACATCGCTTGGTTAAACCCATGGGAACCAACACAAGTTTGTTGTCTGATTGGTTTGTTTTAGTTTGTTTTAGTGCTTCCTAGCCATTAGTTACATCTGTTTTGAGTGATGTCGCTGGAGTGTTGACTGAGGTGTGATGATGAGCAGTGTTAGGGAATAGTGAACTACATGTAGTTCAACTAGTAATTTAACTCCATTTTGCAGTAGCTTGGTGGTAGTTGAACTAAATTCTAATCTAGGTAGTGTTTTCAGTAGTAAATACGTAGTTTCTTTTACCATGTGTAGATAACTACTGGAACGGCACACTACTTTTGTCTAAAATCAAATGTGGGTAAAGTAAGCCATACTTTCCTTTCTTTTTCGGCATCAGCCCTAATTCTCACTTAAAACATTGTTTTGGTGTTAAATCAGCTAAATTACACATTCTGTTAACAACTGACTCCAGAGTGATCTGTTCTTGCAATTTATAGTCTATGACATCAGATTTAGATATGATAGTTTATCACTCAATAGTTTGGATGTAGTGAACAACTTTTAGTGAGTAACTTTAGTTAAGTCAACTATATTTTCTTAAGGGTAGCTTTAGTGTAGCTAACTTCTTTCAGTGTGAAGTAATTGGTAGCTTGGTAAACTATATTTTCAGAATAGCTTCCCCAACACTGTTAGTTTCACATTGTTTATGTTTGGAGCATGTATAGGGATGCAGATGAGTCTGTGGTGAAACGTCACACTGAAGTAAAGTATAGTAGATGCTGTTTCTGTCAATTAAGCAACAAATGAACGGATGGCTGATGCATAGCAGCGTGACAGAAGCCATTATCATTATATCCAATATGCTCCCTGTCTAATTCAAGCGTGTTCCTGTCTCTGTCTTGCGTCTGAGTTTGATGGAGAGTTTGGTATCACTTGTCATTCCACATCTGTAGTGCTGAAGACGTCATGCCAAACTGGACATGATGGATGCTTGTTTCGAGCACGAGGAATATCTCAGTGTATTAAAGTCATCAATCTCAAATTAGAGGCATCACAAAACTGTGGAGAGGCAGATGGCTTTGATCACTGATAAGAACTCTTCTAAAGAGCGCTTGTTATTTGTTGAGAAGTTTAATTGGAATTCAGAACAACATGTAATGTTTCTTGTGTTTTGATCATAGTAATACACAAGCACTAATAGGCTTTCTGATTATGAGATTAAAGGTAGGAGAGTTAAAAGCTAATGCTTTAGTATTGATCTGCAGATGATGGAAGGGAAGCTTTCAAAACATGCTCCCTCAGTGTATGCTCATATCCCCATGCTGATCCAAGGCACTTTGATCATCATGTTACACAAACAAAACGTTGTTTCCACAATGTTACCTGATTCACACTGTGTTGTGAGGAAACTGTGATATGTCAGAGCCCTAATGGCCCCCTCCTCTCCCCAGGCTGGAGGGCACGGAGGATAAGTTCCGGAACAGGGAGAGCCGGCCTGAGGACCTGCAGGTGATCGCTGAGCTAAAGGAAATGGTGACTGAGAGGGAGTCTCTCGTCAAGAAGCTGGTGGTAAGTGTATGTACACAGTACAAGATGGCTTACAGGATGCCCTTGTGTGGTTTTACCCAACAATCCTAGACATGGAGCCTGCATGCCTGTCTACCTCCAATCAATAGTAGTATGGAGTGCTGTTGCCTTGCGTGATTAAGATTTGTCATTCAGCTGCAATAGACTCCGATATGTTACAGCCATTGAGTCCCAACAATGTATTGTAGACCGCTATTCAGTATACTGTATCTTATACTGTATCTATAGCACTAGAGCTTGGCTAGAAACCCTGTGACTTTTGCGAGTTGTATCACACGGTACTGGTATTTAAGCCCACGAATGACGTTTAATTAGAGTGTGAGGTGTGAGATGCTCCATCAATAACCCAGAGCACCATGACCTAACTGAAGGTCTCTCTGTTGACGTGCAGGACGACAAAAAGTTCTACCAGCTGGAATTGGTGAACAGAGAGACCAACTTCAACAAGGTGTTCAACACCAGTCCCAACGTGGGAGTAATAAATCCCCTCATCAAGGTGAGCTGACCGCTGCACACTAACGCACCACACACAGACAGACACACAGGGGTCTAACACTGACCATGTACATTACCTCGTCTTATAGTATATACTCTGCCAGTTGATTAGAGCCATGTAGCTTATCTGAACTAGTCTTTGACTCTTTGTGAAGACCAAAAGCGTCAGGTGACAATTTGAAACCCTTAGGGAACCATCCCGATCATTACAAGCCTAAACCACTAGCCTGTACCTCAATGTAGAAAATTGTTGAAGTGGAGATTTTAAGTTGCCTTTCCACATATCCTTAGTCTCATTTCCATTGGGACCATTCCATCCCTTAGTGGAGAGAAGTTGTGTCCCATTCCAATGTAAATGCATCAACCCCCTGTCTCACAGTTGAATGGATCACTCTGCATGGTCAATATGTAACTGTTGACTCCATTTCAAGTTCTATAACTTCTGATATTTTGGTTTAGTGTTACATATAGTTTGTGTGTGTGTGTGTGTACATTTGTTTGTGTGTGTGTGTGGGTGGGGGTTAGTCAGTGTGTGTGTCTGTCATCTCTCTGTTCAAACATCTAGTTCTCCTTTGCTTTCCAAGCCATTCTTTGTTAGTGTGAACTTTCTGTAGCCTCTTCATGTGATACTTTTTTCTCATCTTAATTCACATATTATAGCTGAGAGCGACTGTTCCTTCTCTAGTTGAGTGGTACGAGCCTGACCTTCAGAAAGCCTCCATCTACATAAATCCTCTGAGAATGAGAAATATATAGATGTATAAATATACAGTATATACACAAGTTTTTTTTTGTCATTGGACTAGTTCTCCCTATTTCCGTTTCTTTGTGTTTTTGTCCCTCTGTGTAGCAAAAGAGAAAGAATGACAAATCAGCAAACCGATTCAGCAGCTCTCCAAACCTCAGGGCTCTGGAGGCAGCAGGAACAGGGATGGGGAGCGGGCAGCCCCAGCCCAACCGCTTAGAGCCTATCCCCAACTCCCCCATTCACCACCTTGACTTCAACACTAGCAAACCTCTGCCCCCACCGACCCCTCCGACAGAGCCCAAGAAATTCATGAGGTGAGCGCCGCCCCTCCCTCGCCGCTGACGCCTCGGTCTGGGCAGGCCAAGGGTCAAGCACACTAACACACAGACATTGCCCTGACCCTCGGCCCATACAGCTGCAGATAGGCGGCTTTCATTCAAACCTCTCCAGTCAGCTGCCATATCCCTTTCTGATGGGCTTCAGTCTTTGAAAGAAACTTCTCAATGTGACCCTCACTGGAGGATGTTGATGTTCTTCCCCCCATTTTCTGACTTCGCTCTGATGAAACAGAACAGCGTCAAATCAGGAATTACGGCTTTAAAAAACCAAAAAGACACTCCAGTCTGAAAGTGTAATTAACTTGAATAATAGATTAAGTTTCCTGCTGCCTGTTGACAACAGGCTGAGGGTTCATCCCAGGATTCCCTCTTGATTGCTATTCTATTTGAAGGACATGATGGATTTTTTCTTTGCCTGCAGTTTTTGCGAGGCTTTGATTGTGTCCCAAGAGATTTGGCTTTCGGCGAGAGGGAGAGCTCCCACAATTACTCCCCCCACTTCTCTGTCAACTTATCTTTACTGTATACCAGGAAGTCATTGGCTTTACTTGACGGTTTCTTTTCAAACACACAAAGGGATATTCCATCTGAACCTACACACACTCCAGGAGATGAATGAACTCTTTACTATATTATTTGAAAGCCCCATGCAATACATGAGACTTTGAAAATGGCATTGGAATGCAAAAGGAGCATGTGTACACCCCACCGTCACTCTTAACATGTTGGCATAAGTGCTCCTGCTTGCAGTTGCGTCTCTTTGTGTCTTTGTATTTTTCTCATTGGGTGATGTGCTGTTGTTCTGTTAAACCACCTCATCCTCATCGGCCTCCAGGCATGCTGCACTTACTGCACTTTGTTGTCCACATTGATGTGCAATTGTTTGATTTGTATATGAGGAAAATCTGATTGTGTAATATAGATTGTTGATGTTATTTTCTTCACCATGTACAGTTCTGTGTGGTGATGTGTGAAACCTTCGAAAACAACAACACTCTTCTCATCAACAAACCCCTCTCTCTCTCTCTTGTGCCTTGGCATTGCTTTGCTTGTTGTTGTGTTTCATTCTGCACATGTGTAACAAGCACACATGTGAATGTGATACTCTCTTGTGCATGTGTTGTACTAGCTTGTGTGTCTGCACTCATCCGGTGCTTAGGTTTCTGCCTATTGATGCACTTGTTATCCATCTGTGTGCCTCTCTGTGCTTTGGGTTCCTCTTGTCCTTGCTGCATGCTGCTCTGTATGTAAGTAAGTTGCAGATGAGTCAGCGTGGTGGATTTGTGCGGGGCTGCCCTCCATTGTCATGGGACTCTCCCATCACTGCATCTCACACATGGCCTGTCTGTCTCAACCCCTGTCAAGGTGACCCTGTTTCCACTAAGAAACAAATGCACCCCCACATACAGAACCTCTCTACTGCAGCATATACCACACTTATGATGCTCTGGATTATACACCTGTTTTCAGATGATATAAAGCTGCTTCTATCTCTGTGCATGCAGTGTCCTTTAAATGCTGCCCTATTTCGATTCAGGAGGCCTATACCAGAATACAAATGTTGTTTTAGTACTTGGAGAAGAGGCCTAGATCAATAAGACTTCTTAATTCAGCTCACCAGCAAATTTGTACCAATAGAAATTGCATACAGTGGGGCAAAAAAGTATTTAGTCAGTCACCAATTGTGCATGTTCTCCCACTTAAAAAGATGAGAGAGGCCTGTAATTGTCATTATAGGTACACTTCAACTATGACAGACAAAATGAGAGAAAAAAATCCAGAAAATCACATTGTAGGATTTTTAATGAATTTATTTGCAAATTATGGTGGAAAATAAGTATTTGGTCACATACAAACAAGCAAGATTTCTGGCTCTCACAGACCTGTAACTTCTTCTTTAAGAGGCTCCTCTGTCCTCCACTTGTTATCAGTATAAAAGACACCTGTCCACAACCTCAAACAGTCACACTCCAAACTCCACTATGGCCAAGACCAAAGAGCTGTCAAAGGACACCAGAAACAAAATTGTAGACCTGCACCAGGCTGGGAAGACTGAATCTGCAATAGGTAAGCAGCTTGGTTTGAAGAAATCAACTGTGGGAGCAATTATTAGGAAATGGAAGACATACAAGACCACTGATAATCTCCCTCGATCTGGGGCTCCACGCAAGATCTCACCCCGTGGGGTCAAAATGATCACAAGAACGGTGAGCAAAAATCCCAGAACAACACGGGGGGACCTAGTGAAGGACCTGCAGAGAGCTGGGACCAAAGTAACAAAGCCTACCATCAGTAACACATTACGCCGCCAGGGACTCAAATCCTGCAGTGCCAGACGTGTCCCCCTGCTTAAGCCAGTACATGTCCAGGCCCGTATGAAGTTTGCTAGAGAGCATTTGGATGATCCAGAAGAAGATTGGGAGAATGTCATAGGGTCAGATGAAACCAAAATATAACTTTTTGGTAAAAACTCAACTCGTCGTGTTTGGAGGACAAAGAATGCGTAGTTGCATCCAAAGAACACCATACCTACTGTGAAGCATGGGGGTGGAAAAATCATGCTTTGGGGTTGTTTTTCTGCAAAGGGACCAAGACGACTGATCCGTGTAAAGGAAAGAATGAATGGGGCCATGTATCGTGAGATTTTGAGTGAAAACCTCCTTCCATCAGCAAGGGCATTGAAGATGAAACGTGGCTGGGTCTTTCAGCATGACAATGATCCCAAACACACAGCCCGGGCAACGAAGGAGTGGCTTCGTAAGAAGCATTTCAAGGTCCTGGAGTGGCCTAGCCAGTCTCCAAATCTCAACCCCATAGAACATTTTTGGAGGGAGTTGAAAGTCCGTGTTGCCCAGCAACAGCCCCAAAACATCACTGCTCTAGAGGAGATCTGCATGGAGGAATGGGCCAAAATACCAGCAACAGTGTGTGAAAACCTTGTGAAGACTTACAGAAAACGGTTGACCTCTGTCATTGCCAACAAAGGGTATATAACAAAGTATTGAGATAAACTTTTGTTATTGACCAAATACTTATTTTCCACCATAATTTGCAAATAAATTCATTAAAAATCCTACAATGTGATTTCTGGATTTTTTTTCCATTTTGTCTGTCATAGTTTAAGTGTACCTATGATGAAATTTACAGGCCTCTCTCATCTTTTTAAGTGGGAGAACTTGCACAATTGGTGGCTGACTAAATACTTTTTTGCCCCACTGTACATATACATTTGCATACCTAATTTAGTTTTCTCTATGGAAAACACTAGTATGCATGCGTATGCTATTTCTCTGCTTTTAGCTTCTGATGTTGTTGAAGTCAGCCCTGTCTGTCTCAGCCCAGATGTTCCCTAGATCGGGAGTTGGTGATTAACAGACCAGAATGCATGTTCAATTCAGCATTACATTGGATTTGCTGCAATGGAGACTACTGAGACCGAGGAGAGAATGACTGCAGAGGAGATATTTTAGGATAGTTTTCAGAGACATAAACAGTTCTGCACAGGATGAAGAAGCCACCTGTCGTTAATTGAAAACTTCCGACATGTTTAGCTCAATCAGAGCAGTACAGTTTGTGCAGTGCAGAATGAGTACCAAGTGCAGACTGTGTTTAATCATTTGTCTTGTATCATCTGGTCATGATAATATACTGAACAAAAATATAAATGCAACATTCAACAATTTTAATAATTTTACAGTTCATATAACGAAATCAAAATCTAATCAAATTGTATTGGTCACATACACATGGTTAACAGATGTTAATGCGAGTGTAGCGAAATGCTTGTGCTTCTAGTTCCGACAGTGCAGTAAAATCTAAGTGATCTAACAATTCCCAACAACTACCTAATACACACAAATCTAAAGGGGTGAATAAGAATATGTACATATGTGGATGAGCGATGGCCGAGCGTCATAGGCAAGGTTCAATAGATGTTATAAGGTACAGTATATAAACTCAGCAAAAAAAGAAAAGTGATCTCACAGTCAACTGCGTGTATTTTCAGCAAACTTTACATGTGTAAAATATTTGTATGAACATAAGATTCAACAACTGAGACATAAACTGAACAAGTTCCACAGACATGTGAATAACAGAAATGGAATAATGTTTCCCTGAACAAACGGGGGTCAAAATCAAAAGTAAGTCCGTATCTGGTGTGGCCACCAGCTGCAATAAGTACTGCAGTGCATCTCCTCCTCGTGGACTGCACCAGATCTGCCAGTTCTTGCTGTGAGATGTTACCCTACTCTTCCGCCAAGGCACTTGCAAGTTTCCGGACATTTCTGGGGGGAATAGCCCTAGCCCTAGCCCTTACCCTCCGATCCAACAGGTCCTAGACGTACTCAATGGGATTGAGATCCGGGCTCTTCTCTGGTCATGGCAGAACACTGACATTCCTGTCTTGCAGGAAATCACGCACAGAATGAGCAGTATGGCTGGTGGCATTGTTATGCTGGAGGTCATGTCAGGATGAGTCTGCAGGAAGGGTACCACATGAGGGAGGAGGATGTCTTCCCTGTAACACAGATTAGAGATTGCCTGCAATGACAACAAGCTCAGTACGATGATGCTGTGACACACCGCACCAGACCATGACAGACCCTCCACCTCCAAATCGATCCCACTCCAGAGTACAGGCCTCGGTGCAACACTCATTCCTTCAACGATAAACAAGAATCCGACCATCACCCCTGGTGAGATAAAACCTTGACTCGTCAGAGAATAGCATTTTTGCCAGTATTCTCTGGTCCAGCGACGGTGGGCTTGTGCCCATAGGCAACGTTGTTGCCGGTGATGTCTGGTGAGGACCTGTCTTTCAACAGGCCTACAAGCCCTCAGTCCAGCCTCTCTCAGCCTATTGCGGACAGTCTGAGCGCTGATGGAGGGATTGTGCATTCCTGGTGTGACTCAGACAGTTGTTGTTGCCATCCTGTAACTGTCCCGCGGGTGTGATGTTTGGATGTACCGATCCTGTGCAGGTGTTGTAACACGTGGTCTGCCACTGCGAGTACAATCAGCTGTCCGTCCTGTCTCCCTATAACGCTGTCTTAGGCATCTCACAGTACGGACATTGCAATTTATTGCCTTGGCCACATCTGCAGTCCTCATGCCTATATGCAGCATGCCTAAGGCATGTTCACGCAGATGAGCAGGGACCCTGGGCATCTTTCTTTTGGTGTTTTTCTGAGTTAGTAGAAAGGCCTCTTTGGTGTCCTAGGTTTTCATAACTGTGACCTTAATTGACTACCGTCTGTAAGCTGTTCGTGTCTTAACGACCGTTCCACAGGAACATGTTCATTAATTGTTTATGGTTCATTGAGCAAGCATGGGAAAAGGTGTTTAAACTGTTTTACGAATTATCTTTGAAAGACAGGGTCCTGAAAAAGGGCCGTTTCTTTTTTTATTGAGTTTACATATGAGATGGGTAGTGTAATATATGTTAACATTATTAAAGTGGCATTGTTTAAGGTGACTAGTGATCCGAAGTGACTAGTGATCCATTGAAATGAATTCATTAGGCCCTAATTTATGGATTTCCCATGACTGGGCAGGGGTGCAGCCATGAGTGGGCCTGGGAGGGCATAGGCCCAACCACTTGGGAGCAAGGCTCACTCACTGGGGAGCAAGGCCCAGCCAATCAGAATTTTTTTTTTTCCAACAAAAGGGCTTTATTACAGACAGAAATATTGATTAGTTTCATCAGCTGTCTGGGTGGCTGGTCTCAGATGATCCTGCAGGTGAAAAGCCGGATGTGGAGGTCGTGGGCTGGCGTGGTTAAACGTGGTCTGCGGTTGTGAGGCTGGTTGGGAGTACTGCCATTATCTCTTAAACTATGTTAGAGGTGTTTTATAGTAGAACAAGTAAATGAAATGCTCTGGCAACAGCTCTGGTGGACATTCCTGCAGTCAGCATGTCAATTGCACGCTCCCTCAACTTGAGACATCTGTGGTATTGTGTTGTGACAAAACTTCACATTTTAGAGTGGCCTTTTATTGTTCCTAGCACAAGGTGCACCTGTGCAATGATCATGCTGTTTAATCAGCTTCTTGATATGCCACACCAGTCAGTTGGATGGATTCTCTTGGCAAAGGAGAAAAACTCACTAAAAGGGATGTAAAGATTTTGGGGATCTTTTATTTCAGCTCATGAAACATGGGACCACCACTTTACATGTTGCATTTATATTTTTGTTCAGTAAAATCCAACCTTTTAAGGTTAGAGGTTGTTATTTGACATGACAACTGTGGAAATTGCCATTGTAGGAAATTAAAACTTGAAATTGTCTTAAGTTACATAGTTCTTTATCAGATCCAATATTGCAATTTCCTTGCCTTTTGTGTTTCTCAAATATTAACTGCAATATGAAGTTATGAGTCATATATCACAGAGATGTTAATCTTGAACTCTTTGTGCACTGTCGTTGTTGAGAAGAGAGGCCTTCTCATTATTACTGTATGTTCTGACATTTCATTGAGAGTTCTCCTCCCACTCATCCTCTCCTCTCCTTTGGCTCTCCAGACCCTCGGATGTCAAGCCCTTCTTAGATAAGAGGCATCTGGTGCCCGTCAACAGGTTAAGACCCCTGGACAGGAACTGAGGAAGGGGCCTAAACACCAGACAACCAACCAGTCAGTCAGTCAGCAAGTCATCCAGACAGACAGTCAGCCAGGCAAACACCAGAAGGATATCCAGTGCTATAAGCAAAGAGCAAAGGTTATTTTATGTGAAATAAAGCTGTAACGTTACAATACAGTGAGGTTTGTTGGTGTTTATTGTGAATTTCCAATGCCAAGGCTATGGTCAAGCTAGCAACCCAGTGAAATGCATTAGGTTGAATAGGTTACATCTTGGGTAAACTGCATAGAACAAACCACAATAGGCAAGTTTGGGGTCTTTCAATACATTTTCCCTCTAACATTCTTTCCTTGGATTTATCATTGGATTTGCTTTTCAGAAACTACAGTGTATGAGGAGAACAAACGCTATTTGGTATTCAGGATTTTTAATAGATGCATTCACATTGTATAACCAAGAGAGCATAATCCCCTAAGGACCTGAGTCAAGGATTAACAACTACATGGTCTTGTTGTAATTCAATCTCACAAAACCCCATGGTTGGATGATCATGTAGAACGGAAATGGTTGTGTTACTACAACCACAGGCTCTCTTAAAAATGAGCAAACTTAACACGGTTAAAGGCTGATTTAGTGCAACAGAAATGTTATTGTCTTCGAGGAAGCATTTACACTTGAGAGCAGATAATCAAATCTATAGGTATACTGCCTCAATAAAATGCTCTGAACTGGATGAATGACTACACTGACTTCAAACACAGAACATAAGCATAAAAACCCAGCCTTTAAATACAACTACTCTCAACTCTGAGGTGCAATAAGGATTTCTTAGTCAATAATGTCCTGTATAACTG
Source organism: Oncorhynchus masou masou (assembly GCF_036934945.1). Classification (NCBI taxonomy): domain Eukaryota; kingdom Metazoa; phylum Chordata; class Actinopteri; order Salmoniformes; family Salmonidae; genus Oncorhynchus; species Oncorhynchus masou. The sequence continues at coordinate 21,685,338 of NC_088230.1, read as the reverse complement.
TTTGCTGCTGTTGTGGTGTGTGCCCCCTGTGTAGCCCTCCTGAGACAGAGGAGTCACCCGTAGGATCCCCCGACCACCAACGCCAGGAATGGTTCGCCCAGTACTTCACCTTCTGATTTTTGCAACTCGAGAGCATGTCAACCATACGAAACGAAAAAGACTTTAAAAAAAGATATATATATATATTATTTAATGATCAACCACTACATTGCATTCTGTTGATTACTTCACTGTGAATGGGTTCCTAGTTTGTACAGTGCCGATGAGTATGTTTGACGTTTTTCTTTTTTTGCAGTTTGTAATGAGTGGTACATATGCTGCTATCATTTGTTAAATACAGTATACAGTAAATTGTCCTCTCTCTGTACCTTATTTTAGGATGGCACTGTAATGATAGTTTGTTACAGCCGCATCAGACATTTTGGTAGAACTAAACTGTTTGTATGGTTGTCTCAACACAGATATAATGATGTCTCACCAATTTTAAAAATAAATTGCATATTTTATATTTATATTATACTGTGTATGCTTAACTAATAAATACTGATTATTGTGACATTTACTCATGTGTGTGCTGTCAATTATGTGGGCCTCTCAATGTATGTATGATTTGTACAAAACTGTACTATGTGCCATAGAATCCCAACTTCAGCAGAAAATATTTATGGATTTTTAAAAAAGAAGAAGGAAAAAAAAGAGATTGTTTCACAATGTTTTAGGTCATAGTATGTACAGGTATTACTGTGTTCAGGTGATGCATGAGTTTTACCTCTGTGGGCAGAGCCGGTAGAGGGCACTGAATGGCTCTGGTCCTGTTGTGGTGGTTTTGACCAGTGGTGGAAAAAGTACTCAATTGTCATTCTTGAGTGAAAGTAAAGATACCTTAATAGAAAATTACTCAAGTAAAAGTCACCCAGTAAAATTCTACTTGAGTAAGTCAAAGTATTTGGTTTTAAATATACCTAAGTATTAAAAGTAAATATAATTGATAAAATGTACTTCAGTATCAAAAGTAAAAGTATAAATCATTTCAATTTCCTTATTAAGCAAACCAGATGGGACAATAAAAAGTACAAATATATTTCAAAATATATATATTGCTAGCAGCACACTCCAACACTCATAATTTACAAACGAAGATGTGTTTAGTGAGTCCACCAGATCAGAGGCAGTTGGGATGACCAGGGATGTTCTATTGATAAGTGTGTGAATTTGAAGATTTTCCTGTCAAAATATAGAGTACTTTTGGATGTCAGTGAAAATGTTTGGAATAAAAAGTACATTATTTTCTTTCGGAATGTAGTGTAGTAAAAGTTGCCAAAAATGTTAATAGTGAAGTACAGATACCTCCCAAAAATACATAAGTAGGCCTTTTTACTTAAGTACTTTACACCACTGGTTTTTGACTAAACAGGATGCAGCTAATGTCAGAAGTGACTTTCTCACTGGAATTTGCGTAGCAGATTATGATAATTCGGTTAAGGTTATACCATCTAAAATGCTAAATTCTCCGACGCGACTTCAATATGCAAGTTTTGACGTCACTTTTGACGTTAGGTGCCCGAGACATTCCCTACTCTGGCATGTGAATCTGAAGACCTTGCGGCTGCGCACTTTATTTTGCGAGACACTACCAAGTGAGAGAAGATAGGGGGTTCCTTCCATAAAAGCCTTTTCACATTTTGTGAAAGACACCCACGTGTTTTCCATTCTATTATTGTTGATTTTATTTAATTCATTGTATTTAATTCATGGTGACTATTTTAAGACATTGCTATGATATTTATTTAAAATTATAGTTTGAACACCCCCCGTGGAAGTAGTGTATGAATCCAGCGGGAAGTACCAAAGTGCTTCATGTGTGCGTGGGACTTGTGTTGATATCGCTAGTTGTAGAGAAACTCAAACACTCAATAAAATAGGGTATGTATAAAGTTATATTTTTTGCTAATACATATTACACGTTGAAGATTACATTTAGATTTTGGAATCATGTTTAGCTGTTGTCAAACGTGCCTCCCTGTTAGCTAGTTGACTTTAGCCAAACAACCAGATCTGGGACATCGCGTTATGGCATAGAGCAATTATTTTCCAACTTTGTTTAGTGTCTGGCTTCAATATAATTTTATTATTTACAAAAGTAAGAATGTTGTTAGTGTTGACAAACATTTTTCCATAAATGCTAGGTGTTTCTCCAAAATAGGCCACACGAGGTCTTGTCCATACGCGTGCGTCTGATATGAAGCGAATGTATCTCGTAAATCTTTGTCTTAGTACAGATCCGATGCATACGCGTGGACCGCAGCTACTATTAATAAAGGAAATGCATTCAACTGAAATATGTCTTCCGCATTTAACCCTACCCCTCTGAATGTGAGAGGTGCGGGGGGCAGCCTTATTGACATCCACGTATTCGGTGCCAGGGAAACAGGGTAACCCCCTTGCTCAGGGGCAGAACGACAGATTTTTACATTGTCAGCTCAGAGATTCGATCCAGCAACCTTTCGGTTACTGGTCCGACGCTCTAATAACTTCACCAGACCGAGTTATCAAAAATTGTGTCAGCACCACTTAACCCCTGCAACTAAATTGCCATTCTTTGTTTAACCCCTGCAACTAAATTGCCATTCTTTGTTTTTCAATTGCTCTGATGCGCCACTACTATTAATGTCACCTTCAGTTTACAAGCCTGACACTATAGATGAGCTAAACCATATTCACCCCTCCAGATCCAGGATGTTGATAAGCCCAGAGCAGGTAGCTCTGATAGGGCAGGTGTTTGAGGCGTATGTGACAGAGCACCACAGGAGTGACATTCTGCAGATCCTTCAGGAGCCTGATGAGGATGCCCACTACCCGGTGGTTATCAACGCCATGACACTGTTTGAAGCCAACATGGAGGTGGGCGACTACTTCAACGCCTACCCCAGCGAAGTCATCAACATCTTTGACAACACCCTTCACCGAGCTGCTAAGACAGTGTTAGAGAACTCTACACAGCAAAGGTGGCACAAGGTCAAACACCACCTGCATGCCCGAATCACAGGTAAGAGGCTCTTACCCACTTCCAAATCGACGCCTAGCCCCTACGTCCTAGGCACTTGTATAGATCTGAAAAGATAAGCAGTATGTTGTAAATTTGTTCCACCTAGCCTATCATAGATCAAATTGGAGTTATTGCTATAATTATTTCTAATTAGTCATCCAATCTCTTTATTTACATGAAGACAAGTGCATAGAGAGTTCAATAATATGAGAGACTAGAGAGCTCTTTCTGCTCCCTTCTATGAATGAATTGTCCTCGTACATAGTTATAGCCCTCTGCTGATGTAGCTTTATGGTACGTCTGAGATCTACAGTACCAGACAAAAGTTTGGACACACATACTCATTCAAGGGTTTTCCTTTATTTTCCCTATATTTTACTATATTGTAGAATAATAGTGAATACATCAAAACTATGAAATAACACATGGAATCATGCAGTAACCAAAAAAGTGTTTAACAAATCAAAATATATTTTATATTTCAAATCAAATTTTATTGGTCACATACACATCTTTAGCAGATGTTATTGTGGGTGTAGAGAAATGCTTGTGTTCCTAGCTCCAACAGTGCAGTAGTATCTAACAGAGCAAGAAGAGTGGAATTAAGAAATATATACATATTAGATTGAACAATGTCGAAGTGGCATTGAATAAAAAAAACAGTAGAATAGAATACAGTATATACATATGAGATGAGTAAAGCAGTATGTAAACATGATTAAAGTGACTAGAGTTCCATTATTAAAGTGGCCAGTGATTCCATGTCTATAGGTTAGCAGCCTCTATGGTGCAGGGATGCATAACTGGGTGGAAGTCGGTTAGTGATAGCTATTTAACAGTCTGATGGCCTTAATATAGAAGCTGTTTTTCAGTCTCTCAGTTCCAGCTTTGATGCACCTATTCTGACCTCGCATTCTGGAAGATGGCGAGGTGAACAGGCCGTGAGATTCTTCAAAGTAGCCAGCCTTTGCCTTGATGACAGCTTTGCCCACTCTTTGCATTCTCCCAAACAATTAACAGGTGTGCCTTGTTAATTTGTGGAATTTATTTCCTTAATGCGTTTGAGCCAGTCAGTTGTGTATACCACCCCTACAAGGTATGTATTTCTTTATTTATATTTATTTGGTAAAAGACCAAGTCCATATTATGGCAAGAACAGCTCAAATAAGCAAAGAGAAACCATTATTACTTTAAGACATGAAGGTCAGTCAGTCCGTCCCAGAAGGTTTTTGTAAGTTTCTCCAAGTGCAGTCGCACAAACCATCAAGCACTATGATGAAACTGGCTCTCATGAGGATCGCCACAGGAAAGGAAGGCCCAGAGTTCCCTCTGCTGCAGAGGATAAGTTCATTAGAGTTATCAGCCTCAGAAATTGCAGCCAAAATAAATGCTTCACGGAGTTCAAGTAACAGACACATCTCAACATCAACTGTTCAGAGGAGACTGCGTGAATCAGGCCTTCATGGTCAAATGGCTGCAACGGAAACCACTTCTAAAGGACACCAATAAGAAGTAGAGACTTGCTTTGGCCAAGAAACACAAACAATGGACATTAGACCGGTGGAGATCTCTCCTTTGGTCTAATGAGTCCACATTTGAGATTTTTGGTTCCAACCGTTGTCTCTTTGTGAGACGCAGAGTAGGTGAACGGATGATCTCTGCATGTGTGGTTCCTACTGTGAAGTGTGATGGTGTGGGGTGCTTTGCTGGTGACACTGTCTGTGATTTATTTAGAATTCAAGGCACACTTAACCAGCAGCCATCCCACCTGGTTTGCGCTTAGTGGGACTATCATTTGTTTTTCATCAGGACAGTGGCCCAACACACCTCCAGGCTGTGTAAGGGCTGTTTGACCAAGAAGGAGAGTGGTGGAGTGTGGCATCAGATGACCTGGTCTCCACAATCACCTGACCTCAACCCAATTGAGATGGACCGCAGAGTAAAGGAAAAGCAGCCACCAAGTGCTGAGTATATGTGGGAACTCCTTCAAGACTGTTGGAAAAGCATTCCAGGTGAAGCTGGTTTGTCATCAAGGCAAAGGTTGGCTACTTTGAATAATCGCAAATGTGAAATATATTTTGATTTGTTTAACACTTTTTTTAACACATGATACCATGTGTTATTTCATAGTTTTGATGTTGAAAATGTAGAAAATAGTCAAAAATGAAGAAAATAGAAAAACCCTTGAATGAGTACATGTGTCCAAACCTTTGACAGATACTGTATATTTGTGAGTTAGTGGGTGGTTGTCCTCCCTGTCTAATTGCAATGCTTGAAAAGCTCCATTGAAAGCAGTGTCTGGAGGGGTTTGGCCGAAGTGTTAATTTTTTGTTCATTTCACTTGTTCTGCTGGAGGCTCACCTCATCAGTCTGCTCTCTGCAACAGAAGTCATTTAAATCGAAACAGACACCATTAGAGTTCCTCATCATAGATAGCTGAATCACTTGTCCAGTGGAAAACATTAGCATCCTTTTGATGCAGCTTGATAATGACAATAATCACAATAGGAAGTACAGTATACCCATCACTGGCCAGCAGGATTTAATGAGAACATTATGAACATCTTGTCTCCGTGTAGGTATCTGTCTGGTTGTTAACTTGGGATGAATGTCTGCCTGAAATGCAGGAGAACAGTAGGCAGTAAGAGACTGAAACAGGAGACTCAGCATGATGTAACAACAACAACAACAAGCCATTCCATATATCACTCTCAGCAGGCCCAGTATTGACTTCCTGAGATGACACATGGTTACCTGAGATGGGGCCCAGAAAAACTGTAGCTACTCAATGAGGGTTTCTTGTAAAGGTCGACCGATTAATCGGAATGGCCGATTTCAAGTTTTCATAACAATCGGAAATCAATTGCAATTGCAAAAAATCAATATATATATTTTATTTTTGTTATACCTTTATTTAAATAGGCAAGTCAGTTAAGAACACATTCTTATTTTCAATGACGGCCTTGGAACGGTGGGTTAACTGCCTTGTTCAGGGGCAGAACGACAGATGTTCACCTTGTCAGCTCAGGGGATCCAATCTTGCAACCGTACAGTTAACTAGTCCAACGCTCTAACCATTGCACTCCACTAGGAGCCTGCCTGTTTCGCGAATGCAGTAGAAGCCAAGGTAAATTGCTAGCTAGCATTAAACTTATTTTATAAAAAACAATCAATCATAATCACTAATCCAGTTTAGCAGGCAATATTAACCAGGTGAAATTGTGTCATTTCTCTTGCGTTCATTGCACTCAGAGTCGGGGTATATGCAACAGTTTGGGCTGCCTGGCTCATTGCGAACTAATTTGCCAGAATTTTACGTAATTATGACATAACATTGAAGGTTGTGCAATGGAACAAGAATATTTAGATAAAATACCGAACGGTTCCGTATTTCACTGAAATAATAAACGTTTTGTTTTCGAAATGATAGTTTCTGGATTCGACCATATTAATGACCAAAGGCTCGTATTTCTGTGTGTTATTATGTTATAATTAAGTCTGATTTGATAGAGCAGTCTGACTGAGCAGCAGCAGGCCCGTAATCATTAATTCAAACAGCACTTTCGTGCGTTTTGCCAGCAGCTCTTCGCAAGCACGGCGCTGTTTATGATTTCAAGCCTATCAGCCTAATAATGGCTGGTGTAACCAATGTGAAATGGCTTGCTAGTTATCTGGGTGTGCGCTTATACCGTTTCAAACGTCACTTGCTTTTAGATTTGGAGTAGTTATTCCCCTTGCGCTGCAAGGGCCGCGGCTTTTGTGGGGCGATGGGTAACGCTGCTTCGAGTGTGGCTGTTGTTGATGTGTTCCTGGTTCGAGCCCAGGTTGGGGCGAGGAGAGGGACAGAAGCTATACTGTTACACTGGCAATACAATGGTGCCTATAAGAACATCCAATAGTCAAAGGTTAATGAAATACAAATGGTATAGAGAGAAATAGTCCTATAATAACTACAACCTAAAACCTCTTACCTTGGAATATTGAAGTCTCATGTTAAAAGGAACCACCAACTTTCATATGTTCTCATATTCTGAGCAAGGAACTTAAACGTTAGCTTTTTTACATGGCACACATTTTACATGGCACATATTGCATATTGCCACACAATTACTTTCTTCTCCAACACTTTGTTTTTGTATTATTTAAACCAAATTGAACATGTTTCATTATTTATTTGAGGATAAATTGATTTAATTGATGTAATATATTAAGTTAAAATAAGTGTCCATTCAGTATTGTTGTAATTGTCATTATTACAAATAAATAAATCAGCCGATTAATCGGTATCGGCATTTTTGGTCCTCCAAGTATCGGCATCGGCGTTGACAAATCATAATCGGTCGACCTCTAGTTTCTTATGTACACTGTCTCGAGCAATAAGGCTGCGTTTACACAGACAGCCCGATTCTGATTTCTTTTGTTGGACTGATTGGTATTTTAACCAAACAGATCAGTTCTTTTGCCAATAATTGGGCTAAAGATCATAATTGGTCTGTCTGTGTAAAGGCTGCCAAAACTCAGCCGCACTATGGGTTCCGACATCTGCCAGGCTGCCACAGTTTTACCGACACCATTAGTTTAACACCTGGAGCGGGTTGACATGGATTGGCCGGATTTGATTTTAATATGCAGATGATAAAAAAAAAGAGCACAGACATATAGTCAGATGGGAATAATCTGTAATGATTGACCTTGTCTGTCTTCCAGCCTTGCAAAGTAGCTCAACCTTCACATCTAATTACTTTAGCCAATGCGTACTGCAGTCTGGGGTCTCACCAGTGCAGAGAGCAGTGTTATAAATAGCCAGATGATGTGCTCGACTCGTATGCTGTTCCTTGGTTGGTTACATGGCGTGAATGTAGAAGGCATAGCAAATAGCAACAGGGCTCTTGGTGATGCAGCTGTGTGTGTTCAGGTGTGGAATGTTACTGCTACAAGGCCATGTTTAAGATCAGACCAGTATAAGCTTCAATACTTTCAACAGGTTGCTCGCTCGAAATTCAGAATGTCTCTCTGTGGAGAGGACCACTGTATGTGGGCTGCATCTTAAAACTCAGTTGTCTACTCTCATGAGAAAATGGAAAGTGCTTCACATAAACCACTCTGAAGATGTGGACGGAAAATGTCAATGTTGTTTGAGATGCCAGATGGAGAGAGAGGATAATACACTATATATACAAAAGTTTGTGGACACACCTTCAAATTAGTGAATTCGGCTATTTTAGCCACACCCATTGCTGACAGGTGTATAAAATCAAGCACACAGACATGCAATCTCCATTGGCAGTAAAATGGCCGTACTAAAGAGCTCAATGACTTTCAATGTGGCACCGTCATAGGATGCCATCTTTTCAACAAGTCAGTTCGTCAAATTTCTACCATGCTAGAGCTGCTCCGGTCAATTGTTAGTGCTGTTATTGTGAAGTGGCAACGTCTAGGAGCAACAACGGCTCAGCCGCGAAGTGGTAGGCCACACAAGCTCACAGAACGGGACCGCCAAGTGCTGAATCGTAATAGCGTGTATAAATCATATGTCCTCAGTTGCAACACTCACTACCGAGTTCCAAACTGCCTCTGGAAGCAATGTCAGCACAATAACTGTTCGTCGGAGGCTTCATGAAATGGGTTTCCATGGCTGAGCAGCCACACACAAGCCTTAGGTCAACATTCACAATACCAAGCGTCGGCAGGAGTGGTGTAAAGCTCGCCGCCATTGGACTCTGGAGCAGTGGAAACATGTTCTGTGGAGTGATAATGTTCTCTGGAACACTACCTGCCCCAATGCATTGTGCCAACTGTCAAGTTGGGTGGAGGAGGAATAATGGTCTAGGGCTGTTTTTCATGGTTCGGTCTAGGCCCCTTAGTTCCAATGAAGGGAAATCTTAACGCTACAGAATACAATAACATTCTAGACGATTCGGTGCTTCCAACTTGGCAACAGTTTGGGGAAGGCCCTTTCCTGTTTCAGCATGACAATGCCCTCGTGCACAAAGCGAGGAAATGGTTTGTTGAGATTGGGTGTGGAACAACTTGACTGGCCTGCACAAAGCCCTGACCTCAATTCACCTTTGGAATGAATTTGAACGCCGACTGCGAGCCAGGCCTATTGTTCGACGAGCATCTGGTCCTACTGGACACCAAGATGTCCACATACTTTTGGCCATGTCGTGTATGTGCTTTTTTTTTTTTTTTTTAACTAGGGAAGTCCATTAAGAACACATTCTTATTTACAATGACGGCCTACATTGGCCAAACCTGGACGACGCTGGGCCAATTGTGTGCCTCCCTATGGGACTCCCAATCATGGCAGATGTGATACAGCTTGGATTCGAACCAAGGATTGTCGTGATGCCTTTTGCGCTGAGTGCCTTAGACTGCTGCACCACCTGGGAGCCCCTATTAATCCATGATAACATTGGTGGGCTGGAGTATTGCATTTTATCCATAAACGCCTATTTTCCTTTTATATTCTATCAGTGCATGGAATTAAATTTTACACTGACAGTGTCTGCAAGTCCACAGATTTATCAGGGAAAAAGACTTCACAAGTCTGCTATGGATTCTCAGTGGTCACTGCTTAGGCCTAAAGCTAACTTTTACCAAAGAAGGCTTCTCCCATAAATCAAATCAAATGTTATTTGTCACATGCGCCGAATACAAAAGGTGGAGACCAAACTGTGAAATGCTTACTTACAAGCCCTTAACCAACAATGCCGTTTTTAGAAAAATAAGAGATAAGAAAAATGTAAAAAATAAACTAAAGTAAAAAATAAAACCGCAACAATAAAATAACAATAACGAGGCTATATACAGGGGGTACCAGTACCGAGTCAATGTGCGGAGGTACAGGTTAGTTGAGATAATTGAGGTAATATGTACATCTAGGTAGAGGTTAAGTGGCTATGCATAGATAATAAACAGTGAGTAGCAGCAGTGTAAAAAATAAAAAAAAAAATGGGGGGCTCAATGCAAATAGACTGGGTAGCCATTTGATTAGCTGTTCAGGAGTCTCATGGCTTGGGGGTAGAAGCTGTTAAGATGCCTTTGGACAGACTTGGTGCTATGGTACCGCTTGCCATGCGGTAGCAGAGAGAACAGTCTATGACTAGGGTGGCTGGAGTCTTTGGCAATTTGTAGGGCTTTCCTCTGACACCGCCTGGAATAGAGATCCTGGATGGCAGGAAGCTTGGCCCCACAGTGATGCACTGGGCCGTACGCACTACCCTCTGTAGCACCTTGCGGTCGAAGACCAAGCAGTTGCCAGACTATGTGGTGATGCAACCAGTCTGAATGCTCTCAATGGTGTAGCTGCTGAACTGATTGAGGATTTGAGGACCCAGGCCAAATCTTCTCTGTCTCCTGAGGGGGAATAGGTTTTGTCGTGCCCTCTTAGAGTTCTCTGCGTTAGGTACTTTTATCCAATAAAATACTGTTGGCTACTTGACAGATGTACAGTAAGGCTATGTAATGGGCTACACATCACATTACACACACAAAATTATTTTGTGCAAGATTCATGCGATACATCTCTCTTCAATAAAATAGTGGGTAGAGAGCCCCATCTGGTGGTTAATATTGAGCATGACAAGGAATGCTGAACTTTGTTTGAGTTCCAGGAAAGATGGTACAGCGTGTTGTCAGTTCTGATCATTGTTTTGATGTCTAGTCCAGTGCTCCTTGGTCTGTTTGATGTCCATAAACCTAGCCTCCCTCTTCATTTCTGTATGTCGTCACGCCTCAGGTCTTCCTGTGTGTCCTGAGCTCACCAGGGAGAACATCCCCAAGTCTCGGGACGCTGGTCACTTCCTCTCCGTCACGGGCACGGTCATCCGCACCAGTGTGGCCAAGGTTCTGGAGTACGAGAGGGACTACATGTGCTCTAAGTGCCGTCACGTGTTCTCCCTACAAGCTGACTTTGAGCAGTACTATAGTTTCGTTCCCCCTACCAGCTGCCCCAACCAGGACCTCTGTAACTCCAACAAGTTCACCTGCCTGTCAGCCAGCTCCACCCCGGCAGCATGCAGGGACTACCAGGAAATTAAGATCCAGGAGCAGGTGACTTGGGGCTAAGGGGCTCTAGTACTGTTTGTTTTAATTATAGTCTACACATTGTTTAACCCTGTTGAATAACATCTGCAAACGCAAATTGTAAGCCTATATTTGATCAAACTGCACCCCTCTTTCCCTGCTGTTCTGTGTGCTCAGGCCCAGAGGTTGTCTGTGGGCAGTATTCCTCGCTCCATGGTGGTCATTTTGGAGGATGATCTGGTAGACAGCTGTAAATCAGGTAACATTGGTCACTATGATGTCATTTGTCACTATGATATCACAGTTGACATTTGTATTGGAAATTACATCACTGTGGGATTGTTACATAAAGGATATTGCCATACTGTATTATGGGAATTTGTTTTGCAGAGGGCGACATCATTGTGTTAGGTAGATTGTGACATCACTGAGTTTTGGAATTCCACATTGTGATGTATTACCAATGATGTCGTAATACTGTATGATGTACTGATGTTACATTGTGGTGTCATGTGTGTGATAACATCACAATACCATATGATTGTCTTTCACCCAAGATGAAGCCGCAGTAGATGAACATGAATGTTTTTAAGGGATTAGTGTCATCACATTGAATGTTGGGACTGAATTTCTAGGATATCACCATTTGTGATGACATTTTTCCAGGTGATGATGTTACAGTGTATGGAGTAGTTCGTCAGCGATGGAAGCCCCTGTACGAGGACGCACGCTGTGAATTGGATCTGGTGTTGAAAGCCAATTTCATTGAAGTGAACAATGAGCAGAACATGGCAGCTCTGGTCCTAGAGGACATGCAGCAGGAGTTTGAGGAGTTCTGGGACAATTACAAACATGACCCTATAACTGGTACATAATAACGCGACTGTAATACTTCCCCAATCCCCATAATTAAAACCGTTGCCATACAGATTTAGATTATTACATGATAAATACTATATGAGATGAGATGGACATGAAATGTGTATGGAATTTGATTGGTGTTCTTCTTCCATGTTCTCTCTGAAGGCAGGAACCAGATTCTCATGAGCCTGTGCCCACAAGTGTTTGGAATGTATGTAGTTAAGTTAGCTGTTGCCATGGTGTTAGCAGGTGGGGTGCAAAGAATAGATCCTTCTGGAACGAAAGTAAGAGGTATGTATCCTTGTTCAAAATGTGGACCAATTTCTCTTACATGCCTCACAAACTGCAACTCGATTGATGTTAATATCTGATTCTAGATTTGTAATACATTTCTGGTTTAGGCGAGTCTCATCTTCTGCTGGTGGGAGACCCAGGCACAGGGAAGTCTCAGTTTCTGAAGTACGCTGCTAAGATCACTCCCCGGTCAGTCCTCACTGCTGGGATCGGCTCCACTACCGCAGGTCTGTCTACCCTCTGCTGGTTCATCTGAAACAGTTCACTTTGCTTAAAGGAATCTCTGAAATAACCACTTATGTTAGTCAAAAAAGGAATATGTGTTGTGTGTCAGGGTTGACGGTGGCAGCAGTGAAGGACTCCGGGGAGTGGCATCTAGAGGCAGGAGCACTGGTGCTGTCTGACGGAGGCCTGTGTTGTATCGACGAGTTCAACAGCATCAAAGAGCACGACCGCACCAGCATCCACGAAGCCATGGAGCAGCAAACCATCAGTGTGGCCAAGGCAGGGTAAGGGAAAATCTTATCTTGCACTCACTTCTGTTATGGGCTGAAGCAGGGTCATAATGACTGACATGCATAAAGCATCTTTCTATTTCCTCCATTGACTTTGTGGGGTCTATTTCCCTCTGTCCCACCCAGCATGGTGTGTAAACTGAACACCAGGACCACCATCTTGGCTGCCACCAACCCTAAGGGCCAGTACGACCCGAACGTGCCTGTGTCGGTCAACGTGGCCCTGGCCAGCCCCCTGCTCAGCCGCTTTGACCTGGTCCTGGTCCTACTGGACACCAAGAACCCTGAGTGGGACCGCATCATCTCCTCCTTCATACTGCACAACAAAGGTGTTTATACAGGGTCCTTATATATATATAGAGAGAGAGCAGTCTCTATAGAACTAGTGTGTTCACATCCACCAGTTTTTAGACCACACTGCATAATGATAGAAACTGGTCCAGACCCTGGAGAAACAGGACTCTGGTCAATTAATGACATGAATGAATCTGTATGTTGCTATGGATAAAAGCATCTGCTAAATGGCATATTATATATACACTGCTCAAAAAAATAAAGGGAACACTTAAACAACACAATGTAACTCCAAGTCAATCACACTTCTGAAAAAATCAAACTGTCCACTTAGGAAGCAACACTGATTGACAATACATTTCACATGCTGTTGTGCAAATGGAATAGACAACAGGTGGAAATTATAGGCAATGAGCAAGACACCCCCAATAAAGGAGTGGTTCTGCAGGTGGGGACCACAGACCACTTCTCAGTTCCTATGCTTCCTGGCTGATGTTTTGGTCACTTTTGAATGCTGGCGGTGCTTTCACTCTAGTGGTAGCATGAGACGGAGTCTACAACCCACACAAGTGGCTCAGTTAGTGCAGCTCATTCAGGATGGCACATCAATGCGAGCTGTGGCAAGAAGGTTTGCTGTGTCTGTCAGTGTAGTGTCCAGAGCATGGAGGCGCTACCAGGAGACATGCCAGTACATCGGGAGACGTGGAGGAGGCCGTAGGAGGGCAACAACCCAGCAGCAGGACCTCTACCTCCGCCTTTGTGCAAGGAGGAGCACTGCCAGAGCCCTGCAAAATGACCTCCAGCAGGCCACAAATGTGCATGTCTGCTCAAAGGGTCAGAAACACTCCATGAGGGTGGTGTGAGGGCACAACGACCACAGGTGGGGGTTGTGCTTACAGCCCAACACCGTGCAGGACGTTTGGCATTTGCCAGAGAACACCAAGATTGGCAAATTCGCCACTTGCGCCCTGTGCTCTTCACAGATGAAAGCAGGTTCACACTGAGCACATGTGACAGTCTGGAGACGCCGTGGAGAACGTTCTGCTGCCTGCAACATCCTCCAGCATGACCGGTTTGGCAGTGAGTCGGTCATGGTGTGGGGTGGCATTTCTTTGGGGGGCCGCACAGCCCTCCATGTGCTCACCAGAGGTAGCCTGACTGCCACTAGGTACCGAGATGAGATCCTCAGACCCCTTGTGAGACCATATGCTGGTGCGTTTGGCCCTGGGTTCCTCCTAATGCAAAGACAATGCTAGACCTCATGTGGCTGGAGTGTGTCAGCAGTCCCTGCAAGAGGAAGGCATTGATGCTATGGACTGGCCCGCCCGTTCCCCAGACCTGAATCCAATTGAGCACATCTGGGACATCATGTCTCACTCCATCCACCAAATGTACAATGCAAAGGTGGTGAAAAACATCAGAGCAATGTGCTATTTCCCCACAATGGGAGATAGAGAGAGGAATAGAAAGAGAGAGGCTTTTATAAGTCTTAATATTGGTTGCACCACAGACTGTCCAGGAGTTGGCGGATGCTTTAGTCCAGGTCTGGGAGGAGATCCCTCAGGAGACCATCCGCCACCTCATCAGGAGCATGCCAAGGCGTTGCAGGGAGGTCATACAGGCACGTGGAGGCCACACACACTACTGAGCCTCATTTTGACTTGTTTTAAGGACATTACATCAAAGTTGGATCAGTCTGTAGTGTGGTTTTCCACTTTCATTTTGAGTGTGACTCTAAATCCAGACCTCCATGGGTTGATAAATTTGATTGCCATTGATAATTTTTGTGTGATTTTGTTGTCAGCACATTCAACTATGTAAAGAAAAAAGTAGTTAATAAGAATATTTCATTCATTCAGATCTAGGATGTGTTATTTTAGTGTTCCCTTTTTGAGCAGTGTATGATCAGTTGAAGTACAGAACAGTCATTAAAGAAGCCAGTCCTCTAGAAGTGGAGTGGAATAATCCTGCGCTTAGTGCCTGAGATATCCACCAATTACATAGGTCATCTGAGGAATCAGTGGGATATCATATTGCTGAGTTAAGCTACACTGCAAATTAGAGTTGAGACCTCCTCTGGGCTCTTCATTAGAAAAGACAATCTCTCTCCCCAGAAAACAGCATTTGATCATTTACATAACATAATTCCCACAGTATTTGCATAAGGAAAAGAGCTATGTTGAATGAAAATGCCAATGATGTAAAGTCTCTCTGGCATCGCCCCAGTTTAATTAGTGCTCTAGGTCGTTATCAAGACGATCACTCAGGGAGTTGTGGTTACGGAAGCCTGGGTCCTATTCATTATGACAAAACGTTTTGCAACAAAAACTAATCTTATTGGACAAGTTTAGGTAGTCCCATCCTGTTTCATTTAGTTTTCTTCTGTCTGGTAAATAATAAATACAACCCTGCATCTTGCTCATTACTTTAATCAGAAGGCTAATGCCAATATGCATGCCAGTCTCTCTTGGCTAAAAGTAGAGGAGAGACTGACTGCATCACTTCTTGTTTTTATAAGAAACATTGATGTGTTGTAAATTCCAAATGGTTTGCATGGTCAACTTACACTCAACTTACCCCAGCAGACATGCCACCAGGGTGTCTTTTCACAGTACCCAAATCCAGAACAAATTCAAGAAAACATACAGTATTTATAGAGCCATGATTGCATGGAACTCCCTTCCATCAAAGATTGATCAAGTGAACAGCAAACCTGGTTTTAAAAACCAGATAAAGCAACACCTCACAACACCTCCCCTGTTTGACTTAAGACATTGTGTGTATGTACTGATTAGTGATGTTTTAAATGTATGTAATTCTGTCCTTGAGTGGTTTTTGTCTATTAATGTTCTGTATTATTGAATGTTTTCTGTGGACCCCAGGAAGAGTAGCTGCTACTATCGCAACCGCTAATTGGGATCCTAATAAAATACCAAATACCTTCATCTGCCCATCAGGAGCTCCCTGCCAGTCGGAGGATTCTTTGTGGAGCATGGAGAAGATGAAGGCCTACTTCTGCCTGATCAAGGGGCTGCAGCCGCATGTGTCTGAGGAGGCCAACTCCATCCTGTCCCGCTACTACCAGCGGCAGAGGCAGAGCGACAGCAGGAACGCAGCCCGCACCACTATCCGCATGCTGGAGAGCCTCAGCCGCCTTGCTGAGGGTGGGCCAGCATTTTACATTACACATCTGTCTTTCCTTCTGAATTCCTTTGCGTTTGGTTTAATAGTTACTGAAAGTGTTCAAACTCATGTTTATTATGTGAATGCTTAATGCTATAGTTGTTATTGATATGATGTGGTCATGAAGCTCATGATCTTTGTCTTGATCCTGGCAGCACACGCCAGGTTGATGTTTCGAGACACTGTCACTGTGGAGGATGCTGTTGTTGTTGTCTCTGTCATGGAGTGCTCTATGCAGGTAGGAAGCTACACTTTGTTACATTCTAACATGAAATAAGCAGTAAGGCCCAAGGGGATGTGGTATATTTAAGCAATGAGGCCCAAGGGGATGTGGTATATTTAAGCAATGAGGCCCAAGGGGATGTGGTATATTTAAGCAATGAGGCCCAAGGGGATGTGGTATATTTAAGCAATGAGGCCCAAGGGGATGTGGTATATTTAAGCAATGAGGCCCAAGGGGATGTGGTATATTTAAGCAATGAGGCCCAAGGGGATGTGGTATATTTAAGCAATAAGGCCCAAGGGGATGTGGTATATTTAAGCAATAAGGCCCAAGGGGATGTGGTATATTTAAGCAATAAGGCCCAAGGGGATGTGGTATATATTCCACAAACCCCCAAGATGCCTTATTGCTATTATAATAAACTGGTTACCAACGTAGTTAGAAGAGTAAACATAAATGTTTCGTCATACTCATGGTATACGGTCTGATATACCACGGCTTTCAGCCAAACACTATTCGGGGCTCGAACCACCCAGTTTGTAATGGCCAATATATCACGACTATGGGCTGTTCTTATGCACGACATGAGGCTGAGTACCTGGATACAGCCCTTAGCCGTGGTATATTTGACATATACCACAAACCTCTGAGGTTCCTTATTGATATAATAAGAAGGTTACCAACATAAATAGAACAGTAAACAAGTATTTTTGCATCATAACCATGGTATATTGTCTCAGACACACACACACATACACAGCTGAAATGCTTTTTCAGCCAATCAGAATCCAACACCCAAACTACCCAATTTATAACATGTTACATTTTACAGTTACATTGAATGTAAACTGTAATGCCTTCAGCATGACTTGAAACACATGACATAATACAAAATTTAAGGTGAAGTTTCAGTGCGGTGTGTGTGTGCCTCAGGGGGGCGCTCTCCTGGGAGATGTGAACGCTCTTCACACGTCATTCCCTGACAACCCCAGTCAGCAGTACCAGACACAGTGTCAAATTGTTCTGGAGGGCCTCCAGATGCCTCACCTTCTCTACAAGGAGATGGACAGGCTCTCAAGGTGAGACATTATACTTGTGAAAACTTAAAAGAACAAGGTTTGTGAAGATTCAACTTTGTAGAACAGGACAAAAAGTAAATATAGCTTATAAATAATGCATTCTCTAACTTATAGTCTTCTACACCATCAGAATAAATCTCACTTATAACAACTCCCCCTCCAACATATTACCTCTAAACCCTAGACCAGTGAAAATACTGAGTACAACACCCTTTATGTATGAATCATTGTGTTTTCTTTAGACTGCAGAATAATGGGCCAGGCTCCCCTAAAGGAACAGAAAAAGGTTCTCCTCTGCCTGCAAAGCAGCACAGTGATCTGAGCAGCAGTTATCAACACAAGGGTTCTACATTCCAGACAAGCGGTCCAGGGCTCTCTGACATCACCACAGACTCAGAGAGTGGACTGGACTGGTTCCACTCACTGGCTGGCCCAGTGGGGAGAGGACATGCCAACTTGCCGATCATCACTTCACCCATCACAACATCCACACAACACAACCACAACTCTTTCTCAAAGCAGGCCCGAACCCTGTCAAAACACCCCGCTGTGTCGTTGCTGGGCAACAGCGGTGCTGCACACAAGGAGAGTGGGAGAGCGCCTGTGTGTGATAAGACACCCAGTATAACTGCGGAGGAGGAGGTGGTAGAGAGCTGTAAGGAGAGCAGTAAAAGCACAGCAGCAGCGGAAGACAGATCCTGTTCTGTGGTACAGAAGGTGTCCAAGAAACTTCGAGACAAACGGCTCAGAGCGATGACTCATGTCCCCCTTCAGGGAGACAAAGCTGTGGGAGGAGGCAGCACCAGCAGAGACCTCATAGACCATCTGGATGTGGAGCAGGCCTTCTCTACAGACTCCCTGCCCTCCCACAGCATACCTGTAGCAGGGAAGAAACGCAACTCAAAAAAGAACAATGTCCCTTGTAACCTCCCGTCTGGAGACCAGGAGCTCTCTGGTACTGTGGGGGCAGGGAGAGAAGAACTGCACTCTAAGTTCACAGGGTTCACATTTAAACCCAGAGAGAAGATGACCCACACTGAACCTCTCTGCCCAGATACTGACAGCTCAGACTTTCACACAGAGAATAGAGGTCCACCTAGCAAAGCAAAGACGCATAACAGAGAGAACCATAACACAGTTTCTTCAGCTAGAGAGAAAGAGAAAACAGAAAAGAAAAATAATGAGAACCAGTGTTACAAAGACAAGCCAGCAGAGGGCAGCAGTTCTGTGAAGACGCTGAGGCTGAGGGTTCAGTCTAAGGAGAAAGAGTTTCCCATTGAGGTGTCACGTGACCTGAACCCAGAGGTCAGTGGTCCCACGGCGGAGGGAGGTGATGGGGGGGATCATGGAACAGAGCAGAAACGCCAGCAGTTGCTGAGCAGAATTGCTCCAGGTGAGAACAGAACTACATTAACAGACCCTCCACCACTACAGCCAGACCACCCAATGCCCACTGTGGCGGCCTCTACCCTGGCCAAACTCTCCAGGTTCTCCTTCACAACTACAAAGGACAAGGAAGTTACAAATCTAATAACAACTCTTACATCAGGGGCTCAGGTTACCTCGTCCATAGAGCTTAAAGCAGGGCAGCAGGACACATGGACACAAGCTATCACCAGCATACAGCAGAGGACATGGGTGCAAGCTAAAGCCTCTACAGAGGATAGGACTGAGGCGAGAGTTAGTGGAGACAAAGACTTCCAGACATTTAACAGTAAGGGCCAAAACCCTGCTATAGATTCTGCTGTCAACCCTAAAAAGAGAAAGTGTTTTGAGCTGGGCTCTAAAGGCCTCTTCTCTGGCCTGTCTATGTTCAGCTCCTCCAACTTTGATGAAGATGATCTGAGTGTAGACTGGGATGAGGAGTCGGTGAAAAAAACAAATGTAACAGGGAAATGATGTTTGAAACATTGTAGTGTACTGAATATTATTTGTGACTTCTCACCGTGTGTGTGCATGTGCGTTTGTTGTTGTATTGTCAATAATTGGTATAAATTTGCAGATCAGTGTTTGATCATGAGATTCACTATCGACTTGTCATGCTGTTGGATATTGAACACACATTATGCCATAGAAACAATCTTGTAAATCTGTTTCTTCTGTAAATGAAACCTCATTTACAAAGCCTATGGTCTTGTGTCACAATAGCTGAAATAATGCTGTTATATGAGGTAGTCAAAGGGCACATTTTCATCATGGACTGGGCAATATTACACGCTCTGTGAAAACACGCAATGTTGCTGTAGGCAAACGTTATGTTCATTCAAAGTAAAAAATCAGAGGCACAAATCAATATGGGTGATGATTGACTGGGCCCTACATTTGCCTAAGGCTGTGTATTATGATGTGGTATATAATGGTTTCATCCTCTGAGCCAATGCCAGAAAGCACCACACCAAAGGGAGTATGGCTGTTGTCATGACTGTGTGGATGGCATTCCACAAGGAAGCTGCATGAAAGCTCCTTGTCACGTTGTATAAGGATCAGAGACAGGCGCAGGAATACGTAATGTTTTTTTTTATTACTCCACCCAAAATACCATGAACATGACATGGGGACGAAGCCCAAAACAAACACACATAAAATACACAGGGATGTAATCCCAAAAAAACACGTATATAAAATACATGTAAAGATTACATGGGACAAGACCCATAATAACACTCCACAGGATGAGACCCGAAATAACAAGTGCACGAAAGCCAAAACAACAAAGCACAACTCACAAGACCAACAGACATGGGAACAGAGGGCACAGGGAATGGGAACCAGGTGTGCATAATGAGACAAAACAGTCTGGGGTTAGTGGTTATGAATCCAGTTCAGTGATGCCTAGAAAGCCGGTGACGTAGACCTCCGGAGCTGGTGCACGGAATGAGCAGCAGTACCAAGGGGATCCATGACTACTCAGCAATAGCTAATGGCATCAGAGGAAGTCTGGAAGATGTGTTGGCTCGGTCAGGCAAGGCCACTAACAATATCAACCCCACTACTTATATAATTATACAGAACAATAATATAAATGCAACATGCAACAATTTCAATGATTTTACTGAGTTCCAGTTCATATAAGGAAATCAGTCAATTTAAATAAATCCATTAGGCCCTAATCTATGGATTTCAAATGACTTGGCAGGGGCGCAGCCAATCAGAATGAGTTTTCCCCCACAAAATGGCTTTATTACAGGCAGAAATACTCCTCAGTTTCATCAGCTGTCTGGGTGGCTGGTCTCAAAGGATCCCGCAATTAACGAAGACTGATGTGGAGGTCCTCGGCTGGCATGGTTACGTGTCGTCTGCGGTTGTGAAGCCATTTGGACGTACTGCCAAATTCTCAAAACCAGGTTGGAGGTGGCTTATGGTAGAGAAATTTAACATTCAATTCTCTGGCAACAGCTCTGTTGGACATTCCAGCAGTCAGCATGCCAATTGTACGCTCCCTCAAAACTTGAGACATAGGTGGCATTGTGTGACAAAATTACATATTTTAGTGGCATTTTATTGTCCCCAGCACAAGGTGCACCTCTGTAATGATCATGCTGTTTAATCAGCTTCTTGATATGCCACACATGTCAGGTGGATGGGTTATCTTGGTAAAGCAGAAATGCTCACTAAAAGGGATGTAAACAAATTTGTGAACAACATTTTAGAGAAATAAGCTTTGTGCTTATGGACAATTTCTGGGATCTTTTATTTCAGCTCATGAAACATGGGACTTTACATGTTGTGTTTATATTTTTGTTCAGTGTAACATTTAAGAAGGTGGAAACAAATCAATCAAATCTCCCTAGGAACAACAGTTTTACTTTTCAAACTCAAACCAGTGACGCATTCTGCAATAAAAAAATTAGGATCAGCCACCTTGCATAAAGGGAACATATCGAGATGTGTTTTACACGTTACAATTCTATCATCCAAACATGCTGAAGCATCTCTTTTGTTCTCGTTGGTGAAGGTCAGACTGCTCAATGTCAGCCAGATAGTCCCCAGTGAGATGATGTGATGTTGATATTAATGGAGGTGGGTGACAAAAGGAGGTAAGATGAGGAGTTAATGGATACTAACTTCCCGCAGATGAAACGGCAGCCTCATCAATAAGGAAGACATATTGATTAGCCATCTGCCAGACTGTCTCACTACACTAGCACATACAATACCTAACCCAACCACTACATGATGTCATCCCTCTGGTATGCCTTCGCTTTTACAAAGATTTTCAGGGGCATATTGTATTTCTAATTTGTCCTCTGTCCAAGGTGTGTGTCTGAGGCTCTTCTGATCTCCCTGTTCAAAGGATTGAATATGTTCTTGCCACAATAATCTTGGCACAGTAATAATGTCAAGTGAAATGTATGCTCTCATAATAATTTTAGAAAAGGTGCTGTACTTTGGAAAATTTCAGTTTGAGCTAGAATACTTTTACAATAAAATGAGCTATACTTATTAAAAGTAGGAGAGGTAAAACAACTGAATAATATGCATTCCTTATTGAAATGTAGAATATATTGCATAATTCCACAGTTCACATACTGCTAATTAAGGACTCTTTAGCCATAGTGGTAGTTTATCTCAGCAGGTTTAGGCAGTCTGAACAGCTGACGGTTGCTTTGTGCCAAATGCACATGTCTGGGTACTCACATGAAGTGGTCTTTGTTTGTTGTTCGTGGATTTAACAGAGTCTGTTTGGTTTTTGTCCTCAGCTTACTCCTCGTGGCTGTTTGGAGTTATTCCTCAGGGTTTGTCTTTTCAGTTGGAGCATCTTTTATGGTAAGTCTGTTCTACGTTTTGTATTATCATTTCTCAACTGCTTGGGAAAATTGTCTTTAAATCTTTTTTTACCACATCGGCCTACATAACTAAATTACTCTAAAACTTGTCTTTGTGTTGTTTCCTTAGCACTACAAAGCTTATTCAAATAATCAGAGCTTGATGAGTTGATTATGTGAATATGTTGTGTTGTGCTAGGGCAAAAAAACTTGCACACAGGAGAGGCCCCAGGAGCGAGTTTGGAAAAACATGCTCCTAATCTAACTGTCTTGCTCGATTCCTCTCCTATTCCCTCTCAGGCCATCCCTATCTGTTACAAGGTAAAAACATTTCAGGTTCCTAGTGTACTCCAATGTGCCCCTGAAACCTGTGGTACTAGATCTGCGGGTTCCATAGGAATGAGCAGCAGTGAAAGGTTGCCTGCGTGCCTCTGGAAGGCTGCACACTGTTACACAAACAGACTGGAGATATTTCACAGGCTTGTTTTTGCTATGGTGCTGCAGGAACAGAGAGGAGAGCTGAGTGGAGAACACTGACTGATAGATACCTCCTGTCAGCAGAGCTGGAGGCCTGAGGTATGAACTCATGCAGTCTCACGTGACTGACAACCTCCAAGCCAGTACACTTCACCTAAACTCACCTTGTCCGAGTTTGAAAACAACATGCATTAGATTCAATATTTTTGAAACTCACTTCTACTGTAAAGGTTGGGATTCAATCTTACACTTTAGATACATTCATAACTCTCTCACTGAGATGTATTCAACTGTGTATGAGAACATTGTTGGGCAACACAACACCACTGTTGCACTGACAGGGTGGACACGAACACACTGAACATAATATAACTGCTGACTAAGGAACACTTACTGTGTAGAAAGACACTACTACCAGCTTTCAGCGTCCTCTGAGTTTCACACGGAACTTCCCAAAACTGCACCTAAATGATCTTATCTTAGAGTAAGAGGGGGAAGAGAGGGGCATAGAGATCTATTGCAGAAGTTTCGTTGGCCTCTGGTTCAACTTGAAGGTGGAGCTCAAAGCTTCTGGAATGACCATGAGGAGATTGTGGAAGCTGGAGTAGAGACCATGGGCCTGTCCTGACACTTCATAAAATGTAGACGAACAATATTGATCTATGCGGTTAATGACAGAGGGTCAGATAAAAGGCCAAGAGGAAGCAGGCTTCTTGTTCAGCCATAAAGCTGCACTAAGTCTAATGGTGATCACAGGCAGATTTACTAGAGGCCTAGAGGAAGCAGGCTTCTTGTTCAGCCATAAAGCTGTAACTTGATTGTGTTCCCGCTGCATGTTTCACAGTCGAAAGATTGTATGATATTGTTTTGTTTTGTTTGACTCCTTTGATGTTTTGAATGTTTCTTCAAAAGTAGGCCAAATCCACAAAGCGAAGTGTGACATGAGTCATCCACGTTGCTCATGTGCACGTCTTGTATTCAAAATGTAACTTTGCTCTGTTTGGTGAAAGTGATTGGCTGATCAAGTTCCTGTGTTAAGTTTCATGTCAAGACATTCTGAACCCTTTACCGCTTCCTCACTCTGCTCCTGCATTGTGTGCTGAAGTGCTCATGAAGAAGAACGTGTGTAAGTGATCATTTGTTTCTCATGCCATGTCATTATACATGTTTTCCTTTCTCATGTTTGTTCATGTCGGTGTATAGTTGCTCACAATCAAACTGAATTCATTCAATCTGGTTATGTGGTTTGAACCGATGGAAATATGTGAAGTCGAGGATACAACCAAAATAGATGTCTTTGGATTAAGGTTACTTAAAATAGAATTTGACTTGTTTTTTAAAATCTAGATTCCATTCTAGAGGCCCTTTGGATCTTGTTGATATATTCTCAAGTTCCATTAGCACCTCTGCCACCCATTGCACCATTCAGAGAAACTATTTCTGGCAGAAATGTGTTAAAGTTGAGGCATGTGAACAGCTAATGCTCTGTAAACATGTAGTGGTCATGCTAGTGTAATGGTATTTTAGTGTCACACATGGTCTGGCCAGGGTTTTCTGTTGACGTGTGTGTGCTGTGGGCTGTGCAGGTTGGCTTTAGTAGTGTGTTCAGGCCAAGTCATTGGTTTCCTGGCTGAGAAACAGGAAGTGGGCGCAGGTAGCAGTCTGCAGTGAGCTGATAACATGCACAAAAACACTGATTCTGACACTGCTCCATTTGTCCTCCAAGTCCCTCTTGATTGATATTGCTACAGCGATGTGGAGATTCTACATGTAATCCACCTCTGCTGATCCAATATCTGAGGTAGAGGGAGAGAAAACAACAAGGAAACAGCGGGTCACTGCTGTCCTCAGTGGAACAGAAATATTCTTTGAGAAGAAATGTTATGTACTGGATAGCGACTGTGTTCATTACTCTAATAAGGGATGGGTGCCAGACTTCAGCTTTGATACTAAAACATGTGGTCTTTGCTTTGAAAAATAAGGCCTTCTTTGAGCAGTCTTGTAGTAATGCATTCCAGTATTAGCTAGTTGTATTGGAATTCTCCCTGACTTAGTCACATTCCAGGTGTGGTTTTGTAATGGGCCGAGTTACAAGCCACTTCATGTTAAATGTTTACTCAAGTTATTTTTGCTGCTCATAAAAGGTGCATCTGAAAATAACCAGACATGAGTTTAATCACACTTAAATGTGTGCTGATAGCAGCCCAAGGATTGTTTGGTAAATGTGAAGTGCTCTTTGTTCTGTGCTGAAGAGTGTTGTCCACTGTTCAGAGAGGGAGTGGGCCATGGTGTTTGACTGAAAGAACCACTGTTGTCGTGGAGATGGTACGTTGTGTCTTGCAGTGCCAGGGTTCCATACAGAACTACATGTCTGCACTGTGTCTAGAGATATATGCACAACTTAGTTCCTCTTATACGCAGGTGTTATTTTTCAGGCCTCACCCAAACATTTTCCAAAATCACCAGAAGACAGTTACAATTGTGCTAGCTTTGACAGTAGAATGATTATTAGATGTGGTGATTTACGAATTGAATCCTAGTTATTTTTGGAGTGCTGCCAAAGTACTAACTTGTCAAGTATGTGACTGAACGGTAGAGTGTTTTCAGTAACTCACGTTGATGATGGAAATGGGTGATTATGTAATACGCTGTTGCAATACCATTCATGTTCTATCCTGTTGAGAGACCCAGTTTTGTGTTTGGTTCATTGTACAGTTTGCTATCTGGAATTTCTTGGACCTGCAAATTCTGTCATTTTTTTACACTTCTCTTTTCTTTATATCGTTATTATGTATTTAGATGATGGATTTAGACCCCATTTCTGACGTTTACTGTGTTGTATAACACTGCAACCCTTGGGGGATGAAATTCCTAAACAAAACACTATATTTGTCTTACCTCAGGAACACTACCATCATACTAGGCACATGTTTTATGCAATAACAGGGGGAGTGTGCAACCATCATGTGCTCTCACTTTGTGGTAGTAAGTCTTCAATGACATGACACTTTATTGAAAAACACATTTAATGATTTAGAACACACACTTCCCCATGTGTCCTATGTCTTTTGGCAGCTCTGTTTAACTCTTCTATTGAGACAATTGCATTTTTATGCAGACACACAAAGGATGGCATTTGTTTAATTGAGAGGGTATGGGTAATTGAACCAGGACAATACTGTACACAAATAATTATGCAAGGGGGCTGTTCCCCTTGGCCTGAAACAGTCTCATTCTGCATGATTGCCATTGTAGCAATGGAACTGAAGTGCAACGGTCCTCCTGTGTCATGTCTGGTCAATTTGACAGTCTGGTAGTGATGCAAAAGTGCGGCTCACGTTGAAATATTACACAAGCTTTGTCTGTGATGTTTTAGATGGTTATTGTCATTGTTGTGCTCCTTCCAACTATTCTTCACTAGGTTTAAACCTGTTAATGGCCAGGGAATGATCTCTGTCATATTGAGATCTTACTGTGTAATGAACAATAACATATTTATTTATCACAATTTGTCCATTTGTTGACACCATTGTATGTTGCTAAGGAAGCTCCTTTGTTCAAACTTAAAGCTGCAATGTGTAACCTTTTGGGTGACCAGACCTTAGTGTTATAGATCTGTCATTCTTATTGAAAGCAGAAGTGGTATATCTGTTCTGTGTGCGCTATTTTTATGCATCCAGGTTTTAAGCTTTGTTTTCGTACACCAGCTTCAAACAGATGAAAATACAATGTTTTTGGTTATGGAAAATATATTTCACAGAAGTTTAGATGCTACAATGATTCTTTACACTATAGTTGCTTGTTTTGTACCATAAACTGAAATTAGGCAAACTATTATAATTTTAGCAACCAGGAAATGGCAGAGTGATTTCTGCATAGTGCATTAAATCAAATCGAATCAAGCTTTATTTATACAGCACATTTCAGACATGGAATAAACAAAAACAAATAAATAAAATAAAAACTGGAAATAGTTACTACACAACAAAAATAAGAGGATAAAAACTAAATAATAACAAAAACTGAACAAAGCTAAGCAAAGCTAAAAGGTGTGTAATCTCTTTTTAATATGTCCACAGTTTTGTCCCCCTCAGGTTCTCTGGCAGGCTATTCCAGAGTCTGGGAGCATAATAACTAAAGGCTGTTTCTTCATGCCTCTTGGTCCTAGGCTTTGGGATAGTTAAAAGGCCAGTGCCAGAGGACCTGAGGGACCTACTGGGTATTAAAATCATGTCTGACTTAAAAACCAATAGAAGATTCTTAAAATGAATTCTAAAACTCCCAGGCAGCCAGTGCAGTGACCTTAAAACCGGTGTAATGTGTGCTCTCCATCTGGTCTTGGTCAGGACCTGTGCTGTAGGATGAGTCTCTTTGTATCAACCTGGGAGAGAAACGGACGCACCGTGGCAATGTTCCTCAGGTGGTAAAAAGCTATTTGGTCACATTCATAATGTGGGATTCGAAAATGAGTTCAGAATCTAAAATAACACAGAGATTTTTTTTACTTGACGTTTTATCTTTATTGCCCGTGAATTAAAATGTGCGACAAGATTTTCTCTCTGTGCTTTGGCTTCAATAATAAATACCTCGTCTTGATTTAGCTGGAGAAAGTTGAGCAATCCAAGTATTTAAATCACTA
The DNA here is from genome assembly GCF_036934945.1 of Oncorhynchus masou masou. Taxonomy (NCBI): domain Eukaryota; kingdom Metazoa; phylum Chordata; class Actinopteri; order Salmoniformes; family Salmonidae; genus Oncorhynchus; species Oncorhynchus masou. Next base: position 21,657,933 of record NC_088230.1, on the reverse strand, counting down.
ATACAGACTAATAATTTATCCGTGGAGCTAAAATCCTCTGGTGACACAGAAATGTAAAGTTGTGTATCGTCTGCGTAGCAGTGAAAACCAATGCTGTGCTTGCTGAAAACGCTGCCAAGGGGTAACATATATAAACTGAACCGGTTAAATAGGTCCTAAACCAATTTAGAACTGGACCGGAAGGACATCATGGTCAACAGTGTCAAATGCAGCACTTAAATCCAAGAGTAAGACAGGACAGAGAGCTGTTTGGCATCTGTGTTGGCTCATTTACCACTGTAACTAAGGCTGTCTCTGTGCTGTGGTGGGCACGAAAACCAGATTGGAATTTTTCTAAAATACAGTTGGCACTTAAAAAATTATTCTGCTGTTTGAAACCCAATTTCTCCAGAATTTTGCTGAAGAATTGAAGTTTGGCAAAATGTTTAAGAGCTAAATAATCTAGATTACTTTTCTTAAGAAGGGGTTTCACCATAGCAATTTTTAGTGCAGTTTGGAAAGTGCCAGCAAACAGGGAGTAATTTATCAATAGCTTGAACTTCTTCAGATATGCAATTAAATACTATTTTGAAGAAGGTGGTAGGAATAGAATCGAGAAGGCAGATAGAAGGCTTAAGTTGTGATATAATTTTCCTGAGCATGTCTGTGTTAACCAGGGGAAATCAATCTATAGTGCCTTTGCCTGGTAGGCTTGGTCTCTCAGAATATCATAATGGACCTGCAACTTTGACTTTCTCTCCACTTCTGCTCTGCTTTTCTGCAATTTCTCTTTAATTGATTAGTTTCCTAACTCATCCATTTGGCTCTCTGTTTGGATGTGGCCTTTTTCAACTTTACTGGCACCATGGCATCAATGGTTACCCTTAATTTGCTATTAAAGTTATCAACTAAATCATCACAAGAGGAAGGCAGAATTGTTGATGGAGTATTGTTCATACACTAAATAAAATCTGTAGCATCTTCAGAGTTAAGATAGCATTTCTTAATAATGTGTTCAGTATTACCCTGTGCTATTGGCAACAAGGTAGCAGTGGTGGAATAAGTACCCAATTGTCATACTTGAGTAAAAGTAAAGATACCTTAATAGAAAATGACTCAAGTAAAAGTGAAAGTCACCCAGTAAAATACTACCTGAGTAAAAGTATAAAAGTATTTGGTTTCAAATATACTTAAGTATCAAAAGTACATTTCATTTCAATTAAAAGTAAAAGTTTTAAATTCCTTACATAAAGTTAACCATTTTCAGTTTATATTTAGCCAGGGGCACACTCCAGCACTCAGACATCATTTACATATAGCCAGGGGCACACTCCAACTCACAATATTTACATATAGTCACATCATTTACATATAGTCAGGGGCACACTCCAGCACTCAGACATCATTTACATATAGTCAGGGGAACACTCCAGCACTCAGACATCATTTACATATAGTCAGGGGCACACTCCAGCACTCAGACATCATTTACATATAGTCAGGGGCACACTCCAGCACTCAGACATCATTTACATATAGTCAGGGGCACACTCCAACACTCAGACATCATTTACATATAGTCAGGGGTACACTCCAACACTCAGACATCATTTACATATAGTCAGGGGCACACTCCAGCACTCAGACAATATTTACATATAGTCAGGGGCACACTCCAGCACTCAGACATCATTTACATATAGCCAGGGGCACACTCCAACACTCAGACATCATTTACATATAGTCAGGGGCACACTCCAACACTCAGACATCATTTACATATAGTCAGGGGCACACTCCAGCACTCAGACATCATTTACATATAGTCAGGGGCACACTCCAACACTCAGACAATATTTACATATAGTCAGGGGCACACTCCAACACTCAGACATCATTTACATATAGTCAGGGGCACACTCCAGCACTCAGACATCATTTACATATAGTCATTTACATATAGTCAGGGCACACTCCAACACTCAGACATCATTTACATATAGTCAGGGGCACACTCCAGCACTCAGACATCATTTACATATAGTCAGGGGCACACTCCAGCACTCAGACATCATTTACATATAGTCAGGGGCACACTCCAACACTCAGACATCATTTACAAACGAAGCATGTGTTTAGTGAGTCCACCAGGTCAGAGGAAGTAGGGATGACCAGGGATGTTCGCTTGATAAGCATTTAAAATGTAATGAGTACTTTTGGTTGTCAGGGATAATGTATGGAGTAAAAATAACATTATTCTCTTTAGGAATGTAGTGAAGTAACAATAAAAGTTGTCAAAAATATAAATAGTATAGTAAAATACAGATATCCCCCAAAACTACTTAAGTAGTACTTTAAAGTATTTTTACTTAAGTACTTTACACCACTGCAAGGTAGTACAAAATACACAGTGTTGATCAGATAAAGCAACATCAACAATAGAGGATATGTCAGTAGAAAGCCCCTTGGTAATAACTAGGTCCAGAGTATGGCCACGGTTATAGGTGGGCTTAGTAACATGTTGGATAAAGCCCATAGATCTAAAAATATTCATATATTCAATGGCCTTGGAGACTGTCTGTTTGTCAACATGAATATTAAAATTGCCCAACACAATGATTTTATCATAGTTCTCAGTAAAGAAAGTGGGGCTACCCTTTGGTGGTCTATATAGGGGTTATAGACAGCACTGGTGGCTGACATTTAAACAGTATAGCATGATACTCAAAAGACCCAAAGTGGCCAAATGAAATATCCTTACAGCTGGGAGCATTAGTCAAAATAGAAGATGACAGTTTGTATAAACTCACTAGAAGGTGGAGTTAAAGGAACATAAATTAGGTTACTCAGAATAACCATAGTGCCATTTCTATAGGAGTTGATATGCTTCCCAAGTCCTCTGTTGGTTATTCTGACAGGGAGAACTGGAGCACTACCAGACTTCGTCCGTCAGTCGCTAAAACAGTTTGATGTTGCTTGAACCAACAGAGGATGTTGCTTGGAACCCCTGCAGTTAGAGGGAAGTATCTGTTTGAATTTAGCAGGAGGATGTGTTTTGAAATGGTGTTTGCCGAAATGTTGCTTATTGCCACATTATTATGTTTTTGCCAAGCAAATATTGTGTAAAAATAAACATTTGATGACAAGGTTTGTAATGGATTTGAAGTAGATTACTGAGGTTTATTTATTTTTCAAGGGAGGAACAAAGCTGGACAGTGAAGTAGTGTTGCATGGTATACCGATACCATGGTAATATCACGGTACCAAAACGTCATGATACTTATGATACCAATATTTTAGAATACCGTAGTCCTATTTCATATGATACTACTGACTTTTTCAGCCCTACCGATCTAAAGAACCTACTGGCTTCTGTTATAATAAAATGTTTAGAAAGTCAGGTTGGTTTATACATTCAGTTGAATTTAATCAACAGCTACTAGTTTCTTGTATGCACAGGTCCAATAATATCTACTTCACTTTCATGGCATATCATCTGTGGCAGCTGTAATCATCCAGCCACATCGCCTACCAGCCCTCAATCATCTGCTTCTCTGTCCGCTCTTCATGCACATCTATTCCTCCATCACTTTTTAAAATATAATTTAACTGTGATGGCAAACAGGGATGAAGACCCTGATGAGTTTTCTGTTGTTAGATTTCTAAATTTGTTACATTGGAGCATTCCATCACCTGTTGTAACCAATGATGGGTTTATATAGTGGTTATAACCAAGCGCACAGGCCAGTCTGAGTAGACCTTGCAAGTTAACTGTCATACAGCCTCTGAGTGCCAGAGAGGGAAAATGATTGCAGCATTACAGCCAAGAAAATGTATTTTCTCTTGCCTAAACACTACCTTTTTTTTAACGCATATTACCCAAGATTACTTTTTTTCTTTCTAAAGGGATTTGAAAGCATTTTAGATAATTTCACAAACCATGTCAACGAATGTTTTAATCTAATCCCGGGCTGTGGGGCGAACAGGATGCTAGGCCACAGATTTATTTTCCCGGTGGTATTGTGATACTACTTGGTATCTTGATACCTGACCTGGTATCATATCGTTAGTACATTTTTGGCCTCGTGACAACACTACAGTGAAGCACATAACTAGCTAGAAATTAAACAGAGCAAAGCCAGGTCTAATATTTCATGGACAGACTGCAGAACCTAATCAAGCATCTGACCTATTACAAAAACTTTAGTTCTGGGTTAACCAACATTAGACAAGGCCTAAAATAATATTTGCTGCCAGCAAAAACACACACCCTGTTTTCAGCTTAATGTTAGCCTACAAGGTGCTCTTTATCATTTCAGGATGTGAGTACAAAAGTATCAATAGCCTCATAGAATGCAGCAGGTATGTGTAGGCTTTCATTAGGAATGTTACATTAGGAATGCTACATTAGGAATGATTCAGACTGGTTGGGTTAAATGTGGAAGACATACAATTCGGTTGAATGCATTCAGTGGTGCAACTGACTAGGTATCCCCTTTCCCTTAGCCCTGCTTTTGGTAACTGGCATCAATATAGGCGACTAGAGCTCATCTCACTTTGTTGACTGCTGTTGTTGTCTGACAGCTTTAACCAGGTGCCTTTTACAGGGCCCCAAGCACAACTGTGAATATACTACTCTACTGAGTCTCCCTGTGAAGAGCCAGCTGATTAGAGGTGTGAAGACTTTAGTTGGAGAAGATTCCACATCACTGAGGCTTCTGGGGTAACCTTGGTAACCTATTCATGGCAATACTGTCTTGGTGTGAAACTTGTATTATTGTGTATTATATATTACACATTACTTACACAGTGCCTTCAGAAAGTATTCACACCCCTTGACATTTTCCACATTTTGTTGTGTTACAGCCTGAATATAAAATGTATTACATTACAATTTTTTTGTTGTCACTGGCCTACACACAATATCCCATAATGTCAAAGTGGAATTATGTTTCAACACATTTTTACAAATGACATAAAAAATGTAAACTTGAAATGTATTGAGTCAATAAGTATTCAACCCCTTTGTTATGGCAAGCCTAAATACGTTCAGGAGTAAAATAATTCTTAACAAGTTACATAATAAGTTGCATGGACTGAGTCTGTGCGCAATAATAGTGTTTAACAGGATTTTTTTAATGACGACCTCATCTCTGTACCCCACATATAGAATTATCTGTAAGGTCCCTCTGTTGAGCAGTGAATTTCAAACACAGATTCAGCCACAAAGACTAGGGAGATTTTCCAATGTCTCGCAAAGAATGGCACCTATTGATAGATGGGTAAAAAAAGCAGACATTGAATAGCCCTTTGAGCATGGTGAAGTTATTAATTACACTTTGGACTGTGTATCCAAAGTTAACATTAGCCTACTACAACTAGCTACATATTGAACTTCCATTCTCTCAGGCCAGGGGCACAATGTATGTATTTATGGTTGTTTCGGAATCGCCGTTATAATCATTGGCCAGTACGGAGAATTAAGTAAAACCACATGTCCAAATCGCGATCTCCATCCATAGCTAGTTTAGGAAAGGGACAATTTTTGCTAGCTAGCTATGACATTTGGCTTGATGTGATGTGATTGGTGTGAAGCCAAATCCAAACTGGCTTCCCTTGACAGTTTTTTTTTTTTTTTTTTGGTGCTCCAGGATTATTCACAGTGGAACTCAGATTAGCTCAACACTTATTGGCTATTACTGTTATTTATTTATTTTATCAAGGGAGGCCACATGCTTGCTGTCTTCCCTTGCATTCAATGCTACGGTCAGCCACAATATCATACTATTTTAGACCAGACAGCATCAGAAAATGGGCTTTACATGCAGACAGAGGGGCGCTGTTTTGCGCGATCAAATGTTCACACGACGCGCACCACTGAGATTATTTCAGCCAATTATGAAACACAGAGAGATGGGAGTCAAATGATTTTATATTTTATATCTTAGTCATTTTTTGGGGAACCCTGGCTTCCCTTTGCAGCCATGAATACACGCCACCTTGATAAATAAAGAAGACACAAGTGACAGCGGGCCAAGAAACGTCACAATTTATGCATGATGCTTACCTATGAGCTGAAACTTCACGAAGACTGCTGAATGTCAGGCGGTGGCATTTTTCCTTTGACTGCATACAGCAGCTCAAAAACAAAAGGCCAAAAAGCTACACAATGAAACGTTTCTCAGAATGTGAGAAAACTATATGATGCCCGGTTGGCTATGTTTAAGGTCGCCAATGCAGTGCACTCAAACCACTGAGGTATAGCACCCAACCATTGCCGAGCTGCAGTGGTCTCAGCACTGTTTGAGGGGGAGGAGACTAAACTCAGATTGAGCCTTTCGCAAGGAGCTGTGGCACGCATTCAGTGAGATCACATCCTTCCATGCATTGCTGTTGCCATCGATTTAATAGTTAGTTATTCAGTCAACTTTACACAGATTTTCGATTTATGGAGCTCGTTTTGGGCAGAAGACATGTTATAAATAACCGTTAAATTTCAGTTTTAAAGCTATGAATGTCCTTTCGCGCAATGTAATCATGGCAAGTTCTTGAGGAATTCTCTCCACCTTTTGTTTGATCACGTTTTGCTCTACCCTCGGAGTTTCACTGCGAACGGGCGCATACAATCAGTCATAATGTGGGGGAGAAACGAATTTGAGGATGGATTTGATACTTTTAAAACAGGTAAGATCTTATTATTGAGATTTTATTGAAGAATAAAACCCATGTGTTTATATTTTCATAGCAATAATGTCTGAATAGACTAGAGCCTTGCTCATGCTCATATCTGTGAACGTCTTCACAAGCTTCTAGCTAGCTGATGCTAAACTGATGGATACAGAAGGGTTTCTGCTAGCTCTCTAGCTAGCAGTAGTAGCCCTCTCCCGGGGCATCTGGTGTTTCTTGATAATGCTATGATGAAGCCTCGTTGTTGATGCGACATTGTAACGGAAATTCCTGAATAGATTAATTGTTCATGACAAAATAATGCAGGTTGTAGAGAGAGCGGAGTTTTTTCCTTATCGGTTGATTTAGCGTTCTGCTCGTCCTGATAGCGATTTCTGTTTCTGGACTGAGATTCGAAAGATGTCCACATTGTAACATTTTGATATAGCTTGCTACATTATGTCGCTAGAATTATATTATGATGAATGGACCACTGCGTTGTCAGTTATTATAGCTAAGCATGTCATGTGGCCAGATTTATAGTTAGCTATATCCTCTAAAGCGGGCCAACATACCCCCCCCCCCCCTCCCATTGTCTCTTACAACTATGTAATAACACTACACGTCGTTAACAAAAACTACTCAGCCCAAGTTCAAAGCAATTAGCCTACTAACGTGTTGTTATGAGGGCCTCCTGAGTGGCGCAGCGGTCTAAGGCACTGTATCTCAGTGCTTGAGGCACCGCTACAGACCCGGGTTCGATCCCAGGCTGTTGGTGTGGCTGGCTTCCTGGTTAAGCGAGCAGTGTCAAGAAGCAGTGAGGCATGTCAGGGTCGTGTTTCAGATAAGGCATGGCTCTCGACCTTTGCCTGTCCCGAGTCCGTAGGGGAGTTTCAGTGATGGAACAAGACTAAATACCAACTGGGGAGAAAAAGGGGTAGCAACATTTTTTTGTTACCTAACAACAATTTGATATAAAGTTTTACCGATCATCAAAAGTATTCTGCCACCTGAACTGCAGGACAGGGCAGTGTAGGTCAGTCCATGGCTTGACATTCACTTTTTTTTGCCACTTGTTCTTCTTACAAGTAGGACAGATTTTTGACTTATCCCAAAGCTCAAGTCACTTGTCGTCGTCCCCACTTGTCGTCGTCCCCACCCCAAAAAATGGTCTGTAACACCATGGGCCAAAAAGGTGACTGAAAAGTGGGATTCAAAGAACCACTTCACAATATAACAGTCATTATTATCACTGGTTTTGACAATGGATGGATGCTGGTCTCTAATCCCATGTATTATATCTCCTGTCATTATGGCCTTGAACAAGGCACTTAACCCCCCACAAAGTAAAACACTGCATTGATAGGCTACTGTATAAAACACATGGTCTGTCAACCCTCCATCTGGAGAACTACTGGGTGTGCAGGCTTTTGTCCCAACCCTGCTCAAACACACCAGGGTCCGCTTATCAAGGTCATCTGGACATTTTTCACAATGTGGTGTGTTTGAGCAGGCCTGGAGCAAAAGCATGCACACACAGTATCTCTCCTGGACTCTCCTGGAGGATTGTTGGCCACCCTGCAACATTACAATTACCACCAAATCATCTTTGTCTTTATAAAATAATAATAACGTATCAAATAAAATAGATGAGAATCCTAGACAATTTTGAGCGTTTGTACAACCGGAGTTTAACTAAACAGCTAACTAGCGAGATAACCGGCCAAACAATATGTGTTGAATTTGCTATCTGGTTAGTCAGTTGTAGGCTATACCATTATTCTACAAGCTGAGCAATGTATTTCGCTCTCTCTGTCCTCTGGAAAGACCCACTGGCACACACCCAGGTGCAGAAACGTCTTTTCCACGATTGCCATTGCTGACCAAAAATGAGCTATAACTGGGCAAGTAACTGACTTAACTTGCAATGAATATCAATAAATGTGCACACGTAGCAAGGCTCACTTTGATCTAAAAAAAAAAGTAATATCAAGACTGCATGATTGAAAGACAGTTCGTGCCTGTCAATGCAGGCCTAAATAATTATATTCTTAGGTGCTGTGAGATCTGTCAATGCAGGCCTAAATAATGATACTCCAATGCACTCTGCAGAGATTGGGGGGACTGTGTATAACACATCGCATTCAGAAGACACTTCGATGCACTTCTGATCGGAGTAGCCTAATTGTTTGATATTGTGATTTTTGCGTGATTTTATTTACTTGTCCATTCACACAACTTAATCTATAATCTGCTAGTCCATCAATTACTTGTACTTGCCCTGGGCAGGTGGACAAGCGTTAATGTCAAGCCCTGCAGTCTGGTCTGAAATATTATTTCTGCTCTTCTGAAGCACAATTTCGATAGATGTTTTGAAAGTGTATTTTGGAGTGCCTCAGCCCGGTGTCTTTGTGATGGTCACAGTAGAGCAGGGGGACAGTAGGACGGTCACCTCTCCATGTTGTGGAGCAACATTACATATCACATCTAGGCTGCACCCCCTTCAACCTGCTGCCTCCTTCTGGCACAAGATAGGACAGCTTTAATGACTCATGTCTTAGCGGATTACACAGTCAGAATAGAATTTGCAGATAGAGGACATATGGCCCCACAGTGTGTAGAGACAGAGATGGATTGATGGGATGCACCACAATGTGTTTGAGACTCACCTGGTCCTCACCTTGTCCAACCTGAGTCATTACCCATGCACACATTACTGTTGCTGAATGTGGCAAGGGCAAATGCCTGAATGAACCCGAGGAGTCTGAAACCAAAAATCCCTCCTGCCATCTGAAATTATTCAGGAAATATTGTGTAGGCTCTGCTTTCATTTCCATGCGCCTGGGAGAGGGCTTGTTTTCACTAGAGGAGGACTGTTATTATAATGGGCGAGTGACTGGTTTTCACAGTTATGGATTGGTGTAGTTTAGCACTAGACTAGGGCCAAGCACACTATCTGTAAAAGCTGAATATTGCAGGAGGCAAAAAGTATTTCCATATCTGACTGTGTAACACAATTACATTGACTGTAATTAAGAGAAATGTAGATCTATCCTAGTTGTAACGTACAACCGGGCTTCAGACAGGGTCTGTTTTTTGCCATCTAGTTAGCAGTTGTGTGTTTACTAGATTGGGGAAGGTGTGTAGAGCAACAGTAATGTAGTCTGTAACCAAAACATATGCCAGCAGAGCTAAGCAGCTGTTATTAGGGTCTCCAGCTGTGCAGATTCTGTTTTCTCTAATAATCATCAAGCAATCCCGATCTGCTAGAGATAAGGTAACCCACCAAGACAACATTTATTGGCTAAATATTCTCCCAGTAACCAGGAAGAGTTAGCTGTTATGTTACCCTGGGTGGTAGGCTAATTCCTTTTATCTGTTATGAAAACACAGGATTGTTAAGGTAGAATGTTTGACAGTTTGACCTTTGTTGGGACTGAAACAGACTTACAGCGTAGTAAACAGTGTGTGTTACTAAGAAATGCATTCCTCCCTGACCGGGGGTCATGCCTTTTAGGTTCCAGCACCAGCTCTCCTGGATGGGTCCCGGGGTGTGAGTCGCCATGGCAGGGTACCTCCTCGGCTCCCGGTAACAGTAACCGAGGACGACGCCACAGCACGGCCTCCGACAGTGGTGACACGGGCATCGGCACGTCCTGCTCCGACAGTGCGGAAGGTAAGGACTGGCACAGAAAGGAGGTTCACCCTCCACAACACTCCAAAAAACATATCATTATTATTTTTTAAATTCTGATTATTTTTTATTTTATTTTACCCCCTTTTCTCCCCAATTTCGTGGTATCCAAATCTAATTACTATCTTGTCTCATCGCTACAACTCCCGGGAGAGACGAAGGTCGAAAGCCATGCGTCCCCCGAAACATAACCCAACCAAGCCACACTGCTTCTTAACACAGCGCGCCTCCAACCCGGAAGTGTCGGAGGAAACACCTGGCTACCTTGGTTAGCGCGCACTGCGCCCGGCCCGCCACAGGAGTTGCTGGTGTGCGATGAGACAAGGATATGCCTACCGGCCAAACCCTGCCTAACCCGGACGACGGTAGACTGATTGTGCGTCGCCCCACGGACCTCCCAGTCGCGGCCGGCTGCGACAGAGCCTGGAGCGCGAACCCAGAGTGTCTGGTGGCACAGCTAGCGCTGCGATGTAGTGCCCTAGACCACTGCGCCACTCATTATTAGCAACACAGAGAGAGAGAGAAAATCTTACTTCACTTCATCCTCTTGCTAAGATTCTGCTGTTATATAGATGAATAGTTCTGAAGCTATGGATGAGGGGTTTCTGAAGGAAAGTAGTGATAACAGAAATGGAAACCAAAGTAATGTCCTTTTGGCAGTAATGTGGCTAAACTGTCTGGATAACTGGAAGGAATTAAACAGAGATTTAGGGGAGACTCCTAAACCACCACAAATTGAATGGTTTGGGACACACTTTCTTAACTATCCCTGTCTCTCATCCTAGTTTCTAGCTACTGTGGAAGATATGTATTCTTTCCAATAGTCAAGACTACAGCTCTTACATTTGGATGGATTACTCCCTGTCTTACTGCGTCCTAGATCCTAGTCCTTACAGTCCAACTTGAACATACAAGAGGACTGTGGAAAACGTTTGCCTATAAACAAGTCCATCTTGGACTACTAGTTTCTAGTAGCCAAACTTCAAAGCCCTACCCAGTTTGGTGTTGTGGCTTGGCCAGATCAGAGGGTGTTGTCGGCTCTCCACTCTCGTAAACTTCACAGGGCCAGATGTCAGGACCCAGGCAGACCCTTCTACCATCACCCTTCCCTTGGGAGCTGGGACTGGAGCTCTCTGGTCCGGCCATCAAGCCCCTATAACCACTATAACCATTAACAGCTGGCCAGCCACAGTCTGCCTCAGGCCCAGGGCTGATCAAACAGATGCTCTACGTTCAGGTCACTGAGACATTTTGTGGGCTGCGTTGGGGAGATCAGTTTCAGGCCTTGCTTTGTTAGGGTCATTTAAACAAGCTCACAGAATAGTTTTGTATTTCTTTAGGAGCTCACACACTTAGAGCTTCAGACACTGGTGAATGTCACTGCTTTGTGAGAGATGTGGATAAAAGTGAATAGGAGAGTGACTCTCCCAATAGCAGAGCAGAGTCTTCGATTTAGAGACCTCTGTGTCCCACTCGACTGTACACAGACAGCACACACCCAAAGGATGTGCCGTTACCGTGGGAACCCTCCTAGTTAATTAAGACACGAGCAGTCAACAGTTCCTAATTGGTGCCCTTGGCGATGATTGTTGCCCGTGGCGATGATTGGTGCCCCTGGCGCCAACGTTCTGTGTGTCCTTACCTGCGGAAACACCCAGCTGGCCTACTATTTCAGCACCCAGCAGTTGGCACCCCGTCCTTCTCCATCCTCCCCCCATGCCAGAGGCACTGGGCCGGGCTAGGGCACACAGTCAGTCACTCCCTGGAGCCTGGCTGGATATGGAGCTGCTCTGATGCCCCTGCCTGCCAGCCTGCCTGTCTGTGTGTGTGTGTGGGGAGCTAACTAATACTGAGCCCCCCCTCCCTCCGTCTGATGAGCACCGGACCTGTCAGACTCCCATTGATTGCAGCAGCTCTGCTTTTAATTTATCTCAATATCTTCAGTTCAGGAGCCTATCAGGCACCGCAGATGCCCAGAAACAAGGTCAGACACAGTTCTTCTCTCACTTTTCCATCTCTGCTGCTACTCTTTCATTCTCCCAGACTGACGTGTTAGGATCACGTGGGATAACATCGACTTGACTTCCAGGATGACCTGTACTGGCTCTTGTATCCTGCCTATTTTAAACCATAAATAGTGAATTGTTTTCTTTGTTGTATTTTCGTAAACCCTCCTTACTGAATGCCGTAACAACTGGGGATGTGAGTCGTTACAGGCAGAGAGAGTGCTGGAATCAGAATTAGGGCGACTCTGCCATGACAATGGCTGTAATGTCTAAGTGGATAGATCAGGAGCTCTGCTATCGCCACCTCATTGGGAGGAGACTGAGACCACCCTATAGCATGACTACATACTGTAGCTAGGCTAACTACAGACAGACAGAGGCAAGATAAGGTGAGATTATGTTCACGTTGTAGGCTCAAGTGGCTAATCCACTGGGCTCTGTGTGCCTGTAAAAGATTAATGTAAAACAAAGGTCTAGCCATTAAGGGATGATTGAATTCTCTGTTTTTCCTGTTTGTTTTGTTAGGACATTGGACTCAACATTTTGAAAGATACCTTTTCGCTATTAAACCCTCTCTTTTCTGGATCTCCTGCAGTGTACACATTTCCACCTCATGTCAGTGCGCTGGCATTTGAGCTTCTGGTAAATCGGTCTTTCTCTCCATCCAGTTCAAGCAGGGACACAACTAATCTCCTTGTTCTAATATCAATGTATAGCTGCGGTTCAAATGTGGTATTTATGCAACGTTGGTGTTTTTACTCCAAACACTTGGTTTCTGGAGGAGATATTCTGTGCAGACTATGGCTGTAATCCACACAAAGGGAGGATTCTATTCCGGGAGCCACTGCATAATCACTGCATCAAGCCTACCGTTTACAATTGGCTTATCATCTCTTCCTCCCCATATGACGGGACAATCTGGTTTTACACAAATCCAATCAAAACGTACTGACAGTATACCCCCTCAGTACCCCCTATCAAGAGATTGCTATCTTGTGCACTCCTCAGCTCTTTCTGTCTCCCTCGGTTTTCTTCTGACACAAACGGCTCTATTTCCATCCCCTTTTTAACCCAATGCGTCCCACCGTAACCCTGGCTCGTTTTGGACTTCTGACCCCTTTTAAACATTGTGTGTTTGAGCTACAGACTAATGGGTTGTACCATTGTATTGGTCTATTTCTTCTGCATCCGTAGATACATTAGTCTGTGTGATAGACGGGGGCTGAGCTAGAGGGGTGCTTGTGCACGGGGCCAGGCCTTTTTACAAACATGTCTCTAGAGTCCAAATGATTTGAGCTATAAACTATTAAAAGCGATCTATGGAAAGCTGGGACTCTCACGAAACACGCACATGTTTAGCTCTGTCATGCTCACCAGCTACATTAGTCATTAGAAGGAAAGGGGTTCTTCTACACAGGAAATCCCAGGACAGAGCGTCTATAATACAGTAATAAGCTCGCATACTGTAGTTGCTGTCACAAACTCCACACAGTTTTCACTGACTAGTTGGATATTAATTTCCCAGTGGGCAAACTATTTCTGTACTTACAGCGTTCATATGAATTCATTTTGATCAGGGTTTTGCTTTGGCAGAACTTTTTTGTTGCTATTGACATTTGTCAATAAAACTCATGAATGCAAAGCACATTGTTTTGTGTTCTACTTGTCGCCCTTGTTGTCCTGAAAAGAAAACACTCTGGTGTGAGGCTAAATATAAGGGGCTGAACATGCAGATAAATGAAAAGTCGATTTTTGCTTGGGTCTCGGGACTGATAGGGTTAATAACATCATCATCGCAACACATGCTTATATAACACGCCTGCTTTTTTTGTGTGTGTTTAAATGTTGTGCCTATAGTAACTATTCTCGGCCTGATTCCGGTTCATTAGGAGGTAGGATACAGTGGATGGGTGGCCTTCGGCTGGGGGACATTGCTGCATCCAGGTCACTGCTTTTTCCCTGGTTTCTGTCCCATATCCCAACACCAGTGACCTCTGATGGCGAGACACCGATGCCATCGACCAATGGGTCTAGATTAGTAGCCAAAACACAGGCTCAGCGGAAAGGGGCCAGTGAACTCTGTCCAGCCTCAGAATTCCAGACATAATATTAATGTAAATATAGGTCATCCATCCCAGCCAGCATGCTAGGCTGTCTGTCTACAGCAGCCCGCTTGGAGCCATCAGATTGGTGCATGAAGTCAGCTGTAGCTAGTTCTGTATTCAGGGTTGCACATACTGTTACAAGCGCACATCTGAGCCCTGAAAAGTTTAGAATTACATTTAGTGTGTTCTCGACTTCTAGTATTAGCGCTGGCAGGCTTGGATATTTGCATCCATGATTCAATGCCTCCCAGTATAAGTGCAGAGATGGAACGTGTTCACACTGGGGTAATGTAAGAGAACTCTGATGAAAGACCCTGTCTGGTGAGTTACTAGGCACATTGGACATTGGTGTAATGGTGCGCTCTCTTTCCTGATTGTGTGAAGTCATCACGTTTTTGAGACCTGCATTTGTATGCAAGATATATCGGTTATGGTTGTGTCTTCCTGTCCCTAGATGTAATCTCTGTATCCGGGTGGGTGTCGGATAACCCTCTCTCAAACTCTCTGGGGGACCTGGTTTTCCACAAAACGATCCAATCCGGATTTTTTTTATCTTGCTGTCTTTGCTCTTCAGTTATATTGCATTGAGCTAAGTATTTGATGCATCGTCTTTCTGAGTCAACCAACCTGTAACGAACGACACAGTTTTCCAGACCTATGGAGAATCCAAGAGCCCTTCTATAGAATCTCCCCGTTTCTAAATTAGCTCTCCTCCGCGTGTGACCTAGAACAAGGAGGAAATTCCTCCAGTTTGGAACCATGCCGCCCCATGACCCTCCTCTCTAATTATACATGGCAATGACAGCACCAAGCCTCCACATAATTACCTCTGGGGTGTCTTATGACTTCACCATGGTGGTTTTGGGTAAAACAGGCCCGTCAGACGTTTGGAGTAGCAGGCTGTAAAGCTTTTGATTGGGGGGCTTTGGTGGAGATGTGGGGGGATGGTGAGAGGAGAACATATCTGTTCAACAGAGTGATTTTTGATTCATGTCTACAGTCTGTTTCCTGTTGACGTCTCCAATGACAATGAATGTCTAGCGAAATGTTCAGTCAGGGTTTACTGCTCCATGCAGGGTTAACATCTTAGTCAAGACCAAGTGAAGGTCCTCCTGATATCAGACCAGGAGTTGTTTGTGGCATTATGACATGGACAGTGTAGTAGAGTACACATATAAACCCCTAAAGGAGTTGTTTGTGGCATGACATGGACAGTGTAGTAGAGTACACATATAAACCCCTAAAGGAGTTGTTTGTGGCATTATGACATGGACAGTGTAGTAGAGTACACATATAAACCCCTAAAGGAGTTGTTTGTGGCATTATGACATGGACAGTGTAGTAGAGTACACATATAAACCCCTAAAGGAGTTGTTTGTGGCATTATGACATGGACAGTGTAGTAGAGTACACATATAAACCCCTAAAGGAGTTGTTTGTGGCATGACATGGACAGTGTAGTAGAGTACACATATAAACCCCTAAAGGAGTTGTTTGTGGCATTATGACATGGACAGTGTAGTAGAGTACACATATAAACCCCTAAAGGAGTTGTTTGTGGCATTATGACATGGACAGTGTAGTAGGATTTCATGCTGCAGTTCCAGCTACAGTCCTTCTCCAGAGTCCCGAGGTCACTATAGACTGTGTGTACACCACCAGGCTCTCAGATTCTGATTTTGGCCCTGCGGAGACATCGAGATCAATGGAGTGCTTTACGTAATGCAGGTCAAGCCCAGGCCATTATCGGGGTGTTGGGTTACCATGGAGGAGACAGCGGTTTGGAGAGGCAACCTGAGCTGAGCCCAGTAACTTATGGGCCTGCAATAAACACAGATGTGGCTCAAGACATGCAGGAAGGATGCTTGTCATTCCATTAATACTATAGAGCTTTCATACGTATTGATGAAGCGCTCAGCACTTCCTCCATCACGAAGGCTTTACACTCAACACTCAACCCTTTGTATCAATAGTGGGTGTCAGGTCTATAGCTCAACGTGTCTATGTTCCATTCTTCATAGTCCCCCACTCTTGCAGGCCCTTGTATGACCAATTCCATTTCTGTAGAAGGTAAGCTCACATTTTGGAGGGAATTCTGGAACCATTGTCCCCTGTTCCCTCTGTGCTTTTAATGGTGTCTAATGCATTTAGGCGGCTCAACCATCCATGTAGATTAGCTGTCTAGAATCCCAGTTTCTAGCAGGTTGGAGCCATTTTGGAGCAAATCTCCTGCTGATCCGAGCCTAGTTTCCACCTCCCAGGAGGGACTTAAGTGGTAAAATTGGTTTTAGTGTAGATTTGCACCATCCCAGGCACGCTCGGCCAGTTGGGGCTCATCTCATTAATGTTTGACTGTGAGGGGGTAATTGTGTTAGGCTGGGCCCCCAGATCCTTGCCCCTGTCAACCCTCTAGTCCCTAACACGGCCGCTAAACCAGCTGCTCTTATCCCATCTCACTTAATGATGGGTTGAGGCAGGGCAGGCCACACAAAGCCTTGGCAAGGACAGTCCTTCACTCAAGTTAGCAAGGTTAGAAATCAAGTTAGCACGGTTAGAAATCAATAAGCTAAGGACCCTGGGACTATACACCTCCCTCTGCAACTGGATCCTGGACTTCCTGACGGGCCGCCCCCAGGTGGTGAGTGTAGGTAACACAGGGGATCCTCAACACAGGGACCCCTCAGGGGAGCGTGCTCAGCCCCCTCTTGTACTCCCTGTTCACTCATGACTGCACGGCCAGGCACGACTCCAACATTGTCATTAAATTTGCCGATGACACAACAGTGATAGGCCTGATCATCGACTTCAACGAGACAGCCTATAGGGAGGAGGTCAGAGACTTGGCTGTGTGGTGCCAGGACAGCAACCTCTCCCTCAACGTGATTAAGACTGAGGGAGATGATTGTGGACTACAGGAATAAGAGGACCGAGCACGCCCCCATCGATGGGGCTGCAGTGGAGCAGGTTGAGAGCTTCAAGTTCCTTGGTGTCCACATCACCAACAAACTAACATGGTCTAAGCACACCAAGACAGTCGTGAAGCAGGGCACGACAAAACCTATTCCCCCTCAGGAGACTGAAAAGATTTGGCATGGGTCCTCATATCCTCAAAAGGTTCTACAGCTGCGCCATCGAGAGCATCTTGACTGGCTGCAACACTGCTTGGTATCACAACCACTCGGCCTTCGACCGCAAGGCACTACAGAGGGTAGTGCGAATGGCCCAGTACATCACTGGGGCCAACCTTCCTGCCATCCAGGACCTCTATACAAGGTGGTGTCAGAGGAAGGCCCTAAAAATTGTCAAAGACTCCAGCCACCCTAGTCATAGACAGTTCTCTCTGTTACCGCATGGCAAGCGGTACCGGAGGCTTCTAAACAGCTTCTACCCCCAAGCCATAAGTCTCCTGAACATCTAATCAAAAGGCTACCCAGACTATTTGCACTGACACACTCTGTTGTCATCTATGCGTAGTCACTTTAAAAACTCTACCTACATGTACATACTACCTCAACTAACCAGTGTCCCCCCACATTGACTGTACTGGCACCCCCCTGTATATATTGTTATTTTTTTACTGCTGCTTTTTAATTACTTGCTACTTTTATCTCTTATTCTTATCTGTATTTTTTTGAAACTGCACTGTTGGTTAGGGGCTCGTAAGTAAACATTTCACTGTAAGGTCTACTACACCTGTTGTATTCGGCGCATGTGACTAATGAAATTTGATTTGAGTTGTTTGTTTTTCAATCAGCCCTGCTTTCATATGGTAATCCCGCTGTGAGGTTAGGGCTGCATGCTAAATGGTAGCTAGCATATCAGCCATTCCGGTAGCAGTGCGCTAACACACAGTAGCTAGCTAGTGCGGTTAGCTTTAATAGTGTAATAAATAAGCAGCGTTCCTTTGTCCCCTGTCTCTTCCCTGCCTCTTCTGCTCAATAGCTCACTCTCTCTGAGCCTCTGTCTTAGATATGGATGAATTGGAGCGAGTTAGTTTCTCCACTGGGACCAGGGCTCAGTGCCTGATTTGGCATGGGCCTTCGGATCCTCAAAAAGTTCTATAGCTGCACCATTGAGAGCATCTTGACTGGCTTCATCACTGCTTGGTTTGGCAATTGCACCTCCCTCGACCACAAAGTGCTACAGAGGGTGATGTAGACAGCCCAGCACATCACGGGGGCCGAGCTCCCTGCCATCCATGATCTCTATATCAGGCAGTCAGAGGAAGGCCCCAAAAATTTCCAAAGACTCCAACCACCCGAGCCATAGACTGTTCTCTCTGCTCCTGACCAAACCAACAGTCTCTGAGACAGCTTCTACCCCCAAGCCTTAAGACTTCTAAATAGCCATAAGACTGCTAAATAGTTCATTAAATGGTTACCCGGAATATCTGCATTGACCCTATCTTGCACTGACTCTATGCACATTCACAAGACTATATATACATGTACACACTGTATGCACACTCACACTCACACACACTACACTGACACTGACACTGTCACACACAACCCACACACATCCACATATACACACACACGCATACCGACACAACACCCACGCACACACACCCACATACACACACACTAATCATATGCTGCTGCTACTCCATTCTTTATTTTACTCTTATTTTTATCTATTCTAGTCACTTTACCCTGCCTTGATGTATATATCTCCCTAAAATACCTCGTAACCTTGCACATTGACCTGGTACTGCTACTACCTGTATGTAGCTTCATTCGTGTGTATTTTATTCCTCTTGTGTTACTATTTTTCTTTTGATTATTTTTTAACTAATAAGCAGGAGTCTCACAGTAAAGTCTACACCCGTTTTATTCGGAGCATGTGACAAATTTTAATTTGATTTGATTTGCCTGTCGGCTTGTGAGTGAGTCTCTAATCACTGTCACCTTTCCAGTGAGTCACAGCCGGGCTGAACCCAGCTCCGTCTTCCTCCCCCGTCTTCACAGAGAAACAGCTTTGGCGACGTGGCTTTTATGCACCACATGTGACCCGACGATGACTTGGGCAGCGTTAACAAAGGGAAAGGTGTCCCTAATGCTTTCCAGTCTGGGACTGCTCTTATGGTACCACTGTGGAGGGAATCGAACAGACCTGTTGTTAAGGTGGCTCTGTAGAGTTTAGAATAGTTTGTGTCTTTCTTTGTCTTTCAGGCGAAGTGAGTGAGACATTGTCATGTGTTATAGGTGTTTGTTGGCTCCTATCTCTGCACTGCTGGCATTAACACGTATTCTTCTGACTAAATATGCAGTTGTCGGAGAGAATGCATAAATTACCACCTTAAGGAACTGTAACTCAGGTCAACCAACAAAAATTGCGAAGGACATTAAGATAGTGTACTAACTTGCATGCCAACCTGCTATTCCACCGTGCATGTTAGCATTCTGTTACATTCTGTTATTTACATGGTGCTGTTACCGCAAAACACTGTTTCCCATAAATAATCCTTCAATCAAAACAGAACCCTCTTACACCAATCCTGGACCCAAGGAACATAATCCCAATTTCATTAACACCTCATTTAATGGCTCTTGTAAAACTGCTCTTTGTACATAATCTCATGTTATTAGTAGGATTTATGAAATAAACCGGAGGCCCCCAACTGTTCTGAATCTGTTCTGTAGTTTAGGGGAGCTTGACAGGGCTGGGGGTGTCAGACGGGAAGAGGTCCAGTTCATGTATGGATTAGTCAGTCGACTTGGAGGTGAGCCTTTCTGCAGCCTCCAGCACTGCCCTTTGTAATTAGTGGACCCCCCTAATCTAGAGGCGATGAAATGACCGAACGCAGCTTGTCTGTCTGACTGTCAGTCCATGCCTGGTACACACACTGTCCATCGTCACCGCCCTTACACAGGCTAGTGTGGGTGGCGGGGAAGAGGAATGTGTGTCTGTGACTGGTTGTGTATGGTTTGTTTCCCCTTCCAGCAGTGTAAAGGGGATGGCTCTAAACACTGTCTTCTAAAAGAAGGCTTGATTGATATTCACCCAACACCCAGCTCCTCCCACCTCCTTTAGGTTTCCCAGGGAAACTATACTTTCCCCTTAGCACTTCTCTGTGAGTTTTGTCCATTCTCCACTGTGTGCACTTTCACATCAGCTCTTCATCTCTTCATTCCCTGGATGCATCTCAAGTACATTTTCCAGTCAGTGTTTCTCTAGCTAACTGAAAACAATCAGGGACTTCCACGGTGACACAGTGTTTCAAGGTACTGCTGCTAATGTAGGCTACATTGTTCCTGTGGATATTTTGGTAACATTCAAGAGAAGTCAGTGGATTCGCCACCCGTTTAGATAAAAGACGCCATCCATGCATTTCTAATAGGATATTCTTCCATCCTGAACCGATCTGAGATTTGATTCATTTTGAAGAGTTGGGAGACTGTAGTGTGTGCAAAGCTGATTATGATGAGTGGAGACACAACCAGGTTGGCACCTCTCAATGGATTACACACACTTCATATTCCTCTTTAAATGGATTGTCTTGTCCTTCAGTGTCACATCTTTTCTGAATTATTCCCTGATTTGAACACATGACTGAGATGACACACAGGAAGTGTCCGGGCCAGTCTCCATGCCAGCTTAATTTTCTCCAGACACACAGCCTGCTTTTCACTGTGTTAAATTTGACCCCTCTGAGGAGGAAGGACGCTTAGGAAGAATAATCTATTGCAGCAGGACACTCGCTGGGTTAGGGTCCAGCTGAATGTTTGATAATACACTGAACAAAAATATGAAAGCAACATTTAAGGTGTTGGTCCCATGTTTCATGAGCTGAAATACAAGGTCATATGAACTTTCCATACTCACAAAAGGCTTATTTCGCTCCAATTTTGTGCACACATTTGTTTACATCCCTGTTATTGAGCATTTCTCCTTTGCCAAGATAATCCATCCACCTGACAGGTGTGGTAATCAAGAAACTGATTCAACAGCATGATCATTACACAGGTGCCCCTTGTGCTGGGGACAATAAATGGCCACTCTAAAATGTACAGTTTTGTCACACAACACAATGCCACAGATGTCTCAAGTTTTGAGGGAGTGTGCAATTGACATGCTGACTGCAGGAGTTTCCACCAGAGCTGTTGGCAGATCATTTCATGTTATTTTTTTCTACCATAAGCCGCGAGAGAGTTTGGCAGTGCGTCCAACCGGCCTCACAACCACAGACCACTTGTATGACGTCATGTGGGCGTGCGGTTTGCTGATGTCAGTGTTGTCAGGCCGCACAGAGTGCCCCATGGTGGCGGTGGGGTTATGGTATGGGCAGGCATAAGCTACGGACAATGAACACAATTGCATTTTATCAATGGCAATTTGAATGCACAGAGATACCGTGACGAGAACCTGAGGCCCATTGTCGTGCCATTCATCCAACGCCTTCACCCCATGTTTCAGCATGATAATGCATGGCCCCACATCGCAAGGATCTGTACACAATTCCTGGAAGTTGAAAATGGCCCAGGTCTTACATGGCCTGCATACTCACCAGACATGTCACCCATTGATCATATTTGGGATGCTCTGGATTGACGTGTACGACATCATATTCCAGTTCCCAACAATATCTAGCAATTTTGCACAGCCATTGAAGAGGAGTGGAACAACATTCCACAGGGCACAATCAACAGCCTGTTCAGCTCTATGCGAAGGAGATGTGTTGCGCTGCATGAGGCAAATGGTGGCCCACCAGATACTGGTTTTCTAATCCACGCCCCAACCAGTTTTTTTTAAGACATCTGTGAACAACAGATGCATATCTGTATTCCCAGTCATGTGAAATCCATAGATTAGGGCCTTATGAATTTATTTAAATTGACTGATTTCCTTATATGAACTGTAACTCAGTCAAATCTTTGAAATTGTTGCATGTTTCCTTTATATGTTTGTTCAGTGT
Organism: Oncorhynchus masou masou; assembly: GCF_036934945.1. NCBI lineage: Eukaryota > Metazoa > Chordata > Actinopteri > Salmoniformes > Salmonidae > Oncorhynchus > Oncorhynchus masou. The sequence continues at coordinate 21,635,565 of NC_088230.1, read as the reverse complement.
AGAAGACTAAGGGGAAAAAGTCAGGGAGCAAGGTATCAGATTTTCTCCAAACGTCTCTGTGCGGGACGTTATCGGGCTACATGAATTTAGTTCTTTGGGGGTTTGTAGGCATCACCATTGTCATGGTCTCTTTCAGTGACATCTCTTGGAGAAAGGCATGACGTATTATTGCAAAAGCTAGACTCTGAAAATAGGGTGACCAGTACCCAGCTGGAGATGAAGTGGGAAAAGATGGCGCTGGTATTTGGTTAGTATGCTTCTGCATGTTGGCAAAAAAGAGTGGTTTTCAGAGCACAAGATGCACGCCCTCATTTTGTTTCACTTTCTAAGATTTAGGTCCTCCATGTGGCTTCTCAAAGAATTCAAGAAATGTTGAATATTATTTTAATTAATAATATAGTTGAAGTCGGAAGGTTACACACACTTAGGGTCATTAAAACCCATTTTTCAACCACTCCACAAAGTTCTTGTTAACAAACTATATCTTTGGCAAGTCGCTTAGGACATCTACTTTGTGCAGGACACAAGTCATTTTTTTATTGTTTACAGACAGATTATTTCACATATGATTCACTGTATCACAATTCCAGTGGGTGGTTTACAGAGGTTTACATACACTAAGTTGACTGTGCCTTTAGCTTGGAAAATTCCAGAAAATGGCGTCATGGCTTTAGACGCTTCTGATAGGCTAATTGACATAATTTGAGTCAATTGGAGGTGTACCTGTGGATGTATTTCAAGGCCTACCTTCAAACTCAGTGCCTCTTTGCTTGACATCATGGGAACATTTTTAAAAATCAAGCAAGCCCTCAGAAAATAAATTGTAGACCTCCACAAGTCTGGTTTATCCTTGGGAGCAATTTCCAAAGGCCTGAAGGTACCACGTTCATCTGTGCAAATAATAGTACGCAAGTATAAACACCATGGGACCATGCAGCCGTCATACCGCTCAGGAAGGAGACGCATTCTGTCTGCTAGAGATGAACGTACTTTGGTGCGAAAAGTGCAAATCAATCCCAGAACTACAACAAAGAACCTTGTGAAGATGCTTGAGGAAACAGGTACAAAGCACCTATCCGAAGTAAAATAAGTCCTATATCAACATAACCTGAAAGGTCGCTCAGCAAGGAAGAAGCCACTGCTCCAAATCAGCCATAAAAATTACAGACTACCGTTTGCAACTGCATATGGGGACAATATTGTACTTTTTGGAGAAATGTCCTCTGGTCTGATGAAACAAATTTAGAACTGTTTGGCCATAATGACCATCGTTATGTTTGGAGGGAAAAGGGTGAGGCTTGCAAACCGAAGAACACCATCCCAACCGTGAAGAACGGGGGTGGCAGCATCATGTTGTGGGGGGTGCTTCTCCGCAGGAGGGACTGGCATCATGAGGCAGGAAAAGTTTGTGAATATATTGAAGCAACACCTCAAGATATCAGTCAGGAAGTTAAAGCTTGGTCTGAGCACAAATAAAATTAAAATAATGCGTTTGCTCTCAAGCAAATTGGTCTTCCAAATGGACAATGACCCCAAGCATACTTCCAAAGTTGTGGCAAAATGGCATAAGGACAACAGAGTCAAGGTAGTGGAGTGGCCATCACAAAGCCCTGACCTCAATCCTATTGAAAATGTGTGGGCAGAACTGAAAAAGCATGTGCAAGCAAGGAGGCCTACAAACCTGACTCAGTTACACCAGCTCTGTCAGGAGGAATGGGCCAACATTCACCCAACTTATTGTGGGAAGCTTGTGGAAGGCTACCCGAAACGTTTGACCCAAGTTAAACAATTTAATGGCAATTCTACCAAATACTAATTGAGTGTATGTAAGCCTCTGACCCCCTGGAAATGTGATGAAAGAAATGAAAGCTGAAATAAATAATTATCTCTACTATTATTCTTACATTTCACATTCTTAAAATAAAGTGGTGGTCCTACCTGACCTAAGACAGGGAATTTTTACTTGGATTAAATGTCAGGAAATGTGAAAAACTGAGTTTAAATGTATTTGGCTAAGGTGTATGTAAACTTCCGACTTCAACTGTATATAATGCTCTTGAAAATGTTCACGTCTCAAATGACAGAGATGAACAAGCTTTGCTGGTCTCAGTCTATGAATAAATCATTTCTGAAATGTAATTGTCTCCAACTGACGTAATTCAACAGAACCAAAGACCTCGTGGACAACAAAAGAGTCTCCTTCTGAAAATGAATGGCTCTGAATGACGTCACTCCGCTAATCTCCTCATTTCGAAAACACAGAAAGTTGTTTTTTCTGAGCTTTCTCAAGGTTTTCAGCAACAGCCCTGCTCTGAGATTGTAGGGTTTAGCCTAGTGATGAGTCATTTCTGGTGTCAGTATGGCATCTTCCTTTTGCTGTAGGCTAACAAAAATGATTGTGACCGACTGCCTCAATTCGGTTTTATGTAGCAACATTTGAATTTGTATTTTATTTTTTACATAAAAGATAAAAGTAGAGACTCAGAGTGACAAAATGGTATATCATACACTGCAGTTGAGGAACAATGGGGGGGGGAATTCTGTTTTGAAAGTTGATAAACTTGTAACCCTACTTTTGATCAAATGGACCTTGAATGTTTTGGCACACCTACTGGAGATCTCTTGTTTATCTACACCTATTCAGCATCGTTCACACCCTCTTAAACCCCACTAATTTCTTTAAGGATTCACATGTGAGGCCATGTGCTAAACAGAGTGAGGTAGTGTAGTAAACAACCAAAGATTTCAAGACTAAAAGCAGTGAAAGTAGTAGCCTACAATAAGTAGAAACTCAAGATAAAAATACACATTGTCTCGTGCAGGTCATGTTGTTCTTCACATTACCATCTCTGGTAAACACACACTATATCAAATAAAATCTATGTTTATTTGTCACATGCACAGGATACAGAAGGTATAAACAGTACAGTGAAATGGTTGCTTGCATATTTGTCTATTTACATAAGTATTCAGACCTTTTACTCAGTACTTTGTTTTTACACCTTTGGCAGCGATTACAGCCTCAAGTCTTCTTGGGTATGACGCTACAAGCTTGGCACACCTGTATTTGGGGAGTTTCTCCCATTCTTCACTGCAGATCCTCTCAAGCTCTGTCAGGTTGGACGGTGAGCGTTGCTGCGCAGCTATTTACGGGTCTACTCCAGAGATGTTTGATTTACATTTACATTTAAGTCATTTAGCAGACGCTCTTATCCAGAGCGACTTACAAATTGGTGAATTCACCTTCTGACCAGGTTTAAGTCCGGGCTCTGGCTGTGCTGAAGCCACTCCTGTGTTGTCTTGGCTGTGTGCTTAGAAGGTGAACCTTCTCCCTAGTCTGAGGTCCTTTGAGCCATGGAGCAGGTTTTTTTTATCATGGATCCCTCTGCTCCCTCAGGAATACACACAGAGACAGTCAACTCATGCATCACCTCTCACCGTCTTCGCCGTCTGACCTTTTTCCGTTAGGCAAAACTTCCACTTTGCCCTTCTCCCTCTCTGCTCTCCTTTCCCCCTTTTGTCACTAGCTACACAGCAGGAAAATGGATCCCTCTCCCCTCCTCTCTCTCTGAGTATGGTCATATAGCCTCTCTGTCTTTCTCTCTGTCAGTTAAAGCTGATGCCTATGCCATCACATAGAGATGAAGTGAGACACCCTGGATTTAATGAATGAAAGAAGCAGGGATGAGGGGACAGCTAATAGTTCTGATTCATTAGAGGCAACATGAACATGGCAGGAGTTTATTGCACAGCTAACAGGGTATTACAGTCTCCACCCAGGCTCTATGGTATACACCACCTTGTCCTCTTATTGTTAAAGGCAGGGCTCTAATTAAAATGTGTGTTTAATGAGTTAAGGGAAGGATACAGCCGCAAGGCTGTAGTAAGACTACAGATCCATGTGCACTGATACTCCAGTCCGGTGTAATGCATATTGTTGGCCTGCAATGTGCTGCTGGTTTTGCGTTCCTGTGGGCTGCTGACAGAACGATGTGAATCGCTACAGGAAGGAGAGAACACTGTGGGAGATCTGACTAAGCTCAACTGAAGTAATCGATGGATCGGCTAGGTGCATGGCATTCTAGGAATGACAGGGAATTGTTGGAGAGCAGAGCCCAGTCATTCGTCTCCTCTCTGTCTTTATGAAGTCCATCACTCAGCTCTGACAGACCTGATGGCTCAGCACTTCTCTTCAGCGTCACGCAGCCAGCCAGCCAGCTTCCTCTCCTGTTCAGGCTTGTTTTATCTAGTCAACCGTTTCCATGAAGGATATGCTGACTGCTGAGCCCTGTGTTTGTGCTTCAGGTTGGTTAGTCTGCTGAGAGAGATTGAGAGAGAGAGGCTGTAGCTCCATCCATCCAGCTAGTCTCTCCCACAGTGGCCCTCCGTCAAGAGGCCTACATTAAACCACTCTGGGAGATTACAGAGGGACATACAGTATAAACACACACACACTGGGCCATAGGACCATCTGTCCCCTCGTGTGCATGTGCACAAACGCACAGACACACACACAGCGCTTTCGCCTGGTTGGGACTATTGACTTGTGGTGCCGTGATCCAGCCATGCGGACACACTGCTCTCACTAGATATTAATCTGGGCACATGCATGTAGGATTTTAATTTGAGCCAGTTTGCTACAGCAGGAAAATAATCCTGCAGCAACAGGAAATGTGGATTATAATTCATGGACATTTTTGTGGGCATTGGTGAATTTTTCATAAGAGAAAGTAAAGGCTCAAATTTTCAAGTGGAAACTTCAGAAGCCTTTTTAAACTTACATACACAACAAGTTTAGCATTTCCTGCAGTGCAGGAAAGTTGTCCTGCGACAGAGTGATCAAATGAAGATCCTACATCTGTACACATACTGTGCAGAGTTACAGTTTACTGCACACACTTGTTACACGTTGCAGGTTGTGCCTGAGGATTCTCACACGACCGTTGTGTTGGAGAACTATTCCATAAACAAAGACTGGGCCAACACAAACACACCATCAAAGCTGCTGCTCGCCCACTGGAAGGTCCTATGCAACCCCTTTAAGAGCACCGGATCGGGCACCGCTGCTCTCTTCTTGTCACTCAGAATTAGTCTCGATCTTGTTATTACTGTTGATGGGCGCAGTGCATAACTGGTAGGCTATTTAGAGTTGAGATCAACAGCCATATCACTATCTCCCATCTCTGTTTATGGCCACTAAACTGTGATTCTCTTTGACCAATGCTTAGATAGCACATCCCACCCTCTCTCCTCTTCTGTCCGATGCGCTGACTCGTATTTCAGCTGGTGCCCTTGCCTCCGTCTCCCCGTCTGCCTAGCTCGCGTCCTATCTACCTCTCTCTGGTTACGCCAGCACATCTCGTCCATGAAGCCTGCCGTTGTGTCCAGGACATGAGCAAGTTGGCAGGGTTAGCTAACTGCTGTCGGTGGTGATGTAACATCAGCGGGGAGAGATTTCCAGTGCTGCTCAGATGACAGCTAGCAGGTCAGGCATGTCATGTCACAAGGAGCGCCTGCTACCAGGAAGTCAACGCTACTGCTTTCCCCTTTTTGGATTCCCTCACACTACAGAAATAGATGAGATTGGTGTGCTTTGAATTACCTTCCTGATGTTGAGATATAAACCACATGGCTGTCTTTGCAGATTGAATGACATCATTGTGAGCGGGTCTGTCAACAAACATCAAAAGTCTGATGAATGATGATGTTGACTGACATGAAAGCATGTTTGGATCAGAAGAACTGAAAGGTGTTGGAACAGTGAGCTGTCCATGGTACTGCTGCTGATAAGGGAGTATTACTCAAAGGTGTTGGAACAGTGAGCTGTCCATGGTGCTGCTGCTGATAAGGAAGTATTACTCAAAGGTGTAAACAAATCCTGAGTCATATGATGACACATGGTGTGTGTGACTGATGACATTTTAAGCCTACCATGTGGCTGTCCAGTCACCTTATTCTTCCTGTGTTTGTGACCGGCAGGACAGAGGCTACCTACCTTAACCCAGGGGTCCTTCCTTACATCACATCCCTGAGTGGCTGGACCATAGGATGTTTACCCATCCCAAATGAAACCTGAATCAAAACATCCTATTTATATCTCTCCCTCCGCAGTACACCAAGCAACAGGCCAATATAGCCCCCTCGCCCCCTCCGGTTCCCCCTACTCTGGCCCCTGTCGGACCCCATCTGTAAAAACAACTGTGTTTTTATAGCAACCTCCTTCTTGGCCCCTGGCCGGGCCCTTGGTTACGAGAATGCAACATCCAGAGCTCCTGAGTCGCGTGTCCTTCCCCGGTGACCCGTCTCCTTGGCGCCAGCGCTGCAGTAACATCCCGGTGAAACCAGATAGCAGTGGCTAAATATGTGCTAATATGGACCACACCTTTCAGGGAGCATGGCTGTCTGTAAAATGGGAGAAAAACATGTCCAGTCATGTTAGCATTTTGTCTGACACATACAGTTCACACACACTCTGAACTCTATACTGTATGCACAAATTGGCAACCACACATACCATCTTTCACTCATATGTTCTCGTATATTCATCCACTTACACATATCCTCTTACACACACACACACACACACACACACTACACACAGAGCTGTTGATTGGCTAGTAGACGTGTGTGGTTGCTCAACAGGGCCTGGCTGGTGGAACACTACAGCAGGGTTCTATTTACAGTGATGACAACATAACCCTCTCTTTCAGAATCACTCTTCATCATCACCACCCAACTGTTATATCAGTTGTCATTTTTGTCTCATTGTTATCCACACCTGGACTGTCCTGGTCTGTCCTGTACCGAGTATACCATCTAGGATAACTTCATGATTTGACTCATTGGGTGTTGGGCTGCGCGCTTGGATGCTGTTCAAGACTCTGACGTATGATTTAAGAAGGACCTCATCTCCTCCTCAGTCTAATTTGTACTAGATACTGTTCGGCCTAGAGGAATGCTGTGACCAGCCACCATACCCCACTGTACAGCCACCATACCCCCACTGTACAGCCACCATACCCCACTGTACAGCCACCATACCCCCACTGTACAGCCACCATACCCCACTGTACAGCCACCATACCCCACTGTACAGCCACCGTACCCCACTGTACAGCCACCATACCCCACTGTACAGCCACCAGCCCCACTGTAGCCACCATACCCCCAGCCACCATACCCCCACTGTACAGCCACTGTACAGCCACCATACCCCACTGTACAGCCACCATACCCCACTGTACAGCCACCATACCCCCACTGTACAGCCACCATACCCCACTGTACAGCCACCATACCCCACTGTACAGCCACCATACCCCACTGTAGCACCATACCCCACTGCAGCACCATACCCCACTGTACAGCCACCATACCCCACTGTACAGCCACCATACCCCACTGTACAGCCACCATACCCCACTGTACAGCCACCATACCCCCACTGTACAGCCACCATACCCCACTGTACAGCCACCATACCCCCACTGTACAGCCACCATACCCCACTGTACAGCCACCATACCCCACTGTACAGCCACCATACCCCCACTGTACAGCCACCATACCCCACTGTACAGCCACCATACCCCACTGTACAGCCACCATACCCCACTGTACAGCCACCATACCCCACTGTACAGCCACCATACCCACTGTACAGCCACCATACCCCACTGTACAGCCACCATACCCCACTGTACAGCCACCATACCCCACTGTACAGCCACCATACCCCACTGTACAGCCACCATACCCCACTGTACAGCCACCATACCCCACTGTACAGCCACCATACCCCACTGTACAGCCACCATACCCCACTGTACAGCCACCATACCCCACTGTACAGCCACCATACCCCACTGTACAGCCACCATACCCCACTGTACAGCCACCATACCCCACTGTACAGCCACCATACCCCCACTGTACAGCCACCATACCCCACTGTACAGCCACCATACCCCACTGTATAGCCACCATACCCCACTGTACAGCCACCATAGACTGTACAGCCACCAGTCTGTACAGCCACCATACCCCACTGTACAGCCACCATACCCCACTGTACAGCCACCATACCCCACTGTACAGCCACCATACCCCACTGTACAGCCACCATACCCCACTGTACAGCCACCATACCCCTGTACAGCCACCATACCCCACTGTACAGCCACCATACCCCACTGTGACAGCCACCATACCCATTACAGCCACCATCCCAACAGCCACCATGTACAGCCATCATTCCCTACTGTACAGCCACCATACCCCACTGTACAGCCACCATACCCCACTGTACAGCCACCATCTGTTCTACCATCTACAGCCACCATGTTCCCCACTGTACAGCCACCATACCTCTATCTGTACACTGTACAGCCACCATACCCCACTGTACAGCCACCATGTTCCACTGTACAGCCACCATACCCCACTGTACAGCCACCATACCCCACTGTACAGCTGTACAGCCACCATACCCCACTGTACAGCCACCATACCCCACTGTACAGCCACCATACCCCACTGTACAGCCACCATACCCCACTGTACAGCCACCATACCCGTTACTGTACAGCCACCATACCCCACTGTACAGCCACCATACCCCACTGTACAGCCACCATACCCCACTGTACAGCCACCATACCCCCACTGTACAGCCACCATACCCCACTGTACAGCCACCATACCCCCACTGTACAGCCACCATACTGTTGTGTTGGCTAGATCACAGTGTGGGATCGTTGCTGCCCCCAGAGACTGTCACAGTCTGTCGGACAGCAGTGAGCAGGGTTGCTGGGAAAGGCCACTGACCTGGGTGGGTGGCTCGCTGTGACCCTGCTGGGGCACGAGAGGCAGGGGGGGTGAGTCCTGTACCTTTCTGCCTGTACAGAGAGGGAAAGGGAAGAGGATACCAAGTCAGGTGCACAGCTGAATGCATTCAACCAACATTACATTTGTTTCCTCCTTCCCAAACCTCATCATCCTCTAAGATGGAGGAGGCAGTACTCCTGTTTTACTCTATCAAGCTCTATCTAGCTCTATCACGTTCTATCTAGCTCTATCTAGCTCTATCACGTTCTATCAAGCTCTATCTAGCTCTATCACGTTCTATCAAGCTCTATCTAGCTCTATCACGTTCTATCAAGCTCTATCTAGCTCTATCACGTTCTATCTAGCTCTATCACGTTCTATCAAGCTCTATCACGTTCTATCAAGCTCTATCTAGCTCTATCTAGCTCTATCACGTTCTATCTAGCTCTATCACGTTCTATCTAGCTCTATCACGTTCTATCAAGCTCTATCACGTTCTATCACGTTCTATCTAGCTCTATCACGTTCTATCTAGCTCTATCACGTTCTATCAAGCTCTATCACGTTCTATCACGTTCTATCTAGCTCTATCACGTTCTATCACGTTCTATCTAGCTCTATCACGTTCTATCAAGCTCTATCTAGCTCTATCACGTTCTATCAAGCTCTATCTAGCTCTATCACGTTCTATCAAGCTCTATCTAGCTCTATCACGTTCTATCAAGCTCTATCTAGCTCTATCACGTTCTATCAAGCTCTATCTAGCTCTATCACGTTCTATCTAGCTCTATCACGTTCTATCAAGCTCTATCACGTTCTATCAAGCTCTATCTAGCTCTATCACGTTCTATCTAGCTCTATCACGTTCTATCTAGCTCTATCACGTTCTATCTAGCTCTATCAAGTTCTATCAAGCTCTATCACGTTCTATCAAGCTCTATCACGTTCTATCAAGCTATATCTAGCTCTACATTCTACAGCTGACTGTTACTGACTGTAACTGGGCGTGGAACAAGAAAGAGCCGTCCTGGCCGTGTGTACAGGGACCCGTATCTGGGACACCATGACTGTTATTGTGATTATTAGAAGCAAGATCACTGTAAGGAAGCTCTCCCCAAATCTGTGAGTTGTGGGGGGTTGGGGGAGCGGAATACTACCAGTCCCAGGCTTCTGCAGGCCTAGTTCCCCATCACTTTCTGTCTCTCTCTGTCTCTGTCTCTCGCCAAAGCAGTACTGCACAGCGCTATATTTTTGCGTGAATACTGCAGCCAAAGCCAAATCCACTGCAGTGCACTCTTACACACTCTTTGTCTGTCTGTCTGTCTGTCTGTCTGTCTGTCTGTCTGTCTCTCTCTGTCTTTCTCTCCCTCTCTTTCTCTCCCTCTCTCTGTCTAACTCTCTAATCTCTCTCTCTCTGTCTTTCTCTCTCTCTCTTTCTGTCTGTCTTTCTCTACAATCTCTCTGTCTCTGTCTTTCTCTCCAATCTCTCTCTCCCTCTCTCTGTCCAACTCTCTAATCTCTCGCTCTCTCTGTCTTTCTATCCATCTCTCTGTCCAACTCTCTAATCTCTCCCTCTCTCTTGCCCCTCTTTGATTTCATACAGTAAATAACATCTGAAATCACTCTTGATGAGGCCCAGGTATTTCATCAAGTTTTATTCAAGCCTGCTTGGCCTCAGAACTCCGTGTAGTCTTTCACAATCCTTTTCTTTGGTGATTTTGCTCCAGTAACAAGCTTATTGGCAGCGTTTAAAAATATAATGCCACTCCCAAACTTGTAAAAGCCAAATCCTCTCCTTTATTTTTCCTCCCTTTGTCCTGAACACATCCTCCCGGCCACCGGTCCTGTCACCACTAGGTGGTGTTTTCTCTTTGTGGTTGCTCCCGGGTAGCCCACTATCATATCAGTTACCATCAACTACTGTACATGGCAGCATCATCAGGCTGTCTGAGATGGTTGTCAGTGTTAACATACTGAATGCCTTTTCCAGGTTGTTAGACTTGTGTCTTCTTCACTTTGAGCCATCACGCCTTCCAGACTGCCTGTAGGGGGCTGGGTTAGTGGTCTGGTTTAGAATAACCGCGTCCAGACCAGGTTATTGCACACAGCCGGCTAGGGGAGGAAGTGTTGTGTGAGACTTGGAGAAAGGGATTTGAGTGGCAGCCGGTCCTGTGTGGAATGTGCTGTCTCATAACCAGAATGACTTGTTTTGGCTACATCACTCCTCAACCCCCAGCCCCTCCAGCTGCTCTGGCTACATCACTCCTCAACCCCCAGCCCCTCCAGCTGCTCTGGCTACATCACTCCTCAACCCCCAGCCCCTCCAGCTTCTCTGGCTACATCACTCCTCAACCCCCAGCCCCTCTAGCTTCTCTGGCTACATCACTACTCCTCAACCCCCAGCCCCTCTAGCTGCTCTGGCTACATCACTCCTCAACCCTCAACCCCCAGCCCCTGGCTAGCTAGCTGCTCTACATCACTCCTCAACCCCCAGGCTACATCACTCCTCAACCCCCAGCCCCTCTAGCTGCTCTGGCTACATCACTCCTCAACCCCCAGCCCCTCTAGCTGCTCTGGCTACATCACCCCCAGCCCCTCCTCAACCCCCAGCCCCTCTAGCTGCTCTGGCTACATCTCCTCACCCCCAGCCCCTCTAGCTCTCTGGCTACATCCCCCAGCCCCTCTAGCTGCTCTGGCTACATCACTCCTCAACCCCCAGCCCCTCTAGCTGCTCTGGCTACATCACTCCTCAACCCCCAGCCCCTCTAGCTGCTCTGGCTACATCACTCCTCAACCCCCAGCCCCTCTAGCTGCTCTGGCTACATCACTCCTCAACCCCCAGCCCCATCTCCTCAGCCCCTCCAGCTTCTCTGGCTACATCACTCCTCAACCCCCAGCCCCTCTAGCTTCTCTGGCTACATCACTCCTCAACCCCCAGCCCCTCTAGCTTCTCTGGCTACATCACTCCTCAACCCCCAGCCCCTCTAGCTTCTCTGGCTACATCACTCCTCAACCCCCAGCCCCTCCAGCTGTTCTGGCTACATAACTCCTCAACCCCCAGCCCCTCTAGCTTCTCTGGCTACATCACTCCTCAACCCCCAGCCCCTCTAGCTTCTCTGGCTACATCACTCCTCAACCCCCAGCCGCTCCAGCTGTTCTGGCTACATAACTCCTCAACCCCCAGCCCCTCCAGCCCAGCTCCAGCTCAACCCCCAGCCCCTCCAGCTTCTCTGGCTACATCACTCCTCAACCCCCAGCCCCTCCAGCTGCTCTGTTTACCCCTCTCCTCAACCCCCAGCCCTCCAGCTGTTCTGTTTACCCCTCTCCTCAACCCCCAGCCCTCCAGCTGTTCTGTTTACCCCTCTCCTCACCCTCCAGCTGTCTGTTTACCCCTCTCCTCAACCCCCAGCCCTCCAGCTGCTCTGTTTACCCCTCTCCTCAACCCCCAGCCCCTCCAGCTACTCTGTTTACCCCTCTCCTCAACCCCCAGCCCTCCAGCTGCTCTGTTTACCCCTCTCCTCAACCCCCAGCCCCTCCAGCTACTCTGTTTACCCCTCTCCTCCCCCCCAGCCCTCCAACCCCTCCTCAGCCCCTCCAGCTACTCTGTTTACCCCTCTCCTCAACCCCCAGCCCTCCAGCCTGTTTACCCCTGTCCTCAACCCCCAGCCCCTCCAGCTACTCTGTTTACCCCTCTCCTCAACCCCCAGCCCTCCAGCTGCTCTGTTTACCCCTCTCCTCAACCCCCAGCCCTCCAGCTGTTCTGGCATTTGCTCTGATACACACTAACAAAGGAGCACTTTGTCAGAACCTCAACTAGCCGCGTGCCTGTATCTGTATTTGCTCCCTGACCTTAAGGTTTCCCGGGGCTCAAGGTGAGCAGGAACTGAACCCATAAGAACTGAAAACCCACCAATGGAATCTGGGTGGCATGACAACAGGGTCTTTGTCTCAGTACAAATCAGTCCAAGTAGGCTACTTCAGTACAGCTTGTAAACCAGTGCAATTGACCTCCATTCTGAACTAACGTTGCTTTCAAAATATTGCTGAATCTTTTAAGTTGATTGACCTTATAACTCGACAAAGGATAAAATCATAATCGATCATTTAATGCATCTCCCAGTGCCATTTTCACATATTTGACAACATTGCGGTCGTTAGGCATATGCATTTGGGGGATGTCATGTGAATGGCACTAATGAATAATTTGACATGAGGAGGGCTGACTGAAGGACTGCTCTGTCACTGCCCTGCCTGGCTGGCTCCTTCTCCATAGCATCTCTGTCACTGCCCTGCCTGGCTGGCTCCTCCTCCATAGCATCTCTGTCACTGCCCTGCCTGGCTGGCTCCTCCTCCATAGCATCTCTGTCACTGCCCTGCCTGGCTGGCTCCTCCTCCATAGCATCTCTGTCACTGCCCTGCCTGGCTGGCTCCTCCTCCATAGCATCTCTGTCACTGCCCTGCCTGGCTGGCTCCTCCTCCATAGCATCTCTGTCACTGCCCTGCCTGGCTGGCTCCTCCTCCATAGCATCACTGTCACTGCCCTGCCTGGCTGGCTCCTCCTCCATAGCATCTCTGCCACTGCCCTGCCTGGCTGGCTCCTCCTCCATAGCATCTCTGTCACTGCCCTGCCTGGCTGGCTGGCTCCTCCTCCATAGCATCTCTGTCACTGCCCTGCCTGGCTGGCTCCTCCTCCATAGCATCTCTGTCACTGCCCTGCCTGGCTGGCTCCTCCTCCATAGCATCTCTGTCACTGCCCTGCCTGGCTGGCTCCTCCTCCATAGTATCACTGTCACTGCCCTGCCTGGCTGGCTCCTCCTCCATAGCATCTCTGTCACTGCCCTGCCTGGCTGGCTCCTCCTCCATAGCATCTCTGTCACTGCCCTGCCTGGCTGGCTCCTCCTCCATAGCATCTCTGTCACTGCCCTGCCTGGCTGGCTCCTCCTCCATAGCATCACTGTCACTGCCCTGCCTGGCTGGCTCCTCCTCCATAGCATCTCTGTCACTGCCCTGCCTGGCTGGCTCCTCCTCCATAGCATCTCTGTCACTGCCCTGCCTGGCTGGCTCCTCCTCCATAGCATCTCTGTCACTGCCCTGCCTGGCTGGCTCCTCCTCCATAGTATCACTGTCACTGCCCTGCCTGGCTGGCTCCTCCTCCATAGCATCTCTGTCACTGCCCTGCCTGGCTGGCTCCTCCTCCATAGCATCTCTGTTACTGCCCTGCCTGGCTGGCTCCTCCTCCATAGTATCACTGTCACTGCCCTGCCTGGCTGGCTCCTCCTCCATAGCATCTCTGTCACTGCCCTGCCTGGCTGGCTCCTCCTCCATAGCATCTCTGTCACTGCCCTGCCTGGCTGGCTCCTCCTCCATAGCATCTCTGTCACTGCCCTGCCTGGCTGGCTCCTCCTCCATAGCATCTCTGTCAGGGTACAGAACAGTCAGCATCCTTCCCTGCAATGCTCTTTTTTTGGCAGAGGTTCTTTGGACTCTCTGTTTTTCTGGTCATCAATCATTGAGATTCATTTGAAGGGAAATTACACAGGGGTCTGTGTTGGCCAGGAGCAGTTCTTTGCTGCCTGTACTGGAGGACTGTGGGGATGTTGGAGGACTGCCCTGACCTGTCACCATCAGACAGGTCCTCTGTCCTCCTCATCTGGTGGCAGATCAATGTGCTTTAGTTTAACCAACTGCTCAGTCCTCTGTGGTGTATGTTACCATGACAACTGTATTTCTCTATATAAAGGCATGACAAGGAATGACAAAGAAGTTGGCCCGAAGCTGAGACCAAGCTACTGTCCACCCACTCTGCCCCAGCTTCCAGACTTTCCCTGTCTCTGTGGCTTACTCTCCTCTCCCTTTCCCCCCCAAACAAAGCCCGGCTACTTACAGTACTTCTGCAACAGTACATCCTGCTCTGCTGCATTGCAGAGTCCTCTAGTTTTAATAAGATGCACAGAAGCCCTGCTGAAGGCTTTGCTGTCTTTATATTTGTCTATTTCTGTACATGATGAAAGATGGATATGGGCCACTGGTTGTTGCATGGTTCCCATGATGTGCTGATGTAATGGGCTGAAAGGATTGTTGGTTTGGAGTCCACTCCTCCCGGCGTACTCATGACTAAGTAGTGGCTGTATTTTGGTGCTAAGGTCTACAGTAGTACTAGTCCATAGGGTTCTTCCTATTCATTACAGAATGAGGCTTTAAGATATTATACTGTCATCCATTTTCAGACGTGAACTGTGGAGCTAATATGTCTTGTTTTGGTAGTTTACAATGGCTCAGCCAGGCTGCCACAGACACAACCTTTCGTTTCCCCACGGTGTTTCTAAGTGTGTGTGACTGGCCGTGTGTGTGTGTGTGTGTCCTATGAATCAAATGGTGTTTGTCAAATGCTTTGTAAACAACAGGTGTAGACTACCAGTGAAATGCTTACTGACGGGCCCTTCCCAACAAGGCAGAGAGAAACGAAGAGAAATGTAGAAATAATAACACTAGGAATAAATGCACAATGAGGGACAATAACTCTGCTGTATTCACGGGTACCAGCACAGAGCCCATGTGCAGAGTACGAGGTCCTGGAGGTAGACATGTACATATAGGATGAAGTGACTAGGCAACAGGGTAGATAACAGATAGTACCAGCACAGAGCCCATGTGCAGAGTACGAGGTCCTGGAGGTAGACATGTACATATAGGATGAGGTGACTAGGCAACAGGGTAGGCAAGCACAGGGTAGATAACAGATAGTACCAGCACAGAGCCCATGTGCAGAGTACGAGGTCCTGGAGGTAGACATGTACATATAGGATGAGGTGACGAGGCAACAGGGTAGATAACAGATAGTACCAGCACAGAGTCCATGTGCAGAGTACGAGGTCCTGGAGGTAGACATGTACATATAGGATGAAGTGACTAGGCAACAGGGTAGATAACAGATAGTACCAGCACAGAGCCCATGTGCAGAGTACGAGGTCCTGGAGGTAGACATGTACATATAGGATGAGGTGACGAGGCAACAGGGTAGATAACAGATAGTACCAGCACAGAGCCCATGTGCAGAGTACGAGGTCCTGGAGGTAGACATGTACATATAGGATGAAGTGACTAGGCAACAGGGTAGATAACAGATAGTAGCAGAGGCAGTCCATGTGCAGAGTACGAGGTCCTGGAGGTAGACATGTACATATAGGATGAAGTGACTAGGCAACAGGGTAGATAACAGATAGTAGCAGAGGCAGTCCATGTGCAGAGTACGAGGTACTGGAGGTAGACATGTACATATAGGATGAAGTGACTAGGCAACAGGGTAGATAACAGATAGTTAGCAGAGGCAGTCCATGTGCAGAGTACGAGGTCCTGGAGGTAGACATGTACATATAGGATGAAGTGACTAGGCAACAGGGTAGATAACAGATAGTTAGCAGAGGCAGTCCATGTGCAGAGTACGAGGTACTGGAGGTAGATATGTACATATAGGATGAAGTGACGAGGCAACAGGGTAGATAACAGATAGTTAGCAGAGGCAGTCCATGTGCAGGGTACGAGGTACTGGAGGTAGATATGTACATATAGGATGAAGTGACTAGGCAACAGGGTAGATAACAGATAGTAGCAGCACAGAGTCCATGTGCAGAGTACGAGGTCCTGGAGGTAGACATGTACATATAGGATGAAGTGACTAGGCAACAGGGTAGATAACAGATAGTAGCAGAGGCAGTCCATGTGCAGAGTACGAGGTCCTGGAGGTAGACATGTACATATAGGATGAAGTGACTAGGCAACAGGGTAGATAACAGATAGTTAGCAGAGGCAGTCCATGTGCAGAGTACGAGGTCCTGGAGGTAGACATGTACATATAGGATGAAGTGACTAGGCAACAGGGTAGATAACAGATAGTTAGCAGAGGCAGTCCATGTGCAGAGTACGAGGTACTGGAGGTAGATATGTACATATAGGATGAAGTGACGAGGCAACAGGGTAGATAACAGATAGTTAGCAGAGGCAGTCCATGTGCAGGGTACGAGGTACTGGAGGTAGATATGTACATATAGGATGAAGTGACTAGGCAACAGGGTAGATAACAGATAGTAGCAGCACAGAGTCCATGTGCAGAGTACGAGGTCCTGGAGGTAGACATGTACATATAGGATGAAGTGACTAGGCAACAGGGTAGATAACAGATAGTAGCAGCACAGAGTCCATGTGCAGGGTACGAGGTACTGGAGGTAGATATGTACATATAGGATAAAGTGAGCAGAGGCAGTCCATGTGCAGGCAACAGGGTAGATAACAGATAGTAGCAGAGAGGCAGTCCATGTGCAGGTACTGCAGATATGTACATATAGAATGAGTACTGGAGGGTAGATATGTACATATAGGATAAAGTGACTAGGCAAACAGGGTAGATAACAGATAGTTAGGAGAGGCAGTCCATGTGCAGGGTACGAGGTACTGGAGGTAGATATGTACATATAGGATAAAATGACTAGGCAACAGGGTAGATAACAGATAGTAGCAGAGGCAGTCCATGTGCAGGGTACGAGGTCCTGGAGGTAGATATGTACATATAGGATGAAGTGACTAGGCAACAGGGTAGATAACAGATAGTAGCAGAGGCAGTCCATGTGCAGGGTACGAGGTACTGGAGGTAGATATGTACATATAGGATGAAGTGACTAGGCAACAGGGTAGATAACAGATAGTTAGCAGAGGCAGTCCATATGCAGGGTACGAGGTACTGGAGGTAGATATGTACATATAGGATGAAGTGACTAGGCAACAGTGTAGATAACAGATAGTAGCAGAAGCAGTCCATGTGCAGGGTACGAGGTACTGGAGGTAGATATGTACATATAGGATAAAGTGACTAGGCAACAGGGTAGATAACAGATAGTAGCAGAGGCAGTCCATGTGCAGGGCACGAGGTACTGGAGGTAGATATGTACATATAGGATAAAGTGACGAGGCAACAGGGTAGATAACAGATAGTAGCAGAGGCAGTCCATGTGCAGGGTACGAGATACTGGAGGTAGATATGTACATATAGGATAAAGTGACGAGGCAACAGGGTAGATAAAAGATAGTAGCAGAGGCAGCGTATGTGAAAAAAACTTGTTAGTGTAAAATTGGTTATTTGGTAACTTGGTAACTTTAACTAACTATTTATCAGTCTTATGGCTTGGGGATAGAAGCTGTTCAGGGTGCTGTTGGTTCCAGACCTGGTGTACCACTTGCCCTGCAGTAGCAGAGAGAACAGAATATGTTTTAGACCGACTGCAGCCTTTTATGAACCAGGGCGCCTTTCAGAAAACATCATGTCCAGTAAGATGTATGAAATGGTTCTTGGAACACACTGTGCAGTACAATGTTTCAAAGAATCACTCTGAAGCACTTCCTTTGTTCCCACTTCCTTTGTCTGCAATTCCAATAAAGTTGTGGTCATTTTGTTGTAGAAATGTATGTAGTTTGAATAAGTAAGATAGTCCACACATACTCTTCTGCTTCTCTAAGTGTCTTTCTCGTTCCCTCTCTCCTGTCCTTCAGACCAATCTGGCTCCAGCACCACACTGTCCTTCCAGCCACTGCGCTCCCAGGGTGCCCTCCCCACGGCCCACGTCATGCCCTCGCCCTCTTCCGGCTCCAAGCTCAGCACAGCACTCTCCCCTGGGGGCAGCCCCTGGTCCTCCTGCCAGCTGCCCTCGCCCCTCGACAGCCCCCTGGATATGAAGGACCCCCGGCCCGTCAGCCCCTGGTCCTCCTGCCAGCTGCCCTCGCCCCTCGACAGCCCCCTGGATATGAAGGACCCCCGGCCCGTCAGCCCCTGGTCCTCCTGCCAGCTGCCCTCGCCCCTCGAAAGCCCCCTGGATATGAAGGACCCCAGGCCCGTCCGACGCTGGTCCTCCCTCACCCGCCTCAGCGCCCAGGAGAAGTCCAGCCCCGTGGGACGGGCAGCATACCGCCCTGACCCCCACGGCTCCCTGGACAGAGGCATGCTCTACGGTTACAGGCAGGACCCTCTGCACCCCACAGAACCCTACCTATCCCAAGGGCTCCACCTGCGCTCCCCAGGGGCTGAGGCCCGGTACAAATACCCCCTAAGTACTAAGACAGACTCTCACTCGGCCTGCTCATCCCCGCTCAAACCCAACACCTTAGACCTGACCTACAGTGCCTTACCGGAGACCAAGCACCCTGGCGTCGGGCTGACGGTACCCAGCCAGAGGGGCCTGCCACTGGGCCACCAGGCAGTAGGAGGGTCCCCCATCCAGCCGGCGGTGAGAACCCAGATGTGGCTGAGTGAGCAGATGGAGTACCGGCCTCCCGGACCTGGGACAGAGCTATGTGGGGGCTTGTCGGCCTGGCAACAGGAGCAGCAGCAGAGAGAGAGGTTGCGTCAGGAGGCCGAGCTCAACCAGGTGAGAGGAGGGGATGAGGAAATACATTTCACCATTATTTAACCAGGTAGGCCAGTTGAGAACAAGTTCTCATTTACAACTGGGGCCAAGATAAAGCAAAGCAGTGCGACAAAAACAACAACACGCTGTTACACAAACAAACTTAGTCAATAACACGATAGAAACATCTATGTACAGTGTGTGCAAATGTAGAAGAGTAGGGAGGTAGGCAATAAATAGGCAATGGAGGCGAAATATTTACAATTTAGCATAAACACCGGAGTGATAGATGTGCAGGTGATGTTTTCCAAGTAGAGATACTGGGATGCAAAAGAGCAAGAAAATACATAACAATATGGGGATGAGGTAGTTGGGTGTGCTATTTACAGATGGGCTGTGTACAGGTACAGTGATCGGTAAGCTGTCTGACAGCTGATGCTTAAAGTTAGAGAGGGAGATATAAGTCTCCAGCTTCAATACATTTTTGCAGTTCGTTCCAGTCATTGGCAACAGAGAACTGGCAGGAAGTAGACCACAGTATCTGTTAGATACCTAGTCAGGGGACTCTGTCAAGGGAACTGAAGGCTGTTAGTTTGTTGTTGTGGGTGTTAACCTGACAGATTTTCAGCACAATATGTGATGAGTCTGTATTCAAAGCTGGTCAGTATTTCCCTCCCAATTGTGCACGTTCATGTCGGACTAAATTTGAGGGCATGGCGCCCTCTGGTGGGCGTCTGAGGCGTTGACGTTTTTCCAATAGACCGAATATAAAAGTTGCACCTGCATTCCATAATTTTAATGAAGTCCTTACAATTTTCAATGAAGACAGACAAATGCTTTATAGTTTGTGTATTTTATCTTTATTGTTAAACATTCTTTAGAAAACGCCGTGCGACATAAGAAAGTGTAAAGTGGAGCCAGCGCCTGACAGACAGACAACACTACAACAGTTCTGCAGTAGTCATGCATGTTTCTTCACACTGTACAGAGCTTCACTGTGTTTAGCTGGAGGTGTTTGCTCTATTTACTCTGTAGCTATTCATTACTCTACCAAAACAAATCAACTACTACTACTGAACACGAAAACATTTTCACTCCAGCACACAGTTATGTTCGGATATTGTAGTAACAATATTACATATTTCACTGAAAGGTTTACATGCTTAGGCTGTACATACCCATGTTTATTGAGCCAAGTATCTGTTGTACTTATCAGCTACTAGTTCAAGAGCAACCTGAGTCTCCAAAGGGAAGGACCCTAGGCTTCACTCAACAGTTACATAAAGAACTCATATCACACGGAAAAGGACGGTCGCTGTATGGCTTTAATCATTTTCAGTTACATTTCAGTTGTCATTTGTAACATGTGCTTTGGTCCTAATAGCTTAGAATAGTCGGTGACTGTGAGCGTTAAAGCTTTGAAAATGATTGTTCTCTATGGCTCATATCAACCGCAACTCTAGAATGAGGATCAGAGAGCATTGATTTATCTCTGTGCTCAGTGCCCTGGCCAGAAGTAGATGTGGTGCAGTTTGGTGATTCTACCACTAGAGGGAGGTAAAACTAAACGTAAAGGAGGGCGTTCTATTGATCATGCCATGTCAACGTTATTTCATTTCTTTACCATCGGTGGGTGGAGTTTCTTCCTCCTGTTAATTGATATTTTGAATCTTGCCATCCCATGTAACGATCTCATGGAATCCCAAACTCTGTTCTACTCTCCAAAAGCTCACAATGTTTAGTTCTACTCCCAACAGGTTCAATGGCCTTTATTCAGTGATTTTTGATGTGAACTGTTGAATAATAATTATTTGAAGCCATGGTGTATTTATATGATCAAATCAGAGGTAGAGGGACTCCCATCAGACCCTGTGGCCCTTGGGGACTGGAATTGCTCAACCTATGCCATGAGGTCATACTGTATGTCAGAGGTTACATGAGTTTGACCAGGACAAGCATGAGGAGCAGCATGATGACGATGAGGAGGAAGTTGAGCATCAGGTTGAGGCCGCGGTTGTTGACCAGGTCCATGGTTTCACTCGACATGGAGAGGCTGGGTTGAGGCTGCAAATGCCCCAGGCAGAGTGATCAATTCTGGGCAAAGCTCTTCAGTTAAGAGGGTAATTCTGGAGGTGTCCTCAGGAAGACCAGTGATGGAGATGGCTTGATGGATCGTTACACCCCCCTGCTTAGCCCTCGCTGTGCTGTGGTGGTTGTTGGTTCAGCTACATAGGTCTGGGAGGGAAAACAGGGGCCCAGTGAGAGGCTGGAACACTTACACAGACATGATCATCACCCACATACAATTCCCCTGGGTTAATATTGTCAGTAAGTTTATTTTGTCTGTCTGTGCGTGTCTCTTTGTGTGTGCTTGTGTGAGTGTCTGTGCTTGTGTGTGTGTGTGTGTGTGTTTTGTCTGTGCTTGTGTGAGTGTCTGTGCTTGTGTGTGTGTGTGTGTGTGTGTGTGTGTGTGTGTGTGTGTGTGTGTGTGTGTGTGTGTGTGTGTGTGTGTGTGTGTGTGTGTGTGTGTGTGTGTGTGTTTTTGTCTGTGCTTGTGTGTGTGTGTGCGTGTGTGTGCACTTTTGTGCGTGCGTGTGTGCGTGCGTGCGTGCGTGTGTGTGTGTGTGTGTGTGTGTGTGTGTGACTAGCCCAGTGTAGCCAGGTGGCTGCAGGCGTTGAGTTCTAGTGAGAGGTAGCAGAGACACTGTGGTGGTGACATGATGTGGAGCACGGATGACAGACCTACAGGAGGGTGGCATGTGTGACACACAACTGACATAAACTGCATCTGAGACCAACAACCTTCTACTGCAACTCACACACGGCACCTTTATAGTGTTATAATGAGTGATTATAGTTGTGCCGTTAACATCAGGCAGATTTTATTAAACTACAAAAACAGAATCTGATCTTATTCTACACAAATTCCTTTCAAATTAAAACCAGTTTACAAAATAATAGGATAATCTCCATGTTTGCCACCCAATCCCCTCCTCCCCTTCCCTTCCATTGTTTGGCCCTCTTGAGAGGTCATGGCCCTGTTGGGCTGTAGCCTGGCCCCTCCCGGCCCCTCTGAGGCCCTCACATCAACAACACGATGATGTAGATGAGCAGCAGGCAGATGAGGATCAGGCTGAAGTTGACAAAGAGCTCCTGCAAGTTCTGCTTGGCCTGGGGGGGCACGTCCACCACCATGGAGGCCCTGCGGATGGCCGAGCGCATCGTGTGCTGCACCTTCTCCATGCTGGGGCTCGGTGCTGGGCAGTGAGAGGGAGTGAAGGGGCGAGAGTGCACTCTAGTGGTGGCCGCAGGTTAGTGCAGGACAGATGTACAGAGAGGTGGTGCAGATGATAGTGTAGTGGTGGGGTGGGTGATGGAGGGAGGTGGTGGAGGTGACAGGAGTGGTCCCGGTGCCCAGGGGCCTGATGGAGCTGAGCTGGGGGTTGGGGGCAGCAGAGAAGGTTGAGTCAGTGAGCATGCAGAAGACACAAACAGAAACACACTGTGGAACGGAGTCAGGAGGAAATGATCAGTCACATACTGTTCATTACTTAAAGGTTTAAACTGAAGTACACATGTTTCTCCAGCCATCATGGCCAACGACAGGAATAATAATCAAATACCACTCACTTTGGGGGCCTCATAACCTCAGGCTTTATAATCTATCACAGATCTCCTATCTCCAGTGATTCTGCTCTCGGGTCCGGCGTGTTTGTACGGTTCTGCCATTACTCTCAGACGATACAGAGGGGAGGATAATAGATCGATGATAAAATGGACTCCAGTCTTCTCATAATTCATTCCTCTCTATAAAGGATATTTTCCGTCTGGTGGGATATGGCCAATCTTATTTGAAATTATGAAGGATGCACCACTATTTTTTCTGAAAAGGTGAACGGCTTTGTACTTTTCTCTCTAAGAGGTTTACACGTTGCTTATCGAGTCAGGAGGTTTGAAGTGATGTTTGTAGCCCAGGATGTTTCCGTTTGGTATTCAGGGTGTATTTGGCTTGTTTTTAAATGTGCCTTTGTGTATTTTGGTATATTTGAATACTTTCAGGGTTCTTGAAGGTGGTGATGCTGTAGGTGGATGGTTCGATGATGATTATATGTGGAATATGTGTTTCATGTACTGCACCCGCTTTAGACAGACAAATGAACTCCCCACTTCTCTGCTGTGTCTCTGACAACTATACAATGGAGAGAGCAGGAGTTGTATACGGTCTTATTGATCTGGCCCTCTGCGTTATCTCAGGCAGTGCATAATATGGAAGGATGAAACCTGCTGGAGATCACACCCCTTATTTGAACGCACACTTCTGATGTGACCATTCAAACATCTCAGTGGCTGAGGGGGTGCTGTTAAGGACATTACTGTGGGTAAAACTCTCCGGCATTTTGTGCCGAGAATATGTGCACTGCATTGTGATTGTCAGAGCAGCCCCACTTCTCTCTACTCCATCCAGACAGGCATTATCCCTCCTTCCAGACTCCTCGTTCCCCACAGGGTCTCCTCAGTGACGGGCATGCCCATGGAAGGTGAGGGTCTGTGAGTCACTCTCCCAGCTCTTCCCCTGGGCCCTGCTGGTTCCCTGAAGGGAGGGAGTTATTTGGTGAGGCGGTGGCCTTGCCCGCTGACAGCAGTTATCTGCCCGGCTCCAGCTATGTACCAGCGGGTATTCTTAGGGCTGACCTTTGGCTATCTCACAGGGGTGGAGTCCATTTCAACACTAGCCAAACCTAAACCCCTCTTAAACATGCTTCTGACCTGACCCTGTGGACACCAACAGTGAGGAGGGATGAGGAACTGGGAGAGGGGGCCAAGCATGGGCAGGGAGCAGGAGAGTGTGGATTTAATGTGTCAGAATGTTGAATCTGAGTCATCTCTAGAGTCCTGGTAATAAATATGTGATGACTAAGGCCCCTTTCCTCTATCCACTATAGCACCTGGCTTATCACTGTGATCACTAGCTCTGTGATCTCCTATAGATCTCTGCTACAGAGCCAAAAACACTAAGAAAGCAGTCTGTCGCATAGCAGACAACGAAATCTCAGCTCGTAGAATGCTACATAGAACCTTATTTTCGTACATTTCTCATTTTTCGGAGTTGTTGTTTACATTCCATTGTGGTTGAGAGGAATGCTGGGCTATTTCCTGCTGTTCTAAGGAGATCACTAGTGGCCACTTCACTGGAGCTTCCAGCTCTGGAGTGGTCATGAGAGTTTCCCCCCTTCATGTCAAGACAAGGGGGCATAATAAGTTAATTCATAATAACATCTCCCTTGGCACTACTAAACATGTCACCATCTACTCATTCACTGCGACCTGGGTTTACAAGGGCCTTCTGAAGGGGAGGCCCAGAACCCAGCATGATGAAATGCTGAACTAATAGAGGCTGTTATTGAAACTAGGGGTGTGCAAGCACACAAGTACATGGACGAAACTAGTATTTTACAGCTGCCAGCACGCATATCTCTTTCACTTAAACAGTGTGAAGCACTGTGTGCTCTGAACAACTATTGGCTAGTTCTTCTGTCTGTCAAAAAACGGTGCAGGGTATCGGTTGAGTCTGCTGCAACGATTGAATTAGATTAGATTGGATTGGGCTCCCGAGTGGCGCAGCGGTCTAAAGCACTGCATCTCGGTGCTAGAGGCGTCACTACAGACCCTGGTTCGCTTCCAGGCGGTCTCACAATCGGCCGTGATTGGGAGTCCCATAGGGCGGAGCACAATTGGCCCAGCGTCGTTAGGGTTTGGCCGGTGGTAGGCCGTCATAGTAAATAAGAATTTGTTCTTAACTGACTTGCCTAATTAAATAAAGGTTAAATATTATTTTTATTTTTTTACAAGCCTCTCTCCCTCAGCTCTCATTTCCCCAGACAAAACACCCGGTCACTCATCTCAGAGCACACGTCTCCACTTCTCCAAGCTTCATGTATGAATCAGAATCCGTAGTCATTAAATCTAGACTTTGCTGAGGCCGTATAGTTGTTTTTGTCTGTCAACTTGGCAGTAGGCCTACCTTGTCTGTCAACTTGGCAGTAGGCCTACTTTGTCTGTCAACTTGGCAGTAGGCCTACTTTGTCTGTCAACTTGGCAGTAGGCCTACCTTGTCTGTCAACTTGGCAGTAGGCCTACCTTGTCTGTCAACTTGGCAGTAGGCCTACTTTGTCTGTCAACTTGGCAGTAGGCCTACTTTGTCTGTCAACTTGGCAGTAGGCCTACTTTGTCTGTCAACTTGGCAGTAGGCCTACTTTGTCTGTCAACTTGGCAGTAGGCCTACCTTGTCTGTCAACTTGGCAGTAGGCCTACTTTGTCTGTCAACTTGGCAGTAGGCCTACTTTGTCTGTCAACTTGGCAGTAGGCCTACTTTGTCTGTCAACTTGGCAGTAGGCCTACTTTGTCTGTCAACTTGGCAGTAGGCCTACCTTGTCTGTCAACTTGGCAGTAGGCCTACTTTGTCTGTCAACTTGGCAGTAGGCCTACTTTGTCTGTCAACTTGGCAGTAGGCCTACCTTGTCTGTCAACTTGGCAGTAGGCCTACTTTGTCTGTCAACTTGGCAGTAGGCCTACTTTGTCTGTCAACTTGGCAGTAGGCCTACTTTGTCTGTCAACTTGGCAGTAGGCCTACCTTGTCTGTCAACTTGGCAGTAGGCCTACTTTGTCTGTCAACTTGGCAGTAGGCCTACTTTGTCTGTCAACTTGGCAGTATGCCTACTTTGTCTGTCAACTTGGCAGTAGGTCTACTTTGTCTGTCAACTTGGCAGTAGGCCTACCTTGTCTGTCAACTTGGCAGTAGGCCTACCTTGTCTGTCAACTTGGCAGTAGGCCTACTTTGTCTGTCAACTTGGCAGTAGGCCTACTTTGTCTGTCAACTTGGCAGTAGGCCTACTTTGTCTGTCAACTTGGCAGTAGGCCTACTTTGTCTGTCAACTTGGCAGTAGGCCTACTTTGTCTGTCAACTTGGCAGTAGGCCTACTTTGTCTGTCAACTTGGCAGTAGGCCTATTTTGTCTGTCCATATAATTATTCCATTGCTGACGTCGTTATGTGGTGATCCAAGCCCATGCTGTCTATTATTATTTATTATAACCCAGGTACGTTTACTGGGCGTCAGTTCATTAGATAATACAATGACAAATGTCGATAGTTTATTTTAATTGTAGAAATGTTAGGCACCGAGATTATCCCAATGGCCGAGGCCAAGTGTCCCTCTCGAAAGTGAAAGTAATTACGAATACGAGTATGATAAGATCAGCACAGCCATAATTGAAACCCTACGGGGTCGTTGTTTTGATTTAAAACCCAAACCCACCATTCTTCTTCATAAAAATGTTGGTATGGTTCTAAGGAGCCAGTGGGTGAAAAACAAAGACGGACATTAAATTGAATCAAACCTAAGAAGGAAATCCTTCTGAAGCCTGGCAGAAGCATTCCCATGCCAATAATGCTGGTGTTTTTAAAATGTTCTGCTCTCTTGGCATAGCTGAGGTGATAATAAGTCATGTTACAGGCAGGGAGAGGAAGGCTTCCAATAGGCCGTTAAACTGAACATTCCACGATGACATCACACAGCAATGTAGAGGGAACTGGACATCACTGTGGTTGTGTGGCCCAGGAGAGGGCATGAGTTAGTGCCCTCCACAGGCAACAGTGACCGCCAATGTTAAACAGACCCAATTCCAGTACATGCAGCAGTGTGAACTGTGGTCAATGAATGGACAACTAAAAAATGTATGTTCTATTCAAACAAGAATCCTCTTCATATCAGCCTCTTCCACCAGGTAATATTGAAATATAGATTACAATGAAATGAGAAGTGATTATCGGCAGGCTTGGGTTAGGAGATACGTTAGGAGATAAAGCAGATTGCCTTCTTCATTTCACCGGTCACATTATTTTACATGATGAAGTTTACCGTTTACCCAGAACAGTTGAGCCAGTCACGTGTTTGTTTGTAAATAGCACAACGGGAGAACGCGGGAGCTGGGGGTCAATGCACAACTGGACCATCATATTGTGTTAGCTTTCTGCCGTGTTTGAGAAGTCAAAGCCCTTTGGATGAGATATCTGTACAGCTGCTACTGCAGCTTGATTTCCTTGTGTTTTTTCTCCTCTCTTCCGTTTTCCTAGATAAATGTTGCTATATGCATAATAGCAAAGTTAACCAGCATATTGGTGTTGAGAGCAATGTGGTGGAGGCAGCAGCAGAATGAGGAGACGAGAAAACAGCCCTTGCCTTATTGTCTAAGAAAAGTGAGGAGAGAGGAAACCCCAACTAAATGATGTCTATAATCAATATCCTAACTGTTAAATGTGCCTGGCTTTATAAATCATCCATATATATATATATATAAATACAGAAATAAGGCAGATCCTACTTCCGTTGCCTGTTTGAGTGTTGGTTTAATAGCCTACTGGTTCCGTGAGCACCATGCCTCACACAACCACAACAAGTCGGATAAACAATTTCACAAATCCGTCTGTTTTTAATCTTTGTTATGCTGTAATTAAGGCTTTACACTTAGTTTTTTGTGAGAACAGCCTCTGGCATTATTATTTAGTGTTGTTTACACTGTTCCAAATGGCCAGGAAATGTATATTCATCATCATAATAACCCTTCTTATTGTTATTATTACCATTATTATTATTATTATTATAATAACAAGTAATGTCATTATCATTAGCAGGCTTAGTACAGCAGCATTGTATAACCACCGTAGGCCTCAGAGAGCATCCTGTTTAGTCTTAATACCGTAATTTACTAAGGCCTATATTTCATTACTTTTATAGGCTACTGTATGAATCAATCATTAATTTGTTCATGTCATCACACAGCATTAGTCATTCATGATTTGAAATGCAATAAAGTATTTTAGTTTCAAAATAAAATAACAAAGCGAACCTTGAATAATTAGCATAAACAGTAAATAAGCCGTTCTATTCCGTAAATTGCATTCACAAATTAATGTGACTGTTTTTGCTGTAATAAAGGCTTTACAAAAAAGTGTTACAACAGAATGTATTTAGTGTTGTTTACATTGTTCCATTGTTCTAACAGCATCTGTTTGGCAGAGACATAATATGCACTTAGCATTTTCTCCTTAACATCTTATTCTTTATCTCCAGTATATTTTCACAACTAGTCATATTTATTCCACACATCTGACTTCCCCTTTACCTCCTGAGCAACCAGTAAACTTTGTCACGTCCTCGGCATCCATTTTGTTTGTTATAACCAATTTTTTGATGAGATTATGATATGCTGTCAGACCCTATTGGTCACGTGCATGCGATGCATACATGTGTCAGGTAAAGAGAGCAAGGGTTGAAGAATAAGGAATGTTTTCCTAAACAAATGAGGGATTTCAGTAACAGAACTTTTCAAATGGCTGTAACTATGTTGCAGCCTAAGCAACACGGACAGCGCGATAAACACGTTGATGTTATGTTTTGGTTGCTGCAGCAGGAGAAGAGAGAGACAATGGGTGCTAGTCACAGTCACTCACTGTCATGTTTTTTAACACAGCGCAGCAAGTCTGAGCCCGGCCCGGCACAATCAAATCAATTGCGTTTGACCCCCTCTAGTCATTTGTGTCTTAATTATTTAATCAAACAGTGAGCTTAAAGCGTCAGACAAGCTCAGTGCATATGGTTGATTTGATTAAAATACATAGGATGTGTCTATATATGGAAAAAATACACGTAAAATTTCAACCAATCGATTGATCAAAAGAACAGACGACTCGGTTGACCAAGATTTTTTGTTGTTGTCAGGGACAGCCTTAGCACACAGTACTGTTGTTCCTTCAGACAAGCATGCATCAAAACTTTGTTCATTTGCACAATGTCTCTCGTTCACATGTAAATGTCCAAACTCACCAAAATTACATTCGGTAGCTCCTACCTATATATGTATAACTTTGTGAGCCAGATTGGCCTATTTAGCAGCCTCAATGGAAATTCACTATTACTTGTGCTACTTTTTAGCATTGTGGTAATAGATGCCCAATGGGCATTTTTGTGTGTTTTTGGCACCCCCTTGTGTACTAAGCCGGTTATACAGTAAATCCCAGTGTGAGAGAAGGACAGTATGACGATATGAACATCTGGATACTGCCCAACTCTACACTGAGGCATGCCAGAATGGGTCATTTCATTCCTGTTCTTTCCTCCAGTGTATGGTTTGTTGGTTGGTGGTAACCCTTTCCTGTCCACAGACTACCCTCATTTCAATAAATGCACATTTCAGACCTTTGCTAGGTGCAAATGTGTGTGTTGTGGATAGGTCATGGCTGGCCTCTGATTCGTGTGTGTGTCTCGTGCTGTGAACTACTTTGTATGTTTTTAGACAGGAGGACAGTTATGTTCGATACTGTTTTGTCCCAGACTGCAGTTCAACCGTTGTCTCGGGATTTAGCCTTGATAACAACACTATTGCGTATCAGAAAACCATCATTACTCTCGAGACAAGTATAACTTTTCATGTATTTTTGTGAGTTTCTTTATCTATTTGAACTCCTGTTAGAGCTGGACCCAGTGATTACATTTTAGAGACTTTTTGGAGCCCTCCAAAAATGCATTGTTATTAGTTTCAAATGAATGTACATAATATCATTTTAGCCCAAGTTTAGCTGGAGCTATATTACCTTTTTTCCCCTCTTCTCCTTGCTACAGAGAAAGTTGGCATTCCCACAGACAAATCGTCATCAGGATTGTGTTCTTACCTGCTCCAGAGGGGTGGATGGATTAATGGATAGATGGATGGGTAGATTCTGCTCTGGAGGTCACAGACAGTCTGGCGAGGAGGCTGGGAGAAAGGCTGTGAGTCCAACAGACGAGAAGGTTCTCTGGCAGCTCTCTACGCTATGTCATCTAGTTTATGGGAGGAAAATCAGATGGGCGGAGAGTAGAGAATAGAGAGGGGGAGAGAGGGATGTAGCTGCCTGGGGGGAGTGGCATCCCTGTTATGGGGTCTGTTTATCCTTCTATTGTGGAAGAGGAGGCATGGATGGGCCAACCCCCTCACCTGGCATATATAGATTAGTACCACTGGGTTTGATGTTATCAGGACTGCTGCTGGAGGACCTAAACCATCTGAAACCCCTGAGGAGTTGTGCCTCTTCACAGTCTTGTCTGCTAATTAGGTTACACCGGGTCATTCTGAAAGGACAAATGTAGGCTGATTATCACTCATGAAAGTCATGAGCAGCCACAATTGAAAGGCACAATGTCGTGGTGGTTGTTGGTTTCTCAGGAGAATGTCCATGAACGGCTGGCTATATTCTGTTGCTTAATTCCCTGCTGAAATGACTGTTGCTGTCGATGTTCTTTGTCTCTCTCACGAGAATGAATCTGTGTTCTAGGAAAGTCTCCTTGGAAAAGAAGCATCAACAACATTTGCTTTACTGGTTTCTTATTGAGAATTCATTTTGCCAGATGCAGTTTGTTCTCCATCAGTGTTTCTGGCTTCCAGTCAAGCAGGTTTGGATAGCTTGTCTCATAGCTGCAGCTCCAGTGTGAGCATGCTTCCTAACCCACATAGACCCTGTTTGTGTTTGAAGGATTGTCTAGTGCTGTTTCATGCAGTCAGTCCTCTATGCCATGTATGAGAGAAAACACAGTGGTCATCAATCTCTCCAGGGACTCTGGATCTGGGAACTTTCCTGCACCGTTTTCAGCCCCAAAACATAAACAATATCCTGCCTTTTTGGCTCTTCTGTCTTCCTTAAAAGGAGATTTGAGCTGGGTCTTGACTCAATCAAAGCCAGCTCCAAAATGCCTGTTGCTTTGGACAATGAGGAAGGGCTTTAGGGCGACATGCTTCGCCCCTGTTTCCTGTGCATCAGGGGGGGTACTGTTCTTGGCACCCCCTCCTGCGGTGGCACAGGTATGCCCTCACATGCTGGATGCCAGCGGTCGGTGCCCTTCATTAGAGGTTTAGTGAAGCATGTCATCCAAGCTGTGGCTTACTGATTGTACTCTCCACACATACCCACTGCAGCAGAGACACAAAAACACGCACGCACACATGCACACACACCCACTGGAGCAGAGAAACAAAAACACGCACACACGCACACACACCCACTGGAGCAGAGAAACAAAAACACGCACGCACACATGCACACACACCCACTGGAGCAGAGAAACAAAAACACGCACGCACACATGCACGCACACACGCACACACACCCACTGGAGCAGAGAAACAAAAACACGCACGCACACACGCACACACACCCACTGGAGCAGAGAAACAAAAACACGCACGCACACATGCACGCACACACACCCACTAGAGCAGAGAAACAAAAACACGCACGCACACACGCACACACACCCACTGGAGCAGAGAAACAAAAACACGCACGCACACATGCACGCACACCCACTAGAGCAGAGAAACAAAAACACGCACGCACACATGCACGCACACACGCACACACACCCACTAGAGCAGAGAAACAAAAACACGCACGCACACACGCACACACACCCAATGGAGCAGAGAAACAAAAACACGCACGCACACATGCACGCACACCCACTAGAGCAGAGAAACAAAAACACGCACGCACACACGCACACACACCCACTGGAGCAGAGAAACAAAAACACGCACGCACACACGCACACACACCCACTGGAGCAGAGAAACAAAAACACGCACGCACACATGCACGCACACACGCACACACACCCACTAGAGCAGAGAAACAAAAACACGCACGCACACATGCACGCACACACGCACACACACCCACTGGAGCTGAGAAACAAAAACACGCACGCACACACGCACGCACACACGCACACACACCCACTGCAGCAGAGAAACAAAAACACGCACGCACACACGCACACACACCCACTGGAGCAGAGAAACAAAAACACACACGCACACACGCACACACACCCACTGCAGCAGAGAAACAAAAACACGCACGCACACACGCACACACACCCACTGGAGCAGAGAAACAAAAACACGCACACACACACACATACATACACCATTCATACCTATCTATGCAGGGCTTTGTCCCAAAGCTTGCTATCCCTGTCCCTCAAATCCTCTCATCTTGTGGGGGATTGAGAGAGAGAGAAAGAGAGAGAGAGAGACACACAGACACAGAGAGAGAGTGGTGTATATCAGAACCTGTTGTTTAGCTAGTTCATTAAAGTCCAAGCACGAGTGTGGGTCTCGTTAACTGTGACCTGCGGTCTTTGGGTTGGTTTGCAGCCTGTGTTTAGTGCATGTAACAGCCGTGTGTATGCGTAAACACAGAGCGGAGGGTAATAAGCAGGTCAGAGTGTGTTGCACCTGGCATGGCAGTGCCCTCTGGCTGTGTGTGAAGGCCAAGGCCATGCTTTAGGAGCAGAACATCCACATCTCTCGGCTCCGTGTCCCAGACCACAGCGCTCTATCCCTCACCTGTCAACACACGGACTCCTCCCAGCCTGGTGCCTTGTTGTTCCTTCGGGCTCTCTGTTTGTGTGTGTGTGCGTGTTCGTACGCCTTCACACACACTTTGAACCCTTTATACTCGTGACAATTAGCCTATATTGATAGGGCTAAATTGACATTTGTATTACAGAAGAAATATGAAGTGCATTTTGACTCCCGAGTGGCGCAGCGGTCTAAAGCACTGCATCACAGCGCTACAGACCCTGGTTTGATTCCAGGCTGTCTCACAACCGGCCGTGATTGGGAGTCCCATAGGGCTGCTCACAATTGGCCCAGCGTCGTCCGGGTTAGGGTTTGGCCGGGAGGGTTTGGCCGTTAGGGTTTGGCCGGGGTAGGCCGTTAGGGTTTGGCCGTTAGGGTTTGGCCGGGGTAGGCCGTTAGGGTTTGGCCGGGGTAGACCGTTAGGGTTTGGCCGGGGTAGGCCGTTAGGGTTTGGCCGGGGTAGGCCGTTAGGGTTTGGCCGGGGTAGGCCGTTAGGGTTTGGCCGTTAGGGTTTGGCCGGGGTAGGCCGTTAGGGTTTGGCCGGGGTAGGCCGTTAGGGTTTGGCCGGGGTAGGCCGTTACTGTAAATAAGAATTTGTTCTTAACAGACTTGCCTAGTTAAATAAAATAAGCGTGGTAGCAATTTAAAGGGACCAGTTTGGATATTATGGGAATATTATTAGACCTGTGAGGACACAACAAGTGAAGACACAACAATTCACCTGACGACACAAGACTGAATCCAAACATTACTCTGTGCATTTTACTTTCATGTCATTTTCAGGTGATTTGTTGATAACAAAATCTGAACATATTCTGGATACATTCAGTAAGATGATAAGACAGTTCCTGGAAAATGTGGGATAGGTGCAACATAAGACCAAAAAATGACAAGGGTTTGAGTGAAAGGACAAACTGGTGTCTCTATGTGGCCTCTCCACAGTGTGCACAGTTCCTAAGTCATGTCAATGCATTTTATGACTCAACGAAGAGTCTTGACCTGTAAGATACTTTATTGAGCTCTGTGCCGTTGAGGAACTAGAGCAAGCAGACTTGTAGTTGTTTTGTTTGGTACACAACCCTGCATCCCCGCCATCACACTGGTGTTGTTCACGCAATCCAAAAACGCTCCATTAGAAATCGCAATCTGGGTCAGGTTTGCATGATTTGAAAGCTTGCTATATTGCCAACATGACTAGCTAAGTTTTAAAACACAATCTTACAGTGGTAGGCTTTCACAAGGCAATTCAGAGAAAGAGGTCATCATGTTGGTGTGTATAGAAAGGAGGCAGGTGTGACAGCCTCAGCAGAGCATGTGGTCAGCGATTACACCACAGACTACTAGGTTTTGTGGTCACTACTAGGTTTTGTGGTCATATGATGCAGCCCAGCTGGCACCATTTTGAGCCGTTTAGGTCATGTGGGTCAGTTATGCTTGACCATTGTAACTACATTATATGGTGGAGTTGGCTCTGAATCAGGGCAGTCAGATCAGGGCAGTCCCTGTCCTGATGTTTCAATGCTCGGGGGTGGCGTGTCAGTGGAGGGGGAGGTGTGTCAGTGGAGGGGGAGGCGTGTCAGTGGAAGGGGAGGCGTGTCAGTGGAGGGGGAGGTGTGTCAGTGGAGGGGGAGGTGTGTCAGTGGAGGGGGAGGTGTGTCAGTGGAGGGGGAGGTGTGTCAGTGGAGGGGGAGGTGTGTCAGTGGAGGGGGAGGCGTGTCAGTGGAGGGGGAGGTGTGTCAGTGGAGGGGGAGGTGTCAGTGGAGGGGAGGTGTGTCAGTGGAGGGGGGAGGTGTGTCAGTGGAGGGGGAGGTGTGTCAGTGGAGGGGGAGGTGTGTCAGTGGAGGGGGAGGTGTGTCAGTGGAGGGGGAGGCGTGTCAGTGGAGGGGGAGGTGTGTCAGTGGAGGGGGAGGTGTGTCAGTGGAGGGGGAGGTGTGTCAGTGGAGGGGGAGGTGTGTCAGTGGAGGGGGAGGTGTGTCAGTGGAGGGGGAGGTGTGTCAGTGGAGGGGAGGTGTCAGTGGAGGGGAGGTGTGTCAGTGGAGGGGGAGGTGTGTCAGTGGAGGGGGAGGTGTGTCAGTGGAGGGGAGGTGTGTCAGTGGAGGGGGAGGTGTGTCAGTGGAGGGGGAGGTGTGTCAGTGGAGGGGGGGAGGCGTGTCAGTGGAGGGGGAGGCGTGTCAGTGGAGGGGGAGGCGTGTCAGTGGAGGGGGAGGCGTGTCAGTGGAGGGGAGGCGTGTCAGTGGAGGGGAGCGTGTCAGTGGAGGGGGAGGCGTGTCAGTGGAGGGGGAGGCGTGTCAGTGGAGGGGGAGGGGGAGGCGTGTCAGTGGAGGGGGAGGCGTGTGGAGGGGGAGGCGTGTCAGTGGAGGGGGAGGCGTGTCAGTGGAGGGGGAGGCGTGTCAGTGGAGGGGGAGGCGTGTCAGTGGAGGGGAGGCGTGTCAGTGGAGGGGAGGCGTGTCAGTGGAGGGGGAGGCGTGTCAGTGGAGGGGGAGGCGTGTCAGTGGAGGGGGAGGCGTGTCAGTGGAGGGGGAGGCGTCAGTGGAGGGGGAGGCGTGTCAGTGGAGGGGGAGGCGTGTCAGTGGAGGGGGAGGCGTGTCAGTGGAGGGGGAGGCGTGTCAGTGGAGGGGGAGGCGTGTCAGTGGAGGGGGAGGCGTGTCAGTGGAGGGGGAGGTGTGTCAGTGGAGGGGGAGGTGTGTGTGCAAGGCTGGGAGAGAGTGCTGAACTCCGGGGTGTCTGGACTGGAGAGCCCTGGGAGGAGGGCGGCGGGGGGCGATAACGTTCTGAGAATTGGCAGCAGATTAGCTGTGCTACTTGACAAAGTGGAGCTCACTTTGCCTTGCCACGACAGTAGCCAGGGGTAAATGGAGGAAAGGAAAGAGAGATTCAGGCTTTTCTCTCCTCCATACTGCCCCACCATATGAAAGTATAGTGAGTTTGCCTGCCAGGTCTCCAGGGCTCTCCTAGACATCCCCTCCAGCAGAGAGCAAAAGAGAGAGACAATAATTAGCCTGCTTGGCTCTCAGGTGTCATTTAATGTAAGCCATCTCCACAGGAAGTCATGGAAGTTGTGTTGTGCCGAATGTGCCAGGTTCATTTTAAATGCTAACATATCGATGCAGCTTCAATCTGCCCCAAAGCCAAATGCTGACCTCAACTGGATGGTCCAAGATAGACTTGGTGAAACATGCAATTTCTGTTGGAAATAGAAATATGAGGAAGCTGATACAACTGCACTCTTTCATCTTGTAACTCTAGCTGGTGAGATGTAGTAGCAGTAGGTGCTAACAAGCTAGCAATGTTCACTTCTCTTAGTGGAACCTGAGTCATAGCTGTGCTGTGTTACTTGTAACTCAAGCCACACTAACTAGCCAGCAGCACTTTGAACAGTAGGCCTAACATAATTAGAGTATGCTGCTGTAATCTGATCTGATCTTTAAGTAACAAGCTCTGCCAGGAAGATAGTCATTTGACATGGTGAAAGACCTCCCAGTTATAATGCCTTTAACTATAAATATACAGACATACACTGAGTATAACAAACATTAGGAACACCCCCTTTTTCCTTCTGAACAGATTCAATTCGCTGGGACATGGACTCTACGAAGTGTCGAAAGTGTTCCACAGGGATGCTGGCCCATGTTGACCCCAATGCTTCCCACAGTTGTGTCAAGTTGGCTAGATGTCTTTTGGGTGGTTTTTATACACGGGAAACTGTTGAGCATGGAAAACCCAGCAGCGTTGCAGTTCTTGACACAAACTGGTGCGCCTGGCACCTACTACCATACCCTGTTCAGAGGCACTTAAGTATTTTTGTCTTGTCCACTCACCCTCTGAATGGCACACACACACAATCCATGTTTCAGTTTTCTCAAGGTTTAAAAATCCTTCTTTAACATGTCTCTTCTCCTTCATCTACACTGATTGAAGTGGATTTAACAAGTGACATCAATAAGGGATCATAGCTTTCACCTGAATCCACCTGGCCAGCCTATGTCATGGAAAGAGCAGGAGTTCTTAATGTGTTGTATAGGCTGTCCCCGACCACAACAAATCTTGGTTGACCGAGAGACGTCCTGTTCTTTCGACCATTCTATGTGTTTTAATAAAACCAACTACATATGCACTGAGCTTCTCTGATGCTTGAAGCACACGGTTTGATTAAATAATTAAGACACACAAATGACTCAAGTAAGAGCCCGATGGTGACACTGTGTTCAAAAAATGACTGTGTGACTGGTGGGCGTTGTCTCGCTCTCCTCCCTACTGCAGTGAAAAGGCACCACAGCACAGTAAGTGTTTATTGTGCTGTCTGTGCCCAAGCTGCTACATAATTTCATGCATTTAGTTTCTTACTTGTTTCTGACTGAAAAGTTCTGTTACCAAAATCACTAATTTGTTTAAAAAAATATTCCCGATTCCCTCAACCCCTGCTCTCTTTACGTGAAACATGTAAGCATCGTATGCATGTGGCCTTAAGTCTGACCTATAGCCTATCATAATCACATCAACACATTGGTTATAACAAACTCTGAACACAGTAATGTCGACAGCAAAATGGATGCGAAGGACATGAAAAAGCAACTCGAAACGGGCTAATATTTACAGGTTGCTCAGGAGGGAAAGGGGAAGTCAGATCTGTGGAAGACATTTGACTTAGTGGTGGAAACTACTGGAGATACAGAAAAAGGAGGGTATAGGAGCAAGTGTTGCGTGAGTATTATGTGCCAAACAGTTGCTGTTAGATTACAATGTTATAATTTATTCTGACCATTTGGGACAGAGCTAACAACACTAAACACATATGTTTACCAGAGAGTCTGTACTAATGGAAAAAATATAGATAAACCTTTATTATAGCTGACTGAAAATAGTTGCATGCATTCGTGAATTGAGGTTTATTTATTGCTTAGGCTAATTATTCAAAGCTCCCTTTGTTATGTAATTTTAAAACTAAAATGCTTGATTGCGTTTCAAAGTATGATTGTCTCGTATGCTTTGTGATGGCAGGAACGAATGGATGATTGATTGATGCAGTAGCCTATAGAAGTATTGAAATATAAATGCGACTGCTCGACTAAAGAGATCTCGGTCGAGCAACAGCCTATCAACCAAACAATCGACCAGTCAACTAAATGGGGTCAGCCCTAACACTCAGTGTATGTGGGACATGTTATACAAGATGATTTGGTTCCTGGTTCTTTAAGCTCGTTGTGTGTGTGTTTCGTTGTCTCCCTGTATGGTGCAGATAAATAAACCTAAATGAAACTTGACGTTTGGCATTTCCAGCGTTCAGCCCAGTGTAATGACTTGAGCCGGTAGCAGCTGTTACTGTTGGTACTGTAATTGGTTGAAACGACTATGTGGAGAAAGAGAACAACAATGATCTTTAGATGGAAGCCTGTTGCCGGAGAGACAGATATATACAGTATGGTCTTGGACCAGTGACAATGAGAGGTAACCGGAACCTGGGTCTAGGGGTGGCTGCTGGGGTTAGGCTAAGGTCTCTCTGCGTTTGATGCATGAAATGAAACCATTGCAGTATAAAAACATGGGTGTGTTGTGAGGTTAGCAGTCCCGCGATGACACACTCAGCCAAAGGGTGGTGGGTGTATTGTGTTGGGTGCTATCAGCTGGTAGGGAATAACAGCTATGCCTTAGACCAGGCATTCACCCCTAATCTTAAAGTAAACCCTCCCAGGCCCGACCCAAGAGCCTCCGACTGAATGGTGACACACAAGCTCACCCCTCCACTCATCCCGTCTCTTAACATACTCTCTCACTTTCTGTGTGTCTCTCCCTCTCTTTCTCTCTCAATTGAACAGGCTGATCTCTTTCATTGATTCCCAGAGAAAGTGGTATCCAGCATACAATGCCATTTAGTTTTTAGTTCCATGTTCAAAATCGACCATCATCCATCAATGTTGTTTCAGCGGCAGTAGAGCCACACTCCAGTGGGTTTCTTCCTGTTAACTGAGATTATCAAAGAGGGACATGTCAATGAAGTAAAGTGGGCTGTTAAGAGTTAGATAGTGGACTCTTTTATCAGTATTGGTGCCTTAGTGACTCGTGTGACCTACTAAGGGTGATGGAGAATCTACTGAATAGGGAATTTCCTTGTGCTGGATGGATCCTCAGTTCATTCCCTTGTGTCCTCATTCTCTCACAGCAATGTCACTGAGAGAGGCAGGACGGGACAGAAACCACCAGTCCGAATTTAGACCTTGGTCTGTTTGGACAGTGACTTCCGCTCCTGTGGGTTGTTCCTGCTTCCAGAGACACACATAGTTTCCTGTACACGGGGACATCTCGTCAGCTTGCCATACTTGGTATTTACGCTCTATTTAGACCAGCCTGAAACGAAAGGGAGTTGGGGCTTTCCTCTGTTTCCTTTGCAGCAAAAGACGTAAACACTAATGCTTGCCGATATTGTCAGAACTAACGAGCATTGACGTATATTTTTAGCCTTGTCCCAGGCCGGCTGTGTGTCTGTGTTGTGATGAGAGGGCCAAAGCCAGCAGTGGGACCCAGAGTTCAGGCCAGTCCCTGTGGGCCCCACTGACCTGTCTTACCCCGGCCTGGCCTGTCTTATCCTAACCTGACTTACCCTGTCCTGCCCTGGCTACTTCACACAGCTGCTCAGTGTTGTGGAAACTCCCCACCTCTTGTTTGTTGTCACTACAGAAAAGCCTCATGGGGGGGGGATAGAGAGACAGAGACAAGAGCTCTGCAGCTGATTCCCAGCAAACCAAAATTGGTTCTGTGAATGTTCCCAGAACATTCATTAGGTTAACATAAATGTTCTAATAACACAAACACTGTCTAGTTATGCTCATGATTATACAATGTTTGTTTAAATCTTTCACCTGATCTTGCAAGAATGTCCCAGAAGACATTTTGTCTGTACTTTAAAGGTTGCCAGAATGTTTCATTAGTTTGTGGGAACAGAATGGGGACATCACAAGAGATATGTTCCCCACATTTTGTCCCACATAATGTTATAAAAACATTACTGGGACATTGTGTTATTACATTACCAGGAAACCTAACAAGAACATTCAGGGAATGTTCTGTGGTGATTGTGCACAACATTTTAGTGAGTTTTAGGAGAACAGTCAATTTAAAACATTTTGTTATCAAAAACATTCTTTGAATGTTTTGGGGATGTTGTCAATGTAATCCTAGATAGAATCCTAACTAGAACTTAAAGGTGCACTATGTAGTGATTGTATGATTTAATAATAAATTATTGTATTTTTGTAATACTTTGTATAAAAAATGTTTTTAATAATTAGCCTAATTGTCAGTTTGTGACAATAAAAAGCAAGTATAGTGTAGACAATCATTGTACCATCTTACCTGCTTTGAAATATATTTTCCATCACCAAACATATTTTATTTTCAGCTGTTTGAAGCTGGTGTACGAAACCAAAGTAAAAGATGCGAAAACAAAACTTAAGAACAGGAAGCATAGAAATAGCGCACATATAACTGATCTACCGCTTCTTTGACTTGCTTTCAATGCGAATGACAGATCTATAACGCACATTTCTACGTGAATTATGTCGGTTCGCCCAAAAATTGCAGCTTTAATGGGAATAGCCAATGTCCTGGTAATGTTCCCGGTTTGCTGGGGAGGGCATTAATAACAGAGGTATTTATAACCTGGTGGCAGGCAGGTTCTGGTTTGCTGGGGAGGGCATTAATAACAGAGGTATTTATAACCTGGTGGCAGGCAGGTCCTGGTTTGCTGGGGAGGGCATTAATAACAGAGGTATTTATAACCTGGTGGCAGGCAGGTCCTGGTTTGCTGGGGAGGGCATTAATAACAGAGGTATTTATAACCTGGTGGCAGGCAGGTCCTGGTTTGCTGGGGAGGGCATTAATAACAGAGGTATTTATAACCTGGTGGGAGGCAGGTCCTGGTTTGCTGGGGAGGGCATTAATAACAGAGGTATTTATAACCTGGTGGCAGGCAGGTTCTGGTTTGCTGGGGAGGGCATTAATAACAGAGGTATTTATAACCTGGTGGCAGGCAGGTTCTGGTTTGCTGGGGAGGGCATTAATAACAGAGGTATTTATAACCTGGTGGCAGGCAGGTTCTGGTTTGCTGGGGAGGGCATTAATAACAGAGGTA
Source organism: Oncorhynchus masou masou (assembly GCF_036934945.1). Lineage (NCBI taxonomy): Eukaryota > Metazoa > Chordata > Actinopteri > Salmoniformes > Salmonidae > Oncorhynchus > Oncorhynchus masou. The sequence goes on along the minus strand of NC_088230.1, from coordinate 21,594,770 downwards.
TTTATAACCTGGTGGGAGGCAGGTCCTGGTTTGCTGGGGAGGGCATTAATAACAGAGGTATTTATAACCTGGTGGCAGGCAGGTCCTGGTTTGCTGGGGAGGGCATTAATAACAGAGGTATTTATAACCTGGTGGCAGGCAGGTCCTGGTTTGCTGGGGAGGGCATTAATAACAGAGGTATTTATAACCTGGTGGCAGGCAGGTCCTGGTTTGCTGGGGAGGGCATTAATAACAGAGGTATTTATAACCTGGTGGCAGGCAGGTCCTGGTTTGCTGGGGAGGGCATTAATAACAGAGGTATTTATAACCTGGTGGCAGGCAGGTCCTGGTTTGCTGGGGAGGGCATTAATAACAGAGGTATTTATAACCTGGTGGCAGGCAGGTCCTGGTTTGCTGGGGAGGGCATTAATAACAGGTATTTATAACCTGGTGGCAGGCAGGTTAACTCAAAGTCTGACCGTCACTGGAACTATTTTAAAGAGAGGATTACTGAGGGGTTACACACATCTGATAAGAGGTGCTGTAAAATGAAGAATGTGGTTATGTGTCCAGGATCCATGTTATTGGTGCACATGTTTTGTGCACAAAGCACCGATGGCTACTAAGGCTGAAGTGGATGATGCCTGCCAGGCCACCACAGTTGTCAGAAGGAGATCCTAGTGTTGTAGACACAACGTCCAGTCCACCACATCAGGATACCTACGGGATTTTCCAGGGTTTTAAATGTTTCTGTTGAGCGGTACCCTGAATGTACAAAACATTAGGAACACCTTGCTAATATTGAGTTTGCACCCACTTTTGCCCTCAGAACAGCCTCAATAGTGTCGGGGAAGGGACTCTACAAGGTGTTGAATGCGTTCCGCAGGGATGCTGGTCCAATGCTTCCCACAGTTGTGTCAAGTTGGCTGGATGTCCTTTGGGTGGTGCACCATTCTTGATACACACGGAAACTGTTGAGTGTGAAAACCCCAGAAACATTGCAGTTCTTGACCCACTCAAACCGGTGCGCCTGGTACCTACTACCATACCCTGTTCAAAGGCACTTACATATTTTGTCTTGTCCATTAACTCTCCGAATAGCAAACATACACAATCCTCAATGCTTAAAAATCTCCTTCCCTTCATCTACACCAGGTTTCCCCAACTGGCAGCCCGTGGTAGTTTTCAGAGCAAAAATAAATAAATTTTTTAGGGATGCACGATATATCAGTGAACATATCGGAATCGGACGATATTAGCTAAAAACGCGGCGCCAATTGTGCGCCGCCCTATGGGACTCCCAATCACAGCCCGATGTGATACAGCCTGGATTCAAACCAGGGACGGTTGTTTCTTGTTGGACCTAAAAGTGTAGCTCCAAGAGATTGTAATGATGAAAATCTGTTCCAAAGTATTTCCACGCATAATAGAGAGACATCTGATCATATACAAATGTAAGCAAGGTTTGAAATGATTATGTTTAATCAAATATAATATCTGTTTGGGATTCTTGTGATCAGTTTGCAGTCTACAAATGATTTGTAATTATGTTCCTGGCCCCCCGACCATCCGGTCAAGAAACAATCAATAAGGGATCATAGCTTTCACCTGGATTCACCTGGCCAGTCTGTGTCATGGAACGAGCAGGTGTCCTTAATGTTTTGTACACTGAGTGTATGTTGCAGCTTAGATGTCGCAGCCTCCCATACAATCCATTCATCCCTTTATGGAGACTGAGACCAGCTTATAATATAAAGGATCACCATCAGCAGGCAGAAAACTGCAGAAACCCAAACCAACTGAATTGAATTTAACTGAATTTAACTGAATTTCTCCGGAAGAAAACTCATTTTTGTCTTTCCGTTTAAAAAGACGTTCATGCCTACTGAACATGACTCGGGTCTCTGAAGAATCAATCTATCTTTTTTGACTGTTAGAATATTTATCTGGTCAATATGTCAATGTATTATGTCTGTTTGTTTATATTATACATTGTATGGGAGGCTGCAACATCTAAGCTGCAACATACACTCAGTTTGGGACTCTTGGGAGATTAGTCCAAATGAGGACTAAAAGAGATCCTAATAAAATGAAACACAATCAAATCTCTGCCCTGTGCTCCTGCAGTAGCTGGTAGCGAGGACATACCTGACCTTATAATGGGACCTTTTCAGCACCCTGTTAGAGGGGCATAGCGTGATCTCTGTGACAGCTCCTCACCAGGGCCCTGCTTCAGCCCAGCCTTCTGGAACATATACCTTGTTATGCTATATAGTCTTGTTATTTTTTTATTTATTTAACCTTTATTTAACTAGGCAAGTCAGTTTAAGAACAAATTCTTATTTACAATGACGGCCTACCAAAAGGCAAGAGGCCTCCTGTGGGGACGGGGGCTGGGATTAAAAATAAAATGTAAAATATAGGACAAAACACACATCACGACAAGAGACAACACAACACTACATAAAGAGAGACCTAAGACAACAACATAGCAAGGCAGAAACACATGACAACACAGCATGGTAGCAACACAACATGGCAGCACAAAACAGGATACAAACATTACTGGGCACAGACAACAGCACAAAGAGAAAGAAGGTAGAGACAACAATACATCACGCAAAGCAGCCACAACTTATTACCCCATAATGACAAAGGCAAAACAGGTTTTTAGATATTTTTGCAAATTAGTAAAAAAAATAAAACACTGAAATATCACATTTACATAAGTATTATACCCTTTACTCAATTCTTTGTTGAAGCACCTTTGGCAGTGATTGCTGGGCCAGGTGTGCCTGGGGAGTTTCTCCCATTCTTCTCTACAGATCCTCTCGAGCTCTGTCAGGTTGGATGGGGAGTGTCGCTGCAGAGATGTTCGATCACGGTTCAAGTCCGGGCTGTGGCTGGGCCACTCAGGGACATTCAGAGACTTGTCCCGAAGCCACTCCTGCATTGTCTTGGCTGTTTGCTTAGGGTCATTGTCCTGTTGGAAGGTGTACCTTCACCCAGTCTGAGGTCCTGAGCGCCCTGGAGCAGATCTCTCTGTACTTTGCTCCGTTCATCTTTCCCTCGGTCCTGACTAGTCTCCCAGTTCTTGCCACTTGATAACATCCCCACAGCTTGATGCTGCCACCACCATGCTTCACCGGAGCGATGATGCCAGGTTTCCTCTAGACGTGACGCTTGGCATTCATGCCAAAAAGTTCAATCTTGGTTTCGTCAGACCGGAGAATCTTGTTTCTCAGTGTCTGAGAGTCCTTTAGGTGCCTGATGGCAAACTTCAAGTGGGCTGTCATTTGCCTTTTACTGAGGTGTGGCTTACGTCTGGCCACTCTACCATAAAGGTCTGATTGGTGGAGTGCTGCAGAGATGGTTGTCCTTTTGGAAGGTTCTCCCATCTCTACAGAGGAACTCTAGAGCTCTGTCAGAGTGACCTTTGGGATCTTGGTCACCTCCCTGACCAAGGCCCTTCTCCCCCGATTGCATAGTTTGGCTGGGCTGCCAGCTCTAGGAAGTCTTCGTAGATTCAAACTTCTTCCATTTAGGAATGGAGGCCACTGTGTTCTTGGGGACCTTCAATGCTGCAGCCTTTTTTTGGTACCCTTCCCCAGATCTGTGCCTCGACACAATCCTGTCTCGGAGCTCTATGGAAAATTCATTGGACTTCATTGCTGGGTTTTTGCTCTGACATGCACTGCCAACTGTGGGACCTTTATATAGACAGGTGTGTGCCTTTCCAAATCATGTCCAATCAATTGCATTTACCACTGATGGAGTCTAATCAAGTTGTAGAAATATCTCAAGGATGATCAATGGAAACAGGATGAATCTGAGCTCAATTTCAAGTCTCATAGCAAAGGGTCTGAATACTTATGTAAATAAGATATTGTTTTTTTTTTATTTTGAATACATTTGCAAACATTTCAAAAAAAAAAAATCCCTTTGTCATTATGGGGTATTGTGTGTAGATTGATGAGGGAAAAACATTTATTTAATACATTTTAGAATGAGGCTGTAACGTAAGAAAACGTGGGAAAAATCAAGGCGTCTGAATACCTTCTGAATGCACTGTAGTCTTGTGCTATATAGCCTTGTTATGCGACAAGAGATTAGTCACCCACTGATGCAATGTTCAAGAGACGCCCGCCTACCTGCCTGGCCGCAACACCCTCTCCCACATGCCTGCATAGAGGAGGGCTAGGTTATACCTCATATACTGTAGGAATGTGTGAAGGCACAGTGTGTGGAGTTGTACGTGGGCTTTGAAGACAGATGGAACATTTTAATTAAGCTGTGGCTCATGTGTTCGGATAGGGACTACAGTAGATCAGGGACTACGTTAAGTTCATTTATGCAAAATGGCTTTTGGCTAGTTGAGTCGCTTGCTTGGGTGTCTCTTAGTTAAACCTTTATATTGTTGAGGCTGATGTGGATTGGCCTGTTTACTAGATGTTATTGTAAATGTGCTGATCGACTTGTATGTTTCTTGTGCAGAAGCTGGGCGGAGCCTCCCTTCCAGTGAACACTCTGGTGAAGATCAAAGAGGGCCTGCTGCGACAGAGAGAGCTGGAGATTGACAGGTCAGTAATACAGAGGAGGGCCATTTCAACAAGCAGGGCTGCACTGAATCATTGGGAAAAGCAGGGGAATTAATTAAGGCTGGAGAAAAACACACCAGAACAATTCTAGGAGGACCACACACTTATTGTGTTGGGGCTGCAAACATGTCTGACTGAGTCTCTATGCACCTCATTATATTTCACCACTGTGCCTGACTGTTCGTCGCAGTAGGAAAAGCATTGTGAGAGAAAGTGTCTCTTCCCTTCGGGGTGTCATTGCCCAGGGGAAGGTTAGTGCACTGTCGTCTCTGATATGATGGGGCAGTACTGCATTCATTTTTCTATGGGCCACACACTGTCACTGTCACCCCTTTGAGGCACACAGACACACATTTTTTCAATGACCTTGAGCAGATGTCTGTGTGGCGGCATGCGGCCACACACGTCCGAGGTGTCCCCTTTCAGAGTGGCAGGCTGGCGCTGACAGGTCAGGCTGGGCAGTGCCAGGGGAGGGGAGCGGACAGGACAGGGTCACCTATCACCACCCACCCATAGATTACTGTAGGAAATACAGGCAGAGACACAGCAGACACACAGCACAGAGACTTACCCTGCCGCACCGAAACATAGACAGGCCTTAACATGAAAGGTTGGGCCGGGCTTTGAATTGGAGGGATCAGTGTGTAACCCAGCCATTAATTTATATATACACTAGATGACTGATTCGGGGCACTGTTTTGAAGTCACCGTGCCACCATCTTGGAACTCCCCCACCAGTGTAAAAAAATATTTTGGAAGCTATAGACATGCATTTATTAATGTCTACATTCATTTTTGCCACAATTCTTATATTACAGACACATTAATGCTTAACTTGAAAATTATATTCTGAACAAGAATATAAATGCAACATGCAACAATTTCATTGATTGTACTGAGTTACAGTTCATATGAGGTAATCAGTCAATTGAAATAAATTCATCAGGCCCTAATCTATGGATTTCACATGACTAAGAATACAGATATGCATATGTTGGTCACAGATACTATGCTGCCATCCTTTAAAAAAAATGGGCCTCAGGATTTCGGCAAAATATTTTTGTGCAATCCAATTTCCATTGATAAAATGAAATTGTGTATGTAGCTTATGCCTGCCCATACCATAACCCCACCGCCACCATGGGCCACTCTTTTCACAACGTTTACATCAACAAACTGCTCACCCACATGACGCCATACATGTGGTCCGTGGTTGTGAGGTCGGTTGGACTTACTGCCAAATTCTCTAGAACCATGTTAAAGGCGGCTTGTGTTAGTGAAATAAAAATTAAATTCTTTGGCAACAGCTCTGGGGGACATTCCTGCAGTCAGCATGCCAATTGCACACTCCTTCAACTTGACACCTGTGGCATTTAGTGTTCTTTTATTGTCCCCAACACAAGAGGCACCTGTGTAATGATCATGCTGTTTAATTAGCTTATTGAAATACCATACCTGTCAGGTGGATGGATTATCTTGTTAAAGGTCAAATGCTCACTAACAGGGATGTAAACAAATTTGTGCGAAGAATTTGTTAGAAATACACTTTTTGTGGATCTGGAAAATGTCTGGGATATCCTATTTCAGCTCATGAAACATGGGACCAACACTTTACATGTTGCATTTATATTTTTTCAGATTATTATGTGAGCTAAACAGACAAATGAATATATATATACAGTACCAGTCAAAAGTTTGGACACATCTACTCATTCAACAAGTGCTCAGCATATGTGGGAACTCCTTCAAGAGTGTTGGAAAAGTGTTCCAGGTGAAGCTGTTTGAGAGAATGCCAAGTGTACAAAGCAATCATCAAGGCATAGGGTGTCTACAAGGCAAAGGGGGGCTACTTTGAAGAATCTCAAATATAAAATATAGTTTGATTTGTTTAACATTTTTTGGGTTATTACATGATTCCATATGTGTCATTTCATAGTTTTGATGTGTTCACTATTATTATACAATGTAGAAAATAGTAAAAATAAAGAAAAACCCTGAAATAAGTAGGTGTGTCTAAACTTTTGACTGGTACTGTATATATATATAAAAAAAAATCCTTAAAGTATAATTACCCTAATGTTACTGGCCCCGCTACAACAAAATACTTAAATACATATAATTCTGTCCCTAAAACATTAAATTGAAATTCTGTAGAATTCCATTCATTCCTATGGAGGACTGCTCCTACTGGGTAGTGCCAATATGGCCGACCGGTGGCTTCAAAGCCCCTCAATTGCCAACATATACCATCAGCAATCCAGGGTTTATATACATATTTGAACGCAGCCCAGCCTGCTCATTCTTGAGACTAGTCAATTGTTGGTACCTAGGCGTTATAGTGAATTAGACGAGATGCTATGTGCATTAGATATGGTATTAACGGTTTCTTACCATTATGTTTCTAGCCATGAGTTGGGTTAACAGTAGGCTGTTCAGGGTGTTCAAATTCGACTTTCTCAAGTGTATGCCTCCTGATTCAGAGGGGTTGAGTTAAATGCGCAAGACACATTTCAGTTGAATGCAGTCAGTTCACTTTCCCTTTTATTGATAATCTCCCTCGATGTGATGCAAATTAATGAGGAAAAAAGCTAATTTCACCACCAGGTGGCATTCTTAACCAAACCTACATACACGGAGTATACCAAACATTAGGAACACCTTCCTAATATTGAATTGCACCCCCCTTTTGCCTTCAGAATTGCCTCAATAGTGTCGGAGAAGGGACTCTACAGGGTGTTGAAAGCATTCCGCAGGGATGCTGGCCCATGTTGACTCAAGTTGGCTGGATGTCCTTTGGGTGGTGGACCATTCTTGATACACAAAGGAAACTGTTCAGCGTGAAAAACCCAGCAGCCTTGCAGTTCTTGACACAAACCGGTGCGCCTGGCACCTACTACCATACCCTGTTCAAAGGCACTTAAATCTTTTGTCTTCCCGTTCACTCTCTGAATGGCACACATACCCAATCCATGTCTCATTTGTCTCAAGGCTTAAAAATCCTTCTTTAACCAGTCTCCTTCCCTTCATCTACACTGATTGAAGTGGATTTAACAGGTGACATCAATAAGGGATCATGGATTCACCTATGTCATGTGAAGAGCCGGTGTTCCTAATGTTTTGTAAACTCAGTGTACATGTGTAGTATCTTAATTCGACCAGTTTCTTACAGCAGGAAAAAATACCTACAGGAAATGTGAATTATTATGTGGATTATAATGAATACACAGTGTTGTAGAGGTTGATACATTTTTAGCCACGATAAATCTGACATTTTGAAGTGTTAATTACAAACGTTAGAAGGTTTGTTTTTTAATCCTTAAATACACTACAATTTATTGAATATAGTATATCGGTACACAACATTTAGTATTCCTATCTTGATCCAATAGCATTAATCAACAAACACTCCCCTTTTATTTAGCTGAAAGGCAGAAAATGTCAAGGTAAGAGCATTAGGAGCTGATTATAAATATGACATTCTTTCAGGGCGGGGGGTTTAGGGGAGTGAAATTGTGCTTGCCTCATCAGGAGAGCATGCAGGCAGCTGGCCCACCCTCCACTAGAGAGAAATATTAGACAAGTGATTTATACTGAGTGGAGATTCTGTCACACAGCCTTAATCTTCATGTTTTACTGGCCAACCAGGGCCCAGTGCAAAGCACCGTATATTACCACCTGTCCACAACGCTGACTCAGAAGTACCCAGGGCTACATATGTATGCTGTACGCTATATGCTATAAACTCTAGTGGCATTAAGATGGATGTTATTATTTATTGTTATTATATATCGTCCTACATGATCCGCACAGAGTGGGCATTCATTGGCCTGTTGCCTGTGTAATATAGATAATGGAGAGAGCTGGCACTGTGTGTGACCATTGCTTATTTTACTGTGTACCTTATAAGATGTTTTCCTATGTTAGTATGACTTGGATATCAGTATACCTGCTTCTGTAATCAATAGTGATGTGTCACTGACATGTTATTCTGATGTGTTTTACAGACAAAAGCAGCAGATCCTACAGCTCCATGCCCGGATCAGGGACAATGAGCTGAGAGCGCAACAGGTCCTCCAGAGCCAGAAGGGGCGCTGTGACGACCCCTATCTACTTAACGCTAAGGTAATAAAATCTCATCTAGTGTATCAGTTATCACTTATCGTAAGAGTAGGTGCCCTGGCTAAATTCCCAATCTGGCCCTCAAACCATCATGGCTACCTACCCCCTCCTCTCCCCTGTAACTATTCCCCAGGTCATTGCTGTAAATGAGAATGTGTTCTCAGTCAACTTACCTGGTAAAATAACAGATTTTTTTTAAAGTAACAACCGAACTGTCTTACCTACTATACTGTTATTCCCAACTGTCTTACCTACTATACTGTTATTCCCAACTGTCTTACCTACTATACTGTTATTCCCAACTGTGTTACCTACTATACTGTTATTCCCAACTGTTTTACCTACTATACTGTTATTCCCAACTGTCTTACCTACTATAATGTTATTCCCAACTGTGTTACCTACTATACTGTTATTCCCAACTGGCAGAAGGTTTTAACATTCCAAGCGTTGACATATCTGGAACTTTTTAAAAGAATGACAACTAATGTATCTCCTTGTCTCTTTCCCAGGAGTCTCCATATGACAGTCCTGTAGCACAGCCACACCCCCAGCTGCAGGTCCCAGATAGGGTGAGTCCTCTGTGCTGTGACAACGGGGCGCTGGGCCATAAGCTGGCCGCTGCAGAGCTGGAGGTCATCCACCTCAACGAGTTCCTCAAACAGAACACCCAGAAATACACAGAGGACATCAAGAAGCTGGAGGAGAAGGTGACCAACGGGCACAGTACACAGATCAACCTTAACACTTAACCACAAACACCAGCCTCACCACAACCCTAATCCTAACCCTAACTCTAATGTAGTTCATGTCCACACCCCGGATCAACCCCAGTCAAAATTCTAACCCTAATGAATGTAATCAACCTTTCAGATGAAGACGCGCGACCGCTACATCAGCAGCCTGAAGAAGAAGTGTCTGAGGGAGAGTGAGCAGAACAAGGAAAAGCAGCAGAGGATAGAGACCCTGGAGAAGTACCTAGCTGACCTGCCCTCCCTCGATGAGGTCCAGACCCAAGCCCAGCAGGTAGTTTGTCTCCCCAGCCACAGGACCACCTCAGGGGGTCCCGTCTGGCTGGCTGACCACAGGGGTTCTGCTCGCATCTCTATTGACATCTCTGCTAGTATCTCTGCTAAGCTTCTTAGTTATTTGATGGCCATGTTAGAATACCTTTTATTTTATTATTATTATGAGAAAGTACACGAGCTAGCCTGTATGATCTTGATTTAGTTTTAGGGTTAAGATTAAAGTCACGGTTCTGGTGAGGGATAAAGTTTAAGGTTAGTGGTCCATTGGATTTCTCGTCACTGGTCAGAAAGCTCCTTATTTCTGCCCTCTCTAGCGTTGCCAGAGAGTCAGACCCTGCTAACGTATCTGCTAGTTAGCGTCTCAGTGCTAAGCTAACACCTGGTAATGGAGCGGGGGCGTCTCTTCATTACAGCTCTGTAATCCCATTAGCCCTGATTAGATCAGCCATTTAAGGCTGCATTAGTGGTAGAGTGGGATGGGAGTTCAGAGTGGCTATTAACGGTCAACCTTAAGATAATATGTCTCCTATTGTGTTTGCCCTGTCTATCTTTACTGTAATGATAATTAAATCATTGTCAAATGTATTGTTGTTTAATGGTAATCATGCAATACACCACCTTGCCACCAGAGGTCAATAAGAACCAAACAGTGTCAACTTTATTTAGTGGTTTGTGTGAATTGGGTACTGATATTCCTTTGGCCAGGTCAGTCTTAGTTACTGGTCTTTGAAGAAGAAGTGTTCCTGTGGTGTTCTCTGAGATGTGGTTGGGATAGTCACAGATAGTGTGTGTATAGTCCAAATTTTATTTTCCTGTATGTGTTCATCAGCTGGAAGACGGTCAGGGGAAGGCCCAGGGTCTGCAGGACACAGTGGCTTGTCTGGAGAAGAGTCTGGAGGAGGGCTGCGCCGTGCTGCAGGCGAAGGAGGACCTGATTGAGACCCAGTGCAAGCGGGAGAAGGAGCTGGTGGCTGCTGTACAGAGGTGTGTCGAAAATACAATCTTCCTCTGCAACTCCTCCTCCTAGTTGTAACAGTGTGTTAAAGCAGTCAGAGCTGGTAAGTTGGGGTTGTGTTGATGACAGACGGTTCCCTAATGCTGTGTCTCTCCCTGGCTCCCCCAGCCTGCAGGAGAAGGTGGAGCAGTGTCTTGAGGACGGGGTCCGGCTCCCCATGCTGGACCTGAAGGAACTTGAGGTAGAGAACGCACGGTTACAGGAGCAGCAAGCCACCACCACCGAGGTGAGACACAGAATGCATACAAATGCAGGGATGCATGCAGACACACACACACTTAACGCTAAGGTAAAGCCTAATCTAGTGTATCAGCAACAACCCTTGTCAACCCTTGTCTACTATACCGTTATTCCCAACTGGCAGAAGGTTTTAACATTCTCAAGCGTTGACATTTGTTGACATATCTGGAACTTTTTAAAAGACTGACAACTAAATGTATCTCCTTGTCTACACCATAACACACAAACACACACAACACAAACACACAGGGTCACTCAGAGAGATGAGCCAGGCTGCTACCAGACATTTACAATGCCCCTCTGCTCTTTTTCAGCTGATAGACAATCAGAAGAACCAGATTGAAAAACTCACCCTTGAGCTGACGGTAAGACCCTGCTATTAGGGGTGTAACAGTTCACCAAACCCCACAGTTCAGTACGTGTTGTGGTTTCGGAGTCACGGTTCCATTTCTGATTCATAATATTTGATGAGGTCATCATCTGGAATAACAACAACTTTTCTGAAATGAAAACGCCCGATTACTCATCGACAACACTAAAATAAAGTGCAATATGTGTGTAACCATGGCTCAGACATTGTATAGGTCTATGCTATAGTGTTTTCTTACAAAGACAAAAATATGTGCACTTGTGTGACTCTCATAAAGGGGGCGTGTCTGTAGTACGGTACACTTCGGGGTAATGTGATGGGCTGTCACTGTTAAGTAGCTCTCTGCAGCCTTGGAGGTCCATCCATCTGTACGAAGCACACCACAGGGTGCGTTGACCAATTCATTGACAACTACAGCTTTAGCTTGCTAGTATAGAGCGAGGGGGAAAAGTTGTTAACGTCGCTCGAGGACGTTCACGAGGTGCTGAAACCCCCTATTCTTCTTAACCACAGAGAGTAGGTTCATATCCACGGCTGCGGCTGTAAACATACCTATCGCTCGTCATGTCTTTGGCCTGGTCAAAATCAGCTGCCAAGGGCTGTTTGAATGCAGAGGGGAGACTGAAGTTGTGTTCTTTTTTTGCGTTTCCATCTTGCTCCGGTGGTAGGAATACTGGTGGGATGTCGGTAAATGTATCAACATGTCTGAGGTGTTGGCAGCTGCATAGACTATTCTCATTGGGCAGTGGAGACATACTCTCTCTGTCCGTCGTCGTTGTAGCCTACTGGGAAAACCAACTGTTCCCAAACTGGAGGTTTAAACGGTGATGGAGAATCCTCCTAGTTCATCGACCTCACCACCTTACAGAACTAGTTCATCGACCCCACAACTCACCGTCGTACAGAACTAGTTCATCGACCCCACCACTCACCACCTTACAGAACTAGTTCATCGACCCCACCACTCACCATTATACGGAACTAGTTCATCGACCCCACCACTCACCATCGTACAGAACTAGTTCATCGACCCCACCACTCACCATTATACGGAACTAGTTCATCGACCCCACCACTCACCATCGTACAGAACTAGTTCATCGACCCCACCACTCACCATCGTACAGAACTAGTTCATCGACCCCAACACTCACCATGATACGGAACTAGTTCATCGACCCCACCACTCACCACCGTACAGAACTAGTTCATTGACCCCACCACTCACCATCGTACAGAACTAGTTCATCGACCCCACCACTCGCCATGATACGGAACTAGTTCATTGACCCCACAACTCACCATCGTACAGAACTAGTCCATCGACCCCACCACTCACCATCGTACAGAACTAGTTCATCGACCCCACAACTCACCATCGTACAGAACTAGTCCATCGACCCCACCACTCACCATCGTACAGAACTAGTCCATCGACCCCACAACTCACCATGATACGGAACTAGTTCATCGACCCCACCACTCACCATCGTACAGAACTAGTCCATCGATTCACAACTCACCATGATACGGAACTAGTTCATCGACCCCACAACTCACCATCGTACAGAACTAGTCCATCGACCCCACCACTCACCATCGTACAGAACTAGTCCATCGACCCCACAACTCACCATGATACAGAACTAGTTCATCGACCCCACCACTCACCATGATACGGAACTAGTTCATCGACCCCACAACTTACCATCGTACAGAACTAGTCCATCGACCCCACCACTCACCATCGTACAGAACTAGTTCATCGACCCCACAACTCACCATCGTACAGAACTAGTCCATCGACCCCACAACTCACCATCGTACAGAACTAGTCCATCGACCCCACCACTCACCATCGTACAGAACTAGTCCATCGACCCCACCACTCACCACCGTACGGTACTAGTTCATCGACCCCACCACTCACCATGATACGGTACTAGTTCATCGACCCCACCACTCACCATCGTACAGAACTCACATTCCCGGCTGCGCCCCACAAAAGGACCGTTTGAAATGCACCAATTAAGATTTGAATTTTGATTACAAGGGGCGCATAGGATCTTGTTTTAACGGAATAGTTTGAAAGAAATTCAGCTCAGATTTATACATACAACGCAGTGTAGGCATAACCTAGAGGTGTTATGAGAATTTTGTTATCAATGTTCATTAACGTCAATTAATCTACTCAGTCTGCAACCCAGAGTTTGTAAGATTCTGGTTGAATGATACAGGCAAGAGTCCCAACTTACAAAAATCAAAGTGTTTATTCGCGAGAACGTTCCAACATCAAAAATGCAAACCCAGTCTTTATAACACACACAAACAAGTTCAAATCTTAAGCTACGCATTGCTTAGATAGTCTGTGTTTTTCCACTACATAGATACCTTGTTTAATCTGCAACATGTTTCATGATTTTCTGCCAGCCTAACAGTATCTCCCCTCCACGGGTGGAGACAGAATGTAAGGAACACAGTAGTCCAGCTTGTCTGTCGATAGCTCCTCTTATCATTTGTTTCCCACTTGCACCCTGCTTACATACTAAAAAGGAACAAAAGGTCCTTGTTCTAATTCTGACTGAAACTACACACATCAGATTATAGTTTTATGATTCTAATGCATTTCATACAATTATATGGTTTCAGAGTGAAATTATTTAATCATTATCTTTAGACATAAATTATTTTATCAATAGGCCTAGTGCTTTTATTTTTGGGTTCACAGTGCGGACCGAATCGAGGTCCCGGTACCGAACGGTTTCGGTACAAATATAAGGACCGTTACACCCTTAACTGGTATTAGACTTAATTTGGGTCAACAGTATGCTTCAATCAGCCGCTGTTGTAGTAGTTGTCATGTTGTGTGTGTGTCTTTATGTCTGTCAGTGGTGGGGATGATGATGAGTCATCACTGTCATCAGAGCATTATACAGTATGTGATGCTGTCTTATTGTTCTGCTGCAGGCTGTAGAGCGGAGGCTGCAGAAGGAGCGATGTCTCTCCCAAGAGCTCCAGCAACAGCTGCAGGGCGAGGACCCGGCGCCACTCGCTGACACCCTCCATCAGGTAACCAGCCCCACGCTGCCTCTTCAAACATGTTGAAATAACGAAGGCTACCCAGGACTACTACCACAGAAAGTAGGACTATTCTTGGGAGCAGACATGTTGTTTTATTTCTCCGATTTTCCAAGGCTAGAGTGGTGTAGCTAGCTAGTATCCACTGTAGCTGGGAGCTTCCTCTCTCTCTCTCTCTCCACCCTACATCCTGACAGACAGTTTTCTCTGTCCCAGGTTTAGCTGGTGATGAAGTCCATTCACCACCATTCTGTTCCTCTACAGGCCCTTTTTGTCCTCAGATCTTTTCATAGCAGCAGAGTCATGAATAACCCAATATGGCCCCTTCAGCACCCCCACTACCACACGGACCCAATTAGAATTCATGGTGTCATTTTTCAACTCTCCCGCCCGTCTCAAGGTGAGGATGAGCCTGGTGATAAAAGGTTTGAATTCATGCAGGCGGTAATGTGTGTGTCCTGTACATAGGAGAGGTGGAGTACACACACACACACAGAAGGCTGACACCCCAGCACCATACATTATCCCTCTGACAGGGAAACAAAAGGCAATTATCAGCTGGAAGATTCCCCCGCCTGGCTCCCACAAGGGAAGGTCGCTGGTTTGGAGAGAGGGATGGGGGAGTGCTTGTTGGCTGACCTTGCCTGGCTCTGCAGTGACTCCCAGGAAGCTCGTGTCTGAAGGGACAGAGAGATATGACGAGATAGTCTACACAGCGCCCTGTCTAGGATCACTGGTTTTAATTTGACCGTGCTCTCCACTGCTCTGTGTGGCTCGTGAATGTTGGAGGTTGGGTATTTATCTGCACACATACTATACTCCATCCAGCACCGTGTAGAGCGATTGAGAGGGGAGGAGAGATTTGACCCCCAGCGTTACATTCATGTAATTTAGCAGACGCTCTTATCCAGAGCGACTTACAGTAGTGAGTGCATACATTTTCATTCTACTCCCCAATGGGAATCGAAGCCACAACCCTGGCATTACGAGCACCATGCTCTGCCAACTGAGCCACATGGGTGGGTGCCTTTAGTTACATAGAGATGATACTGAGGTGAAATGGCCTCCATTTTGGGAGAGCAGGAAGTTGGATAATCCGCCCGAAAAGGACTTTGCAGCAACTTTGACTTTTCTGCCACCTCTGTGAGTGTTAGTGTTGCTATGATACCTTGTTATCCTATTGAGTTATGATGGTGATTATTATTCTAATTTTCTCCTTGGTATTCTATGAGACATTTAGAAGGGTATATTTTAACTCTTGTGTTTCAAAGCCCAGCCATGGAGAGGGTGTTGATGATCCACACAGGGAGACATACTGAGCTTTAGATGCCAGCGGCAGCTCTGCAGCACTTCTCCCTCAAGTTCAGTTTTAATGTAAAAAGAAATATACACTCCAAGCCCTAATGGACAAATCCACTTCTGTTCAGAAATAATTGTATGGCTGTCATGTTATAACACAAAATAGTTTGAGTGTGGCTACACTTCATGTTTGGGGGATTGTGTTTTACTGAACACTCCTGAGCTCTGCTGCATTAGTGTTTTGTTTGATAATAAACCCAGTGTTGGTCTCTAAGCTGTGTTTGTTTCAACAGAACCAAAGGCAGGTGGAGGATGGTGTGGTGATCCAGCAGGGCTGCGGGGGCCAGGAGCCAGAGGCAGGGCCCCTGCTGAAGGAGATGTCCTATTGTCTGCTTGACCTCAAGGCCCTCTGTAGTATCCTTACCCAGAGGGCCCAGGGCAAGGAACCCAACCTGGCACTGCTACTGGGCATCAAATGTAAGTAGATACATCTGATTTAATCCTCTTAAGCTGGGATTCAAATCCGATCGCAGCTTTGGACAATGCGCCATTTCAAAGGTCATTTTCAATTGAGCCGACAATGCAGCATTTTACAGTGAATGTGGTCTCCGCAAACACAGAAATATTGCCTTTAAAACCCGCATTGCCAACAGAGTCTCTCCAACCTGCACACACACACCGTGAACTACTGCCATATGTAAACCCAACATTAGCTCCTCGGACTAGCCTATCTACTTAGTTATAGGCTTCTGAATAGCTACTTTATAGTTTTTGGGCATCAACAGTAATTCCACTGAGGAAGACATTACTTCTCTACCTACCTTCCAGTTAAGACTTCCCAACCATCTTTGTGATGTCAAATTACTTGAACTCCTTTTGAATTTGATGTTTGGTCCCACCCATTCTTAAAAATTGTTTTCCTTATTCTATTCTTGCATTTTCTGTCCACCTCAGTCGGCAGTAGGATGCACTTCTTTTTCCTAAGAAACAGAGGGGGAATTAGGCTGTCAGCTCACAACAAGCTCCTCTGAATACATTTACAGTCGTGGCCAAAAGTTGAGAATGACACAAATATACATTTTCAAAGTCTGCTGCATCAGTTTGTATGATGGCAAGATGCATATACTCCAGAATGTTATGAAGAGTGATCGGATGAATTGCAAAGTCCCTCTTTGCCATGCAAATGAACTGAATCCCCAAAAAACATTTCCACTGCATTTCAGCCCTACCACAAAAGGACCAGCTGACATGATGTCAGTGATTCTCTCGTTAACACAGGTGTGAGTGTTGACGAGGACAAGGCTGGAGATCACTCTGTCATGATGATTGAGTTCAAATAACAGACTGGAAGCTTCAAAAGGAGGGTGGTGCTTGGAATCATTGTTGTTCCTCTGTCAACCATGGTTACCTGCAAGGAAACACGTGCCGTCATCATTGCTTTGCACAAAAAGGGCTTCACAGGCAAGGATATTGCTTCCAGTAAGATTGCACCTAAATCAACCATTTATCAGATCATCAAAAACTTCAATTGTTGTGAAGAATGCTTCAGGGCGCCCAAGAAAGTCCAGCAAGTCTCCTTCAGTCTCCTAAAGTTGATTCAGCTGCGGGATCTGGGCACCACCAGTGTAGAGCTTGCTCAGGAATGGCAGCAGGCAGGTGTGAGTGCATCTGCACGCACAGTGAGGCAAAGACTTTGAGGATGGCCTGGTATCAAGAAGGGCAGCAAAGAAGCCACTTCTCTCCAGGAAAAACATCAGGGACAGACTGATATTCTGCAAAAGGTACAGGGATTGGACTGCTGAAAATTAATTCTCTGAATCCCCTTTCCGATTTTTTGAGGCATCTGGAAAAAAGCTTGTCCGGAGAAGACAAGGTGAAAGCTACCGTCAGTCCTGTGTCATGCCAACAGTAAAGCATCCTGAGACCATTCATGTGTGGGGTTTCTTCTCAGCCAAGGGAGTGGATAAAGAATGGTACTAACACATCCTCCAAGAGCAATTTCTCCCAACCATCCAGGAACAGTTTGGTGACGAACAATGCCTTTTCCAGCATGATGGCGCACATTGCCATAAGGCAAAAGTGATAACTTAGTGGCTTGGGGAACAAAACATCGATATTTTGGATCCATGGCCAGGAAACTCTCCAGACCTTAATCCCATTGAGAACTTGTGGCCAATCCTCAAGAGGCGGGTGGACAAACAAAAACCCACAAAATCCAAGTATTGATTATGCAAGAATGGGCTGCCATCAGGATGTGGCTCAGAAGTTAATTGACAGCATGCCAGGACAGATTGCAAAGGTCTTGAAAAAGAAGGGTCAACACTGCAAATATCGACTTTGTGCATCAACTTCTTGTAATTGTCAATAAAATCCTTTGACACTTATGAAATGCTTGTAATTGTACTTCAGTATTCCATAGATATTTTTGTCAGATGTTAGACACTGGAGGCAGCAGACTTTGAAAATGAATGTGTAATTCAACTGTTGGCCACGACTGTACACTTCTTTCACTCTGAACTAGATAAGAGCGGTCACTTTCCCCCCCTTCAACCTCACTGGAGTACCCCCCACCCCCCCGACAGGACCTGTCGTACAGCATGAAAAAAAAACATCTGACAGAAGATACACACACATCTCAAAACCTAGCATATTTCACACGATGCTCATTGACAGAATTCAAAGTCTTGCCATGGTAGATTTGAGCAAAAGCCCCATCAGATTGACAGTGTATTTCTCTCTCTGACCCCCATAGCGATGAGCATGTCAGGGGAGGAGAAGGACAACTCTCTGGTGGAGGACAGCTTGCGGGCCAAGCTGCTGGAGGTTGGCCAGCTTAGGAAGGACATTGAGGACCTGCGCACCGCCATCTCTGACCGCTACGCACAGGACATGGGCGAAAACTGTGTGACGCAATGACACACCCGCCATGAGGGGGCACTGATGCCCAGCGACGGCGTGTCCACTCACCAAGGCTTCTGTGTCACAGCCAGCGAGGGTAGGAACAAAAGCCTGCTTGGAGGAAAACCAGGAAGAACAGTGTTAAAAATGGAATAAGAAACTAGGTACTGTCAATGCTGTATTTTATATACAGTTTTACATGATGGAGGTATCTAGCTCCAGCTTTCTGAATGTAGGATCAAGCTGTGAATCAAGTTTACAAGGAAGTCTTAAAATAGGATGTTTTGATTTTTTCAAATGTCAATTGCACTTCCTGTATAATAGAATGAATTCCTGCATGATCATGTACATTGCTTCATGCACAGAGACTTATACCTGGAGGCCCTGCCCTCACAGAAGGGAGTATAAGTGTTTGGCCCCTCCCACACAATCTCACCGGCCAGTAGGAAACTGACTCACTGCTGCTCTGTCAAGTGCCTCTGTGTGTGACAGCTTCTCCACGAATCTGCTGTCCTCTTCCTAAGTTGTCTCCGATGGCAACCCATAGTGCTCCTCTCACGTCGCCCCGTGTGTTATCCAAAGACAAACCCCATCGAACTCTCAGCAGCTGCCCATAGTAGAGACTGCAGAGTGGCACTTCTTCCTTCAGCTCCACAACATGCCACACAAACTGGCCAAACAAGAGGCTGCTTCTGTTCCTTTTCAGCATTTCCGGTTCCTTGTTATGGGTGTTTCTTCTGTGTGCAAGTCGTTCGCTATTTGGGGTATGAATGGTTTTCAATAGAAGATTTCAGTGATGTGGATCACCCCAAACTGGTTATTTGGATAGATAGTTAATGAGAAAGCATGGCAATAACCCCTTTCATATTATTTGCTGTTGTGTTCAACATAATAGCATCAGGTAATATTCAGGTGTTTTTCTAACAATTAAATTCAGGAATTGTTTTTACAAGTTCAGATTGACTAGTAAGATCAGGGCTTAATACTGCCCCATTATTTTAATAGGTGAGCAGATTAGTCAAAAGATATTATTGAAAAAAAAAAAAAAAAATTAGGCTGCTTGTGTAAACACAGCCATAGACACCATTTGATTGAGACTGAAACTAATGCAAAACCACCACAGCAGCACTTCTACAGTACAGGCCCATATTACCTACTGGGACTTGACTGTCAATAGGCAACAGTTACACATTGAGTTGACTGAGGAACATTCCTCCAACCTCAACCACAGAGGGGTCTCTAGATTAATGCATCCATGGAGTAATCGTTGGTTCACATTCTTCTGTTTTACTTTAATTGCTGTTCCCACTATGTCACAGGAACACTCTTGCTTCATCTCAAACTATTTGGAATGTGAATTTTAGCGAGCCGGTCATGACAACCAACACATTACTGTTTGCTATAAGGCGGGGTTTCAAACTGTCCCCCCCCCCCGGTTTGTTTTCACCTAACGCGACACAGCTGATTCAAATGATCAAGCTTGATTTGAATCAGCTGGTGCAAAACAAAACCTGCTATAAAGTGTTATACATTTTTACAGATATTGTAATTTATCCTGGTGACAAGATTTTAAAAAACGGTAATCAGTTTAGAGCCAAGTATATTTTGCATGTCTCAATTTAGACTAATGTAGGTTGTAGAGTATTATATTATACCATTGTATTACCAATCTTAGAAAGGAAACATTGGCTATGTAAAATGTTTTGGCAGGTTACGATAAAGAACAAAGGTCGACTCGGGCCTAGATTCAAACCATACCACTGAAGAGCGGCATTGTAAGGTCATTCGATTGGGCTGACATGCAACTTTTAAAAATTGCACAGGTCTTCAGCAATATAGATTGAATCTAGTCCTAAGCCTTACATGGAAACTAATATGCAATGACACATGCACCAGCTAACACCTCCCATTCAGTAGCAGATCTGAAATGTTATTGTTCTGTGCCTTTTCATCTATGCAGCAGATAAGAGTTCCTGTTTCTACCTATTGACAGGGTCTGGAGACAACTATTCTGCATCTTGTAAATAAGAGGCTACCCCTCACAATTATGCTAAGCCATAGCCACAAAATAAATATAGCCACTCAGGTAAATTAAGGCCATAGCAGGCTCTTGTAAACCTGAAGAATGTACTCTGATGCACAGCATCCATTGTGAGGTGTAGGTCTGTGGAAGTATAGTGCTCATGTAGAGGGAAACATGTGTGGTTGTCATGGCTGTCTGCACTGGACTAGGAGCCACTGGTTGGCTTTCCTGTACATAGGAATTTCTGTTTATGTTACACTTCATTTTGCAGCTAGATTTTATGAATGCCAAAAAGTTTATTTATATATGTTCCTAAAAGTATTTTTCCATTTAAGGCTTGATTGTCATTTGTACAGACGGCAAATAAAATATTTTTCTATAACAGTTTGTTCTCTAGGCCAATCTCTGCTATTACACTAGAGGTCGACCAATTACTATGGTTATAGCCGATTAATCATAACAATCGGTAATCAACATATTTGGACACCAATTAGGACTGCGTGGCAGGCTGACTACCTGTTACGTGAGTGCAGCAAGGAGCCAAGGTAAGTTGCTAGCATTAAACATCTTAAAACAAACCTTAACATAATCACTAGTTAACTACACATGGTTGATGATATTACTAGTTTATCCTGCGTTGCATATAAGCGATGCGGTGCCTGTTAAATTTATCATTGAATCACAGCCTACGCTGCCAAACGGGTGATTTAACATAATTTCCCAAGTTAAAAGAAATTGTCACTTCTCTTGTGATCTATGCAAACAGAGTCAGGGTATATACAGCAGTTTGGGCCCGCCTGGCTCGTTAAGAACTGTGTGAAGACCATTTCTTCCTAACAAAGACCGTAATTAATTTGGCGGAATTGTACATTATGACATAACATTGAAGGTTGTGCAAAGTAAGAGCAATATTTAGACTTAGGGATGCCACCCGTTAGATAATGCAGAACCGTTCTGCATCTCACTGAAAGAATAAAACGTTTTGACCATATTAATAACCAAAGGCTTGTTTCTGTGTGTTATTATAATTAAGTCTATGAATTGATAGAGCAGTCTGACTGAGCTGTAGTATAAGCAGCAGGCTCGTAAGCATTCATTCAAACAGCACTTTACTGCAGTTACCAGCAGCTCTTCAAGCATTGTGCTGTTTATGACCTCAAGCCTATCAACTCCCGAGATTAGGCTGCCGATACTATAAGAACATCCACTAGTCAGAGGTATATGAAATACAAAATGGTAGAGCGAGAATTAGTCCTATATTAACTACAACCTAAAACCTTACCTGGAAATATTGAAGACTCATGTTAAGGAACCACAAACTTTCATGTTCTGAGCAAGGAACTTAAATGTTAGCTTTCTTACATGGCACATATTGCACTTTTACTTTCTCCTCCACTTTGTTTTTGCATTATTTAAACCAAATTGAACATGTTTCATTTATTTGAGACTAAATTCATTTTATTGATGTATTATATTTAGTTAAAATAAGTTTCATTCAGTATAATCAGTACTTAGAGTCGACAAAGCAGAAGTAAGTTTGTCAGAGTTGTTTATTCATTATACAGCAACCCAGCACTGTTAAGTTTCTAGCCTGTTAATTGGCCAAGAATTGTTAGGCTTTGAATAGGAATACATTTACCATTTGAGAATGATTGAGCAATGTCATCACTTCAATGGCTTGCCCCAAATGTTGGCTGTAGAGTAATTACATAACCGCAAACAAGGTTTCTACATCAATAGCCTACATTTCATTAACTATTGATAAAGATTCAAGTTTAAAAAGTAATTTAAAATCTAGATTAATTCCAGCTCACCAGCTAAAATCTGAGCTGTGATAAAATACAGTAAAAAGTGATAAAAGCACTGGACACCGGATCCAGTAAAGAACGTGGTACTGTACATCTCGTAGAGGCTCGAAAACGGAGTGGTCAATCTGCGTTAGCCAGCTAGCTGACATGGGGCTGAATAGAGGCACTAGGGGAGAGGTTGCAGAAGTGCCCCAGACTGGCCTGAGCACACTGCAGCACCAGGCCTTTCACTGCCTCCAGGTAGAGTGTCTGTCCTGAGTGGAGGTACAGCCACATCACCCTGCTCAGCTGGGCTGGCATGGAGTCTCCATGCAGGCTGTCTGTAAAGAGACACCGTATCAGACAATAGCCCTGCAGTCAGTAAGCATGAAAGCATTTGTGCAGCCATCCACTACAGGAAACCCTCCTAGGAACACGAATACAGTGAGTACCGGTAGTGTAAAAACAAAGGTTAGCTGCTGTGTGTATTTGAAGAACTACAGGTGTAGCATAAGGAACAGACCTGCAAAGCCATTATTTGAAGCTTGTAAACAAGACAAATGGCCCCTTTGGGTGTGTCTATCTATGATCAGGCCCATGGGTCACATAGCTGTTGGCAGGCACAGGTACTAAATCCTAATTAAGGCTTTTTACAGTGTTTTGACAACATGTCATGGCCAGGGCCAGTGATGGATGGCTGTAGCACAGCCCAGGTTAAATGTCAAACCATTTGCAGTCAATACCTCCCACCCTGAATGCCTGGAGGGGGATTTCCCCCGATGTACAGGAGAAACGCATGCCAACCAAGAACATTTGTTTTGTCACTATCAAATACTGATTACGATCAATATCGTCATGTACAGCTCTATTCAGTCTAAAGCGTTACAGATTGAGCTGACATGCAGTGTTTAACATTAATGTGGTCCAAAGCAGGAACATTGAAATTGAAAGGCAATGAGGCTGTAATCCTGAACTTCTGTAATGCAGAAAGAAAGTCCTTCAAGGTTGAAAAAACCTGCCTCAACGCTACAAGTTAAACTATACTGAACTAAATAAAATGTTGGTCCCATGTTTCAACTAGGCAAATCAGTTAAGAACAAATTCTTATTTACAATGGCAGCCTACCAAAGGCAAAAGTCCTCCTGCGGGGACAGGGATTAAAAATAGACAAATCACAATACTACACAAGAGACCTAAGACAACATAGCAGCAACACATTACATTCAATACACAAAATGCTTATTTCTCAAATTGTCACAAATCATTTAAAATACCTGTTAGTGAATATTTCTCCTTTGCCAAGATAATACAGCCACCTGACAGTTGTGACATATCAAGGAACTGATTATTTATGTCTAAAGCCCTTTTGTTGTAAAATAACTTAATCTGATTAGGTGGGCCTATGCCCTCCCAGGCACATCCATGGCTACACCACTGCCCAGTCATGTGAAATCCATAGATTAGGCCCCATTAAGGGAGGGGGGGGGGTTTAAAGTGTACAAAACATAACACCTGCAATGACAGACTGACAGATATGACCTCATTGATGTCGCTTGTTAAATTCACTTCAGATCAGTGTAGATGAAGGGGAGGACAGGTTAAAGGAGGATCTAAGCCTAGAGAAATGTTTGTGAATGTGGGCCATTCAGTGTATATGGGCAAGACAACAAATATTTAAGTGTCTTTGGACGGTTATGTAGGTGCCAGGCACACCAGTTTGTCTCAAGAACTGCAATGCTGCTGGGTTTTCCACACTCAGTTTCCTGTCTATCAAGACTGGTCCACCACCCAAAGGACATCCAGACAACTTGACAAAATTGTAGGAAGTATTGAGTCAACGTGGGTTAGCATTCCTGTGGAACGCTTTTGGCAAAAGGGGGTGCCGCTCAATATTAGTAAGGTGTTCCTAATGTTTTGTACACTCAGTGTATACTGGAGAACAACCTTGTGGCTGATCGGATGGATATGTACAGGGGAATAGAGGTTCTACTATACCTTGGGAGATCTTGGTGTCAAACTCCAGCAGAGGGTAGAGGTCCCCAGGCAGCAGCTGTCTGACCCAGGTGTTCTCCTTCATGAAGAACCAGTCATGGACCAGCCTCTTCCTGTGGAGGAAGCCCTGCACGTGGTCTAGGTAAACCCTGTTGCCTGACACCATGTATAGCCTGAGGGATGGCCAGAGTTCAACACGTCAGTCATTTATAATGGGCATATCGCTAAAATTAAATTCATATTAATAAATGACAGAATGCATGGAACTCCTAATGTCCTGATATCAATTGAACAAGATGAAGAGAGAAGGCAGCTACTAATAGGTGGGTGGCCCTGAATTGAGACCCCTAAAAGTAACAAGGAAAGAGTATTCAGTTTCTTTGAGCAACATTCTTTTAGAAGCAGGGACACATTTTACATGATCAAACCACAGAGGCTGGAAAATAGCATGTGCAAGAAAACAGTGAAGTGCTATGAAGGCAATTTCTCATCTTAGAACAATGAACTGTTCATTATATTCAACACCCAAATCACTAGGGACGTCTACTTTCAGAGAAGTGCTGTGGCCAAAGTAACTTTCAGAGAACGCAAGTAATGCTAACAACCCATTCTCTCCAAAGCCTTATATTTGGGAGCAGATTATCAGAATATTAAATGACTCACCCAGCCAGGCTCTGAATACTAAGGGCATTTTAAATATTACTTTGATACCATTGTGAAAGGCTTTTTATTCTCAAGCAGTCATTAAATTGTCCTGCAGCCAGTCAGGGCTTTTTCAGCTCCTCATCCCTTAGGGCAGGGGAAAAACACCATTTGGAAAAATGTCATTCATCTCTGGGGTAAAGACTCTAGCTCTGGGTTTGAGTGCTTCTGATTAACTTCACTGTATAGGTCGAGGGGATGAGCGGTCTTCAAGTTCAAACAGATCTACTGACAGTGGATAGCGCTGGGTGCTGCGCTGCAGGCACTGTGTTTGAAGCTACCAGCAGTGCCCCAATACTCACTGCTTTCCTCCCCAGCTTCAAAGCCCTGTCAAAGAGCATACCAGCAGCACACCCCTCAAGTAGTCAAACTCACTTTTAATAGAGTAGAATCACTTTCTAGCTAATCACAACCTCACAAGCCAAATTCACATCAGGTAGCCCAGAATCAGCCAAACACAATGAGTCTTAAAACTGGGAAGGTTATTGAAGTCAAGCAGTGACTGCGAAGAGGTCAAGAGGCTTTTCTAGTTAACAATTTTCTTCCAACCCCAACCAGTAATCCCATATTCCCGCAAGAATCTGAAATCACAATTATGCAGCCCAAACTTTAGAACAGACACATACTTGTAATAGGGCAGTGTTTCAATCATCTTCCAGTTGACATAGTTTACAGCAGTCTCCTCCAGGGTGCACACTCGGGTCATCTGGACCTTGGCCACCTGCCAGAACCTCTCGTGCTCCACCAGGGTCTCCTGCATCTCCCTCCTCAGCAGCAGGTACACACCCTCCAGCGTGTCCTCGTACACCTGCACTTAGTCAACACATAGTAACACTTAACATGTAGTGTTGGCTGCTTAAGTTTTATTTCAGCCAGAAGCTGAAATACAAAAACACATGAGCAAACTGAAAGTTTGTGGACAAACTTAAACATCTTATTCCAAAATCATGGGCATTAATATGGAATTGGTCCCCCCCTTGCTGCTATAACAGCCTCCACTCTTCTGGGAAGACTTTCCACTAGACGTTGGAACATTGCTGCAGGGATTGCTTCCATTCAGCCACAAGAGCATTAGTGAGGTCAGGGCGAATAGGCCTGGCTCGTAGTCGGCATTTCAATTCATCCCAAAGGTGTTTGATTCAGTTGAGGTCAGGGCTCTGTGCAGAAGCACAGAATCATCTAGAAAGTCATTGTATGCTGTAGAGTTAGTTTCCCTTCACTGGAACTAAGGGGCCTAGCTCAAACCATAAAAAACAGCCCCATACCATTATTCTACCAAATGTTAATTGGCACTATGCATTGGGGCAGGTAGCGTTCCCCTGGCATCCACCAAACCCAGATTAGTCCATCACACTCTGATGGGGGAGTGAGTCATCACTCCAGAGTCTTATGGCGGTGAGCTGTAAGCCACTCCTATGACAGTGCCATGTTGAAAATCACTGAGCTCTTGAGTATGGCCAGTCTACTGCCAAAGTTTGTCTATGGAGATTGTGCTCAATTTTATACACCGTTTAGCAACAGGTGTGACTGAAATAGCCAAATACAATCATTTGAATAGGTGTCCACATATCCCCCTTTATTTTACCAGGTTAGTCTCAGAGATTAAATATCTATTTTTCAAGAGAAAAGTCAAACATTTCATAGAAACACTGAAGTTTCAACATAAACACTAAGCAGGCAACAATTCAATACAACAGGCTAATAAGTGATCACATCATGAAGGGATTATGGACCAGGGGAGTTGAAACCAGGTTTGAAAGGATAATGTCATTGAGGCAACAGTCATACATAAATTACAGTATACTCTGCAATATGACAGAGAAGGTGGAGAGCATTGTGTCAATTTTCACTACTAAGAGTAGTTGAAGCGTGGGGCTCAACTTCCCGTGGCTACCATCCTGTAACAGTGAAGCGAATCTGTGCATATGAGCAGATACTGTGTGACAGAGTCTTGCATCACGCTCATCTCAATAGAAGGTGCTGCTCATAGCAACATGTCACTGAGTACCTTTCTCAAGTGCGTTTCCATTTCTATGGGTTAATTCAACCAGATGAGAAAATAATCTGTCATAATTGGTTACATAAGCAGTTTGTACCAATCTGATGTTACCAATTCTCTTGGTAACACAGTCCTCGACTATTGCTATGGAGTGCATTGTAGCAGCTTAGTTGGCATCACACATGAAGTGTAATTGAGCAGGACATCACTGATATGTCTATAATATATTTAGCAGCCCATTACATAAGACTGCGAGCTTCCTGCTGCCTGTTCAATCTGGGACTTGTGAAACCACCAGCACAGAGCTAATGCTCTGGAGATGCACACTGATGGAATACTAACGACTACTGTATAGATGCCAAAATGTCATTTGTATAGAAGCAGTCTTAAGGCATCTCATTTTTTCAGCATGGTGTTAAAATCAGTGTGGGCAAAAACATCTCAGTAGGTACACTACTCACTTTCCCTGACACCAAGTCATTAACGGGCAGAATAGAAAGTCCTTTACCATACCTTTCTGCTTTTCAATCTGCCCCAGTCACGCCCTAAAATCCAGGCCACCAGGGATTTGCACATGGAGAAATAGTTTTCCACTGTCTGAATTCCTGGGAGGAAGGAGAATGGATACTTGACTAAAGCCAGCAGCCCTGAGAGCTCCATGCTGAGCCATTTGATCACAGGAGGCCTTGCACAAGACTCGTCAGTACAGAGCACCACAGGGTAACATTGCATGGAGAGGCTTATTCATTGACCTATACTCACTGGTCCAATTAATAATTTAAAGAAATTACACCGTTAGATATCAAGATGGTATGATATTCTTGAGGCATAGAAAATAAATATAAATACACTTCAGTCATTATGGTTATGACCTGAGGGGGCACTGTTCTAAAACAAATCCAGAACTAAAGATTTAATCCACTCCAAATAAGAGTGTGTGCCATGAATGTGCATAACATTAACACGAAGCAGAATTAAAAGTGGGGCGAGGAGCAATATCTGAAAGCGCTACTTACCCACAGTCTCGTCACCCTGGGCCAGCTTGCCCCGCCAGTAGTCGGTGGTGATGTGATGCAATGAGGCCAGGTACCTGATGTCACACAACGTGCCTCCCCAGGACACCACCTTCCTCTTGCTGTGCTTCTGCCACTGCAGGTAGATGGCCCTGAGCTGCCTGTCGAAGGGCGCTGGCTGGCGGAACAACCAGTAGGTGAAGAGCCATTGGAACCGACACTGGCTGTACTGACTGAACATGGCCTCCAGCTCACAGTGGTCTGGTAGGGTAGAAGTCCACATCAGGGTACAAACCTTTAGCTCAAGTGATGCTCTGTGTCAAGGGGTAAAGTTGCATTTATGTACCAATACATCTAAAGCCAGCTGAGCCCAAAAACATGACTAATTTATCGATGGACATATCAATGCCCATCTACCACTTAGATTGTAACTACTTTGGTATCATAAGATACAAGGGAGGCCTGAAGGCCATTAGCTGCCCTACCTATAGGCTTAGGCTGTTAGTTTAAGAAGGCATACGAAGGAAGGGCAGGGATTCAGTCCGGAGAGTAGAAAATGATTTATAATCCAGAGGGAGACAGCTCAGACTGAAACCATGCGTCTAGTTTCTGCTCCCCATATCAGCTGAACCACTTTGAAGCAGCTCAGCAGAGCAAAAAGATACTTGTTTTACCTTGATGTCTTCCATCATAAACCAAAACCCAGCAAGGGGGATATGGCTCAAAAAGGTATTCGAGTAAAATCGCAATGTCGTGCTTCCCAGTACAACATTCAATAGATTGGGTACGATGAGTAAGATCAGAGCTGTGTTTTGAAGATGAAATAAAGTCATTGCTTATAGGTGTGGTGTCAACTTCTAAAAAAAAAAAAAAAACAGAACATTCTCTTTACCCATTGGGAACAGCCATATTTCTGGCCAGAATTCACAAGTAAGTTGGCCAGATACAGCACAATCAGAAGCCTTCGTCTGCACTGCCAAAAAGTCCATCTGAATAACAATATGGCAGCAGGCTCATAGCTGGCAATAAAGGACAGAACCACCTTGAGTCCCATTGCAGTCACCATAAAGAGATTGCAATTCATAACTGGTTGTAGAAAGCAGACACATCTTAATTATTCCAGCAACAACCCACCTTTAGCAAATTAACAGAGTATTGACTGAACAAAGAGTAATGAAAAGCTAAAGGTGTTATGGCCCATACAACCTACCATTGCTCTGTTGGTTGAGAACATGCTGGAAAACCTTGGCAATGCTTCCATGGTGCTCAAGGGCCAAGGAATACAGCTCCTTCCATTCGAATTTCAGCATTCTGCCCTCGTCCTCATCTTTCTCTGCCAAAGAACAAAACACTGTTGCAATATTAACGCGACCAACATTCCTCCACTACCTGACAAACTTTATTTAGATTCAGGGAGTTTAGTCACATGCACAGGGTTGCAGATGTGCATGCAGGCTACAGTGAAGAGCCTAAGCGCCGAGCTCCAACAATGCAGGTCACAGGGAAGAACACAAATATACATATATTCATCTGCAACGTGTTAAATTACCATTGGGGTGGTGCAGGAAGGGGGACAGGGGAGCAGGTAGCTAACTAGTAGCAGCTATTCAGAAGCCTGATGATCTGGGGGGGCAATTTTAATATCAAGACAAGGGCTGGCAATTCCTAGGAGCCAAACTGCTAATATGAATACGGCTTTACATCTTTCTAAAATAAATTAACTTACCTTGGACTTTACCTTCCAACACTTCCTTCTCAATTCCCCATAAGCTCTCTATGTCGGTGCAAGGCAGTCTCACGGAGGGCAGAGGAACAGTCTCTTCCAGAACCAGCCACTGGACCCAGTACTTGTGTGGCGGGAATGGGATCTCTGCAAAGAGCTTCTCCTGAAGAGACCGGTTACAATGCAGGTTTCTAAAGAGAGTTCGCCACATGAAGATCAAACGGAAAGCACTCTTGGCAGAGACGGAGCAGGTGGCGGTGGCAAACGGGACTCCAAATGAGGTCTGCGTAGAGAGAAGAAAAAGCCTAGTGAACATGCAATGCTAGCTAGATTGGTTGACTCATATCTGGTCTAACAAAGACTTGGTATCCATTTACAGAACTCTTACTGTTTGGTGTAGCACAGAATTTGACTAGCCTTAGCGACAGTCCTCATTCTCAATTCACAGAAACAGGAATCTTTAAATGTCCATGTCGCATTGAGAAAATGCAAACATTATTTTGCACGAAGTAATCCAAAAAGGTGTAAATCTTCTCTCATGACATGCAGCACATCGGGTGGACACCCACAAGCCCTTGATCATGGCTCAGTTCCATTAAACATAAGTCATTGGACAATAGTGTCTTCTGTACAGGGGATTTTTGTTAAAGACGCACTATGCAAAATTCACACTGCCATTTCCTGGCTGCTGAAACTAATGTTTGCAACAAAACAAGCAAGATGGTCCAATGACTCTCCACTAAACCACTGAAATATTTCTCTACTCAGAACTAAGCCAAACTAAATTTAATGGAAAGCATAGAAGTAGCACAGAACAGATCTACCACGTATACTTAATAAGACCGAGCTTTAACATTTATCAATTTGGTCAGTCACCCAAAAAGTAACAAATTGCAGCTTTAAGACCCCTGACGCTGGGCCTGAACATTAACAGACATTGCATGCAGTAAGGTTTGTAAAACATAACCTTATTTCATAGAGAGAATTACTATTCCCAAAACGGTTCAACTGACGCACCTTTACAGGGTTAGGGCTCCCACACGGTCATATTTTCATGTTTACAACACTTCACAGAAAACAGACTACCTGTGCTAATTAGCCTTCTGCCTATCCAAAAGGACGCAGATGGATAATTACTACGATCCCACAAACGTGTTGTCACTGAATGCTACTGTACGCTGCAACTTAAATTGTGAAATTATTTTAATGTGATCGAAAAGTAGAAAGGATGTATGTTATTAAAACTGTACAGAGATGATCGATTGAAGTATTTGTATTGGCTTCGAGCCAATTCGCCGTTAAACGGAATATGTAAGGAGCTTGGACAATAAGGAGTAACGTTAAGGCCTTTAGTCCGATATTGGGCTAGACACTCAGTCTCTTTCAATGAGAGAAGACTTGAAATAAACATCGCAACATACATTCATTGTTAGATTACTTAATGGAGAAAAGAAATGTACGGAGCATTTTCCTCATTCAAAACAGATCCACTGCAAGTGGCCAGACATTGACTCTTTCTGCGAATCGAGGGCAAAGACAGTAACGCTAAAGTTAATGTACTACACCATATAGTACCTATCCTTTAACTAGTAGTAATATATACAAATGTTGGTTAAATTACATTACCTTGTGTAAGTCTGTAGTTGGGGCAATGCATAGCCTACCAACTTCATTCAAAAGAGGATCAGCAAATTTCAGGCCTACATAAAAGAAAAAACTAAAGTCTAATTCAATTTACATTACCTGGAAGTGTTTTGTCCACAGTGAGTTGCAGGAACAAACTCGAAACAGGGTTCGGCAGGTGCTCCCAACTCTCAAGAGAGACGTGGGATCCAGCCGTCGTAAGATGAGAATAAAGACTTCGTCACTTAAGTCTAGTATCCCCGTGTTGGAGCTTCCATGTGTGTCCTCACTTTCTTCTTTGACCTCGAATGAAGTAGCGGATAAAAGCGAGAACTGTCCCTGCAACTCATCCTCCCAACTATCCTCACGGAGTGCCATATTTGCCACCTGCCAAAGTCGGCCATGCTTGAGAGAAATTTAAACGTTTAGGAACGTACCATTGTTGCAGTCAAACGGGAAATCACCAGGGAGTTTAATACCTGGGCACGAGCTTGCCTGGAGCGCCGAATAAGTGGGGTCCGCCTAGTGAGCTACCAAATGATGAATAGGCTTTTCCAAAGGGCAAACTAACCCGGTGCGATCTAAATCAAGCGCACCTATTCAGGTTGTACCATTCAATTATGTATATAGGTAGCCTACCATACCATTAGGTAAATTGGACTTTCCATCTAATTGCGTGGTGATCATCAGGATTTTACAGTTAATACATTACCACAACCAATCCATTTAGAAAATGCAAATATCAAATGGTAATTTAACTCCTTCCCAGTGGTGACCTGTTTTGAGCCCCACATTTTTAAGTAGAAAATAAGAGGATGTTGCATGTTTTGCATGTTATTTTGGCATGAATGTGTGCCACATATCAGTTTGCAAACAATAAAAAAAAAATCATAAATAATTGAGTTCATAAAGCTGCAAACAAACATGGCCTCTTTTTTGCTTTTTGGAATAAGGCAGCTCGAAAATGCAGGTGTTTCAGCCTAGCTCAGTGCTTTCCGAGTGGGACAGCAGTCTAAGGCACTGCATCTCAGCGCTAAGAGGTGTCACTGCAGTCCCTGGTTCAAATCCAGGCTGCATCACATCCGGCCATAATTGGGAGATCCATAGGGTGGTGCACAGTTGGCCCAGAGTCGCTGTGGTAGACTGTCATTGTAAATAAGAATTTGTTCTTAACTGACTTGCCAAGTTAAATAAAGGTTAAATTAAAAAAGAAATAAAAAAAATTGAATAATGTCAGTGGTGTGGCAGCCAGCGGAAAATACAGAGCGTAGGGGTTGGTAATGTTCTCTAGCTGTGCCGTGATTGGCTCAGTGTTCTGTCACAGAATATTAATAGCACTTTATAGACCTAACATAAGACAGAAAATGTTCCTTTAAACTTTTGGCAATGTTATGATTGTGTATTGTATTTGAAGTGCAATGCAATATGCAAAGTAAGAGATAAATGATGTGGTTTCTCTGATATTCCATATACAGGTAAGTGCCAAAATAAAGGAAACACAAGTAAATTAGAGTTATAAAGTATATTGAAAGCAGGTTCTTCCACACAGGTGTGGTTTTCTGAGTTAATTAAGCAATTAACATACCATCATACTTAGAGTCGTGTATAAAAATGCCCAGTTGCCCATTATTTTGGCTGCATCTCAGTGACTTTGAAAAATGTGTCTCGAAGGAGCATAGGGTTTTTAAAGGGTGTGTGTCTGTTTGTCTGTCTGTCTTTCTGTCACCAGATCTCAACCCAATTAAACACTTGTGGGAGATTCTGGAGCAGTGCCTGAGACAAGGGTTTTCCACCGCTATCAACCAAACGCCAAATAATAGAGTTCCAGATACTTGTAGAATATATGCCAAGGCACATTGAAGCTGTTCTGGCGGCTCAACTCCCTATTATGACACTATGAGGGTGTTTCCTTTATTTTGTCAGTTACCTGTAGACTGATATTGTTTTAATATCTTGCTGCATATGTGTGGACCCACTTAAGCATATCATATAACGTTTTGAAAAACCTACAGTACCAGTCAAAAGTTTGAACACACCTACTCATTCAATGGTTTTTGCGGATATGTGGGAACTCCTTCTTCATGAAGCTGGTTGAGAGAATGCCAAGTGTGTGCAAAGCTGTCATCAAGGCAAAGGGTGGCTACTTTGAAGAATCTAAAATCTAAAATATATTTTGATTTAACACTTGTTTTTTACTACATGATTCCATGTGTTATTTCATAGTTTTGATGACTTCACTATTATTCTCCAATGTAGAAAATAGTAAAAATAAAGAAAAACCCTTGAATGAGTAGGTGTCTAAACTTTTGACTGGTACTGTATATAAATAAATATTGCAATCTGAAGTCCCTATGATCAAGGCGCATTTGCTCGGACTGCCAAAATGAATGTTACAATGTTCTACAAACTGTATCCCAGAATATAATAAAAATGAACAACTAAATGAACAGTTGACTGTTTCAACATGACCTGCTCTTCTGCTGTTTTAGTTGTGGACCTGCACAGTGATGAGCTCCATCATGAATTGTGGATGATGTTATCTGTATATGCCCAACCATTCACTCAACAATATTCAGTTGCAAATAGTGCTCATGTTTCTCTGTTTCTTTGCGCGAATCTTCACCGAAACCCCAAATTGCTATGAAAATACTTTGAATAATGTTCCTGGTAACATGTTTTGAGTTGTGTGATTTTTCTTAAAACCGAAATCTCAGCGTTTCAGACAAAGATACTTTATTTTAGGTAACGTTTCTGACAGCAAGTGCTCCAATACACCAAAATAAATCAAATATAATACAAAAAACAGGGAATAATAATACTTTGAAAGAAATCTGTTCCAAATAATTTGATTCATGTGCTTTGGATAAAATCCAGCAAGGAATAAAAAAGCAACACACTTAAAATGCAGTCCAACAGCTGGACAATCAATAAATGAGAACAGCACAATTCTGGAATGACAAGTGCATTGTAATCATCACATTTTTACAATTAGTTCTTATTTTTCTATCAACCAGAGTTCAGTGTACAGTACATATGAACAATGAACCAAATGTACAATAATCACTTCACTCCATTAGCAATCCTGATATATTTGTCTTTATATCCATTTGCCTCAAGAGATAATGGTTCCAACATGGAAAGTTGTCATATCTGCGGGTAAGTAGTTGTAAGGTCAGACTAAATGTACTGCAGAGAAGCAATCCTCAGTGTTCTAAGTATAGTTTATTTAAGCAATTTTATTTATATATTTTTTTTAACTCGGCAAGTCAGTTAAGAACAAGGTCTTATTTACAATGACGGCCTACCCCAGCCAAACCCTAACCCGGACAACGCTGGGCTAATTGTGCGCCACCCTATGCAATAAGGCACAAGGAGGTATGGTATATGGCCAATACACTACAGCTAAGGACTGTTCTTAAGCACGACACAACGTGGAGTGCCTGGATACCGCCCTTAGCCGTGGTATATTGGCCATATACCACAAACCCCCAAGATGCCTTATTACAAATTATAAACTGGTTACTAACATAATTAGAGCAGTAAAAATAAGAGTTTTGTCATACCCATGGTATATGGTCTGATATACCACGGCTGTCAGCCAATCAGCATTCAGGGCTCGAACCACCCAGTTTATAAATGAATATAACTGTAGGGGCTGCATCAGTATCCAATGTCCTCAGACAATGCTGGACAGGGAAGGGGCTATTTATAATGTGCAGCTCTAACACACAACAGTAATACATAGTAAGGCACTGACTCATGTTAAGTGTGTATATTACTTTATCGTACCTCTGGACATGATACTTTAACGGGGTAGTTTTACAAAAAGAGATCGATTTGAAGGAACAATTAAACACTGAAATAACCCACAGCGCAAACTCAAAGCTTAAAATGCAATAACGTTTTGTGCTCATGTAAAAAAAGAAACAGTCACAATTAAGCATTTACACAAGTCTTAAGCACAAAACCTTCTAAACATGTCAAATGTACAGTACGAGGGAACGTGATGGGGTAACAGTATATTTCTATATATGAAACAAATCTTCAAAATCAGAAATAGCCACTGCTATCTTTTCACAGTTTGCGATCACAGTGTACTTTTGCGTGTTTGCTACATATTTTCGATAATTTTTTTAATCATTCAGTGATCCTTCTCTCTGTACAGAATCTGGGGAGGTGGGGCAGTGGATGATAAGGCCCCACCCTCTCAGGCCACCCTGATGCGAGGCTCCTCCTCTATCTCTTGCCTTAGGCTGGTATAGGTCACCGAGGGTTCCAGGGACCCCAGAGTGGGCGTGTCCGTGGTGGGGTGGCCGGCGTTGCGGAAATGCTTGTAGACGCGCGGGTCCTGTGCCACATAGGTGGAGGAGGAGGTGTAGAACACCAGACCCAGGATGATGATGACGAAGGACAGGAGGTAGAGCCCTGAAAACTGGAACAGACACACAAACACTCTCAGTAAACTAAGAAATAGTGAAAAATCTCTGTCTGATGAGATGTAACACAGAGGGCATTGTAATAGCAGACCAAGCAGAGATTCCAAGAGGCTGCCTTGTGGGCTACTCATGGCACAATTCTAGAAAATGCATCAAGTTGAAGCAGTGAGTTTGCATAGTGATGACTATGTCTAGAAACTGAAGTTAGGAAATAGGAAAGTAATGAAATGAAATGCACGAGGTAATGAGCATTTTTAGAACAGAATGTCTACATTTGTCTTTCTATTTTTAATGAACATCTATTACGAGTCACACTGATGTCACATCCTTGGCAAAGCGGGAACCTATCATGTGACAAGTAAAAACTAGAATCCCGAAAGACAGGGTGATAATCCAAATCCAATGCGCCGAATACAACAGGTGTAGACTCTACAGTGAAACGCTTACTTACGAGACCTGTCCCAACAATTCAGAGTTAAAAAGTTCTAAAAAAATAAAATAAAAACAATTAGCAAAAAGGGAAAAAAGGAAATAGTAACACAATAACAATTAGGAGGCTATATACAAGGAGTACCAGTACCCAGTCAATGTGCAGGGGTACGAGGTAATACCATCTTGTGATTGAGTTGATTGAATGAGCACAAACGACCATATTTCGAAATAGCCATTTTTTTTGAGAGATACACGGTAAAAATATCTTCCTAGACAGGATTGATGGGGTAAATAAGCATAAATGTTTTTTCTGCGCTAAGTATGAGAGTAAAACAGATATTCTGGAATAATCCCTGTTATGATCCATACAAAACCAAGCAAGGTGCTACAAACATGGCTTGACAGACATGGATTTACAGACAAACATGGGTATTGACCCTAGAACTTGTGAGAGACGGAAAGTGTCACTCAAGTACCAACCAGTCGTGTGTTGACACAGCAAATAGGAAAATCGGCCAAATGCACACAGTACATCTAAGAATGTAAAGGCCCAAGGCTCCAATGAGAATGTTACATTACTCAGTCTGCATGTCAATGGAGCTTTGTGTGATTCATACGTTCTATTCACACATATCAGTATGACAACACGACACATCAGGTCATATAGTACAGTGTTTCAATGAGAATTAAACAGAATTAGTGGCACAAGCTCAAAAAAGGCCCCTGACGGTGTGTTCTGATTGGTGTAATGAAGGGGGCTGTTGTTGAAATTAACTAATAACTCAACTGTAACTTTGAACGGACAATGTTTTGAGGTATTATAATGAGACATGGTCTACTGTAGTAGTCTCCTTGATTATATGCCACTCACTCTGTGGACTGTTGCAAGGGTACTCAAATACTAGTCTTGAAGATTGCACCACAGTACAGCTGGTTCTCTTTACTTTTTCCTTGGAAGTTAATTGATTGATTACTGGTAATGTATTGTAACCTCTAATGTAATGATTGACCAATGATTCTATTGGCCTGTTTCCCAGGTCTAAATGCCTGATTAGAGATTAAAGTTAGAGCTACTTTAAGATTGCTGCAGTGCAATAATAAACAATAGTATGACGCAACTGTCAGGATTTGGCCAGGGTTGTTCCGGGTTTTGGTCAGTAGATGCCCCCATTGTGCTTTTTGTCCCTATGTTTTTCCCTTGATCCCCATTATTATTTGCACCTGTGTCTCGTTTCCCCTGATTGTATTTAAACCCTTTGTTTCCCTCAGTTCTGTGCTCTGTGTTTGTATGTTAGCACCCTGCCCTAGTGTTCTGTGTGCTCTTGTCGATTCCGGGTGACGTTCTTGTGGTATTCTGTTTTTTGTTTTTGTTTATTTTTTGGTGAGTTTCTTTTGAGGTCTTTTTGTGTTTTACCTACCACCTTTTGGATTTGCCATTTTTGTATTTTAGGATTTTTTCTTTATTAAATACACCGTCTTAAGTACTGCTGTGTCTGCCTCATCTTCTGGGTTCTGCTGTCTATTCGTGGCTCAGTTGGTTAAGTGACTGTTTCTCACTCCGGAGACCCAGGTTCGAAACCAGGTCCTGACAGAAACACAGAGCCAAAAATGAACCCAGAGGCAGCCAGTTCCCAGGACCTTTTTGCCACGCTGTCCCACCACCAGGAGACTGTCCAACGCCACGAAGCCGCCCTGGTTCAGCAAGAGGCCTTAATGGCTAGACATTCTCATCTTCTGTCGGAGATGCTGACTTCCATTAAGCAAATATCTGATCGACTTACCCCGGCAACAGTTCCCGTCCCAGTACCTCAAGTTCACGTACCCATGGCAGTTAACCCCCTGGCTGAACCTCGTCTTCCACCTCCCCAACGGTTCTCAGGTGATCCAAGTGCTTGTAAGGGTTTCTCACTCAATGTTCTCTCTCCTTTGAGCTGCAACCCTCGTCGTTTCCCACCGACCGGTCTAAGATCGCATATATCATCACCCTGCTGTCGGAAAAAGCCCTGGCCTGGGCTACTGCTGTGTGGGATGCCCATAGTTCCTGCTGTGCCAGCTACTCTGCTTTTGCTGAGGAATTCAAACGAGTGTTTCAAGGCCCAAGCAGTGGTTCTGACTCAGCCAAACAGCTCCTGACTCTCCATCAAGGTTGGCGCAGCGTGACGGACTATGCCATCCAGTTCCGCACGGTGGCAGCAGCGAGTGGCTGGAACAACGAGGCGCTCACGGTGTGCTTTCTGAAAGGCCTTTCCGACACTATCCAAGATGAACTGGCCACTTTCGGGAACCACCGGACAATCTCGAGTCCCTGATCAAGTTGGCCTCACGCATTGACCAGCGTCTGAGAGAGAGAGAACTCAACCGTAGACCTCTAGCCCCTATCAGTCCCAGCTCCGAGTCCCCACCTTTATCATCGCTGGCTCCACCGGAACCCATGCAGATTGGACGCATCTCCCAGGCTGAGAGAGACCGCCGGATGAGGGAGCGACGCTGTCTATATTGCGGCAAACCGGGCCATTTCCGTTCCACGTGTCCCGGGCTCCAGGGAAACGCTCTGTCCCGTACAGACCGGGGGAACTGTAACGGGAAACATAACCTCCTCCCATCCGTCCAACTCCCGTCTGCTCATTCCAGTCACCCTCTCCTGGGACAACCACAAGCTTCACCTTCAAGCCTTGGTAGACTCTGGAGCCGCAGGTAACTTCATGGATGGTGTCTGGGCGAAGGAGAATGGCGTTCCCTCTGAACCTCTAAGTGACCCCATGAGGGTTACTACATTGGATGGAAGCCCTTTGGGATCTGGACTTGTCACTCATGTCACTACCTCCTTGAGACTTTCAGTTTCACAACACCAGGAATTGATGAACTTTCATTTGATCTCCTGTTCCGAGTTCCCTCTCGTCCTTGGATACCCCTGGCTTCACAGCCATAACCCTCACATCGACTGGTCTGTGGGCACTATCAAGCAGTGGGGTCCTACGTGCCAAGCTACTTGTATTTTCCAGAATTCCCCGAGTTCTACTCCCGAGTCTTTGGAATCCATCAACCTGACCCGAGTTCCCGAGTGTTACCATGACCTCAAACTGGTGTTTAGCAAACAGAGGGCCACCATGCTACCACCCCATAGACCTTACGATTGCCCCATCGACCTGTTTCCGGGCACTTGCCCCCCAGGGGTCGGATCTTTTCCCTATCTCCACCCGAACGAGCTGCTATGGATACCTACATCAAGGACGCTCTGGAAGCAGGCCTCATGCGTCCATCCACCTCCCGGCGGGAGCAGGGTTTTTTCTTTGTGGCCAAGAAAGACGGTGGGTTACGTCCTTGCATCGACTACCGGGGACTCAATGACATAACCGTCCGTAACCGTTACCCGCTACCCCTTATGGCCACAGCCTTCGAGCTGCTCCAGGAAGCAGTTGTTTTCACTAAGCTTGACCTGCGGAACGCATACCATCTTGTGCGGATCAGACCTGGTGGCGAGTGGAAGACCGCTTTCAACACGCCTACTGGTCACTATGAATACTTGGTGATGCCCTTCGGCCTGACCAACGCCCCAGCGGTGTTCCAAGCGCTCATAAACGATGTGCTTAGGGATATGCTTAACATATTTGTGTTCGTTTACTTGGATGACATCCTCATCTTTTCGAGCTCCCTTCAAGAACACACTAAGCATGTCAGACAAGTACTCAAACGCCTCCTGGACAGCCATCTGTACGTTAAGCCGGAAAAATGTGAATTCCATTCATCCCGAGTACAATTCCTGGGATTTGTAGTGGAACCCGGTCGAATCCAAATGGACCCTAGGAAGGTAGGGGCGGTAGCGGATTGGCCCACCCCCAAATCCGTTAAGGATGTTCAGCGTTTCCTGGGCTTCACAAACTTTTACCGCAAGTTCATCAAGAACTTCAGTTTGGTGGCAGCTCCTCTCTCAGCTTTAACCAAAGGTGGCAATGCAAGGTTTTTTTGGGGAAGAGAAGCTGAGACGGCCTTCCAAGGACTCAAGCAGCGCATCCTCTCTGCTCCCATCCTGATACTACCGACTACGGATGAACCATTTGTGGTGGAGGTAGACGCATCAGAGGTTGGTGTTGGAGCTGTCCTGTCTCAGAGGGGTGAAGACAAGAAGCTTCATCCGTGCGCTTTCTTCTCACACCGGCTTACCCCGACTGAGAGGAACTATGATGTGGGGATCGTGAACTCCTAGCGGTTAAGATGGCATTGAAGGAATGGAGACACTGGCTCGAGGGGGCTTCTCACCCGTTTCAAGTGCTTACGGACCACAAAAATCTGGAGGATATCCAGCAGGCGAAGCGATTGAACTCTAGACAAGCTAGATGGTCTCTTTTCTTCAATCGATTCCAGTTTATCCTCACCTATCGGCCCGGGTCGAAGAATCTCAAACCGGATGCCCTGTCCCGAGTCTACGCTCCTGCCATTCGAGATGACACGGACATGCCTGTCCTTCCTGCTGCTAAGATTGTGGCTCCGATCTCGTGGCAAGTTGAGGATACCGTGAGACGTGCTCAAGCTAGCGAACCGGACCCTAAAGGAGGCCCTGCCAATCGGTTGTTTGTCCCCAAGGCAGTGAGGACTCAGGTCCTTCTGTGGGGGCACTCCTCTCGCCTCACCTGTCATCCGGGCGTAGGTCGCACCTTGGAGTTCATCCAGCGTAAGTTCTGGTGGCCTACCATAAGAGAAGACGTTGCCACTTTCGTCAATGCCTGCCCCGTGTGCTGCCAGGGCAAATCTTCTCACCTCCGCCCTCAAGGACTCCTTCACCCTTTACCTGTTCCCCACAGACCCTGGTCCCATATCTCATTGGACTTTATTACTGGACTTCCTCCATCCCATGGCAATACTACTATCCTAGTCATAATCGACAGGTTTTCAAAGGCGGCCAGGTTCGTCCCTCTGACTAAGTTACCTTCTGCCAAGGAAACGGCTGAGTTGGTAATTAATCATGTGTTCCGAGTCTTCGGCATTCCTCAAGATGTGGTTTCTGACAGAGGTCCCCAGTTCGCCTCAAGGTTTTGGAAGGCCTTCTGCCAACTCATGGGGGCTTCTGCCAGTCTATCTTCAGGGTACCATCCGGAGTCCAACGGCCAAACAGAGAGGATGAATCAAGAGCTGGAAACCACCCTCCGATGTATGACTCGTGACAACCCGTCCACATGGTCATCCTTTATTGTTTGGGCCGAATACGCGCACAACACCTTGCGCTCCTCCTCCACTGGTATGTCTCCGCACGAGTGTCAGTTTGGCTATGCTCCTCCATTGTTCCCGGACCAGGAGGCAGAAGTCAGAGTGCCTTCAGCCTTGAGGTTCGTCAGACGCTGTCGGCTTATGTGGAGGAAGACCCGTCTTAATCTGATGCGTTCCTCACAGAGGTATCAACAACAAGCCAACAGACGTCGCCGTCCCGGGCCTACCCTGCGCCCCGGCCAAAGAGTCTGGCTCTCCACAAGAGACTTACCTCTACGGGTGGAGTCTCGCAAGCTGTCCCAAAAATACATCGGTCCCTTCAAGGTTGCCAGGAGAGTTAACCCAGTTTCTTATCGCCTACACTTACCCAGATCCCTTAAGATTAATCCCACATTTCATGTGTCATTGTTAAAACCTGTTGTTTTTCTCCCCTTGTCCCGGCAGACAGACCTCCCCCTCCGCCTCGTGTCATTGGAGGCCAGCCGGCTTATACCGTCCACCGGATACTGGATTCCCGCCGGGTGCAGCGGTCCTGGCAGTATCTGGTGGACTGGGAAGGCTACGGTCCTGAGGAGCGCTCCTGGGTTCCTGCCAAAGACATCCTGGACCCTGACCTCATTCGTCAGTTCAGGGTCCTCCACCCTGAGAGAGCTGGTAGGAACGTCAGGAGCCGTTCCTAGGGGGGATTCTGTCAGGATTTGGCCAGGGTTGTTCCGGGTTTTGGTCAGTAGATGCCCCCATTGTGCTTTTTGTCCCTATGTTTTTCCCTTGATCCCCATTATTATTTGCACCTGTGTCTCGTTTCCCCTGATTGTATTTAAACCCTTTGTTTCCCTCAGTTCTGTGCTCTGTGTTTGTATGTTAGCACCCTGCCCTAGTGTTCTGTGTGCTCTTGTCGATTCCGGGTGACGTTCTTGTGGTATTCTGTTTTTTGTTTTTGTTTATTTTTTGGTGAGTTTCTTTTGAGGTCTTTTTGTGTTTTACCTACCACCTTTTGGATTTGCCATTTTTGTATTTTAGGATTTTTTCTTTATTAAATACACCGTCTTAAGTACTGCTGTGTCTGCCTCATCTTTTGGGTTCTGCTGTCTATTCGTGGCTCAGTTGGTTAAGTGACTGTTTCTCACTCCGGAGACCCAGGTTCGAAACCAAGTCCTGACAGCAACATCCCAAATCTAAAGCTTCCCAGCTGTAAACATTATTTGTTTAAAATCATAAGAAGAATCTGCTAACATCAAAAGGTAAGGCACTAGTTGTTCATGATGCCCATGTCGGTCCCCTATCGCTGGGCAGCGTGCAGTGGGTGGCATCTCCTCCCCTGGGTTAACATGATTACCACACCGTTACCAAATTACACATGTCCCTGGGTTCTGAAGCTAGCATCCATCAGGGATGTGGGACGGCAGGGATGTTGTAAGACGGAGCAGGGAGACATGGTGTTATGGGATGTTAATTATTTCTGCTCCCCTTATTGGTGGGCTGAGCTACAGGTGGACACGCCCTGAGACTGTGTCTCTGTGACTGTCTATCTGACAATGTCCTAGCTGTAGCAGAGGCAGGCCATTCAGAGAGAGAGAGAGAGACAGATGGAAAGAGATGCAGAGAAAGAAATAGTGAGTGAGGGAGGGAGGGAGAGAGGTGCAAGAGCGAGACAAGCAGGGAGAGGAGTGAGAGAGAGACAAGCAGGGAGAGAGGAGCATGAGAGAGTCAAGCAGGGAGAGAGGAGTGAGAGAGACAAGCAGGGAGAGAGGAGCAAGAGAAACAAGCAGGGAGAGAGGAGCAGAGACAAGCAGGGAGAGAGGAGCAAGAGTGACAAGCAGGGAGAGAGGAGCGAGAGAGACAATCAGGGAGAGAGGAGCAAGAGAGACAAGCTTGGAGAGAGGAGCGAGAGAGACAAGCAGGGAGAGAGGAGCGAGAGAGACAAGCAGGGAGAGAGGAGCGAGAGAAGGAGTGAGGAGCAGGGAGAGAGGAGAGAGAAGCAGGGAGAGAGGAGGAAAAATGAGTTTGAGAAGTAGGGAGAGAGACGCAGAGAGGAGAGAGAGAAGCAGAGAGAGGAGAGAGAGAAGCAGGGAGAGGAGAGAGAGAAACAGGGAGAGGAGAGAGAGAAGCAGGGGAGAGAGAGAAGCAGGGAAAGAAGAGAGAGAGGGAGAATCAGGGAGAGTGAGGGAGCCCTCTATGTGTATTAATTAGTAAAGCCCATGCAGGTTTTATTAAGCCTTTTGCTGCAGCAATACGGCGCAATAGGTCCAGTGACCATAAAATAAAACAACTAGAAAAGATTGTACTTTGACTGTCAATCAAGGAACAAAACCGTTTCTGTCTCTGCACACTAACAGGATGACACAGAGAACATATCAAGAATAGAGCTTGAATTTTGACCACGCATTTACAGAAACAACAGAAAATACCTGCAGGTAACACCAACATAAATTGTCTTAATAGGGCATTGGGCCACCACGAGCCTCCAGAACAGCTTCAATGTGCCTTGGCATAGATTCTACAAGTGTTAGGAACTCTATTGTAGGGATGTGACACTATTCTTCCACGAGAAATTCCATAATTTGGTGTTTTGTTGAGGGTGGAAAACGCCATCTCAGGCATCACTCCAGAATCTCCCATACGTTTTCATTTGGGTTGAGATCTGGTGACTGACACACACACACACACACACACACACACACACACACACACACACACACACACCTTTAAACCCCCTATGCTCATTTGAGACCTACAGTATCTTTCAAAGTCACTGACATCTCCTCCTCTAGCCATGGTAGCTAAAATAATAGCGGGTCAAGAGCTTCAGGTTCCTCGGTGTCCACATCACTAAGGAACTACCATGGTCCACACACACAGTTGTGAAGAGGGCACGACTGTGCCTCTTCCCCCTCAGGAGGCTGAAAAGCTTTGTCATGGGCCCTCAGATCCGCAACAAGTTCTACAGCTGCACCATTGAGAGCATCTTGAATGGCTGCATCACCGCTCGATACGGCAACTGCAAGGCATTTTTCAAAGACTCCAGCCACCTAAATCATAGACTGTTCTCTCTGCTACTGCACAGCAAGCAGTACCATTGCACAAAGTCTGGAACCAGCGGACC
Organism: Oncorhynchus masou masou; assembly: GCF_036934945.1. Classification (NCBI taxonomy): domain Eukaryota; kingdom Metazoa; phylum Chordata; class Actinopteri; order Salmoniformes; family Salmonidae; genus Oncorhynchus; species Oncorhynchus masou. Next base: position 21,550,111 of record NC_088230.1, on the reverse strand, counting down.
CTGAACAGCTTCTACACCCAAGCCAGAAGACTGCACAACAAGACTGCTAAATAGCTAATCAAATGGCTACCCGCTCCTGCTACGGTCTATTATATATCCTGTTGCCTAGTCACTGTAATCCTACATACAGTATACAGTGGGGCAAAAAAGTATTTAGTCAGCCACCAATTGTGCAAGTTCTCCCACTTAAAAAGATGAGAGAGGCCTGTAATTTTCATCATAGGTACACTTCAACTATGACAGACAAAATGAGAAAAAAAAATCCAGAAAATCACATTGTTGGATTTTTTATGAATTTATTTGCAAATTATGGTGGAAAATAAGTATTTGGTCAATAACAAAAGTTTATCTCAATACTTTGTTATATACCCTTTGTTGGCAATGACAGAGGTCAAACGTTTTCTGTAAGTCTTCACAAGGTTTTCACACACTGTTGCTGGTATTTTGGCCCATTCCTCCATGCAGATCTCCTCCAGAGCAGAGATGTTTTGGGGCTGTTGCTGGGCAACTGACTAACTTTCAACTCCCTCCAAAGATTTTCTATGGGGATGAGATCTGGAGACTGGCTAGGCCATTCCAGGACCTTGAAATGCTTCTTATGAAGCAACTCCTTCGTTGCCCGGGCGGTGTGTTTGGGATCATTGTCATGCTGAAAGACCCAGCCACGTTTTATTTTCAATGCCCTTTTTCTATTTTTTTTTTTTACCTTTATTTTACTAGGCAAGTCAGTTAAGAAACAAATTCTTATTTTCAATGACGGCCTAGGAACAGTGGGTTAACTGCCTGTTCAGGGGCAGAACGACAGATTTTGGGGATTTGAACTTGCAACCTTTCGGTTACTAGTCCAATGCTCTAACCACTAGGCTACAATGCCCTTGCTGATGGAAGGAGGTTTTCACTCAAAATCTCACGATACATGGCCCCATTCATTCTTTCCTTTACATGGATCAGTCGTCCTGGTCCCTTTGCAGAAAAACAGCCCCAAAGCATGATGTTTCCACCCCCATGCTTCACAGTAGGTATGGTGTTCTTTGGATGCAACTCAGCATTCTTTGTCCTCCAAACACGACGAGTTGAGTTTTTACCAAAAAGTTCTATTTTGGTTTCATCTGACCATATGACATTCTCCCAATCTTCTTCTGGATCATCCAAATGCCCTCTAGCAAACTTCAGATGGGCCTGGACATGTACTGGCTTAAGCAGGGGGACACGTCTGGCACTGCAGGATTTGAGTCCCTGGTGGCGTAGTGTGTTACTGATGGTAGGCTTTGTTACTTTGGTCCCAGCTATCTGCAGGTCATTCACTAGGTCCCCCCGTGTGGTTCTGGGATTTTTGCTCACCGTTCTTGTGATCATTTTGACCCCACGGCGTGAGATCTTGCATGGAGTGGAGGACAGAGGAGCCTCTTAAAATGAAGTTACAGGTCTGTGAGAGCCAGAAATCTTGCTTGTTTGTAGGTGACCAAATACTTATTTTCCACCATAATTTGCAAATAAATTCATTAAAATCCTACAATGTGATTTTCTGGATTTTTTTTTCTCATTTTGTCTGTCATGGTTGAAGTGTACCTATGATGAAAATTACAGGCCTCTCTCATATTTTTAAGTGGCAGAACTTGCACAATTGGTGGCTGACTAAATACTTTTTTGCCCCACTGTATATACATAGCTACCTCATTTACCTAGTACACATGCATATCGACTCAGTACTGCTACTCCCTGTATCTAGCCATGTTATTTTTACTCATCATTGTTATTCGTTATTCACTGTGTATTTATTTCTCGTATCACTATTTCTATTTGATTTTTGTTATCGTCTTTCCCTGCGCATTGACAAAGGATCCATAAGTAAACATTTCACTGTTAGTCTACACCTGTTTACGAAGTACCGTAATTTCCGGAATTTAAGCCGCTACTTTATTCCCATACTTTGAACCTCGCGGTTTATACAATGACGCGGCTAATTTATGGATTTTTCCCACTTTCACAAGATTCATGCCACCAAAAAACTGAGCACCGTCACATAATGTGACGTAAATCGAGCGCGCTCAAACTTCCCATCATTGTGATTACGGTAGTAATTGCACAGGAGGAGGAAGATAGTGACCAATGACTTTCTTGGTAGGCTACTGTTTTAATTTTTGTGACAAGCAGTGTTTCATTAAAGCCTATTTATTTTTGTTACAAGCCGTGTTTCGTTTAAAGGCTGTGTAAAGTTAATTTGTTTCAATGTACCGGTAGGCACCTGCAGCTTATAGACATGTGCGGATTATTTATGTACAAAATACATATTTTTTAATAATTCAGTGGGTGTGGTTTATATTCAGGTGCGCTTAATAGTCCAGCAATTACGGTATGTGACAAATACAACTGTATCTTAACATTTGATTTGACTCAATGTTTCCTTTTATTTTTTAGCAGTTACCTGTGCATCACATAACACATAAATGTCACATGGATATCACAGTCACAGGGATAAAGGGATTACAAAAAGAATACTGGACATAAATGAAACTTCGCAATTCGTCTCACTGAAATATGAATCATTGCCCTGACAACTGGGTATTCTCGCTCTCTGGAGGCACATACACATGCCCCTATTGTAGAGTTGCAATACCTCACTCGCAGTGTTTCAATTTAGCGTTTGCTAAAGTAAACACTCCTGAGAGCAATATCAAGAAGACTTTTATTAACATGTGGAGTAATGGGCCGAAGAAAGTGCTATTGCAGCGAGGGAGAATATATGAGAGGAAAAAGCAATAACTGAGAAACTGAGAGGAATACATTCTACTTAGCATGGTGACATCTCCACATACTCATTGCCATTCTCTACAGGAGCCATGGCTAGAGCCCTGCAAACTGGTGATAGAATGTCGGCCGCCTCAGAAGGAGACTTTCACCACCACTGTTCCTAATCTACTGTAGGAAAACCTTTGAGGAGAATGAAAATGTAGCCATTTTCTTTTAAGCAGATGGTGTGCTATGGCTAGGTGCTCTGTTCTGATTAGATTCCTATCAGGTCATGGATTCCTCCTACTGTGGTCATGGCAGGTAGAGATAGCATTCCATTACATCAGCTACAGCTCATTTGAATGAGCTATAATGGCACCGGAGAGGATGGCTGCCGTTTCATCGGCTCTTAACCAACCATACTATTTTATTTGTTTTTTCGCATTTTTTTTGTACAAGCTAAATGCACGTATATCCTACCAACGGGACATTATAAACTGTCATATCTTATGCTTCACCAGTCGTGGCTTAACGACGACATGATTAACATACAGCTGGTGGGTTCCACACTGCATTGGCAGGATATAACAGCCTGCTCTGGTAAGACTAGGGGTGGGGGTCTATGTATATTTATAAACAACTGCTGGTGCACAATATCTAAGGAAGTCTCTAGGTTTTGCTCACCTGAGGTAGAGTATTTCATGATAAGCTGTAGACCACACTATATACCTAGAGAGTTTTCACCTGTATTTTTCGTAGCTGTCTACATACCACAACAGTGGCCGGGGACTTTAATGCAGGGAAATGTAATTATGTTTTACCTCATTTACAGTGCCTTGCGAAAGTATTCAGCCCCCTTGAACTTTGCGACCTTTTGCCACATTTCAGGCTTCAAACATAAAGATATAAAACTGTATTTTTTGTGAAGAATCAACAACAAGTGGGACACAATCATGAAGTGGAACGACATTTATTGGATATTTCAAACTTTTTAACAAAATTATTCAGCTGCTTTACTTTCAGTGCAGCAAAACTCTCTCCAGAAGTTCAGTGAGGATCTCTGAATGATCCAATGTTGACCTAAATGACTAATGATGATAAATACAATCCACCTGTGTGTAATCAAGTCTCCGTATAAATGCACATGCACTGTGATAGTCTCAGAGGTCCGTTAAAAGCGCAGAGAGCATCATGAAGAACAAGGAACACACCAGGCAGGTCCGAGATACTGTTGTGAAGAAGTTTAAAGCCTGATTTGGATACAAAAAGATTTCCCAAGCTTTAAACATCCCAAGGAGCACTGTGCAAGCGATAATATTGAAATGGAAGGAGTATCAGACCACTGCAAATCTACCAAGACCTGGCCGTCCCTCTAAACTTTCAGCTCATACAAGGAGAAGACTGATCAGAGATGCAGCCAAGAGGCCCATGATCACTCTGGATGAACTGCAAAGATCTACAGCTGAGGTGGGAGACTCTGTCCATAGGACAACAATCAGTCGTATATTGCACAAATCTGGCCTTTATGGATGAGTGGCAAGAAGAAAGACATTTCTTAAAGATATCCATAAAAAGTGTTGTTTAAAGTTTGCCACAAGCCACCTGGGAGACACACCAAACATGTGGAAGAAGGTGCTCTGGTCAGATGAAACCAAAATTGAACTTTTTGGCAACAATGCAAAACGTTATGTTTGGCGTAAAAGCAACACAGCTCATCACCCTGACCACACCATCCCCACTGTCAAACATGGTGGTGGCAGCATCATGGTTTGGGCCTGCTTTTCTTCAGCAGGGACAGGGAAGATGGTTAAAATGGGAAGATGGATGGAGCCAAATACAGGACCATTCTGGAAGAAAACCTGATGGAGTCTGCAAAAGACCTGAGACTGGGACGGAGATTTGTCTTCCAACAAGACAATGATCCAAAACATAAAGCAAAATCTACAATGGAATGGTTCAAAAATAAACATATCCAGGTGTTAGAATGGCCAAGTCAAAGTCCAGACCTGAATCCAATCGAGAATCTGTGGAAAAATGCTGTTCACAAATGCTCTCCATCCAACCTCACTGAGCTCGAGCTGTTTTGCAAGGAGGAATGGGAAAAAAATTCAGTCTCTCGATGTGCAAAACTGATAGAGACATACCCCAAGCGACTTACAGCTGTAATCGCAGCAAAAGGTGGAGCTACAAAGTATTAACTTAAGGGGGCTGAATAATTTTGCACGCCCAATTTTTGATTTGTTAAAAAAGTTTTAAATATCCAATAAATGTCGTTCCACTTCATGATTGTGTCCCACTTGTTGTTGATTCTTCACAAAAAAAATACAGTTTTATATCTTTATGTTTGAAGCCTGAAATGTGGCAAAAGGTCGCAAAGTTCAAGGGGGCCGAATACTTTCGCAAGGCACTGTATATCAGCATGTTAAACGTGCAACCAAAGGGAAAACAAAACTCAAGACCACCTTTACTCCACACACAGAGACGCGTAAAAAATCTCTCCCTCACCCTCCATTTGGCAAATCTGACCATAATTCTATCCTCCTGATTCCTGCTTACAAGCAAAAATGAAAGCAGGAAGCACCAGTGACTCGGTCAATAAAAAAAGTGGTCAAATGAAGCAGATGCTAAGCTACAGGACTGTTTTGCTATCACAGACTGGAATATGTTCCGGGATTCTTCCGATGGCATTGAGGAGTACACCACATTGTCACTGGCTTTATCAATAAGTGGTCGATGGTTTCGTCCCGACAGTGACTGTACGTACATACCCCAACCAGAAGCCATGGATTACAGGCAACTGAGCTAAAGGGTAGAGCTGCCGCTTTCAAGGAGCAGGAAATCCTGCTATGCCCACCGACGACCCATCAAACAGACAATACAGGACTAAGATTGAATCATACTACACCGGCTCAGACGCTCGTCAGATGTGGCAGGGATGGCAAACTATTACAGACTACAAATGGAAGCACAGCAGAGAGCTGCCCAGTGACACAAGCCTACCAGATGAGCTAAATTACTTCTATGCTCGCTTTGAGGCAAGTAACACTGAAACATGCATGAGAGCACCAGGTGTTCTGGACGACTGTGTGATCACGCTCTCCGCAGCCGATGTGAGTAAGATCTTTAAACAGGTCAACATTCACAAGACTGCAGGGCCAGATGGATTACCAGGACGTGTACTCCGAGCATGCGCTGACCAACTGGCAAGTGTCTTCACTGACCTTTTACAACATCTCCTTGTCTGAGTCTGTACCAACATGTTTCAAGCAGACCACCATAGTCTCTGTGCCCAAGAACATTAAGGTAACCTGCCTAAATGACTACCGACCCGTAGCACTCACGTCTGTAGCCATAAAGTGCATTGAAAGGCTGGTCATGGCTCACATCAACACCATTATCACAGAAACCTTAGACCCACTCCAACTTGCATACCACCCCAACAGATCCACAGATGATGCAATCTCTATTGCACTCCACACTGCCCTTTCACACCTGAACAAAAGGAACACTTATGTGAGAATGCTATTTATTGACTACAGTTTTCAACACCATAGTACCCTGGCCATGTGGTGCCAGGACAACAACCTCTCCTTCAACGTGATCAAGATTAAGGAGAAGATTGTGGACTACAGGAAAAGGAGGACCGAGCATGCCCCCATTCTCATCGACAGGGCTGTAGTGGAGCAGGTTGAGAGCTTCATGTTCCTTGGTGTCCAAATCACCAACTAACATGGTCCAAGCACACCAAGACAGTCGTGAAGAGGGCACAACAAAACATATTCCCCATCAGGAAACTGAAAAGATTTGGAATGGGTCCTCAGATCCTCAAAAGGTTCTACAGCTGCACCATTGAGAGCATCGTGACTGGTTGCATCACTGCCTGGTATGGCAACTGCTCGGCTTCCGAGCGCAAGGCACTACAGAGGGTTGTGTGTATGGTCCAGTACATCACTGGGGCCAAGCTTCCTGCCATCCAGGACCTCTGTACCAGACGGTGTCAGAGGAAGGGGCCAAAAATTGTCAAAGATTCCAGCCACCCTAGTCATAGACTGTTCTCTCTGCTACCGCACGTCAAGCAGTACCGGAGCACCAAGTCTAGGTTCAAAAGGCTTCTTAACAGCTTCTACACCCAAGACATAAGACTCCTGAACATCTAGTCAATGGCTACCCAGACTACTTGGATTTCCCTCTTTTAAGTTGCTGCTACTCTGTTATTATCTATGCATAAGTCACTTTAATAACTCTACCCACATGTATATATTACCTAAATTACCTTGATGAACCAGTGCCCCCTCACATTGACTCTGTACCGGTACACCCTGTATATAGCCTCACTATTGTTATTTTACTGCTGCTCTTTAATTATTTGTTACTTTATTTAAATTTTCTTTGGTATTTTTCTTAAAACTGCATCGTTGGTTAAGGGCTTTTAAGGGGTTTTAAGTAAGCATTTCACTGTTGTATTCGGAGCATGTGACAAATAACATTTGATTTGATTTGATTTTATAATGTGAGGACAGGAGCCATTTAGAGAATAGGAATCAAATATGACTGTCTGATGATAGAGGTAGAGGATCTGGGTTTTATGCTCCTTCTGCTCAGAGCCCGGTTAAACCAAATCATTAGCACCACATGCTTAGTATTAGGACTTTGTCATGATTGATGATTTTAACCCAAGACAAATCACTGATCACTTAGGAAAGATCATTTAAGGTGTGGGGTTGGTACTATTGATGTGATTTGTTCTGAGGACAAACATAGCTTTTCTAAAAGTAATTCCAGGATACCACTATCGTTTCAACATTGAAATGTGCTACTGAGAATGGCATTGTAAGCACATGTACCATAAAGTACATACTGTGTTGTGAACTGCTGACACAGGCATTCAGATGCCTTCCTCATGCTGGTCTGATGGAGGCAAAGAGTAGTGTTGTGGTAATAGTGGTCAGGGAGCTAAGACTGAGTACAAAACCAACAACTTCCCTGTTCCCTCACCTTTCCTGGGAGTCAATTTAAAACTACAGCATTGATAAACTAACCAACCTTTAGATATACAGTATTGCTGTTGTTAGTATCTGGAAGGAGAATAATATGACATATTTATTCAAAGTGGCTCAGCTAAATGCTGCAAAGGTTTTAGCCAAAATACCAGCCAAGGCATTGTGAAACATCTTATTTCAGAATATTCCATCAATACTAAAACTAATTGGAGACCTTTGTAATATCCACTCCCCTCTTGATGCTCTCTAGTTTACAGTTTAATGCTATTATTAGTAATTCATCCGCAACTGTCAATAATAGTACACAACTCCCTACATCTCCCCTTAGGAGTTCAAAAGCAATTAGTTCTAGTGAGGAAAATAAATGTTTGTGTTGTTCTTAGGCAGTGGCGACCCATCATTCAGGGCAGGTGGTGCAGAACTGTTTTGAGCCCCCCCTGTTTAGCAAAAAATAAAATGTTATTTTGGCATTCATTCGTGTTACTTCAATTTGCAAATAAATCCTTAAGTTAATAAAGCTGCATACAAACATGGTCTCTTTCTTGAGTAAGGCAGTTCCAGAATGCAGATATTTCAGTCTAGCTCAGTGCTTTCTGTGGTGGTGGGGCAGCCAGCGCAAATACAGAGCGTAAGCGTTGGTAATCTTCTCTAGTTGAGCCGTGATCTGCTCAGTGCTCTGTCACTCATGGGGACACTATGTCACCGCAAAATGTACAGGGAGAGCTAGGCAGTTCAATCCCCATTGGGTGCTGCCATATATTTACATTAGAAGTATCGGCCACATATAAAATTACATCAAATCATGTCATATCTACCGTAGCTTTGATTGGACTGATCATGCCAATATCATACTTTCAAAGTCTAGCAAGTTAGCTAACTAGACAAGCAGTCATCATCATGGATCACATCAACAATATACTTGCAAATCCTTTTCAATCCTTGAAAGTGCCATACATCCAGAGAATGCCAGACCTTGATGGCAAAGATTTATGACAAAGTTTGCCCACAAAACGGACTGCCGAGCCACCTTCCTGTTCAAGTGAACACAGCACAACAGCGAGTCTAAAAATATGTATTGTATGCTGCTGCATAAATGATGTAATTGACCCGGTTGGAGCGAGCGGTCGCATCTACACTTCGGTCCGCAGGTAGTATAACTAGTATAACTTTTTATTACATTTCGTTATAGTACAACGGTTTGATTTGTCTAATCTTAGCAATTTCTTCTTAGCTAGCTACATAGCCGTCTTTGTATCAACGATAATTGCATAATTATCGTATTTCGTCGTCCTAACGTATCTGCCCAGCAGCTAGCTAAGCAGCTAGCTAACATCCACTGTCCACCAGCACTGTAGAAACTATTACACTCAACTGAACGACTCGATTAGCGTAGTGTCAGCTAGCTACATAGTTGTCTTCGCTGTCTTCGTATCCAAGATAATTGTGCAGTTTAGAGTGTGTAGACTTAGAGTGATTATCTTAATTTACCGAGGTTAGCTAGCCAGCTATTTGTCGTCCTTAACGTAGGAAATGCTGCTAGCTAGCTAGCCAACAGCTAGCCAACCTCTACCGAATTGAACTCCAACTACCCGGTCAACATTCCGCGTCGCTCCACAGGTAGTATCACATTTTCATTTCACTTCATTACAGTACAACGGTTTGATTTGTTTGATCGTAGCTAGCCAGCTACATAGCCGTCTTTGTATCTAAGACAATTGTGTAGTCTAGAGCGATTTTCTAGGTTAGCTGGCCAGCTAGTGTCGTTCTTTAACGTAGCTAGCCAGCTAGCCCCGAATAGCAGCACTGTGGTAACTATTACAGTACAACGGTTTGTTTTGTTTGATCGTAGCTAGCTAGCTACATAGCCGTCTTTGTATCTAAGACAATTGTGTAGCCTAGAGCGATTTTCTAGGTTAGCTGGCCAGCTATTGTCGTTCTTTTAACGTAGCTAGCCAGCTAGCCCCCGAATAGCAGCACTGTAGTAACTATTACAGTACAACGGTTTGTTTTGTTTGATCGTAGCTAGCTAGCTACATAGCCGTCTTTGTATCTAAGACAATTGTGTAGCCTAGAGCGATTTTCTAGGTTAGCTAGCCAGCTATTGTCGTTCTTCTAAGGTAACGTAACGCAATCAACCTGCTAGCTAGCCAGCTAGCCCCCGAATAGCAGCACTGTAGAAACTATTACACTCGACGGAACGACTTGATTAGTGTAGTGTCAACATCGCAGCCACTACCAGCTAGCCTACTCCAGCAGTACTGTATCATTTCAATCATTTTAGTCAATAAGATTCTTGCTACGTAAGCTTAACTTTCTGAACATTCGAGACGTGTAGTCCACTTGTCATTCCAATCTCCTTTGCATTAGCGTAGCCTCTTCTGTACCCTGTCAACTATGTGTCTATCTATCCCTGTTCTCTCCTCTCTGCACAGACCATACAAACGCTCCACACCGCGTGGCCGCGGCCACCCTAATCTGGTGGTCCCAGCGCGCACGACCCACGTGGAGTTCCTGGTCTCCGGTAGCCTCTGGAACTGCCGATCTGCGGCCAACAAGGCAGAGTTCATCTCAGCCTATGCCTCCCTCCAGTCCCTCGACTTCCTGGCACTGACGGAAACATGGATCACCACAGATAACACTGCTACTCCTACTGCTCTCTCTTCGTCCGCCCACGTGTTCTCGCACACCCCGAGAGCTTCTGGTCAGCGGGGTGGTGGCACCGGGATCCTCATCTCTCCCAAGTGGTCATTCTCTCTCTCCCCCTTACCCATCTATCTATCGCCTCCTTTGAATTCCATGCTGTCACAGTTACCAGCCCTTTCAAGCTTAACATCCTTATCATTTATCGCCCTCCAGGTCCCCTCGGAGAGTTCATCAATGAGCTTGATGCCTTGATAAGCTCCTTTCCTGAGGACGGCTCACCTCTCACAGTCCTGGGCGACTTTAACCTCCCCACGTCTACCTTTGACTCATTCCTCTCTGCCTCCTTCTTTCCACTCATTTACATTACATTTACATTTAAGTCATTTAGCAGACGCTCTTATCCAGAGCGACTTACAAATTGGTGAATTCACCTTCTGACATCAGTGGAAGAGCCACTTTACAATAGTGCATCTAAATCATTTAAGGGGGGGTGAGAAGGATTGCTTTATCCTATCCTAGGTATTCCTTGAAGAGGTGGGGTTTCAGGTGTCTCCGGAAGGTGGTGATTGACTCCGCTGTCCTGGCGTGTCGTGAGGGCAGTTTGTTCCACCATTGGGGGCCAGAGCAGCAAACAGTTTTGACTGGGCTGAGCGGGAACTGTACTTCCTCAGTGGTAGGGAGGCGAGCAGGCCAGAGGTGGATGAACGCAGTGCCCTTGTTTGGGTGTAGGGCCTGATCAGAGCCTGGAGGTACTGCGGTGCTGTTCCCCTCACAGCTCCGTAGGCAAGCACCATGGTCTTGTAGCGGATGCGAGCTTCAACTGGAAGCCAGTGGAGAGAGCGGAGGAAAGCTGTCACGTGAGAGAACTTTAGGCTGGAGTCCACTCCGCGGATGAAAATTGACAACTGGGCAATGTCAGGCAAATGTCGGTGCTCCATCCACAGCCAAGGAATATGCAGTAATCTTTTCCCTTGACAAGCTGCTCTTTTAGATTGATGGACAACTGGTCTTCCTGTGTGAGGCAATGACGTGAAAAATTTTAAATGACCTATATTAGTGAACTAAGAAACTTGGGAAGGTTGAACACCAGACGGGCTGCGGCGTTCTGGATGAGTTGTAGGGGTTTAATGGCACAGTTTTTGCAGTAATGTTCACTTGTTTGAGCCCAGCCAACAGGTTTTCCAGCGAGGAAATCCTCAGCAGTAATCCATTTTTGATGGGTTCGGGAGATGACAAGTGCCTGGATTAGGACCTGCGCCGCTTTTTGCCTGCGGTGCTGTGTGAGGCAGGGGTCAAAAAACCTTCTCGCTGTATGTGGCTTTTTTGTGCCGCGGATGTTGTAGAGCATGAACCTACAGGAACGGGCCACCGCCTTGATGTTAGTTGAGAACGACAGGGTGTTGTCCAGGATCACGCCAAGGTTCTTAGCGCTCTGGGAGGAGGAAACAATGGAGTTGTCAACCGTGATGGCGAGATCATGGAACGGGCAGTCCTTCCCCGGGAGGAAGAGCAGCTCCGTCTTGCCGAGGTTCAGCTTGAGGTGGTGATCCGTCATCCACACTGATATGTCTGCCAGACATGCAGAGATGCGATTCGCCACCTGGTCATCAGAAGGGGGAAAGGAGAAGATTAATTGTGTGTCATTTAAAACAGAGTCAGTCTGCATAGCAATGATAGGAGAGACCATGTGAGGTTATGACAGAGCCAAGTGACTTGGTGTATAGCGAGAATAGGAGAGGGCCTAGAACAGAGCCCTGGGGGACACCAGTGGTGAGAGCGCGTGGCGAGGAGACAGATTCTCGCCACGCCACCTGGTAGGAGCGACCTGTCAGGTAGGACGCAATCCAAGCGTGGGCCGCACCGGAGATGCCCAACTCGGAGAGGGTGGAGAGGAGGATCTGATGGTTCACAGTGTCGAAGGCAGCCGATAGGTCTAGAAGGATGAGAGCAGAGGAGAGAGAGTTAGCTTTAGCAGTGCGGAGCGCCTCCGTGATACAGAGAAGAGCAGTCTCAGTTGAATGACTAGTCTTGAAACCTGACTGATTTGGATCAAGAAGGTCATTCTGAGAGAGATAGCGGGAGAGCTGGCCAAGGACGGCACGTTCAAGAGTTTTGGAGAGAAAAGAAAGAAGGGATACTGGTCTGTAGTTGTTGACATCGGAGGGATCGAGTGTAGGTTTTTTCAGAAGGGGTGCAACTCTCGCTCTCTTGAAGACGGAAGGGACGTAGCCAGCGGTCAGGGATGAGTTGATGAGCGAGGTGAGGTAAGGGAGAAGGTCTCCGGAAATGGTCTGGAGAAGAGAGGAGGGGATAGGGTCAAGCGGGCAGGTTGTTGGGCGGCCGGCCGTCACAAGAAGCGAGATTTCATCTGGAGAGAGAGGGAGAAAGAGGTCAGAGCACAGGGTAGGGCAGTGTGAGCAGAACCAGCGGTGTCGTTTGACTTAGCAAACGAGGATCGGATGTCGTCGACCTTCTTTTCAAAATGGTTGACGAAGTCATCTGCAGAGAGGGAGGAGGGGGGGAGGGGGAGGAGGATTCAGAAGGGAGGAGAAGGTGGCAAAGAGCTTCCTAGGGTTAGAGGCAGATGCTTGGAATTTAGAGTGGAAGAAAGTGGCTTTAGCAGCAGAGACAGAGGAGGAAAATGTAGAGAGGAGGGAGTGAAAGGATGCCAGGTCCGCAGGGAGGCGAGTTTTCCTCCATTTCCGCCGGCTGCCCGGAGCACTGTTCTGTGAGCTCGCAATGAGTCGTCGAGCCACGGAGCGGGAGGGGAGGACCGAGCCGGCCTGGAGGATAGGGGACATAGAGAGTCAAAGGATGCAGAAAGGGAAGAGAGGAGGGTTGAGGAGGCAGAATCAGGAGATAGGTTGGAGAAGGTATGAGCAGAGGGAAGAGATGATAGGATGGAAGAGGAGAGAGTAGCGGGGGAGAGAGAGCGAAGGTTGGGACGGCGCGATACCATCCGAGTAGGGGCAGTGTGGGAAGTGTTGGATGAGAGCGAGAGGGAAAAGGATACAAGGTAGTGGTCGGAGACTTGGAGGGGAGTTGCAATGAGGTTAGTGGAAGAACAGCATCTAGTAAAGATGAGGTCGAGCGTATTGCCTGCCTTGTGAGTAGGGGGGGAAGGTGAGAGGGTGAGGTCAAAAGAGGAGAGGAGTGGAAAGAAGGAGGCAGAGAGGAATGAGTCAAAGGTAGACGTGGGGTTAAAGTCGCCCAGGACTGTGAGAGGTGAGCCGTCCTCAGGAAAGGAGCTTATCAAGGCATCAAGCTCATTGATGAACTCTCCGAGGGAACCTGGAGGGCGATAAATGATAAGGATGTTAAGCTTGAAAGGGCTGGTAACTGTGACAGCATGGAATTCAAAGGAGGCGATAGACAGATGGGTAAGGGGAGAGAGAGAATGACCACTTGGGAGAGATGAGGATCCCGGTGCCACCACCCCGCTGACCAGAAGCTCTCGGGGTGTGCGAGAACACGTGGGCGGACGAAGAGAGAGCAGTAGGAGTAGCAGTGTTGTCTGTGGTGATCCATGTTTCCGTCAGTGCCAAGAAGTCGAGGGACTGGAGGGAGGCATAGGCTGAGATGAACTCTGCCTTGTTGGCCGCAGATCGGCAGTTCCAGAGGCTACCGGAGACCTGGAACTCCACGTGGGTCGTGCGCGCTGGGACCACCAGATTAGGGTGGCCTTGGCCACGCGGTGTGGAGCGTTTGGATGGTCTGTGCAGAGAGGAGAGAACAGGGATAGATAGACACATAGTTGACAGGCTACAGAAGAGGCTACGCTAATGCAAAGGAGATTGGAATGACAAGTGGACTACACTTATCGAATGTTCAGAACGTTAAGCTTACGTAGCAAGAATCTTATTGACTAAAATGATTGAAATGATACAGTACTGCTGGAGTAGGCTAGCTGGCAGTGGCTACGTTGTTGACACTACACTAATCAAGTCCTCTCCTCTTTTGACCTCACCCTCTCACCTTCCCCCCCTACTCACAAGGCAGGCAATACGCTCGACCTCATCTTTACTAGATGCTGTTCTTCCACTAACCTCATTGCAACTCCCCTCCAAGTCTCCGACCACTACCTTGTATCCTTTTCCCTCTCGCTCTCATCCAACACTTCCCACACTGCCCCTACTCGGATGGTATCGCGCCGTCCCAACCTTCGCTCTCTCTCCCCCGCTACTCTCTCCTCTTCCATCCTATCATCTCTTCCCTCTGCTCATACCTTCTCCAACCTTTCTCCTGATTCTGCCTCCTCAACCCTCCTCTCTTCCCTTTCTGCATCCTTTGACTCTCTATGTCCCCTATCCTCCAGGCCGGCTCGGTCCTCCCCTCCCGCTCCGTGGCTCGATGACTCATTGCGAGCTCACAGAACAGAGCTCCGGGCAGCCGAGCGGAAATGGAGGAAAACTCGCCTCCCTGCGGACCTGGCATCCTTTCACTCCCTCCTCTCTACATTTTCCTCCTCTGTCTCTGCTGCTAAAGCCACTTTCTACCACTCTAAATTCCAAGCATCTGCCTCTAACCCTAGGAAGCTCTTTGCCACCTTCTCCTCCCTCCTGAATCCTCCTCCCCCTCCCCCTCCTCCCTCTCTGCAGATGACTTCGTCAACCATTTTGAAAAGAAGGTCGACGACATCCGATCCTCGTTTGCTAAGTCAAACGACACCGCTGGTTCTGCTCACACTGCCCTACCCTGTGCTCTGACCTCTTTCTCCCCTCTCTCTCCAGATGAAATCTCGCTTCTTGTGACGGCCGGCCGCCCAACAACCTGCCCGCTTGACCCTATCCCCTCCTCTCTTCTCCAGACCATTTCCGGGGACCTTCTCCCTTACCTCACCTCGCTCATCAACTCATCCCTGACCGCTGGCTACGTCCCTTCCGTCTTCAAGAGAGCGAGAGTTGCACCCCTTCTGAAAAAACCTACACTCGATCCCTCCGATGTCAACAACTACAGACCAGTATCCCTTCTTTCTTTTCTCTCCAAAACTCTTGAACGTGCCGTCCTTGGCCAGCTCTCCCGCTATCTCTCTCAGAATGACCTTCTTGATCCAAATCAGTCAGGTTTCAAGACTAGTCATTCAACTGAGACTGCTCTTCTCTGTATCACGGAGGCGCTCCGCACTGCTAAAGCTAACTCTCTCTCCTCTGCTCTCATCCTTCTAGACCTATCGGCTGCCTTCGATACTGTGAACCATCAGATCCTCCTCTCCACCCTCTCCGAGTTGGGCATCTCCGGCGCGGCCCACGCTTGGATTGCGTCCTACCTGACAGGTCGCTCCTACCAGGTGGCGTGGCGAGAATCTGTCTCCTCGCCACGCGCTCTCACCACCGGTGTCCCCAGGGCTCTGTTCTAGGCCCTCTCCTATTCTCGCTATACACCAAGTCACTTGGCTCTGTCATAACCTCACATGGTCTCTCCTATCATTGCTATGCAGACGACACACAATTAATCTTCTCCTTTCCCCCTTCTGATGACCAGGTGGCGAATCGCATCTCTGCATGTCTGGCAGACATATCAGTGTGGATGACGGATCACCACCTCAAGCTGAACCTCGGCAAGACGGAGCTGCTCTTCCTCCCGGGGAAGGACTGCCCGTTCCGTGATCTCGCCATCACGGTTGACAACTCCATTGTGTCCTCCTCCCAGAGCGCTAAGAACCTTGGCGTGATCCTGGACAACACCCTGTCGTTCTCAACCAACATCATGGCGGTGGCCCGTTCCTGTAGGTTCATGCTCTACAACATCCGCAGAGTACGACCCTGCCTCACACAGGAAGCGGCGCAGGTCCTAATCCAGGCACTTGTCATCTCCCGTCTGGATTACTGCAACTCGCTGTTGGCTGGGCTCCCTGCCTGTGCCATTAAACCCCTACAACTCATCCAGAACGCCGCAGCCCGTCTGGTGTTCAACCTTCCCAAGTTCTCTCATGTCACCCCGCTCCTCCGCTCTCTCCACTGGCTTCCAGTTGAAGCTCGCATCCGCTACAAGACCATGGTGCTTGCCTACGGAGCTGTGAGGGGAACGGCACCGCAGTACCTCCAGGCTCTGATCAGGCCCTACACCCAAGCAAGGGCACTGCGTTCATCCACCTCTGGCCTGCTCGCCTCCCTACCATTGAGGAAGTACAGTTCCCGCTCAGCCCAGTCAAAACTGTTCGCTGCTCTGGCCCCCCAATGGTGGAACAAACTCCCTCACGACGCCAGGACAGCGGAGTCAATCACCACCTTCCGGAGACACCTGAAACCCCACCTCTTCAAGGAATACCTAGGATAGGATAAGTAATCCTTCTCACCCCCCCTTAATGATTTAGATGCACTATTGTAAAGTGGCTGTTCCACTGGATGTCAGAAGGTGAATTCACCAATTTGTAAGTCGCTCTGGATAAGAGCGTCTGCTAAATGACTTAAATGTAAATGTAAAATGTAATATGCCAGGGAGATACAGTGCATTCAGAAAGTATTCAGACCCCTTCACGTTTTTCCACATTTTGCTACATTACTGACTTATTCTCAAACGGATTCATTAAAAAATGTTCCTCAATCTACACACAATACCCCATAATGACAAAGCGAAAACAGGTTTCGAGAAACTATTCAGACCCTTTGCTTTGAGACTCGAAAGTGAGCTCAGGTGTATCCTGTTTCCATTGGCCATCCCTGTTTCTACAACTTGATTGGACTCCACCTGTGGTAAATTCAATTGATTGGACATGATTTGGAACTGCACACACGTCTATATAAGGTCCCACAGTTGACTGTGTATTTCAGAGAAAAAAAACAAGCCATGAGGTCAAAGTAATTGTCCGTAGAGTTCCGAGACAGGATTGTGTCGAGACACAGATCTGGGGAAGGGTACTAAAAAATGTCTGAGGCCCTGAAGATCCTCAAGAACACAGTGGCCTCCATCATTCCTAAATTGAAGAAGTTTGTAATTATCAAGACTCTTCCTAGAGCTGGCCGTCCGGCCAAACTGAGCAATCGGGGGAGAAGAGAAGGGCCTTGGTCAGGGAGGTGACCAAGAACCCAATGGTCTCGTTGACAGAGCTCCAGAGTTCCTCTGTGGAGATTGAATAACCTTCCAGAAGGACAACCATCTCTGCAGCACTCCACCAATCAGGCCTTTATGGTGGAGTGGCCAGACGGAAGCCACTCCTCAGTAAAAGGCCCATGACAGCCCGCTCGGAGTTTGCTAAAAGGCACGTAAAGGCTCTCACACCATGAGAAAAAAGATTCTCTGGTCTGATGAAACCAAGATTGAACGCTTTGGCCTGAATGCCAAGTGTCACGTCTGGAGGAAACCTGGCACCATCCCTAAAGTGAAGCATGGTGGTGGCATGTGGGGATGTTTTTCAGCGGCAGGGACTGGGAGACTAGTCAGGACCGAGGGAAAGA
Source organism: Oncorhynchus masou masou (assembly GCF_036934945.1). Taxonomy (NCBI): domain Eukaryota; kingdom Metazoa; phylum Chordata; class Actinopteri; order Salmoniformes; family Salmonidae; genus Oncorhynchus; species Oncorhynchus masou. Next base: position 21,532,344 of record NC_088230.1, on the reverse strand, counting down.
TGAACGTAGCAAAGTACAGAGAGATCCTTAATGAAAATCTGCTCCAGAGCGTGGTAGGACCTCAGACTGGGGTGAAGGTTCATCTTCAACAGGACAATGACCCTAAGTACACAGCCAAGACGATGCAGGAATGTCTTTGAGACAAGTCTCTGAATGTCCTTGAGTGACCCAGCCAGAGCCTGGACTTGAACCCGATCAAACATATCTGGAGAGACCTGAAAATAGCTGTGCAGCGACGCTCCCCTTCCAACCTGACAGAGCTTGAGAGGATCTGCAGAGAAGAATGGGAGAAACTCCCCAAATACATGTGTGCCAAGCTTGTAGCGTCAAACCCAAGAAGACTCGAGGCTGTAATGGCAACTAAAAGTGTGTCAACAAAGTACTGAGTAAAGGGTCTGAATACTTATGTAAACGTAACCTTTCTATTTTTTTTAAAACTGTTTTTGCTTTGTCATTGTGGGGTATTGTGTGTAGATTGATGAAGAAAAAAAACAATTCAATCAATTTTAGAATAGAATTGTAGAAGCTGTTAAGAAGCCTTTTGGACCTGGACTTGGTGCTCCGGTACTGCTTGCCCTGCGGTGGCAGAGAGAACAGTCTCTGACTAGGGTGGCTGGAGTCTTTGACCATTTTTAGGGCCTTCCTCTGACACCGCCTGGTATAGAGGTCCTGGATGGCAGGATGCTTGGCCTCAGTGATGTACTGGGCCGTATGCACTACCCTCTGTAGTGCCTTGAGGTCGGAGGCCGAGCAGTTTCCATACCAGGCGGTGACGCAACCAGTTAGGACGCTCTCAATGGTGCAGCTGTAGAACTTTTTGAGGATCTGAGCCCCCTACGCCAAATCTTTTCAGTCTCCTGAGGGGGAATAGGCTTTGTCGTGCCCTCTTCACGACTGTCTTGGTGTACATATTTGTCTATTTTAGCTTAATTTCTTAATCGAAATTATGGCTTGCCTCTTATCCGTTCATCGATTCCATTATGCCATAGTTTGTACATCTCAATTGTTATATTGCTTATATAGGTCTCTCTCATTCGTATCTTATTCATCATTTTAGGCAATGTTGGAATGATACACAAATTAATCGAAAATATTAAATGTATTATAGCTCATGTGGCTTTCTTCTCGAGGAGAGGATACTATATAATATTGATGGGTCTGTAACCATGTTTTATTTCAACAAAAAGTTCAGTAGACCCATGTACACTGAACAAAATATAAATGTGACATGTAGTGTCGTGTGTTGGTCCCATGTTTCATGAGCTGAAATAAAAAATCCCAGAAATTGTCCATATGCACAAAAAGCGTATTTTTTCTAAAATGTTGTGTACCAATTTTTTTTTACATCACTGTTAGTGAGAATGTCTCCTTTGCCAAGATAATCCACCCACCTGACATGCATGGCATATCAAGAAGCTGATTAAACAGCATGATCATTACACAGGCGCTCCATGTGCTGGGGACAATAAAAGGCCACTAAAATGTACAGTTTTGTCACACAACATAATGCCACAGGTGTCAAGTTGAGGGACTGTGCAATTGGCATGCTGACTGCAGGGATGTCCACCAGAGCCGTTTCCAGATTATTTCATGTTAATTCTCTACTATAAATTGCCTCCGACGTCATTTTAGAGAATTTGTCAGTATGTCCAACCGCCCTCACAACCAGACTACATGTAACCACGCCAGTCCAGGACCTCCACATCAGGCTTCTTCACCTGTGGGATCGTCAGAGGCGATGTAGAGGAGTATTTCTGTATGTAATAAACCCCTTTGTGGGGAAAAAACTCATTCTGATTGGCTGGGACAGCTTTATGTAGGCCCTAACAGGTTATGGGCACCGCTTCTCACCGTTTGTCACACCCTGACCATAGTTTGCTTTGTATGTTTATATGTTTTGTTTGGTCAGGGTGTGATCTGAGTGGGCATTCTATGTTGTGTGTCTAGTTTGTCTGTTTCTGTGTTTGGCCTGATATGGTTCTCAGAGGCAGGTGTTAGTCATTGTCTCTGATTGGGAACCATATTTAGGTAGCCTGTTTGGTGTTGGGTTTTGTGGGTGATTGTTCCTTTTCCTGTCCTTATGTCTGTCGTGTGCTAGTTTGCACCAGTATTAGGCTGTTTCGGTTTTCGTTTATTGTTTTTTCGTATTGATTCGTGTTTACTTCTGTTTCATTAAACATGGATCGTAATAGACACGCTGCATTTTGGTCTGACTCTCTTTCACCTACAGAAAACCATAATTAATGTATTGTTTACTGTTGTGTTGTGGCTTTGCTGGCGTGCATCTTGCCCACCAAGATTTACATGCTAAAATCGCCACTGTTCCTAGGCAATTTCATTTGAACAAGTATTAATGCTGACTGTCACGTGTGCTCCCTCTCCGGCCTCGAGGTCACCACGCTGCTCATTATGGCACACACCTGTCACCTTCGTTATGCGCACCTGCGCGTCAGGCTCACCTGGACTCCACCACTTCCCTGATTACCTTCCCTATATATGTCACTTCCCTTGGTTCCTTCCCCAGGCGTTATTGTTTCTGTTTCAGTTTCATGTCTGTGCTTTGTCCATGTTTTGTATTATGTTGCATTTATTTATTAAAACACTCCCTGAACTTGCTTCCCGATTCTATGCGCACCTCGTTACACTGACTCACTGCAGCTACAATAAGGACATCAGATGAGTGTGAATCTGTGTTTCAATCAAATTATGAAAACTGCAGTGTAGCCTGGTGGTTAGAGCATTGGACTAGTAACCGAAAGGTTGCAAGTTCAAATCCCTGAGCTGACAAGGTACAAAATCTGTCGTTCTGCCCCCGAACAGGCAGTTAACCAACTGTTCCTAGGCCGTCATTGAAAATAAGAATTTGTTCTTAACTGACTTGCCTAGTAAAATAAAGGTTAAAAAAAAAAAATAATAATAATAATAATGGCCATATACATTGGGTTAGTTCAGGTGCTGAATGGAATGCTTTCTTCTCTACAAAGACAAGGCTACCTTGAGATATTTATTCTTTCAGTGCAGCCAGGACAGACATATTGTACAACTCAATCACTTTCTTATTCTTTGTAGATTGGTTCTGTCTGGTCTGTAATAGCTCTTGCCTTCAAAGCAGCACAGACATTGTAAAAATGCAGGAGGCCAAGACAATCTGAAGTTCACTTCTCTTTCTTTCCACAATAACTGCCTGCAGGGCCAGATTACCCGAACAGGCACGCATGGCACGTGCCCTGGGGTCCATGACCTCCAGGGGGACACCAGCCCCCCCAGAATAAAAACATATTTTTAGGTCAGCATATTAACACGTTATAAGCAATAGCCAAATGTGTAGAATAGCAGGAATTTAGCTATAAAACTGCCACATTTTCTCTCTGCCTTATGACAAAATGTGTAGAATAGCGTTATAAAATTGCTAATTTTTCTCTCTGAAATGCAATGGATTACAGGTGCAGAAGAAGTCCTCCATGCACAGTGAGTAGAGAAACATGGATTATAGAGAGGGATCACAATGGGCTGATTGGGGTGGTGGTCTGCAGTAGACATGGCTATTTGTCAACGCAGGACCAACATGGGGATGCTTACAGAGAGAGGGGGGGGGGAAAGCTAGAGAGAAAAATAGAGACAGAGAGGTGGTGAGCGACAGAAAAAGAGAGGGAGAGATTTGAAAAAGAGTCCTGTGTATCTGTTCTCTCACGCTGCATGTCGCCACAAAGATAAAGTACAATGGGTGTGTGGACTGCTTATACTTCTCCTCTGCACTGTCTGCTGCTGGCCCAACATGACATATAGGACCAGGCAGGGAGAAGGCCTAATCATACTAGGAATGGTTTAAGCATTAATTTCATGTACAGACCATAATGGATACTTCCTGAATTCTGCTACCACTCATAGCATTTGGTAATAATCTTTCCGGCCTTTCTGAGCACGGCACAATGAAGCTGTTTTACCCAAAACATGGACAAGAATATAATAAATTATTCTCAGGGTCAGTAATACCCCATAGAATCCGGCATGGGGGCGAGTTAACACAAAGGAACTCACAACAGAACAGACAACAGGTTTAAACTCCAGTTGTACAATTAAAATGATCGGAGTGAATGATTTAGCCAAGTACACCACAGAACGTTCCATTGAATACTCCGTTTTCCTCTTGGACTGGTAACCTACATTAGACAATAGCCCACAATACCTGTTTTATCACAACTTTCCCAATAAATTGCTAGAACAAAACAAAAGCCTCTCTCTGCCCTGTGATTTCATAGATAAATATTGCAAGGTCGACTCCCTCGTCTTACCCCATCAGAGTGATGATACAAGAACCTTTACCAACGTCATCTGCTCATCTCAGAGCTACCCTGGTCATGTCCAACTGTGTGAGTTGGCCACCCGATCAGCAGACAGCATCTCTTGAGTGTGATTGGGGCAAAGTGATTGTGGGGAGGATGGAAACGAGGCCCCTTAGTGACAGCACAAGGGCCTGATTAAAACAGCGGACAGGGAACAGCCTTGAGCTGCTGAGAGTGCTAGCTACTATAGACCCTGCGCTCCACTTCACATTCTCCAATCACAGGGCAGGCTGGATACCGTGCCACAGACCCTAGGGCTTAATGGCATTTCTGGGCTGAAGGAGGCTGTCTCACACCCAGCCATGCTCATTGTACTGTATTTATTCAGGGGATTTCCACCTGGAGGAGCACAGTAGAAATAAAAGCAGTGGTGGGTTTCCTTTGAAGAAAGGACCTTATTCATGGTGGTATCTCACTCCCTTCCAGATTACTTACAGACCTAACATGGACATATACAGTAGTAACCTTCAAAATAAAGTGTGATCTGCCAGCGTTGTTGACTGCAATCTGCCAGCCATTGTCGATGGCATTATAAGCCATGATTCACTTTGAAAAAGCTGCATTTTAAAAGGTAACAAAGACAGGGGTGACTAAGACATACCAGTAAAATATTAGCAATGCCCAAATGCCCTCCTCAATTAGAGTCAACACAGTCAAGGTTTGCTGGGGTGGGAGAGAGAATGCAGAGGTTTGCAGATGGGCAGTTACAAGATTACACGGCATAAAGTCATCCAATTGAATATCTCTCTCTTTCTTTCTTTTGCAGCAGGCGGTAATCTGCACTACGTGAGTCAAATCTGGGTAAGTGATTAGAGGGCTTTATTTATTGTAAGGCGTGACTATTGGCCAGTGTTTGGTGGTCTAGCTGCTTTAACTTGCCCACCCGCCCAGTCGGGACGGAGGAAGATGAAGGCCCGCATGGTGTCTGTGGCCTGCAGATATGCAGCCTGCTCCGCTCCGAGGTAACTGAAGAGCCTTTCGGGACAGCGTGAAAGCTGAGATCGATCACTACCACGCAGCATGCAGGAAGAAAACACCAAATAATAGGCAGAACAACTCAAAGGCAATATGTGGAATAGGATTGTCTGAGGTAATGGCAATGTACAATCGCTTACAATCTGAATCATCATGATAGATGAAAGAGCGTAAGGAGGAGGGTGTGTGTGTGTGTGGTACTCACCTTGTACTGGAACAGAAAGAGGCCGCAGAACAGGCTGTAGAGGTCAGCGGTCAGCAGAGAGAGATTGACCGACGTGGCGCTGGTCCTTCTAATGACCACGGGCATGAAGCTGTACAAGCCAAACATGCAGGCACTGAAGCCGATATACAGCAACCCTGGTGAAAGACATATACACACACGTAGAGGACACACACACACAATGAGTGACAGAGCTGCAGGGGCAGACTGGAGCTAATTAACAGCAGACTGCTCACCAGAATACCAACTAGCCAGCAAAAGAAATCATTCACCTGCCTTTCTATCAATGCTTATATAGGATCATTTTCTTAGTCTTCTTGTGTCCATATAAAGATAGAAGGACCTTGATGACATCTTGAGGACATCTTCTCCATTTATCAACACATTTGCCTATTACAGGTGGTGGATCTTAATTTGATCACCTTGTTGCAGGAGAACTTTCCACTTAGAAATTTCAGACTTGATTTTCACTTTTGAAAATGTTTTCAAATGTCCATTACTTATAATCCACATTTCCTGTTGCTGCAAGATTATTTTCCTGCAGTAGCAGGACTCAAATGAATATCCTACATCTGTACATGTGCAGTGATTTGTCCAATGACCTAATATTTTGTTGGATCCTGTGACATTCTTTCTGCACACCAAACTGATAGAAATGGGAACATAGTCATGGCAGCATTTCCTCCTTCACCTTTAACCAAAAAAGGTAGAGGAGGAGGAGGATGCAAATATCATTAAATATATGCCATATAAGGTCACTGTAAAGGTCAATGACTGTCAAACAACAAACATTGAGGAGAAAGTGGGCGACTGAGACAGAAAATCATGACAGAAGGATGGGCATTTCAGAGAGATAGTTGTCATGTAGGGACTACGGACATTCTGATTATATTTTGTCATGCAGGAACACAGTAATGGGATTTAGTGTTACTATGAAATTAAATTACCTGCTCATCTAGTTTCAGGTTCATTTAAAAAAAAAATGTATTTATGAAGGACACGACTTTTACGGCCTCAGATGAAATGACAACACAGACAGATAATGGTCATTTGTCTACAAAACAAAACGTAAACAGCACTTATCTGGCAGATTCTGCTCTCAGAGATGTTATGAATGCTGCCAGGGCCATTTCCCTCTCCCTCATTCCACTAAAAGCAATCAGGATCCTCTTCAATCGCTTTTCATTGTCATAGATACATTACATCTCAGGGGAATTGTCCTCAGGAGAGAATGCAAAAATATCCACCTGCTTCTCTGCAGTGAGAAAGTACTGAAGGACAGCTGACAAGTGATAGGTGGATAAGTCCAAACACAGTTTAAATACAGTGTAAATAACCCAATTCATAGTAGTCTCTTCACTGCTCCAGTTCACTGCTCCAGTTCACTGCTCCAGTTCACTGCTCCAGTTCACTGCTCCAGTTCACTGCTCCAGTTCACTGCTCCAGTTCACTGCTCCAGTTCACTGCTCCAGCTATCGCTGAGCAACTATCGTCAATTACTCCCGTTACAGCCGGTATGTACTTCCAAAAACGTTATAAATTAAAATGTACAAGCATTTATAACACAGCATAAAATAAAACAAACAAATAAAACCCAGAAGAAATGATTCATTACTGTCATGGACAGGGTCAGAAGTCAACAACAGCGCAATACATTGGCTTGCCGGAGAGTAATTTTTCCGGAAGTACATACCGGCCTTAACGGGAGCAAATGAATATAGTTGCTCAGTGAAATTCCATATTTGGTGAGTAATTAACGCATTTTGACATTATGATGCTTGCAGAGCTGTCTAAAGGGAGTTTGAATCATCATAGATAATGAGGCAGCACCCACCATAACAGTCCCAAGCCATTGCATATATCAGAATCTGACTACCGAATATGTACTACGCAATATTAAAACCTCAAATATTGAAGATCTAAGCCCTACACTATAAATCAGGTTTGAGGAGTTAGCGATGTAACTTGGTCAACTCTGACTTCAACTCGGGGTAACTAGTACCATGAAAGTGGTACTCAGCCTGAAGGTGTGTTGGGTCATTGACCAAGAAGGAGAGTGATGGAGTGCTGCATCAGATGACCTGGCCTCCACAATCACCCAACCTCAACCCAACTGAGATGGTTTGGGATGAGTTGGACCACAGAGTGAAGGAAAAGCAGCCAACAAGTGATCAGCATATGTGGGAACTCCTTCAAGACTGTTGGAAAAGCATTCCAGGTGAAGCTGGTTGAGAGAATGCCAAGAGTGTGCAAAGCTGTCATCAAGGCAAAGGGTGGCTACTTTGAAGAATCTCAAATATACAATTATTTTGATTTGTTTAACACTTGTTTGGTTACTACATGGTTCCATGTGTTATTTCATAGTTTTGATGTCTTCACTATTATTCTACAAAGTAGAAAATAGTAAAAATTAAAGAAAAACCCTGAAATGAGTAGGTGTGTCCAAACTTTTGACTGGTACTTTATGTGTAATATTAGTTTGATTTAGAATGGACCATTATCATGCACCGTCATCTATGCACTTAAATAGCTAATGGAGGATGCTTTTCCCATGGTTCCTTTTCATGCCAGCCAGGTAGGCTGTACTGCTGTTGTAAAGAGAAGCAATGTGCTTAATATTAGAAAGTTCATAAATAAATAGAGTAGACCTAGCCTATAGAAAGCTGATGGGATCCTCCTCTTTTTAACTTTTTAAATAGAGGACATTAAATCTCTGTTTTATCACACAGTTGCATAGCATATAGAAATGTTGCGCAACATGAGCTCCTGGGCTCTCGAAGTGTTTTCGATCACATTTGTATTGATGTCAGAGTGATTAGAGGGACAATAGAGTGCTGAGTACCAGGCAGTTAGCAAGTTTGGTAGACTACTAATGACCATCAGCAGCATCAGAGCATGGAGAAGCCAAGTTACGGTGACTAAACGGTCACGTGCAATTGAACTGCTGACCATGACTCGTGACCGCTGGTGTGGCGGTAATACGGTCACTGTAACAGCCCTAAGCACAGCGCTACATTCTGGCGGTTGGTTGCAATGCACTCACTGTATTCAGTATGCTTTTTTGAATCCGATCCACCCAAGCAAACATAGTACATTTTCTGCAATGGGCAAGCACACAGACTTCCTAACCCTTGAAGTTTCACTTGACTTCCTCACATGGTTTTCTCCAGACACTGTTGGTAGTCGGTTGAATAGCTGAACAGAGGGCCTCATGCGTTATTCAAATGCCTTGTTTACTATGTCTGGCAGCATACACACCAGAGAGAAATATGGCCATCACCTGCTTTCCTTAAGTAAGTTGAAGTGTATCTCCAGGCTAAGTTTTAATGGTGTAGTAGGATGATGATTTTAGAAACACATCAGCAATCTGGACCCATGAATATTGAAATCTCTGTTATTTGGAAGGTATTTGTAGTCAATGATTACCACCCCAAGAGCATTATTCCAAGATACAGTACAGTGCCTTCACAAAGTATTCACAACCCTTGACTTTTTCCACATTTTTTTGTTACTGCATGATTTTAAAATAATTAAATTAAGATTCTGTCATTAACCTACACTATATTACCAATAATGTCAAAGTGGAATGATGTTTTTCTAAACTTTTACAAATTAATACAAATGAAAAGCTGCAATGTCTTGAGTCAATAAATATTCAAGCCCTTTGTTATGGCAAGTCTAAATAAGTTCAGGAGTAGAAATGTGCTTAACAAGTCAGATAATAAGTTGCATGGACTAACTCTGTGTTCAATAGTAGTGTTTAACATGATTATTGAATGACTACCTCATCTCTGTACCCCACACATACAGATAATTGTAAGGTCCCTCAGTCGAGCAGTGAATTTCAAACACAGATTCAACCACAAACACTTTCCAATGCCTCACAAAGAAGGCCACCTATTGGTAGCTGGGTAAAAAAAAGCAGACATTAAATATCCCTTTGAGTATGGTGAAGGTATTAATTACACTTTGGATGGTGTATCAAAACACCCAGTCACTACAAAGATACAGGCATCCTTCCTAACTCAGTTGCCGGTGAGGAAGGAGACTGCTAAGGGATTTCACCATGAGGCCAATAGTGACTTCAAAACAGTTATAGAATTTAATGGCTGTGATAGGAGGAAACTGAGGATAGATCAACAACATTGTAGTTACTCCACAATACTAACCTATTTGACCGAGTGAAAAGAAGGAAGCCTGTACAGAATAAAAATATTCCAAAACCTGAATCCTGTTTGCAACAAGACACTAACGTAATACTGCAACACATGTGGCAAAGCAATTCACTTGTTGTCCTGAATACAAAGTGTTATGTTAGGGACAAATCCAATACAACACATTACCGAGTACCACTCTCCATATTTTGAAGTATAGTGGAGGCTGTATCATGTTATGCGTATGCTTGTAATCGTTAAGGACTGGGGAGTTTCAGGATAAAAAAAGAAAGAGAATGGAGCTAAGCACAGGCAAAATCTACCTTTCAGCAGGACTATAACCTAAAACAAGGCCAAATCTACACTGGAGTTGCTTAAATCTACTTGAAAATCTATGGCAAAACCTGAAAATGGGTGTCTAGCAATGATCAACAACCAACTTGACAGAGCTTGAAACATTTTTTAAAGAATAAATGGGAAAATGATGCACAATCCAGGTGTGGAAAAGTCTTAGAGACTTACCCAGAAAGACTCACAGTTGTAATCACTGCCAAAAGGTTATTCTACAAAGAATTGACTCAGGGGTTGTGAATACTTATATATATTAGATATTTCTGGATTTCATTTTCAACAAATTTGCTACACTTTCTAAAAACATGTTTGCCATTATGTGATATTTAATCAATTTTGAATTCATGCTGTAACACAACATGGGGAATAAGTCAAGGAGTATGAAGGCACATTCTGAAGGCACATTCTGAAGGCACATTCTGAAGGTACTTCTGAAGGCACATTCTGAAGGCACATTCTGAAGGCACATTCTGAAGGCACATTCTGAAGGCACATTCTGAAGGCACTTCTGAAGGCACATTCTGAAGGCACATTCTGAAGGCACATTCTGAAGGCACATTCTGAAGGCACATTCTGAAGGCACATTCTGAAGGCACATTCTGAAGGCACATTCTGAAGGCACTGTAAATGAACCTTTGACCAATAACTGATTATTACAACACACAACTCTCCATGTGGTAAGCTTGAGGATGGACGAAACAATCTGATCACACCAAGTCGTTGGAGGACGCACACATTCCTCCAATACATTTTATATGACCAAGTCCTCATCATTTTTCTAGGGTAGCACAATCTTGGCTGAGTAGATCTCTCTCCTTCTGGCACCTGCTGTGTTGCCCACCATGGCAGTGACAGTTAATGACGTGCCCCACAAGCCACCACAGACTGGCTAATGCCTCTGTGACAAGGCAGCATCTCCTGGGACGCTACCCAAACCCCACTATTGGCATCAGTACACACGCCCTCGCTTGCTCAATCAAAATAAATGGGTGAATTGCAATGAATTAAGGACCTAGTCACTTGCATTGCTTTTGGAGAGTGGCAAATTGCAAGTCATAGATTTGGTTCCTAAGAAACAAATTGTAAATTGGGCATCTTCATGGGCTACTATATATCATGTTGTCATGATAGTTTATTGTATTTGAAATATTCTTTAACCAATTAACTGAAACTTAGACAACTTCAAGGGAAGATTCTAGAATTAGGTTGCTGATAAATATTCTGATTTGTGTCTGAACTAAAAGTCCCAAAACGACATATCACTTTGACAGAAGTCATGTCAGAAAAGCATTTGGAAAAAGTGACGCACAGAGGAGCACTACAGGAGTGAAGCCACTGTCCACATAAGACCGAACAGACCCACATCATACCGAGTCCTATTGTTTTTGAAAAAATATGTTGGCACTCTGAATAAAGTCAACTTATCATCTGACCATATCTTGTGATTTCTTTAGTCTTTATCAGCCCCAAATGTTTTAATCACTTCTACAGCGGGCAGACTTTTAGCATAGCCCCTTCTACACCCCACAGGCTTACTCCTACTAGTTAACCAACAGCTGCTATATGCTGTACAATAGCACCCTGTCTGGCTTACTCCTACTAGTTAACCAACAGCTGCTATATGCTCTTTACAATAGCACCCTGTCTGGCTTACTCCTACTAGTTAACCAACAGCTGCTATATGCTGTACAATAGCTCCCTGTCTGGCTTACTCCTACTAGCTAACCACCAGCTGCTATATGCTGTACAATAGCACCCTGTCTGGCTTACTGTTACTAGCTAACCACCAGCTGCTATATGCTGTACAATAGCACCCTGTCTGGCTTACTCCTACTAGCTAACCACCAGCTGCTATATGCTGTACAATAGCACCCTGTCTGGCTTACTCCTACTCGCTAACCAACAGCTGCTATATGCTTGGTACAATAGCACCCTGTCTGGCTTACTCCTACTAGCTAACCACCAGCTGCTATATGCTGTACAATAGCACCCTGCTATATGCTGTACAATAGCACCCTGTCTGGCTTACTCCTACTAGCTAACCACCAGCTGCTATATGCTGTACAATAGCACCCTGTCTGGCTTACTGTTACTAGCTAACCACCAGCTGCTATATGCTGTACAATAGCACCCTGTCTGGCTTACTCCTACTAGCTAACCACCAGCTGCTATATGCTGTACAATAGCACCCTGTCTGGCTTACTCCTACTCGCTAACCAACAGCTGCTATATGCTTGGTACAATAGCACCCTGTCTGGCTTACTCCTACTAGCTAACCACCAGCTGCTATATGCTGTACAATAGCACCCTGTCTGGCTTACTCCTACTCGCTAACCAACAGCTGCTATATGCTGTACAATAGCACCCTGTCTGGCTTACTCCTACTAGCTAACCACCAGCTGCTATATGCTGTACAATAGCACCCTGTCTGGCTTACTCCTACTAGCTAACCACCAGCTGCTATATGCTGTACAATAGCACCCTGTCTGGCTTGTTTGTAGCAAATCAACCGTTGATGTTATAAGTAAATAAAGTGCATCCATATATCAGTTTGACACCTTCATCTCCTACCTGTAATTCATGCAGCACAACAAGACCTTCGTAAAGGTTGACACCACCCCTTAGCCGGCCTGTACACTTTTACTGTACAGCAGTGGCCCATCCATCTTAGCTCAGGGCCCCATCTCTTTGTCACCCCCACTTCATTAGCAGAGTGATCTTCCAGTGACACCCCTTACAGCCTAACTGATTGTGTGAGGAGGATCTGACACCGCAGTGGAGGGGAGGAGGAGGTGTGGGAGGGCATCTCCGCTGACAGGATAATCAATTCCCCCTTTGCCAATGTTTAATCATCCCTGTATCACCCACCACCACTTACTTCCTTCCCCCATGCACGCACTTCCCTTCCTCACACAAATAAACACACACAGTAACAGTAGCTTACCAATCTGCCAGTCCCACTGCACCTTTAACAGCTCCTTGTGTTCCATGATGGCCCTGAAACAGAAAGAAAATGACACAATTCCTGTCAGGCACAGGTGAGATTTGAGAGATTGGGGGATAAAACAGTGTGAGTGATGGAGAGAGGAAAGTAAGACAGGAGGATCAAAAGTCTCTTGACAGGAAGCTCAGTTTTGACAACTCAGCAACGGTGATTCTGACGAGGGACAAGTCCGTCCCTTCAGAGCGAGGTGGGGGTACAACCCTCTGACCCTACGGAATGGATCTTGGGAATTCTATTGAAGGAATCATCTGACTCCAGAGGGACAATAGAAACAACATGGCGGACCATTCACCCCCCCGGTCTAAAAACAACACCAGCAAGAGACAGAGACGGGTTCCCATGGACCCACTGGCATGGGCGATGTATCATAACCAGGGGGTTTCATCGTTCCCCTTTAAGCCTCATAATGAGCTTATTAAAAAGTTAAAGAGTCACAATCTGATCTGGAGAGAGAGAAGCGTAATACTATAGAACCTGCTGGTGGGAGTATATGTTGAATATGGGGCATGTCTGTATGTAGCTGGCATCAACGGCTGTATAAGATCAGATGGCACATGCTACAGAACGTATACACTAAGTATTCAAAACATTAGGAACACCTGCTCTTTCCATGACAGACTGACCAGGTGAATCCATGTGAAAGTTATCATCCCTTATTGATGTCACTTGTTAAATCAAATTCAATCAGTGTAGATAAAGGGGAGGAGAAAGGTTAAAGAATGATTTTCAAGCCTTGAGACAATTGAGACATGAATTGTGTATGTGTGCCATTCAGATGGTAAATGGGCAAGACAAACGATTTAAGTGCCTTTGAACAGGGTATGGTAGTAGGTGCGAGGCGCACCGGTTTGTGTCAAGACCTGCAATGCTGCTGAGTTTCTCACACTCAACAGTTTCCTTTGTGTATCAAGAATGACATCCAGCCAACTTTACACAACTGTGGGAAGCTTTGGGGTCAACATGGCCAGCATCCCTATGGAATGCCTTCGACACCTTGTAGAGTGCAAAGCCCCAGCGAACTTAAGCTGTTCTGTAGGCAAACTCTGAAGGTGTTCCTAATGTTTAGTATACTCAGTGTAGATGAGGTTAACTTAAGGGTTCCAGCTTGATAATGTTAGTGTTGGAGTGTAAAAGTTATAGCACTAGAGTTCTGAGTTTCTACTGCCTGCTCTTGTGGTATTGGTGAAGAGGGATGCTCTGTCCAGCATCAGTGAGGAATGTCACACTAGACCTGAGTTCAAATACAGTTTGAAATCTTTGAAACACTTTGACCGTTTGCGTGACAGATTTTCAGAGTTTACCATTTTGGGACTATTCTGTTGGTTCCACTGTACCAGACAAGCTCAAACAAGCTAAATATATTTGAAATGATTTCAAACAGTATTTGAAGCCAGGTCTGACACACAAACACACTCACAGCTGAATGCCGCTGAAGAAAGAGCCAAACAGTCCCATCATGCCTAGGAACTCCACCCTGCTCAGGTTCTTAACGATGAACTCCTCACACACGTTAGAGATTCCATAGAGCATGGCACCTCCCAGAACCAGCAGGTCCCCCAGGAGCTTATGGTCCCCTAGGCAGACAGAGTGAGAGAGCGAGGAGGAAATGACTAGAGCACAACATTACAATAGCCTATCATATGAAATAGCTATCCCTGAGTTATCCATGACAAATAGGTTATCATATGAAACGCTCTTCAGTAATATCAGACTAAGTGGCTAGCCTATAAAAACCCATTAGTAATGCATGACAACAAGGCAGTGAAAGACATTGGCTGATGAGAGAGGCACAGACAGCAACTGGGTTGCAGCAACTTTTCTTAATTGGAGTTAATAAACTAAGCAAATTTAAGATACTGTACACTTGATTGGGTTTGAAATAACGCTGTTCTCCGTAACACTCCCGTGTAGCTGGTAAGACAAATGGCCATTATCGATTGGAACCTGATACCAAAGTATTGCATTATCCCTTTGTCCCTGCATGTTTCGTGCATACTGAACGCAGCAATGGGTTTCAGTCCCTGCATGTTTCGTGCATACTGAACGCAGCAATGGGTTTCAGTCCCTGCATGTTTCGTGCATACTGAACGCAGCAATGGGTTTCAGTCATGTAGGGATCAACCGTGCCCAATCAAACAAAGATCTTACAGATACTCAGCACACATTTGAGATAGAATATAACTATTCTGTCAATTCTGAGACAGAAATGAAACTCTAGCAGTTTGTTTTTATAGAAACTCTAAACTCCTTGGATCCAGAACATGTAATATGATTTGGATTGGAACATTTATTATTCATAGTGAACCAACATTCTATCTACTGGAAATCCAGGGGGTAATTAATGCAATAATGAGAGAGGGAGGCTGCCCATAGATGTGAAAGGCACACCGCACCAGGGATAACGCCGGGGAGCTGACTGTGTTATTGCTAAAGGTACTGAGGTTTAAACACAATGAGACAGTGATGGTGAACTGCTCAGTGAGGACCCTGAGTGTTGGGGTGATCGGGGTATTTGCGTGAAGGACACAGCAGACTGAAGGCCTTCAATGAGTCAGAGCAGTACACATTTATTATGGGTCTTTGTAAATGCTTAATTAAATGGTTATTCAATAACACTGTGATATTGGCCCTTGGGGCAGGAAGGGTATTGTTTGTGTGTGCATGTGTCTTACCTAGGCCCTGCTGTCTTCCCACCAGGACATCTGCCCCCACCATGCAGCCGATGCCCAGCAGACACACCCCAACGCCCACAAAATGCACGGCCTTGTACCTCACCAGCAGGAAGAACCAGGACAGCAGCAGCACCACGGGGATGGTGAAACAGTCTAAGAGCTGAGAGGCAGAGGAGAGACATGCAGAGTTAGAACAGACACAATGAACTGTGGTTAGTAAAGACACAACAGAGAGGACATGGTTTACAATCAGGGACGGGAAACTAGCCGCCATTTGTAGGCCCCCGGATCAATGTCCCCCTCCCCCAATATAGGAACTAAGTGGGGGTCTCAACTTAATGATGAGAGTTACAATATACAAGGTGCAATTTTGAAATTTGGTTGTGCATCATCAGATTCTTTCTTGTTATGTCACTCACAGTCAGTCACTCAATTACCTCATGTCAGCGAACATGTTTTAGATTGGTAAGTAAGTCTAGACAGTCTAGACAACTTGCAGTAATCATGGTAGAATTACTGACCAGATATCACCCCAATCAAAGTTGCCCATTCCTGGTTTAAATGGAGTTCCAAGATACTGTATGCCACATAGACAAGAGAGACACACCTAGGGAGATGGTATCACATTAGAGCTAAAAACCAGCCCCACACAGAGGCAAGGGGCTGACACATAGGACACACACTGTACTAGAGGACAAGGTCAGAGACAGTCCAACACTAATGGTGATGAGAAAGAATGAGGATGGTGATTTTTAGGGGTAGAGGATTTTGTGTCAGGCAGGAGGAGGGGTCATACGGGAGGGAGGAGAGGTAAGGTTTACGATTGCCTTGGGGACCATCAGGCCTCCATTCCGGGAAGCCTTTCTGGCACTTAGTGGTAGCAGTATGGGCTCACCCTAGTGCACAGGAGAACAAAGTGCTAAATTGAATCGTAGGACAGCAAAATGCCCCCCCCCTCATCACAGTCAGAGTACACAGAGGAGAAGAGAAGAGGTGGTGGAGTGGCTCTCCTGACAGCTCACAACAATTAATGTTTTGACACCTACGACAACCCTGGCACAATAATGTGTGGTTTAATCGATTTGTCTAAACACCAGCCCAGTATGTCTCAGTCTCTCTCCTCAGACCAGTATGTCTCAGTCTCTCCTCAGACCAGTATGTCTCAGTCTCTCCTCAGATCAGTATGTCTCTCCTCAGACCAGTATGTCTCAGTGTCTCTCCTCAGATCAGCATGTCTCAGTCACTCCTCTCTCTTCAAACCAGTATGTCTCAGTCTCTCTTCAAACCAGTATGTCTCAGTCTCTCCTCAGACCAGTATGTCTCAGTCACTCCTCTCTCTTCAAACCAGTATGTCTCAGTCTCTCTTCAAACCAGTATGTCTCAGTCTCTCCTCAGACCAGTATGTCTCAGTGTCTCTCATCAGACCAGTATGTCTCAGTGTCTCCTCAGACCAGTATGTCTCAGTCTCTCTCATCAGACCAGTATGTCTCAGTCTCTCTCAGACCAGTATGTCTCAGTCTCTCTCATCAGATGTCCAGTATGTCTCAAACCAGTGTCTCTCTTCAAACCAGTATGTCTCAGTCTCTCCTCAGACCAGAATGTCTCAGTCTCTCCTCAGACCAGTATGTCTCAGTCTCTCTCATCAGACCAGTATGTCTCAGTCTCTCTCATCAGACCAGTATGTCTCAGTGTCTCTCATCAGACCAGTATGTCTCAGTGTCTCTCATCAGACCAGTATGTCTCAGTCTCTCTCATCAGACCAGTATGTCTCAGTCTCTCACCAGACCAGTATGTCTCAGTCTCTCTCATCAGACCAGTATGTCTCAGTCTCTCTCCTCAGACCAGTATGTATCAGTCTCTCCTCAGACCAGTATGTCTCAGTCTCTCCTCTCTCCTCAGACCAGTATGTCTCAGTCTCTCTCATCAGACCAGTATGTCTCAGTCTCTCATCAGACCAGTATGTCTCAGTCTCTCTCATCAGACCAGTATGTCTCATTCTCTCCTCAGCCCAGTATGTCTCAGACTCTCCTCTCTCATCAGACCAGTATGTCTCATTCTCTCCTCAGCCCAGTATGTCTCAGACCAGTATGTCTCAGTCTCTCCTCCATCAGGCCAGCATGTCTCAGTCTCAGACCAGTATGTCTCAGTCTCTCCTCTCCTCAGACCAGTATGTCTCAGTCTCCTCTCTCATCAGACCAGTATGTCTCATCTCTCCTCTCTCATCAGTCTCTCTCTCTCAGCTCCAGTATGTCTCATTCTCTCCTCAGCCCAGTATGTCTCAGACTCTCCTCTCTCCTCAGACCAGTATGTCTCAGTCTCTCTCATCAGACCAGTATGTCTCAGTCTCTCTCATCAGACCAGTATATCTAATTCTCTCCTCAGCCCAGTATGTTTCAGACTCTCCTCAGACCAGTATGTCTCAGTCTCTCCTCTATCATCAGGCCAGCATGTCTCAGTCTCTCCTCTCTCATCAGACCAGTATGTCTCAGTCTCTCCTCTCTCCTCAGCCCAGTATGTCTCAGACTCTCCTCTCTCATCAGACCAGTATGTCTCATTCTCTCCTCTCTCATCAGTCTAGTATGTCTCAATCTCTCTCATCAAACCAGTATGTCTCAGTCTCTCTCTTCAGGCCAGTATGTCTCAGTCTCTCCTCTCTCATGAGGCCATCATGTCTCAGTCTATCCTCTCTCATCAGACCAGGTCTGTTCCTGTAGCATGCCCTTGAGAGAGAGGGAGAGAAGAAAAGGAAGATAGAAGTAACAGAGCAGGAGAGAGAAAAATATAGAAAAAGAAAAAGAGGGAACAAGAGAGAGAGGAAAAGGAGCACAGGGGAGAGGGAGCGAGAAAGAGAAGGAGAGAAAGGGAAAAGTGACAGGAAGCAAGAGATGGAGAGAGATAAACAGTGTAGGCCAGGGATTTTTCTTGAGCGGATGGTCGGGTGGACTGGCATGCAAACTGACCGCAAGAAGCCCAAAGATTTGACTAAAACAATCATTTCAAACCTTGCTTATATTTGTATACGACCACGTGTCTCTCTACTATGTGTGGGAAAACTTGGTAACAGATTCCCCAAATAAAAATCAATTGGAGCTGATTTCCTTGTGTTTTTACAGCCTTTTATGTTCAACAATAAAAAATAAAACTGTTTCTCAGAAAACTTGGGGTCAAATTTGGGCCACAGGCCACCGCTTGGGGAACCCTGATGTAGGGTAACAATAACCATGAGAGAACCCTGAAAGTGAGTGAATGATTGAGGTTGAGTTCTGTGTTACTCTCATCTGTTCTCTCAGTGCTATCTGTGTAACAGCTATGGCAGGAAACTGACAATTTATACAGTGAGTTATTGGCAAAATAATAGACATGACTTGGTAATGAAATCCTCTTTACAAATACCAGCAAACAAATGAAACCCCTGGCGATTTAGTCAGCCCTAATAAGACTCTCTGCTTAACTCTACCAAATACATCTTAATTTAATACCTCAGTGTGTTATGTCGCCAGGCTGGCTACCTGCATATCTCTAACTGGAAGAGTGTGAATAGCAGTGAAGATAATGTCCCTAGCCAGCTGTAATAATGAGTTGATGAAGAGGAGTTTTCTCCAGATGTACCCACTGATCTCCTCATACTGGAGCCTAGCCAGACTCTACGACCATTCATAACAACTAATCATTTCCCCCTTAATGGGAAAGTCCTTAATAGCACTGTTTTATTCCTCGTTCTCTTCATGACGGAAATACTCATATTGATGAGGCATTGTCTAACCTCGTTATAGTTTATTTAAAAAACTATTGAGAATTGTTGTGCCTATTTCTTTGCTCCACCCTCCCTAAAGAATCAGTGGGAGAGCCAGTTAAATAAATGTATTTTATTTATTTATTTCACATTTATTTAACCAGGTAGGCAAGTTGAGAACAAGTTCTCATTTACAATTGCGACCTGGCCAAAAAGCAGTTCGACACATACAACGACACAGAGTTACACATGGAGCAAAACAAACATACAGTCAATAATACAGTATAAACAAGTCTATATACGATGTGAGCAAATGAGGTGAGATAAGGGAGGTAAAGGCAAAAAAAGGCCATGGTGGCAAAGTAAATACAATATAGCAAGTAAAACACTGGAATGGTAGATTTGCAATGGAAGAATGTGCAAAGTAGAAATAAAATTAATGGGGTGCAAAGGAGCAAAATAAATAAATTAAATACAGTAGGGAAAGAGGTAGTTGTTTGGGCTAAAATATAGGTGGGCTATGTACAGGTGCAGTAATCTGTGAGCTGCTCTGACAGTTGGTGCTTAAAGCTAGTGAGGGAGATAAGTGTTTCCAGTTTCAGTGCTTTTTGTAGTTCGTTCCAGTCATTGGTAACAGAGAACTGGAAGGAGAGGCGGCCAAAGAAAGAATTGCTTTTGGGGGTGATTAGAGAGATATACCTGTTGGAGCGTGTGCTACAGGTGGGAGATGCTATGGTGACCAGCGAGCTGAGATAAGGGGGGACTTTACCTAGCAGGGTTTTGTAGATGACATGGAGCCAGTGGGTTTGGCGACGAGTATGAAGCGAGGGCCAGCCAACGAGAGCGTACAGGTCGCAATGGTGGGTAGTATATGGGGCTTTGGTGACAAAACGGATTGCACTGTGATAGACTGCATCCAATTTGTTGAGTAGGGTATTGGAGGCTATTTTGTAAATGACATCGCCAAAGTCGAGGATTGGTAGGATGGTCAGTTTTACAAGGGTATGTTTGGCAGCATGAGTGAAGGATGCTTTGTTGCGAAATAGGAAGCCAATTCTAGATTTAACTTTGGATTGGAGATATTTGATATGGGTCTGGAAGGAGAGTTTACAGTCTAACCAGACACCTAAGTATTTGTAGTTGTCCACGTATTCTAAATCAGAGCCGTCCAGAGTAGTGATGTTGGACAGGCGGGTAGGAGCGGGTAGCGATCGGTTGAAGAGCATGCATTTAGTTTTACTTGTATTTAAGAGCAATTGGAGGCCACGGAAGGAGAGTTGTATGGCATTGAAGCTTGCCTGGAGGGTTGTTAACACAGTGTCCAAAGAAGGGCCAGAAATATACAGAATGGTGTCGTCTGCGTAGAGGTGGATCAGAGACTCACCAGCAGCAAGAGCGACCTCATTGATGTATACAGAGAAGAGAGTCGGTCCAAGAATTGAACCCTGTGGCACCCCCATAGAGACTGCCAGAGGTCCGGACAGCAGACCCTCCGATTTGACACACTGAACTCTATCAGAGAAGTAGTTGGTGAACCAGGCAAGGCAATCATTTGAGAAACCAAGGCTGTCGAGTCTGCCGATGTGGTGATTGACAGAGTCGAAAGCCTTGGCCAGATCAATGAACACGGCTACACAGTAATGTTTCTTATTGATGGCGGTTAAGATATCGTTTAGGACCTTGAGTGTGGCTGAGGTGAACCCATGACCAGCTCTGAAACCAGATTGCATAGCAGAGAAGGTAGGGTGAGATTCAAAATGGTCGGTAATCTGTTTGTTGACTTGGCTTTCGAAGACCTTAGAAAGGCATGGTAGGATAGATATAGGTCTGTAGCAGTTTGGGTCAAGAGTGTCCCCCCCTTTGAAGAGGTGGATGACCGCAGCTGCTTTCCAATCTTTGGGGATCTCAGACGACACGAAAGAGAGGTTGAACAGGCTAGTAATAGGGGTGGCAACAATTTCGGCAGATAATTTTAGAAAGAAAGGGTCCAGATTGTCTAGCCCGGCTGATTTGTAGGGGTCAAGATTTTGCAGCTCTTTCAGAACATCAGCTGAACGGATTTGGGAGAAGGAGAAATGGGGAAGGCTTGGGCAAGTTGCTGTGGGGGGTGCAGTGCTGTTGACCGGGGTAGGAGTAGCCAGGTGGAAAGCATGGCCAGCCGTAGAAAAATGCTTATTGAAATTCTCAATTATGGTGGATTTATCAGTGGTGACAGTGTTTCCTATCTTCAGTGCAGTGGGCAGCTGGGAGGAGGTGTTCTTATTCTCCATGGACTTTACAGTGTCCCAGAACTTTTTGAGTTAGTGTTGCAGGAAGCAAATTTCTGCTTGAAAAAGCTAGCCTTGGCTTTTCTAACTGCCTGTGTATAATGGTTTCTAGCTTCCCTGAACAGCTGCATATCACGGGGGCTGTTCGATGCTAATGCAGAACGCCATAGGATGTTTTTGTGTTGGTTAAGGGCAGTCAGGTCTGGGGAGAACCAAGGGCTATATCTGTTCCTGGTTCTAAATTTCTTGAATGGGGTATGTTTATTTAAGATGGTTAGGAAGGCATTTTTTTTAAATATCCAGGCATCCACTACTGACGGGATGAGATCAATATCCTTCCAGGATACCCCGGCCAGGTCGATTAGAAAGGCCTGCTCGCTGAAGTGTTTCAGGGAGCATTTTACAGTGATGAGTGGGGGTCGTTTGACCGCTGACCCATTACGGATGCAGGCAATGAGGCAGTGATCGCTGAGATCTTGGTTGAAGACAGCAGAGGTGTATTTAGAGGGCAAGTTGGTTAGGATGATATCTATGAGGGTGCCCGTGTTTAAGACTTTGGGGAGGTGCCTGGTAGGTTCATTGATAATTTGTGTGAGATTGAGGGCATCAAGTATAGATTGTAGGATGGCTGGGGTGTTAAGCATGTTCCAGCTTAGGTCGTCTAGCAGCACGAGCTCTGAAGATAGATGGGGGGCAATCAGTTCACATATGGTGTCCAGAGCACAACTGGGGGCAGAGGGTGGTCTATAGCAGACTGCAACGGTGAGAGACTTGTTTTTAGAGAGGTGGATTTTTAAAAGTAGAAGTTCAAATTGTTTGGGTACAGACCTGGATAGTAGGACAGAACTCTGCAGGCTATCTTTGCAGTAGATTGCAACACCGCCCCTTTGGCAGTTCTATCTTGTCTGAAAAGGTTGTAGTTTGGAATTAAAATTTCAGAATTTTTGGTAGTCTTCCTAAGCCAGGATTCAGACACAGCTAGAACATCCGGGTTGGCAGAGTGTGCTAAAGCAGTGAATAGAACAAACTTAGGGAGGAGGCTTCTAATGTTAACATGCATGAAACCAAGGCTATTACGGTTACAGAAGTCGTCAAAAGAGAGCGCCTGGGGAATAGGAGTGGAGCAAGGCACTGTAGGGCCTGGATTCACCTCTACATCGCCAGAGGAACAGAGGAGGAGTAGAATAAGGGTGCGGCTGAAAGCAATAAGAATTGGTCGTCTAGAACGTCTGGAACAGAGAGTAAAAGAAGGTTTCTGGGGCGATAAAATAGCATCAAGGTATAATGTACAGACAAAGGTATGGTAGGATGTGAATACAGTGGAGGTAAACCTTGGTATTGAGTGATGAAGAGAGAGATATTGTCTCTCGAAACATCATTGAAACCAGGAGATGTCATTGCATGCGTGTGGTGGAACTAATAGGTTGGATAAGGTATGGTGAGCAGGACTAGAGGCTCTACAGTGAAATAAGCCAATAAACACTAACCAGAACAGCAATGGACAAGGCATATTGACATTAAGGAGAGGCATGCTTAGTCGAGTGATCAAAATGGTCCAGAGTGGAGAGGTTGGTTGGGGGTCACGGCGATCCAGACAGCCAGCCAGGCCATCGGTAGCAAGCTAGCATAGGATGGATAATCTGTTATTAGCCACCTCTTGCGCTCCGTCAGTAGATTAGTGGGGTTCCGTGTGGTAGAGGGGACCAATCCAAATCACACAACAGCAAAAATAAAAACAATAGATATAGCTAGAGGCCCAGAAGAAGAAAAAAATAACAATAACAATACAAATGAATAAATAAATTGTCAGATTATCTATTCAGATAGCAGCCGATAAGACAGCTAATGGCTAGCAGGCCGCAGATGGGCGCCCAGGCAACGTCGCGACGGAGGAACCAGACGGATAACTCCCTCGGGTAGACAACGTCGGCAGTTCAGCCGTGAAGGCCCGGCGGGGCTCCGCGCAGGCAGCAAAACGGGTCCGTACAGGTGACCGCAGCCCAGGAGCGATTGATGGAACTCCTCAGCTGGCCAGCTCTGGAACAACCGATGCTCGCTCCGGAATCGACGAAAACTCCAACTCGCTTCCGATTAGCTTCTGGATTAGCTTCTGGCCAGTTTCCGGCCAGCTCCTGACCCAGCTCCTGGCTAGCTCCTGGCTAGCTTCTGGCTAGTTTCTGGCTAGCTTCTGGCTAGTTTCTGGCTAGCTTCTGGCTAGTTTCTGGCTATCTTCTTGGAGTTTGGAGTTTCTGGCTAGCTTCTTGGATGATTTCAGACTTGAGGTAAATAATACTTTTTTATACTTTTTATAAATATATATATATATATATATACCAACAAATAAATACCAACATCCCCTAAACAGAGGACTTGGCCTTAAAGTGAGACGGTCCATTGATCAAGTCTCTTACTAACACCAAACTACCTTAATTTGAGTTCACTTGACCTGAGCTGCTCTCCTTTTCAGTGTTTACCCTATATTCATTTAGCCTCTGCTTAACTCCATTTTATTTATTATATTACAATATATATATTACTTATTATAGTTGCCGCCACTCCCCCCCCAAAATAACAAATATAACTTAAATGACTAAAACCAGTTATAAAGCATGTATAAATGATAATGAAGCTATACACTCAGTGTTCAGTTTATTAGGTACACCCATCTAGTACTGGGTTGGACCTCCCTTTGCCTCCAGAACAATCTGAATTCTTCGGGGCATGGACACGTTGCTCAATTGGTAACATGTGCCAGGAAAACATTCCCCACAACATTACACCACCACCAACCAGTACCGTTGACACCAGGCAGGATGGGCCATGGACTGCTTGGACTGGTGCGGTGTGCCTTTCACATCTATGGTCAGCCTCCCCATGGACTGCCAAATCCAGACTTTGCCATCAGCATGATGCAACCGGAACTGGGATTTGTCAGACCAGGCTATATTTTTTGCCCACTGGAGCCACTTCCTGTTTTTAGTTGATAGGAGTGGAACCCGGTGTGGTCGTCTGCTGCAATAGCGTATCTGTGACAAGGACCGACAAGTTGTGCGTTCTGCACACCACTGTTGTACTGTGCTGATGTTTGCCTGTTTGTGGCCCGCCTGCTAGCTTGCAAGATTCTTGCCATTCTCCTTAGACCTCTCATCATCAAGCTGTCATGGGGCCCTCATTGATTTTGTTATAATGTTTGAGTCATTCAGATGGCTTATGTCGTGTTCATATGCTATGACAAAAGATGTAGAATAGAAGAAAACGTTTATACTGTTCTCTCCACCAATTTGTAGAATTACAGGAAATTTGCTTTAAAACAAAGATACTGTCTCTGCGACAAAGACGAGGTCCTCAAAAATGTTCGGGTCAGAGACTGCGCCAATAGCCCCGCCCACTACCAGGCAACCCCCCCCACGCTGACTTTGCCACCACTGCGGAAGAAAATTGTAGGGGAAACACTGCTCATTATCAAACCAACTTGCACAGCAGATCTGGAAAAAATCTATTTATTTCAAAATATTTGTACCAGTTTGAATTATAGCTGTTTACTGAGTCAATATTTACAGTGATTCCTTGAGCGCACCTTCCTCTGAACATTTAATCACCTTCACAATATCCTCAGACTGGGTTTACTTTGAAGAGAGAGCTACTGCTGTAGTCTGCTGCTCTCAATTATCAGTCTCTTCACAGTGGAAGAGTCACCCTATCACTCTCCTCACCTTCCGGCCTAGTCACTCAGTGACAGTCACACCATGCGGATAGATAGATCCTCCCTGTGTGAACAGTTGCTGCAGACCACCCGTGTGCTTGTCACATCATTATGTTGGGCTGCTTCTGGGTCAGCAAGGCATGGAGCTACTGATCAACTCGTCCATGCATCATCCAGTCTGTCTGCCTGTCTGTCACAGGGCCAGACCACCAATGAGGGGATTCTGTTACCTTTTACACTCGACTTCCACCACTTCACTTCAGCAGAACAATCAGCGCTCCACACCACTGGCCCTGACACTCTGTGAGACCGAGGTTCCATGCTTGTCATCGATTGCCCTTCTAGAAACAACGATGAGGCGGAGTGGTCTCGAGTGGCGGACGGGGGATGATGTAAGCGGAGCGGTATCTGATGGAGATAGACCCTGACACTCCATCTGTTTTCTGTCTGGCTGAGTAGAGGCGGGGGCAGTGACAGAGGAAGAGACAAAGACAGAATCCCACGATGTCACAGATCCCTCTGGAACTTCCATTATGCACATGTGGCCTCTATTCCCACAGATTGTATTTGTATATATGTGCCCTTTGTTCACCATGCTGCTGTCGATTATTGTTACAATGTCCATTGGTGCGTGTGAATACCCGTGCTGTGTTTTTGGGCTTTCGTGCCTTTGTGGATCGCGCAGATGATTACGGGTCTGGTCCCATGTGATAATCATTGTGCGCTAGTGTTATTTATTCAAGGTACTCCTTGGTCTTTTGTTTGGGTTTCAACTCTGTTTTTGTTACACATTTGTTTGGTCTTTGTCCCCGTGCCCTTACATGTTACGCCGTAATTTGAGGTATAATAAAAAAACTATTCCTGTACCTGTCTCCTGAATCATTCATGCTAACGTGACACACGAGCCGATAATAGACACATTTAAATGTGTTTTTCTTCCAACTTCTTTCCACATGGCTCAAAATGCTGGATCTGCACTTCTAGGATCTGAAGAAAGAATCAATCTATATTTATTCAGATTGTTGCTGATACCTTATATTCTCAGGCTATCGTAGACTTTAGGGTAAATCTATTTGAGATAAACGGTTGAGATTGATATAATTTTAAATCTTAACAGGGTTGTCAAACTATTTAATAATTTCTTTAAAACATTTTTTTTAAATAAAACGTTTTTTTGTGTGTTTTTTTTACCTTAAAAGTCCATTCTAAACACATAAGTTGTAGCTTCGACATATTTGACATTATCTGAGTTTTTGTGTTGTACCTGCCATCGGCTGAGACACAACCTGCTCTTGAATATATATGAAAAAGATGAATAACATTCCAGCCATGAGGCCAAATAGGGGGCTTTTGGTCATTGACTGCAGGGAGGGACTACTGAATGACAATGACACCACCACACGTTGTATAGCCTATTTGACTGATATGGCTGAATACACAAGTTATACCCATTATCACAACTTTGCAGCACTCTCATCTCAAATCAAATTGTATTAGTCACATGCGCAGAATACAACAGGTGTAGACCTTATCACCGTGAAATGCTTACTTACAAGCCCTTAAGTGCAGTTCAAGAAATAGAGTTAAGAAAATATTTACTAAATAAAATAAAGTAAAAATAAAAAGTAACACAGTAGAATTACATAACAATAACAAGGCTAAATACAGAGTAAATGTGCGGGGGTACAGGTTAGTCGAGGTAATTTGTACATGTAGGTAGTGGTAAAGTGATAGTCTGGGTGTCCATTTGATTAATTGTTCAGCAGTCTTATGACTTGGGGGTAGAAGCTGTTAAGGAGCCTTTTGGACCTAGACTTGGCACTCTGGTACCGCTTGCCGTGCGGTAGCAGAGAGAACAGTCTATGACTTGGATGACTGGAGTCTGACAATTTTGTGGGTCTTCCTCTAAGTGTCAGGACTACTAATAAAAAACAAATTGAAATAAAAACGAACATAAAAAGCAAAACTATAATAACCTGGGTGAGCAGGAAGTACCATAAAAGTCCAGGTAAGCCAGTGAATTACTAATAGTAGTGTCTGTTCTCGTTCAGCCCTGACTACTGAGAGAGGAGAGTGTTTAGGTGCCTGATTTAAGACTACCTAGGGGATACCAACACACTCCTCACTGTCTGTCTCCACAAATCGCCCAGCCCTGGGGCCCCTGGATGGATCTTGAGTTCTGGCTGGGCTCCAGAGGGTGGAGGGAAATGCCAGATTTAGCTGAGATCCTGCTCTCAGCAGGACTCTCCTATAATCTTCCCTCTCTCCATCCCTCCCTCCACTAGCAAACTGATGCCTTTCGGGTGGATATGAGTAAGACTCCTTTGGCACAAACCACATTTTAATGAAGATAAACTGACACACGGAACGAGAGTCAGCAAGTGCACCTTTAATTAGCCCCCTTATCATGCAGTCTCAACCAGAAGTGGATTCACAGCAGGGCCAGGCCAGGCAGAGGGCCAGCCAATCAAGATGGTTTTATTTATATACACTGCTCAAAAAAATAAAGGGAACACTAAAATAACACATCCTAGATCTGAATGAATGAAATATTCTTATTAAATACTTTTTTCTTTACATAGTTGAATGTGCTGACAACAAAATCACACAAAAATTATCAATGGCAATCAAATTTATCAACCCATGGAGGTCTGGATTTGGAGTCACACTCAAAATTAAAGTGGAAAACCACACTACAGGCTGATCCAACTTTGATGTAATGTCCTTAAAACAAGTCAAAATGAGGCTCAGTAGTGTATGTGGCCTCCACGTGCCTGTATGACCTCCCTACAAAGCCTGGGCATGCTCCTGGTGAGGTGGCGGATTGTCTCCTGAGGGATCTCCTCCCAGACCTGGACTAAAGCATCCGCCAACTCCTGGACAGTCTGTGGTGCAACGTGGCGTTGGTGGATAGAGCGAGACATGATGTCCCAGATGTGCTCAATTGGATTCAGGTCTAGGGAACGGGCGGGCCAGTCCATAGCATCAGTGCCTTCCTCTTGCAGGAACTGCTGACACACTCCAGCCACATGAGGTCTAGCATTGTCTTGCATTAGGAGGAACCCAGGGCCAACCGCACCAGCATGTAGTGTCACAAGGGGTCTGAGGATCTCATCTCGGTACCTAATCGCAGTCAGGCTACCTCTGGCAAGCACATGGAGGGCTGTGCGGCCCCCCCAAAAAATGCCACCCAACACCATGACTGACCCACCGCCAAACCGGTCATGCTGGAGGATGTTGCAGGCAGCAGAACGTTCTCCACGGCGTCTCCAGACTCTGTCACGTCTGTCACATGTGCTCATTATGAACCTGCTTTCATCTGTGAAGAGCACAGGGCGCCAGTGGCGAATTTGCCAATCTTGGTGGTCTCTGGCAAATGCCAAACGTCCTGCACGGTGTTGGGCTGTAAGCACAACCCCCACCTGTGGACGGCGGGCCCTCATACCACCCTCATGGAGTCTGTTTCTGACCGTTTGAGCAGACACATGCACATTTGTGGCCTGCTGGAGGTCATTTTGCAGGGCTCTGGCAGTGCTCCTCCTGCTCCTCTTTGCACAAAGGCTGAGGTAGCAGTCCTGCTGCTGGGTTGTTGCCCTTCTACGGACTCCTCCACGTCTCCTGATGTACTGGTAGCGCCTCCATGCTCTGAACACTACGCTGACAGACACAGCAAACCTTCTTGCCACAGCTCGTATTGATGTGCCATCCTCGATGAGCTGCACTACCTGAGCCACTTGTGTGGGTTGTAGACTCCGTCTCATGCTACCACTAGAGTGAAAGCACCGCCAGCATTCAAAAGTGACCAAAACATCAGCCAGGAAGCATAGGAACTGAGAAGTGGTCTGTGGTCACCACCTGCAGAACCACTCATGTAATGGGGGTGTCTTGCTAATTGCCTATAATTTCCACCAGTTATCTATTCCATTTGCACAACAGCATTTGAAATTTATTGTCAATCAGTGTTGCTTCCAAAGTGGACAGTTTGATTTCACAGAAGTGTGATTGACTTGGAGTTACATTGTGTTGTTCAAGTGTTCCCTTTATTTTGTTGAGCAATGTATATTACAAACAACAAATCAAATTCATTTATTTCATTTTATATATATGCATATCATTAAGTACATGAATTAGATTTGTAGTTTGTATTGTCTCCTGACTAAACAGAAATGTTGAAAAATGCAGTAGGAGGCTAATTTGTTTTATCGCAATCATATGGTACCACTACACCCCCCACCCCACAACACCTGCTCCACTACCTCCATTGGTTAAACCAAATCTGTCAGAGTCATCGTCAGCCCATGAGGTTAACTACTGCTTTGACTTCCACAGCCCAGCTCAACATCGCCCAGCCCGGCCTTGTCATGGTGAGCATGTCATCACGAGGCCACCTGCACATTTGTCTGAACTGTAGTTGACGAACCACCCACACAACCAAAAATATGAGTCATCCTCGTTTTGGAATACATTTTTTTTAACCTTTATTTAAGTAGGCAAGTCAGTTGAGAACAAATTCTTATTTACAATGACGGCCTACCCCGGCCAAGCCCAAACGCGGACGACGCTGGGGCAATTGTGCGGTGCCCTACGGGACTCCCAATCACGGCCGGTTGTGATACAGTCTGGAATCTAACCAGGTCTGTAGTGATGCCTCAAGCACTGAGATGCATTGTCTTAGACCGCTGCACCACTCAATATGGACAGTTTTTTTTAGCTGGCATACAGTTTGACAAAGCACGCTCTTTTCTGTAAAACTGTGTACACATTTCTCCGAGGCCACTATGGAAGGCTCATTTGTTAGAGATATATATACTCCATTTATAGACAATTGGTCTTACCGTGGACTGATGAACATCAAGGCTTTTAGAGATATCTTTGTAACCCTTTCCGACATCATGCAAGTCAACAATTCTTAATCTTAGGTCTTCTGAGATCTCTTTTGTCCGAGGAATGGTTCACATCAGGCAATGCTTCTTGTGAATAGCAAACACACATTTTGTGAATGTTTTTTTTTATAGGGCAAGGCAGCTCTAACCAGCATCTCCAATCTGGACTCATTGATTAGACTCCAGGTTAGCTGACTTCTGACACTAATTTGCTTTAGGAGTAGTCATTAGTCTAGAGGTTCACATACTTTTTCCAACTTACACTGTGAATGTTTAAATTATGTTTTCAATATAGACAGGAATATTCTATAATTTGTGCGTTATTAGTTTAACTTCTTCAATATAGGGGGCGCACATTTAATTTTTGGATCAAAAAAACGTTCCCGTTTTAAACAAGACACGAAAAGATGCTCGACTATGCATATAATTGACAGCTTTGGAAAGAAAACACTCTGACATTTCCAAAACTGCAAAGATATTATCTTTGAGTGCCACAGAACTAATGCTACAGGCGAAACCAAGATGAAATTTCATACAGGAAATGCCCCAGATTTTGAATGCGCTGTGTCCAATGTCTCCTTATATGGCTGTGAATGCGCCAGGAATGAGCCTACACTTTCTGTCGTTTCCCCAAGGTGTCTGCAGCATTGTGACGTATTTGTAGGCATATCATTGGAAGATTGACCATAAGAGACTACATTTACCAGGTGTCCGCTTGGTGTCCTCCGTCAAAATTATTGCGCAATCTCCAGCTGCGTCCACTTTTCCATTTGGTTCAGAAGAGAAAGGCCACTGCCACGAATGATTTATCATCGAATAGATATGTGAAAAACACCTTGAGGATTGATTCTAAACAACGTTTGCCATGTTTCTGTCGATATTATGGAGTTAATTTGGAAAAAGGTTTGGCGTTGTAATGACTGAATTTTCGTTTTTTTTTCTTAGCCAAACGTGATGAACAAAACGGAGCGATTTCTCCTACACAAATCATCTTTTTGGAAAAACTGAACATTTGCTATCTAACTGAGAGTCTCCTCATTGAAAACATCCAAAGTTCTTCAAAGGTAAATGATTTTATTTGAATGCTTTTCTTGTTTTTGTGAAAATGTTGCCTGCTGAATGCTAGGCTTAATGCTATGCTAGCTATCAATACTCTTACACAAATGCTTGTGTAGCTATGGTTGAAAAGCATATTTTGAAAATCTGAGATGACAGTGTTGTTAACAAAAGGCTAAGCTTGTGAGCCAATATATTTATTTAATTTCATTTGCGATTTTCATGAATAGTTAACGTTGCGTTATGCTAATGAGCTTGAGGCTATGATAACGCTCCCGGATACGGGATTGCGCGACGCTAGAGGTTAAGCACACTATGTTTGTCTATTGTTGTGATCTGATGAAGATCAGATCAAATTTGATGAGCAATTTATGCAGAAATCCAGGTAATTCAAAAAGGGTTCACATACTTTTTCCTACCACTGTATGCATTGAGCTTGTCTGATGCTTAAAGCTTACGGTTTGATGAAATAAGACAAATGCCTCAAGAGGGCGCCAGAGATCTACATAACTAGAATAAAAAAACCTGACCTAACTATTCACCTCTCGCAGATTCTGCCATTAATCTCCTGAAGTTGCCAATAATAGGCTACACGAGGAGTCTGCAACCTTTCTCATGTGGAATGCCAATTTATCTTCCCATTTCTACTGATCTGCATGACAGTTTTTATATGTACATTTTCATGAAATGGTTCCATTTAATTTATAATAATGTCTTCATATCTCAAAAATTGTGTTGTGGTTAATCAAAATTTTATCCAAATCTAAATGAAAATTATACAAACCTAAAAAGTAACTTCTATTGCCAACTACGTAAAATTAGCCTACATAAAGCCAACACATAACATTGCAGCCTGCAGGTAGAAAATATCAAAATAAAAATAACGATGTCAGTCCCTCTCCTTGTTCTGGTGGCGTTCGGCGGTCGACGTCACCGGCCTTCTAGCCATCGCCAATCCACTTTTCATTTACCATTTGTTTTGTCTTCGTCTTACACACCTGCTTTCAATTCCCAAATTACTTGTTCATTATTTAACCCTTTGTTCCCCCTTTGTTTGTTTGTATGTAAATCGGTCCGTTATGTGGGCTTGCT
The DNA here is from genome assembly GCF_036934945.1 of Oncorhynchus masou masou. NCBI lineage: Eukaryota > Metazoa > Chordata > Actinopteri > Salmoniformes > Salmonidae > Oncorhynchus > Oncorhynchus masou. Next base: position 21,499,888 of record NC_088230.1, on the reverse strand, counting down.
TTATTGTATTATATTTGTCTATTTTGAGTAAATTACGTTTATTTACTCATATCTGCTGTCCTACGCCTAACTCCTCTACACAAGCTACACACAGACCACATTACAGAATTACTCATCAAGAATGGAGTCAGCAGGAGCAGATGCCCTCCCTGTGGCGATAGAGGAGCGCATCCAGCAGCAAGCGACCATATTGCAACATCTGGGCACCGCCATGGATCGCGTGCTGCAGACGATGGATCGTTGGGAGAGAGGAGGAGGTCGTCCAGCACCTCCACTAGCCCCAATACAGCAGGCTCCACTGTCCACCCCTCCTTCACCAGGTCCCAGCAGGATTCGGCTCGCGCTCCCAAGGGAGTATGACGGTACGGCTGTTGGATGCTAGGGGTTCCTACTCCAGCTTGAGCTCTACCTGGCGACCGTCCACCCGGCTCCTTCGGGACGTGAAATCGTGCCCACCCTCGTCTCCTGCCTCTCAGGCAAAGTCCTGGGGTGGGCCAACTCCGTATGGAGTGAAGGAGACGCGTTGGACCATTACGCAGAGTCTGTTCCATCTGAGGCAGGGGACGAGGAGCGTGCAGGATTTTGCTTTGGACTTCCGGACCCTGGTCGCCAGCACGTGATGGAACTACAGGGCCCCGATGCAGTCTGCGAGAGGATGTCCGTTGGTAGTTGGCCTGCTGAGACACCACCCTCACGTTGGACCAGCTGGTGGACCTGTCCATCCGGCTGGACATCCTGCTGGCTACCCGCGGACGTCCAGAGCGGGGCCTGTCAATTCCATCCCCCAGCATCTCCGCTCCGACACCCATGGACCTGGGAGGTGCTACACGATCGGAGGAGGGGCCATTCCCTGCACCTTCTGTGGCTGCAGAGGGCACAATGCTGGTCAGTGCTGGGGGGGTTCCTCAGGGATTCGAGGCAGCAGGCAGGGCACTATCGTGTCACCCCAGGTGAGTCGGCACCAGGCTCACCCAGAGCCCCCTGTTACTCACATGTATGTGTTTATAAAATTTCCTGACTTTTCCCCGCATAAGGCACTCGTAGATTCAGGCGCAGCTGGGAATTTTATTGACCGTTCATTTGCCCATAGTTTAGCGATTCCCCTTGTTCCTGTGGATATGCCCTTCCCTGTGCACGCCCTAGATAGTCAACCATTAGGGTCAGGGTTGACTAGGGAGGTCACCGCTCCACTAAGTATGGTTACGCAAGAGGGTCATAAGGAGAGAATCAGTCACTTCCATATTGATTCTCCAGCGTTTTGTGTGGTGCTGGGCCTACCCTGGTTGGCCTGTCATGACCCCACAATTTGGTGGCAACAGAGGGCTGTCAAGGGGTGGTCACGAGAGTGCTCAGGGAGGTGTGTAGGGGTTTCCATCGGTGCGACTACGGTGGAAAGTCCAGACCAGGTCTCCCTCGTGCGTATCCCATCAGAATATGCCGATTTGGCTCTCGCCTTCTGTAAGAAGAAGGTGACTCAATTACCACCCCATCGATGGGGGGGATTGTGCGATAAATCTCCTGGTAGACGCTGCACTTCCCAGGAGTCACGTGTATCCTTTGTCACAGGAGGAGACAGCAGCTATGGAAACATATGGGGCAGGGATACATTCGACCCTCCACTTCACCTGCCTCCTCAAGTTTATTGTTTGTGAAGAAGAAGGATGTAGGTCTGCGCCCGTGTATTGACTATCGGGTTATCAGTCAGATCACTGTGAGGTACAGCTACCCGCTGCCTCTCATCGCCAGTGCGATCGAGTCAATGCACGGGGCGCGCTTCATCACAAAATTGAATCTCAGGAACACTTACAACCTGGTGCGTATCCGGGAGGGGGACGAGTGGAAGACGGCATTTAGTACCACCTCAGGGCACTATGAGTACCTCGTCATGCCGTACGGTTTGACGAATGCTCCATCAGTCTTCCAGGCCTTTGTTGACGAGATTTTCCGGGACCTGCACGAGCAGGGTGTAGTTCGACGACATTCTGATATACTCCGCTACACACGCCGAGCATGTGTCCCTGGTGCGCAGGGTGCTTGGTCGAATGTTGGAGCATGACCTGTGTGTCAAGGCTGACAAATGTCTGTTCTTCTAACAGTCCGTCTCCTTCCTAGGGTACCACATTTCCACTTCATGGGTGGAGATGGAGAGTGACCGCATTTCAGCCGTGCGTAATTGGCCAACCAAAGAAGTGCAGCGGTTTCTCGGGTTTGCCAACTACTACCGGAGGTTTATCCGTGGTTTTGGTCAGGTATCAGCTTCCATGACCTCACTGCTGAAGGACATCCGGGCAGCGAGGAGACTGAACCCTTGCCAGGCAAGGTGGGCCATGTTCTTTACCCGTTTTGTTTTCACTCTGTCCTACAGACCAGGTTCCCAGAACGCTAAGGCAGACGCACTGTCCCGGATGTATGACACAGAGGAGCGGTCCATGAATCACACTCCCATACTTCCGGCCTCTTGCCTGGTGGCACCGGTGGTGTGGGAGCTGGACACAGACATCGAGCGGGCGTTACGCACAGAGCCCACTCCCCCCCCAGTGTCCAGCTGGGCGCCTGTACGTTCCGTCTGCTGTCGCCGTTTGATCTATTGGGCCCACACGTCACCCCCATCTGGTCATCCTGGCATCGGTCGGACGGTGTGTGGGAAGTACTGGTGGACACGGACGTGAGGGTTTATGTTTCCTCCTGCTCGGTGTGCGCCCAATGCAAGGCTCCCTGGCACCTGCCCAGAGGGAAGTTACAACCCCTACCCGTCCTGACGGATCTTCCTCCCTCACAGGGCAACACCACGATCCTGGACGTTGTGGATTGGTTTTCTAAGTCCTGCCGTCTCCTCCCTTTGCCCGGTCTCCCTACGGCCCTACAGACTGCGGAGGCCCTGTTTACTCACGTCTTCCGGCACTATGGGGTGCCTGAGGACATAGTCTCTGATCAGGGTCCCCAGTTCACGTCCAGGTCAGCCTTACTTCAGGTTTTCACCCCGAGAGTAACGGGCAGGTGGAAAGAGTAAACCAGGATGTGGGTAGGTTTCTGTGGTCATATTGCCAGGACCGGCCGGGGGAGTGGGCGGAGTTCATCCCCTGGGCAGAGATGGCGCAAAACGCACTCTGCCACTCCTCCACTAACCTCTCTCCCTTCCAGTGCATACTGGGGTATCAGCCGGTTCTAGCACCTTGGCATCAGAGCCAGACCGAAGCTCCTGCGGTGGACGAATGATTTAAGCGCTCGGAGGAGACCTGGGACGCCGCCCATGCGCACCTGCAACGGGCCGTGAGGCGGCAGAAGGCGAGCACCGACCGCCACCGCAGTGAGGCCCCGGTCTTCGCACCGGGGGACTGGATCTGGCTCTCTTTTTTATTTTTTTTACCCCTTTTTATCCCCAATTTGGTGGTGTCCAATCTTGTCTCATCGCTACAACTCCCGTACGGGCTCGGGAGAGACGAAGGTTGAAAGTCATGCTTCCTCCGATACACAACCCAACTTAGCCGCACTGCTTCTTAACACAGCGCATACAACCCAACTTAGCCGCACCAATGTGTCGGAGGAAACCTTGGTTAGCGCACACTGCGCCCAGCCTGCCACAGGAGTCGCTGGTGCGCGATGAGACAAGGACATCCCTACCGACCAAGCCCTCCTTAACCCGGACGACGCTAGGCCAATTGTGCGTCGCCCCATGGACCTCCCGGTCGCGGCCGGTTACAACAGAGCCTGGGCACGAACCCAGAGTCTCTGATGGCACAGATGGCGCTACAGTACAGTTCCCTTAACCACTGCGCCACCCGGGAGGCCTGGATCTGGCTCTTGACCCAAAACCTGCCCCTCCTACTGCCCTGCCAGAAGCTGGGTCCGAGGTTTGTGGGGCCATTTAAAGTCCTGAGAAGACTGAACGAGGTATATTACAGGTTACAGCTTCCCCCAGATTACCATATTAATCCCTGTGAGTAATTGTTTGTATGTAAATCGGTCCGTTATGTGGGCTAGCTTCATTGTATTATATTTGTATATTTTGAGTAAATTACGTTTATTTACTCATATCTGCTATCCTGCGCCTGACTCCACTACACAAGCTACACACAGACCACATTACAGCTACACATGACCTGTCTGCAACAAACTTGAAACATTGCATCAACTATTAACTTGGGCCCAGCCCAAAGCTTGCGCGAGCATTGTATAAAATATTCTGGCCATTAGAATTTCCAGCGCCAGTGAGCTCAGGACAGACACAGTTGTAGGCTATTTGCGCAAGAGATAAGAAACACACCGGAGCTGAGTACCAGCACCTCAAATGTTCTACTGCTTGAGCTCATGTACCTCTTATAGAATATTAGCTTAACAGTATTGTGGAGCTCCTGCACCTAAATATAAACAGTACCAGCACCCAAAATGAGTATATATTTCAGTCCAAGTCAAGCACTGATAAGAGTTTATGAGGTAGGCCTATTTTATGACGTTTCCACTGGATCAGAGCATGACATGTTTCCCTTTCACGCTGAGTGGTTATCGAAAGGGAGAGAGCTGGAAAGATTGTTATTCTGAATGGATGTAAAACCAGACTTTGCTTGCTGTTTGAGGTGAAGAAAATATGACTTTGAGAAGCTCCATAGGTCACTAGTGGTGGTGCATTAAGCCAATCAGAAATACTATCAGATCCCCAAATTAGCACATTTATATGCCTACATTTGTGCGCAGGCCAGGTAGCCTATAGGCCTACTTCTATGCATGTGTGTCCTTACTCAACATTGACAGGAGGCTCCAAACAATAGACCAAGACTAAATTGACACCTCGTAAATGGAATGAAATAAACCAAAACTTGTTTCTCACAAATGTAGCATTGGTTTTGCATTCTGCAACAACAACAAAAAAGTGTCCACTCACACAATGAGAATGGGAATACTTGAATAATAATATTGAATGCATTAAAATAAATGACCATAACCAAATTAACAACATTATAGATGAGAAATTATGGGAATTAACGGTAAATGTACTAATGGCGATGTATGTAATGGGGAATTGATCTACACTAACAAGCAAAGCAAACAATTCACACAATGAAGTTATGAAACAATGAATGTGCACATGATCAATCCCATATCTGCTTGGCCATGCAGCAGTTATGGTGATATGGGACCTCAGCAGAAGTCAATGCATTCATACTTATTGAGCTTCGCTGAGCAGTGCAGAGCTGTTTTCAAGGTAGTGAGTTTGTTTATATGCAGGAGCTACTGCCCCAATCTACCGTTAACTAATTATGCTAATGCAGAGCTATACAGAGCCCTCCGCATTGTTACAAAATTTGGGAGGCGCAAGAACATGCGGTACGGTGCTTGATTTGGCCTCTGCATGCCTCTGGAGGCTCTGCATTAGTGTCACACCATCCCTATGGAGCGTCCGATTACATTTTTTTCGGATCAAACATAAATGGGCTTTTAGTCTAGGCCTCCACAATGGACTAGTTCACTGAGATGGGCGCAAATATATATATATATATATATTTGTTACTGCACGACGACAACAATCAAGGTCGACCAACAGCCTTATGACCAAACAATTTGCCAGTCACCTAATTGGGGTCAGAACTAAATGAAAGCAGCAGCTCCCTGTCTGCCAGGGTCTAGGACTTTTCCACTGAAATAATCACTGCTGGCCCCATGTGGTCACCATCATATCTCTGCTGAAGATGCAGAATGAAGCGTGTTTATGAGGTCAGGAATTCCCATCCCTTATTGAAGGTTTAGACAGCTGTAGCCCTGACATTTCTCCTAATATCAATAGACAACTAAGGAACATCATCACACTTCCTATAACTTACTGTTGAGAGAGACTTCTCCACTTGCCTGGCTACGCAGACTCCTTGCTCTGGCCAAACGCCACACAAACAAACGTTAGTTTCTTCTCCACAATGAGTCTGGATCTGAGTACCGAATGTGAACACGGGGCAGTCTGATTGGTCCAGAAACCGATGGGTTGGGCCAGAGCCAGAACACATGTGGGTAAAGTGGCAGTTTAAAAATATGTCATTAGCTTTGATATTCTGATTGGTTAGAGACAATCCAATCACTGATGATTTTGTTTTGTACAACCCCCCTTCCCGCCCCTCTTCACCACAAATTACTTCAATGATGGCAGTCTCAGACTAAAGTATGTAGCAAACGACAGAGCAGTGGAAGAATTTAGTGCAACTGGTCAGGCCATTTTTTTCACTACAGGCCGTATCAAAACATCCATCAGATCTTGCATGCTGACTGCACATCTCAACAATTGTAGCCTGGTTGTCCTTCGAAACGGAACTCGGGGACTTTTTGGACTATGGTGATATAATCTCCACCTTCAACACCATGCCTAGGCATCTACACTTGTGCTGTAAAATGTGAAAGTTAAGTCTGGATACTGTTTATTTTCAAATTAGCATAATGTTTTCATGCCTGCCTTGGAAGGTCAGGCCTATGTGTTTGATTCAAAGTGAGCTACTGTATTCATACCCACCGTGATATTAGGCTATGTATGATGAGTTCATGTTTTCATGCCTGCCTTGGTAGGCCAGGTTTATGGTTGTCTATGGCTGTTGTACTCATACCCGCTGTGGTATTATGCATAATGATTTCATGTCTGAATGTCTATAGAGTAGCGTTTGCTTATTCAAAGTGAGCTATTAATTTCATACCCATAAGTTTCATAGCCGAACAGTTCATGATATAGGCCTAGTGTTTGTATTGTGTTGTGCGTGGCTGTTTTCACATGGCAAAAAGTGGGCACTTTTGGGCATTTGAGTACCATACGGGCAGGTAATGCTGAGCCCGCGAAAGTCTAATCAAATATTTCAGCACCAGACAGCTCCGCCCACCACTCTGTTCTCTGACTCCTGATATTCTCATTCACAATGAGAATGAGTCACATTCACAATGAGAATTATTCACATTCACAATGAGAATTATTCACATTCACAATGAGAATGATTCGCAGTCACAATGAGAATGAGTCACATTCACAATGAGAATTGGGCATTTTTTCATGTCTCATAAATTCTTCAGATTAGCCTCTTTATTTTGGTTCTCGATAGAAGAACTTTAGAGACAGGTTATGAGGTTCAGGCCAGAGGACCAGACTCAATCCGGTTGCGATCATCAGTTCCCCTGTACACGAAATAGCCTTGGCCTACAGAAATCAAGTGGCAAGACTAAAGCATAAAAAAGTTATACAAAAATAGTAATATTAGGGTAGGAATATGTTGAAACCATGGTGTATGGAATTTAATGTAGCCTAAGCCTTTTTTTGTAATCCATAAATGTCCTCTAGCAAAACACAATACAGAGATGAATCAGTAACGACTAGCTTATCTGGCCCAAAAGCCTAACATATCAGCCATAAGGGCTAAGCCTTTTATTTCATTCGGGATATCATGGTGGATGTATTTTGCATTGCCATGATTGTAGGTCTTTAAGAGTAGCCTACATCTGTTTTTCATAGAATTATTTTCCACAGGATGCCTATTCATTAACCAGGCAGGCCGTTTGGGAAATGTTTTCCATGCACCACGACTACGCCATTGATGTCTATGTATTTCTGCTAGAAAATGTTTGCCCAGTCACTTTTACTCAGGCCCAGCCACACAGCAATTTCTGCATACGCCTCTGGACTCAAAGGCCATTGCTGTCTTACCGTCTTATGGCTGACCAGTCAGGGGGATGTCTGGGGACCGGCAGAATAATATAGTAGACACACAAACACCTACACACACGTTTGTACCCACGCACCCATTGCGCACACACACACACACCTATGGGTTCAGATGTGATAGACGTAAACAGACTCACCTGTACGCTTGTTAGTGTGGTGTATTGGTAGGCTTTGATAACCAGGTAGTTAGCCTCAATGTCTATTAGTCCCAGAATCATGTACTTCCACCATCGCCTCTTCAGTATTGCCAGCAGATTCTCCTCACCTGTGAAGAGAATAAGAGCGACATGTTATAACAACGTCTGTTCCCACAGGGAATATAACTGTAAGCTCATGAGATATTGTGGGTGGATATACACTATATATTCCAAAAGTATGTGGACACCCCTTCAAATTAGTGGATTTGGCTATTTCAGGCACACCCGTTGCTGACAGGTGTATAAAATCGAGCACACAGCCATGCAATCTCCATAGACAAACATTGGCAGTAGAATGGCTTTACTGAAAAGCTAATTGACTCTCAACGTAGCACCGTCATAGGATGACTCCTTTCCAACAAGTTAGTTCGTCAAATAAGTAAGTGCTATTGTAAGTGCTATTATTGTAAAGTGGAAATTTCTAAGAGCAACAAAAATTGTCTGTCCTGATTTGCTAAACACTCACTACCAAGTTCAAAATTGCCTCTGGAAGCAAGTCAGCACAAAAACTGTTAGTCGGGAGCTTTATGAAATGGGTTTCCTTGGCCGAGCAGCCGCACACAAGCCTAAGATCACCATGTGCAATGCCAAGTGTCAGCTGGAGTGGTAATAAGATCGCCACCATTGAACTTTGAAGCAGTGGAAACACGTTCACTGGAGTGATGAATCACGCTTCACCATCTGGCAGTCCGACGAGTCTGAGTTTGGCGACTGCCAAGAGAACGCTACCTCATTGAACTATCGTATATAAGATTTCCCTTTCAGCTTCAGTGCATGGCTAACATTTCAAAATTAATTACAAGACAGATACAACAAAGGAAGCAATTAGCATGACAAAACAAACAGATAAACGAAAACCACCCTTGAGAGAAGTCAGCCTCTTTCCAAGGATCATGGGAGGGGAAAAAAACCTCCCCTGCAATCTCAATAGAACAATGCGGTTAACTAGTTATTTGTTTTCAGTTATTATAGCTAGCACTGTGTGCAGTAATCTCTTAGCACAACAAGCCCAACATGAGAGCATTCTAAAATGTCTGCTTTTTTTAATGATCATAATTGGCAAAAGAAAGCTCACTGGGATCAGAGTGTGGGTAGAGTGAGAGAAAAAGAGAGTCAGGCCGGAGAGGAGGAATAATTGGAGACAACAAAGAAGCGAGTTCAGACCTTCAGCACAACATTATTTACAGAGGAGCAGGTAGGAGGCATCCAAAAGCTAATTATTCATTCATGCTCAAAAACATCAAACAGGTCGTTGGGGTTATTACTACGGTAGCTACAGTATAGTCTTGTACACTGATACCGTTAGAGCACTGATAAATGTGCTGGAACTTTATGCGAAATCTAAGCTAATACTGTGCTTGAATAATTATATGAACTTGTAACAGATGCACTGAATTTAATTGTCAAATTACTATGCATTACTATGCAATCTTTCTAAGCACACAGAGATATGCCACCAGTTGTACAGATTCCTGGAGTTAAACATCTGTAGGGAAAAGGTTCAAAATGGCTTCCTTTCCTTGCCTGGCAGGATTGCAGAGTGCAGTGCTGTGATGGGGAGCTGTTTCCTTTCCCAGACTCTGGATGGTTCTGTGCTCTACTATAGGCCACTACAATCACCAGGTAACGGTCACACAGCACAAAAAACAGCCAGCCTGCCACTGTTCACGGAGAAATGTTGTTTCCTAAAAGTGCAGGTGTATTTACCTAGTTTTATGTCCATAGCTTAGCGTTCAGCTTCAAGAGCAGGTTATCTGTTAAACAAGGATGTCACTGTGTTCTTTCTCTATACATACGTCTAAGGACCAGGGAAGTCACCAGGATCTGGCTTTCGGGGGTTTAGTCCTACATGATTTTGGGTCATTCCCGAATCTTTTGTCCAGCTGCGATGGTGTAAAGTGGTTTGAGATAAAACTCCCAAAGTCATCCAACCGTTATAAATCAGGGGTGCAGTGCCACCTCCATGCTCCACCACTTCCAGAATGGTGCCATGTCTTAGAAGATCACGTTATGATTCATTAGTATTCTACATAACAAACCAAATATAATAGCATAGATAATTTTAGGCTACTGTCATACCAAAAACACCACATCATTTCTGATGAAAATTTAGGATGATTGTGCTGAAATGTTGTTGTTTTTTCTCATGTGGACAGACCTCAACAGCAGGTGACATAGGCTAAAATATGCTTTGATTATGCTTTGTCATTTAAGATGATCAAAATACATATTTCCATGAACCTGAAATTGGGATCAAATGGTTGGCATGCATGTAGCATGGACATTTCACCAGTAAAACGTGACTAATTATCAATCACAATTGACAGTGATGATGGCCTAATTTATAATAAGGTAGGCCCAATTTATAATAAAGGTAGGCCTAATTTATAACAAGGCAGGTCTAATTTGATGTTTTAGAATTTTAAACATAGAACATTTTCATTGAGACACTTATGTGTAAGCATAGGCAATCATGCAACTTGGATGATATAGGCCTATTGTATGTAAAGTGGCAAGAAGTATGTGAACCCTTTGGAAATACCTGGATTTCTGCATAAATCGGTCATAACATTTGATCTGATCTTCATCTGGGAATACATTTTTCCATCGATGATAGCAAGCTGTCCATGCCCCGAGGCAGCAAAGCAGTCCCAAACCATAATGCTCCATCCACCATACTTTACAGTTGGGATGAGGTTTTGATGATAGTGCGCTGTGCCTTTTTTTCTCCAAACATAGTGTTGTGTGTTCCTTCCAAACTACTCAACTGTAGTTTCATCTGTCCACCGAATATTTTTCCAGTAGCGCTGTGGAACATCCAGGTGCACTTTTGCCTACTACAGATGTGCTGCAATGGTTTTTTTGGACAGCAGTAGCTTCTTCTGTGGTGTCCTCCCATGAGCACCATTCTTGTTTAGTGTTTTATGTATTGTAGTCTCATCAACAGAGATATTAGCATGTTCCAGAGATTTCTGTAAATCTTTAGCTGACACTCTTGGATTCTTCTTAATTAACCTCATTGAGCATTCTGCGCTGTGCTCTTGCAGTCATCTTTGCAGGACGGCCACTCCTAGGGAGAGTAGCCACAGTGCTGAACTTTCTCCATTTATATACAATTTGTCTTACCTTGGACTGATGAAAATGAAGTCTTTTAGAGATACTTTTGTAACCCTTTCCAGCTTTATGCAGTCAACAATTCTTTAATCTTAGGTCTTCTGAGATCTTTTGTTCGAGATATGGTTCACATCAGGCAATGCTTCTTGTGAATATCAAACTTAAATTTTGTGAGTGTTTTTTTATAGGGCAAGGCAGCTCTAACCAACATCTCCAATCTCGTCTCATTGTTTGGACTCTAGGTTGGAGAAGTCATTAGACTAGGAGTTCACATACTTTTTCCAACCTACACTGTGAATATTCAAATCATGTATTCAATATAGACAAGAAAATTACAATAATTTGTGTTATTAGTTTAAGCACACTATGTTTGTCTATTGTTGTGACTTAGATGAAGATCAGATCAAATTTGATGACCAATTTATGCAGAAATCCAGGTAATTCCAAAAGGTTCAAACACTTTTTCTTGCCACTGTATATTCTAACCTATTGCCTTCAATAGGCTACATGTAGGTACCAACTTTCATTCAGAAATTATGATGTAATTATATAAAATGTGTGGTCAACTGATAATTCCAGCTCCCTTTTGATTGGGACAGAGTCATTGCTGCTTTGACAAAAGCATTGGAACCTCTCTTGATAAATCAATGTCAAATCTTTCTTTTTACTGAATCTCCGTTTGAATATTAGGTTACAATTATGCTGGGAAATGTTAGCTGTGTGCAGGTGAGTGCTCATGATCATTAGTCTAGCAATTGAAAGCAATGCACATCTTCTCTACACACACATTTGGCCTCGAGCCTACCTGATGAGCTTCCCTGGTGTTTGCATGAACCTTCCAATACTTACCTGATGCATTTCAGTCACTTAGCTTACTGATGCGAATACACATTTTTTCACTTTTTCCATAGGCTATTCAAGTAATTTGACATATTCTCTTATTGGTTAAAAAGGTCATAAGGCCTACATCGTTTCAACAACAATATAGCTGAAACCACTAGCCTATTGGCTTCATTCATTTATTGAATTTATTATCTTGTAATTGTAGGCTAGGCTACTTGCAGATAGATTATTTTAAAATGTTATTTTAACATTATACCCTCTCTGTGTGTTAGTTCAGCCTGGGCGTGACATTATACCCTCTCTGTGTGTTAGTTCAGCCTGGGTGTGACATTATACCCTCTCTGTGTGTTAGTTCAGCCTGGGTGTGACATTATACCCTCTCTGTGTGTTAGTTCAGCCTGGGCGTGACATTATACCCTCTCTGTGTGTTAGTTCAGCCTGGGACATTATACCCTCTCTGTGTGTTAGTTCGTGACATTATACCCTCTCTGTGTGTTAGTTCAGCCTGGGCGTGACATTATACCCTCTCTGTGTGTTAGTTCAGCCTGGGCGTGACATTATACCCTCTCTGTGTGTTAGTTCAGCCTGGGTGTGACAGCCTTATACCCTCTCTGTGTGTTAGTTCAGCCTGGGTGTTATACCCTCTCTGTGTGTTACGTTATACCCTCTCTGTGTGTTAGTTCAGCCTGGGTGTGACATTATACCCTCTCTGTGTGTTAGTTCAGCCTGGGTGTGACATTATACCCTCTCTGTGTGTTAGTTCAGCCTGGGCGTGACATTATACCCTCTCTGTGTGTTAGTTCAGCCTGGGTGTGACATTATACCCTCTCTGTGTGTTAGTTCAGCCTGGGCGTGACATTATACCCTCTCTGTGTGTTAGTTCAGCCTGGGTGTGTGTGTGTGAATCACCACTAGGCCATATATTAATCTTAGAGGTGTGGGGGTACAGCGGCGGGGTGTCACATTCAGATTGTTTATTATCTTGGCCGACACGTCTGTTTGACTTTCACGGGATTGTCTCACATACTGAGTGACTGTGTGTTGCAACTGAGGTAGTTCTGGTGAAATGGGAATCCTCAAGGGCACTGTGTGTGTCCCAGCCTTCTTCCTCCATTTACCTTCTGATCTGTGTCTGTTAGACTAGAGAAAACAAACATCACATCAGACACAATGCAAACAGAAGGCCAGGTGATTGGAAGCCAATGATCTGTGTGACTTTGATGGGCTCTCTCCCTCCTATGGCTCTGTGCGTAAGCAATGAGAGTTTATTTGCACACCTCGGGCAAAGAGCAGCGCCTTCATTAAGTGGGACTTCCAGTGTTTGAAATGACAGCATGGGCGGCCCAATCTCTCCTCCGTTTTGAGACACTAATCACACTAACACTAAGCAGAAAGACACCTCTCTAATCTTGGATGATGTCGAAGTGTTTGAGTTTGCAAGGCGAGATTCGTTCGTTTTCTTCAACACTTGAGCTAGTACTAGAAGTTCCTTCTATTCTAAGTACCCTTGGCAGATGCAGGGGGGAGGGGCCTGAATGAAACATTAACGTCCAATGGTCTCGTTATTCCTCATCCAATTATAGGACTGGCAGTACTTTAAGTGGTAGAGTAAGTTAAATGCAGAGCACTGCAGGATCTATTCCTATAGTAGCATTATTCATTGTTTTTACATGGCCAATCAGTGTGTGCGTACCCAGAGAAGCTCCAGGGGACCTGAGCTAGCTAGCTTCATTTGCACTCCGTCACTACCCAGACAGGCTAATGTTCTCTTATTCTGGCCTTGTTAAAAGCTGCTGACTGCTACATATCCTGCCTCATATACTCATCTCCTCTGCATCTCTAATCAGGTCTGGAGATGTTTTCTGATTTCCCCGGATACATTTAAATTGCTTTTCGGTGTCTGAAATGGGGAAAGGGGGATACCTAGTCAGTTGTACAACTGAATGCATTCAACCCAACTCCTCTAAATCAGAGAGGTGTGGAGGTTAACTGCCTCGCTCAGGGGCAGGACGACATATTTTTTACCTTGTCATCCCTAATCAATACCACTTGATCCAGACTTAATGGAATCATTGATTTCATTGGTGTAGGGCTTTCTTCATTGGCCTAAATCTAAATCAAGACGACTATTTTCGTTATAACCTCATAGCTCTCAAAACTCTCTCAATATAGCCACGTGTGTGGTTAGATAGGCGAAATTAGGCTAGTTGCTCTCTGCCTCCCCTACTTCCTCCCTCAACCCTAGTACAGACATGCCTTATTACATTATTGATTATGTGCCTATTGGGACAGAAGCACAATCCAATGCATGTACATCAGCGGTAAGAATTCTGTTGTGACCATAGCTGTAGCTCAGTGAGTCTCCTCTGCTGTCAATAGGCTGGGATGAGCAGAGCCTCCCTCCCTTCTAAAAAACAATAAAAGAGCTCTCAGAGGCAATCACCAACGGGGAGGACAAAGGTATTGACCTGACCAAGTACCTGCAGGCTCCTGAAGGAAAATACCACAGGAGATATTGAAGAGCACTGACTCGAGACAACTTCACCAAACTGTCACCAAAACACACACGCACACAGCACCAGTCAAACGTTTGCACACACCTACTCATTCAAGGGTTTATCATACCCAAGAAGACTTGAGGATGTAATAGCTGCCAAAGGTTATTCAACAAAGTACTGAGTAAAGGGTCTGAATACTTTTATAAATGTGATATTTCATACATTTTTTTTGTAAATTAGCAACATTTCTAAAATCCTGTTTTTGCTTTGTCATTATCGTGTGCAGATCGTTTTTTCCCCTCATCAATTTTAGAATAAGACTGTAACGTAACAAAATGTGTGAATACAACTAAAAGCACTATTGTACAATGCCTGATAAAGTGACTGACAAAAACCAAAGTCAGAGTCGACAGTCAAGGACATTCGGGGGAGATAAGGAGATGTTGATGAAGGCTATTTGTCCAATTGATTGCTTGAATATTCCATAGAGAAATAAAGTTAAAACCTTGATGAAGAGGTAGGCTGTGGGTATTGCCACATTGTAATAGAAGGGAATTAAGTCATTGCAGGTGTATTGCATCATTCAGCCTGCAAAGTCCGTTTTTTTCCCTTCGAACACTTTATTATGGTACACACAGAGTGAATAATGCTGTGTTAAGGCTATTTCTGAAGAGAGCTAACATCTCTACCCTAGCAGCCATGTCATTAATGTCCCTCTATGTCTGTGAAAATGTGGCAACTGGATAGCTGTTAGAGAATAGCCTACCCCACAGATAACACGTACTATCACCTGGTCGGTCACCAAACAGTATGCAGTATATTAGTGAATCCATTACGACCTTGACATTTCATCTCTGTCTGTTTCTATAGAAGAGACCATTAGTGGAGGCTTTCCCAGCTTTTTAGCCTTCATGGTAAATACATATATTTCAATTAAAAATGTACGCATTGAATTTCACTTAGAGGTGATTAATTAGGTAAAGGTCCACATGAATTTAAAAAATGAATACAAAAAAATGAATATTCTTGGTTTCCATCATGAATATATCTGTGAACTATTAACAGAGAAGAGGATTATGCTTATGGTTCCCTGACTGCTTATTTTCTGGGCACAAGTTCAACCAGTTCAGCACAGATGGACGAGACAGGGCAAACAAATAGAAATAATGTTTCTGCACATTTCTTCCCCCACCCCAACCCAGTCCTCAGGTTCTCCGCTCTGCAACGGTTTTGAGAGTTTCAGTGATTCTAACCATTATGGCTGTTCAGTCATTTCTTTTGGACAGGCTCCACCTGGCAAAGCCTGTCTCGCTCTCTCTGCTCTGACAGATTGGTACAGACGAATGCTGGCAGCCATTCCCACTAATCTGTGAATCCTGAAAGACAATGGCTTAACCTGCTGGGCCATATGCTTGGGAGACATTATTGTGTTAGAGAAGAGAGAGAGAGAGCCTTCCAGGCATGTTGGTCCCCATGGTGGCAGATGGGAGATTCTGACACAAGGTGGTATTTGCTGTGCTGGGTCTCTGTGTAAACATAGGAGAAATTGGCGTGCTTAGCTCACATGTTTGTAGTGACAAAAGGACTTCGGGTGCCAGGTTCAAAAAGCATATACTTGAAGAAAGGAAAACACTCACCCACTGAAATATTATTTATGTTAAGGTATTTTTTTGCCTCAGAGGTCAAAAACAGACAATAGGCATTCACCCATATTTATAGATGATGTCACATTGCAGTACTGCAGCTTTCTTTCTTCACAATGATTCTTTACATACATTATTTACAGACATTTTCTACTATTTTCCACAAGAGCTTCAAAATAAAAATGACAATAAACAAAGAAAGGCACCTTGTTGCTCACAGGAAGCAACGTAACAGAAGTTCTTCATTCAGGACTCGAGGGCTCTCTGTAAGACATGGATTTAAAATCTCCCTCTGTAACAGCAATTTATCACCTACTATCGAACATGCTGACCACACCGCTCGCGTCCTGTGCATTGCAAAATAAATGTACACATACAGTTGAAGTCGGAAGTTTACATACACCTCTCTGCCTTAGGTCAGTTAGGATCAGTTAGGATCACCACTTTATTTTAAGAATGTGAAATGTCAGAATAATAGTTGAGAGAATGATTTATTTCAGCATTTATTTATTTCATCACATTCCCAGTGGGTCAGACGTTTACATACACTCAATTAGTATTTGGTAGCATTGCCTTTAAATTGTTAACTTGGGTCAAATGTTTCGGGTAGCCTTCCACAAGCTTCCCACAAGTTGGGTGAATTGGTGAATTTTGTAGGCCTCCTTGCTCCCACACACTTTTTCAGTTCTACCCACACATTTTCTATAGGATTGAGGTCAGGGCTTTGTGATGGCCACTCCAATACCTTGACTTTGTTGTCCTTAAGCCATTATGCCACAACTTTGGAAGTCTGCTTGGGGCCATTGTCCATTTGGAAGACCCATTTGCAACAAGCTTTAACCTCCTGACTGATGTCTTGAGATGTTGCTTCAATACATCCACATAAATTTCCTACCTCATGATGCAATCTATTTTGTGAAGTTCACCAGTCCCTCCTGCAGCAAAGCACCCCCACAACATGATGCTGCCACCCCCGATGTTTCACAGTTGGGATGGTGTTCTTCGGCTTGCTAGCCTCCCCCTTTTTCCTCCAGCCATAACGATGGTCATTATGACCAAACAGTTCTATTTTTGTTTCATCAGACCAGAGTACATTTCTCCAAAAAGTACGATCTTTGTCCCCATGTGCAGTTGCAAACCGTAGTCTGTCTTTTTTAATGGCGGTTTTGAAGCAGTGGCTTCTTCCTTGTTGATCGGCCTTTCAGGTTATGTCAATATAGGACTCGTTTTAATGTGGATATAGATACTTTTGTACCTGTTTCCTCCAGCATCTTCACAAGGTCCTTTGCTGTTGTTCTGGGATTGATTTTGCACTTTTCGCACCTAAGTACGTTCATCTTTAGGAGACATGCATGGTCCCATAGTGTTTATACTTGTGTACTATTGTTTGTACAGATGAACGTGGTCCTTCAAGCATTTGGAAATTGCTCCCAAGGATGAACAGACTTGTGGAGGTCTACAATTTATTTTCTGAGGTCTTGGCTGATTATTTTAGATTTTCCCATGATGTCGAGCAAAGAGGCACTGAGTTTAAAGGTAGGCCTTGAAATACATCAACAGGTATACCTCCAATTGACTCAAATGATGTCAATTAGCCTATCAGAAGCTTCTACCTGACATCATTTTCTGCAATTTTACAAGCTGTTTAAAGGCACAGTCACCTTAATGTATGTAAACTTCTGACCCACTGGAATTGTGATACAGTGAATTATAAGTGAAATAATCTGCCTGACAATTGTTGGAAAAATGACTTGCGTCATGCACAAAGTAGATGTCCTAACCGACTTACCAAATCTATAGTTTGTTAACAAGAAATTTGTGGAGGAGTTGAAAAACTAGTTTTAATGACTTCGACCTAAGTGTATGTAAACTTCCGACGTCAACTGTACATGTTATTCAATCATTGCACCCACACTGCTCACGCATGTCAACAAGCGTCTGCGTAGCCAGGCACTAAAATAGAACATGGTTCTATTTGTGATGTTCAACTAGCTGCAAGTCCTGCCACTCCCATCTCCTCATTGGTTTTTAGTAGCAAATACCCACGTGTGTGATTGAAAGATGAACTGAGGTCGACACTCCAATCCAGTTGGTTGTGGTAGCCTCCCGGGTGGCCATCAGAGACTCTGGGTTCGCGCCCAGGCTCTGTCGTAACCGGCCGCGACCGGGAGGTCCGTGGGGCGACGCACAATTGGCCTAGCGTCGTCCGGGTTAGGGAGGGCTTGGTCGGTAGGGATGTCCTCGTCTCATCGCGCATCAGTGACTCCTGTGGCAGGACGGGTGCAGTGCGCGCTAACCAAGGTTGCCAGGTACATGGTGTTTCCTCCGGCACATTGGTGCGGCTGGCTTCCGGGTTGGATGTGCGCTGTGTTAAGAAGCAGTGCGGCTGGTTGGGTTGTGTATCGGAGGATGCATGACTTTCAACCTTCATCTATCCCGAGCCCGTACGGGAGTTGTAGCGATGAGACAAGATACTAGCTACTACAACAATTGGATACCATGAAATTGGGGAGAAAAAGGGGTAAATTTTTGAAAATTAAATTTAAAAAACAATTGGTTGTGGTAATGCACCTTAAAGTTGGTTGCCAACCTCCATATAAAGTCAGAAGAAGAAGAAGCCCGAAGGAGGAGAGATTACTAGAAAAAACCTCTGTTTACAATTTTACCTGTGGAATAATTGTCGGATTAGAGGACCTTGTGCATTTCAGGTAAAATAACAAACCAATGTTTATATACCATGACAAATTAGCTAGTAACAGCAAGCTAACTTGATAAATTGCCATAAATGTTTAATGCACTTCGACCTGTCGCCAAATTAATATAATTGGTACAGTGTTTGTTTTGATATTTCAACCTGCGTGTGCTGATCACATCTGGTGTGGGTGGACAAAATCAACTTGTGCGCGGTCTGGTCAGCATGTAATACCTGTTAGGTGGCTGTACAACTTCTATGCCCTGGAACCTCAGTTGGCACACATTATGTGTCTGGACACAGGGGACTTATCATCACCAGTTCTGATGTTGCTCTGTAATTAAAACTTTGAATTCTCTCTCAGACTTTCCAACATAATAATTGCCACCTGGACACTTAAGCAAAATAAACAACACATTTAATTTGACAAGAAAGGTCTTTGTGTAAGTCACATTAGCACCCATGGAGTCAGTGGAGGGATGGTTTCAGTCCTTCAGATATTAGATAATTCGCCCGCTAGCTGCTAGCCGTAGCCTGCTAGCTGTCTAGAGCATATTGGACTTTTAGCTGAATAGATCCATCGGCCAATTTCTTGGGCCACTATACCTATTTTGCCAATTGGACTTGGACCCCTCTGCCACTAGGAACCCTACTAATCCATCACGACTGGTCAATCGAGGTCTCCGCACGCGGAGGTTAAAAACAGTCTTTCCTCCGTCGAGACGTCCCTCTAAGGCCCTTCTGCTAGCTTTCTGAATCGCCGTGTCTCCAGCCAGCCCAACCACTCACTGGACCCCTATGATCACCCGGCTCCGCATGCCTCTCCCTAATGTCAATATGCCTTGTCCATTACTGTTCTGGTGAGTGATTATTGTCTTATTTCACTGTAGAGCCTCTAGCCCTGCTCAATATGCCTTAACCAACCATTTAGTTACACCTCCCACATATGCAGTGACATCACCTGGTTTAAACGTCTCTAGAAACAATATCTCTCTCATCATTACTCAATACCTAGGTTTACCATACCTTTGTCTGTACATTATGCATTGAATCTATTATATCGCTCTGAAAAACCTGCTCCATTTACTCTCTGTTCCGAACGTACTAGACGACCAGTTCTGATAGCCTTTAGCCTTACCCTTATCCTACTCCTCCTCTGGTGATGTAGAGGTTAACTTGCCCAAGCCTCCCCATTTCTCCCTCACCCAAATCCGTAAAGCTGATGTTCTGAAAGAGCTGCAAAATCGGGACCCCTACAATTCAGCGGGGCTAGACAATCTGGACCCTCTCTTTCTAAAATTATCAGCTGAAATTGTTGCAACCCCTATTACTAGCCTGTTCAACCTCTCTTTTGTATCGTCTGTGATTCCCAAAGATGGGAAAGCTGCCGCGGTCATCCCCCTCTTCAAAGGGGGAGACACTCTAGACCGAAACTGCTACAGACCTATATCTATCCTACCCTGCCATTCTAAGGTCTTCAAAAGCCAAGTTAACAAATAGATTACTGACCGTTTCGATTCCAACCGTACCTTCTCCGCTATGCAATCTGGTTTCAGAGCTGGTCATGGATGCACCTCAGCCATGCTCAAGGTCCTAAATGATATCCTAACCGCCATCGATAAGAGACATTACTGTGCAGCTGTATTCATCGACCTGGCCAAGGCTTTCGACTCTGTCAATCACCACATTCTTATCGGCAGACTCAGTTTCTCAACAGTGTTGGTTCCAACAGCCTTGGTTTCTCTAATGATTGCCTCGCCTGGTTCACCAACTACTTCTCAGACAGAGTTCAGTGTGTCAAATCGGAGGGCCTGTTGTCCGAACCTCTGGCAGTCTCTATGGGGGTGCCACAGGGTTCAATTCTCGGGCTGACTCTCTTCTCTGTATACATCAATGATGTCGCTCTCGCTGCTGATGATTCTCTGATCCACCTCTACGCAGACGACATCATTCTGTATACCTCTGGCCCTTCTTTGGACACGGTGTTAACTAACCTCCAGACGAGCTTCAATGCCATACTACAACTCTCCTTCCGTGGCCTCCAACTGCTCTTCAATGTAAGTAAAGCTAAATGCATGCTCTTCAACTGATCGCTGCCCGTACCTGCCCATCCAGCATCACTACTCTGGACGGTTCTGACTTAGAATATGTAGACAACTACAAATATCTAGGTGTCTGACTAGACTGTAAACTCTCCTTCCACACTCACATTAAGCATCTCCAATCCAGAATTAAATCTAGAATCGGCTTCCTATTTCGCAACAAAGCATCCTTCACTCATGCTGCCAAACACACTCTCATAAAACTGACAATCCTACCGATCCTCGACTTCGACAATGTCATTTACAAAATAGCCTCCAACACTCTACTCAACAAATTGGATGCAGTCTATCACAGTGCCATCCGTTTTGTCACCGAAGCCACATATACTACCCACCACTGCGACCTGTACGCTCTCATGGGCTGGCCCTCGCTTCATACTCGTCGTCAAACCCACTGGCTCCAGGTCATCTACAAGTCTCTGCTAGGTAAAGCCCTGCCTTATCTCAGCTCACTGGTCACCATCGCAGCACCCACCCATAGCACGTGCTCCAGCAGGTATATCTCACTGGTCACCCCCAAAGCCCATTCCTCCTTTGGCCGCCTCTCCTTCCAGTTCTCTGCTGCCAATGACTGGAACGAACTGCAAAAATCACTGGAGCTGGAGACCCATATCTCCCTCATTAGCTTTAAGCACCAGCTTTCAAAGCAGCTCAAAGATCACTGCACCTGTACATAGCCCATCTGTAAATAGCCAATCCAACTACCTCATCCCCATACTGTATTTATTTATTTATCGTGCTCTGTTGCACCCCAGAATCTCTACTTGCACATTCATCTTCTGCACATCTACCATTCCTGTGTTTAATTGCTATATTGTAATTACTTTGTGATAGGTGAGAATTGTCTGTTAATTGAATTATTAGAATATTCCCGCCCTGAAACATATAATTGTATGGAATTGATTAGAATGTATAAAATCATAATCAATGTGTAGTCCTAGTCAGAATTAGGGTAAAGACAATGTGTCTTTATGGTATTATAAACACAGACTGTCTGAGCTTGTTGCCGACCAGACTAGAGATTGGGAGAGAACAAGGAGTACGTGTCAAGAACAAGGTCACAAAGCTCTGCCTGCTGGGTAGCAGGACATGTGTCAAACATGTCTGTTTGTGTGTGTGTGCGTATGGCTGTGTGGGCGTGAGAAGTCAGTATAAAATGAATTGTTTTGTTTTCTTGACTTTAGAACATTCTCTGAATAAATGGTACTAACCTTTTGTATAAGCTGAGTCTTTGACTAATTATTATTATACCCATGGTCTTACAAACCTCGGGAATTGGTCAGAGCTATTGATTGATTGTTATTATCATTGGGATTGGAAATTCTCTTATCACTTTGCCACCATGGCCTATTTATTGCCTTGCTTCCCTTATCCTACCTCATTTGCACTCACTGTATATAGACTTTTTCTACTGTATTATTGACTGTATGTCTGTTTATTCCATGTGTAACTCTGTGTTGTTGTATGTGTCAAATTGCTTTGCTTTATCTTGACCAGGTCGCAGTTGCAAATGAGAACTTGTTCTCAACTAGCCTACCTGGTTAAATAAAGGTGAAATAATTTATTTAAAAAAATCTAATTTAAAATTTGGTTACTTACTGTGCTCACCAAGACCTGTTCTGTTTTCATCTACAGTGAGCACAAAACATCTCTCTGCAACAATAAAATCTCATTGTAAAATCAATTTGACATTGGATGACATTTAAAGAAAAACTTCTGCTCTAGATCGTCATCAGTTACTCGAGTTAATAAAATGCTAAACGCATTCTTTGGCACATTAGAGCTAGCTCTGTCTGTGTGTATTTAATATCCTTCCCAATCAGTGGGGTTCAGTTCTGGGTAATTGCTGTAAAATGAAGAGGCAGCCACCACTGATGGTGCAGCCTGAGAAAAAACCTGCTATCAACCATCAGCATTAACTCAATGTAATTAATAACCAGCTCAGCGTATTAATATGAATAATCACCTCGCCTCACTTCCTGTGATAAGTGATGCACTTGAGAGTGGGGTGGAGGAGAGAGAGAGGGAAGCCTTGGGGGAGTGGGGTGGAGGAGAGCGAGTGGGAAGCCTTGGGGGAGAGGGTGGAGGAGAGAGAGAGGGAAGCCTTGGGGGAGTGCCAGCTCGGCCTTCCTGCTGACCCCAATTTAGCTAGGCCACAGCGTAAATCGAATTTGAGTGGGGACGAGGGGGCCAGGAAGCCTCATTGGGAGCAGGGATGAAGGACAGTGAAAAGCTACCTAGCTGCCGGCGGAGAGGAGCTGAGCAACAATTCATTTCACAAGTCAGGAATAATAGAGTAGAGGCGCTGCTGCTGCTTACCCTTACACTTACAGTAGGAGGTGGTCAGAGCCAAAGGTTAGGAGGAAACCTGTGGACTAGTGGATGGGATGGTGGGTTGTAAAAGCACTATGAGGTCAAAGCTGTTGCAGTTTAAGCACTGTTGGTTAGGCTATGCGTTTGTTGTCGATGTTTTGTTTTTCAGCGCAGCTCAGAATAAACTGGTGGCTTGATCAAAAATCAGTGTTGGTTATGAGAGGGTTATTCATTTATTCATATTACTGATCTGTTACTCTAATAACTTTAGTTACAAGTGAGTGAGACAACAGAACTGTTGGGCTGTTGGCTGCAGAGCCGGGGTAGGCAGCTGCTCCTGTTGTAGTCTCCCTTCCAGTAAAGCACTCAACCATCACTATTCATTCTGTGCATGGTCATGCTTACCGCTGCTCCCTATTACAGCCAGACTCTGTCTATGGCCTTACACAACAAAGAACGGGAGCAATTTGGCAGAGGTGCCTCTTGGAAAAGTAGCCACACTATCTAACAGTGAGCAACTTGCTCGGAAATAATATGTTTTTTATATTTATAATTACGTATATTATAACTACTGACAATGTCACACCCTGATCTGTTTCACTTGTCCTTTTCTCCACCCCCCTCCAGGTGTCCCCCATCTTCCCCACTTATCCTCTGGGTATTTATACCTGTGTTTTCTGTCTGTCTGTGCCAGTTCGTCTTGTTTGTTCAAGTCAACCAGCGTTTTTATCTCAGCTCCTGTTTTTCCACAGTCTCTCATTTTCTCATCCTCCTGGTTTTGACTCTTGCCTGTTCTATCTTGTAGAATAATAGTGAAGACATCAAAACTATGAAACAACACATATGGAATCATGTATTAACCAAAAAAACTGTTCAAAATATATTTTAGATTCTTCAAAGTAGCCATCCTTTGCCTTGATGACAGCTTTGCACACTCTTGGCATGCGCGAGCAGTGTGGGAGCAGTGTGGGTGCGCGAGCGGTGCAGTCAGCCTGTTATAGGAACGCGCTCACCGGCCAAGAACACGCACTGTCGTGGATGCAAGGTCCGATCACTTCTGAAACCAATGTAATGAAACAGGCAGGGAGCAGGTCTCGAACCCTCGACCTTCTAGCCTGAAGTCCAGCGCACTATCGACTGTGCCGCAAAAGCATGCTCCAGCTGCACAGTCGATAGCATGCTGGACTTCGGGCTAGAAGGTCGAGGGTGTCTGTTGTTACAATAACACACATACATTAATTATTAATTTCGGTTGCCTATCCTGACAAAGTATTTGACTCTGAACTTGCAAACTTCCGACCGGATTACATAATGAACCGAAGCGTCCGTTGCTATGCTGGTTGCTTGGCTCTATTTTACCGGGTAGCAGCTGCAAAGGAAAGAGGACGCGGGCAGTTCTAGTACTATTTAACTAATGAACGCTCGCTCAGTCTGAGCAAAATTATTACCATAGAATTACTCTCCAAGGACTGTGTTTTTGACAGTGACTACCTGCTGCTTCAGAGGACCGAAAAGACTGGAAAAATAACACTCTTTACCATATATAAGTAAATATTGTTAAATAGGAATAAATCATTTAAGTATTTTTAGATTGAAGCTGTTAGCTACTTACTGCCTAGTCAGCTAACTAGCTAGCCAACCAGACAGTTTAATTTAGGTAACGTTAGCTAGCTAACTAGTTACTGTAACTGTTATTGTAGCTTTCTGTTTGTATTGTAATGAAACAGGAAGGGAGCAGGTCTCGAAACATTGACCTTCTAGCCCGAAGTCCAGCACGCTATCAACTGTGCCGCAAAAGCATGCTTGAGCATAGTCAATATCCGCGCTTATAAACCCAGGGTTGTTACACTACTCCCTCCTTTCAAAGAGCGCGTTCAAAGAGCGCGTCTTTGTTACACTACTCCCTCCGTGTAAGACTCAACGTCTTACACGGAACCCAAACCGGCTGCCAGCGTGTGCCATCTTGCATACATTTATTTTGTCCCCCTACACCAAACGCGATTACGACACGCAGGTTAAAATGTCATAACAAACTCTGAACCAATTACATTCATTTGGGGACAGGTCGAAAAGCATTAAAAGGCAAGTTAGCTAGTTAGCTTGCACTTGTTAGCTAATTTGTCATATTTAGCTAGCTTGCTGTTGCTCGTTAATTTGTCCTGGGATATAAACATTAAGTTGTTATTTTACCTGAAACATACAAGGTCCTCTACTCCGACAATTAATCCACACATAAAACGGTCAACCGAATCGTTTCTAGTCATCTCTCCTCCTTCCAGGCTTTTTCTTCTTTGAACTTATGTGGTGATTGGCATCTAAACTTTCATAGTATTACCACGAAGAACGGCAACACAGTTCGTCTTTCAATCACCCACGTGGGTATAACCAATGATGAGATGGTACGTGGGTACCTGCTTCTATAAACTAATGAGGAGATGGGAGAGGCAGGACTTGCAGCTCGATCTACGTCAGAAATATAAAGGACTTTTATTTTAGTCCTTGGCAACGCAGACGCTCGTTGACACGCGCGAGCAGTGTGGGTGCAATAATTGAATAACATAGATTTCTACATTTATTTTGCAATGCTCGCGCACTTTCCAACCAGGCGAAGCACTATGAAAGCACCACTGATCTCAACAAGAGGTGCAACATTCAGAGAAATTCACAATTCAGGGTAACGTTAAGCAGTTAACTTCTATTAGATATCTGGACGGATATAACTTTGTACAACCATTTTTCATCTAGCTAGTTGGTAATCTACAGTACATGTTGCTAGTTATACATATAGTTCAGTGGAGGCTGCTGAGGGGAGGATGGCTCATAATGTATGGAATGGTATCATACACGTGGTTTCCATGTGGTGGATACCATTCAATTGACTCCATTCCAGCCATCCCCTCAGCAGCCTCCACTGATGTAGTTGTATGTCTGTCATATTGAGGTATCGAGCTATAAGTTAAACCTGATCAATCAAATGGATAGGTGTAAGCAAGTATGGTAATTCCAAATGTCCTTAACTTGGTGTCTTCACTAGACAGAGAGAGATGGGAGGGGGAAGAACATTTTTTGTTAAAGGATGAAAGTGAGAGAGAGGGAGAGAGGTGGGAAGAGAGTAGAAGACAGAGAGAGAGATTGAGAGAGAGAGAAAGACAGCAGTTCAAATTTATTTGATTTAACTAGGCAAGTCAGTTAAGAACAAATTATTATTTACAATGATGGCCTATGTACTTAGACTTAAGTATTTCACCAACTCTTCTCTTACAACTTGTTAGGCAATCATAGGTACCTACAGGGGAAGGATGGTCAGCCACATTGGAGGGTGATTTTTACTATTGAGAAGGAGGCCGTGCTGACCGAGATCCATGCTGGTCATTTTGGAGTGAAGCACGACTGCCAATATCAACATGCACTTCTTCTGATGGGGAATTGTCAAGGAGGTGGACAGCTGGGCAAGTTAAATAACCTTTTGTTTATCAATCACATTCTGCTTGTCACACCCTGATATGTTTCACCTGTCTTTGTGCTTGTTTCCACCCCCCTCCAGGTGTCGCCCATCTTCCCCATCATCCCTAGTGTATTTATACCTATGTTCTCCGTTTGTCTGTTGCCTGTTCGTTTTGCTTGTGAAACCTACCATTGTTTGTTCCCTTGCGCCCGTCTGTTTCTTGCTCCTGTATCCTAGTCCTTTTGACCCCTCCTTTTGACCCTTCAGCCTGCCTTGAGCCTGCCTGCCATTTCATACCTTGGCCCACCTCACTGTATAATTGACCCCTGCCTGCCCTGACCCTGAAACTGCCTGCCGTTCTGGACCCTTTACCCCTGCCTGCCTTTGACATGTCGTTTGCCTGCTCCTGTATTAGAAATAAACTGTTTTGTTTCTTCGACACTGTCTGCATCTGGGTCATACCTGAAACGTGATACTATTATGTCTGAAATTATTATGATTTCAATCAATGTCATCTCAAAGAGCATACAATGTTTCAATTTGTCACTTTTTACTTAAAAGGTCAGTACCCTGTCTCGCCTGCCAGGGCAAAGACTGTGGCGCCGGTGTTGAAGCCTATCAAAGTTGTTTCAACATGGCACATGATCGGTAAGTGTCCCAATTCCAATTTTAAAATGATAAGTTGCTTTGTAATGGTTGCTTTATTTGACCACAGCAGAGTTCAATATTATATATGTGTGTGTGTCAATATCCTTACAAATATAAAAATCTGCATACTTGTCACGTTCTGACCATAGTTCTGTTATTTTATTCTTTGTTTTAGTATGGTCAGGGCGTGAGTTGGGGTGGGCAGTCTGTTTTTCTATGTTGGTTTTTGTGTTCGGCCTAGCATGGTTCACAATCAGAGGCAGGTGTCGTTAGTTGTCTCTGATTGAGAATCATACTTAGGTAGCCTGGGTTTCACTTTTGGTTTGTGGGTGTTTGTTTCTGTTTGAGTGTTTGGGCCACACGGTACTGTTTAGGTTTTGTATATTTCACGTTTATTATTTTATCAATATTTACACTTACCACGCTGCGTTTTGGTCTGATCCTTACTCCTCCTCAGACGAAGAGGAGGAAATCCGTTACAATACTGTATGACAGATACGGGTAAGAATAAAGTCATCTTCTCTAACACTAAGTGTTAGGGGTGGACCTCATCGGACCATTCACTAAATCCAGGAATGGCAACAGCTGGTGTCTGACGGCGACCCATCACTTTACCAAGTGGGTGGAGGCAAAACCCATTAAGGTCAGTAAAGGAAGAGTATGTGCTTAACTCTAAATTCCCTTCTGTAACCCATTTAAAAAGGGTGCTTGGAACCAAATGTAGATTTTAGTTTTGTATGATACCCATCAAGGACCAGACTGGTGAGTCAACACCTACGGTTCTCCTGAGGACATCTTGAGTGAACGAGCTCATGAACGCTAGAACAAGGTATGGATGTTATTAGGTTATATTCTGTCACCAATGGTTTGTTTAATTTATTTTTTTACAATTTATTTTTCCATGGTACATAATCAGACATTTTAATATCTTACATTGTCAATCGCTTTCCTACCCTCTCCTCCAGGTTTGGTGATTGGACCAACCAGACCCTCGATATTGCAATGGGCAAGTCCTTTGATTGGTACCAGGAAGGGTGGGAGAACAACCTGAAGGTAATTCTCTTTGCACACAACAGCAGGTCTTCACCGAGTACGAACAGGAGCCACAGCTGTTGACTGAGGTAAACAATGCCATTGTATATACAATTATTGTATATACTGTAGTCTTTCAAATGTGTGATCGACTTAGTGTTGTTGTTTGTCTATTGCTATTTTTGCATAACATACTTTCAGATCACTGAAACCCCACCTGATGTGGTGGAAGTTGTCGAACCAGATCAGAAGGCCTTCGAGTACTACCTTCAGGCACAGACTGAGAAGGATGTGGAGGTTTTAGACCAGGTAAAAATGATTGTCTGCTGTTAATTTATTTTCTGGACCTCCACGAGATATGTAAGAAATGTATTTGTAATATGAATTATAATTGCATTTATTCCTGTTATCAATCAAGTTGAGACAACATCGACAAGGCGCAGGAGAATCCGAAGGAGAACAACCGGAGCAGAATCAAGAAGGGGACTAAGTGCTACGACATCCGGGCAAATTACTTGGTTTGGAAGAAGGACAAAAGGAAGGCCAGACCTGGGAAACCTCGCTGCTCTTTCGCTCCTTGCTGAGGTCACCATCTGTTAAAGTGAATCTACAAAATATCATAACTATTTGCATTTGCACACAAAATAACCTGAAGCTAGTTTTAGTTTTCCTAACACTGATATATTTTATGACGCCCTACACTTTAGTGAAGCCCAATAGATAAAGTTAGTTAAGCTTTGGTTGCCATTTGAGAAGGCAAGAAATGATAGTTATGCTGAGCTTGTAAAAATGTACCTCTTCATTTTACCTCTCCAAGTTACTTTAGGACCATCAACTGTCTGAGCCACCCAGGAGGTATCCCATCCACCAGAAGCAGTGAGTTTGGATCAGTCTGATTCTCTGGTCTTCTTGGTCGGAAGCTTGAGGTAGGCTATACCTTCCTTAAGTGTTGAAAAGTACATATCTCCCATTTATAACACTGCACTAATCAAATCAAATCTTCTCACCGTAAACCTGTGTTTACTTGTTTACGTCTGTCTTCTACCCTGTTCTCTTTAACTCTGCTGCTGTTCTCCAGGACCCAGGGGTTCTGCCCAACACCTGGACATGGATGTCCTCCATTACCAAATCACACCCTCCAACTTTTCATTATATCATCTACAGCTACTGTTATTGTCATGTTGTCATCTGCCAAGAAAGTTTATGCTCTATCATAGTGGGCATATCATGTGACATACGTATATAAACACTGAGGTCTCCCTCTTCAAATCCCCCTTCTGAGACTGGCTGCCTGTTGAGAACAGGTGACAGGCAGAACCTCCCACCCACACAACAACCACCTGCTCTATATTCAACACACCAGAATTTTAGTCTGATTGCCATGTGAGTGTAGAAAAAAATTTAATGAAAATAAATTAAATTACACACCTTATGTATTAAAATCTTAAATATTGCCAGGTTGGTTTTCACAGCTGTTTCACAAGGTGTTCATTATTGTAAGTTATCCTTTGATTGTATTTATTTGCTCCACATTATTCATTGTTGTGTCCTAGGACCTACTAGACATGTATATTCAACCACAAGGGTATATTAATGTGTTATGTGAGATTGAAAAAATATAAC
This sequence comes from Oncorhynchus masou masou, assembly GCF_036934945.1. NCBI lineage: Eukaryota > Metazoa > Chordata > Actinopteri > Salmoniformes > Salmonidae > Oncorhynchus > Oncorhynchus masou. The sequence goes on along the minus strand of NC_088230.1, from coordinate 21,470,057 downwards.
ATAAGAGAGGACTACTGAAATGATATTATTTCAGTGTAGATGAGAGACTGGGCAGGTAATATAAAAACATGACAGCCAGACAAGCCAGCGTATGAATCAAACGGATTTGCATAGGAATGGAGTGGAAATGAGCTGACTTTGTGTTCTGTAAGTTAAAGTAACTTTAAAGTGTCAAGCAGATTACACATTTTCTTTGCCATTTCAAATCAAATGTATTGGTCACATACACATATTTAGCAGATGTTATTGCGGGTGTAGCGAAATGTTTGGAACACTGCACTCATCTGTCAAATTTACAAACCGTAACATTTAAAGACATGGATTTCATGTTATAATTGTCAACAAGGTACCCAAAAGTAGTTTGAAGTAATGTTTTCATTTTATTAGCTAAACAAAACTTGTTAAAACAGTAAAATTATCACAGAAATCAGCCTTGTTTGCATAGCGATGATGAAAGTCAGATAACACAAACCCCAGCTGCAAACTGTCTCCAGTTTATACAAGTCCTTTCCTGTCCAATTCATCTCCAGCTCGTATCCCATTAAGCATAGATTAAGCATAGCAAATATATAATGTAATCTAGTTTGATTAGATGCACCGAGAGGACAGTTTTTTTTTTACAATAAACAGCCTTCAGAAAGTATTCACCACCCTTGAATTTTTCCACATTTTGTTGTGTTACAGCCAAGATTTTGTCACTGGCCTACACAATAAATACCCCATAATGTCAAAGTGGAATTATGTTTTGACAAATTACATAAAAAATGTAGACCTGAAATGTCTCGAGTCAATAAGTATTCAACCCCTTTGTTATGGCAAGCCTAAATAAGTTCAGGAGTAAAATAATGACTTTAATGGCTGTGATAGGAGGAAACTGAGAAAGCAATCCTGTACAGATGAAAAAAATATTCCAAAACAGAAAAAGAAAAACTAAAAAACAACCTCACCCGAGCATCCTCCTCAAACTCCTGCTGACTTTCAAAGATTCTGCCTTTAATTTCCTGCCGGTAATAGGCTACAATTGCAGTCTGCAACCTTTCTCATGTGGAATGCCAATTTATTTGACCATTTCTACTGATCTGCATGCCAGTTATGGTTTTCATATGCACATTTTCATGGAACAGTTTAATTTCATTTATAATAATGTCTTCGTATCTCAAAAGCATTGTCATGTGATTAATCAAAATTCTATTGAAATCTAAGAGGTCTGTCCATGACATCTACAGTGCCTTCAGAAAGTATTCATACCCCTAGATTTATTCCACATTTTGTTGTGTTACAGACAGAATTCAAAATGGATTAAATATACATTTTTATACATTTTTCCCCTCACCCATCCACACACAATACCCCATAAAGATAAAGTGTAAACATGTCGTTCTTTTAAGTAACGGAACGCAATCAACCTTGCTAGCTAGCCAGCTAGCCCCCGAATAGCAGCACTGTAGAAACTATTACACTCGACGGAACGACTTGATTAGTGTAGTGTCAACATCGCAGCCACTACCAGCTAGCCTACTCCAGCAGTACTGTTTCATTTCAATCATTTTAGTCAATAAGATTCTTGCTACGTAAGCTTAACTTTCTGAACATTCGAGACGTGTAGTCCACTTGCCATTCCAATCTCCTTTGCATTAGCGTAGCCTCTTCTGTACCCTGTTAACTATGTGTCTATCTATCCCTGTTCTCTCCTCTCTGCACAGACCATCCACACCGCGTGGCCGCGGCCACCTAATCTGGTGGTCCCAGCGCGCACGACCCACGTGGAGTTCCTGGTCTCCGGTAGCCTCTGGAACTGCCGATCTGCGGCCAACAAGGCAGAGTTCATCTCAGCCTATGCCTCCCTCCAGTCCAGTTCCTGGCACTGACGACAGCCTAGTCCTCATCTTTTTCCCAAACATGGATGGTCTCCTATTCTCTCTTCGTCCACCCACGTGTTCCCACCCCGAGAGCTTCTGGTCACCCATCTCATCTCTCCCAAGTGGTCATTCTCTCTCTCCTCCTTACCCATCTATCTATCGCCTCCTTTGAATTCCATGCTGTCACAGTTACCAGCCCTTTCAAGCTTAACATTCTTATCATTTATCGCCCTCCAGGTTCCCTCGGAGAGTTCATCAATGAGCTTGATGCCTTGATAAGCTCCTTTCCTGAGGACGGCTCATCTCACAGTCCTGGGCGACTTTAATCCCCACGTCTACCTTTGACTCATTCCTCTCTGCCTCCTTCTTTCCACTCCTCTCCTCTTTTGACCTCACCCTCTCACCTTCCCCCCTACTCACAAGGCAGGCAATGTCGACCTCATCTTTACTAGATGCTGTTCTTCCACTAACCTCACTGCAACTCCCCTCCAAGTCTCCGACCACTACCTTGTATCCTTTTCCCTCTCGCTCTCATCCAACACTTCCCACACTGCCCCTACTCGGATGGTATCGCGCAACCTTCGCTCTCTCCCGCTTCTCTTTCCTCTTCCATCCTTTCATCTCTTCCCTCTGCTCATACCTTCTCCAACCTTTCTCCTGACTCTGCCTCCTCAACCCTCCTCTCTTCCCTTTCTGCATCCTTTGACTCTCTATGTCCCCTATCCTCCAGGCCGGCTCGGTCCTCCCCTCCCGCTCCGTGGCTCGATGACTCATTAATGAGCTCACAGAACAGAGCTCCGGGCAGCCGAAATGGAGGAAAACCCGCCTCCCTGCGGACCTGGCATCCTTTCACTCCCTCCTCTCTACATTTTCCTCCTCTGTCTCTGCTGCTAAAGCCACTTTCTACCACTCTAAATTCCAAGCATCTGCCTCTAACCCTAGGAAGCTCTTTGCCACCTTCTCCTCCCTTCTGAATCCTCCTCCCCCTCCCCCCCCTCCTCCCTCTCTGCAGATGACTTCGTCAACCATTTTGAAAAGAAGGTCGACGACATCCGATCCTCGTTTGCTAAGTCAAACGACACGCTGGTTCTGCTCACACTGCCCTACCCTGTGCTCTGACCTCTTTCTCCCCTCTCTCTCCAGATGAAATCTCGCTTCTTGTGAAACAACCTGCCCGCTTATCCCCTCCTCTCTCCTCCAGACCATTTCCGGGGACCTTCTCCCTTACCTCACCTCGCTCATCAACTCATCCCTGACCGCTGGCTACGTCCCTTCCGTCTTCAAGAGAGCGAGAGTTGCACCCCTTCTGAAGAAACCTACACTCGATCCCTCCGATGTCAACAACTACAGACCAGTATCCCTTCTTTCTTTTCTCTCCAAAACTCTTGAACGTGCTCTCCCTCTATCTCTCTCAGAATGACCTTCTTGATCCAAATCAGTCAGGTTTCAAGACTAGTCATTCAACTGAGACTGCTCTTCTCTGCATCACGGAGGCGCTCCGCACTGCTAAAGCTAACTCTCTCTCCTCTGCTCTCATCCTTCTAGACCTATCGGCTGCCTTCGATACTGTGAACCATCAGATCCTCCTCTCCACCCTCTCCGAGTTGGGCATCTCCGGCGCGGCCCACGCTTGGAACCTGACAACCTACCAGGTTGGCGAGAATCTGTCTCCTCGCCACGCGCTCTCACCACTGGTGTCCCCCAGGGCTCTGTTCTAGGCCCTCTCCTATTCTCGCTATACCCAAGTCACTTGGCTCTGTCATAACCTCACATGGTCTCTCCTATCATTGCTATGCAGACGACACACAATTAATCTTCTCCTTTCCCCCTTCTGATGACCAGGTGGCGGTAATGCATCTCTGCATGTCTGGCAGACATATCAGTGTGGATGACGGATCACCACCTCAGCTGAACCTCGGCAAGAAGGACTGCCCGTTCCATGATCTCGCCATCACGGTTGACAACTCCATTGTGTCCTCCTCCCAGAGCGCTAAGAACCTTGGCGTGATCCTGGACAACACCCTGTCGTTCTCAACCAACATCATGGCGGTGGCCCGTTCCTGTTTCATGCTCTACAACATCCGCAGAGTACGACCCTGCCTCACCCAGGAAGCGGCGCAGGTCCTAATCCAGGCACTGGTCATCTATTACTGCAACTCGCTGTTGGCTGGGCTCCCTGCCTGTGCCATTAAACCCCTACAACTCATCCAGAACGCCGCAGCCCGTCTGGTGTTCAACCTTCCCAAGTTCTCTCCATCACCCCGCTCCTCCGCTCTCTCCACTGGCTTCCATTGATTCCGCTACAAGACCATGGTGCTTGCCTACGGAGCTGTGAGGGGAACGGCACCGCAGTACCTCCAGGCTCTGATCAGGCCCTACACCCAAGCAAGGGCACTGCGTTCATCCTCCTCTGGCCTGCTCGCCTCCCTACCATTGAGGAAGTACAGTTCCCGCTCAGCCCAGTCAAAACTGTTCGCTGCTCTGCCAATGGTGGAACAAACTCCCTCACGACGCCAGGACAGCGGAGTCAATCACCACCTTCCGGAGACACCTGAAACCCCACCTCTTCAAGGAATACCTAGGATAGGATTAATCCTTCTCACCCCCCTCCCTTAATGACTTAGATGCACTATTGTAAAGTGGCTGTTCCATGGATGTCAGAAGGTGAATTCACCAATTTGTAAGTCGCTCTGGATAAGAGCGTCTGCTAAATGACTTAAATGTAAATGTAATGTTTTTAGACATTTATTAAAAATGAAATCCAGTTTCCTCCATCAGCTCTACATCACCCCATCTAGATTGCACAAGTTCAACCCTGATGTTTTAGATGTGGCTCAGATGAAGGAACATTCCCCCAATCCACTTGGCAGTGTTCAAAACTACACAGGGGGTATGCAATACCATATTCTCAATTCATGGGGTTCCATTCCCTTTAGTCCCTGAGGTCTGTCTACTGGGTAACTTTACTAATTCCAATCTTAGGCAAAGCCATAATATAAAGCTAACAGAAATATTGCTAGCGATTGCCAAGAAATGTATAGCCTTGAAATGGAAATCGGATTCCCCCCTGCCAGTTGCAATGTGGCTATCAGAAGTAAAAAGTTGTGTCCCACTGGAGAAAATCACTTACTGCTTGAAGAATAAGTTAGACACTTGACAGAATTTGGCAACCTTTTGACTATATGGAGAATCTCCCCTCACATAACATTGATTGTATCTCTAAATAATCCTCACGTAATGTTTCCCATGTAGCCTACGGCAGGTGACCGACCATATGATAATGATATATATATATATATATAAGGTTATTGTAAGATTATTGTCACTGTTATATTGTCTAATATCTTTTTATTTTTGTTTTGAATGTTCTTAATTGGAAAATGCTAAAATAAAAAATACAAATTACTGAATGAAATGCAGAATTATCATTTACACGAGTGTTCACACCCCTGAGTCAATACATGTTAGAATCACCTTCGGCAGCGATTACTTCTGTGAGTCTTTCTGGGTAACTTTGTATTCAGTGCATAACGTTAATTTCTTTGCAATTTTTTTTTGCAGCTTTACTTTAGTGCTTTAATGCACAAAGGATGCGCATGTTTTGGAATAGTTGTATTCTGTACAGGCTTCCTTCTTTTCACTCTGTAAATTTGGTTAGTTTTGTGAAGTAACTACCTACAATGCTGTTGATCTATTCAGTTTTCCCCTATCACAGTCAATAAACTCTGTAATTGTTTTAAAGTCACCATTGGCTTCATGGTGAAATCCCTGAGAAGATTACGCCTGTATCTTTGTTGTGACTGGGTGCATTGATACACCATGCAAACTGTAACTAATAACTTACTTCACCATGCTCAAAGGAATATTCAATGTCTGCTTTTTTTATATTCCCATCTACCAATCGGTGTCCTTCTTTGCTAGGCATTGGAAAACCTCCTGGTCTTTGTAATTGTTTGAAATTCAATGCTTGACTGAGGGACCTTTCAGCTAATTGTATGTGTGGGGTACAGAGATGAGGTAGTCATTCAAAAATCATGTTAAACAGTATTATTGCATACAGAGTGAGTCCATGCAACACATTATGTGACTTGTTAAGCACATTTCCACTCCTGAACTTATTTAGGCTTGCAATAACAAAGGGGTTGAATACTTTTTGACTCAAAGCTTTTCATTTTGTATTAATTTGTACAAATTTCGAAAAACATAATTCCACTTTAACAATATAGCTTATTGTGTGCAGGCCAGTGACAAAAAAACAACATTTAATCCATTTTAAATTCAGGCTGCAACAAAGTCCAGGCGTGTGAATACTTTTAGAAGGCACTGTAAATCAACCAGACAGGTCCTACAGGCCCTTTTGTCACACCTGGACTACTGCCCAGTTGTGTGGTCATGTATGGTAAAGAAGGACACACAGTTGAAGTCGGAAGTTTACATACACTTATGTTGGAGTCATTAAAAGTCACTTTTCAACCATTCCATACATTTCTTGTTAACAAACTATAGTTTTGGCAAGTCGATTAGGACATCTACTTTGTGCATGACAAGTCATTTTTCCAACAATTGTTTACAGACAGATTATTTCACTGTATCACAATTGTAGTGGGTCAGAAGTTTACATACACTAAGTTGACTGTGCCTTTTAACAGATTGGAAAATGTCATGGCTTAGAAGCTTCTGATAGGCTAATTGACATCATTTTAGTCAATTGAAGGTGCACCTGTGGGTGTATTTCAAGGCCGACCTTCAAACTCAGTGCCTCTGTGTTTGACATCATGGGAAAATCAAAAGAAATCAGCCAAGACCTCAGATTTTTTTTTTTTTTTTTTTTTACATAATTCCACAAGTCTGGTTCATCCTTGGGAGCAATTTCCAAACGCCTGAAGGTACCACGTTTATCTGTACAAACAATAGTACGCAAATATAAACACCATGGGACCACACAGCCGTCATTCTGCTCAGGAACGAGGCGTGTTCTGTCTCCTAGAGATGAATGTACTTTGGCGCGAAAGTGAAACTCAATCCCAGAACAACAGCAAAGGACCTTGTGAAGATGCTGGAGGAAACAGGTACAAAAGTATCTATATCCACAGTAAAATGAGTCCTATAACGACATAACCTGAAAGGCCACTCAGCAAGGAAGAAGCCACTTCTCCAAAACCGCCATTAAAAAGCCAGACTACGGTTTGCAACTGCACATGGGGACAATATTGTACATCTTGGAGAAATGTCCTCTGGTCTGATGAAACAAAAATAGAACTGTTTGGCCATAATGACCATCTTTATGTTTGGAGGAAAAAGGGGGAGGCTTGCATGCCGAAGTACACCATCCCAACCGTGAAGCATGGGGGTGGCAGCATCATGTTGTGGGGGTGCTTTGCTGCAGGAGGGACTGGTGCACTTCACAAAATAGATGGCATCATGAGGGAGAAAAACTATGTGGATATATTGAATCTCAAGACACCAGTCAGGAAGTTAAAGCTTGGTCGCAAATGGGTCTTCCAAATGGATAATGACCCCAAGCATACTTCCAAAGTTGTGGCAAAATGGCTTAAGGACAACAAAGTCAAGGTGTGGAGTGGCCATCACAAAGCCCTGACTTCAATCCTATAGAAAATGTGTGGGCAGAACTGAAAAAGTGTGTGTGAGCAAGGAGGCCTGCAAACCTGACTCAGTTACACCAGCTCTGTCAGGAGGAATGGGCCAAAATTCACCAAACTTATTGTGGGAAGCTTGTGGAAGGCTACCCGAAACGTTTGACCCAAGTTAAACCATTTAAAGGCAATGCTGCCAAATACTAATTGAGTGGATGTACTGCTGGGAATGTGATGTGATGTGGGAATGTGATGAAAGAAATAAAAGCTGAAATAAATCATTCTCTCTACTATTATTCTGACATTTCACATTCTTAATATAAAGTGGTGATCCTAACTGACCTAAAACAGGGGATTTTTCTTTGGATTAAATGTCAGGAATTGTGAAAAACTGAGTTTAAATGTATTTGGCGTAAGGTGTAAGTAAACTTCCAACTTCAACAGGAAGATTAAAGTTTGACCAGAACAGAGCAGCACGTATTGCACTTAGATTTACATGGAGGGCAAATGTCAGTGGGATGCGTGTCAATTTCTCCTGGCTCAAAGTTGAGGAGAGACTGACTGGTCTTTGTCCGAGGTGTTGATGGGTTAAAGGTATCAAACTGTCTATTCAAGTTCAGACACTCATCGGTACCACACAAGACTTGTAGCCAGAGGTCTCGTCACAGTCCCCAGGTCCAGCACAGAGGCTTGGAAACGCACAGTATTAAATAGAGCCATGACTACATGAAACTCTGCCAGCCCAGGTAACTCAAGCTAGCATTAAAACCAGTTTTTAAAAAACTGATAAAAGAACACCTTGCTGGGTACTGTGAAGAGATAGACATTTTTTTATATTTTGTATTGTATTTTGCATTATATTATGTAGTGTTATGTATATTATTATTTGTGTTTTGTTTCCTGTTTGGACCCCAGAAAGAATTGGGGAACATAATAAAATATTGTGTCTGTGTGTGCCTGCATGCGTGTCCAGTGTCGTACCTTGCCTGACGGCGAGCGTGGTGGTGTAGACTAGGAACAGCAGGATGTAGTTGAGAAAGCTCTGGAACACGGGCGTGTTGGCGTGGTATTCATGAGCCAGGTACTTGCTGGTCAGCCCGATGCCACAGACGAGCAGAGACAGGACCTGGCCCAGAGCCAGAGTTACCAGAAGTTCCCTGGAGAGGAGAGGCAGGATAGAAGACAGTGTTACTACACACTGGCATTACAGTACAGCGACTAAACCATAGACTGGAAAGGGCATTGGAACGCAGCTTGTGTACTACAGTACATTCACATAGAGTGCATTCGGAAAGTATTCAGACCCCTTGACTTTTTCCACATTTTGTTACGTTACAGCCTTATTCGAAAATGTATGAAATTGTTTTCTTACTTCATTCCACACAATACCACATAACGACAAATCAAAAACAGGGTTTTAGAAGTGTTAACAAATTAATAAAAACAAAACAATATCACATTTACATAAGTATTCAGACCCTTACTCAGTACTTTGTTGAAGCACCTTTGGCAGCGATAACAGCCTTGAGTCTTCTTGGGTATGACGCTTGTGGTGGTAATTATTCTAATCAAAGGAGAGACTTTTAGATTTCTTCAAAACTAGCAAACTTTATTAATAATTACTGCAGTAATGGAGCGTTAACGTTCACCCAATGTTGTAAAGTTCAAGCCCAAATAAGCAGGGTTAGGTTACAACATATGTAGAAATATGTAGAAATTATACAAAGAAGGTACATTGTCCTCTCATTCAACAGACATCAATATTTAAATTACACCAAATGTTCTGTGTCTAGTTCATTTACTGCTTGTTTATACAGAAATACTAATGTAACATAGGATACTAGGCCCTTCCCTCAGAATAATGGAGTCCAGTATTCATCTGCCATGTGAGAGAAATAAACTGGAGGGAGGGTCTGCCTGGCACTGGCAGACAGGCACACAGACACTAATCATAGAATGGAATGCATTCTTCAGCTTATCACCAAGCCATCATAAAACTACTTTCAGCGTTAAACCTCAGAGGCTCCCCTCAGAAAAACAGACCGTGAATGTACTAATATAGGAATACATTCTAATATAAAAGTAATGTGATTAACATAATGTTGTAATTCTACAACACGCTACAACCTTGGCACACCTATATTTGGAGAGTTTCTCCCATTCTTCTCTGCAGATCTTCTCAAGCTCTGTCAGGTTGGATGGGGAGCATCGCTGCACAGTTATTTTCAGGTCTCTCCAGAGATGCGCGATCGGGTTAAAGCTGGGCCACTCAAGGACATTCAGAGACTTGTCTTGAAGCCACTACTGTGTTGTCTTGGCTGTGTGCTTAGGATCGTTGTCCTTCTGGAAGGTTCTCTCATCTCCACAGAGGAATGCAAAAAAATGTTGGTACCCTTCCCCAGATCTGTGCCTCGACACAATCCTGTCTCGGTGTTCCTGGGACAATTCCTTCAACCTCATGGCTTGGTTTTTCTCTGACATGCACTGTCAACTGTGGGACCTTATATAGACAGGTTTGTGCCTTTCCACATCATGTCCAATCATTTGAATGTACCACCGGTGGCCTCCTATCAAGTTGTAGAAACATCTCAAGGATGATCAATGGAAACAGGATGCACCTGAGCTCAATTTTAAGGGTCTGAATACTTCTGTAAATAAGGTAAATAAGCTATTTAAAAACCTGATTTCACTTTGTCATTATGGGGTATTGTGTGTATATTGAAAAGGAACATTTTTTATTTAATAAATTTTAGTATAAGGCAAAAACGTAACAAAATGTGGAAACAGTCAAGGGGTCTGAATACTTTCCGAATGCACTGTAACCGCATGGCCAGTGAACAGAAGGTTCTTGTCTTTAATTTAAAATATTTGAAAGTGGGTATTCAAGTGTGTATTCTTCCTTATGCCTGTGTATTTAGGCTTCCATGGTCAGGTGACATGGTCTGGTAAAAACTCATGGCCCTAGCTACAACAGCAGATCAACATGTGTCCATATCAACCACAGACCCATCTCTCCATCCCATTGTCTCCCACAGAGTTGTCACCTTCTGAACTCATTACAACCTCGCGTCTCCAGCTGTGTGAGGCACATCCAGGTCTTCCAGTCTGATTTATATTAGGACAGGATTTCCAAACACCCTCCATCTGTTTCACCTGTTCTTATGATTGCTTCACCTTCTCCAGGTGTCACTTATTTTCCCCAGTGTATTTATCCCTGTTTCCTGTCTCTCTGTGCCAGTTCGTCTTGTATGTTTTCAAGTCAACCAGCGTGTTTTCCCGTGTTCCTGTTTTCTATTATTTTTTTCTAGTCTTCCCGGTTTTGACTCTTGCCTGTTTTTTCTGGACTCCGTACCCGCCTGCCTGACCCTTCTGCCTGCCCTGACATCGAGCCTGTCTGCCACTCTTTACCTCTTGGACTCTGAATCTGGTTTTGACCTTTTGCCTGTCCACGACCATTCTCTTGCCTTCTCCTTTTGGATTATAATTAAACTACAAAGACTCTAACCATCTGCCTCCTGTGTCTACATCTGGGTCTCGCCTTCTGCCCTTATACCATCAGCCATTGTGACACTTAGCCTGGCTTCCTCTCCTTCTTCAACAGGTGGTTCGGGACACTGAGCTTCCTCACTGGGCTTACTGTACAGTGCGGTCTCAAATGAATCCCCATTCTCCATAAAATGTAGTACTTCTGGCCAATGACATCCTCCTTTATTCCCATATGGTGCTCTACTATTGGCTATAACACTCTATTCCCTTGTTTTGGCCCAAGCCTGAACACACACCACCTCTCAGGCCACCTGTGGAGTCTTTGATTGTGTATGTGGTGAAATACAGTAGTGGGACCTGTCAGTCCTGGCTGGAGATGAACGGGATTAAGAAAGAGCTGTCAATCAAGTCTAATCACACACACACACACACAACCCTCTCCCCCCGTAGACAGACCACAGTGCACAAATCAGCCCCTTCACTGCTCCCTCTACACCTACACACAGGCACAGGGACCAAGGAGAACACGCATGGGCACACACACCCACTGGAAGAGACATGTGCAAATGTAAAGCAGCTCCAATGTAATATCTGCATATCCAGTACAGAGCTGTAGTAAAGGACCAAAAACAGGCATACACGCAATCCAGTCAATATACATTAATACTTGTTCCGTTGACTCAGTTAATTTAAAATCTCATTAGGAATGACTGGGAAATAATAGGAAGTGTATGCGTCCTTATAGAGGAAAAGGACAAAGAAACGAGGTATACAATAATATGATACAAACATGAAGAGGTAAACCAGACAGATGCACAGTCAACTCAGGGAAACCAATTAGATCCACTGCTACCCCTGGAGCCTGGACTGCATTTCAGCAGGAGGGAATTAGCATGCAACATTTTCAGTGTCACAGACAAGTTATGATATTAAAAAAGGACAAGCACCAACAGTGAACTGATCTGAGTGTTTCATCTTAGTAAATATTCAGAGGTACTGCTTATGAGACACACTACAGGTGGTGTTGATATCATTGACTATACTTATTTTTTGTATACCCCCTTTTCTCCCCAATTTTGTGGTATCCAATTGGTAGTTACAGTCTTGTCCCATTGCTGCAACGCCGTATGGACTCGGGAGAGGCAAAGGTCGAGAGCCGTGCGTCCTCCGAAACACAACCCAGCCAAGCCACACTGCTTCTTGACCCTCTGCTTGCTTAACCTGGAAGCCAGCCGCACCAATGTGTCAGAGGCAACACTGTACACCGCCACAGGAGTCGTTAGCGTGCGATGGGACAGGAACATCCCTGCCATCCCTGCCAGCCCCCCCCCCACCCCCCCCAGTTGTCTTGAACTCACCGAAGTCAGATTTCCCAGTTAGCAGTGTTTTGAGCGCAGCAGAAATCATGCTGGATTGACAGCATGGCCATGTTTGCACTTAGCCACTAATTCCTTCCAAACCATTCATTGTTGAATTTGCGATTTCCAACTTGTCCACTGGCCAATGAGCACCGATACGTTTTACCTATAATTTCTCTTCATTATTCATTTTCATAATGACAAAGATTAAAAAGCATTTGCCAGTAGATTGTCAACTTGATTCATGATGATGACTGCTAGCTTGCTAGCTGAGATTTTGAAAGTATGGTGTTGACATGATCAGTCCAATCAACGCTATTGTACTTATAACATGATTTGACGTCATTTGATCTGTTGCCAATGACCTTGAGCCTTCTTGGATGGGCACTTCTAAAGTAACTCTATGGCAGCACCCAAGGGGCTTGAATTTTCAAGGACTACCCTTAGATTTGACGGTGACGTAGAGTAACAGAACACAGCCAATCACGGCACAACTAGAGAACATTACCCAATCATGACGCAACTAGAGAACAACTGAAGCACCTGCATTTTGGAGCTGCACTCACTCAAGAAAGAAACTCAAGAAAGAAAAGACCATGTTTGTATGCGGCTTTATTAACTCAATTATTTTTTATATTCTTTGCAAGCTGATATGTGACACTGATATGTGCATTAATGCCAAAATAACATGCAAAACAGGCAACCCCCCACAACAACAACAAAAGGTGTTTTTATTTTACATTTCTAATAGAAATGTGGGGATCAAAACACCTGCCTGGAATGACGGGTCACCACTGCATACACTTTACTCAGTCGATATACATTAATATTGGTTCCCTTGACTCAGTTAATTTAAAATGACTGGGAAATAATAGGAAGTATGTGCGTCCTTATAGAGGAAAAGGTCAAATGCCAGCGTTTGAAATTAGGTACACAATAATAAGATACAAACATGAAGAGGTAAACCAGACAGACGCACAGTCAACTCAGGGAAACCAGTTTGATCCACTGCTACTCCTGGAGCTTGGACTGATAATTTCAGCAGGAGGGAATTAACATGCAACGCTTCCAGCTCCACAGACAAGTTGATATTAAAAAACTGAGACGCTAAGGACAAGCCACAACAGTAACCTGACCTGAGTGTTTCAACTTAGATAATATTCAGAGGTGCTGCTTATGAGACACACTACTTAAGGTGTTGATATCATTGACTATACTTGCTCTGCTAATGTTAAATATGACCAAAAACCTTAAACATCAAATACTTCATGCTCATCTCTCTGTGCTGAAATGCAAAGCAGTCTCACCACTCCCACATTTGGTTTACTATCAATTGATGTGTAATGTAGAGTTTCTCAACTCTTCACGGGTTCCACCAAGGCTGTGTTGGTGGGTAATTCTGAGATAACGACATTATCTGATGGAGCAGAGATATCCAACTGCTCCAAGCCTCTCTTTCTTCCTCTGCAGCTACTGAAGCCTATTGTGGAGAGTTTATTTTCCAATTTTTTCCCAGACACCTTTAATTACAGCTGTAGGCTGTAAGCATTTCTGTGTGGAGCCAGATTTATAACACTAGGAGAAGCAGAGATGAGAGTCTGGGAGGGCAATGTAATGTTTGTTAGTTTGCATTATCTAGCTGAGCGTCAAAGGGCTTTAGTGTATATAAACTGCTGTGCTGATCACACTGTACTGCTAGCCCATTAGCAGCTGCTGATGATGGGATTTCAAGTCACATTGGCTTAAATCTGCAAATGCACAGGTAGGCCTACACAGGCCCTGAGAGTTACACTCTGAACACCTAAACCAGGGGTAATCAACACTTACCCTACGAGGTCTGGAGCCTGCTCGTTTTCCGTTCTACCTAATAATTAATTGCAGACACCCTAAATCAGTCCCTGATGGGAACAATGAAAAAGGGTCCAGAGTTGAGTTTAAGGGACCTAAACGTACAGTATTCACTTTAAAGAGCAAATTGAGAAGTTCATACTACGGATGCATGAGATAGGTGAACATATCAGAATCGGATGATATTAGCTAAAAGTGCCAACATCGGTATCGGCCAATGTGCAAAACCGATGTCAAAGCTGATGTGCGTACCTATATAATGTTGGTACATGATGTGCAACACAGCATTCCTAAACTAGCCCACAATGTCTGCTGTGTGAATCGAGCAGTCAACAAGTCGAGCAGTCATTTGAAAGAGTAGCAAAATGTCAGCGAGACAACTCAAAAGGCGAAATCCATTTAAGCCAAGATCATGGAATTCATTGCCATTGAAAATCAAATCATTCTCTGTTGTGGGTGATGTTGGCTTTCACCGACTGGTCAAGCACCGGTACACACTACCAAGTGCATTATTTTTCAGATGTTGCCCTACCGGAGTTACACAGTAATAGCATCACTGCTATTAGCTTCACGACATACATACTATGGAATGCTGTTTGGGTCTTTGCGTGTCAAAAAAGATACAGTAGCACTGTCAAAGCTGTACAAAAAAGTCTGTAAACACCTGCCACGAACAATGTGTTTACAATACCGCGTTGTAATAAATAATCATTTGATCGACTGTAACTTCTGGTGTAGCTAGCTTTAGCTTGGTACCTAGCTAGCACCAATACAACCAGCCTGAAAACAATGACCAGTACAACCTGCAGTAATGTTCATTATTCTTAGCAATGATTTAGGAATCCTTGTGAGTAAGTATTAGCTAGGTTGCCACTTGTTGTTTGCTTATTGAAATTGAACTTCAGTTCATGAAGATAAATAGCTAGTCAGCAGCAGCTTAACCTTGTTGACCAAAGATGACATTATAAGCAGCCAAGCCAGCTAGCTTCATCTGGCTCGTGAGGCTCGACCGCACCGAGTTATGTGTTGTGAAGCTAGCCACAATAAGGATTAGGCACAATAGTGGAATTTGCGGTTTGCCTTCAAAATAAAATTCTGTCATTGACAGTGATGCAAATGTATACAAATAGTAGAATAATGCCATACTTTTATTTTGAAGGCAAACCTCAAACTCCACTATTGTGGCTAATCCTTATTGTGGCTAGGTTCACATAGATGGATCCGACCACCATTAATCAAATAAGAACTGTCTTATAAATGAGGGTTACTTTAGATGATGACACCTAGCTAAATAGTTAGCTGCTACTGAAACAGATGTTGTGTATCTTTTTTGATACACAAAGACCCAAACGGCGTTTCATAGAAATCCTGGTTGAGAATGAAACGACTGAACAAATGAACAACAAAACAGCAAAGCAAGTAAGTGAAAGAAATAGGTTTTGATTATGTTTTACTGGTAATGGGGACATACGTAAATGCCAAAAAAATAACTTTTTGGTCAGTGTGGTGTTTGTGTAACCTTTATTTAACTAGGCAAGAGAGTTAAGAACAATTCGTATTTACAATGATGGCCCGGACGACACTGGGCAAATTGTGCGCCACACTATGGGGACTCCCAATCACGTCCGGGTGTGGTACAGCCTGGGTTCAAACCAGGGACTGTAGTGACGCCTCTTGCACGGAGATGCAGTGCCTTAGATCACTGCGTCCATGTGTGTGTGTTAACTATTTAACTGTACAAGTAGCTTAAAAGGCCACTAAAAATGTAAATATCGGTATCGACCAAAAATGTATTATCCGTGCATCACTAGTTCAAATTATAGCATATGATGGTACACCATAACACACATACACACACAGTTACTGGCAGCAGTCAAACATAAATCATCTCTCTATCAAAACCTAGCTATGATATGACCAGAAAACAGCGTATTCCCATAGGTGCACATTTATGCATGGTTTCATTGCACTAAAGAAATAGAGATTTGCAGTTGAAGTCGGAAGTTTACATACACCTTAGCCAAATACATTTAAACTCAGTTTTCACAATTCCTGACATTTAATACTAGTAAAAATTCTCTGTCTTAAGTCAGTTAGGATCACCACTTTATTTATAATAGTAGAGAGAATGATTTATTTCAGCTTTTATTTCTTTCATCAAATTCCCAGTGAGTCAGAAGTTGACATACACTCAATTAGTATTTGGTAACATTGCCTTTAAATTGTTTAACTTGGGTCAAACGTTTCGGGTCGCCTTCCACAAGCTTCTCAAAATAAGTTGGGTGAATTTTGGCCCATTCCTCCTGACAGAGTTGATGAAACTGAGTCAGGTTTGTAGGCCTCCTTGCTCACACACGCTCGCACAGGGCTTTGCGATGGCCACTCCAATACCTTGACTTTGTTGTCCTTAAGCCATTTTGCCACAACTTTGGAAGTATGCTTGGAGTCATTTTCCATTTGGAAGACCCATTTGCGACCAAGCTTTAACTTCCTGACTGATGGCTTGAGATGTTGCTTCAATATATCCACATAATTTTCCTTCCTCATGATGCAATCTATTTTGTGAAGTGCACCAGTCCCTCCTGCAGCAAAGCACCCCCACAACATGATGCTGCCACCCCCGTGCTTCACGGTTGGGATGGTGTTCCTCGGCATGCAAGCCTCCCCCTTTTTCCTCCAAACATAACGATGGTCATTATGGCCAAACAGTTATATTTTTGTTTCATCAGACCAGAGGACATTTCTCCAAAATGTACGATCTTTGTCCCCATGTGCAGTTGCAAACCGTAGCATGGCTATTTTTGTGGCTTCTTCCTTGCTGAGCAGCCTTTCAGGTTATGTCGATATCGGACTCACTTACTGTGGATATAGATACTTTTGTACTTGTTTCCTCCAGCATCTTCACAAGGTCCTTTGCTGTTGTTCTGGGATTGATTTGCATTTTTTGCACCAAAGTACATTCATCTCTAGGAGACAGAACGCGTCTCCTTCCTGAGCAGTATGATGGCTGCGTGGTCCCATGGTGTTTATATTTGCGTACTATTGTTTGTACAGATGGACGTGGTACCTTCAGGCGTTTGGAAATTGCTCCCAAGGATGAACCAGACTTGTGGAATTATGTAACATTTTTTTCTGAGGTCTTGGCTGATTTCTTTTGATTTTCCCATGATGTCAAACACAGAGGCACTGAGTTTGAAGGTCAGCCTTGAAATACACCCACAGGTGCACCTTCAATTGACTCAAATGATGTCAATTAGCCTATCAGAAGCTTCAAAAGCCATGACATCATATTCTGTAATTTTCCAAGCTGTTTAAAGGCAGTCAACTTAGTGTATGTAAACTTCTGACCCACTGGAATTATGATACAGTGAATTATAAGTGAAATAATCTGTTTGCAAACAATTGTTGGAAAAATTACTTGTGTCATGCACAAAGTAGATGTCCTAACTGACTTGCCAAAACTATAGTTTGTTAACAAGATATTTGTGAAAATGGTTGAAAAACGAGTTTTAATCACTGCAACCTAAGTGTATGTAAACTTCCAACTTCAACTGTAGATAGCAACCAATTTAATTTCCTGTAAAGAAATTATATTCAATATGAATATATTTTTATTTTTGTCCAATGACTTCTTCTCCAAGTAGTATTACCTTAGTTGATGCCTAAATTAATTAGGGTTGCATCTCTCTGAGTTCTCCCTTATAGAAGAGGCATCAATCTACCAAGTCCATCTTCCGCTCTACATATTCTCTAGGAGACCCTTGTTTTCCTTTGACTTCCTCTCCACAAACAAAGTCCCTACAGAAGCAAAATCATCCTTCAGCATCGCTGTCCTTGGACAAAAAAAACAACACACTGTGGTCAATCCCCTTATGATCACACAGAGACAAAATCAGGTAGAATAAGAATATGGACAACAGAGAGGACACACTTCATCAGCTGAATCACTCAGAGTGGGAGACATGGGATTAGATTCAGATTGTTTAATAGGCACATGTACAGGATTAAGGATAGACAAGAGAAAACTCAGGAAGCTACTGCTGCTTCAACACCCAAAAGCAGTGTTAGAGAGTATAAGGACTATCCCAGACTTACTGTCGAGTTCTAAAACCTACATTATAACTTCATTATGTAGTCAGCGTTGGAGCGGCGACGAGGCAGAATGCCTGTAACTGAACATCTAACAATATACTGAAATGAATTGTGTCAACTATGATGATGTGTATGTCAAACATATTCATAAATCACTACAAGCATATCTTGAGTGCCCTGTAATTCACATATCTATGATTAACAACATTTTCCAGCAAAGCTCTGATTCTAGAGAGAGAGAGGGGAGAAAGAGAGATAGAATTGTTTATAAGACCATTTTTTACGGATTTAACAAGGGAAATAACTGACATTTCTCCTGAGAAAATTACCCAGTCTGCATTTCAAAGATGAGTCGAAGAGCATATGAAATCATGCTTCAAGGTGGATTTGATGAGCCGGTATAAGACTATAAAAGAAGGGAGGTCAGGGGCATTTGAAAATGATTGCTTTGAGATATTTTACCACAGATATTTTACCACTTTGAGAGGTTATTGCGAGAGGGTGCATGTAAATAAGAAAATAGCGACGGCTTCAACACCAAAAAAAAAAAGACCAATTAAAGTTCAAACTCAGGGGTAAATCAAGGGATAATGTACATTCAAGTGATTCACCCCGGCCATTAATTTCCCTGAATCATATCTAGAAGCAACAAAGACTCATTACATTTCAGCTCCATCCCCAGAGTAGCCCCCCTAGCTCCAGCCCCAGAGTAGCCCCCCGAGCTCTAGCCCCAGATTAGCCCCCCTAGCTCCAGCCTCAGAGTAGCCCCCCGAGCTCCAGCCCCAGAGTAGCCCCCCCAGATACCGCCCCAGAGTAGCCCCCCCAGCTACCGCCCCAGAGTAGCCCCCCAGCTACCGCAGCAGAGTAGCCTCCCCAGCAAGGGCTGGGCGATATGGCCAGAAAATCATAACAATATTTTTCTTGTTTTTTTTTTTCATAAAAAAAGTTTACACAACCATTGATTTTCCTCTCACCATCCCTCCCTTACTCCCTCTCCTCCATATCCAGACCTCTCACCATCATGTGTGTGCACCACCCTCCCTCTCTCCCACTCCCTTCTTAAAGCCCAATCAAACACCATTTTACCCCAAATGACTTGAGTCCGTTTCGATCGGAATCGGCGGGATGACCTATAAATGGCTCCATCTTCTTCCAGGAGTAAATATACAATTTAATTCTCCTGTTTGAGACGGGCAGAAAGGCTCCTTTTCAATAGACACTCTGCCTTGCTCTGCAGAATACTGAGAGACACCTCCACCTCCACAGCAGGAGAGAGAGATTGAGAAAGAGATACTGCAGGAAAGCTAGAGGAGCAATGAAATGACTGAGCGAGACAGAGCCATCCTCCTGGAAATGAAAGGAGGAAGTGTGGTACACCACCACAACCTACGGTACACCTCCAGCTTACTCTCTACTCCAGCTCTGGTACCCTGGTAGGCCTTCTCGGAGTGGGGTACCTCACATCCACCATAGTGGCTACACCATGGGTGTCACCGTAGGCGCATCTAAAATGTAGAAGGGGAATGGGGGCAGGGGGGTTGTGTGAAGGATTGTTTAATCCAAACTAGGTCACCTCCCACTGGAGACAGCCGGCTCAATTGAACAGATAAATGTTTTCTGGGAACAAAACCGTGTTCAATGGGCTTGTAGAATGGATGGGTCATCACCATATAAAGCAGATTACATTTCCGTGCTACAGTAGCAGCAGCTCCCCTATGGCTGCTCTCCCTTTCTCTGCCTGGCTGTCCAGGGTGGGGCTGGGGAGCAGAGTAGATACAGCTGGGATAGGGGTGGAGCTAGGAAGCAAAGCAGACAGGGCTGGGGTGGGGTACGGATGGGGAGCAGAGCAGACCAGGCTGGGGTATGGCTGGGGAGCAGAGCAGACCGGGCTGGGTTGGGGTAGAGATGGGGCTGGGGAGCAGAGCATAGCAGACAGGGCTGGGGGTGGCAGTGGAGGGCACCAGGGGGCCCTGGGCACCATCTGGCCACTTATTGATGAAGCTGGTGACTGAGTTGGTCACCAGCTTGGTCACCAACGTCATCCCCACTGTGACTTGTACGTATATTTCCCAACCAGAAGCCATGGATTACAGTGGCCATGGATTACAGCTGCCCAGTGACGCGAGCCTACCGGACGAGCATAAAATACATTTTATGCTCGCTTCGAGGCAAGCAACACTGAAGCATGTATGAGAGCACCAGCTGTTCCGGATGACTGTGTGATCACACTCTCCATAGCCAATGTGAGCAAGACCATTAAACAAGTCAACATTCAAAAAGCTGCGGGGTCAGACAGATTACCAGGACATGTCCTCAAAGCATGCGTGGACCAACTGGCAAGTGTCTTCACTGACATTTTCAACCTCTCCCTGACCGAGTCTGTAATATCTACATGTTTCAAACAGCACCATTTTCCCTGTGCCAAAGAAAGCGGAGCGAACTTGCCTAAATGATTACCGCCCCGTAGCACTCACGTCAGCAGCCATGAACTGCTTTGAAAGGCTGGTCATGGCTCACATCAACACCATCATGCCGGTAAACCTAGACCCACTCCAATTCACATACCGCCCCAACAGAACCACATATGACGTAATCTCAATCCACTTTGCCCTTTCCCACATGGACAAAAGGAACACCTACAGTGCCTTGCGAAAGTATTCGGCCCCCTTGAACTTTGCTACCTTTTGCCACATTTCAGGCTTCAAACATAAAGATATAAAACTGTATTTTTTTGTGAAGAATCAACAACAAGTGGGACACAATCATGAAGTGGAACGACATTTATTGGATATTTCAAACTTTTTAACAAATCAAAAACTGAAAAATTGGGCGTGCAAAATTATTCAGCCCCTTTACTTTCAGTGCAGCAAACTCTCTCCAGAAGTTCAGTGAGGATCTCTGAATGATCCAATGTTGACCTAAATGACTAATGATGATAAATACAATCCACCTGTGTGTAATCAAGTCTCCGTATAAATGCACCTGCACTGTGATAGTCTCAGAGGTCCGTTAAAAGCTCAGAGAGCATCATGAAGAACAAGGAACACACCAGGCAGGTCCGAGATACTGTTGTGAAGAAGTTTAATGCCGGATTTGGATACAAAAAGATTTCCCAAGCTTTAAACATCCCAAGGAGCACTGTGCAAGCGATAATATTGAAATGGAAGGAGTATCAGACCACTGTAAATCTACCAAGACCTGGCCGCCCCTCTAAACTTTCAGCTCATACAAGGAGAAGACTGATCAGAGATGCAGCCAAGAGACCCATGATCACTCTGGATGAACTGCAGAGATCTACAGCTGAGGTGGGAGACTCTGTCCATAGGACAACAATCAGTCGTATATTGCACAAATCTGGCCTTTATGGAAGAGTGGCAAGAAGAAAGCCATTTCTTAAAGATATCCATAAAAAGTGTTGTTTAAAGTTTGCCACAAGCCACCTGGGAGACACACCAAACATGTGGAAGAAGGTGCTCTGGTCAGATGAAACCAAAATTGAACTTTTTGGCAACAATGCAAAACGTTATGTTTGGTGTAAAAGCAACACAGCTCATCACCCTGACCACACCATCCCCACTGTCAAACATGGTGGTGGCAGCATCATGGTTTGGGCCTGCTTTTCTTCAGCAGGGACAGGGAAGATGGTTAAAATTGATGGGAAGATGGATGGAGCCAAATACAGGACCATTCTGGAAGAAAACATGATGGAGTCTGCAAAAGACCTGAGACTGGGACGGAGATTTGTCTTCCAACAAGACAATGATCCAAAACATAAAGCAAAATCTACAATGGAATGGTTCAAAAATAAACATATCCTGGTGTTAGAATGGCCAAGTCAAAGTCCAGACCTGAATCCAATCGAGAATCTGTGGAAAGAACTGAAAACGGCTGTTCACAAATGCTCTCCATCTCACTGAGCTCGAGCTGTTTTGCAAGGAGGAATGGGAAAATATTTCAGTCTCTCGATGTGCAAAACTGATAGACATACCCCAAGCGACTTACAGCTGTAATCGCAGCAAAAGGTGGCGCTACAAAGTATTAACTTAAGGGGGCTGAATAATTTTGCACGCCCAATTTTTCAGTTTTTGATTTGTTAAAAAAGTTTCAAATATCCAATAAATGTCGTTCCACTTCATGATTGTGTCCCACTTGTTGTTGATTCTTCACAAAAAAATACAGTTTTATGTCTTTATGTTTGAAGCATGAAATGTGGCAAAAGGTCGCAAAGTTCACGGGGGCCGAATACTTTCGCAAGGCTCTGTATGTGAGAATGGTGTTCATTGACTACAGCTCAGCGTTCAACACCATGGTCCCCACAAAGCTCATCACTAAGCTAAGGACCCTGGGACTAAATACTTCCCTCTGTAACTGGATCCTGGACTTCCTGAAGGGCTGCCCCCAGGTGGTAAGGGTAGGCAACAACACATCTACCACGCTGATCCTCAACACTGGGGCCCCTCAGGGGTGCATACGTAGTCCCCTCCTTTACTCCCTGTTCACCCTCAAGGGCCAAACACGACTCCAACACCATAATTAAGTTTGCTGACGACACAACAGTGGTAGGCCTCATCACCGACAAAGGTGAGACAGCCTAAAGGGAGGTCAGAGACCTGGCAGTGTGATTATAGGAGAACAACCTCTCCTTCAATGTGAGCGAGACAAAGAAACTGATCGCAGACTATAGGAAAAGGAGGGCCGAACAGGTCCCAATTAACATCGAGTGGGTTGAGAGTTTTGAATTCCTTGGTGTCCAACAAACTATCATGGTCCAAACACACAAACAGTTGTGAAGAGGGCACGACAACACCTTTTCTCCCTCAGGAGACTAAAAAGATTTGGCATGGTACCCTAGATCCTCAAAAATTTCTACAGCTGCACCATCAAGAGCATCCTGAACAGTTGCATTACCGCCTGGTATGGCAACTGCTCGGCATCTGACCGTAAGACGCCACAGAGGGTAGTGCGTACGGCCCAGTACATCACTGTAGCCAAGCTTCCTGACATCCAGGACCTATTTACTAGGGGGTGTCAGAGGAAGACCTCAAGAAATGTTCAAAAACTCCAGTCACCAAAGTCATAGACTGTTCTCTCTGCTACTGCACGGCAAGCGGTACCGGAGCAGCAAGTCTAGGACCAAAAAAGCTCCTTAACAGGTTCTACCCCCAAGCCATAAGACTGCTGAACAATTCATCAAATGGCCACCCGGACTATTTACATTGACACCCCCCCTTTGTTTTTACACTGCTGCTACTCGCTGTTTATTATCTATGCATAGTCACTTTACAAATTACCTCGACTAACCTGTATCCCCGCACATACCTATTGTATATAGCCTCGTTATTGTTGTCATTTTAATTTCATTAATTTTTTCCATTTATTTAGTAAATATTTTCTCAACTATTTCTTGAACTGCATTGTTGGTTAAAGGCTTGTAAGTAAGCATTTCACAGTAAGTACAGCACCTGTTGTAGTCAGCACACCAAATTTGATTGACATTTTGAAACAGCTCGCTAAAGTGGTGTTATTGGAATGTCGACACATGCTGAAAAACGTATTCAAGCCTAATGCGGTATTCACAGAGGGCCACATTGACTAGCAAACAAACAGCAAGTCCTCCCGAATCGCCCCACTAAGATATGGATAAACACGTAAATCTGGAGGACATATTTGACCAAATGGGAAAGATGAACACGATTTTGTTGGATGTTGCATCTGATTTCTCCACGATAAAAACAACAACAACTACCGAGCTAAAGGAAAAATTTGATGCGATACAAGAAAGGATGGGGCAGAGGGATGGATTTTGACAGTGGAGGATGCCATCTCACATCTGAAGAAGTGTAATGAGAATCACGAGAAAAAACTGGACATATTGAGGAATCGTGGCGAAGAACTTGAGAACAGAGGTAGGAGAAACACGGTGAGATTGGTTAATCTGAAAGAGGGAAGTAAGACTGGTAATAATCTTGTTTGTACAGAAAATCATTGCAGAAGGATTTGGATTTGACGACAGTCACGAATTAGAAATTGAACGAACCAATCGCAGTTTAACCATGCCTGGGCCACCGAGAACAGTTCTCATCCGCTTCCTAAGATCTACAGCCCGGGAGAAGGTGGGAAGGCTGCTGGCTGTCTTTTTCCCGGACCTGTCCAAGGACCTGGCAATGAAGAGAAAGAAGTTTGCAACAGCGAATAAATCACTACACAAGAAGAACATCAGGCACACACTGGCATTCCCAGCAACCCTGCTCTTTACTTGGAAGGGAAAGAAAATGATTTTCAAGGACAACGTGGAGGCGTAGAGATTCTCGCTAGAGCAAGCTGTTTAGCCAAGATAAGAAGACGAGACAAGGTAAAATACAAAGTTGAATTGTGTGGTGTTCACTAAACAAATGAATGTAGCCTATGTGTTTGCAGGACTCTGGGTAAGTGTTGCTAATTTAACAAAAGCTTTCAAGGGCCTCACAGACCATAAGGAATTTTGAGTTGAGACTGCAGGTTATCTTCTGCAGCACCAAAGACAGTTCTGTGATGATTGACTCATCGAGAAGCAACGTTACGTTCCTAGTTGCTTTGTTTTATTTTGGAATTGGTTTTCTCAGTTTATTTACACAGTTTTATTGTACATTTGGAGCATATACTGTGAAACGTTATATAAATGTTAATTTGAGTTTATGTGTTCACGCTCACAGGCTATAACTACTCAGCGCAAATATGGCTAATGGTTATGTTAACATAATCCCTTGGAACATAAATGGTTGTGGTAACCTCCAAGATGGCGTAGCAGTCAGGCGTCTTTTGTCTTCGTCTTGTCATGTCCTGTGTATGTGTGTATGTACAGTGGGGCAAAAAAGTATTTAGTCAGCCACCAATTGTGCAAATTCTCCCACTTAAAAAGATCCCAAACACACCGCCCGGACAACGAAGGAGTGGCTTCGTAAGAAGCATTTCAAGGTCCTGGAATGGCCTAGCCAGTCTCCAGATCTCAACCCCATAGAAAATCTTTGGAGGGAGTTGAAAGTCCGTGTTGCCCAGCAACAGCCCCAAAACATCACTGCTCTAGAGGAGATCTGCATGGAGGAATGGGCCAAAATACCAGCAACAGTGATTACTGATGTTGTGATTGGGAGGTGATTACTGATGCGTGTGATTGGGAGGTGATTACTGATGCTTGTGATAGGGAGGTGATTACTAATACTTGTGATAGGGAGGTGATTACTGATGCTTGTGATAGGGAGGTGATTACTGATGCTTGTGATTGGGAGGTGATTACTGCTGCTTGTGATTGGGAGGTGATTACTGATGCTTGTGATTGGGAGGTGATTACTGCTGCTTGTGATTGGGAGGTGATTACTGCTGCTTGTGATTGGGAGGTGATTACTGATGCTTGTGATTGGGAGGTGATTACTGCTGCTTGTGATTGGGAGGTGATTACTGATGCTTGTGATTGGGAGGTGATTACTGATGCTTGTGATTGGGAGGTGATTACTGCTGCTTGTGATTGGGAGGTGATTACTGCTGCTTGTGATTGAGAGGTGATTACTGATGCCCATTTAGTTCTGTATTGTTGCTTGTGAGATACTAGTTGACTGTACTTTTTATTTGTTAGTTTGTTTGTGGAAAAAAGGAAAATACCCCCCCCCCCCCATCACTACTACACCGATGACTCACTGTCTGTCCCTTTCTAGCTCTCTCACTCTCTCTTTCTAACTCTCTCTGGCATTAATCTGGGCAGACTGGTGCAGAACAGGTCATTAGAAAAGTCAAAGACAGAACAATTACATTTTCATTAAATTTTAATTTAAATTGACAAACCCATGTGTTTCTTCCAATTGCTAACCCTTCCAAAAAGCCTTTCTGGACATCATGGCTTTGTGTTTCGTGTCTGCTTGACATAAATACCACGTACTCAATAGATTTCATTCAAATCTTCAATGCATGGTGAGAATAATGTGTGGTTCAAGAATGGACTGTGAGCCGGTGTCTGATATCTTTGATAAGAATCCGATTTTTTTACTTTAAAGGCTCAGTGGATTCAACAACACGATTTCCCTGTGTTTTATATACACTGAGTATACAAAACATTAAGAACATATATAACAGACTGACCAAGTGAATCCAGGTGAAAGCTATGATCCCTTATTGATGTCACTAAATCCATTTCAATCAGTGTAGATGAAGGAAGGAGACAGGTTAAAGAAGGATTTTTAAGCCTTGAGACAACTGAGACAGGGATTGTGTATGTGTGCCATTTAGAGGATGAATGGGCAAGACAAAAGATTGAACGGGGTATGGTAGTAGATGCCAGGAGCACCGGTTTATGTTTAGAACTGCAACGTTGTTGGGTTTTTCCCGTGTGTATCAAGAATGGTCCACCACCCAACTCAATATTAGGAAGGTATTCCTAATGTTTGGTATACTCAGCGTAATACTGTGAAATTGGGAAAATTATGATAATGCCCTTTTAGTGTAAGAAGTGTTTGAAAAGGCCACTTGAAATTTGGTAATAGACCAATAAGGGAGTTCCAAACCTCTCTGCCAACTTTGCTTATTTTTGACCATTTTAATTGAAAACAATCATAGTAGCTACAACTCTACTGATAGTTTTGTCACAAAAACTGGAGTGTTAAATAGCAAATGTGCCTGGTCTGGGCTTGACACGTGTGCTCAGGCCAACAGCTTGCAGATACAGTGTGCCGGGTCTGGGCTTGACACGTGTGCTCAGGCCAACAGCTTGCAGATACAGTGTGCCGGGTCTGGGCTTGACACGTGTGCTCAGGCCAACAGCTTGCAGATACAGTGTGCCGGGTCTGGGCTTGACACGTGTGCTCAGGCCAACAGCTTGCAGATACAGTGTGCCTGGTCTGGGCTTGACACGTGTGCTCAGGCCAACAGCTTGCAGATACAGTGTGCCTGGTCTGGGCTTGACACGTGTGCTCAGGCCAACAGCTTGCAGATACAGTGTGCCTGGTCTGGGCTTGACACGTGTGCTCAGGCCAACAGCTTGCAGATACCGTGTGCGTAGGCTGTCTACATTATGAGATTATTATGGATAAGAATATTTTTGTTTATCAAACGGCAGTCAAGCATCGATCACCATGTCACCAGAATAACACCCTCGATATTCATTGGAAAGGTGCATCAAGCTCATCACCATGCACTTTCACCACCCTGTGAAGTTCATAACTTATGTCATCTGTAGCCTAATAAACGAGTCGTAGTGGGAGGACCACACACACCATATATTCGTGTGACTCCAAGTTTACTTTGATATGATGGTTATTATATCAATATTTGAGCATAAAGGCATTTCCACCGCCATGTCATCACATAATACATTTCAGACACAAAAGATCCCACCATGTCGAACGAACAAATGATCTGTCAGCAGTTTAAAGAAATTGTACCGAACCCTTCTGTTTCATCACAGCTTTAGATGGTATGACTTTACTTGCATAAAAACTGGGGATGGAAACGTGGTTAGTAAGGTACTTAATTGTTAGCCAGAAATGATTTGATATTGAGATAAGAATGGTTGCATTGGACCTTTAAAATTGATACTAAACAAAAACCTTTGATTTAAAGGTTTAACAAACCATACAACTCTATTCACAATGACTATTTTGAACAATTTACACAGGAAATAAAACATTTTAAACATTTACTGGAAAAACTGTGCAGATGCAAAGTTTGGTAAGAGAATTATGGTAACATCTTCAGTTTTATTCAATTACCAAACTTTATATCTGCACAGTTCTTCCTGTTAAAGTGTTTATGTAAACACTTTTTGTTTTTAAGTTGTCCTTGTGCATAGAGTTGAAAATCAATGGTTTTTGTTTAGCATACATTTTTGAGTCTCAATGTAATTATCATGAAATTGCCCAGGGTTATACTGTAGCATGTAGTCAAAGAGAAAGTCTTTACTGTGATATACTGTGATATGGATATTCTTAGCTAGGCTATATCCTCTCGAGAAGCTACAGAAAAACAGGACTGGAAGAGCAGCACAGCATATAAACCCCAAGTAGCGTGTCGTCGACAGCTTGTCACACTTCAATGTCTTCTTCCTGTTTTGACAATGCTAACATATAGGTGCTGCTCATCAGTCGCCAATTAAGCTTTGCAGAGATACATTTGTTATTGGCTGTTATCTTTAATTGGTAGCTGTTCCAGTTAATTGCTTTAATGAACCCCCTGAGGGCACATTAATAGAGTTGATTTGTAATGACCTTGTCAACAAGACAGGTGAAAAGTAGCAGTCTGAGCGGCAGGCTGGGATGAAGTGATGGAGAGAGACAGACAAACATCCACGGACAGACGCGCTCTCCCAGCAGCATACTGATGCTGTGACAGTATAAGGCACCATCAAACCAAATGAATGAGCGTCAAAAAAAGACATGGTTGTCATTAAAATACATTGAGCATATCTAAAAACAGAATGAAGACAAAGAGAAAGAGAGAGAGAGAGGGGAAGGTGATCTAAGGTATCACAAGCATGGTCAGTTATTCCCCTAAAATGAACATGTACCCTTTAAAGTGGGAATCGGCAGTTGAAACAATAGCAAAACCTCCCCCTGACGAATAGTGTATAAAGCTAAGGGATGGGGATAGAGAAATTTAACCACTCCCAAATTCATAGACAGAGCTATGGATGCAAGGACTGACCATCCATGATATCACAATTATAGTTTTAACCATGTTTTCAGGCTATATAGTGTTTGTTTACATTTACTTTGCTTACAGTCATTGAAGTAAACCATGCTTATATTTTGGGGTTCTGATGGGGTACGACAGTTGAACTAAGCTCACAAGGCATTTATACGTTTTATTATTGAAGAATCAATGAGTACATATCATATATATAAAGTTGAAGTCGGAATTTTACATACACCTTAGCCAAATACAATTAAACTCAGTTTTCACAATTCCTGACATTTAATCCTAGTAAAAATTCCCTGTCTTAGGTCAGTTAGGATCACCACTTTATTTTAAGAATGTGAAATGTCAGAATAATAGTAGAGAGAATGATTTATTTCAGCTTTTATTTCTTTCATCAAATTCCCAGTGAGTCAAAAGTTTACATACACTCAATTAGTATTTGGTAGCATTGTCTTTAAACAATTTAAACTTGGGTCAAACGTTTCGGGTAGCCTTCCACAAACTTCCCACAAAGAGTTGGGTGAATTTTGGCCCATTCCTTCTGACAGAGCTGGTGTAACTGAGTCAGGTGTGTAGGCCTCCTTGCTCGCACAATGCCTTGACTTTATTGTCTTTAAGCCATTTTGCCACAACTTTGGAAGTATGCTTGGGGTCATTGTCCATTTGGAAGACCCATTTGCAACCAAGCTTTAACTTCCTGACTGATGTCTTGAGATGTTGCTTCAATATATCCACATAATTTTGCTACCTCATGATGCCATCCATTTTGTGAAGTGCACCAGTCCCTCTTGCGTGCTTCACGGTTGGGATGGTGTTCTTCAGCTTGCAAGCCTCCCCATTTTTCCTCCAAACATAACGATGGTCATTATGGCCAAACAGTTCTATTTTTGTTTCATCAGACCAGAGGACATTTCTCCAAAAAGTACAATCTGTGTCCCCATGTGCAGTTGCAAACCATAGTCTGGCTTTTTTACGGCGGTTTTGGAGCAGTGGCTTCTTCCTTGCTGAGCGGCCTTTCCGGGGAAGTCGATATAGGGCTCATTTTACTGTGGATATAGATACTTCTGTACATGTTTCCTCCAGCATCTTCACAAGGTCTTTGCTGTTGTTCTGGGATTGATTTGCACTTTTCACACCAATCTATGTTCATCTCTAGGAGACAGAATGTGTCTCCTTCCTGAGCGGTATGACGGCTGCAGGGTTTGGAAATTGCTCCCAAGGATAAACCAGACATGTGGAGGTCTACAATACTTTTTGGGCTTGGTTGATATTTTTTTATTTTCCCATGATGTCAAGCAAAGAGGCACTGAGTTTGAAGGTAAGCCTTGAAATACATCCTCAGATTCACCTCCAATTGACTCAAATTATGTCAACCGACAGAGATGGCCGCCTCGTTTCGCGTTCCTAGGAAACTATGCAGTTTTTTTTTTTACGTGTTATTTCTTACATTAGTACCCCAGGTCATCTTAGGTTTCATAACTATTGAATATAAGAGCAGCGTCAACTCACCATCAGTACGACCAAGAATATGACTTTCGCGAAGCGGATCCTGTGTTCTGCCTTTCACCCAGGACAACGGAATGGATCCCAGCCGGCGACCCCAAAAAACGACTTCGAAAAAGAGGGAAACGAGGCGGTCTTCTGGTCAGACTCCGGAGACGGGCACATCGTGCACCACTCCCTAGCATTCTTCTCGCCAATGTCCAGTCTCTTGACAACAAGGTTGATGAAATCCGAGCAAGGGTTGCATTCCAGAGGGACATCAGAGACTGTAACGTTCTTTGCTTCACGGAAACATGGCTCACTGGAGAGACGCTATCGGAGTCGGTGCAGCCAGCTGGTTTCTCCACGTATCGCGCCGACAGAAACAAACATCTTTCTGGTAAGAAGAGGGGCGGGGGCGTATGCCTTATGGCTAACGAGACATGGTGTGATCACAAAAACATACAGGAACTCAAATCCTTCTGTTCACCTGATTTAGAATTCCTCACAATCACATTTCGACCGCATTATCTACCAAGAGAATTCTCTTCGATTATAATCACAGCCGTATATATTCCCCCCCAAGCAGACACATATATGGCTCTGAACAAACTTTATTTGACTCTTTGCAAACTAGAATCCATACATCCTGAGGCTGCATTCATTGTAACTGGGGATTTTAACAAGGCTAATCTGAAAACAAGACTCCCTAAATTGTATCAGCATATCGATTGCGCTACCAGGGCTGGCAAAACCTTGGATCATTGCTATTCTAATTTCGGCGATGCATATAAGGCCCTGCCCCGCCCTCCTTTCGGAAAAGCTGACCACGACTCCATTTTGTTGATCCCTGCCTACAGACAGAAACTAAAACAAGAAGCTCCCACGCTGAGATCTGTCCAACGATGGTCCGACCAATCTGATTCCACACTCCAAGACTGCTTCCATCACGTGGACTGGGATATGTTTCGTATTGCGTCAGACAACAACATTGACAATTACGCTGATTCGGTGTGTGAGTTCATTAGAACGTGCATTGAAGATGTCGTTCCCATAGCAACGATTAAAACATTCCCAAACCAGAAACCGTTGATTGATGGCAGCATTCGCGTGAAACTGAAAGCGCAAACCACTGCTTTTAATCAGGGCAAGGTGACCGGAAACATGACCGAATACAAACAGTGCAACTATTCCCTCCGCAAGGCAATCAAACAAGCTAAGCGTCAGTATAGAGACAAAGTAGAATCTCAATTCAACAGCTCAGACACAAGAGGTATGTGGCAGGGTCTACAGTCAATCACGGATTACAAAAAGAAAACCAGCCCAGTCACGGACCAGGATGTCTTGCTCCCAGGCAGACTAAATAACTTTTTTGCCCGCTTTGAGGACAATACAGTGCCACTGACACGGCCTGCAACGAAAACATGCGGACTCTCCTTCACTGCAGCCGAGGTGAGTAAAACATTTAAACGTGTTAACCCTCGCAAGGCTGCAGGCCCAGACGGCATCCCCAGCCGCGCCCTCAGAGCATGCGCAGACCAGCTGGCTGGTGTGTTTACGGACATATTCAATCAATCCCTATCCCAGTCTGCTGTTCCCACATGCTTCAAGAGGGCCACCATTGTTCCTGTTCCCAAGAAAGCTAAGGTAACTAAGCTAAACGACTACCGCCCCGTAGCACTCACTTCCGTCATCATGAAGTGCTTTGAGAGACTAATCAAGGACCATATCACCTCCACCCTACCTAACACCCTAGACCCACTCTAATTTGCTTACTGCCCAAATAGGTCCACAGACTATGCAATCTCAACCACACTGCCCTAACCCATCTGGACAAGAGGAATACCTGTGTGAGAATGCTGTTCATCGACTACAGCTCGGCATTTAACACCATAGTACCCTCCAAGCTCGTCATCAAGTTCGAGACCCTGGGTCTCGACCCCGCCCTGTGCAACTGGGTACTGGAATTCCTGACGGGCCGCCCCCAGGTGGTGAGGGTAGGCAACAACATCTCCACCCCGCTGATCCTCAACACTGGGGCCCCACAGGGGTGCGTTCTGAGCCCTCTCCTGTACTCCCTGTTCACCCACGACTGCGTGGCCACGCACGCCTCCAACTCAATCATCAAGTTTGCGGACGACACAACAGTGTTAGGCTTGATTACCAACATCGACGAGACGGCCTACAGGGAGGAGGTGAGGGCCCTCGGAGTGTGGTGTCAGGAAAATAACCTCACACTCAACGTCAACAAAACTAAGGAGATGATTGTGGACTTCAGGAAACAGCAGAGGGAACACCCCCCTATCCACAACATCGATGGAACAGTAGTGGGGAGGGTAGTAAGTTTTAAGTCCCTCGGCATACACATCACAGACAAACTGAATTGGTCCACCCACACAGACAGCATCGTGAAGAAGGCGCAGCAGCGCCTCTTCAACCTCAGGAGGCTGAAGAAATTTGGCTTGTCACCAAAAGCACTCACAAACTTCTACAGATGTACAATCGAGAGCATCCTGGCGGGCTGTATCACCGCCTGGTACGGCAACTGCTCCGCCCACAACCGTAAGGCTCTCCAGAGGGTAGTGAGGTCTGCACAACGCATCACCGGGGGCAAACTACCTGCCCTCCAGGACACCTACACCACCCGATGTTACAGGAAGGCCATAAAGATCATCAAGGACAACAACCACCCGAGCCACTGCCTGTTCACCCCGCTATCATCCAGAAGGCGAGGTCAGTACAGGTGCATCAAACCTGGGACCGAGAGACTGAAAAATAGCTTCTATCTCAAGGCCATTAGGCTGTTAAACAGCCACCACTAACATTGAGTGGCTGCTGCAAACACACTGACTCAACTCCAGCCACTTTAATAATGGGAATTGATGGGAAATTATGTAAAATATACCACTCGCCACTTTAAACAATGCTACCTAATATAATGTTTACATACCCTACATTATTCATCTCATATGTATACGTATATACTGTACTCTATCATCTACTGCATCTTTATGTAATACATGTATCACTAGCCACTTTAACTATGCCACTTTGTTTACATACTCATCTCATATGTATATACTGTACTCGATACCATCTACTGTATCTTGCCTATGCTGCTCTGTACCATCACTCATTCATATATCTTTATGTACATATTCTTTATCCCCTTACACTTGTGTGTATAAGACAGTAGTTTTGGAATTGTTAGTTAGATTACTTGTTGGTTATTACTGCATTGTCGGAACTAGAAGCACAAGCATTTCGCTACACTCGCATTAACATCTGCTAACCATGTGTATGTGACAAATAAAATTTGATTTGATGTGTCTAAAGCCATGACATAATTTTCTTGAATTTTCCAAGCTGTTTAAAGGCACAGTCAACTTATTGTATGTAAACTTCTGACCCACTGGAATTATGAAACAGTGAATTATACGTGAAATAACATGTCCGTCAACAATTGTTGGGAAAATTACTTGTGTCATGCACAAAGTAGATGTCCTAACCGACTTGCCAAAACTATAGTTTGTTAACAAGAAATTTGTAGAATGGTTGAAAAACAAGTGTTAATGACTGCAACATAAGTGTATATAAACTTCCGACTTCAACTGTATATATTTTTTAATGGATGTAGCATCTGCTGATTGCCCCGATGAACTGACCCCACTCCCTGAGGAGGATGCCACACAGTGCATAACACTGGACCAGAAAATCCCCATTGTTCTGTTTCAGTGTCAATGTCTGGCAATTGGGGGACTGTGACTATAACACATGTAGAATTCCACTTGGCACTATAGTAATAATTAGGTCAATCACATTCAGCAATCATGCCACACAAGACATTTCCCCTGGAGGCATAATAGAGGTCTGATAAACATAGTACCTCGTGTCGACATAATCACACTGTCTCTATAGAAAACGAAAGTATAAAAGCTGAGAAGAGTGGTGCAACATAACAATGACTGAAGTAACGAGGCAGTTATTATGTAGCTGCAATATGAACAGAACAGCAGGACAACCGGGTGAGAAGGGGTTGGGACATGTCATTTCTTCAGATAAATGAACATCTCTCAGCAACAGTATGGTATTCAGCCTCGAGCTAAAAGCAGTTTGATTAAAGCTTATGGTGTTAATGACTGTGAAAAGTGTGCCACTAGAAGCCCCCATCAGATCAATAGCTGTCAATGCAATCAAAAGGGCTACTGCCTGTGGAGTGTTTTTCTCAAACATGTCTCTTCTCTCAAACACAGGTAACTACCACATAACCGCAGACGCCCAGGACCAGACCAGGGCCATATTTCATTGAATTGATTGCCCAAACAGGGAATGAGAACACAGCCTTAGATGGAACTCTGAGAGGAGAGGGTCTGGCTGTCAGGGGAGGATCAAGTGTCTCTGGCCTAAGGTGACCTCATACTATCCTGTTCTTTGTCCAGGTCCGGAGCATCAAGGACAGAGGAGACAGGAAGCCTGTTTCAGTCTTCTCCAGGAATCTGTGTTTCTCATAATTTCCCTGTGGTTCAATTTTCAGAGGTTTTCTTCCAGACACGATATATCAGAAACTTCACTCCATCGGTTGGTGGATACAATCTGAAACTCTCAATGAATAATTAATGTGCTCCCACAGTGTAATCAAAGGGTACTCAGGTGAACTACTGTCATGAATATTTGAACCCGATAATAGCGTACCTATGTGAATACCCTACCTATCTGGATAGCGTACCTAAATTCTGAAGCCTGGCAATTACTCTCGTATTGAGTACTCTGGTATGAGAGTAGAGCATGACAAGAACATCTGGGGTTTGATGTGAGAATGTAAACTTGAACAAGGAAAGTTAAGTGTCATATTTTTATCAGGGAGAAGTTAGGCCTGAATCATGAATGGACTACTGGTCGTGGGATGTCAAGAGCCAGGTCCATTTCAATAACTCAGTCTCTGCCTCTCTCCCTCGCATTACATTTCTTTCTCCATTGCCTCTGTTTTTCTCAGAAGAACACACTCTTTCCCTGCGAGGGCAGAGGGAGCGGGCTGGAGTGTCTCTCACACTCTCAAACCAGCTCCCCTCGGCTGCGGCTGACTGCTTGTCTCACTTCCACTTCTCTTACACCCCACACACATACACTGACACACTCCCTCCTGACTGGTCTGGGAAGTGGCAGCAACTAAGCTCGTTTAATTTCTGTGTACCTGTAGGGAATCAACAAAATTGTAATACTGTGTTGAAGGTATTTGCAACTGCAGTATTGTCCCTTTATTGAATCAGATGCACTGGTCAGTGGGTCTGAGCTTCACAAGTGGCGTCCACTGATGTCCTTGTAAGGATAGGGTAGTATTGGGGT
This sequence comes from Oncorhynchus masou masou, assembly GCF_036934945.1. Lineage (NCBI taxonomy): Eukaryota > Metazoa > Chordata > Actinopteri > Salmoniformes > Salmonidae > Oncorhynchus > Oncorhynchus masou. Next base: position 21,434,336 of record NC_088230.1, on the reverse strand, counting down.
GTCTGTCTCCGTGATCATGCTACCTAATTCGCACGGGTTCCATAGTGATGAAGGACTTCCTTAAGGTTAAGGAAGCTAGATAGCTAGCTGTTATACAACATTTTTGTATACAAGTGGACTTGCTACTTCCGGGGTGGGGGCGAAGAACACTGTGTACCAGTGTCCTAGCAAGCTAGCTACTTCCCTTGTCGTAACATTAACAGAAGTTCAAATTCTTGTGGAAGCAACCCATAGTTGATGCTAATGTAGCCACATGGAGCAACGTACCTATCAAAACAACCCCATTCGTCACTATGGGTCCAACGGAACCTTGCAACAACGGACCCTGTGCATGTAGCATTATTGGGAAGCCACACTACCAGCCTGGTTAGCTGGCTTTCGCAAGCCTATAAAATAAAATACCCTGGCAAATATTGTTGTACTTTCCGGTGTAACCTCAAACATTGTCCCAGTTCTTTTTTTTGTGATCAATATTTTATTTTGATTTCACATTATACAATACACATAACGCAGGACCTCGTTACACATATTAACTGGTATGACAACACTAACAATCTTTTGTACAAACAAACTATTTACATACTGCCAGGAGTCAATTAATTGAGAACATAAAACTTACAGGAAGAAAGTAGAGTTTACAATATTCAATATTTTTTTCAGAAAAGAAAATGCCGTCCTCCCTCTCCTTTACCATGTGATAGAGTTTTGCATTATTCAGTTGAAGTCTGAGGTTTACATACACCTTAGCCAAATACATTTAAACTCAATTTTCACAATTCCTGACATTTAATCCTAGTAAAAATTCCCTGTCTTAGGTCAGTTAGGATTACCACTTCATTTTAAGAATGTGAAATGTCAGAAAAATAGTAGATAGGATTATTTCAGCTTTTATTTATTTCATCACATTTCCAGTGGGTCAGAAGTTTACATACACTCAATTAGTATTTGGTAGCATTGCCTTTAAATTCTTTAACTTGGGTTAAACGTTTCGTGGAGCCTTCCACAAGAGTTCCACAATAGGTTGGGTGAATTTTGGCCCATTCCTCCTGACAGAGCTGGTGTAACTCAGGTTTGTAGGCTTCCTTGCTCGCACACGCTATTTCAGTTCTGCCCACAAAATGTTCTATGGGATTGAGGTCAGGGCTTTGTGATGGCCACTTCAATACCTTGACTTTGTTGTCCTTAAGCCATTTTGCCACAACTTTGGAAGTATGCTTGGGGTCATTGTCCATTTGGAAGACCCATTTGTGACCAAGCTTTAACTTCCTGACTGATGTCCTGAGACATTGCTTCAATATATCCACATAATTTTCCTACCTCATGATGCCATCTATTTTGTGAAGTGCACCAGTCCCTCCTGCAGCAAAGCATCCCCACAACATGATGCTGCCACCACCGTGCTTCATGGTTGGGATGGTGTTCTTCGGCTTGCAAGCCTCCTCATTTTTCCTCCAAACATAACGATGGTTATTATGGCCAAAAAGTTATATTTTTGTTTCATCAGACCAAAGGACATTTCTCCAAAAAGTACGATCTTTGTCCCCATGTGCAGTTGCAAACTGTAGTCTACGCTTTTTTATGGTGGTTTTGGAGCAGTGGCTTCTTCCTTGCTGAGCGGCCTTTCAGGTTATGTCGATATAGGACTTGTTTTTACTGTGGATAGAGATACTTTTGTACCTGTTTCCTCCAGCATCTTCACAAGGTCCTTTGCTGTTGTTCTGGGATTGATTTGCACTTTTCACACCAAAGTACCTTCATCTCTAGGAGACAGAATGCATCTCCTTCCTGAGCAGTATGATGGCTGCGTGGTGCTATGGTGTTTATACTTGCGTACTATTGTTTGTACAGATGAACGTGGTACCTTCAGGCATTTGGAAATTGCTCCCAAGCATGAACCAGACTTGTGGAGGTCTACAATTTTTGTTCTGAGGTCGTGGCTGATATCTTTTGATTTTCCCATGACGTCAAGCAAAGAGGCACTGAGTTTGAAGTTAGACCTCAAAATACATCCACAGATACACCTCCAATTGACTCAAATTATGTCAATTAGCCTTTCAGAAGCTTCTAAAGCCATGACATCATTTTCTGAAATTTTCCAAGCTGTTTAAAGGCAGTCAACTTAGTGTATGTAAACTTCTACCCACTGGAATTGTGATACAGTGCATAAGTGAAATAATCTCACTCTAAACAATTATTGGAAAAATGACTTGTGTCATGCACAAAGTAGATGTTCTAACTGACTTGCCAAAACTATAGTTTGTTAACGAGAAATTTGTGGAGTGGTTGAAAAACAATCTAAGTGTATGTAAACACTTCCGACTTCAACTGTACATCTCATGCCTCAACTGGATTTGCCCGAGCTTTGTCTATCACGGCCACTGATCGCTCTATACAAACAATATCTTGAAAATATGATAACCATGTTTGAGGTGAGAGGATTGTAGGAGTATTCCAAGCACTAAGGACGACCTTTTTTGCTGCCGTTAACCCCGCATAAATTATTATTTTCTGAACCAGTTGCAGTACAAACGAAGAGTCATCATTCAACAAAAATACAGGTGGATCTTAGTTCACAGGGAAACCCATCATGTTTTGTGAGGAAATCTGAAACATGTGACCAGAACTGCACATTCATTATCCCAGTTTGATATGCTGCTTGTGTGTTCCCATATCAGCCAAAAAGAGAACAACATCATGTTTTGGTCAGGCAGAAAAAAACACATGGCTGGCTAGTTGGCTACAGCAGGTTCTACCATGCTGGTGTTTTGACCCCTCTGCTGCTAGTGTCCCCACTAAAGCTTACCCTATTACAAGCTCTACACAGACGCAAGATTCGGAGAGTTGCAATGTCATTTTTCTCCACAAAAGGGGTGGCTCCTTGTAATATGCTCCGGCATTCTACATATTTTTTTCTACCTGAAAATGTAGACACGCTGTATCATTCCTTCCACAGCCGTGTTGTTGCTTATTTCCTTCAAATCAAACCATATTTTATTTGTCACATGCTTCGTAGACAACAGATTTAGATTAACAGTGAAATGCTTACTTACGGGTCCTTTTAAAGACATTTTTTTTTTAAATCCACTTGAAATCAGTGTAGAAGCCTCAAGACAATTGAGACATGGATTGTGTATGTGTACCATTCAGAGGGTGACTGGGAAAGTCAAAATATGTAAGTGCCTTTGAACAGTGTAGGGTACTTACATTTTTTTATTTAACCTTTATTTGAACAGGCTATGGTAGTAGGTTCCATCCCCTGACACCAGCAGGCAGAAAGGGATGAATCTCAGAGAGCTCAGTCTCACCCATTGCTTCTGCTCTAGTATGCACTTATCAATTCAGAGCAGAAGGTAGTGTAAGATAAAAAAAAGAGTTAACATGCAGAGTTCCCCGGTGCTCTCTGAGCCCCATCCAGATGAACCTGAACTGTCCTGCTAAGGCCCGGAAGGCAAGAACACCAGTTTCCATTTCAATTGACTCCCTTTCTCTTTCTCTCCCATTCCACTTTCAACTGTTCACCCAACTGTCTGCGGACATAAAACGAACGATGGCTGCCGAACCTGAAATATTTATCCCAAAAATACATAAAACTACAAACAAAAACCCATAGCCTTGGCGTCAGAGGTGTAGCCAAGATAGTTCAAATGGAAATTATTTTGGCTCCAGGACACTTTCGCTGAGAAGAGCAAACACTGAAAGGCACTGGAGAGCTGTGCTTAGACAGGAGACGTGTGCAGTTTGCTAGTTTGACAGCCATCTTTTTCTTTCAAAGATGAACTGTGTCTTGCGCTGACAAATGTATAGACACCTGAAGCAATGAATGTTCTGATTTAAATATGTCAAAAGGAGTAACACATTCACTTGGGATAAGACTGACAAAAGCACCAGAGACTGTTGTACACATCGTCTAGCATGCAAGCAGAATGAAACCATGCATTTTTTCTTGTCATGAAAGAAGCTACCAAAAAGCTATTTTTTTGTCTTCCTTCAACATCTCTACTCATAGTGATATAGGCACCATCAAGCAGGACTGTCTAGATAAAAAAGCAGATTCTAAAAAAAGAACACACACAAGTGTTTCATCAGTCTGCAAGCAGATGAATCAGTCATTAGTTCAAACAAGCTACTGCTGAGACAAGCTGTTTTTAAAAGCACAAAGCCATATGCGGTGGAGAAAACATGACTAGAACAAAGGAATAAAAAATGGTCCGTGCACAATGTCTATGTATGCAGTCTCTCCCCTCAGAGGGTTTTACAGACAGCGCCACTAGGCCTTTGGACCTCTGACTAGTAGGACTATGGCAGCTTCTCAAATAGAAAGTTTGCAGCCATCAGCACTTCTCCACTGTCCCATCAGTCTGGCCTCCTGTCTAACATGGGCAGGCGAGTGAAGCCAGTGTTGAGCAGAGCCCTTCATCTTTCTACCTGCTTTAAGAGATGCATATTTAATCCATGCACTGGCAGCTCCATGATTTCTGAACAGAACAGTTCATCACTGTTCCAACAGCAGACACAGCAGCCAGACACAGCAGGTGGACAGGCCTATGATGGTGCATATTTCTAACATATTCAACTGCCAGGCTTGTTCTTTTCCATCCATCACCTATTGTAGGTTAGTAGGCTACTTGAGTAAATGGTAGTTACGATACATGGTTCAGTATGTGGTACAGGTCATGTAAACCTAACATGCAACTATTCTGAACAATAACATGCAACAATCTCAAAGATTTTATTGAGTTACAGTTCATATAAGGAAATCAGTCAATTGAAATCAATGAATAAGGCTCTAATCTATGGACTTCACATGACTGGGCAGTGGTGCAGCCAACGGTGTGCCTGGGAGGGCATAGGCCCACCCACTTGGGAGCCAGGCCCACACACTGGCGATCCAGGCCCAGACAATCAGTTTTTCTCCACAAAAGAGCTTTATTACAGACAGAAACACTCCTCAGTTTCATCAGCTGTCGGGGTGGCTGGTCTCAGAAAAATGCGGAGGTCCTGGGCTGGCATTGTTACACCTGGTCTGTAGTTGTTAGGCCGGTTGGACGTACTGCCAAATTCTCTAAAACATTGTTGGAGGCGGCTTATGGTAGAGAAAGAAACACAAAATGATCTGGCAACTGCTCTGGTGTACATTCCTTGGGTCAGCATGCCAATTGCACGGTCCCTCAAAACTTGGGACATCTGTGGCATTGTGTTGTGGCCTTTTATTTCAAATCAAAATCAAATCAAATTTTATTTGTCACATACACATGGTTAGCAGATGTTAATGCGAGGGTAGCGAATTGCTTGTGCTTCTAGTTCCGACAATGCAGTAATAACCAACAAGTAATCTAACTAACAATTCCAAAACTACTGTCTTATACACACAAGTGTAAGGGGATAAAGAATATGTATTTCCTCCCAGCACTGGGTGGAACTGTGTAATGATCATGCTGTGTAATTAGCTTCTTGATATGCCACACTTACACAGGTGGATTGATTATCTGGGCAAAGGAGAAATGCTCACAAGCAGGGATGAAACACATTTGTGCACAAAATTGGGGAGATCAAAGCTTTTTGTGAGCATTGAACATTTCTGGGATATTTTATTTAAGCTCATGAAACATGGGACCGACACTTTACATGTTGCATTCATATTTTTGTATAGTATGGATTACATTTTTTAAAATAAATTCTTAGTCTACAAATTCTGTGCAACGCACGTTTACACAGTACTTCAACCGGTTCAATGTGATGGGATGAAAATGAAAAGTACAAAAAAATACAACCAAATAGACGGAATGGATCAATAATGTATGTCTTGTAGCTTTTTCCAGAACAAGACACTTTAGGCTAACAGCTGCTTACAGTGACAACACAAGCAGCTTTGTTGGGAGAAAAGCACCTTCCATGTTCCCCCCTCACATCTCTAGACCCATCTGGTGATCAAAATGCATCTCCCGCATGTTGATTTCCAAAAGCGACACACCAACAGTAACACCCCCGGCTGCAGAGTAAGTGAAAAGCCTTTGATGTCAACCTCTGACAATCTACACTGAATAAAAAAATAAATGCAACATGCAACAATTTCAAAGATTTTACTGAGTTACAGTTCATATAAGGAGGCCCTAATCTATGACTGGGAATACAGAAATGCATTTGTTGATCAAATATACATAAAAAAAGATAGGGGAATAGTTCAGAAAACCAGTCAGTATCTGGTGTGACCACCATTAGCCTTATGCAGCGCGATCTCTTTCGCATTAAGTTGATCAGGCTGTTGATTGTGGCCTGTAGAATGTTGTCCCACTCCTCTTCAATGGCTGTGTGAAGTTGCTGGATATCTTTTTATTTCACCTTTATTTATCCAAGTAGGCCAGTTGAGAAGAAGTTCTCATTTACAACTGCAACCTGGCCAAGATAAAGCAAAGCAGTGTGACAAAAACAACAACAGAGTTACATATAAACAAACGTACAGTAGATAACACAAAAGAAAAATAGATTTTACGATGTACAGTGTGTGCAGATGTAGAGTAGGGATGTAAGCAATAAATAGGCCATAGAGGCGAAAATAATTACAGTTTAGCATTAATACTGGAGTGATAAATGTGCAGATGATGATGTGCAAGTAGAGTTACTGGGATGCAAAATAGCAAGAGGGTAAGTAATATTATGGGGATGAGGTAGTCAGGTGTGCTATTTACAGATTGGCTATGTACAGGTACAGTCATCGGTAAGCTGCTCTGACAGCTGACGCTTAAAGTTAGAGAGGGAGATATAAGACTCCTGCTTCAGAGCTTTTTGCAAATCGTTCAATGTTATTGGCAGCAGAGAACTGGAAGGAAAGGCAGCCAAAGGAAGTGTTGGCTTTGGGGATGACCAGTGCAATATACCTGCTGCAGCGAGTGCTAATGGTGGGTGTTGTTATGGTGACCAGTGAGCCGAGGTAAGGTGGGGCTTTATCTAGCAAAGACTTATAGATGACCTGGAGCCAGTGGGTTTGGCGACGGATATGTAAGTGAGGGCCAGCCAACGGGAGCATACAGGTCGCAGTTGTGGGTAGTATATGGGGCTTTGGTGATAAAACGGATGGCACTGTGATAGACTACATCAGTTTGCTGAGTAGAGTGTTGGGTGCTATTTTGTAAATGACATCGCCGAAGTCAAGGATTGGTAAGATGGTCAGTTTTACGAGGGTACGTTTGGTGGCATGAGTGAAAGAGGCTTTGTTGCGAAATTGGAAGCCGGTTCTAGATTTAATTTTGGATTGGAGATGCTTAATATGAGTGTGGAAGGAGAGTTTACGGTCTAACCGTAAACAACCTAGGTACAGTTGAAGTCGGAAGTATACATAGATTTAGGTTGGAGTCATTAAAACATGTTTTTCAACCACTCCACAAATTTCTTGTTTACAAACTATAGTTTTGACAAGTCGGTTAGGACATCTACTCTGTGGATGACGCAAGTAATTTTCCCAAAAATTGTTTACAGACAGATTTTCACTTATAATTCACTCTATCACAATTCCAGTGGGTCAGGAGTTTACATACACTAACTTGACTGTGCCTTTAAACAGCTTGGAAAATTCCAGAAAATGACATGGCTTTAGAAGCTTCTGATAGGCTAATTGACATAATTTGAGTCAACTGGTGGTGTACCTGAGGATGTATTTCAAGGCCTACCTTCAAACTCAGTGCCTCTTTGCTTGACATTAATGGGAAAATCAAAAGAAATCAGTCAAGACCTTTTTTTTGTAGACCTCCACAAGTCTGGTTCATCTGTGGGGGCAATATACAAATGCCTCAAGGTACCACGTTCATCTGTACAAACAATAGTATGCAAGTATAAACACCATGGGACCACGTAGCCGTCATACTGCTCAGGAAGGAGATGCGTTCTGTCTCCTGGAGATGAACGTACTTTGGTGCGAAAAGTGCAAATCAATCCCAGAACAACAGGAAGGACCTTGTGAAGATGCTGGAGGAAACAGGTACAAAAGTATCTATATCCACAGTAAAACAAGTCATATATTGACATAACCTGAAAGGCCGCTCAGCAAGGAAGAATCCACTGCTCCAAAACCGCCATAAAAAAAGCCAGACTACAGTTTGCAACTGCACATGGGGACAAAGATCGTACTTCTGAGAAATGTCCTCTGGTCTGATGAAAAATAATGACCATCGTTATGTTTGGAGGAAAAATGGGGTGGCTTGCCAGCTGAAGGACACCATCCCAAACCGTGAAGCACGGGGGTGGCAGCATCATGTTGTGGGGGTGCTTTGCTGCAGGGGAGACTGGTGCACTTCACAAAATAGATAGCATCATGAGGGAAGGAATATTATGTGGATATATTGAAGCAACGTCTCAAGACATCAGTCAGGAAGTTAAAGATTGGTCACAAATGCGTCTTCCAAATGTTAAATGACCCCAAGCATACTTCCAAAGTTGTGGCAAAATGGCTTAAGGACAACAAAGTCAAGGTATTGGAGTGGCCGTCACAAACCCCTGACCTCAATCCTATAGACAATTTGTGGGCATAACTGAAAAAGCGTGTGCGAGCAAAGAGGCCTACAAACCTGAATCATCAACTCTGTCAGGAGGAATGGAACGTTTGACCCAAGTCAAACAATTTAAAAGGGAATGCTACCAAATACTAATTAAGTGTAGGTAAACTTCTGACCCACTGTGAATGTGATAAAAAAAAAATGCTGAAATAAATCATTCTCTCAACTTTTATTTTGACATTTCACATTCTTAACATATAGTGGTGATCCTAACTGACATAAGACTGGCAATTTTTTTTTTTACTAGGATTAAATGTCAGGAATTGTGAAAATTGAGTTTACATGTATTTGGCTAAGGTGTATGTAAACTTCCGACTTCAACTGTATTTGTAGTTGTCCACATATTCAGAACCGGCCAGAGTGATAATAGTCGGGTCGGGAGGGTGCATTTAAAAGCAGTTGGAGGCCACGGAAGGAGTGTTGTATGGCATTGAAGCTCGTTTGGAGGTTTGTTAGCACAGTGTCCAAAGGGCCAGATGTATACAGAATGGTGTTGTCTGCGTAGAGGTGGATCACAGAATCACCAGCAGCAAGAGTTATATCATTGAGTCGTCCCGAGAATTGAACCCTGTGGCACTGCCATAGACTGCCAGAGGTCCAGAAAACAGGCCCTCCGATTTGACACACTTAACTCAATCAGAGAAGTAGTTGGTGAACCATTCGAGGCAGTCATTTGATAAACCACGGCTATTGAGTCTGCCGATAAGAATGTGGTGATTGACAGAGTCGAAAGCCTTGGCCAGGTCGATGAAGATGGCTGTGCAGTATTGTCTTTTATCGATGGCGGTTATGATATCGTTTAGGAAATTGAGCGAGGCTTAGGTGCACCCATGACCAGCTCGGAAACCAGATTGTACGGTGAGATTTGAAATGGTCGGTAATCTGTTTGTTAACTTGGCTTCCGAAGATTTTAGAAAAGCAGGGCAGGATGGATTTAGGTCTATAACAGTTTGGGCTAGAGTGTCTCCCCCTTTGAAGAGGGGGATGGCCGCGGCAGCATTCCAATCTTTCGGGATCTCAGACGATACGAAAGAGAGGTTGAATAGGCTAGTCATAGGAGTTGCAACAATTTCGGGCGGATCATTTTAGATAGAGAGGGTCCAGATTGTCTAGCCCAGCTGATTTGTAGGGATCCAGATTTTGCAGTTCTTTCAGAATATTGGCTGTCTGGATTTGGGTGAAGGAGAAGCAGGTGGGGTTTGGGTAAATTGCTGCATGGGGTGCTGAGATGTTGGCCAGGGTAGGGGTAGCCAGGTGGAAAGCATGGCCAGCCGTGGAAAAATGCTTATTGAAATGATAAATTATCGTAGATTTATCAGTGGTGAGTGTTTCCTATCCTCTGTTCAGTGGGCAGCTGGGAGGAGGTGCTCTTATTCTCCATGGACCTTAGTGTCCCAAACCTTTTGGAATTAGTGCTACAGGAAGAACATTTCTGTTTGAAAAAGCTAGCCTCAGCTTTCCTAACTGACTGAGTTTATTGGTTACTGACTTCCCTGAAAAGTTGCATATCGCAAGGGATATTTGATGCTAATGCAGAACGCCACAGGATGTTTTTGTGTTGGTCAAGGGCAGTCAGGTCTGGGGTGAAACAAGGGCTATATCTGTTCTTAGTTCTACATTTTTTTAATAGGGCTTGCTTATTTAAGATGGAGAGGAAAGCACTTTTGAAGAACAACCAGGCATCCTCTACTGACGGGATGAGGTCAATACCCGGGCCAGGTCGATTAGAAAGGCCTGCTCGCTGAAGTGTTTTAGGGAGTGTTTGACAGTGATGAGGGGTGGTCGTTTGACCGCAGACCCATTACGCACACAGGCAATGAAGCAGTGATCGCTGAGATCCTAAGACAGCAGAGGTATATTTAGAGGGCAAGTTGGTCAGGATAATATCTAAGAGGGGGCCCATGGTTACGGATTTGGGGTTGTACCTGGTAGGTTCATTGATAATTTGTGTGAGATTGAGGGCATCAAGCTTAGATTGTAGGACGGGCGGGGTGTCCCAGTTTAGGTAACATAACAGTACAAACTCCCAAGATAGATGGGGGCAATCAATTCACATAGTGTCCAGGGCACAGCTGGGGGCTGAAGGGGGTCTATAACAAGTGGCAATGGTCAGATATTTGTTTCTGAAAAGGTGGATTTTTAAAAGTAGAAGCTCGAATTGTTTGGGCACAGACCTGGATAGTATGACAGAACTCTGCAGGCTATCTCTGCAGTAGATTGCAACTCCACCCCCTTCCGCAGTTCTATCTTGTCGGAAAATGTTAAAGTTAGGGATGGAAATGTTATGGTTTTGGTGGCCTTCATAAGCCAGGATTCAGACACGGCTCGGACATACGGGTTGGCGGAGAGTGCAAAAGCAGTGAAAAATATTTTAGGGAGGAGGCTTCTAATGTTAACATGCATGAAACCAATGCTTTTATGGTTACAGAAGTCAACAAATGACTTGGGGAATAGCAGTGTAACTGGGGGCTACAAGGTCTGGTTTAACCTCTACATTGCCAGAGGAACAAAGGAGGAGTAGGATAAGAGTACGGCTAAAGGCTAAAAGAACTGGTCGTCTAGTGCGTTCGGAAACAAAGAGTCAAAAGAGCAGGTTTCTGGGTGCGGAAGAATTGATTCAAGGCATAATGTTCAAACAAGGGTATGGTAGGATGTCAGTACAGTGGAGGTAAGCCTAGGCATTGAGTGACGATAAGAGAGGTTTTGTCTTTTGGCACCAGCCAGGTGCGGTCACCGCATATGTGAGGGGTGGAACATAAGGGCTAACTAAGGCATGTTGAGCAAGGCTGGAAGCTCTACAGTGAAATAAGACAAAAAAATATTAACTAAAACAGCAATAGACAAGGCATATTGACATCAGGGAGAGGCATGTGTAGCCGAGTGATCATAGGGTCCAGTGAGTAGCTAGGCGAGCTGGAGGCAAGGGGATCAGACAGCTGGCAGGCCAGGGCTATCAGCAGGTTAGCAGATGGGCCTCAGGGGGACGTCGCAACAGGAGAGCCTGTTGAAACCCCCTCGGACGGTTACGTGATGGATCGGCGGGGCTCTGTGTCGGCAGCAAAGGGTCCAGGCCAATTAGCAAAAGAGGTATTGAATCCCAGGAATTATCTGATGGATTTAGCGGGAACTAGAACACGCTTTCGTACACGTTGATCCAGAGCATCCCAAACAGGCTCAATGGGTGACATGTCTGGTGAGTATTCAGGCGATGGAAGAACTGGGACAATTTCAGCTTCCAAGATTTGTCTACAGATCCTTGCGACATGAGGCCATGCATCATCATGCTGAAACATGAGCTGATGTCATGCCATTTATCCGCTGCCAGTGGGCCTCAGGATCTCGTCATGGTATCTCTATGCATTCAAATCACCATCGATAAAATGCAACTGTGTTCATTGTCCATAGCTTAAGCCTGTCCAAACCATAACCCCACCGCCACCATGGCACTCTGTTCACAATGATAACATCAGCAAACCGCTCACCCACACGACGCCATATGCCGTCTGCCACCTGCCCGGTACAGTTCAACAGCATGTACACTTCTCACAGTACACTTCTCCAGCGTGCAAGTGGCCATTGAATGTGAGCATTTGCTCACTAAAGTCGATTACGACAACAAACTGCAGTCAGGTCAAGACCCTGGTGAGGACGACAAGCATGCAGATGAGCTTCCCTAAGACGCTTCTGATAGTTTGTGCAGAAATTCTTTGGTTGTGCAATCCCAGTTTCATCAGCTGTCCGCGTGGCTGGTCTCAGACGATCCCGCAGGGGAAGAGGCCGGATGTGGAGGTCCTGGGCTGGCGTGGTTACACGTGGTCTGTGGTTGTGAGGCAGGTTGGGTAAAAAAATACGTAGGAGGCGGCTTAGGTAGAGAAATGAACATTCAATTATCTGGCAACAACTCCGGTGGACATTCCTGCAGTCAGCATGCCAATTGCATGCTCCCTCAAATCTTGAGACATCTGTGGCATTGTGTTATGTGACAAAACTTCCCATTTTACAGTGGCCATTTATTGTCCCCAGCACAAGGTACACCTGTATAATGATCATGCTGTTTAATCAGCTTCTTGATATACCAAAAGAGAAATGCTCAATAACAGGGATGTAAACAAATTTGTGCACTAAATAATATTTTTGTGCATATGGAACATTTCTGGGACTAGTTATTTCAGCTCATGAAACCAACACTTCACATGATGTGTTTATATTTTTGTTCAGTGTAATATGGTAATGAATTGGGTATTGACTAGACACCTTCGATAACTTCAAGTCCCCTCAGAAACCTTCACACTCAAAAGGGAATGAATAAAGAGCCCAAGGCAGTAATCAATAGACTCTGCCACACAAACAGCACTCCCAGTTCCAGGAAAGAATGCATGCCACAAACATACTGTGAGTCCTTCCTAATGCATTGCATTGTCATCAACTGAGCAGTGAATTTGTGAGATACTAGCAGAAATAAATAAGTAATTAGGATGTCCTTCCTAATGCAATGCATTGTCATCAACCGGGCTGTGATTGCAATCAAGTTTTGTGTTGATGTGTATAAGCATGCAAACATCCGAAATAATCAAGGCAATGTTCCCTTCCAAAAATGTGTTACCCTAAAATAGCCAGAATAATGGCTCCCATAGGATGACATTATAGGAAGACATTCACATAACACAGCAGGGCTTTCCACATCTCAGTGGTATGTGAGAGAGGGTCTGATAATTGTGATAATGGTAAAAATAACCCACAGTTATGATTTAGTCTTTAACACAATGCTGTTTCGAATTTTGAAGCTATGCACAGTATGATAAATTACCTCAGTTAATAGCTTTGAATCCACCTATATTTCAAACATAAAACATATCAATTCTTACTGGATACTGGAAGAGATCTCTTTCTTTTTTATATCACACTGAACATAAGGTAAAACACTAGTGGCCTGCAGTATTCAAGCACAGAGCGATCACTGCTCAGTGATTTACTTGAATACAGAGGTTTCTTATCAGTGTAGAGAATCCTTCCATTTGTAGTCTCTCCTCATTGCGCTTTTGCCAATGGTATCTCAATCAGCTATCAGCCAGGGGAAGGATAGCTACCTTCTCTCCTACCTGACTGACAGACGGATACAGTGACAGAAAAACACAGAGTGACGGCTTAATAGACCAACCGACAGACGGACAGAATTAGGCTACACTGCCCCCTGTATTGCTGCAGGTTATACTCTAGGCCTGAGGCCCTGTGACTCAGTCGCCTCACTGCTTGGTGCCTTAAGAATAACAGAGGGACAGAGCTGGTGTGTCCTGTGTGTGATCTCATCATTGCGGTCCACAGAATCCCTCTTTGTTCCCCCTTATCCCAAATTCATGACCCTTGGAGGAGTAAACCAGTATTTTTGTGTGTGTGTGGGGGGGGGGGGGACACTTCACACACATGGCCATTATTTGCCTCTGTGTGAGGAAGCATGCATGGAAAAAGTCCTTATTGAGACATGGAAGAAAGATAATGTCGTGTCCTCTCTGTTTCTTCTCAAAATTCAAAGTATTTTTTCTCTCTCTGCATCTCTCTCTCCCTCTTCCTCTTGCTCTCTCATCATCCTTCATCATCTCACCATGTCTGGTCAAATGAAGGCTGTTCCACCAGTATCACAGGGGATGGACTTGCTGGGTCCATGGTGGTTGACGGCTTGTTTCACAGCGCTGACCTACTTCACCAAGCCTGGCCTCAATAGTTGGGGAGCACTGTGGTGTGCCGGGATAGACCTGGCTAGCACCACTAGCTAATTAGTTACATCCAGACAGTCACATTCAGGGATTATACCCAGCACTCTCTGCTCTCTCGCCCACAGATCCCTATTCATTCGTGGGGCTGTGTTTTCGGAGCCTGCTCAACTCCCTGGGTCCTGGGGGAATGTCGGTGGCCTGGTGTGGTTGTCTGAGTGAGTGGTCACTCTGCATGTAAAAAAACTGTCAGGCAGGATGGGAATATCAAGCATGGAGGTGTAATTAATAAACTTAAGCGCGGCAGGGAGCCTAGTGGTTAAGAGCGTTGGGCCAGTAACCGAAAGGAAGCTGGTTTGAATCACAGAGACGACTCAAGAGAAAAATATGCCCATGTGCCCTTGAGCAAGTCACTTAACACTAATTGTTGCTCTGTCTGCTTAGTAATGTTTTAATGTAAACTTCCTCAGCAGTTAATCGACAGTTGTTCTCCACCATTAGATAACAGTGTGTTTACACAATTCGGTCAATGAGGTTTGATAGTATAAAACTACATCTACTATCTTCTAGAAATGAATGTCTGTTCTCTGTTGTTAGTGCCACTGATTGTAAATATGGAGAGGTCCTAGTTATTATCCCTCAACACTTCCCCCACTATTCCTCAGGAGTCACTGTGACACTGCTGAGAGAATGGTCCTACTCAATCCTCCGGCAGCAGCACTTCCTAAAGCATTTTCCTCAAAGTTCAGAATGTTCCTGATCCGAGATTGAATTTGCTGCATAAGTTCCTTAATGCTACAAGCTGAAGCACTCGCACAGTGGTGCCCTCATATTTTCTTCACTGGAAACAGTGTTCTCTAGCAACATCCTGTACTGTACCAACACACGTTAGTACAACACAGGAACTGACAGAAGACCTCCATGAAGGTAAGATAATGCCTTTACCACCACCTCATCATACTCACACTGTGTTGATTTCCATGTCCAGCCTGAGAATATATGTAGCACGTGTCTTGTGGAATGACTCATGGCCCTGAAATGTCCCTGCCATCTAAGCTACGCCACATTATCACAGGCTGGTGTGGAAGCAGGAAATAGAAAATCACTGCCATGCCGAGCGTGCGCTACAGTAGTAAGGTCCTGAAAGTCAAACCCCAGCAAGACAGGCACAGTGATCCTGCCATTTTAATTAACCCCAGAGCTGTAATAAGTTGTCGTCGTCCCCCCCCCCATCTTTCTAATCTTCCCTTGTTGCAGTTTGAGAGTGGCTGAATACACCAGGGAGGACTGTATCTCTCAAATTCAGGTGACAGCAGCCAACAAAAAAAGCCCATTTAATTTCTCTTAGTCTTGCTGATCTCCTTCACGTTCAAACATGATGAGAAAACGCTGTGTTTTGGTAAGATCCTCTAGAACCCTCAAACTAAGAATCGAATATGTTTCTAAACACTTCTACATCGATGTGGATGCTACCATGATTACGGATAATACTGAATGAATCATGAATAATGATGAGTGAGAAAGTTAGAAGCACAAATATCATACCCCAAAGACATGCTAACCCCTCACCATTACAATAACAGGGGATGTTAGCAAAAAATTTTGGGGGGCTATGATATTTATGCATCTGTAACTTTCTCAATACTTTTGTAATGCACTGCATCTGTAAGGTCCCTCAGTCGAGCAGTGAATTTTAAACACAGATTCAACCACTAAGAACAGGGAGGTTTTCCAATGTCTTGCAAAGAAGGGCACCTATTGGTAGATGGGTCAAAATAAAATAAAAAGCAGACACTGAACATCCCTTTGAGCAAGTTATTACACTTGGGATGGTGTATCAATACACCCAGTCACTACAAAGTTACAGGTGTCCTTCCGAACTTAGTTTCCGGAGAAGAATTAAACCGCTTAGGGATTTGACCATGAGGCCAATGGTGACTTTAAAACTGTTACAGTTAATGGATATGATTAGAGAAAACTGAGGATGGATCAACACATTGTAGTTACTGCACAATACGAACCTACACTGAACAAAAATATAAAACGCTGCGTGTAAAGTTTGGTCCCATGTTTCAAGAGCTAAAATAAAATATACCAGATATGTTCCATTCCCACAAAAAGCTTATTTCTCTCAAATTGTGTGAACAAATGTGTTTACATCCCTGCTAGTGAGCATTTTTCCTTTGCCAAGATAATCCATCCACCTGACAGGTGCGGCATAAAAAGAAGCTGATTAAACAGCATTATCATTACACTGGTGCACCTTGTGCTGAGGACAGTATAAAAGGCCACTTTAAAATGTGCAGTTTTGTCACACAACACAATGCTACAGATGTCTCGAGTTTTGAGGGATCGTGCAATTGGCATGCTGACTGCAGGAACATCCACCAGAGCTGTTGCCAGAGAATTTAATGTTCATTTCTCTACCACAAATCACCAACATCATTTTTGAGAATTTGGCAGTACGTTCAACTGGCCTCACAACCGCAGACCCCATGTAACCATGCCAGCCCAGGACCTCCACATTCGGCTTCTTCACCTGTGGGATTGTCTGAGACCAGCCACACAGATGGTCACAGGTACCTTAACAAAAGTGGATCAGAAAACTAGTCAGTATCTGGTGTGACCCAACAGATGCATATCTGTATTCCCAGTCATGTGAAATCCATAGATTAGGGCCTAATACAAAGTGTTATATTTAGGGCAAATCCAACACAATACATCACTGACTACCACTCTTCATATTTCCAAGCATGGTGGTGGATGCATCATGTTATGGGTATGCTTGTCATCGGCAAGAACTAGGGAGTTTTTTTAGGATAAAAATAAACGGAATAGCGCTAAGCAAAGGAAAAATCCTGCAGGAAAACCTGGGTCAGTCTGCTTTCCAACAGATATTTGGAGAAAAATGTACCTTTCAGCATGACAATAACCTAAAACACAAGGCCAAATCTACACTGGAGTTTCTTACGAAGACGTGGCCTAGTTACATTTTTGATTTAAATCTGCCTGGAAACTAGACTTGAATGGCTGTCAACAACTAACTTGACAGAGATTTAAAGAAAATATTGTACAATCCAGGTGTGCAAAGCTCTTAGAGACTTACCGTGAAAGACTTATAGCTGTAATCGCTGCTAAAGGTGATTCTAACATGTATTGACTCAGGCTTGTGAAAACTTATGCAAAATTAAATATTAATTTTTCATTTTCAATAAATTTGCAACAATTTCTAAAAACATCTTTTCACTTTGCCATCATGGATTATTATGTGTAGATCAATTTAATTTATTTTGAATTCAGGCTGTAACAACAAAATGTGGAATAAGGGGTATGTCAAGGGGTATGAGTACTTTCTGAAGGCACTGCAGGTCCCTCTCCTCACAAGGAAAACATTTTTCAAGGACCCATAAAGTCCGCCATGATGGATTTTCCCGCCATCTTTAATTTAGCAAAAAACACTTAAATCGCTAGTTCTCTGCAACCAAATGACCAAAACTTGATATGTAGCATCTATGGACAAAGGTCTCAATGCAATATTTTCCAGACTAGTACCCAAAACACGGCATCCATGACCAATAAACATTCACGTGGTCTGGCATATACATGCATATAAGTCAGTTACAGATTGTAACAACATTTGGTATACATGTTGCAAACACTGTAAAAACTCAACATGCAAGAACATTCATATCGGGGGCGCTGCAACGGGCACATTTTGTTACTGTCAGTACAGTCGAGTTTGAATTGTTGTCACTGCATCATTCATGGGGACTAAATGTTTACTGTTGCCTTGTTTAAGGGTAGTTTTAAAAGAGTTGCCTGCAGGAATGCTTTTTAAATGTGCAGGGGCTGAAATTCCAAACAGAAAATATCTCCTGATTCCATTGGTGCGAAACAGAACAAAAGCAGAATTACCCCACTTGGGAAAAAAAGCACCAGTTCACTGAGCCAAAGCCCCAAGCTATTTGCAAGGCATCCGATACAGCAGTGTTGAAATGCACTGCAATGTCTGATTAGCAGAATATTACCACATCAAAACAATCTTGGATTCATTTTTTACTTGTTTTGTTATATAACTGCCTTAGTTTCCTACCATCAAGTTTCTCAGGGGGTCACTTAGAAGCTTCTTAAGTGAACAGTGAAGAGGCAACACTCTTCACATTAGGCTCTGAATGCTGGCATTCTAGGCAGAGTTGCAAAGAAAAAAAACATATCTCAGACTGGCCAACGAAAAGAAAAGATTAACATGGGCAAAAGAACAGACACTCGACAGACGAACTCTGCCTTGAAGGCCAGCACCCCGGAGTCACCTCTTCACTGTTGACGTTGAGACTGGTATTTTGCGGCTACTATTTAATGAAGCTGTCAGTTGAGGACTTGTGAGGCTTCCGTTTTTCAAACTAGACACTCTAATGTACTCATCCTCTTGCTCTGTTGTGTCCCAGTGCCTCCCACTCTTTCTATTCTGGTTAGAGACAGTTTGCGCTGTTTTGTGAAGGGAGAAGTACACAGCGTTGTACGGGATCTTCAGTTTATTGGCAATTTCTTGCATGGGGTAGCCTTCATTTCTCAGAACAAGAATAAAGGGGACGAGACTCAGAATAAAGTTCTTTGTTTCTGGCCATTTTGAGCCTGTAATCGAACCCACAAATGCTGATGCTCCAGATACTCAACTAGTCAAAAGAAGGCCAGTTTTATTGCTTCTTTAATCAGCACAACTGTTTTCAGCTGTGCTAACATAATGGCAAAAGGGTTTTCTAATGATCAATTGTCCTTTTAAAATGACAAACTTGGATTCGCTAACACAACGTGCCATTGGAACACAGGAGTGATGGTTGCTGATAATGGGCCTCTTTATGCCTATGTAGGTATTCCATTAAAAAATCTGCCGTTTCTAGCTACAATAGTCATTTACATCATTAACAATGTCTACACTGTATTTCTGATCAATTTGATGTAATTTTAATGGACAAAAAATGTGCTTTTCTTTCAAAAACAAGGACATTTCTAGCTGACCCCAAACTTTTGAACGGTAGTGTATGTAAATGTAACATTTTGTTTTTCAATTTTTAATACATTTTCAAAACTTTCTAAAAATCTGTTTTTGCTTTGTCATTATGGGGTATTGTGTGTGGATTGATGAGGGGGGGAAACTATTTAATCCATTTTAGAAAAAGGCTGTAATGTAACAACTTTCTTTAAAGTCAAGGGGTCTGAATACTTTACGAATGCACTGTACGGTCAATTAATTCTTGTAAAGGGGCATGG
This sequence comes from Oncorhynchus masou masou, assembly GCF_036934945.1. Classification (NCBI taxonomy): domain Eukaryota; kingdom Metazoa; phylum Chordata; class Actinopteri; order Salmoniformes; family Salmonidae; genus Oncorhynchus; species Oncorhynchus masou. The sequence continues at coordinate 21,414,814 of NC_088230.1, read as the reverse complement.
CTGACAACAAGATTATTGTCAGAGACAAATGCAGATGTAAATGGCAGACATCATCCTTCATTTTTTAACAAACTGACAATGTTGTGACCATTGTTACATCGGTAAATGCTACAAAGAAAACATAGAATTTTGATTTCAATATCCATTTTCTTACATTCATTTATAAATATTGAAAAATATTAACATTAATATTTTAAATATGTAAAAACATATTTGGCTAATGTTTCCATATATTATTGAACATAATCTACTCTACGGGCATATATTAAAGTTCCAGAGTGGCCCATTTTATACATAGACATTGGTTACATTGTCTACTATGACAATCACAGCCCTCCTTTCACTTACTGCATATCATTGCAAATCCAGCAAATCACCATTAGAGGGCAACCATTTTGAATCCATTTCACCTTCACTCTGTTGGTAATGTTTACAAATTGGATCTTAACGCTAAAAAGTAGCAGAGATCCCACTCTGGAACTTTGATATGCCCGTAGAGTATATTATGTTCAACTGAAATATTAGCCAAATCAAAAATGGTATATTTTCAATATTCAGGTTTATCTTTTCAATATTAGTAAATTAAATGTCCGAAAATGATTATTGACATCAAAATACTATTCATAGGCCTACAGAGCAAGCGGTAAGTCTTTATATGACACCAAGTTTTGCTTTGTAGCACCTACAGATAAAACATGGCATCTTAAAGAAATGCTTCCGAACTTTGGTGACTAGTAAGTATTTTTTAAACCTCTGGCTTTGGCCTGGTTGTGTCAATATCCACATTTCCATCCACAGTTTTCATGTGAGTAAAGTCATACAGTAAAAAAAATCACAACAGCTGTCATAGGAAGATAGAAACAGGAAGACAGATCATTTGTTCGTTCAACATGGTGAGATCTTTTTGTGTCTGTAAAATGAATTATGCGAGAAATGGCAGTGGAAATATCGATATAATATCCATCATATCAAAGTAAACTTGGAGTCACACATTGATATGGTGTGGTCCTCCCACTACGATAAATTATGATGAACTTCACAGGGAAGTAAACGTGCACAGTAATGAGCTTGATGCTCCTTTCCAATAAATAGAGGGTCTTATCCTGTTGACATGATGATCAATGCTTGACTGACATTTGACAAATAAAAATATTATCCATAATGATCTCATCATATAGACTAGCCTACCTAGCCGAGAGTGGAAAATGTGTCATCACGCACCGATTTTTAACAGCAACAAGTCAGTTTGGTGGAAACGGAGCATTTCAGTTCTTTATGCATATTTTTGAATATTTGCATTGAAAATCTGTCGCCAATTGGATGGATACCTAGATAAAGTGTAGTTCATACATGCATAATCTACGGTCTTACCTCAAATTAACCATGAAATCCCTAGTTTGAAAGCAGCTTTTTACTGCAAGCTGTGCTGCGCCATTTTCCCTCATGTGGGCCAGCCCCCTAGCAATTCAAGTTCTAGCTTCAGCCCCTTGCCATTTGAGTGACAGCTTGCAAGACACCCACAGAGCATAGCGAGAGAGAGAGCAATGACGTGGTGCACATATTGGCGCATGTGACTTAATAAACAATTTTCACATCACATCAGATTGTGAGCCATGATCTGGGCCAAAAACACCATCCCACCTGAACAGGCTGAAATTACACAAAAATAGCATTATTATCATTTTTAAGTTTCAGTGTTATTGGAAATATCATTAAAAAAAACAGGAAGTCACATTTTGAAACTGCACTGCCCCTTTAACAAGGACCCTTTAATTACATTTTGTGAAAATCTCCAAAATCACCCTAATGCAGCATTTGCCAGTATTAAACTAAACACAAACAGGACATTGTCCATCTGAGACTTGCCAAAGGTTAACCCTGCTTGGACTGGATACCCCATTTTCAGTTTCAACTTTTGCTCAGAGTGAACTTTTTGTCTGACTCTCTATGGTTCCATTTGACGTCAGAGTGACTCATGAGCCATGTAAGGCTCTTTGACCTCACTCACATTGAAATTACACTCCGAAATGAAACTCCAAAACTGCAAGTGACATTCAACCATGGCTCAGCAAAGAGCTTTAGTATTGATTATCTGCTTGCAGAGACAGTGACTAGGATTGCTTGTTAGACCAAGCTCTGTATGACTATCTATATCATGCTGAGTTAAGTATTTCAAATATTTCACAAAATGTTATCAATTTATATTTGAAAGTATTTGATTCAAACAAGCACCAGTCTTCACATTCCATCTTAAAGGGCCAGATCGATTCTGGGGTTCCCTTTAATAGTTCCAGACATTCTAACCATTTTATCTTCAGCTGTTCAGTGCCTAGTCATGCTGCCATAGGAAAGAGGAACAAAGTTGCGCTGTGAGACCCAGGAAGTGTTGCCTAGCCATGTGAATGGCTGGATGCACCAGAACAATGCTCGCCGCCTGCCGTTTCCTCAGACAGCCACCCAAATTCCATGTATTATACCCCAGGTTGCCTGGCAATGGAACCCTCCTATTGGAGCCTCAATCACACATTACCACCTGCCAAAAAACATTGGTTTAAAAGCCATGAAAATAACCACTACATTTTCAAAGTTTCTATCAAACAGCCTTTTCTTTTGCAATACAGAAACCGGGGGAAAAAATGTTTTGCTTCAGCAAACACATTTCTTGATCCATGTTTAATTATTGTTGTGTGAAGAGGTGGAGCAAGTTTGTATTTCCAGCTGCAGAATTTTAGCCATTGCCTAAAATTTGCTCAGGAGCTCTTTTCAGGATTTGAAACGATGAACCTCCCTATTCAAGTGCTCCATCTGCTTGACTTTCACTAGGTTGAATGACAACAACTAATGAGTAAAAGAGATCCTATGCCTGGCAGAATCTGTCCTTACTACTATATTATAACTGATTAGATCACTCTTAATCCTGTGTGTTATCAATCTTAGCCTAAAGTACTGTCATTACAGATATACACTGAGTGTACAAAACATTAAGGAAACCTGCTCTTTCCATGACAGACTGACTAGGTGAATCAAGGTGAAAGCTATGATCCCTTATTGATGTCACTTGTTAAATCCACTTCAGTGTAGATAAAGGAGAGGAGACTGGTTAAAGGATTTTTAAGCCTTGGATTTTGTATGTATGTCTTTCAGAAGTTGATTGGGCAAGACTAAAGATTTAAGTGCCTTTGAGCGGTGTATGATAGTAGGTGCCAGTTGCACCGGTTTGTGTCAAGAACTGCAACACTGCTGGGTTTTTGACTCATAACAGTTTCCTGTGTGTATCAAGAATGGTCCACGACCCTAAGGATATCCAGACAACTTGGCACAACTGTGGGAAGCATTTGACTCAACATGGGCTTTCGACACATTGTAGAGTCCATGCCCTGATGAACTGAGGCTGTTCTTAGGGCAAAAGGGGGCTTGCAACTCAATATTAGGGAGGTGGCCCTAATGCTTGGTATACTCAGTGTACATTGCCCAGTTGCACCATTGCAAGATAGTCAAAGAAATACATCTTATGGAGGTGAGAGAACGCAACAAGGTTGGTAATTGAAATAAAAGAGCTCCATTGAAGGAGACGGAGCCTCCATTTTCTACAGTGAAGCATAAAATGTGTCTTGTTTATGCCCTGAGGCCAGGCGGGACAAAAATGACCCATAAGATAATGGATTCAGAAGACATGTCTCTTTTCATTCATCTACAACCCACCATGCAAGCAATGAATGTTATTACAGTTCTTGTAATATTTAATAAAAAATAGAAAGTGTGTCAGGCAGCCAAGAAAAGCTCAAAAGCTGTGAAAAAAGATGGATTATTGCAGTAAACGCATTGTTGTGGGAAATTACCACAGAGCCAAAGATCTGCTTCGACTGAATAAAGTGGAGGGACAGAAATCAAGTTTGGTGCAATGGTGCTACTCTGTTGTTCTGTTGATGAATTCCCTCAAGTTAGTCTGTGACAGGCTGCAAAACAATAAAACTACACAGTCCCTAAAGGGAAAAGCAGTTCCGAAACCTGTACTGCTTGTAATTGTCCACCATTCCTCTTTAGGATAGAGTACATCTTTACATACTTTATATAATGCAGTTTACAAAGCTATTGTTTACCTGCTCACTACATTACACTACCTGATGAATGTTTTTGTTTCAAATATTGATTTGCATGTATTTCAAAAAAAATAGATCCTGAAGCTGCCATTAGCCTATAGCTAAAAGGTGATGGGGAAAACAGGAGTAGTTGATAGACTCACTGATGAGTCTATCTAGTGGTGTAGCAGACTCCCTTTTCTGATAATCCGTCATGGCATCAGCTAATCCAAGCTTCCGCAAACACAACACTTCACAACCCTGATACAAGGATGCTCCATTCCATCAGAAGCACATTCATCTGCATCCATCCAGCCATTTCAGATATGGCCTTTTTCATATCTCTTGGCATAGAAAGAGTATTATTGTATTCTTGGACAATTCAGTACAGTAACTTCCAGCTGGTCACAGAAACCTTGAAGCCTGATTCTTTGAGGCAGCCCTTAGCAACATCCTGATAACAAAAACAACAGCGAGTCACTTTCACAGTGAAGAGTGGAATTTTCTCCCTTCAGGACAACAACAGCCCCAAAGCAGCCGAGTGGGCAGCCCGATCTGGGCCTGCACAGACTACACCTCGCAGGACATTGTACTCTGGCTATATGGGAGTTCTAGGGATGAAGAGGAGCAGCAGATGGCAAGGACAAAGTAGAGAGTAGGCAGACCAAGGCAAGACCACCAACTGTCATCCTCCACTGTGCCCTCTCACTGTCGCAGCTGGACATCCATTACCCCTGTCTGAGGCTCAGAGGCACACACAGTAAGCAGATACACAAGCACATGCCACAGACATTCCACAAGAGAGGAACCAACACAAAGCACCACTTGCTCGAGTATAGAGTGTACACACAAAACACACTTCTTAAGGTGATATGGCACTGGCAAGCAAACACACACACACACACACACACACACACACACTGTTGATCCAAAATAAATCTTAGCAGAGAGAGGAATAAAAAAAAGCAACAGAGTATTAATTTAACAACTCTGATCCTGGGGTTTGGATGACTCAAGTAAACCCTTGTTTTCAATTAATGAGTCTCCAACTGGTTTGGATAGGCTTTGCTGTAAGACCCATATAGGTGCTCAAGTGGCGCAGCGGTCTAAGGTACTGCATCTCAGTGCTAGAGGCATCACTACAGACACCCTGGTTTGAATCCAGGCTGTATCACAACCGGCCGTGATTGGGAGTACAATAGGGCGGCGCACAATTGGCCCAGCATGATCCGGGTTTGGCCGGTCTAGGCCGTCATTGTAAATACTGGCCTTCTAGGCAGAGTTCCAGTGTCTGTGTTCTTTTTACCATATTTTATTTGTATTAGCCAGTCTGAGATATGGCTTTTGCTTTGCAACTCTACCTAGAAGGCCAGCATCCCGGAGTCACATCTTCACTGTTGATGTTGAGACTGGTGTTTTGCGGCTACTATTTAATGAAGCTGCCAGTTGAGTACTTGTGAGAGGTATGTTTCTCAAACTAGACACTAATTTTCTTGTCCTCTTGAACAGATGTGCACCGGGGTCTCCCACTCCTCTTTCTATTCTGGTTAGAGCCAGTTTGCTCTGTTCTGTGAAGGGAGAAGTACACCGCGTTGTACGAGATCTTAAGTTTCTTGGCAATTTCTCACCTTCATTTCTCAGAACAAGAATTAGACTGACAAGTTTCAGAAGAAAGTTCTTTGTTTCTAGCCTTTTGAGCCTGTAATCGAACCCAGATACTCAACTAGTCTAAAGAAGGCCAGTTTTATTGCTTCTTTACTCAGCACAACCATTTTCAGCTGTGCTAACATAATTGCAAAAGGGTTTTCTAATGATCAATTAGCCTTTTAAAATTATAAACTTGGATTAGCTAAAACAACAATTGGAACACAGAAGTGATGGTTGCTGATAATGGGCCTCTGTATGCCTATGTAGGTATGCCATTAAAAAAATCTGCATTTCCAGGTATAATAGTCATTTACAACATAAACAATGTCTACACTGTATTTCTGATCAATTTGATGTTATTTTAATGGAACAAAAAGTGTAATTTCTTTTAAAAACAAGGAAATTTGTGACCCGAAAAAAAAAACAAGGAAAGTGACCCGAAAACTTTTCAACTAGAGGTCGACCGATTAATCGGAATGGCGATTAATTAGGGCCGATTTCAAGTTTTCATAACAATCGGAAATCAGTATTTTAAGACACCAAATTGTGCCATTTTTTTATATATTTTTTTACAACTTTATTCAATCTTTATTTAACTAGGCACGTCAGTTAAGAACACATTCTTATTTTCAATGACGGCCTAGGAACGGTGGGTTAACTGCCTCGTTCAGGGGCAGAACGACAGATTTTCACATTGTCAGTTTGGGGGATCCAATCTTGCAACCTTACAGTTAACTACTCCAACGCAATAACGACCGTTGCACTCCATAAGGAGACTGCCTGTTACGCGAATGCAGTAAGCCAAGGTAAGTTGCTAGCTAGCATGAAACTTATCTTATAAAAAACAAATCAATCATAATCCCTAGTTAACTACACATGGTTGATGATATTACTAGATATTATCTGACTGAGCATACAAGTATCTAAGTATCTTATCTGACTGAGCGGTGGTAGGCAGAAGCAGGCGCGTAAACATTCATTCAAACAGCACTTTCGTGCGTTTTGCCAGCAGTTCTTCATTGTGCTCAAGCATTGCGCTGATTATGACTTCAAGCCTATCAACTCCCAAGATGAGGCTGGTGTAACCGAAGTGAAATGGCTGGCTAGTTAGCGTGCGCTAATAACGTTTCAAACGTCACTCGCTCTGGGCCTTGGGGTGGTTGTTTCCCTTGCTCTGTATGGGTAACACTGCTTTGAGGGCGGCTTTTGTCGTTGTGTTCCTGGTTCGAGCCCAGGGAGGAGCGAGGAGAGGGACGGACGCTACACTGTGACACTGGCAATACTAAAGTGCCTATAAGAACGTCCAATAGTCAAAGGTTAAATGAAATACAAATGGTATAGAGGGAAATAGTCCTATAATTCCTATAATAACTACAACCTAAAACTTCTTACCTGGGAATATTGAAGACTCATGTTAAAAGGAACCACCAGCTTTCATATGTTCTCATGTTCTGAGCAAGGAACTGAAACATTAGTAAAAGTTGCACATATTGCACTTTTACTATCTTCTCCAACACTTTGTTTTTGCATTATTTAAACCAAATTGAACATGTTTCATTATTTATTTGAGGCTAAATTGATTTTATTGATGTATTTTGTTAAGTTCAAGTATTCATTCAGTATTGTTGTAACTGTCATTATTACAAATACCAATTTTTCACCCAGACTCTCCACTTGACATTATGCTGATGACCACTGTCACAGAATTTGCAGAGACCAGTAATTACTTATTTTCTGACCAGTGAATAGCATACACTACAATTGCTCATTTGAACCCTGAAGAGAGTCTTAAGATGCTGGTTTTGGGCTTTGGATATAATGAGAGAAAAGTAACACCTTTTAAAAGCAGAACACAAGCAGGATGAAAATCAAAACATTACTCGTTACGTTCGTCGTCGAAATGAGACCAAAGCGCAGCGTGGAAAGTGTACATCTTTCTTTATTTTAGATGAACACCCCAAAACAACAAAAGATAAATGAACGTAACGTTCTGCAGGCTACAAAGTAACAAGATCCCACAAACTCAGGTGGAAAACAGGCTGCCTAAGTATGATTCCCAATCAGAGACAACAATAGACAGCTGCCTCTGATTGGGAACCATACCCGGCCAACAAAGAAATAGAAAACTAGAATGCCCACCCAAATCACACCCTGACCTAACCAAATAGAGAAATAAACAGCTCTCTAAGGTCAGGGTGTGACAGTACCACCCCCCCCCCCCAAAGGTGCGGACTCCGGCTGCAAAACCTGACTAAGAGGGAGGGTCCTGGTGGGCATCTAGCCTCGGTGCGTCGCCGGTTCGAGGCGTAGACCCCGCTACACTTGCTGATCCCTCCGCTTCCGTGAAACCGGACCGTGGATCATCGCAGGAGGAACCGGACCGTGGATCTTCGCCGGAGGAACCGGACCGTGGATCATCGCAGGAGGCTCCGGACCGTGGATCGTCACCGGAGGAACCGGACCGTGGATCGTCGCTGGAGGAACCGGACCGTGGATCGTCGCTGGAGGAACCGGAGCGTGGATCGTCACCGGAGGCTCCGGGCCGTGGACCGTCTCAGGAGGTTAAGTTTATGCTGAAAGTGTTGTTTTTTTCATCTCGAAAATGTATACAAATTATTATTTAAAGTTTTGGTTGCAAATGCAAAAAAAATACAACGGACCAAGGCATTAACAAGGCATTCTGCATTATAAGATTATCAGCTATACAGGTGGGACCATGTGAACGACAATCCCAATGTCCGTTTTAACCCTATAATGGTGTGCAGTAATTTAACCTTTAGATTTTTGAAAATTATTTCTTGCTGATGTGAAATATAGGTGTGTTTCCAAAACCTACCCCCAAGTAATGCTTAAAGTTCAGTCCAAGCCTCCCGGCAAAAATATGCGTCCCCTGCCCAAAAGAAAACAGTACTCCCAAGGGCAGAAGACAGCGCCTATGAATGGACTACCCGCGCGACCCAACTGGAAATCACAATTTGGGAACCACTAGGCTACTACTTTAGGTAATTGTGATTTATGCAGGTGGTTGATGATTGCTGAATCTTCATGCTACAACACTATTGTTTCCATACAAATATCAAAAACACATAACCAAAAACAGCATTTCAATATTTATTGAAATACGACAATGTAGGCTAATGTAAAATTGCATTCACACACTGCTGAAATATGTTTTTCTTGCTCTGACCAATTGCTCCGCTGTTTCAGAAAATGACGTTTTGATAAACGTGCACTGAATTTAAACTTGGCAAGTGGTGCTTTAGAAAAAGAAACGAATGAAGCAACAATAATACGCTATGTCAAGTGTTTGATGTAAAATCAAAAACGAATAATTATACATAGCCTATGCTCGAATTGTATGCATTTTATCACATTTGGTCCAGTTAAGTTGGGAGTAGCCTAACATTTCTCATTCTTACCTTCTAAACACTTTTCTTATCCTTTGAACCAGGGTCGGTGATGCCGTGATGGTTTCAGGAGGCATGGTCTCAATGGTGTTGACAACATGATTCTGCTGCGAGGATATCATCTCTGAACTAAACATTTAACGACCAGAAACCAGGGTGCATTCTGCTCCGTGCAAGGAGAGGACGTAGGTCTCGGATACTCCACGAGGGACTTGATCCGATTATCGGTGCGCGCGATGGACAACCTCAGCATTCATTCCATGGTTCACACAGGTGAAGATAATGACGCTGCTATATTTACAAAAAGTGAAGAATGTGTGTTGGCCACACACGCGGGGAGTTCATGAAAGATGCACCTGTACCTTAATGAAATGTTTGCAGAGGTACCCCGGTTCGTCAGTGTGCATTTTCTGAATGCCTACTTCAGACTGTGCGGTGATTATGAGAGGCGACTGGTTTTGGAATGGACGTGAGCTACCTTTATTAGCCAGCAGGGAGAGTGCATTCACCACAGTTAGTGCTGTTGAACCCGAGGGAAAAAAACACTGATTTCGGTCTACTGTTGGAATACAGCAATGTAAATAGCCTACAGATAAAGCGGATAGTTGTGCTCTATATACATAGTCCCTACAAATAGTCTGGTGTGGGGTTATAACAGATAAGCAATGCAGGTGTTCATTGGTGAAAATAAGCATTATGGAAATGTAAACCTATTTCTACTTTTTCAGTTTCAAAACTGACTGAATATTCCATATGGATATAACCTATTCTATTTTAATGGATAAAAGGAAATATTTGTATATTCATTAAAATAAATGTCATGTCATCCATATCAGTTGAATCACAGCAATGTTTCCGGTGCCTTTGAATGTGTCTACTTTATTCACCAAACCTTAAAATCTCTACCTTGAAGTCAAGTTAGCTGTTGCATAGTCTCGTGTTGCCCGCCCTCCCTAACTCTGTACCGAAGCTAGCTGTCACAAGATCAGATGTCAAGGAAAGCTGTCACAAACAAAAGATGGGTTAGTGGTGATGAGACTTAAGCACAACTAAAAACAGTGAGCTGAGCTTTGCTTCCTCTAGTCAGAAAGACACTTCAACATAACCTAGTAAAAAAAAATTCTCTCTCTGCTTCTCTGCCCACACAGGGACATTTTCACAGACAGTTAAGACGGCCTTGTTTTGGAGCTGTCAATCTTCTGGTGGAAACCACGAGTCACTCAGAGCGACAATCACAATGTTTACAGGGAGAAAAACAGCATGTTCCATGAATAATGAAATTATGAATGATGAAATGTAATTGAGCAGCAATGGCAGGAAAGGGCCTCTTCTCTCTGATGTAATTCTACAGCAGCACAGTGTATGAGAATCTAGATACTGTTGAATCAACGGGGGTCATTATTGTCATTCAAATGGCCATGTTACACCGTGTCAGAGGGCTTACTACAGCCTCTATTTAAGCCTTTTTAATGGCCCAGCACAGCAGTCCCTATGTTCTGGAGAACTGTGGGGGGGTTTCTAGCCTGGAACACCATGTGGATCCATCAGCCTGTCACACACACATCATTATGAGGCCATGAACGATGACAGGTGAACAACACATTATGTTAATATAAAGGCTTTGGTTTGGGGTACATTGGTGGTGGTGTTTACCTTGTGATCTTCTTTGGTCAGCACTACTTTACGAATTGGACTGTCTCCTTGGGTCTTCTTCAGTACATGTGTTTCCTGAGGGAGAGATCAAACGTGCAAATAAATAATCAGTGATAATCAAACAGTGAAAAAATACCTTAACTACAATGAATATCAATGAATATATTATCCCTAGTGTTGACTCCAACAGACCACTCACATGCCCACTGGAGATGGGCATGTGGTCGTTGTGGCCCACATCAATTGCCTCCACAACCTTTAACAGTTTGAGGAAGTCTCTCTACTACCTGTGCATCTGGAAAGCAACTGCACTTTCCTGTCAACCTGCTGGCTGCTGCACAAATCACAATGACTCATTCTCACCCCTCTTGTTAATTAGGCAGAATGAAACACATAATTAAAGGGTAATTGACAGGGAAATTGATGAAGTAAATTGTTTCACCCAGGCAGAGTTTTAAGCAGGGTTGGGGTAAATTCCATTTAAATTCCAGTCTATTCAGAAAGTGAACCAAATTCAAATTTCAAATGTCCCTCATTGAAAAGCGTTGAAGAGAATTGGAATTGGAATGTCAGATTACTTCCTGAATTGACTGAAATTCAACTTGACCTCAACCCAGGATTTAAGTATAAAGTATTCTGCCAAATTCACCTGGAATTCCAGATGTAGAGGATTAGTTCGATATTAGTTGCTGAGTCTGTCAGCAGAACCACAGCCATGATAGGAGAGTATTGCATGTATGTATAAATATTTCTGAGTAACAATACGGACATTCTGCTGTGGAAGTTGTAAATGGCCATTAAATCTCTGTCGCAATAGCATTTTGCAGTAGCCTATTTTTTGTGTGCTGGAGTCACAGAATTTGCTGAGGACATATCTCTTTTCACTGGAACAGAGGAAAACGCTCAGGGTAGCTGATAGCAGCTATGGATTTAGTCCATCCTAGACCTCTAATACTTGTGAGAGGCTGGTTTTAGTCCGTCTGTAAGATGTAGTCTGTCCTAGACCACTGATTTTCATCCTATTCGGACTTAGAGACAATGGAACAGCTTTGGCCTTGTATTCCTGATATGGGGGGTACTCCCGGGGCCATATGTGTACAAATGGACGTACTTTACTTTATAAATATCCGACTATATTTAACTATGCTGGATGTTCTTCTTCCTCCATTTTGGTCGCAGCATGAAATGCAGAAGAAAACAGTAATTACTCAGAATGTAAGCAATTTATGTTTATTTCTGTTTCATGATGTGATTTGTGAAATGAATGCAGTCATTTTATTGGGATGGGTCCTACACAGGCAGTCCAATTCTGATATTTTTCCCAATTATTGGCAAAAGAGCTGACCTAATTGGTCAAAATACCAATTAGTGGAAAATATCAGAATTAGGCTGCGTGTGTAAACATAGCCATAGTCTTTTTCATGGGCTGAATTGATGACACACACTTCCACTGTCCGTCTCAGCCCCTCAGAACCTTAGCAGGTTGTTAGTACACTGAGAGACGGGTGCGGTCAAGGATGTACCTCGTCAATGTATTGACCTGTGTTGCTCCGAATAATATACCTGTGGAGCTAATAAATCCATACAACTGTTTGTTAAACGGACCGATGCCAGTTAGAACGCTCTAGATATTATCTGCTAACACACACTTTAATTGGGCTACATATTACATTATTATGTAGTCATTCAGATGTGGTTTATTTACGTTTGTTGGTACATGTTTGGAATGGCTGCTTCCTACAATTACATGTTCCCAGACAGCACAAATCACCCATCCGCTGGAGGTTGAAAAGGCGCTGCGAAACATTGTCATGCACCAATACTCCAGCTATCACCTATCAGAGTTGTCATGGAAACATACAACGATCTGGGGGAGTTGTAGTATTTCTGCCACACACACACAACACCTCCAGACGCACAGGCACACACTCTCTCTCTCTGATCTCTGTGTGTCTACTCCACTCAAGGACCACTTTCAATACAGGAAGGAATCCTCAAAGATACAGTAGCTGGTACCTTCCCAGTCCACGTCTGTGGTTATTTTATGGCACGTACTCTACACACGTGCAGCATTGTGCATGTTCAAGGACTGATAATTTCTTTCAACGTGTTGTTGTGGTACTATGCTGTTTGTCTGTTCATATTCAGTACAATCCTTTCAAGCAGCAGTCTTTCTTTCGCATTCCTCGAGGCAGCCCTCAAGGTACTCATAGATTATTCATGATAACTAGGCATTAATAAAACAGCAACAAATCAGCCAGTGTGGCAGTTAGCAGGATCTGTTTTTGTTGTCGTTGTCGATTTCGATTTCGTAAACTGAGATGCATTATTAGAGGAATAAGCACACAGAGGAATCAGTCACTGCAAGATAATTGTGGTGCTGTCTGAAAGGCTATCAGTAGCCAAACCCTATTTCCAATTTCAAACACTGTGTAGTGATCCATCAGGGGCTATTCATCTTATCTGGTGTGTTAGTGGAGCATGACAGACGTCCTGTGAAGGCATAGAAATAACGACCCAACTGTGTAGGCACAAAATATAGTAGGCTAAATCATTCAAATGAATAAAACAGAGGCCACTAGCAGGTCTTAATAAAACCTAATAGTCCTTGGATGTATTTATGTCTTCCCTAATGTGTCCTGACTGGGCTTGTGTGTATATAAAGGGACCTGAAATGATGATTTAGCCTTGGACTAATCCACCAAGATATTATTCTGAATCAATGTGCTGTGAATAATTCATGTAGATTTACCAACACTGGCGTTGGGCTTTGCTCTTTCCATAGATTGATCTGATACTATTCATAGTACCAACATACTGTGATACCTCTCAACTTAAACCCAATGGATATTCACTGCAGTTTTACTGTTAATCCTGAATCAAGTCAAAATGGGGACTGCCACAGGTTATGACTGATAAAGACAAGGAGTGCTGTTTATTGTAGTAGTAGACCAAGGTCTATTAATGTTGCCTTTAAGTATTGTGTCATTTATCTTAAAAGGATGAAACTACAGAGATGAACAAAAAAGACAGCAGGATCCCACCTCATAAATTAGTAGTTTATAACCAGTTTTCCATTTCAATTCATTTAAAATGGGTACACGTGTAATTGGTTTCTATATCGTTTTTCTAAATCAATAAGAAATGTTTGACATATTATTTACAATCATTCACAGATGAACAACATAGTTGCCATGGTTACTTCAGCGCTACACAGGAAACATTATTCACAATACGAAAACCCCTACCAGGCCCTATCCCAGTTCACAGTGGCGTTGGCACTGTTTACAACTAGAAGCCCATGTCTGTGAATGTGTTTATTTCCCCACCAGACTGAACATGAAGATTAAAATAAACATTCACAAATGAAGTACAAGCCTCCTACAAGGTCACATGTTCATAATTGTTAATTAATGCACTCACTACCCTATTTATAATTAGCTGCTTATAGCCAGCATACTGGAAACTGACGGTGCTTTCTGCCATCCCCTTGTTGATCAATCAGCAGGGAGAACAGTCAACTGAAAGGAAGGAGTAATTAAAATAGGCTTTAGTCGTTCTACATCAGCTGTAAAAACTATGTTAATATCTCATATAAGGCTCATGAGCACCGCTTTCAAAACTACTGAAATTATAGAAATGTTCGGAGCATCATTTTAAGACCATTTTTTACAGCTAAATTCTCATGGATAGGAAGGAATCTTTTAAGACAATAAACCTCTACAAAATAACCAATTTATTGTATAGAGAAAGAGAAGCTCAGTCTGTCACCTTTTCTCATGTTACACTGGATCAAATCTAATCTCCTAAAGGCATCGCTCGGGTTGTTAGAGAAGTAAATATGGCATTTTGGATAAATGAGACGCCAAAATTTCAGTGTTGAAAAATTCCTAAGCTTACTAGAGGAAAATATTCTCCCTTGCGAGGATGCGTTATGAACATAACGCAATTTCACTTTGTTCTCAATGACTGGCGTTTTCAACATTTAAATGTTTTGGGTTGGCCAATAAGGGGACGATAGCATCGTATATCAATGTTGTATGGGTACATAATTGCGCAAGGACAAAGGTTGACATCGCCCAACGTAATTTCATGTAGTTCTCCATTTCTGCAGCCCACATGCCTTCACTTGGTCTAAAAGACTGACATGAAGAGTGGATTTAAAGCAAATCTGCCTCAATGTTTACACGCAGCTGCCACATCACAAAACACTACACTCAACCATCTTCCATTTGAGGGGGATGTTAAGACCTATGTAAAGTGCTGCATCAGAGAGTAGAGTAGCAGTACAGTGGTTTGAGCTGCAGGTGTGTAAGCCTGCCTTGTATCGAGAACAGAACACACATTAGTATTTAAAACGAAGCGTTTAAAAATAAGTGTTTGAAGACGCTTTCCCTTTGAATGATGGTGCAGTCCACCATGCATTTGAATGACTGCTGCATATCAATTCAGAATGACTAGCATCCTGCATCCGAGTGCCTCTCCCTAGGCACAGCTTTCAGATGGTGAAACACATCCTTAGTTATATGGGTTGGGACGCAATGATCAGAGAACGGCAAACCACCGGTGTCAGTGCAAATAAAACATTCAATTAATATCTAACACATCCAAGGTTACGACAGCTTCACACTCAGTCCATTGTTCAATAGCTGATCATTTGAGGTGAAATCCAGCAGGCCTTTCAGTGCATACATTACAGGGAGTAAAACACTTGTTCACCTTACCATAGACCACATTACATGTGAGGGGACACGCAGAGAACAAGATCAGACAACTCCATAAATCAACCTTTTACATCGGTTCAATTTAGCTCGCAGGAAGATATTATCAGCTGTTCAGTCTACCTTTAGAAGACGCTGAGGGAATCCAACCCAAACAAAGCATATAGGTGTACTGCATATGGGGTTTTCAGTAACATTTATTGATTAACCTTCCTATGACAACCCAACCACTGGCTAGTGAGGAATTGGGAGTTTCAGTCCCACAGGTAATTAGTTAGCATTATGGTGGAAATGCATACGGCCATCTGGAGTGTTTGAACAGGTAAAAAAGCCCAGGTTGGTGATTTACTGCCACCTGCAGTTATGGAATGTTTGTGTACAAGTATAATTAATTGGCAGATCCCTCCTGAAGTCCAAAATGGTATCATGTGATCCTTCCTTAACCAATAGGAAGTCCCACCCAGTTGACTACTTCAAAAATGGTTGAAGTCCTCAATGGCACTGCCCATGCTAAAATTGGCATTTGGGCACTAGAGTCCTCTATCTAGGATATCCCTACAGTGTAAATACTCCTGTATGCCATCTAACCAGAGAGAAAGGAAAATAAAATACTGAATCTGGGTTTTAAACAAGTTCATGAGATGAAAGAAATAGCAAAACACTTTAATACAAGAGTTAGTCAATCTTCACATGGATTAACAACAACAGACAGCAGCATTGAGGATTAAGAGGCTCAACATGCAGAAATCTTAATATTATGGAGAACGGGGTGAGAACCTAGTAATACAACACCAAATAAAATAGTGTTGGTCATGGGGGAAATTGTATACAGACAACTGCTTTATTTTTCATCCTGATTGATTGCAAAGATTGGACTTTGTGTAGGTTTAGTGTAACTTGCTGGCTGAGTTTCACACATGTACAAAAGCAGACACACAGTCCACCAATAGTAACTCTGAATGAAGACACAGTACAACCATGTAGTCAGACATCCTTAACATGCAGAGTATATTCACGTATCACAGAGCTCTCGTTCCACATCCTCCCATACCATATTGATAAAGCGCTACATTTGAAGCACACTTATATGAAGTATAATTTCCAGAAAAGCCCCAAGGTCCTCCATGCAGTCCTTTACAGAGATGGAGAGACCTGAAGAGCAATGTTGTTTAGCATGAAACTTTCTGCCTGGCACATTCCTCACAACACACCGCTCCCTTCCAGAGCAGCAGAAAGCTTGATCCATTATCCTCATTCATACCTCAGGGGCACAACAGGATCTACAGCAAACAGAGAGAGAGCGAGAGAGAAGCAAAGCAACACTAGATTTACACCATACGGCTAACAATGTCCTTCTGGTAATGTTGGTTCCTCGTTAATACAGCTGATGCGGGGGCATTGGCCGATCTCTTCCAAGCCCGCTGATGTTCAGTGCGTGCCATTACCTTGTCAGGGTCCGTACTACCCAGCATGCCTCACGGAGGCAGCCTGGTGACCCTTTCACGTTGTGGAGGAGCAGTGAGTCCGAGTAGTGAGTCCGAGTGAGCGGGGGTGGAGGTGAGATGTGATGCGGCAGTACACTGTCTGGCTGGCTGCTTGTTCTCTAGTGCCTGTACTGCAAACAGAGACCCGGGAGGAAGAGGGGCTAGGGCGGACCCCTACCCCACACCCTTGTCTTTCCCCTTCCTCTGGAGGGGCGGGGCCAATCACTCACTTCCCCAGCCGCTGCTCACAGGAGGCGTAGCGCTGCAAGGCGCTGAATAAGTCCTCATAGGAGACTCCTACATGGGAGGGTAAGGAGCTGCAGGAGAGAGGGAGGATGTTACAGAAATATACTACAGAGACACTTCTAGCCTACCTCAGATGGCAGTAGCTATGGGCAGTAGAGTAAAACCTATGAATATAAAATAATGTTGGTAAAATAGATACCAAGCAATAAGTGATTAACAGAAATGTCACCATGTTACATTAGTTAAAAGGCGTACTCCAAATACAATTATATACTTTATTGCTGCTTAAAAAAAAAATCTCCTGTGATTCCCAAAAGCTGCTGCTTGAGTTAATGTCTAAAGCAGTTACAGCACTATATGGCCATCTAGTGTTTGATGGCGGTCAAGGCCCAAAATGCCCTTGCAAATCATTGACAATGATTAGGACTCTAGTGCCCAAAAGCCTGTTTAAGCATGGGTAGGGCCATTGACTACTTAAAAATAGCAAAAGTCCTCAACTGGGTGGGACTTTCTACAGGTTAAGGAAGGTGCACATAATTACATCCAGGTCATCAGAAGGGCTCAGCCAATGATTTAAACTTGTGAGCAAACATTCCATAACTGTAGGTGGCAGTACGCACCCTTTCAGTTTGTTAACCAATTCTTTGGGCGGCAGGTAGCCTAGTGGTTAGAGCGTTGGGCCAGTAACCGAAAGGTTGCTATATCGAATTCCCAAGCTGACAAGGTAAGAAAAATCGATCGTTCCCCCCTGAACAAGGCCGTTAACTCACTGTTCCTAGGCGGTCATTGTAAATAAGAATCCTCTTAACTGATTTGCTTAGTTAAATAAAAGGTTTTTAAAAATGTACATTTTAAAAAAAATGGAAAAAGTGGAAATAGCAGAAGAAAATTGACAACTTCAAAATGGAGCCTGTGTGCTCACAAATGCCATAATGTGACAGATACAAAGAAGAGTCCTCTCTCATGTTGCAAATAAAAGTCTTTGTGAAAAATAAATGTTGCTTTGTAAAGATCCACATTCAATAATGTGGGCCATTCTGACTGAACTTCACGACTGCCAAATAACAATACATTTAGAGTCAGGTTTCCATTGATCCAGTTTTACTCGACAAAAGCAATATCCAGTAAATATTAGTCAATTATTACATTCTATCGTCTACATGCTGGCTTTCCTGGGCTCTATGCCTACCTGAGACATCAGATAGGTGGGAGGGCATACAGAAGGTCACCAACTTATTAATACAGAATTTGCCTACATGGGTTAAGGTAACACTTAAACCACTACATTTTTATTCACTCGTTTTTTCCCCCGGTATGATGCCATCACATCCAGCTATCTTTATCAACACAAGATAGTGAAATGGAAACGTAGCCTAGCAAGCAATTGTCGATTTTCTATTTTTATTGTTGTTATTTTAAATCACTGGAACAGTTAATGGAAATATAGCTAATGTCCAGAAATAGGATTTCTGCAATTGTTAGTGATGCATCATCTGTCAACGTCGCATCTTATGAAGGCTGAACTGCATCATTTCCTCTCTGTTTCCATTAAAACATCACTGCGATTTATACTGGATTCACAGCAGCGTTTTAAAAAGCCTTGTCAATCTGTCAAGACAGGAGACAAATTAGGCAGCAGGCAGGTTTACCAGTTAATCTGCACAGATAAGCACAGAAGGCCCATATCAATTCTACTCAGGAGGCAAAGCAAAGGCACGCACACACACACAGAGTGGTTATGAGGAATAAGAAAGGAACCTCTGTCATTCGTGTCCAGCTCTTCAGAGCAGCGGCTATCCCAGCAGCCTTCCACACGAGTGAGGTCACCTTATCGAACGTGTGCACACAGACAGACACTGTACAATACTCACATGAACTCTGTCAGTCTGATGTGCCAGGGCAGGAATCCCAGGGTGCTTTCTACTGGGCCGAACTTCAGAACCAGGTCTGGATCTGGTGTACTCTTCGACTCTGCACATACAGACAGAGCAATGGAACAACCAATCACTGGAAGTGCACCGTTTAGAGCATTTCAGAGGCTAGTTTGCATAAGGACGGTGGAAAAGATTAAGAGATAACCATCTGAAGTGCCTTTTCTTTTTTTGGGGGGGGGGTTAGAGAGCTACAGCAGCAGCTTATATACACTGACTGTGCTGATGAACAGCTGCTCTCACTGGCCCAGAGAAGTAAACACACAATAACTTCACTGTACACTACACTGGATTTGATTGGATTCAACTCAACTGCACTGAAGTGAACTCAGCTATCCTCTGTAGTTTATATTCTGTCTGGAGACCATCTTTCTCATCAGTTTGTTCACATTTCTGCCTTTGGTCTCATCCATCACCTTCTACAAGAGCTTTGATTTGTGAGTGTTCCACTAAAGTAATGGTGATGTGATTTACAGCTGGTGAGGGTGATCAGTCTTAGCCAGGGGCTAACGATGGGCAGAGCCTGGGCGGGCAGAGGGCTCAGGTCAAAAAACCCACATTGAGAGAGGAGCTCTGGCTCAGAGTGCTTCAACTTTTGATCAAACACTGTTGGAGCTGCTTTAACAGGGGGCTCCTTGACCTTCACCCAATTTCTGTCCTCCATCATTCCTGAGCTTCAAATCGAGTGAAATTGCTACTCTGAACATCATGCCAAAGGAGAGCTGGTGAGCTAAGCTTCACTGACTGTACTCCAGCTTGTAATAGTGCAGCACAGATTAATATCAGATGATTTACAGTATATGATAACTACAGTTATGATCAAGAGAATGTCTATGGGTGTTATCCTGACGATTAAGCAATTAAATAAAGGTCCCAGTCAATGAATAACAATACACTAAAGACCAGGAAGAACCAACGGCATGTCCTCCTGCTGATCTTGGGGCCTCCTCACCTCTGAGTAGGGAGTCCAACACAGTGACATTAATGTCTTTGGATGTCTTTTCCCTCTGCTCCACATCTCTACACAGCTGCTGTGCTGCCTGCACGATCCTCAGCTTCCCGTCGTCTGGAGACAGCACCTTCAATACAGACTGACACGACAGCACTGTGGAAACAGAGGAATACAGTCATAATGCGCCCCACAAACACACATACCGGTACTCAGGCACGCACGCACACACTAATCAATGGTAAACGTGTATGGTAGCTGTTTGACTGAAGCTTAGTGGGTGGGTATGCCTGCTTTATAAACCTGCTGTTATAATATATGGAACGCCGCTTGGGTCTTTGGGTGTCAAACTATACACGTCAAATAACACTATTTGACATGTCAAATAAAACAATTCTATTATAGAAAGTTGTGTGTGCTGAATTTGCATGAGCAAGCCAAGCTCCACCACTACGATCAGTAGCACTGTCAAAGCTGCACTGTCAAAGCTGCACTGTCAAAGCTGCACTGTCAAAGCTGTACAAAAAAATAAAGTCTGCAAACAAGCACACACCACGAACAACGTGTTCACAATACCGCGTTGGTAATAAGGCATTATGTGTTCAACCAAATAGGAAAACGTTTGTGTGAGCATTTGAAATAAGATCAGGATCAAAAATGCTTGCGAATATCTTTGATACAGATTTTATTAGCAACTTCTGCGGTAGCTAGCTAGCTTTAGCAGTCTACTCCGTACCCCCACAACGTCCTCCTCGGAGTTATCAGACTCCAAAACAACCACGTTGTATTGTTTTTCCTCTGGAAGCCTGTTCAATAAACATAGTAGAATGACTGATACAATAAATGTAGCTCAATTCAGACTCCCACAATAAGAGCTACAACGCAAATGTTCTCTGGGTGTCACCGAGTAGACTAATACCCAATGTCATTGATCCACAATCCATAGGTAAGGCTGTATAGTGAAATAAGTATGCCCCCAATGCAAACTCATTCAGAAGGCGAGGTCAGAACAGGTGCATCAAAGCTGGGACCGAGAGAGTGAAAAACAGCTTCTATCTCAAGGCCATCAGACTGTTTTTTTTCTTCTCTCACCTTTATTTAACCAGGTAGGCAAGTTGAGAACAAGTTCTCATTTACAATTGCGACCTGGTAAAAAAAGGCCATGGTGGCGAAGTAAATACAATATAGCAAGTAAAACACTGGAATGGTTGATTTGCAGTGGAAGAATGTGCAAAGTAGAGATAGAAATAATGGGGTGCAAAGGAGCAAAATAAATAAAAACAGTAGGGAAAGGGGTAGTTGTTTGGGTTAAATTATAGATGGGCTATGTACAGGTGCAGTATCTGTGAGCTGCTCTGACAGTTGGTGCTTAAAGCTAGTGAGAGAGATAAGTGTTTCCAGTTTCAGAGATTTTTGTAGTTTGTTCCAGTCATTGGCAGCAGAGAACTGGAAGGAGAGGCAGCCAAAGAAAGAATTGGTTTTGGGGGTGACCAGAGATATATACCTGCTGGAGCGCGTGCTACAGGTGGGTGCTGCTAAGGTGACCAGCGAGCTGAGATAAGGGGAGACTTTACCTAGCAGGGTCTTGTAGATGACATGGAGCCAGTGGGTTTGGCGACGAGTATGAAGCGAGAGCCAGCCAACGAGAGCGTACAGGTCGCAGTGGTGGGTAGTATATGGGGCTTTGGTGACAAAACGGATGGCACTGTGATAGACTGCATCCAATTTATTGAGTAGGGTATTGGAGGATTGGTAGGATGGTCAGTTTTACAAGGGTATGTTTGGCAGCATGAGTGAAGGATGCTTTGTTGCGAAATAAGAAGCCAGTTCTAGATTTAACTTTGGATTGGATATGTTTGATGCGAGTCTGGAAGGAGAGTTTACAGTCTAACCAGACACCTAGGTATTTGTAGTTGTCCACATATTCTAAAACAGAACCGTCCAGAGTAGTGATGTTGGACAGGAGGGCAGGCAGCGATCGGTTGAAGATCATGCATTTAGTTTTACTTGTATTTAAGAGCAATTGGAGGCCACGGAAGGAGAGTTGTATGGCATTGAAGCTCGCCTGGAGGGTTGTTAACACAGTTTCCAAAGAAGGGCCAGAAGTATACAGAATGGTGTCGTCTGCGTAAAGGTGGATCAGAGGCTCACCAGCAGCAAGAGCGACATCATTGATGTATACAGAGAAGAGAGTTGGTCCAAGAATTGAACCCTGTGGCACCCCCATAGAGGCTGCCAGAGGCCCGGACAACAGACCCTCCGATTAGACACACTGAACTCTGAGAAGTAGTTGGTGAACCAGCGAGGCAATCATTTGAGAAACCAAGGCTGTCGAGTCTGCCGATGAGGATGTGGTGATTGACAGAGTCGAAACCTTGGCCAGGTCAATGAATACGGCTGCACAGTATAGTTTCTTATCGATGGTGGTTAAGATATCGTTTAGGACCTTGACCGTGGCTGAGGTGCACCCATGACCAGCTCTGAAACCAGATTGCATAGCGGAGAAGGTATGGTGGGATTCGAAATGGTCGGTAATCTGTTTGTTGACGTGGCTTTCAAAGACCTTAGAAAGACCGTGTAATATAGATATAGGTCTGTAGCAGTTTGGGTCAAGAGTGTCCCCCCCTTTGAAGAAGGGGATGACCTCAGCTGCTTTCCAATCTTTGGGAATCTCAGACGACACGAAAGAGAGGTTGAACAGGCTAGTAATAGGGGTGGCAACAATTTCGGCCCGGCTGATTTGTAGGGGTCCAGATTTTGCAGCTCTTTCAGAACATCCGCTGACTGGATTTGGGAGAAGGAGAAATGGGGAAGGCTTGGGCGAGTTGCTGTGGGGGGGTGCAGTGCTGTTGGCCGGGGTAGGGGTAGCCAGGTGGAAAACATGGCCAGCCGTAGAAAAATGCTTATTGAAATTCTCAATTATAGTGGATTGTTAAACAATCGTCACTAGCACAGAGACTTGAAATCATTGCCCACTTTAATAAATGTTTACATATCTTGCATTACTCATCTCATATGTAAATACTGTATTCTATACTATCTATTGCATCTTAGCCTATCCGCACTGACATTGCTCATCCATATATTTATATATTCTTATTTCATCACTTTACTTAGATGTGTGTATTAGGTATTTGTTGTGGAATTGTTAGATATTGCTGCACGGTTGGAACTAGAAGCACAAGCCCTCGCAATAACATCTCGAACTGGTTTTTAGGAGCATATACCCACGTGCCATCTTCTCATTGGTTTTAAGGAGCATATACCCATGTGGGTGATTGAATGATGATCCAGTCGGTAGTGGTAATGCACCTTAAAGTTGGTTGGCAAACAACATATCAAGTCCAAAGAAGAAGAAGCCTGAAGGAGGAGAGATTACTCCAACAATTAATCCACAGATCAAAGGGTAAACCGAGTCCGTTTCTAGTAGAGGGCCTTGTGCATTTCAGGTAAAATAACAAGTCAATGTTTATATCCCAGGACAAATTAGCTAAATTGCCATAAATGTTTAATGCTTTTCGACCTGTCGTTTCAGAGTTCGTTTTGATATTTCAACCTGCGTGTCTTGAGTGGACGGACAAAAATCAACATGGTCTGGTCAGCATATAAGAATTGTCTTATATATTATTATTATTATATTATGGGTATTTTAGATGACACCTAGCCTAGATAGTTAGCTAGCTAACAATAGCTACTGAAACAGATTGTCATTTTGTTATGTTTTTGGGAAAGAACATTGTTTGCATCCATCAGCTAGCTAGCTTTTCTTTTTTTTTATGACCAGCACTGTCCAGAACTTGGGGAAGTGTGTCTGCGCACGTGTGGCAGCAGAAGGTGCGCGTGACAACTTTACCAGCGTCATACGATATGAAACAGGTGAATCGTTGTGACATATGAAATACGAGTGATAGTGTAATCAATGTGTCATAACTACCCAAAAAATGCTTGAATGTGCTTACTGATTACGTGACGTGCAGTCATATTGAGACCCTGATTGGTCAACAAGCTTATTTGACACGATAGTGTTATATGACATGTATCTTTTTTGACACGCAAAGACCCAAACGGCGTCCATAGTAATATGACATTTATGGGTTACAAAACAATTTAATAACAAGAGAACAGAGATCCTATAATTCGTAAGTTATACAAGTGAATTATAGTTTCTATGAACAGGAAAAACAAGAATTCCTTGAAGAGAATTGTTCTGGGTTGTGTTCCTTTACTACTCTATACGGTCTGTGTGTGTGTGACCGTGTGTAATAACAGATCGACTTGCTCAAGAGATAATGTAGTTGCCAACAGCAGACTGCCAGTAAGACTACACAATAGAATTTATCTTAATCAGTCAATACAGGCTGGCTGCAGTCCACATGCTCTTCAATAAACAAATGCCACAGATGATGCAATCATGCTTTCAAGCCTGGTGTAATTGGAATCCATCTAAAAAATAGTTAACTATAATTTTCATAATCCGTTTCAAAATTCATTCAATAAGTTATGATGAATTGTGAATATTACTCCAATTAAGCCTTGCAATCTAAATTGCCCTAAAGGGTTTCATATATTATTTAGTATCCAATAGAATTGAATTGATTATTCATACTACATGTGGCAGAATTCTGAATGCCTCTTCTCTTCTTGGTTGTAGCCCATCAAGTTCTTCTGGTTTAACCCGATTATGGCATAGTACAGGAGTAAGGACGGAGAATAGCAGAGAAACCACAGGGCATGTCCCATTGTTGCAGATGTCTGTTGAGGGGCCATATGTATCAAGCGTTGAGTTAGGTGTAGGAGTGCTGATTTAAGATCAGTTTTGTGCAGTGTTTGTCAATCCTAGTCCCGGGGACCGAAAGGGGTGGACATTTTAGTTTTTGCTCTGGCGCTCGGGGCTCTAAATGAATATGTTTTATTGGTAGTACTGGTGCTCCTAATTTTGAAAAGTTAGGAGCACCACATAACATTTCAGCGCACCAGAAAAATAGATTATTAAATTGATGGATATAGCTTATATTAGGCCTATATGAATCCTACTGCTCAGTTGATTCAGAATATTCCCTTGAACAAACATTCTGATCTACACCACCACTGGTAGCAACCTGTATTAGAGTTAACGTTTGGCATTTAGCTCGCGATTAGCATTATGCCAGCTTCCTTAGACTGGGGGGTTGTTTGTGTGTATTTTTTTATTTTTTTTGTGGAATGCCGATTTAGACCAGCACTCCTAATCGGAGATGCATACAGCCCCTGCTGTTCAGTGTTCAAGTGTCTCACCTTGTTGGTCCTGTTTATCAGTGCCATTGTTAAGGAACTCCACACAGAGCTGCTTGGAGCCTTCTAGATCTAGGAGCTCCTGCTGCTGCTTCAGGATCTCATCCATCAGTCTTGAGTTGTTCCTCCTGAAGACACCTGGGAACCAAAAGGGTCATGGCTAGAAGGGGTCCATCTTTAGTCAAATTAATGTCAGATGTTACTTTTTGTAGCAGGTTAGGAAAACTTATGCAGCAGTTTAGGAGAATTAACATAGCAGGTTAGGATAATTAGGTAAAGGTTTGCTAAAATAAATAAAAGAAAATCTACTTTTGACATTAATTTCACAAAAGCTGGATCCCTTCTAGCCATGACCAACCAAAATGGAAATGTTATCTGTTGGGAGGAGGTGGGAGTTTCAACCTCTCACTGGGGGTTAGGAACATTGGGCACATCCATACTTAACTGAAAGACGAAAAAACAAGGAGATTTGCAACCTTTCAAAACTGATACCTAAAATGAACATAATATTATAATAAGTCTAGTAATTAGGGGGGAATAATGAATCATGTGCCAGATTTGGCTGTGAGAGACTGATGACACAAGTCAGCAGACATTGAGGAACCACACCACTGAGAAGGCACTCAAGGCGTAAACAATATTTTCAAACTAGCATGACCCAGTAAGAGTGGCTGTGTGGTTTTTATTTAAATAGGCAAGTCAGTTAAGAACAAATTCTTATTTACCATGACGACCTACATCGGCCAAACCCGGACGACGCTGGGCCAATTGAGCGCCGCCCTATGGGACTCCCAATCACAGCCGGATGTGATTCAGCCTGGATTCGAACCAGGGACTGTAGTGACACCTCTTGCACTGCGATGCGATGCAGTGCCTTAGACCGCTGCGCCACTCAGGAAGCAAGAACAGAAATACTGTGTGTGTGTAACCTTCAGTTAAGCCAATTCCCTCTAGGCTCAGAGAATAGGTGAAAATGCCACAGGTCAAATCTTGAAAGCCTATTGAGAGTCGGGACTCCACTAGTTGAAATCATATCCTCTAATCTAGCTATACAACAATGTTACAGTTGATAGTTTATTTTCTATCACACTCTAGCGGTTTCTTTAACGGCAAGACATGCCATTTGGGAATGAGGGCAGGGCCCAAAGAACTTCTATTTCTTTTACCTTTATTTAACCAGGCAAGTCAGTTAAGAACAAATTCTTATTTTCAATGACGGCCTGGGAACAGTGGGTTAACTGCCTGTTCAGGGAGAACGACAGATGTGTACCTTGTCAGCTCGGGGGTTTGAACTCGCAACCTTCCGGTTACTAGTCCAACGCTCTAACCACTAGGCTACCCTGCCGCCCCAATAAAAAAACTGGGTGGTTGGAGCCCTGAATGCTGATTGGCCGACAACCGTTGTAGATCAGACCATATACAACAGTGTGACAAAACATTATTTTATTTACTGGTAATAACAAAACATTAAATTGTACTGCTGTAATTATGTGGGTAACCTGTTTATAATAGCAACAAGGCACTTGAGGCCTAAGCAGATATGGCACAAATTATGGAAGGCTGGGTAAAGATATTTGACTATCAGAATTGATAATAGATAGCTAGGTAACAGTTATCCAAGGCAACTAACAAAGTACCATGAATAGGAAAGTTCAACAATCGCTGAGTACAAGCCAATCTAAATATGGCTGGCTGGCAAGGGTCTGCACTGCAGCGCACGTGACTGTCTGGTGGTGCTGTATTTAGCAACAATTCCTGGTGTCATTTAATATAAATAAAATAACGAAGAAATTAAATTATCTTACCGTAATTATCGTACACACTGACATAAGATATGCCGACTGCCATGCACCACACCACAAGGTTGGCTATATCTGTGTACCGTGGCTCCTCTTCCGCTATCAATAAACCGATATGGTAAGGCAGCTTCTCCAGAGATTTCCCATCCGCCCCCCAGCGATACCGACGACCAACGCGTTTACCGGGTGCTGGGACAATATTTTTTTGGTTAGGAAATGAGAGAGCCATCGGCACAATAAGCGCTGTTAAGGCTCGTGACCACAGTCGCCCATTCCAATTCCGAAGTCGGATTCGGAACCAAGTGATAAGCGTTCTATGAATGTGGAGAAGGACATGTAGAACCTGCCACACGAACTCGTACACTATTGCCATTATGCCGCCCTCCTTGACAAAATCTCGAAATTGAATAATTATCAGGTATCTATCGAGCTCTGCATTTCATGTCTAAATATGGATGCACACTAATCTACTCCTGTGAGCCATTTAGTTTACTGCCAACACCTCAGTTTACACGGCTGCCATCTTCATACAACCTTTACCCTCTGAACCCGAAGGATACACGTAGCTCACTGATTGGACGATTCATCAAATATGAAATCACGCGAGATCTACGTAGGGTTGTTTTTTTTCTTCTATGTAAATGAGACAGGCAGAGAGCAGGTCTCGATCCCTCGACCTTCCAGCCCGAAGTCCAGCGCGCTATCGACTGTGCGGCAAAAGCATGCTCAAGCCGCAGAGTCGATATCCGCGCTTATAAACCCAGGGTCGATCACACAATTTAATGTGCATCCCGCCACCTATTATGCGGGATGGAAACAGGATCCCCCCCCCAAACTGAACAAATTACCCAAAAAATAATAATAAATCAAACAAACTTTATGTTAAAAAAATAAACCAGATCGGATCCCTATGTAACCGGTGTGAAATGGCTAGCTAGTTAGCCGGGAGCGCGCTTATAGCGTTACAATCAATGACGTCACTCGCTCTGAGACGTTGAAGTAGTTGTTTCCCTTGCTCTGCAAGGGCCGCGGCTTTTATGGAACGATAGGTAATGATGTTTCGTGGGGGGCCGTTGTTGATGTGTGCAGAGGGTCCCTGTTTCGGGGCAAGGAGAGGGAGGGAAGCTAAATCTGTTACACCTACACAGGCTCAAGGCGAATCTGGAAGGGCGGGTCTTCTGGCGCCAATAGCCCTTGCAAGTCTTCAGATGTAAAATCCTTAAATCCCCCAAACTTTTCTGCCGCAGCCACAATAATGTCCAGTTTCATAGACTTCTTTGAGACTTGTGCTGTACAGTTTATAAATGTGTTAATGAACACAACAAAATCCACATTTTTAACACACAGTAATATTTTGTCTGGCAGCAAACATTTACTACAGGCTGTGGTGTATCCACTACCATATATGTACTAGCATCACTAGTCACTCAATGATTTTAATCGCCTCCGCATAGGAGATGTGATTGACCGCTCTAGCTTTTGCCACCTCATTCTCCTTTCACCCTTAAAGGGCACTCCAGTAACTCAGGATCATGATCCCCACCACAATTGCAACACTGTCGTACTTCTACACACATTTTTTTCAGTATCCTGTTCTGTCTGCATACACTTGAAACATGGCCAAATCCTTTACAATTCTTACACTGCAGTGGTTTGGAGACGAAAGCTCGTACAGCCTATCTTACATAACCAAGCTTCACATGCGTAGGTATTTGCTCTTTATCAAAAAACAACAGGACCGACAGACGTTCTTCCAGTGGGTGAGACGCAGGGCACCAACCACACCAGGAATGATCTTCATCGCCCCTGAGATGACTCCTTTGACAGGTGCTCTACTCAAATTCAAACACAACACTTCTGTTGTCTGGATTCTCTTGAGGCCCACTGCAATCTTCCCCTGTTCTTCAGAAATACAATTAATAAGACCACTCTGACAGACTCCACTTTTCCAAGCCCTTGCATTAAAATCTTCGACCCCTCAAATGGGTTTCCCACATATGCATCCTTACTCAAAGTTATCCCAATAAGAAGAGATTCATTATCGTTCACACATATTATCCACTGACATTTTTGACATTTTCATTTTTTGTTCTAGTTGTTGATACTACTGTGGTCCATGCAGAACATTCGTCTTCACCAAATTTGCTCGAAGCACTACTGGATTCAAACTCAGCATCCACTTCCGCCATCACCCCACTTCCCGTCCGCCCGTCCCCTCAAACGCATGCAGAGATACTCTGGTTGTTCTTTTTGTCAGAACCTAGAGGTGTCCACTAGTTACCACATCCACAATGTCACAATTGGCTATATTGTAAACATTCATTAACAAACATGAAAGCAAAACATTTGCTGTTTGTGCTTAATTTAAGGTTAGAGTTAGGAATAAGGCTAGCAGTGTGGTTAAAGTTAGGCTTAAGGTTAGGGTTAGGTTTAAACTGATTTGGAAACCGTGCAGGTCATAGCTAGTATTTATTTGTCTTTTGTTTTTGCAAAGTGTGCATAACACTTTTTTACAGTATCAACTAAGATGGCAATTAAATTCAGAACAAAACAAACACACACAAAAGTAATTACATGGTTTATCCTATAGCAGATTATTTGCAACTGTTTGTGCCAAGTAAATTAAAACTGTAATGAAACTTGTTTATTTATTATTATGTTATTATACATTAGGTATTTAAGGTATATTCTACATATACCTATTTACCAATGTATATTGCAATAGCTGTTTGTTAATACAGTAGTTTAATGTTTTTCTATTGACTATACAGCTAAAGGTAACTTCCTTAGTATTAATTGCCAAACTACAGTAAAATGTTAAAACATTCAAAATACCCAGTATGTTCAGATAAACATGAAATTCCCCTGCTACATTTATCTCCATCTACGAATCATAGTCATAATACTCCTCAGTGTCTGTCTGCTCCACTTGGTCCTCAGGGGCGGTTTCCATGAAGTACTCCTCACATCTGTCCTGGGCCATCAGGTACGCTCTCCAGCTGTCCCCCGGCGCACTCACATCGTTACACAGCTCTTTAGGGATCTCCACCCTCCTGGCCAGCAGGGTCCTCTTGACCCCCAGGAGCTCACAGCTGCAGTTCCAGGGGTTCCCATCTAGGTAGACGGTCCTCAGCCGTGGAAGCAGATCCAGGGTGATCTGGGGGAGGGAGGTCAGCTTGTTTCTCCTCAAGTTCAACACCTGCAGGCGCTTCAGGGATCTCAGCTCCTGCTCCTGGACGGCCTCGATGCGGTTCCCTTTCAAGTCCAGGCGGATCAGACTCTCTGGAAGCCTGCCAGAGAGACATGTTAACAGAACAGTGGACAGTGGTGTCTGCTCTTACCAAAAGGCCAAAGGAGTCACCTGGATCTACAGTTAAGATGTGTTTATCTATCATCTTGTGGTTTTATACTCAAATATGTTTAACCAAAGACCTACAATGTGGTTAGGCCGCTATTCTACCGATGTATTGTACAAAGATTATTGTACAAATGAGTAATACTCAATTGAATGTACAACACATCTATAATGTATGTCATGAATTCATCAATATGATCCCAAATGTTAGTCTAAAACATGCTAATAAAGCACCATATCAAAGGGATGAAATACATACCCGTCTGGAATAGAGGAGAGGAGATTCTGTTCCAGAGCCAGGTTGGTTATGTGAACGCTGTTCCTCAGAGCATTAGCTTCAAAGTTCCAGATGGTGTTATTCTCTAGGAAGAGATGCTTCAGCTGTTTCATCCCAGACAGGTGCTGGAAGGTGACTTCCTGAATGGAGTTCTGTCTGCAGTCCAGTTTTTCCAGTTTGGGGCTCAGTCTACTGGGCAGCACCCTCAGCTGGTTTCCTGGCAGTTCCAGCACTGTGAGGTTGGGCAAGCGAAGGCCACCATCCACAGAAACCAACCTATTGTAGGACGCAGACAGAGACGTGAGGTTGCGGAGTTGGCCCATCTCGCGGTTTCTCAGTGCTCGTATTTGGTTCCTGTCCAAGTTCAGGTAGGACAGGGCGTGAGGGAGATCGAGTGGGACTCTTGATAGGAGGTTCCCTGGTAAACGCAGTGTCGTCAAGGACTGTAGTGGTGTGAAAAAGGATGAGGGAAAACAGGGGATCTTGTTGTTCCCCAAGCTCAACAGATTCAGTTGGGGGAGTCTCAGAGCACCTTGAACTGTCTCAATTTGATTTCCATCCAGGTAAAGGCACTCCAACTTCTTCAGGGTGGAGAGGGTGTTGGAACGCAGGTTGGTGATCTGGTTGTTCTGAAGATCAAGCAGGCGTAGTTTCTTCAGCCCCTCAAAGACAGACTCCTGGAGGCCTGTGATCCTGTTGTGGCCCACGTTGAGGGTCTCCAGGCTGGGTGGGAGACCACGGGGGATCTGATGCAGTTTATTCTTCTGTAGATCCAGGCTTCTTAGTAGCCCCTGAGCCCTGAGAGCATTGGCCTCCACCACCTCTACTCCACAGGATGAAATGATCACTTCCTCCAGCTCTGTCAGGCCAGATATGTCTCTACCCTGGAAAAGACAAACATATCAGGAGAAGATATGAACTAATGTGTACCATTATACAAACAATCAGAAGTAAATCATCACTCAGTAGTGCTTAAATCAAACTGATTTCTAAGGATTAATTACAAGATTGCTAAGATGAAAGGTCTGAAAATGGTTTGATAGTGAATATATTGTTACCAATGTCACTGATTATCAATGGTTATTATCAAATAAGCAATTCCACTCTTACCTTTAGTTGCTTGATGTGGTTGTATCCCAGGTTTAGTTTCCTCACATCTTTAGTGATTCCAGTGGGAAAAGACTGCAACCTGAAACACTGCACTGACTTTGCACTATCACACACACACTTCTTTGGACAGACATTGCTACAGATGCACACGAGAGTATGCAATGTAATACTTGCCAGCAAGATCATGAGAAACCACATCATGAACACTCAGCCTAGTTGGGCATCTCAGTAAAAAAGAACAGCACTCCCTCTTGCTCTGGGGTTTAAATACCTCAGCAAGGATTATGTGGGAGAGAGTAGGTGCTCTGTTTCATTTGGAACAATGGCAGAGATGTTTATCTTGGTTAAAAAACAACATTTGACACCGACAAGGAACTGACACAAACAGTAATAGATAGCCCTTCTGTTTGCGGACGTGAGAAACTTGCTGATAAACCATTTACAACCCATTCAGTTAAACAAATACAATTTCCTCCTCTGTCTATTTGAATACTCTGTCTGCCACTGTCTTGAAGGAGTTGCCATATATTTACATGTTATGTTTTAAGATATGTTAGATGAACTACCTTAACCCTGATTACTGCATGCACTTGTGACTAAGTCGCTTTGGATAAAAGTGAAGGCTAAATGGCATATATTATTAGTAACATTTAATACAGATTAATGAACAACGACCGCTTGTCTTTTAACTGAAGGATTGCCTTCTGTAGTGCCACACGGGGAATGTATATTTATCTCTCATGAACGTTAAATAAATAAAATATTTGTCTGATTATCCCAACAACAATGGTGTGAGATAAGAGGTTAGCAAATACAATTAAAATTAATTTATTTAATGCAAAAAGTAGCTATGTAAAATATGTAATACTGTCTGCATAGCCACTCACACCATGCCTACAATGACATAAGAAATGTTTACACTCTCCAACAAGATAGTTTAGACACAGGGAGTGGCCAACAAAAACAAGAGTGAAAAGCAAAGCATTCAACTGCAATTGTCAACGACAAAGGTACAATAATATATGCTACTGTCTGCCAGTATAAGGAGCGGCAGGAAACTGCCCCCAAGAACTCGACACAGATTGACTAGATATGCTATCGATTGCTTTTTTTCTGTTGTGTGGCAGACAGTTGTAGTCGATTCATAGCTATGATCCGTATCCGATTTCGGATTTCCTGGTAGGATTAGGGTTTTGGGAAAGAACCAAATACATTTATTTTAGCTAGTCTTTTCCGAAAATAATCATTTTCGTATGATTAGGGCATTTAGAGTACAGTGTGACTCTGGTATTACGACTCAGTTAACTTATACAGGGTGGCGGAAACAAAGCGCTGATTTTATTTGTGAAGGGAATCGGTTAGTCAGCTAGCTTTAGCTTTTAGCCTGCACTGTTGGACATGTCTGCCTCGGCCGGTGCCTCTCCGTCAGCCCAGGGCACGGCCCTGG
Organism: Oncorhynchus masou masou; assembly: GCF_036934945.1. Classification (NCBI taxonomy): domain Eukaryota; kingdom Metazoa; phylum Chordata; class Actinopteri; order Salmoniformes; family Salmonidae; genus Oncorhynchus; species Oncorhynchus masou. The sequence continues at coordinate 21,381,438 of NC_088230.1, read as the reverse complement.
TCAGTCCAGGCACGGGGATGTCCATGTTTCGTTGGCTTGAGGTTCTGGAGAAGGAGTTTGATAAGGCGTTTGTTGACGTCGATTTACTACTTGGAGAAATCGACCCAGATCAAGCTGACATCACATACGAGGGTCGTCAAAAGATGACAAGTCTCAGCTCCTGTTTTGCTCAGCTTTGCCACAAAGCCCAGACGATTTTTCAACTTAATCACAAAGTAGAGGTGAGCGCAAACTTGTCTTGTATAAATGCTAAAAAGGATGCGCATGATCATTTGATATGTCAATGGCATACTTATGCTGTGTAGGCCCACAAGCTAGTTCCTAGTTAGCTGTCAGAATTCGAATGTCCTTCATAGCTCTCTCCATGCATGACCGTGCGTCTCTGGGCATCCAGTTGAGTGACAGGTCGAGGGTAGATTGCTCGACATGATCCCAAACAACAACTTCCGTACATTGTCCCTTCCTAAAAGTTTGAAATTGACCACCCAGTATCTATATCTGTTTAACTTGTGTTGACAATCTGCATTTCTGCTCTGGCAATTGACAGAATAAGAATTAGGTGAGAGTACACACACAATATTTGACAGCCACTTCGTTGTAAAATCTATTGATGAGAGAAACAGAAACAAGGATCATCCTGACCCTTACTCCACCATGTATGACCTCACCATGCTCAATAGCCATTGTTTGGTCAGTGGTGTAGTTGACTCTGTCAACACCTTCCCAGCAATTCTTATGACTACCGTAGAGCTCCTATTACTGCCTGTATGTAAATTGATACTGCATTTCAGCCTCTACCTTCAGTGCAGTATAGTGCTGAGATCAGGAATTCTGGCTTTACACAACCAGTTGACACCCAACAACACCTACTACAAAGTCATGTCCTAAGGGTATATGACATGGCTAAAGTAAACCAAATCTGTGGAAAATCAGCTATGATTGGATTTGTGAAATGCCTGTTTTCTGTCCACTGGTTACAGCCATTGGTGTGTGACCAATTAGATGTATGTTAAGATCTATTTAGAGAAAGGTTGTTAGATCTGTATTGTTACATTTTTAACTAGGCCTACATGGTTTCCACCTACCTAAGGTAGCTTTGAGCTAAAGACAGGTTGACACAATGGTCATATTACAGAAGGAAGGGCAGGTCAGAAGCACATGATAAACACATCAAAGGCACCAAGGTAAGGGCATAGAAATGTCAAATACTGGAGGATGGGAAGTTCACTAATAATTGTAAGATTCCACATCAGCAGAAGCAGAAAATATTTTTGATATTGCAGATTGTTCTGGCAATTCTCAAACTTCAATGGGAGGAAGGATGTTTGAAATGCTTTTTTCACAAACCATTGAGAATATCATGAAAGTACATGCCCATTTTAGGCCTGTACATGCCTCCTGTGAGACCCTTTGATCGGTGAACAGTCGGCCTACATGATAGACATCTTGGTATTATTCTCCTCTAAATATAAAAGTTTCTTGATTCTTAATACAATTTTAAATTTATTCAATGTCAAAAATATGAATCAACTACTGCAGCAGAGCATTGGGAGGGGCCACAGACCAGAACTAGAAGGGGTCTCAGGGTAGAGGAAAAGTAAACTGTTAACATTTCAGATGTATTACATTTTACAAAGATTAAGTTACTTAACATATAACTTCAGTAACTAAGGTCTCTCAGTATTTCAGCTCCCAACCTGTCTGCTATTGTCTCCAGTCCTTTCTCCCCCTGAATGTGAGCAGCGGCAGCCTACTCAACTGTTTTGTCTGATTGGCTGAACAATCACACACATGATTGACTAATGAACCTCAGCTGGGGTCTATTAGCCTCCTAACTGGGAAGGTGCTGGAAGGGCATGGTAAGAGGGTTTGCTGTTTACAGCACCACGACTACCCTTGTTGATTTTAAGACATATTATTTGGAACAATATATTCTACAAGTACATCACATTTCCAGAGTGGGCTTTCTGCTAATTCTGAAGGTGTGATCAATTTTATGAGCACCACCAACACTGTGAATGGGAAAATGGATTCAAAGGGTTCTCCCACTGCTGGGGACTTTCTGAATGTGCAAGGCTAAAGGAGAACTGTGATTGGTTAATTACCTGTGATGTCTATTTCTATGAAGAAGAACAAAAAATGGGTCATATCTTTAAAAGTAGCAGAGAGCCCACTCTGGAAATGTGATGTGTTTGAAGAGTATATTGTTGCAAACACAGGGCTCTATGCTGACCTTAGTTGACAAGGAGCATGTCTGTGCCTCATTGAAAAATGTAGGTGCACACAAAGACATTTAGGAGCGCAATGAAAACTATGAGGTATTAAAGCTAAAATCCTTCATTCTTCTAGGCGCCCCGGTGCTCCTAAATTAAAAATCCAGGTCGCACAGCAAAATATTTAGGCGCATATGCAAGTCAAATGGTCGCACTGTAGAGCCTTCAAACAATATGTCTAAAAATAGGCAAAATCAAAAAGGGTCATTTTGAGATTTTTTTAATGTTGAATAAATGAATGTGAAAATGTCTTTCAAGAACTGGACATAGGCTACTCCATATTTGATGGAGCACTATAAGGAATATAATGACACCAAGATGTTGTCTGTATCATGTACGGTTCACAGTACATAGGGTTTTACAGGAGGCCTGTATAAGTCTAAAAAGGGCCTAAAATCGACAATTTCATCATGATAAAAAAGAAATGTAAAAAGCATGTTATTTAAACATCAAGTTCCTATGTGAGAATTGCCAGAACAGATCTGAGATGCCCAAAATATTTTCAGCTGTCGTGGAATCGCCCAATATTAATCTAGGTTCTCACACAGAAGACCATACATAACCAATGTTCTTTAGGAATTCTAGTCCTGTGTGAATATGTCTCAAGACGAGTTTTAGGTTGCCTAAAACCTTATTCGGACTGGATTAGTTTTACTGGGGAGGTTGGGTAGTGTAAAAATGTGCATGAGCACAAAACACGACGTCTTTGTAATTTTAGTCCTGTCCGAATCTGCCATGTCGGTAATTTCTACATGGCAGGAGAGTAACAATTCCAGCCAGAAAAACCTACTGTTTTTTTTTGCAAACTCCAAAATTATCTGATAATACATGTCCCGTGTGAATCGACATTCCTGTGTTATGAGAGAAATGTCTGAGTTTGACAGGTGTTGCTTGCACTTTGAGCAAAGAAACGAACTGACTCAATAAATTGAACAGTGCTGTGCATAGCCTATATATGAAGGGCCTAGATGTATCAACTTTCACAGTGAATGCTTTTGTTTATACGTTATGTGCGAATGAGTTGAACATTGCCAAATGCATCAATAAAAAAAATGTGCCTATTTAATGCAACCCTTGGTTTTAATAGATTGCAAAGCAGCATACAACAGAGCTAAATGTTTGGAAATGACAAGTTCACTTCCTCATTCATAGCCTAAAAACGCATATCAAGTGCAAATGCATTGTTTAGCTCACATCTGAAGGCTAGGGGCTATTTAGGACGTCTTATATTGCGGATTGCTAAAATATCCTAATGATTATGAACACACTTTCTAAATTAAAATATTATGGTGACGCTATACCAAAGGTGGTTTTGTATGGTTTAGAAATTTGGGAACCAAGATCCTAACTGTTATAGGCCTATTTCTATTTTACCATGTTTATCAAAAGTGTTGCAAAAACTTGTCAATAATGAACTGACTGGTTTCTTGATGTCTATAGTATTCTCTCGGGTATGCAATCTGGTTTCCTCTCAGGTCATGGATGTGTCACTCCAACCTTAAAGGTCCTCAATGATGTCACCATTGCCCTTGATTCTAAGCAATATTGTGCGGCTATTTCTATTGACTTGGCCAAAGCTTTTGATATGGTAGACGGCAGGGTAGCCTAGTGGTTAGAGCGTTGGACTAGTAACCGGAAGGTTGCGAGTTCAAACCCCCGAGCTGACAAGCTACAAATCTGTCGTTCTGCCCCTGAACATGCAGTTAACCCACTGTTCCCAGGCCGTCATTGAAAATAAGAATTTGTTCTTAACTGACTTGCCTGGTTAAATAAAGGTAAAATAAAATAAAATCAAAATCAAAATTTTGTGGGCCGGCACACTGGAGGGGTATTTGGGCTGGTTTGCTAACTACCTCTCTCAAAGAGTGCAGTGTATACACTCAGAAAATCTGCTATCTCAGCCACTGCCTGTCACCAAGGGAGTACCCCAAGGCTCGATCCTAACCCCCACACTCTTCTCAATTTACATCAACAACATAGTTCAGGGAGTAGGAAGCTCTCTCATCCATTTATTTGCTGATGATACAGTCTTATACTCAGCTGGCCCCTCCCTGGATTTTATGTTAAGTGCTCTACAACAAATGTGGTTTGGTAAGAATAATGCCCCTCCTCCTACAGGTGTTATTACTACCTCTGAGGGGTTAGAGCTTGAGCTAGTCACGTCATACAAGTACTTGGGAGTATGGCTAGACAGTGCACTGTCCTTCTCTCAGCACATATCAAAGCTGCAGGCTAAAGTTAAATCTTGACTTGGTTTCCTCTATCGTAATCACTCCTCTTTCACCCCAGCTGCTTAAAACTTCTTGAGGCTATGGGTTCCCCTACAGGAACTCCACCCCCCTCCCCCCAGCGTGTCAGATTTTTCAAATGTTTTATGGCGAAAACACAACATATATTTATGTTAGACCACCACCAAAGAAAAAACGTAGCCATTTTTTCCAGCAAAAGATAAAATGACAAAAGAAGGATTTAAAAAAAATCAATCACAAACCTCTTGAAAATCTTCATCAGATGACAGTCATATGACATGTTACACAGTACATTTATGTTTTGTTCGATAATATGCATTTTATATCCATAAATCTCGGTTTACATTGAAGCCATGTTCAGAAAATTCTCCAAAATATCCAGAGGAATTATAGAAAGCTACGCCAGATAACAGAAATACTCATCATAAACTTTGACTAAAGATACATATTCTACATATAATTAAAAATATACACTGGTTCTTAATGCAACCGCTGTGTCACATTTTTAAAAATTAATAATTAATAATCTAATATTTCTCCGCCATGTTGGAGTCAACAGAAATACAAAATTACAACATAAATATTCCCTTACCTTTGATGATCTTTCATCAGAATGTAGTGCAAGGAGTCCTAGTTCAACAATAAATCGTTTTGTTTCATAATGTTCAATTCTAGTGTAGCAGCATTTGCTATCACTTTCAGCTCAAATGCCCAAAAAAATGACTTCTGGTCCAGGATAACTTTGCATCAAAACTTCCAAATGACATATTACAGGTCGACGAAACTGGTCAAACTAAGTGCAGAATCAATCTTCAGGATGTTATTACATTTACATTTAAGTCATTTAGCAGACGCTCTTATCCAGAGCGACTTACAAATTGGTGAATTCACCTTCTGACATCATAATCATATATATCCAATAGCATTCCAACCGGATCATTCGTTTTCATCTGGGGCTGATTGGAACAGCCGAAGCACTCAAACGCAAACGCGCCTCAACAAAATGGAAATCTTTTGCGACACCTACTACTTTCCTTCCCATTAGGTCAAAGTTCACAGCAAATGCTCCATTACACTTTCTACTGAATGAGGACATCTAGTGGAAGACGTAGGAAGTGTTTCCAGATCCATAACTTGTTGGGAAGGGAGGGGGCGATGACGTCAAAGTTGCCCCAATTTTCAGGATTTCAAAACCTGTTTGGAAGATTGCCTGCCCTGTGAGTTCTGTTATAATCACAGACATAATTCAAACGATTTTAGAAACTTCAGAGTGTTTTCTATCCAATATTAATATGCATATAATAGCAATTTAGGACACATTTTGATGCAGTTCACTATGGGCACGCAATTCATCCAAAGGGGAAATACTGCCCCCTATCTCTAACAGGTTTTAACTAACCCTGATTCAGATGACCATCCTACCCATGCTAGATTAAGGAGACCTCATTTATAGATCGGCAGATAAGGGTGCTCTCGAGCGGCTAGATGTTCTTTACCATTCGGCCACCAATGTTCCTTATAGGACACATCACTGCACTCCTCTGTTAACATTTTATTTAACTAGTCAAGTCCATTAAGAACAAATTCTTATTTACAATTACGGCTACCGGGGAACAGTGGGTTAACTGCCTTGTTCAAGGGTAGAACTACAGATGTTTTTATCTTGTCAGCTCGGGGATTCGATCCAGCATCCTTTCGGTTTCTGGACCAATGCTCTAACCACTAGGCTACCTGCCGCCCCTAGTCTGTAAACTGGTCATCTCTGTATACCCGTCGCAAGACCCACTGGTTGATGCTTATTTATAAAACCCTTTTAGGCCTCACTCCCCCCTGTCTGAGATATCTACTGCAGCCCTCATCCTCCACATATAACACCCGTTCTGCCAGTCACATTCTGTTAAAGGTCCCCAAAGCACACACATCCCTGGGCCGCTCCTCTTTTCAGTTTGATGCAGCTAGCGACTGGAACGAGCTGCAACAAACACTCAAACTGGACAGTTTTATCTCAATCTCTTCATTCAAATACTAAATCAGAGAAACTCTTCCTGACAGTTGTGGCTGCTTTGTGTGATGTATTGTTGTCTCTACCTTCTTGCCCTTGTGCTGTTGTCTGAGCCCAATAATGTTTGTAACATGTTTTGTGCTGCTACCATGTTGTGTTGCTACCATGTTAACTCAGTTTTCACAATTCCTGACATTTAATCCAAGTAACAATTCCTTGTCTTAGGTCAGTTAGGATCACCACTTTATTTTAAGAATGTGAAATGTAAGAATAATTGTAGAGTGATTTATTTCAGCTTTTATTTCTTTCATCACATTCCCAGTGGGTCAGAAGTTTACATACACTCAATTAGTATTTGGTAACATTTAAACTGTTTAACTTTGGTCAAACATTTTGGGTAGCCTTCCACAAGCTTCCCACAATAAGTTGGGGGAATTTTGGCCCATTCCTCCTTACAGAGCTGGTGCAACTGAGTCAGGTTTGTCGGCCTCCTTGCTCACACACACTTTTTCAGTTCTGCCCACAAATGTTCTATAGGATTGAGGTCAAGGCTTTGTGATGGGCACTTTGTTGTCTTTAAGCCATTTTGCCACAACTTTGGAAGTATGCTTGGGGTCATTGTCCATTTGGAAGACCCATTTGCGACCAAGCTTTAACTTTCTGACAGATGTCTTGAGATGTTGCTTCAATATATCCACATAATTTTCCTACCCCATGATGTCATCTATTTTGTGAAGTGTGCCAGTCCCTCCTGCAGCAAAGCACCCCCACAACATGATGCTGCCACCCCTGTGCTTCCCAGTTGGGATGGTGTTCTTCGGCTTGCAAGCTTCCCCCTTTTTCCTCCAAACATAACGATGGTCATTATGACCAAAAAGTTAAATTTTTGTTTCATCAGACCAGAGGATATTTCTCCAAAAAGCACTATCTTTGTCCCTATGTGCAGTTGCAAACCGTAGTCTGTCTTTTTTATGGTGGTTTTGGAGCAGTGGCTTCTTCCTTGCTGAGCTGCCTTTCAGGTTATGTCGATATAGGACTTGTTTTACTGTGGATATAGATACTTTTGTACCTGTTTCCTCAAGCATCTTCACAAGGTCCTTTGTTGTTGTTCTGGGATTGATTTCCACTTTTCGCACCAAAGTACGTTCATCTCTAGGAGACGCATCTCCTTCCTGAGCGGTATGACGGGTGCGTGGTCCCATGGTGTTTATACTTGCGTGCTATTGCTTGTACAGATGAGTGTGGTACCTTCAGGCATTTGGAAATTGCTCCCAATGATGAACTAGACTTGGGGAGGTCTACAATTTCTTTCTGATGTCTTGGTTGATTTCTTTTGATTTTCCCATGATGTCAAGCAAAGAGGCACTGAGTTTGAAGGGAAGGCCTTGAAATACATCTACAGGTTTACCTCCAATTGACTCAAATGATGGCAGTTAGCCTATCAGAAGCTTCTAAAGCCATGACATCATTTTCTGGAATTTTCCAAGCTGTCAACTTATTGTTTGTGAACTTCTGACCCACTGGAATTGTGATACAGTGTAAACAATTGTTGTAAGAATTACTTGTGTCATGCACAAAGTAGATGACCTCACCGACTTGCCAAAACTATAGTTTGTTAACAAATATCTTGTGGAGTAGTTGAAAAACGAGTTTTAATGACTCCAACCTAAGTGCATGTAAACTTCCGACTTCAACTGTATGTTGTGTTGCTACCATACTGTGTTGTGATGTGTTGCTGCCTTGCTATGTTGTCGTCTTAGGTCTCTCTTTATGTAGTGTTGTGTTGTTCTGTTGTTGTGATGTGTATTTTGTCTTATATTTATATAGTATTCTTTAAAAAAATATATCCCAGGCCCCCGTCCCCGCAGGAGGCCTTTTGGTAGGCTGTCATTGTAAATAATAATTTGTTCTTAACTGACTTGCCTAGTTAAATAAAGGTCAAATAAAAAACCTCTAGGTTTCTGTTGTAACTGTCAATTTGTTGAATAAAAAGTAATATTCCTGTCTAAATACATAACCACGTTCTCTACTAATACTATTCCCATGCAAATAGGGTTTTATATCACGTGTCAAACTCATTCCACGGAGGGCTGTGTCACTGAGTTTTCTTGCTTCCCTTGTACTTGATTGATGAATTAAGGTCACCGGGGCTGCGGTTCAAACTCATAAAAGACACACCCATGTCCACTTGGGGATTTCCCATCTTGGAGGGTGGTCCAAATGATTAGCCAAGCAAGGGAAGTTTGCAAAGTAAGCCCCTCAGCCCTCGTTTTTAGTCTAGTTGTACATTTATGTTCACTCCGGGGCCTAAAACACCCCATAATTCAATTCGTGATGATTGTACATCCGCTAACAAAAGTCCGGCAAAACTTAAAATCCCAATATCAATATGGAGTCAACATACAAGTGTAAGTAAAAAAAAAAGTGAAAACAAATGTAAAGAAGTTAGAAATTGTACTACTAATGCACAAGCATGTCTCGTAAAAGTAAGATGTTTTTGCTTGATTAGCTTTTGGAAATTCTATGGAAGTATAAATATTTTTTATCCTTCAGAAGTAGCTAGGCAGGCTAACGTTAGTTAGCAAATGAATTTGCTAACTAACGTACAGTAGGCATATTAATAATGATATAGTTAATATAAGTAGTCTTGCAATCATAATTGACTGTAGCGCATATAAAGCACCTACAAGCCACCAGTGGCTGAAAACACAATCATCCGGGCAAGAGCAGTCCATTTTAAAAGGCATTCCTTCCTCCCTCGCCCTGGAAGTGTATACTCGTCAGACGTCATGATACGTCATCGGAAGTGTCCACTTAATTTGAGGGCTGAGGGGATAGGGTGCGTCTTTTACGTGTTTGGACCACAGCCTAAGTAGTAAGGAACTCCCCTCACCTGGTTGTCTTGATCTTTAATTGAAAGGAAAAACCAAAGCCAGCAAGACCCTAGACCATCAAAGGCTTGAGTTTGACACCCCTGCTTTCTACTCATTGGGACCTTACTTAAGAAATAAGGCCGGGGGGGTGTGGTACATGGCCAATATACCATGGCTAAGGGCTGTTCTTAAGCACGGCGCAAAGTGGAGTGCCTGGACTCAGCCCTTAGCTGTGGTGTATTGGCCATATATCACAAACCTTTGAGGTGCCTTATTGCTTTTATAAACTGGTTACCAACGTAATTAGAGCACTAAAAACAAAGTTTTGTCATACCTGTGGTATACGGTCTGATATACCACAATTGTCAGCCAATCAGCAATCAGCATTCAGGGCTCGAACCACCCGGCTTATAACAGCATATAAACTAGTGTTGGCTAAAAATGATCTAGAGTAGTTGCACCTTAACCCATTTTATGTGGTCTGTTGGTATTTTATTCTTATCAATGCTGCTGTGTTGTCAGAATAGCTAGTAAACACTCATGAAAGTAGAGTAGAAGGTTTTCTAGACCTTGAAGGCTCAGATTGGTGAGTCAAGCAGGTTTTTCCTGCCCAGCCATTGGAACCCATTGCGGGCTTCCATTCCTAGATTCAGAATTTTGGCTAACTCAGAATTCCAGATGAATATGAGTGTAAATTGGCTAGATTTATGTTTGGATCTATATTTGCTGAAGACCGTAAGACTGAAGAGGAAGAGTATCTTCAGGTCCAGGGCCTCTCTCTGGTACCCAGATGTTCAGTGCCTTAGTATTTCTACAGGTAAGGACATTTGGTGCCTTGGCTGGTGCCTGTTTCAGACCCCATGAGGATGGGGTCCGTTGGTGTGATCTACTTTACCCCCTCCGTTAAAAATCTATTAAAACTATTCTTTATTTCTACTGAGACTTCAATGGGGGATTTATCCCCTTATGTGAGATGAATCAGTTTTGCATGTGTGTGAATGACTTAAAAAGCTTAACTGTGGAAGATGTCTGCCGGGGAAGCCAAGCTTCAGGGAATTGCTTTCTGTCATTATGTGGCCGACACTTGAGCAAAAAGCTAAACTGTGTCTCTTGTCGAGGGAGCAAGGTTTTTTTATGTAGAATAATAACCAAACATAAAGTGATCGCTCAGCTATTAATAATTCCTATGTTACTCTGGCATAGTTTATCAGGAAAAGGACAGGTCAGCAGGACTCATGTCTAACCTTTCTGATTAGATTAGAGAGCACAGATATAGACACAAGAAAACAGAGCAAACTAGAATGCTATTTGGCCCTAAACAGAAAGTACACAGTGGCACAATACCTGACCACTGTGACTGACCCAAAATGAAGGAAATCTTTGACTATGTACAGACTCCGTGAGCATAGCCTTGCTATTGAGGAAGGCAGCCGTAGCAGACCTGGCTCTCAAGAGAAGACAGGCTTATGTGCACACTGCCCACAAAATTAGGTTGAAACTGAGCTGCACTTCCTAACCTCCTGCCAAATTGATGACCACATTAAAGAGACATATTTCCCTCAGATTACACAGACCCACAAATAATTTGAAAACAAATCCAATTTTGATAAACTCCCATATTTATTGGGTGAAATACCACAGTGTGTCATCACAGCAGCACAATTTGTGATCTGTTGCCACAAGAAAAGGGCAACCAGTGAAGAACAAACACCATTGTAAATACTACCTATGTTTGTTTATTTATTTTCCCTTTGTACTTTAAGTATTTGCACATCATTATGACACTGTATATAGACATAATATGACATTTGAAATGTCTTTATTCTTTTGGAACTTTTGTGAGTGTAATGTTTACTGTTGATTTTTTGTTTTGTATATTTCACATGCTTTGACATTGATTGGGGCTCCCAAGTGGTGCAGCGGTCTAAGGCACTGCATCTCAGTGCTAGAGGCGTCATGACAAACACCCTGGTTCAAATGGACTGTATCACAACCTGCCGTGATCGGGAGTCCCATAGGGCGGCACAGAGTTAACCCAGCGTCGTCCGGGTTTGGCCGGTGTAGGCCTTCATTGTAAATAAGTAGTAGTTCTTAACTGGCTTGCCTAGTTAAATAAATAAAAATGTATCCCATGCCAATAAAGCCCCTTAAATTGAATACAGAGATCACTCTCAGTGACTCAGCCTCCAGCCATGAGATGCCCATGTTCCACACCGCCCAAACCCTCTGTCACAATCAGGATGTCCTGCACTTTTTGGTGCGTGTGTGTGTGTGTGTGTGTGTGTGTGTGTGTGTGTGTGTGTGTGTGTGTCACTGTTTCCCCTACCTATCTTACATTTGAGAAGCTATAGAATATTCGTACTATAGATGATTCTATTTGATTTAGACTTTATAATGTCTTTATAATGAAGGCCTGACTATAACAGTGATAGATGAGTCTCTGTCTGAGGATGATGATAAATCATTTAGGAGACAGAGGCTGTTTTAGTATTCAGTCAGATTCACATGATAAGCACACTCCTCTTTCATCGTTGTAGGTGGAGTGAATTCTAAAATATGAACCTCATTCATACCAAGATTAATTCATTCCCACAGCTGTGACAGGCAGGTGGCCCCAGTTCAATGGCATAAATAAATGAATTATTTGTCTCTGAACCTAAGTCTGCTTCCCATGTTGCCAAGCTCAATAGGCTCCAGAGACTAGCACAATTTTTTTTGTATGTTTTTTTTTTTTCAGGGTTTTGTTTGCATACAATAGACAACCTCGAGCGCAGGATTTGTAGGCCTATTCATTTTGGCAAAATTCATTCAGGCTTGAATAAAAAGTAGCCTGCATTCTAAGAAAAAACTTGTTGAAAAATCTGAGAACAGAGAGAGAATGTAAAACAGACCAATCCAAAATCTGTGCTGGGATAATGGCATGGGCATGGCACACTGATTGCACTATATATAAATGATGAGGGTTCCTAAGAATCTTGGAAGTCAGAAGAAGTGTACACTTATGTAACTCTCTCCCTCCTCCAGGCTCAGCTGGTGGACCTGCGTTCGGAGCTGACTGACGTGCAGGCGGAGAAGGTGGTGGTGGAGAGGGAGGTCCACGACCAGCTGCTCCACCTTCATGCCATGCAGCTGCAGCTTCATGCCAAGGCTGGACAGACTGTGGACTCTGACGCCATCAAAGACAGGATGGTAGGGCACCACACACACACACACACACAAGCACAGACACACACACACACACGACTACTAATATATTTTTGGGGGGGTATACCTGCTGAGGTTCCAGTGGGTCTGTAAAGTGGTAAATGGTGGTATGCTTCCCCACTGCTTGGCTGTGATTTTAACTCTGCCTTTCTAACCGTTGACCCCTTCTCTGTTCTTCTCACCTTAAGCCTGTTCCCTCAGTGGAGGAGATGGTAAGTGTGTGCATGTCGTCTGTGTGTCTGGTTTTTTGGTTAGTGATAGCTGTGCGTCTGTGTCTTGCATGTGTCTGTGCCTTGGTCTGTGTACTCATCCTAACCTCAAGTTTGGTCTTTTCCTGCTCTTGCTGAAAACAGTTGCTCATTAATAAGTCCAACAGGCCCTCTATGGGGCTTGTGCTAGCAATGTCAGTGATATCAGATATGGAATTACTGTAGCTTTGTTGTTTGTTATTGCCTATTCATGTATATTCGTGTTGCCCGATTTGATAGGAAAATGCATGTTTTGATACTTGGAAAGAGTTTTGTCTGAATAGTCAACAAAGCGCAAAGGGGAAATAAATGACTACAAGACAAAAAAGCTCATTCAATCAAGCCAGATGGTCTCATAAAAGCAAAGCTTACTTTCATATCATTTAAAAAGTTTGAAAAAGTAGTAGAATGGGATAATGTCTTGGTGTGAGGTGAAAAGCATTCAATAGTTTATTTTGTAAGTTTGTGGTACGAATCACATTACTGTGGGAGCACCTCCGGCTAGGGGGCTGTTTGAGAAGTTTTGAATCCTAAGCAACCTGCCTACACATTGTTTGAATTACAATAGACCAACTTAGCTACTGTAGTAAGTCAAAGCTGTGTGCTCTAAAACCTTGGTTATAGCATGGGTGGAGTAGGCATTGTGGTGCTCGAGTGACATGAATTTCCTTGTCTGGCTTCAGACGAATGCCTTTTTCTCACTTAAAACAGTTTTTGTGCTTAATTGATATGTGATTGTGGTCATGCTTTCATCATAACAAATCAGAAAATGTAAGCACATTTTCTCCAAAAGGAAATGACCAATTGTTCTGGTTGTCAATTTGATGCCAAGTTCTGGATGAACCAACTGGCTGTACCTGTGTTCTAAAGATTAAGTTCAAATCTTTGACCCTTTGTTCAATCTCTAACTTAACCACTATGGACAACTTGCTCATCATGGTCATCATAAGGGTTAGTGCATTGAACTTATAATAGCCAAATCCACAGTTACATATCTTGTGTCGTGTGTGTGTCTTGTCCTCAAGTAGATATTTAATTTAACTTTCATCTATACTGTATACTGTATCCATGTTTGTCTTTGACATGGTATTTGTGGATGTAGCACAGCACTCGCTCTCTCTGTAGAGTTTAACTCAACTATTTATCTTCGTGTTTGCGTGTGCTCGTGTGTGTGTGTGTGTGCCCTCCCGCCTGCCTGTGTGTGACAGGAGAGGGAGCTGCAGGCCAACAAGAAGGAGAAGGTGAAGGAGGTGAAGCTGGAGGCAGAGGTCAAGCTGCATAAGAAGGAGAATGAGGCCCTCCGTAGGCACGTCGCTGTACTGCAGGCTGAGGTCTATGGGGCAAGATTGGCAGCCAAGTACCTGGACAAGGAGCTGGCTGGAAGGTAACCCTAACCCGAGCTTAGACTGAAATAACCAATAATGCTGACTGTAGTAACTAGTTGTCTTTGGATTCATCGTCTCCAGAGTACAGCAGATCCAGCTGCTGGGTCGGGACATGAAGGGGCCCGCTCACGACAAGCTGTGGAACCAGCTGGAGGCTGAGATCCACCTCCACCGCCACAAAACAGTTATCCGGGCCTGCAGGGGGCGCAACGACCCCAAGAAACCCCTAGAGTCTCCAGTGGGGCATGTGAGTGGACATCAGAGTAGAGGGGTTTGATTCTCATTGTAGTGAAGACATTTGTTTCCTCTTTGTGTATCGCTAATTGTTTGCTTGTTTGATCTCTCCCTCAGGAAACAGATATACTGAAGAAGACTCAAGGAGTTGGTCCTATTCGTAAGGTAGTGCTGGCCAAAGAAGATCACGAGGGACTTGGAATTTCAATCACGGTAAACTCCACCACCAATTTTTGCTCAAACCAGAAAATGTGAAATGCCATGTCTCAACCCATAGTGTGTTGCTCATCTGTAATGGTCCATGCCCTAATATTTATGTGTATGTCTGTGTGTTATTTCTGGATGGACAGGGTGGTAAGGAACACGGGGTGCCCATCCTGATCTCAGAGATCCATCCTACCCAGCCTGCGGAGCGCTGTGGGGGCTCCATGTGGGCGATGCCATCCTGGCTGTCAACAGCATCAACCTGAGGGACGCCAAACACAAGGAGGCTGTCACCATCCTCTCACAACAGGTCAGACTCAGTCCCAGGAAGAGAGAAGTTATGATTGTATGTATTATGACCTGACTAGCTACAGTGGAAGAGTTGACTACAGCATATACAGCTTAGGACCAGGTTAAGTAAAACCATAGTAAAAAGCGAATACGTTCCTTTTGTGATCCACATCTCAAAAGCCTTTTGTCACCCACTCTGTGACACCCAGTTAGTGTTTAGCCCGGGGGTTCCAACTTTTACTGAGACAGTCATGTCTTTCCTTAACTTTAGTCAGCCCACACTCTCGAGCGTAATTGAATGGAGGTTCATGCTGGGGTTGGTTCATTTAGCCTGTGGGACTGCTTCTGTGGATTGGGGAAAAACAGTTAATCATGCCTCAGCAAACAAACAAACCAACTAAGCTTTTGGGTAACCTATTGTTAAGTTTTCTCTCACACTGCTCTGTGTGTCTGTGTGTGTGCGCGTGTCTGTGTGTGTGCGCGTGTCTGTGTGTGTGCGCATGTCTGTGTGTGTGCGCATGTCTGTGTGTGTGCGCGCGTGTCTGTGTGTGTGCGCATGTCTGTGTGTGTGTTTGTGTTTGTCCGTGTGCCTGCCAGTGTGTGCGTGCGTGCGTGCGTATGTGTGTGTGCGTGCGTGTGTGCGTGTGTGTGTCTGCCTCTGTGTCCCCCAGAGGGGAGAGATAGAGTTTGAGGTGGTGTACGTGGCCCCGGAGGTGGACTCTGACGATGAGAACGTGGAGTATGAGGATGACAGCGGCCATCGCTACCGCCTCTACCTGGATGAGCTGGAGGAGGGGTCAGCCGCCAGCAGGAACAACGGCACAGCAGACTTAGCATCACTACAAGGCAAGTTATCTCTACTGTACCTCAGTCCTGGGCTTTCATTGATCATAAAAAGCGCACATGTAGTTTTCACAGTAGTAGGGCTTTATTTTCATGTACTTGCATTTTAAACAGTGCTTTTACTTCACATTCACTTGCATTATACAAATGGGGGTCTTTGTGTTAATGTGTAAATGGTAGGCTTGGGCTGTATCCAGATTGTCATACTCGTACTGACCTTGTGCCATACCCGGATATTCGGTAGTACCTGCACTGAGCACATGGGGTGCCATTTTGAAACCCCACTGAGCCTTTGAGTACGGAACAAAAATATAAATGCAACATGCAACAACTTCAACGATTACTGAGTTACAGTTTATATGATAAAATCAGTCAATTTAAATAAATGAATTAGGGCCTAATCTATGGATTTCACATGACTGGGCAGGGGCACAGTCCCAGCCAATCAGAATGAGTTTTTCCCCACAAAAGGGTTTATTACAGACAGAAATACTCCTCAGTTTCATCAGCTGTCAGGGTGGCTGGTCTCAGATGATCCCGCAGGTGAAGAAGCCGGATGTTGAGGTCCTGGGCTGACATGGTTGCACGTGGTCTGTGGTTGTGAGGCCGGTTGGATTTACTGCCAAGTTCTCTAAAACAACGTTGGATGCGGCTTATGGTAGAGAAATGAACATTAAATTATCTGGCAACAGCTCTGGTGGACATTCCTGCAGTCAGCATGCCCATTGCACGCTCCCTCAAAACTTGAGACACCTGTGTTGTATGACCAAACTGCACGTGCCACAACTGTCATGTGGATGGATTATGTTGGCAAAGGAGAAATGCTTACTGACAGGGATGTAAACAAATGTGTGCACAACATTGGAGAGAAATAAGCTTTTTGTGTGTATGAAAACATTTCTGGATTTATTTTTTTTCAGCTCATGAAACATTTATATTTTTGCTCAATAGAGAATGCTAACAAGTGCATTGCAAACATTTTATACAGTCTCTGACCTAAAGTATTTGCAGGACAGACATCGCAGCTCATAAAGTTATACAAGTAACTCAAATGTTACTCACAGTTGGCTGCACGCGCAAAACAAATATTAGACATTAAGGCTCTTGATCCAGGAAGGGATTCTCTGCTGTTACCAAGCGCTACTTGATTTTGGAAGACGCTAACCACTTAGCACAACCGAGTACCATTTAGACAGTTAACTGGCTGGCAAACATTTAGTTGTAACTAGATCAACTGGCGTATGCTGCACAACAGTGAGTGACTCACAAGTCTCCAGATCCTCATCATTGTGTGCTTGTAAACAAACACTGGTAAGCTTCAGAATGAAAAATAATGTGACAGGTGAAATGAACGCAACCTTTTTTGTCACCGAACATATTGCGCAAGTTGACTACTGGTGTTTACTTCAAAAGCAGGAAAAAAATATTCAGTGTATGAAACAAATTCAAAGAAATTTCAACGGTATTGACGGTGTTAAAAAAACATAAAATCGATTTTTATCTGTCACATAGGCCGAATGCAACAGAATATACCTTGTAGTGAAATGCTTACTTACAAGCCCTTAACCAACAATGCAGTTAAGAAAAATAAATGTTAAGTATTTACAAAAATAAATTGAAGTAAAAAATTATTTTTTTACAAATATAGAAGGAAAAATAACAAATAATTAAAAAGCAACAGTAAAATAACAGTAGTGAGGCGATATACGGGGTACAGGTACAGAGTCAATATGCGCGGGCACAGGTTAGTCGAGGTAATTGAGGTAATATTTACATTGACTATGCATGGATAATAAACAGAGTAGCAGCAGTGTAAAATCGATGGTGGGGGGGAGACGATGCAAATCGCCCGGGTAGCCATTTGATTAACTGTTCAGGAGTCTTATGGCTTGGGAGTAGTAGAAGCTGATAAGAAGCCTCCTGTGGCTATTTCCAAATACCCTGATATACGGTATACCGCCCAAGCCTAGCAAATGGACCTTAGACTGCCACAATACCATATGAGCATATGTGAATGAACAGAAAATATGGCATATCAGCTGGTACAAGAGTGATAGATGCTACAGGAAGGAGAGAAAGTGTATTCATGTTTGTCTCTCTATGTGCTTGCTGCAGCCCTGGAAAAGATGTCCGTGGGTGACGGCCCAGAGAACGGAGACACAGGGATCTTCAGTGAGACGCCATCGGAGGAGACCCCGTCGAAGACTGCTGGGTCCGGAAAGAGCACCTCCTAGAGCGGCGGGGAGGATCTGGAGGAATGGGGAGGGGTGATGGGGGGGGGGGGTGCAGAGGAGGTTGGAGAAGAGCTGAAAGAGTGGACTGCACATGTATTTTTGTACTATACTCTATGAGATTTGAGAGACTGGACTGCATCTGAGTCCACTGGAGGATGTATGAGGGGAGAAATGGGGATAAAGTCGACTCCTCATTAAGTCGTCATGGAAACGCACTCATAGCTCTTTTGAATTCATGTTACTATCTTTCTGCAACGGTGAGGAGCCAATGAGAGAAGACCACAGATTGAGGAGAAGATGTGGGTCTAGATGATTGAATGGATGGACTAAGTGGTATTTTTCTGTGTGTATAGTTACTGATCCTATTTTCCCCCACATTAAAATGACACTTCCTTACTGTGAGACTGCCCTGCTGGTAATGAATACTGTTTTACTAGGCTGAGGAAATCTTCTCCCTTCATAAATGTTGGCTTTTATTTATCTCTTGCACATGTAGCTTGTGTAGAGGGGTTTCCCTCAACTGTAATGTTCATCTTCTACCACTGATTATGATCTCAATGTTTACTCCCATGTCAAACCTGCACCGCTCTAAGTTCCACCTACAAGTAGGCTTAGCCCTCAAGTGTTCAGAATATAGAACAGCCACATTCACCTATTGGATGTCAAAACAGAATGTACAGAAAGACGTGTCAGATTTCAAAGGATTTCAACTATTAGGGCGTGCCCTCTGTGTTTGATAAATGGTATCACAGAATGTTACCATAGTCCTCATTTCACAACATTTTCATTTAAAGATGGGGCACTCTGAGCAATGCATCTTGTGTGCTACCTCGTTGTCTTCATACTGTTCAAAGTCCTTGCCGTTTACTCTGAGGTGCACACACACTGGCTAATGTTCTCTGAAAACAAGTTGTGTATGACAAAGTTACTGATAACTCTGGAAGTATTTCTTTCACAAATATATATATATATATATTACCACAAGGTCCGTTGCCAGAAATTAGAAGTGCAATATCTTTAAACTCAACTAGGATTTCTCCTTTACCTCCTTTGTTGTCCCTTTTCATGTAAAGTACATATCTTGCTTGTCCCTGAAGTTCCTTCGCTGTATTGTTTTCCCACCCTTCTCTATTACTGGTGTGCTGTGATCTTGTATCAGTGGTTGTGTTTTCAGACTCGTTAGGACCCAAAAGATGACTGACGGCCGTGTCGGCTGCACCGTATTCTGATATTAAGAGCTGTCAGAGGGATGGGAGTTTCCAGCTTTAATCTATGAATTTCACACAACCAAAAGGTTTGTGTGCATACAGACAGGTTTTTATGCACTGAAGATCAATTTCAAAGTAAAATCCATAAACTATCATCTTTGAGACTAGAAAGTTCTGTGTATACTATATAAATGTATTAGCTGTTTTAAACTTGAAGTCAGTGCATTTCTGAAGATCATATTGGAATTTAGCTACTGTAGTAGCTAGCATCTCTCTACTGTACTCATTACAAATGTACCCCCATACTGAGGGCTGAGGGGTTGAGGTGGTCATGATGACAACCTGCAGCTTTGTGTTCCAATCTTGACATCATTCATAGCTAATCTGCAGTTACTGTTTATTTAATTTTTTATCTACACTAAACAAAAATGTAAATGCAATATGTTAAGTGTTGGTCTCATGTTTCATGAGCTGAAATAAAAGATCCTAGAATTTTTCCATATGCACAAAAAGCTTATTTCTCTAAAAATGATTTGCATCCCTATTAGTGAACATTTCTCCTTTGCCAGGATAATCCATCCACCTGACAGGTATGGCATATCAAGAAGCGGCAGGAATGTCCACCAGAGCTGATGCCAGGGACTTGAATGTTAATTTCTCTACCATAAGCCGCCTTCAATGTCATATTTGAGAATTTCGCAGTACATACAAGCAGCCTCACAACCACAGACCACGTGTAACCACACCAGCCCAGGACCTCCACATCCGGTTTCTTCACCTGCGGGATCATCTGAGGCCAGCCACCTGGACAGCTGATGAAACTGAGGAGTATTTATTTCTGTAATAAAGTCATTTTTGGGTGAAAAAATAATTCTGATTGGTTGGGCCTGGCTCCCAAATGGGTGGACCTATCCCCACTCAGGCCCACCCATGGCTGTGCCACTGCCCAGTCATGTGAAATCCATAGATTAGGGCCTCATTTATTTCAAATGACTGATTTCCTTATATGAACTGCAACTCAGTAAAATCAGTTAAAATGTTGCATGTTGGGTTTATATTTTTGGTCAGTATAAATTGCGCTTTGATCAAACTCAAATGCTCTTCCTGAAGGACGTGTCCAAGCCAAGGACAGTTCCCTGCTTAACGTTAGTGAAATGACACAGAGTGGCACTAGACAGCAGCATGTCATAGAGGATGTTCACATCGCTTGTTGCCAGTGCTTCTGACTGAAGAAACAAAGGTTCCCTTTTTAGACACAGGTTTTACCTGACCTTGTTTTCTTTGCTTTTGAGGAATAAAATTATTTATTTTGTCATAAAATGGATTTCTGAAATCTTGGACGATTTGGTATAAATGTCTTATCTGTGGTTAATGTATAACATGAAACCTTTGAATAAACTTCAATGTATTTGCCCAATCTGGTCTGTACAGTGTGTGTGTATAGCCTGCCTTCCTTCAATATATGAAAGAGATATCATCTTCACTCGGTTGAAATGTGAAGATCCACATTTGACAATGAGAAGCAGACTGATTATACTGGAAGTTATTTTTCTGATGTGTACTGTTACTAATACTATTGCTTTTTTCAGTGAACTACAATGAACACCAGGGGGAGATGTAAACGCTAGAACCACTGGTAGTGCATTCTGAGGTTTATCAATACAGCACATAGAAACAGCAGTCGTCAATTATTCACAGTGAATAGACACATACTGAACATTTATCAAATGAAAAAACATACAGTTACGATTCATATCAAACTACTAAGGACTTCATACAGACAATTATGGTAAGAAGAAGAACTATGTATCCAAATACTTGTAAACGCGCTCTAGTTTTAGGTTAATGTTTTTCCTGCCATTTAGAATTTACCAATGGGACACAGTACAAAACTGATACTCTTGAAGCTCACGTGAACAAAGCTAAAATCAAAGTCAGCAGTCCGCAAGAAGCAGTGTAGTCACAGAAAGGGCTGCTCTGAATCTGAGCTTTCAGGTAGCTTTGGGTTGGAGGTGTAAACGGTGCCCCACACCCCTGTGTGAACCGCTGGACTAGGCCCAGCCCACTGGCAGACATGACCTCACACACAGCCACTCTCATCACACACTAAGGATCATAGCCACAGTCTCTTCTCAGACTCGGGTTATCTCCACCAGACCACCACTCTAACCCCCGCTTATGGAGAGACCAGTAATGTGTTATCAGGGCCCTCAGTGAGGCTGTCATACCCCCAAATCAGCCTTCTCCCCTCTTCTCTTCAGCTGGGCCCAGAGCTGAGAGGACTGGGCAGCAGCTGCTGCTCCCAGTCTGACACCAAACTACCACATTCCTTCACAGACAGAAACAGGCGGAGTGCTGGTGGAGGTGGGGTGTTCCTGTGACTTCCCGCTTCTCTGGGCGCTGGGACTGGAAAGCCGGTTGTCCCAGGGCCGAGGCTAGGCTGCTGAGACACATTTTCACATAGTAAAGAGACCTTGACATGTGGCGGTCAACTGCTGGTGTTTTTATTCAGGGCTCAGTTTACAGCCAACAGTCAGTAGACACTCTGAATGAGAGTGACAAACCTTTTGCAACGATCAGACGGAGTACTGCACTTACATGCAACCCCGCTCAAAAGATCTCCACTAAATATTTCACAGAAATTAAAGAGTTCTTAGTTACATCCTAAGGTCTTTCGTACACAGCAGCAACACCACACTCACTGGTGCTTTTAATATAGTCGACAGCAATTCTATTTTTTTTTTCTTTACTCTTGGCAATAAACATGTTCAAACTATGCACATGTATGTATAAACTGTAGGAATGGTACCATTTAACATGGCTTTGTGTTCAACATCCATTTAAAAAAGAACAGGCCTTTACAGTAGTTCTTGATCAAGTTCAGTTTAACAGATCATATAAAAACAGCTCTGTGATGTGTTGTAGTCCATTTGTACTCCCCTAAATCCCCAGCTGGGTGTTTCTAAATATGCCAGACTAACTGTACACTCTCTCCCATTGCCTATTCATGGGCTCTCTGCCTCCAGACTTTGATACAGAGCAGCGATGCAGCCACTCGGCTTTAGAGCATAGAGCCACCTGCAACATGGTAACAGAACCCCCATTGTGGGGGACCCCATGCTGTGACACCAGTCCTTTCAGTCACAGTGTGTCCTTACAGTTCTCTGTTAAGAGCCAACTCCACTGACTGCATAAATCGCCCTATAGTAGGACCCGCTGGCGACACACAAATCTGCCACTTTAAACTGGGTGCTGCTTTACTTAACAAGCACTCTGCTTCCTCTATGTCTCCCTGCTGAAAACAGCTTCACCATGACCTCATAATATACTGTACAGTCAAGGAACCGAGTCACATTATCTCAATCTTATGTTACAGTCACAAACATCAGTCACAGTTGAATGAGGGGAGGTATTTTCCCATTTTTAGGGACATGTCCTGTCTCATCACTATTTTCTTTTTAATAAATCACCTCATAAAGAGGAAAATAAAAGTAACCATCTGTATTTTGATGTCTGCTTGCACAGCCTCAGAGATGCAGCCAGTTCATCCTGTAGTCCCATAGATGTTCCATCATCAGGTTCCTCCAGAGCTGCCCTCAGGGTCTGGTCGATGGTCCGGCCTGTGGCCAATGGCGGGGGCCACCCTCACACAGTCCCTGGGGGTGGAGTAGCTCTCCAGCGCTGCTGGCTTGGCCTGGGGTCTCTGGTAGTCTGAGCAGCCACAGCTCTTGCTCTGGGCCACAGGCTTGTTCACCTTGGGGCTGTCGTAGACCCCCTCAGAGTTACTGTGTCCCCGGTCTGTTTTGACCTGGGGGGTTTGGTAGCCCCCGGAGGAGCCCACCCCTGCTTTCCTGTCCATGGTTTTAAAGGAGGGGGTCTTGCTGAGGACAACACCTGGAACGCAGTAGTTGGCCGGGTCTGGCAGGAAGCCATCCTTGTGGAAGGTGTGGCGCTCGATGATGGGTGTGGCGTACTCTGGCTCCTGGTTGGTGAGGGGCAGGGCGTACTGGTTGGCTGTGTGCAGGTAGTTGTAGTGGGTGGACGGGTCGCTAGGGTCCTCCTTGGTCTCGGTGTCCATGGGCCTGAATGTAGAGCCCTTCCTGGTCACTGTGCCCATCCCAATCATCAGAGGCTGCTGGTACTCTGGAGGACACAAATACACGGGTCACTTAAGAGCAGAACTTTATTACCAGTGCCATGGTGTTCAAACGTGACTGTTTTGGAATGAGCATATTCAAAATTCAAAAGGCACTTGCACATCTGAGTTATCTTTTTTGCAGGTGCATGGTAACAGCTGAACAAAATGAGAAAAAAGAAGAAACCCGCACACCGCTCTTGATAGTATCACTGCTCTTTATCAATCCCTACGTACCGGCCTCACGGCCTTCATCAGAGCTTTTAAAACACCAACCTCATTGTTTTCACTCAGTTATAATGAATAATATGACTCCTTTACATATCAAAATGACACAATTTTCTCCTCTCTAGCTCACCCAGAATTACATTGAATTAATGATACGAGCCAAAGAAGAGAGGATTGTCACTGAAGTCTTAGTATGGTTCGTTCAGACACTGAAACAGGAGCTTACAATGAATTCTAGATTACTTTGGCCATGGACTGAGCAGGGAACTGTAAACTAATCACCACAGAGTGTTTCACGGTTACTGTGAGTGGGGTTATGTCTGTCAAGAATGGAGAGCTTCACCACACACTGCCTGGGCTGTGGAGTTATGAATCAATACAAGTAACTCAGAAACTCATGGAGGAAAATAGAAGTTCAACAGGTGGCGGTGACTCCATAGGCTCTTGAGCTGGGATGACAGGAGGCGTGTGGGTGTATGGACATACACCTCTGTGTGTGCATGTGTCCTCACCTGCCATGGTGCTGGTGACCAGGTCTAGTTTCTGTATGGGGTCCTTCTCTGAGCTGTAGCTGATGGTGAACTCTGTGGACTGGTGCCTGGCAAACGGCTGCTTGATCTGCTTCCAGCAACCTGAGCGCCGAGGGCAGGCAGGCAGGCAGAGACAGTAAAAAGACAATGGTTAACTCCACAGACAGACAGACATAATGACAGGAATCTAGCAGGGACAGCACAGAGGTAAGCACCAAATTACAGCTGACTGGCTGGCACAAACTGCTGAGGCTTCCATATGTGAGCCATTCTTTTAGAGACGCCAGGAACGAGAGTCATACTCTACAATAGATATGGTTCTGTTTCAAATTCTCTGTCTGCTTTAGTCATGTGGAGGATAGAAGTGGATGAGGGTAGGGCAAGGGGGGTGAGAAGCTGGCAGTTGGACCTATGCTTATGGATGTGGCCCGGTGTGCTTGCTGGAGCTCGTCTGTCTGCTCTCAGAGACAAGCCCTGACCGGCTTTTACTACCCACAACCCCCCACCACACAGACTGACAGACATGTTGTCACAGATCAATAAAGCTGGCATCTGTCAGTTTCATTAAAGCAGTAATATACAACCTGTTAGCTGACTGGGCATTAGCATAACAACATGGATTTTTTCTATTGCTTATAGTTTCCTGCCTATAGCTTATTTCTAAGGCTCATCTTCAACATTCAAATGATTACATTTGATGTACAGTACATATGACATCTTTGACAAAGTAAAGACTAACATTAGGCTTCATTGCTATGACAAAGAGATGAGTTGAGAAATTGTTCGCTGACCTGTTTTCTGGGTATCAGAGGATCCGTATGAGTTCTCCTTTGTCTTCTTCCTGTGACAGAAAGACAAATGCTGGGGTAAACTCCAGTGACAGGGATGCCCCCTCGCCCTTTCCCATGATAACCTCCTGGGAGTGGAGGTGACGCTGAGACAGGGGGATGTAGGGTCACCTTTATCCCCTATACACACACACACACACAACTGCCTGGCTCTGCTGAGCACCCTTTTCTCGTTTATCTTCGTTTCACCCTTTCTCTCTCTCTCTAGGGACTCATGCAGTGGCCACATGTTCTGACCCATGACCCCTTAAGCCCCTCTCCCTACCACCTCTAATAATGATGTGTCTCTGACTGGTTCTAATTTTTACAGATTGGACAGAATAGGCAGAGGTGGGGGTGTTGCCACATACAGTGCCTTGCGAAAGTATTCAACACTTTAAACGACACTTTTTATGGATATCTTTAAGAAATGGCTTTCTTCTTGCCACTCTTCCATAAAGGCCAGATTTGTGCAATATACGACTGATTGTTGTCCTATGGACAGAGTCTCCCACCTCAGCTGTAGATCTCTGCAGTTCATCCAGAGTGATCATGGGCCTCTTGGCTGCATCTCTGATCAGTCTTCTCCTTGTATGAGCTGAAAGTTTAGAGGGACGGCCAGGTCTTGGTAGATTTGAAGTGGTCTGATACTCCTTCCGTTTCAATATTATTGCTTGCACAGTGCTGCTTGAGATGTTTAAAGCTTGGGAAATCTTTTTGTATCCAAATCCGGCTTTAAACTTCTTCACAACAGTATCTCGGACCTGCCTGGTGTGTTCCTTGTTCTTCATGATGCTCTCTGCGCTTTTAACGGACCTCTGAGACTATCACAGTGCAGTTGCATTTATACGGAGGCTTGGTTACACACAGGTGGATTGTATTTATCATCATTAGTCATTTAGGTCAACATTGGATCATTCAGAGATCCTCACTGAACTTCTGGAGAGAGTTTGCTGCACTGAAAGTAAAGGGGCTGAATAATTTTGCACGCCCAATTTTTCAGTTTTTGATTTGTTAAAAAAGTTTGAAATATCCAATAAATGTCGTTCCACTTAATGATTGTGTCCCACTTGTTGTTGATTCTTCACAAAAAAATACAGTTTTATATCGTTATGTTTGAAGCCTGAAATGTGGCAAAAGGTTGCAAAGTTCAAGGGGGCCGAATACTTTCGCAAGGCACTGTATATAGTACCAGTCAAAAGTTTGGACACACCTACTCATTCAAGGGTTTTTCTTTATTTTTACCATTTTCTACATTATAGAATAATAGTGAAGACATCAAAACTATGAAATAACACATATGGAATCATGTAGAAACCAAAAAAAAAGTGTTAAACAAATCCAAAAAGATGTTATATTTGAGATTCTCCAAAGTAGCCACCGTTTGCCTTGATGACAGCTTTGCACACTCTTGGCATTCTCTCAACCAGCTTCATGACGTAGTCACCTGGAATGCATTTCAATTAACAGGTGTGCCAAGAACTGCAGTCGCAAAAACCATCAAGCACTATGATGAAACTGGCTCTCATGAGGACCACCACAGTAAAGGAAGACCCAGAGTTACCTCTGCTGCAGAGGATAAGTTCATTAGATTTACCAGCCTCAGAAATTGCAGCTCAAATAAATGCTTCACAGAGTTCAAGTAACAGACACATCTCAACATCAACTGTTCAGAGGAGACTGCATGAATCATGCCTTTGTGGTCAAATTGCTGCAAAGAAACCACTACTAAAGGACACCAATAAGAATAAGAGACTTAATTGGGCCAAGAAACACGAGCAATGGACATTAGACCGGTGGAAATCTGTCCACTTGGTAGTGTGTACAGGTGCTCGACCAGTCAGTGAAAGCCAACATCACCCATGACAGAGAACGGTTGATTGTCAAGGGCAATGAATTCTATTATCTTTGCGTTAATGGATTTCGCCTTTGAGTTGTCTCGCTGAAATGTTCTTACTCTTTCAAATGACTGCTCGACTTGATGACTGCTCGATTCACACAGCAGACATTGTGGGCTCGGTTAGGAATGCTGTGTTGCACGTGTAGCGCTAAATTTTATATGGCGTCATTATGTCATGTACCTACGTTATATAGGTATGCACGTCAGCGTTAAACTAGACGTCGGGCCTATATCGATGTTGGCATTTTTATGTTCACCGATATATTGTGCAGCCCTAGGGACTATCATTTGTTTTTCAACAGGACAATGACCCAAAACACTTCTCCAGGCTGTGTAAGGGCTATTTGACCATGAAGGAGAGTGATGGTGCTGCATCAGATTACCTGGCCTCAACAATCACCCAACCTCAACCCAATTGAGATGGTTTGGGATGATTTGGACCTCAGAGAGAAGGAAAAGCAGCCAGCAAGTGCTCAGCATATGTGGGAACTCCTTCAAGATTGTTTTGCACACTCCTTCAAGAGTCCTTCAAAAGCATTTTCCTTTTCTCCCCAATTTTGTGATCGAACCCCAGGCTGTAGTGACGCCGCAACACTCAGTGCCTTAGATGCAGTGCCTTAGACTGCTGCACCACGATTATCTCGTTCTTAATGTGGGCCTTGGTTATAATAACCAGCTGACACTAGAAGGAGTGTATCGCCCTCCCTCATGTTCTCTTAACAATTTTTTCCAATTTTTTTATTTTTTTTATTTCGCCTTTATTTAACCAGGTAGGCTAGTTGAGAACATGTTCTCATTTGCAACTGCGACCTTGCCAAGATAAAACAAAGCAGTTCGACAGATACAACAACGCAGAGTTACACATGGAATAAACAAACATACAATCAATAATACAGTAGAAAAATCTATATACAGCATGTGCAAATGAGGTAGGATAAGAGAGGTATAAGGCAATAAATTGGCCATGGTGGCAAAGTAATTACAATATAGACACTGGAATAGACACTGCAAGTTGAGATACTGGGGTGCAAAGGAAAAATATATAGACACTGGAATACAATATAGACACTGCAAGTTGAGATACTGGGGTGCAAAGGAAAAATAAATAAATAAATACAGTATGGGGATGAGGTAGATTGGATGGGCTATTTACAAATGAGCTATGTACAGGTGTAGTGATCTGTGAGCTGCTCTGACAGCTGGTGCTTAAAGCTAGTGAGGGAGGTAAGAGTCTCCAGCTTTAGAGATTTTTGCAGTTCATTCCAGTCATTGGCAGCAGAGAACTGGAAGGACAGGCGGCCAAAGGAGGAATTGGCTTTGGGGGTGACCAGTGAGATTTCTCTGCTGGAGCGCGTGCTACAGGTGGGTGCTGCTATGGTGACCAGTGAGCTGAGATAAGGCAGGGCTTTACCTAGCAGAGACTTGTAGATGACCTGGAGCCAGTGGGGTTGGCGACGAGTACGAAGCGAGGGCCAGCCAACGAGATCATACAGGTCGCAGTGGTGAGTAGTATATGGCGCTTTGGTGACAAAACGGATGGCACAGTGATAGACTGCATCCAATTTGTTGAGTAGAGTGTTGGAGGCTATTTTGTAAATGACATTGTCGAAGTCTAGGATCGGTAGGATGGTCAGTTTTATGAGGGTATGTTTGGCAGCATGAGTGAAGGATGCTTTGTTGCAAAATAGGAAGCCGATTCCGATTTAATTTTGGATTGGAGATGCTTAATGTGAGTCTGGAAGGAGAGTTTACAGTCTAACCAGACACCTAGGCATTTGTAGTTATTTGTCCACATATTCTAAGTCAGAACCGTCCAGAGTAGTGATGCTGGACGGGCGGGCAAGTGCAGGCAGCGATCGGTTGAAGAGCATGCATTTAGTTTTACTTGCATTTAAGAGCAGTTGGAGGCCACGCAAGGAGAGTTGTATAGCATTGAAGCTCATCTGGAGGTTAGTTAACACAGTGCCCAACGAAGATGTATACAGAATGGTGTCGTCTGCGTAGAAGTGGATCAGAGAATCACCAGCAGCGAGAGCGACATCATTGATGTATACAGAGAAGAGAGTCAGCCCGAGAATTGAACCCTGTGGCACCCCCATAGAGACTGCCAGAGCTCTGGACAACAGGCCCTCCGATTTGACATACTGAACTCTATCGGAGAAGTAGTTGGTGAACCAAGCGAGGCAACCATTTGAGAAACCAAGAATGTTGAGTCTGCCAATAAGAATGCTGTGCCACTCCATAAGAGCAGGGATAGTGATCTTGATAATTATCAGCCCATCTCCAGGCTTCCATATCTAGCTATGATTCTTGAATCTTTGGTAAATAAGCAACTTCGCTCTTTTTTATCTGAGCATGGTATTTTGAACATAAATCAATCTGGGTTTAGCCCAGGGCAGAGCACTATCACAGCAACCACATTAGTTAATGATATTCTCAATGCTTTAGATGCTAAAATGAATTGTGCTGCCTTGTTTGTGGACCCCTCAAAATCATTTGATACTGTTGATCATGCTATTTTATTTAACAAGTTGTCCTCGATTGGCATGGCCTCTGATGCCTGCTCATTGTTTCATGATTATCTTAGTGACAGAATTTCCTAATTTCTTGAAATATATAAAGAGGTTCAGCTGGGGTTGACACTAGGACCTGCTATTTTCACTATTTATATCAATGCTATTGGTCAATCTGTAAATATTTTTTTTAAGTAATCTATATGCTGATGATACTATTTTGTATTCAATTGCCACAACAGCTGACCTGGCTGTGACATGGCTACAGTCCTATTTTGCAGCTGTGCAGGTAGCCCTTACTGATATAAAACGTGTGCTTAACAGGGGGAAAACTAAATAGACGTTGTTATTGAGTTCTTATAAGATTGAAGATGTAATCCATCTGAGACACTCATCGGATGGTTCTAGTTCTATAATCGAACGAGTCCCTGACAATGATTTAACATTTAATAAACATACGATTGAGCTGGTAAAGAAGCTAAGATTTAAACTGGGCTATTTTACAGGACAGATATAGCCTCTCTCTAGTCAACAAGAAGCAGATGTTCTTATTTACAATGACAGCCTACCAAAAGGCCTCCTGCTGGGATGGGGGCTTGGATTATATATATATATATTATTATATATAATAAATAAATAAATAAATAAATAAATATATATATACTACATAAAGAGAGACCTAAGGACATGAACATAGCATGGCAGCAGCACAACATGGTAGCAGCACAAAACATGGTACAAACATTTTTGGCACAGACAACAACACAAAGGGCAAGAAGGTAGAGACAACAATACATCACGCAAAGCAGACACAACTATCAGTAAGAGTGTCTATGTTTGAGTCTCTGATTGAAGAGATTGAGATAAAACTGTCCAGTTTGAGTGTTTGTTGTAGCTCGTTCCAGTCGCTAGCTGCAATGAACCCAGGGATGGATGTGCTTTCGGGACCTTTAACAGAATGTGACTGGCAGAATGGGTGTTGTATGTGGAGGATGAGGGCTGCAGTAAATATCTCAGATATGGGGGAGCGAGGCCTAAGAGTGTTTTATAAATAAGCATCAACCAGCAGCTTCGATTAGATGCTTTGGTGTCCCTAGGGCAATTTTTTTTATAATGAAGAATGTTTTTGGCCTCCCGGGTGGCGAAGTGGGCGCTGTATTGCAGCGCCAGCTTTGCCATCAGAGACTCCGGCCGCGACCGGGAGGTCCGGCCACGACCGGGAGGTCAGTGGGGCGATGCACAATTGGCCTAGCGTCGCCCGGGTTAGGGAGGGGTTGGCCAGTAGGGATGTCCTTGTCTCATCGCGCACCAGCGACTCCTGTGGTGGGCCGGGCGCAGTGCACGCTAACCAAGGTTGCCAGGTGCACGGTGTTTCCTCCGACACATTGGTGCGGCTGGCTTCCGGGTTGGATGCGTGCTGTGTTAAAAAGCAGTGCAGCTTGGTTGGGTTGTGTATCAGAGGACGCATGACTTTCAATCTTCATCTCTCCTGAGCCCGTACAGGAGTTGTAGCGATGAGGCAAGATAGTAGCTACTAAAAACAATTGGATACCATAAAATTGGGGAGAAAACGGAGTAAAATAAATAAATAAATACAAAAAAATAATGTTTTTGTTTTAATTGACGTGTTCATTTTTGTATTGTGCAGGGCTCAATATGACTTCCCTGTTGAAATAAAGGTAGATAATAACCAAAGACAATGAAGGCCGATAGTAAAGAGATTAATGGTATATGTGGTGTATCATCCTCCTCCTTGGGCGGCAGGTAGTCTAGCGGTCAGAACGTTGGACTAGTAACCGAAAGGTCGAATCCCCGAGCTGACAAGGTAAGAATCTGTCGTTCTGTCCCTTAACTGTTCTTTAACTGACTTGCCTAGTTAAATGAAGTTAAAATAAAAACAATAGTGTTCTGACACTGACGACAGTGGTTGCGTTGGTAGTCAGGTCAGGCTCGACAGCGGTTGCGTTGGTAGTCAGGTCAGGCTCGACAGCGGTTGCGTTGGTAGTCAGGTCAGGCTCGACAGCGGTTGCGTTGGTAGTCAGGTCAGGCTCGACAGCGGTGCGTTGGTAGTCAGGTCAGGCTCGACAGCGGTTGCGGGCTCGACAGCGGTTGCGTTGGTAGTCAGGTCAGGCTCGACAGCGGTTGCGTTGGTAGTCAGGTCAGGCTCGACAGCGGTTGCGTTGGTAGTCAGGTCAGGCTCGACAGCGGTTGCGTTGGTAGTCAGGTCAGGCTCGACAGCGGTTGCGTTGGTAGTCAGGTCAGGCTCGACAGCGGTTGCGTTGGTAGTCAGGTCAGGCTCGACAGCGGTTGTGTTGGTAGTCAGGCTCGACAGCGGTTGCGTTGGTAGTCAGGTCAGGCTCAGCGGTCAGGCTCGACAGCGGTTGCGTTGGTAGTCCGGTCAGGCTCGACAGCGGTTGCGTTGGTAGTCCGGTCAGGCTCGACAGCGGTTGCGTTGGTAGTCCGGTCAGGCTCGACAGCGGTTGTGTTGGTAGTCAGGCTCGACAGCGGTTGCGTTGGTAGTCAGGCTCGACTGTGGTTGCGTTGGTAGTCAGGTCAGGCTCGTTATGCTATCTGAGCAACAGACAGGCAGCCATTCCAAAGGATCGTTCTAGGAATCTCCCTGACCCTCATTGTCCTACAGTATATCTTCCCTCACTCTAATCTATTTCTTCTCTTCCACTCTCCCTTTTCCTGAAAACATCTCCCTCTCACGCATACTGAGAGGCAGACAGACAACATCTACCACACATACGTAACAGACATACTTTAGGGAGTAGGCACACGGTAGAGATAACTCGCTGCTATGGGGACGTATAAGGTCAGGCTAATCTGAGTTTGTGAGTCATGTTGTCATGGGGACAGGAAATGCACAAGTTATGAAGGTGCAAGCTCTCCTTACACAACCTTACATTACGGTCTCTAAAAGCATTACATTATCGATTCAAATGACATGAACAAGTCGCTTACTTCTGCAGCATCTTGAATACACAAATCCCAACCAGCAGGAGCACCACAGATAAGACTATGGGTACAATGATGATGGCCAGCTTCCCTGAGAATAGAGTTGAAAGGAGCGAGCATGTTAGCCAGCTAATACATAAACAAACACAAGGCATCTGGTGGATGGTTAATGCAGTGTTTTAATGAGATGGGTACCGCGGTCTGCCTGGGAGGGCACTGGCTCAGTGATCTCTTCGTCCCCCACCGGAGGCTTGGGTTTGGTGGGTAATGTGACCTGGGACGACATGTTCACTAAGGAGCGAGAGGGAGCGAAGAGGAAGAGAGAGAGCGGGGGGTTAGATGTGAGCAGGTTTGACAAAAACTTGATACAGTCCAAAACCAAAATAACAGAACTAACTTACTTCCCCACTTCATTGTAATGTAACTGTAAAACAACAGATCAGTAGTTATCTAATATGAAACTGTTTCATAATTGTCCTCTCAGAAGGATTATCTACAGTTGAAGTTGGAAGTTTACATACACCTTATCCAAATACATTTAAATCCAGTTTTCACAATTCCTGACATTTAATCATAGTAAAAATTCCCTGTCTTAGGTCAGTTTGGATCACCACTATATTTTAAGAATGTGAAATGTCAGAATAATAGTAGAGAGAATGATTAATTACAGCTTTTATTTCTTTCATCACATTCCTAGTGGGTCAGAAGTTTACATACACTCAACTAGTATTTGGTAGCATTGCCTTTAAATTGTTTAACTTGGGTCAAACGTTTCAGGTAGCCTTCCACAAGCTTCCCACAATAAGTTGGGTGAATTTTGGCCCATTCCTCCTGACAGAGCTGGTGTAACTGAGTCAGGTTTGTAGGCCTCCTTGCTCGCACACGCTTTTTCAGTTCTGCCCACATATTTTCTATAGGACTGAGCTCAGGGCGTTGTGATGGACACTCCAATACCTTGACTTTGTTGTCCTTAAGCCATGTTGCCACAACTTTGGAAGCCTCCCCCTTTTTCCTCCAAACATAACGATGGTCATTATGGCCAAACAGTTCTATTTTTGTTTCATCAGACCAGAGGACATTTCTCCAAAAAGTACAATCTTTGTCCCCATGTGCAGTTGCAAACTGTAGTCTGGCTTTTTAATGGCGGTTTTGGAGAAGTGGCTTCTTCCTTGTTGAGAAGCCTTTCAGGTTATGTCGATATAGGACTTGTTTTACTGTGGATATAGATACTTTTGTACCCGTTTCCTCCAGCATCTTCACAAGGTCCTTTGCTGTTGTTCTGGGATTGATTTTCACTTTTCACACCAAAGTACATTCATCTCTAGGAGACAGAACATGTTTCCTTCCTGAGCGGTATGATGGCTGCGTGGTCCCATGGTGTTTATACTTGAACACTATTGTTTGTACAGATGAACGTGGTACCTTCAAGCATTTGGAAAATGCTCCCAAGGAACATCAGACTTGTGGAGGTCTACAATTTATTTCTGAGATCTTGGGTGATTTCTTTTGATTTTCCCATGATGTCAAGCAGAGAAGCACCGAGTTTGAAGGTAGGCCTTGAAATACATCCACATGTACACCTCCAATTGACTCAAATGGTGTGAATTAGCCTATCAGAAGCTTCTGAAGCCATAACATAATTTTCTGGAATTTTCCAAGATGTTTAAAGGCACAGTCAACTTAGTGAATGTAAAGTTCTGGAATTGTGATACAGTGAATTATAAGTGAAATAATATGTCTGTAAACAATTTTTTGAAAAATGACTTGTGTCATGCACATGTCAAAGTAGATGTCCTAACCGACTTGCCAAAACTATAGTTCGTTAATAAGAAATTTGTGGAGTGGTTGAAAAACGAGTTTTAATGACTCCAACCTAAGTGTTCGTAAACTTCCGACTTCAACTATACATGTAGCCATCAATCACTATCTACCAACTCACTGATAATACTATCTGGTATTGTAGCCAGACCCACACACTCAGTACTGTGGTCTGGACATGGGGTTAGGATGAGTACCTCTGACATGGGGGTTAGGGTGTGTAGCTCTGACATGGGGGTTAGGGTGTGTAGCTCTGACATGGGGGTTAGGGTGTGTACCTCTGAGATGGGTACAGCCCAGCAGCTCTACCCTCATGACGATCCTCTGGTGCCAGGTTTGAGGGATGATCCGCAGATAGCGGGCTATGATTGGATTGTGGAAGGTGTTCCTGGTCTGATGCAGACTGTCCTGGTTCCCCTCAAATATCTGACAGGGAGGAAGGGAGAGACGGAGGGAGCGAGGGGGAGGTGGTCGCAAGGTTTAATGGAAGGCATGCATTCTTGTGATTCATCGGCAACATAACACATTGATTACATATAAAGAAATTGTTGCCCAATAACACATACCGAAATGTATATTGTTCCATGATCAGGCAATTCGACATTGGAGTCAGATATTAGATCATTGAATCTGGATTACTCACCATGTATTGTGTGCTGTTGTTCTGTGTGTACGTCCTCCACCGACTCCTCTCCTTGTGAACTATCTTGAAGCTCCTCACATAGTAGTGGTAGTCCAACATAGTAGAGCCAGTCGTGATAATCCCTGGAAAACAAAAAATAGAGAAGGTAAAAACTCTAAATCTCACTTTCTATTGTTCAACATTTTTCCATCCCCTTTTCTCTGTCTGTCTCCAGGGCAGTGATGTCACCCATTGGTCAGCCCTGGAATGTGCTGGAACAGGGAAAGGAGACATCACCTCAGAGAGCAGAACAGTCACTGCAACACCAAGGGGAAACCCTCCCAGACATTTGCAGCTCCCAGACAGCCATGATGAGCGTTTTTGTGGCAGATGAGCGCCTGACACAGGGCCAGAACAATATGGCGGCAGACGGGTGACCCACAACATGTCATTACACAGGGCATTGTGGTTCATATGGAGACGCAGTGCAACCTATCATTATAGGAAATTACTGTCATATTTCAAATACAGAATCGCAGACTCTGAAGGTATTTGTTGTTTTCACAGCTAAAATGTACTTTTGTTGCATAAAGAGCAACAGGGGTTTCCAATGCACGACAACAACAGAAATCCAATCTGTCAAAATATAAAGTATCAGAAAGGCAGGATCCTTAAGGAAAGAAAGGGTTGTATTCTTCAGGCTATAGAGTCTTACGATGGTTGCACAACATCAATTCTACGACAACAGTGCTTCCATTTTCAAGGAACCGCATTCCAATCCAAACAACGTTCCCCTTAGCTCTGGATTTCTGAACCGTCAGACAAAGCTAGACATTCTTCCTTGACTGGAACCCAATGTGTTGTAAAATAGCATGAAATTAACTTGGGACTTGCTGACTACACACACACCACACTCAAAATAAACTATTGCATTGTGCTACACTTAAACAGGCCTTTGAAGGTCACTTTCTTGTTTGTGGAGGAGCAGCAGCACAGAGGGGCATTCTCTCCCTTCATGCGTTACTGAGAACTGGTCTAATACATTAGATTACTGGTCTAATGCTGTGTGTGTGTGTGTGTGTGTGTCTGCGTGTGTGTGTGTGTGTGTGTGTGTGTGTGTGCGTGTGTGTGTGTGTCTGCGTGTGTGTGTGTGTCTGCGTGTGTGTGTGTGTCTGCGTGTGTCTGCGTGTGTGTGTGTGCGTCTGCATGTGTACACATGTGCTACAGTTTTGCAGTGGTGAGCCATCCAGAGTTAAATCAAAAGAAAGGCCCATTTATAAGAGAAATTACCCCCTTTAAACAACCCCCTGGATCAGATCTCATTCTATCCCTTCTCAGCTTTTTCCGACAGATGTGTGTGTGTGTGTGTGTGCGTGTGCGTGTATGTGTGTCTGCGTGCGTGTGTGTGTGTGTCTGCGTGTGTGTGTGTTGAGCCTTAATCCTATTACCATCCTCTACAGAGGGCTACGAATGGGGGGAAACAGCCAGGCAGGAGAGGGTTAAACCTAAACGCCTGTTTTTAATTGATGCCACGGGGGGAGGAAATTGCCATTGATCCTATAAGACTTGGCCAAGAACACCAAGGCTCCTACTTTATTACAGTTAACTGTAATGTTAACAGTACGCTGAGCATTGAGCCGGCCCAGTAACAAGGGATTGACATTCATCAGGAGAGAGAGATTGGCAACGGTGGAAATCTGTACCAGTAGGCTACAACCAAATCTCGAAATTCCAGATGTGAAAAAACCTTAAAATAAGCTTAGCCTGGTAAACTAAAAGGTACAGTGCCTTCAGAAACTATTAATTCACATAAAGGTCTTTCCATAGAATTTCAAGCAGATTTAAGTAAAAACTATAACTTGGCCACTCAGGAACATTCCCTGTCATCTTGGTAAGGAACTCCAGAGTATAATTATTTTTGTTTACACACTGCTAAGAATGGTTGGAACAAATGGACTTCTTCTCCTCCTCTTTGTCCGTCCGTCCGCGGGGTAAAGAATAGACACAGTGCCGGACTTCCCTTAAGGCACCCTATTCCCTATTTAGTGCGCCATGGGGATCTGGTCAAAAGTGAATTAGGAATAGGGTGCCATTTCAGACAGACAGTATTTATCTGAGATGTCAGGACCTGGAGGAAAGGCACTAAGAGGTAATGCCCCTCCCCCCTTTCAATTTCCAGATTTGTTGCCGTGCTGTTGAGCAGTATGTTGGTACTTGGCTATCTGCCAAACTCTTCGGTTTTTACTTTTAATATATTTATCAACGTCTTAGTTTTTTCCCCGCTCAACTAAGCTCCGGTATGCTTTCGTAGTAAAGCTTTTTTTGAAATCGGACACTGTGGTTTGATTAACAACATGTTCATCTTTAAAAATGGTGTATACTTGTATGTTTGAGGAATTTTAATTATGGAGATTTCTGTTGTTTGAATTTGGCGCCCTGCACTTTCACTGGCTGTTGTCAAATCGATCCCGTTAATGGGATTTCATCCGTAAGAAGTTAACCACCTAACCAAGGATCTTTATTTAACCTTGCGTAACACCCTAAAACAAAAAACATTTGTCACAAGAAATTTGCTCCCTGGTATACAGAAAATACCCGAGCCCTGAAGGAAACTTCCAGAATATTGGAACGGAAATGGCGCTCCACCAAATTGGAAATTTTCTGACTGTGAGTCTGCACAGAACTGTCAGGACCTAGGATCAATGGAGACACTCAAGTTTTTTAATCATGTATCTCTTGAGACATTCATGAAAATAGTCATGGCCTCTAAACCGTCAAGCTGCTTTCTGGACCCTATTCCAACGAAACTACTGAATAGCTGCTTCTTGTGCTTGGCCCTCCTATGTTGAACATAATAAATGGCTCCCTATCCACCGGATGTGGACCAAACTCACTAAAAGTGGAAGTAATAAAGTGTCATGACTCTCCTATGAGGATCCGAAGGATCAGGTTACAGTGGGTCAGCTCTACAGCGCCCTCTTCCGCAGAGGGGGAGAGGGATGAATTTGGCCTGGTTTTATGACTTAACAACTGGATCATGAATACCTTGCAGAAACTGTCTTTGGGCTCTGCAGTATTGAGAATGGAATGTCTGAGTGTTACAACAGATAGACACTTGTCCAAAGCTTTAACATCAAAAGGTTCGACATTGAAACAATATTTGTAACATAAATAATGTGGGAAATGGTTGGTGGGGCTCTAAACAATAATCATGTCAAATAAGTTGTTGTTTTGTGATATCATTAAGGACGGTTGAACCGAATAACGGTAACTCTATAAATGTATACGTCCCAGTTATCAGATTTACAACTAAATGTTGTGGAACTTATATGATTAAATTTTAAACTATTTGTGAGAAGACTAAATGACTAAATGTGAGACTAAATGTGAATTGTTTTTCCTGCAAAGTTTTACCCAGTCAGTAACCATGCCCACGTGAGCACAGACATTATGCCAAAATAGGGAATGCCCCTTTTCCCCCAGAGTGTTTATACAAGGACTCCTAATGAAATTTACATTAGAATGTGAGGATCATCCACAGGTTGAATTGGTTGGAATCTTTAGAGACCAGACAGCGTTGAGCGGTGGCTACATAGCTGGGAAATGGTTTAAAACTAAAGACCAGTATATGTGCAGCGTGAGCTGAATATGTTACAAACTGGTTTATATCGTAATACCGTCTGAAACTCTCTCTTGGAGAAGACTACACAGCAGCATTCAGTCTGCAGCTGTTTATGCACTGTTAGCCTCGGAAACTTTACCAAAGACAAGAGACAAAGAACAATTTCCTCTCACCACTATAGGTGGTGATACCACTACGGGTGGTATTTATTCTAAACAAACTGAGTGAAGGACAAGGCCCGATGAACACCGCGCAGTACACCCAAGGAAGATCCGTTCTAACAGACACTCAACTACAAAGGATATGGTTACCTCTGGTGGACAACCAGAGACTTACACAACCAGAGACTTTCTGTCGACTGACTCCCCAGAAAATGGACCCGGGCGGTTTTAAGAGAGAGAGACGACAAAGACATACAAGCATAAATATGTACATTGCTTTTATAAATCTGAATGAGTTTGTTAGGGTGCTAAATATCCATATTTACGATGAGCGTATTATTCAACTGTATGTACAATAGTTGAATTCCTTTGTCTCTCCTTCTACCGCTCTTTCGTTCCCCACCCCCTTTCATTGTGTAACCAGCCGTCATATTGAGTTAGTCCACTAGGGACTTTTCATTACATCATGTTAATAATCAGTGTATAATCTATCCTGTGTGTGTGTATTTATTTCTGTGGGATTATTTCATTAGTTAGTAAATAAATAATTAAGCCAATTTATGTAAACTGATTCATCATGGAGACTCGGGTTCGTGCAGATTTACAGGATATTACGACGTTCAGAATGAGACTTTAATAGGAGCAAATGATTGATGGATGACGGATAGTACTTCTCGTTTAGACTACTGCAATGCTCTACTCTCCGGCTATCCGGATAAAGCACTAAATAAACTTCAGTTAGTGCTGAACATGGCTGCTAGAATCCTGACTAAAACCCCAAAATTTGATCATATTACTCCAGTACTAGCCTCTCTATATTGGCTTCCTGTTAAGGCTAGGGCTGATTTCAAGGTTTTACAGCTAACCTAAAAAGCATTACATGTTCTTGCTCCTACCTATCTCTCGGATTTAGTCCTGCCGTACATACCTACACGTACGATACGATCACAAGATGCAAGCCTTATTATTGTCCCTAGAATTTCTAAGCAAACAGCTGGAGGCAGGGCTTTCTCCTATAGATTTACATTTTAATGGAATGATCTGCCTATCCATGTGAGAGATGCAGACTCGGTCTCAACCTTCAAGTTTGTATTGAAGACTCATCTCTTCAGTAGGTCATATGATTGAGTGTAGTCTGGCCCAGAGGTGCGAAGGTAAGCGGCAAGACACTGGAGCAAAGAACTGCCCTTGCTGTCTCTGCCTGGCCGGTTCCCCTCTCTCCACTGGGATTCTCTGCCTCTGACCCTACTACGGGGGCTGAGTCACTGGCTTACTAGTGCTCTTCCATGCCCTTCCTAAGAGGGGTGCGTCACTTGAGTGGGTTGAGTCACAGACGTGCTCTTCCTGTCTGGTTTTGCCCCCGCCCCCTGTGCTGTGGAGGAGATCTTCGTGGGCTATACTCAGTCTTGTCTCAGGGTAGTAAGTTGGTGGTCTGTTGATATCCCTCTAGCGGTGTGGGGGCTGTGCTTTTGCAAAGTGGGTGGGGTTTTATCCTGCCTGGTTGGCCCTGTCCAGGGGTATCGTCGGATGGGGCCACAGTGTCCCCCGACCCACCCCTGTCTCAGTCTCCAGTGTCTATGCTGGAATAATCTATGTGCCGGGGGCTAGGGTCAGTCTGTTATGTGGTGTAATTCTACTGTCCTATCTGGTGTCTTGTGTGAATACACTCCCCCTTATTCGCTCACTCTACATCCCCTTCCGGAGACCTAAGGACTACCTGGCCTGAAGACTCCTGGCTGTCCCCAGTCCACCTGGTTGTGCTGCTGCTCCAGTTTCAACTGTTCTGCCTGCGGATAGGAAACCCTGACCTGTTCACTGGATGTGCTACCATGCAACGGGCCTGCTGTTTTCGACTCTCTCTCTCTACCGCACCTGTTGTCTCGACCTCTGAATGCTCGGCTATGAAAATCCAAATGACATTTACATTTACTGAGGTACTGACCTGTTGCACCCTCTACCACCACTGTGATTATTATTTGACCCTGTTGGTCATCTATGAATGTTTGAACCTCTTGAAGAACAATCTGGCCTTAAATGGCCATGTACTCTTATAATCGCTTGCTGTTTGAGGTTTTAGGCTGCGTTTCTGTATAGCACTTTGTGACATCTGCTGATATAAAAAGGACTTCATAAATACATTTGATTGAAAATTTGATAGATTTGGCCGTGTGTTTTAGGTGAATTCATCTCCCAATGTCTGATGGAAAGCAGGCTGAGCCAGGTTTTCCTCTAGGATTTTTTCCTGTGCTTAGCTCCATTCCATTTCTTTTATATCCAGAAAAAAACTCCCCAGTCTTTAACGATTACATGCATACCTATAACATGAGAAAGCCACCACTATGCTTGAAAATATAGAGAGTGGTACTCAGTAATGTGTTGTATTGGATTTGCCCCTAACATGACACTTTGTATTCAGGACAAGTGAATTGCTTTGCCATATTTGATGCACTTTTACTTTAGTGCCTTGTTGCAAACAGGATTCATGTTTTGAAATATTTTATTCTTTACAGGCTTCCTTCTTTTCACTCTGTCAATTAGGTTAGTATTGTGGAGTAACTACAATGTTGTTGATCCATCCTCAGTTTCCTCGTATCACAACCTTTTAACTCTAAGTTCTTTAAAGTCACCATTGGCCTCATGGTGAAATCCTTAAGCGGTTTCCTTCCTCTCTGGCAACTGACTAAGGAAGGATGCCCATATCTTTGTAGTGACTGGCTGTATTGATACACCATCCAAAGTGTAATTAATAACTTCACCATGATCAAAGGGATATTCAATGTCTGCTTTTTTATTTTTACTCATCTAACAATAGGTGCCGTTCTTTGCGAGGCATTGGAAAACCTCCCTGGTCTTGGTGGTTCAATCTATGTTTGGAATTCATTGTTCGACTGAGGGAACTTTCAATTATCTGAAAGTGGCACACAGAGTGAGTACATGTAACTTAATATGTGACTTGTTAAGCATATTTTTACTCTTGAATTTATTTAGGCTTGCCATTACAAAGGGGTTGAATACATTTCAGCTTTTAATTTGTAATTCATTTGTAAACATTTCGAAAAACATAATTCCACTTTGACATTACAGGGTTGTGTGTGGGCCAGTGGCCCAACAAATCTCAATTTAATCAATGTGGAAAATGTCAAGGGGTGTGAATACTTTCTGAAGGCACTGTAAGTACAGCAATATGGGGATCCAAATAAATGAATAAGCCCTGAGGAAAAAGTCAGAGTGCTACTTAGCTTCTATTTGTAGAGTCAGGTAGAGAGGAGTTTTGGAAGCTTTATGTTTGAGAGCATGTTCCCCTGAGTAGGGCTCTTATCTCACCTGTGATCCTTTTCTTCTCCCCCAGGTCCAGCTGGAGCCACTGCAGGCTGTCGTTCTGATCTGCAGCCCAGGTGCATCCCCTTGATCCTGGGTCAGCCTGGGAGCTGTTGGGCGCCCAATCAGACTGACAACCCATCGCTTCTCCCCACGAACTGGCACTAACAGACACATGCTGCAACACTGACTGGTTCTTACAGTCTAGAAAACAACAGCAGAAGAAAAAGTCAATAACAACAATTCTGCTGCTCTAACTGAATAAGATTTTACCCAAATATGCCCACTACTTCCTCTGCCCTCTGTTCTATTGGCAAATGTATAAATCACTGGAGAACAAACGGGAAGAGGTCTGTTCGAGACTCCTATCAACGGGATCTGAAGAACTGTAATATACTATGTTTCTCGGAAACTTGGCTGAACAAGAACATGGATAATATTCTAGCTCTTTTTTTCTATGCACCAGCAGAACAGAACGGCAGCGTTGGGTAAGCTCAAAGGGGGTGGAGTGTGTTTCTTTGTCAACAACAGCTGGTGTTCAATCTCTAATATTAAGGAAGTCTCAATGTTCTGCTCACCTGAGTTAGAATACCTCATGCTAGGCTGTAAACCATACTATTCACCAAGAGAGTTTTCATCCAGATTTTTCGTAGTTGTTTATTTACCACCACAAACCGTTGTTGGCACTAAGACCACACTCAACAAGCTGTATAGGGCCATAGGCAAACAAGAAAATCGCTCCTAGTGGCCAGTGATTTAATGCAGGAAAACTAAAATCCGTTTCCCCTCATTTCTGTCACCTGTGCAACTAGAGGCAAAAAAAAACCTCTAGATCACCTTTACTCCACACAGAGACGCATACAAAGCTCTCGCTCGCCCTCCATTTGGTAAATCTGACCATAACTTTATTCTCCCCATTCCTGCTTTCAAACAAAAACCCAAACAGGAAGTATCAGCGAATGCTATGCTGCAGGATTGATGTGCTACTAGCACAGACTGGAATATATTCCAGGACTCATCTGATGGCATTGATGAGTTTACCACATCAGTCACCGGCTTCATTAATAAGTGCAGACGACATCATCCCCACAGGAGACATCCTGTCAGAACAGTCCCAGGAGCAACTAGTCTGACTAAACCCGTTAACTCTGCAACCAACTAAAACCCTATGTAAAGAAGATATGACCCTTGGTCCTCCTCACCATTCCAACATAATGAGAGAGTGAAGCTTTGAGGAAAGTCAATAAGGAGCTAGTCTTAATTAAAGTGCGGGACATCGACAGTGTTGATGAGGTCCTGAAAAGTCCAGACTAGGGAACATACAGTATATGTCAGACATGTCATGGCATCATTTGTCAATTTGTCATGTGAGCATTGATGCTGTCTGAGTTGATCGGAGAGCAAAGAGAGTGAGAGTGTCTACAAGAAACATGGCAATTGTAAATTCGGAATGAGACACATTTTACATCACAACTTACAATATTTGAAAATGTGTATTGTTGTCCAGAGTAACATAGTAAATAAGCCTAATAAGTGCAGTCTGTCTTCTGACACAGCTGTTGTACCGTCAAGTGTCTGAACACATCTGTACTGTGACACCAACAGTTGATTTGTGAGCTTTCCCAGGCCTGCCTGCCTGTGATATAGATAGCCAGAACCTCCACAGTTATAGCCGACTGACTGGATGAAACTGTGCCAGAATGCAAACAGCTGTATGAAAATATCACACAGACAAGAGATACAGGGTTCCCACGCTTCACACCAAGATAAGGTGTGACTACACCAGCTTTCATTTTCCAAACCAGATCTTTTACCCCATTTGACTGTCAATTACTTACTTTTTCAACAACTATCAGTAAGTCATCAGAAATCCTGGCATAAAATGTTTAATTTAGTAAGTGGTAGGCTTTGATACATTCCTTCCTGGTGAAAATGCAGCACATTTTATTACGTGATAAAAACAATGGCCTAAGAAACTGTAGTTTGATAAACAACAATTTAAGAGCATAAAAACAGTAGAGAAAGAGAACAAAACAAATGTTACCATTAATGAGGAACGTGAAGAGCGCTTCGGACAAAGAGCCGCTGGAAGA
Source organism: Oncorhynchus masou masou (assembly GCF_036934945.1). Lineage (NCBI taxonomy): Eukaryota > Metazoa > Chordata > Actinopteri > Salmoniformes > Salmonidae > Oncorhynchus > Oncorhynchus masou. The sequence continues at coordinate 21,337,462 of NC_088230.1, read as the reverse complement.
AGAAAAATAATATCCATCAATGGCGGACCGTTAGCTTCAATGATTACAATTACAGTGATAGATTGAGGGCCTGCCATTGTGGGGAGCCTGCCATTGTGGAGGATCACCCATTGTGGCCACAAAGAAGCATCACCAGATTGTGCCCCCCCCCTATTTCTCTTCCCAAAATCAGCCTTCACCAAGAACCCTGTGCTTTGTTTCCCCTGCCCTTCCCTGTGTAGTCTCTTCTCTCCTAGTGCCCTATAGCTGGGGGATAAACCTGAACACATTAAGACACCACGATTGGTGTTAATTACAGTGGCTAGTTGGGAGAATGTTGAGTGATGGTGGAGAAATGTAACAATCTATCATTTTCACCAGCTTCCTGGATCAGATTTGTTTTTCTTTGAACAGTTCAGAAAAGCAGGTGGTGGTTAAATTGTATTTATGGGCGATAAGAGGTGTGTCAAAGTACAAAAGATCAAACACTTTAACGTGGGTACTGACTTTCACCTGCACCTGAGAGTGTCGAAATGATCTATTATCTAACTGTCAAAAAGAAACGGTTCCTACTACAACATGAATAAAAACATACACAGGTATCCATCTTGGTTTGAGCTGATCCATTTCCAATAACAGAGTCATTATCAAACCAGATATTGATCCTTTCTTCCAAATTGGACAGAGACTGGGTCAGGGGACTGTTACATCATCAAGGTGAGCCATCCTGGGTAGTGGGAAGCATGGTGCATTGTCAGAGTAAATATTGTTCATATCTTAATCCAGCAGAATCCAATGAGGAAGTCAAGTTAAATCAAACTTGTATTATCACAACGGCTTAACAGCATCCAATCCTTGCTGCATTTTATACATACTGTTGGAGTGTTAGTTAACTTCATGTTCTAACACAACCCAAGTATTCATCCCCTTCAGCAAAGGCCAAGTCTTTGGAGAATTAGACTTGTATTAGGCTGGGGTTGTCCATTTATAACACAGATCTTTTTCAAAAGAAACTTCTTTCAGGAGGCAGAGAACAACACTGAACATATTCAATTCAGCAGTGCATGTTCAGCCAGTGAATGCAATGAAGAAAATGTGAAGACCCCATGCACGTTTCCTTTGTATAGAATATGTTTCAAAGCTCATGCAATGTTGTTACATGGCTATAAAGAAAATATGAGTGTACAATATGTTAATACACAGGTTCAGTAGGACAAAATGTTTATGTACTGCTACAATTAAGATTTATTTGCTACACATAATAAGAGTTCACATTTACACATTTAGAAAGTGATTGATTGATGTGCAGTACTCGATATGTGTAGAGGGCAAATCAATACAGGGTCATATTTGAAAACCGAACCTATATATTTCAAAATGTCACAATTTGATTTGCCATCACTGCACCAATGCATTCACATAGCTAGGCTGAGGGGCTCTGAAGCCTATTTGATATGAATGACTTATCACATTGGGTTTGCATGCATTACTTCAAATGACAAAATCCTCCTCCCCCACTGAACATTAAGGACAGCTTGAGTGATGGCCATTTCTTTAAGAATCAAATCAAATTATTTCAAGCCCCTTCGCCTTCACTCTGCTGTCATAATACTAGTGATGCATCACTGTGTTACATGTATAAAAACTGACTATACAACTACAAGCTTTAGTCAATTATGACTGATGGACACTATTATTCTCTCTCCCCCCACCTCAGAACTCCATCATAAATCTCTATGAATGCCATAGGCTAGACTGACTGTCTCTGACATTTGTGAGAAGCCAGCTAATCTATCATTGAAACAGTGCAGGAATGCTAGCAAGCTATCCCTGCCTGATTAATCCGGTTTCTACCTAGGTAAACCTGGCCAAGGTCTGGGGCAGCAGACATTTATTTAGGACTCGAAGCAGAGATGACAAAAAAAATAAGAGTTGTCCCATCATGCAGGTTTATGCTCCTCTTAGGAGAGTTATTATCAACAACTTCCATCAGACTGTTAAAAAGATAAATCCCAAACCAGTGGCTAATGTTTGTGGACACCAATTGGTACCTCTGCTTACAGAAACCTATAGTGCTGTGAAGGGCAACATGTGAGGCCTAACATTCAAGTCTACTGCTGTTGTACTGCCCATCCTCTGAATCATGGCCTGTAAATTCCCCAGTACTCACTCTTTGGATTGGATCCCATTGGCTCTGGTGGCGTGGTAGTGACTCAGGCCTTTGTGGGTCTCCACGGATACCCAGCCTCCTAACTCATCCAGGATAACCCCTGCATGGACGGCAGCCTTACACAGCACAGACGTCTGAAACAACAGAGACCACAGGTGTGATATAGAGACAGACAAACACATCATAGAGGTCTGGAACAAGAGACAGATATGCTATAACAGACAATCACAGCTCAGATAACAACCAGGGCTAAACACAGAGAAGGTGGGAGACGTGTAAAACTCCAGACACCATCTCATGACATGGAGCCACAGTTGACGCTAATCTAAAATAAGCCCCATGCATTCTCAATCACTTCACACTTAATTTACATGTGGGAAAAAAAGGCACATTGTGATTGCATTCAGGGTCAATATTTACAGTAATTGCAGCTGCAGGAGGAATGTCAAACATACTTCTCTGTCGTGCGTTATTTAGGAAAGCAGTACTTTGTCACATAACATTCAGTACCTTTGGAATAGCTAGATGCCTACCTCTCAGAGATTGCCCCACCCTGCTGCTGAAATGAAGGGCTGGGACAGGTTAAAAGGAGCTCTTTGATGGATAAAAACAGGCATTTCCTCCACAAGACAACGTGAAATGCCTTACAATTAACATGGCAATCACTGGAGTGCTGTAAAAATGAACCGTAGCTCTGCCGATAAAATTCTCCATAAAGTCCATCAAGGATCTATTGAAACAAGCACTCAAACACTAATATAGGTGAAAAATGAATTTCTGAAAAAGTATTGTTGTTCAAACATGATGAAAAAGACTGAAAGAAATATAAATATATAATCTAACTTCAACATGGAGACAAGGTAAAAGCTCAGTGTTAAAATCAGTTATGGCTCATTTCAGCCTACAGCTATTTCCTCCCTTTCCCTGTAAAAAGCCATTACAGACTGGCTGGTCTGGTGACTAGGTGAGCACTATTCTCCTCTGAGTGGGGGAGAGGCTGCTCGACAGCTCCATGGTACAGATCGGGGGCCAGTGGCTGGGGCCCTGAGGAGCTGCTTTACAGAGGCCTGGCTGCCGCTTATCTGGACTAACAGCTGCTCTTGGGTCAGATTTAACTGTCTCATTATTATTACTCTGATCATTTATACACTGCCGGGTGGGCCGACTACCACACCGTAAATACATTGAACTCTTCCCTGCCTGTCTGTCAGCCGGTGGAGCAGATGGATAGGCTCTGGTAGTTTGTATATGATATCATGGCCCCAGTCAGAGTTATGGCTAGAGACTAATCATGGACTGTTGCTGGAGCAGGGCTGGGTTCAAGGCTGGTGCTACTGCTACTAGTAGGAGCGTAATAGACTAGATAATGGCTTGACTACATCAGCCAAAGACCGTCTGGTTCTAACTGAGATTGCCCATGTGTCCTGCCTCTGTTAACCTCCTTGTCTAAACCTCTGCGGACTATTTCATCTTAGCAGCAAGGGGTGAAATACTACAGAGTAGGAGAGGAACTATCAAAATGTCACTTACTTCCCTGCTCTCACTTACTTCCCTGCTGTCACTTACTTCCCTGCTGTCACTTACTTCCCTGCTGTTATTTCCCAAGGGTCAAAAGCACTAACTAAGTAGACCTTTCAACCAACAAAATATGTTGCTAAATTATTAATTCACTTAGTGCTTATGAACACTGAATGATGACATATGGTATGATAACCACATTAATTACAGATATACAGTGTATCAAATACATAGCCACAATGTGTAGGTCTTGTATGGTTATAATAAATACACTCTGAGGAACCATTAATGCCATACTACAAACCGCCCAGAACTCATTCAGACTGTTGTGTTGGTCTAAATGCTAATGAGTGTGTCTATTGAATGGGTGCAGTGGACAGATAAACACCTTCTGTTCCAAAGGCATCATCTCCTCATTATCTAGGCCCTCCACCAAACCCTCCCTATACAATAGCCTTCGCGGACTAATCAATCGCTCTGGCCCAGTCTCTCCCAAATGGCACCATATTCCCTATATAGTGCACTACATTTAACCAGATCCCTATGGGTCCTGTTTAAAAGTAGTGCACTATAAAGGGAATAGGGTGCCATTTGGGATGCACCCCAAGCCCTCGGCACACGCCAAGCCCTCGATGCTCATCCTTCTTCCCAGCAGACGGTGGAGCGTTTAGGGGTTCTCTGTTGTTGTGCTCCTCCAGGCCTATTGTTGTGGGGCTGGGGCTCCCTGCTGTGCTTCCTAAGCCTGGAGCTGTCTGTCACACTGACCGCCTGGCCGGTGGGCGGCCGCTCAATAGCCCTGATTGAACCCCAGAGAGAGCAAAACCTCAGGAGGCCCTGGTCTGGAAAGACCCTCTCTTTTTAGATACTGAACCCCATGCAGGGCTGGCCAGGGTAGCAGAGCCAGAGGACCACTGGGATTGACCCATCCAGGTGACCCACATGAAATGCATCCTGAGCCCCATAGAGAGGAGGACTAGCATAACTACAGTTCTGGAGTATTTTGGTGAATACAGTGACCAGAATCTTCTCACAGAGCTTAGTCTATATGCGCGTTTGGCTGTTCACCTCAGTGTTAGACATCTTATGGTATTACACATTAGCTACTATTTCCAGGTATTACAATGAAACAGCCTTACAAAGAGAGGTAGACATCTCTAGCTCTAACTGTGTGTAATGAGCCCAAAGCATTCTACAGTACACAAGCCCTAAGACAAAGCAGACAGAGTTACACACAAACACTCCCACAGCCCAACTGGACCAGGTTTTACAGTTGCCTTGCCCCTGTGGTTTGGCTGCCCTGTGATGCAACCTAACAGCAAATCCTAGCTCTGCTGCTGAATAAAAATGCACCACAGTTACATAAACAGATGATATCCAATATACCTCCACAACCACTTTATGTGTGTTCCACAACAGCAGCCAGACAAAAGCACCAGCAACGACTGGTTAGCCCGGGGACAACTTCTCACGTCCAGCTTCTGCTGTGTCTGTTTCTGCGCCTAACAAGGGCCCATTCAGACCTACTACTACTTGAAGCACCTATGGGCTGAGGTGCTCCAAGTGGTGCCTCAGAACAGTGGTGTTCCTCTGACAGAAGACAGGACAATGTAATCAAGGGTAAACAAACAAGTGCTTGGCTGGCTGCTTCAGGGGACTAGAACCTGTTAGGACAGAACTGCTGCCAAGGCTTCCAACAACACAACGATGCCTCGTAAATACCTACTCTGCAAACCAACATCTGTGGTTAAAAGCTTTCCCCAGGGGGGAGGCAGAGACCAAACAGCATTTCTGTCCTCTTTATAAACCTGGAAAAAAGACAGAGAATAGGCTACCTTTAAGAAGGACTAGACTTTTACTTACATGCCTGTAACCCTGGGAAATGTCCCCGGATATGTCACCTGCCACTGCTTTGCATCCTGCCGGACAGTACTTCCTGTGAGGGTAGACAACAATAGAACACACTTGTTGACAACGCATTGGCCCCATCCTGTCAATTTCCCCAGATGGACACGGTTCAGTAGAGTGGTAAGTAATCACTTCAAACCAGAAACGGTCTCTGCTTACACCAACATTACTACACTCTAATGGGACAAAAATGGACTTAATGGAGACGTATAAGATACTTGAATCTAAATTGTATATATACAGTTGAAGTCAGATGTTTACATACACTTAAACTCAGTTTTTCACAATTCCTGACATTTAATTTAAGTAAAATGCCCTGTCTTAGGTCAGTTAGGATCACCACTTTATTTAAGAATGTGAAATGTCAGAATAATAAGAGAGAGAATTATTTATTTCAGCTTTTATTTCTTTCATCACATTCCCAGTGGGTCAGAAGTTTACCTACACTCAATTAGTATTTGGTAACATTGCCTTTAAATTGTTTAACTTGAGTCAAACATTTCGGGTAGCCTTCCACAAGCTTCCCTCAATAAGTTAGGTGAATTTTGGCCCATTCCCCCTGACAGAGCTGGTGGAACTGAGTCAGGTTTGTAGGCCTCCTTGCTCGTACACGCATTTTCAGTTCTGCCCACAAATTGTCTGTAGGATTGGGGTCAGGGCTTTGTGATGACCACTCCAATACCAACTTTGGAAGTATGCTTGGGGTCGTTGTAGATGGGATGGTGTTCTTCGGCTTGCAAGCCCATTTTCCCTCCAAACATAATGATGTTCATTATAGCCAAACAGTTCTATTTTTGTTTCATCAGACCAGAGGACATTTCTCCAAAATGTACGACCTTTGTCCCCATGTGCAGTTGCAAACCATAATCTGGATTTTTTTTACGGCGGTTTTGGAGCAGTGGCTTCTTCCTTGCTGAGTGGCCATTCAGGTTATGTCGATATATGACTCGTTTTACTGTGGATATAGATACTTTTGTACCAGTTTCCTCCAGCATCTGCACAAGGTCCTTACTGTTGTTCTGGGATTGATTTGCACTTTTCGCACCAAAGTATGTTAATCTCTAGGAGACAGAACTCGTCTTCTTCCTGAGCGGTATGACGGCTGCGTGGTCCCACGGTGTTTACACTTGCATACTACTGTTTGTACAGATGAACGTGGTACCTTCAGGCATTTGGAAATTGCTCCCAAGGATGAACCAGAGTTGTGGAGGTCGACAACAAAAACAATTGGAGGTCTTGGTGGATTTCTATTGATTTTCCCATGATGTCAAGCAGAGAGGCACTGAGTTTGAAGGTAGGCCTTGAAATACATCCACAGATCACCTCCAATTGGCTCAAATGATGTCAATTAGCCTATCAGAAGCGTCTAAAGCCATTACACCATTTTCTGGAATTTTACAAGCTGTTTAAAGGCACAGTCAACTTAGTGTATGTAAACTTCTGACCCACTGGAATAGTGATACAGTGAACTATAAGTGAAATAAACTGTCTGAAAACAATGGAAAATTTAAAAGTCCTAACCGACTTGCCAAAACTATAGTTTGTTAACAAGAAATTTGTGGAGTGGTTGAAAAACAAGTTTTAATAACTCCAACCTAAGTGTATGTAAACTTCCGACTTCAACTATATATATCAGAATATTGAGGAAATTAGATAATTGTCTAGCTGAGGGATAACAAGGGGTAATATTTTTCATTAAGGCCCATAATCAAGCTAGGAATCTATTGCCATTACAGTTAACCAAGGACTCAAAGCAAGACATTTGACTTGTCTCAGACACACAGCCACATATGAAACAACCTTACCTGTATTTTAAATCTGAAAAATGGCTGCCTTTATCCAAACATGTGAGCAGATCTGAGGGGAGAAAACAGGGGAGGAGCCGAGAGACAATGAGGGGAGAAAATACCATGTGATCAGTAGTAGAGCAGACAGAGGAAACCAGCCCTGTGGAGCAGAAAGGACCACAACAACAGGATGTAGACCCTGCTTCCTTCACTCCCTCTGGGATGAGCATTCATGTCACACTCGCACAGACACACACACACCCGCACCGCACACAGTCATTGCTCTTAGTGATCAACTACATGATATTTTGGTCAACAACATAATAATGGTGGAAACTGGCATAACCACCAAAACCAGTTTGTAAACTCCTGGAATCTCCTGGATCATCACATACACAGCGTGACTGTGTGTCATTCAATATGGTCTGACTTACGGCAGTCTATGCTGTGTCTGATAATGCTGCATGTAGAAACTAGAGGTCGACCAATTATGATTTTTTTCAACGCCGATACCGATTATAGGAGGACCAAAAAAGCTGATACCGATTAAATCGGCCGATTTAAAAAAAATGTATTTGTAATAATGACAATTACAACAATACTGAATGAACACTTATTTCAACCAAATATAATACATCAATAAAAATCTATTTAGCCTCAAATAAATAATGAACCATGTTCAATTTGGTTTAAATAATGCAAAAACAAAGTGTTGGAGAAGTAAAAGTGCAATATGTGCCATGTAAGAAAGCTAATGTTTAAGTTCCTTGCTCAGAACATATGAAAGTTGGTGGTTCCTTTTTTTTATATACTTCTGTGTATTGATTTTAAGAAAGTCATTGGTGTTTATGGTTAGGTACAGTCGTCCAACGATTGTGCTTTTTTCGCAAATGCGCTTTTGTTAAATCATCCCCCAGCGTTGCGTCGATGATATGCAAAGCAGGACACGCTAGATAAACGAGTAATATCATCAACCATGTGTAGTTATAACTAGTGATTATGATTGGTTGTTTTTTATTAGGGGCGGCATGTTTAAAAATATATACTTCTGTTAATTTTAAGAAAGTCATTGGTGTTTATGGTTAGGTACTAGTGGTTAGGTTAACCTAGTGGTTAGAGCGTTGGACTAGTAACCGACAGGTTGCAAGTTCGAATCCTCAAGCTGACAAGCTACAAATCTATCGTTCCGCCCCTGAACAGGCAGTTAACCCACTGTTCCTAGGCCGTCATTGAAAATAAGAATTAGTTCTTAACTGACTTGCCAAGGTAAAAAATAATAATAATAAAATAAGTTTAATGCTAGCTAGCAACTTACCCTGGCTTCTACTGCATTCACGTAACAGGCAGGCTCCTCGTGGAGTGCAATGAGAGGCAGGTGGATAGAGTGTTGGACTAGTTAACTGTAAGGTTTCAAGATTGGATCCCCGAGCTGACAAGGTGAAAATCTGTCGTTCTGCCCCTGAACAAGGCAGCTAACCCACCGTTCCTAGGTTGTCATTGAAAATAAGAATGTGTTCTTAACTGACTTGACAAGTTAAATAATGGTATAAAAAAGCAACATTTTTTTTTTTAAATTGGCAAAATTGGCGCCCAAAAATACCGATTGTTATGAAAACTTGAAATCGTCCCTAATTAATCGGCCATTCTGATTAAAATCGGTCGACCTCTAGTAGAAACAGCCCCAACCCTTCTGGGTTCACCCTAAGGAGAGGACAGGACAGGCAAGTGGTGGCACGTGGCACAGCTGATTAACCAGTAGCACTGACTGTCCTTAGTGGAAAAAGAAGGCCAACCAAAGGACCGCACAGAAAAACACACATGTAGAATTCAGACCACGGTGTATTCTTATCAATATCACTGTTTTGGCATGAAACAGCATTGAATCATTAGTTTAGGTGTAGATCGAGAGAGGGAGAGTCTCAAACCTCTGTGGTCCCCTGAGGAGTAGGAGAACAGGAACCCTCGGCCCGAGATGTGGCGCCCGCTGCGGAACTGGACGATGACCTCATTGGAGTCCGTGTGTACCTCTCTTGGGTAGGACTTCAGGCTGCCACAGAATGTCCCATACACTGCAACAGGAAAGATGGACATAGGTCTTTCATAACCACCATTCATCTGCATTTTGACAGCAATGTGACCTTATTTCATATTCCAAATGACCAACACAAGATGGTGCGACCATATCTGAGGTCAGAGAGGTGGGAGAGGCAGACAGGTTCTGACCTGCCATCTACACGGTCCCCCCTACCCACCACCCCACAGGGGCTGTTTGTCCCTCCAGGTCTCCCTAACAGGCTCTCTATTTTCAGCCCCAACAACCCAAATCACATGTCATCTGAACAGCTCTTCCTCTCTATCACTCACAGGAGGAAAAAAATGCTTCCCTTTTGTCAGCGACAGGAATCTCACTGTAAATCATTTCCAGTGCAGATAAAGGGAGGGGGAGAGAGAGAGAGAGACACCCAAACCCAGCACAGTGCCCAGGGCCCTTTCCAAAGACTGGGTCTCAGCCAGGCAGCCAGTGCTGGTTGTTTGGTCTCAATGGCCTGTGTGGTTTTGCTTCACCTGACGACCATGATGAAACATGAGGCCTCCACCAGTCAGCTCCATGGCAACCACATCCTATATCCACTCCCTCACTGAACTACACGTCAACAACCCTGAGGGATTTCATGATGAAAAAAAAATATTACATTCCCCAGTCCTATAGCCCTACGGAACATTTGAAGGGTCATATAAGGAGTTTCAAAGAAGTGTGAAAATACAACTTTCAAGGTATGACCGGGAATGGGATACTGTAAATATCACTAATTCCTAAGGATATTTATGAGCAAAGCTTGTTGTGAAACCTGGTCAGTGATGGAATACTTTCACCAGGAAGCTGTTGAGGAGAGAAGCCAAGGCATGCCGTGTTTCAGCACTGAGGTTTCAAAGGGCCTCTGACACCCTGGCCTCTGTATTGGTAACATCAGCTGTGGGTGGGTTGCAAAGTGGGCATGATGATCATTCACCACAGCATGATGGATATAGCAGCTCAACACTACCCTCAGCTCATATCCTGCTCTTCACACCAGCCTCCCTCCAGCCCAGTAATTCTTACTCAGAGTAGTAGTGGCAGGCTGGAGGAGAGACATCCTGCTATAGTGTGGTACTACGCGCTGCTAACATGGAGAAAACCCAAGAAGTCTAAATACTTGTCAGAAATACTATGACTAAGGGGGGTCAGAACTAAAGGTCGACCGATTATGATTTTTCCAACACCGATACCGATTATTGGAGGACCAAAAAAAACTGATACCGATGAATAGGCCAATTTTTTAAAATGTATTTATATGTAATAATGACAATTACAACACTGAATGAACACTTTTATTTTAACTTAATATAATGCATCAATAAAATCAATTTAGCCTCAAATAAATAATGAAACATGTTCAATTTGGTTTAAATAATGCAAAAACAAAGTGCTGGAGAAGAAAGTAAAAGTGAAATATGTGCCATGTAAGAAAGCTAACATTTAAGTTCCTTGCTCAGAACATGAGAACACATGAAAGCTGGTGGTTCCTTTTAACATGAGTCTTCAATATTCCAAGGTAAGAAGTTTTAGGTTATTATAGGAATTATAGGACTATTTCTCTCTATACCATTTGTATTTCATATACCTTTGACTATTGGATGTTCTTATAGGCACTTTAGTATTGCCAGTGTAACAGTATAGCTTCCGTCCCTCTCCTTGCCCCTACCTGGACTTGAACCAGGAACACATCAACAACAGCCACCCTCGAAGCATCGTTACCCATCGCTCCACAAAAGCCTTGCAGAGCAAGGGGAATAACTACTCCAAGTCTCAGAGCGAGTGACGTTTGAAATGCCATTAGCGCGCACCCCGCTAACTAGCTAGCCATTTCACATCGGTTACACCAGCCTAATCTCGGGAGTTGATAGGCTTGAAGTCATAAACAGAGAAATGCTTGAGGCACAGCGAAGAGCACGAAAGTGCTGTTTGAATGAATGCTTACGAGCATGCTGCTGCCTACCACCGCTCGATCAAATATCAAATCATAGACTTAATTATAACATAATAACACACAGAAATACGAGCCTTAGGGCATTAATATGGCCAAATCCGGAAGCAAGACGTTTAATCTTTCAGTGAAATACGGAACCGTTCCATATTTTATCTAACGGGTGGCATCCATAAGTCAAAATATTCCTGTTACATTGCACAACCTTCAATGTTATGTCATAATTACGTAAAATTCTGGCAAAGAGCCAGGCGGCCCAAACTGTTGCATATACCCTGACTCTGAGTGCAATGAACGCAAGAAAAGTAACAATTTCCCTAGCTTAATATTGCCTGCTAACATGAATTTCTTTTAACTAAATATGCAGGATTAAAAATGATATACTTCTGTGTAGTGATTTTAAGAAAGGCAATGATGTTTATGGTTAGGTACATTCGTGCAACGATTATGCTTTTTTCGCAAATGCGCTTTTGTTAAATCATCCCCCGTTTGACGAAGTTGGCTGTCTTTGTTAGGAAGAAATAGTCTTTACAGTTCACAACGAGCCAGGCAGCCCAAACTGCTGCATATACCCAGACTCCGTTGCACAGAACGCAAGAGAAGTGACACAATTTCCCTAGTTAAAAGAAATTCATGTTAGCAGGCAATATTAATTAAATATGCAGGATTAAAAATATATACTTGTGTATTGATTTTAAGAAAGGCATTGATGTTTATGGTTAGGTACACATTGGTGCAACGACAGTGCTTTTTTGTGAATGGGCTTGTTAAAGCACCCGTTTGGTGAAGTAGGCTATGATTTAATGATAAATTAACAGGCACCGCATCGACTATATGCAACGCAGGACAAGCTAGATAAACTAGTAATATCATCAACCATGTGTAGTTAACTAGTGATTATGTTAAGATTGATTGTTTTTTATAAGATACGTTTAATGCTAGCTAGCACCTTACCTTGGCTCCTTGCTGCACTCACATAACATAACATAACAGGTAGTCAGCCTGCCACGCAGTCTCCTTGTTGAGTGCAATGTAATCGGCCATGATCGGTGTCCAAAAATGCAGATTACCGATTGTTATGAAAACTTGAAATCGGCCCTAATTAAATCAGCCATTCCAATTAATCAGTCGACCTCTAGTCAGAACCTAGTAATATCAGGATGTAGGATGGGACATAAACCTAACACATTCAATGACTCATTTCTCTGAAAGGGGGAAAAATGTCACCAAATTCACTGGGAATACATTTCATAGGATGAAGAAACAATACTCCAAGCCGCAGGTCCATACTACTTGTCAGACACAGAGAACCGATACTATATACTCGTTAGGTGGGATTGGCGTGCGGCGTCTGTAGGTGGCTTTTGACCATTCCTTTGGATTTCTCAGGTCTAACTCATTGTTAGAAAAAGGTTTGGTCCAAATCGAATGCTAGGTACTATATTTTTGTAACATTATATGAATCCTATACATTTAAATGGCCAATTTAGATGCAATCAATTAGCTTAATTTCTCAAAGATAAAATAATATTAGAAACAAAATGATGTTGCAGGAATGCTAATCTTATCTGTTTCTAACAACAGAAAAGATTTCAGAACAATCTGATATGGTTGGTGTCGAAACACTTCTTGTGCTTTTTGAGGTGGAACTACCCAACAGCACTTGACAAACCCAACAACAAATATGGTCAAAAGACTTATTTATTTTTTACTAGGCAAGTCAGTTAAGAACAAATTCTTATTTTCAATGATGGCCTAGGAACAGTGGGTTAACTGCCTGTTCAGGGGCAGAATGACAGATTTTGTACCTTGTCAGCTCGGGGATTTGAACTTGCAACCTTTTGGTTACTAGTCCAATGCTCTAACCACTAAGCTACACTGCCGCCCTGGCAGATAAAAGGAGAGCCTATAATGAAATACAGTGAGCTCCAAAAGTATTGGGACAGTGACACATTTTTGATTGTTTTGACCCTGTACTCCAGCACTTTGGATTTGAAATGATACAATGGCAGAGGTTAAAGTGCATACTGGCAGCTTTAATTTGGGGAAATTTTCATCCATATCAGGAGAACTGTTTACAAATTACAGCATTCTTTGTACATATTCCCCCTATTTTAGATGAATAAAGGTATTAGGACAAATCCACATATATGTGTATTAAAGTAGCAAAACATTACATATTTGGTACCATATTCATAGCACACAACATGTAAAGTGTTGGTCCCAAGAGCTGAAATAAAAAATCCCTGAAATGTTCCAGAAGCTCAAAAAGCTTATTTCTCTCACGTTGTGCACATTTCTTTACATTGGTTAGTGAGCAATTCTCCTTTGCCAAGATAATCCATCCACCTGACACCTGGCAAATGCTCACCTTCGATGGCGACTTGCATGCTGGAGAAGTGTGCTCTTCACGGATGAACCCTGGTTTCAACTGTACCGGGCAGGTGGGCGAGCGGTTTGCTGATGTCAATTTTTTTAAAGAATGTCCCATGGTGTCGGTGGGGTTATGGACAACAAACACAATAGCATTTTATTGATGGCAATTTTAATGCACAGAGACCCCATGACATCCTGAGGCACATTGTCATGCAATTCATCTGCCGCCATCACCTCATGTTTCAGCATGACAATGCACAAGGATCTGTACACAATTCCTGGAAGATGAAAACGTCCCAGTTCTTACATTGCCTGCATACTCACCAGACATGTCACCCATTGAGCATGTCTGGGATGCTCTGGATCGACGTGTACGAAAGCATATTCCAGTTCCCGCCAATATGCAGCAACTACACACAGTCATTGAAGAGGAGTTGGACCACATTATACAGACCGGGCCTCCCGAGTGGCGCAGTGGTCTAAGGCACTGCATTGCAATGCTAGCTGTGCCACTAGAGATTCTGTGTTCGAGTCCAGGCTCTGTTGCAGCCGGCTGTGACTGGGAGACCAATCGGGCGGTGCACAATTGTCCCAGTGTCATGCAGTTTAGGGGAGGGTCTGGCCACCAGGGATGTCCATGTCCCATCGTGCACGAGCAACTCCTGTGGCGGGCCGGGCGCAGTGCACTCTGACACGGTCGCCAGGTGTACGGTGTTTCCACTGACACATTGGTGCGGCTGGCCTCCGGGTTAAGTGGGCATTGTGTCAAGAAGCAGTGCGGCTTGGTTGGGTTGTGTTTCAGAATACGCACGGCTCTCAACCTTCGCCTCTCCCGAGTCTGTACGGGAGTTGCAGCGATGAGACAACACTGTAACTACCAATTGGAAACCATGAATTTGGGGAGAGGGGAGAGAGCAAATAAATAAATAATGAAAAAAATACAACAAAAAATACATTACACAGGTCACAATCAGCACCCTGATCAACTTTATGCAAAGGAGATGTGTTGCGCTGTATGAGGCATATGGTAGTCACACCAGATACGGACTGGTTTTCTGATCCACGCCCATATTCTTTTTACGGTATCTGTGACCAACAGATGCATATCTGTATTCCCAGTCATGTGAAATCCATAGATTAGGGCCTAATTAATTTATTACAATTGACTGGTTTCCTTATATAAACTGTAACTCAGTAAAATCTTTGACATTTTTACATTTATATTTTTGTTCAGTATACAACAAGCAAACTTTGTTGTATGCTATGAATATGGGACCAAATACTAAAATTTTACAGCTAGTGAATCTGTCCCAATACTTTTGGTCCCCTAAAATACTATGTACAAAAACTTCTGTAAACGGTTTACCCAATATGGATGAAAATACCAAAGTTCTGGAGTACAGAGACAAAACAACAACAACAAAATGTCACTGTCCCAATACTTTTGGAGCTCAATGTCCTTCTGTTGGCTTGGATGTCCTCGGACCATCAGGATCACCCACAACTTCCTCCTTGTGTGAAGTTATTCTCAAGTACAACAAAAACATCCGCCCTCTCCTCCGGATCTTTATATATAGAAAAATCCCCCAGAAGAAACTCTTTCCTTGACTCAGTGAATAGGGAAGCTCAGTCTGACATGTGCTTTTCATCTGTGGAGAAGGAATGTTATGAAGACTGTGGTCTGTGCAGCACCACCGCTAGCTAGGTCACACTTTCATCACCACATAGAACCAGAGAGACAATAGCCATGGCCAAGATGGCTGACTCAGACTCACCATGCTCGCCTCCGTAGACACCCTTGAGGACCTTGACGTAGTCCGACTGGCAGTCCCGTGCCTCCACGTCCAGGTCTCCGAACCTGAGGACCAGGCTGTTGCCCTCTGGCACGCGGATCTTCCATTCGCACCAGGTGTTGTTGGGGTAGGTTCCCGGGTAGTTCTTAGAGGAGAGGACACCGCTCTCTGGGCCCAGCATGGAGTGGCCACAACCGTCATCTGGAGAAAACCATAGGAGAGAAGTCAAGTTAGATCAGAAGAAGTTCCGTCTCCATTTTGGTGTTGTATTTCTGTTAAATTGTTTAAGACTAGTTAAACCATGATATGAGGAACACACGTGATGGTGGAGTTTGGTGGAGAAAAACACTAACTCTCTCGAACTGGAAGGCAAATAAGAACATTCACCATTCAAGGCTCAACTTTCACTCCACAAACACACCAAACAACCTCACCAGTAAATGAGACATTTTGTTCAGTTTTGCTAGCTAGTCAACATGACTAATTTTACCAAGCTAACAGTTTGAAATTAATCAAGGAAAGCAGCAGGTCTAGATAGAGAATGTGCCAGTACATATGAAAGGAATAACTTATGTTAAGTAGACATTGAGGGAGGGAGACAAGTCAAGACAAGCAACAACAAAAAAGACACTGTACATATTGCATTGTGTCAGACAAATACAAGCTCTGATGACAGCTATTGGAAGGCAGTCTTAATTACATCAATCAAAGTGAGTTAAAATTTGCCAATGTCTCAATGATCGAACGTCTTCTCAAACAGACAAGTCAAAACAAATAGGAGTTACTTCACAGAAATACCTGGCTGATGCACTTCTGCTTAAGAATGCAGACACAGCAAAGCAACAAAAAAACACAACCTCCAAGAAAGGCAATGCTCTCTCTTCTAGAGATTCCCTTTGGGTGGCACAAGAGGTGGGGTGTCTATCTGAGATGCTCAGCTGCTTGGGCTAGGCCAACTCCAGGCTCTTTCAGAAGGTGTGGGGCTTCCCTTTCGTGTGTGTGTGTGTGTGTGTGTGTGTGTCAGTGGCTCCCACGCCTCGGGCCTAGCTCAGCACCCTGGTGGCACAGTGGACACTGTTTACAGATAGGTTAATCCACTGTCCCCCTGGGTGTGGCATTAACACTTGTGACAGCACTAACAGGCCTGCAAGGGCTTCATGGCAGCTGTGGCCCACAGAGACCAGTCACCGGACTGCTTCCCACAGACCTAGGCCCTGTCCCTCTAATCCCTAGAGACTTCATGTAGATGTGAAATTATTAGCAATATTTATTAACAATATGGTGAAAATTCTACCTAGCTTATCATAGGGAAAGGTTGCGCTACTATCACATGTATTATGCTTACACCTATCCCCAATACATCATACATATTCAATTTACTTTAGATCTAGCCTACATGAAGTGCCTATAAGGTTGGGACTTGGGGGTAGGGGCTAGTGTTTGGACTGGGCCCTTGAATTTAGATGTATGTAGAACAGAAACACATAGTCCAGACATCAATGGCAGGATCTGTGCAGTGCTGGATCATTTCACATAGGCCTAAAATGAAATAACACTGGTTTCTGGATAAGGATCTCTAAAGGATCTCTCTTCTTTCCAAGGAAGGTAAACTCACATTTAATGGAAAAACATTTAAAGAAAATTAGTTGGCCTGTGGACAAATGAATGAGGCTATTAAAAAACACATGACGGCTGCTTTGACTTGACTGGCCAGTCCACAGCCATGCAGCGATGGTTACGTCAGCATCACACACTGCGCAGGCACACACAGTGGCCTTTATGGTCCAAGGCTGGACTCATTCCAGATGTGAGGCTAGGCGGACACCACAGCGGGACGGAAAAATGTAAACAAGATGCAGCTACCCACCTGGGGGCAAGCGCAGGGGTGGTGGTATCGTCACACAACAGTAAAGTAGGAGAAGGTCAGAGTGGGCCCTTTAAGATCCCCTCAAGAGCCTTTTCGGGTAGTGGTTTGTTTGGAACAATAAAAATCAAGGTTCAGCCCACATGCACTTTAAATACCTACTGTACAACAAAACGTTTACATGACAGCGTCCCCAGCAGATAGACCTACTAAGACATTGTTTTGTTTATATAGATCTTCAATGACCTAGACATTTATCTGATCCTCTCAGATATGGGCTCATGTGTTGGAAGTTTCAGTCAGATTTCACTTATTGCGTTTTTTTTGTTCCTTGAGATTCCTCATTCATAGCAAGGTTGCATTTCTCTCTATGCAGTGCACATAGTTCACTAGAGTAAAACCTTTACGCATCTTTTTTCACTTCAGTCATACTGATATACACCAGCAAACTCATGCATTTATTTTTACTAACAGAGAATATAATTATGCTATTTACATGTTAAATGCCAGTGCATCTCTCATCGTCTCTCCTGAACACCTGGCTGACTCCTGCCCTCAGGACAAACATGAAATATTCACTTCACACACTCAGAGGGGGAGCTGTGGAAGCAGATGCAATGTGACAGGCAGGGAGGCTCAACATACAGTAATACCAGGTAGAGGGGGAAAACACCATCAAATAATGACAGGAATCAATTCTTCCCAGCTCTGTCAGACGACAATGTGCATCGGACTAAAACTGTTCACTGCATGGATCCACACAAGGATCCCAAAGGCAGCCAGTAGGAGAGCTTTGGCTGAGTCTCCTAAACTGAGTGCTAAGGCATGCGTGGCGCTGTAGGGCATTGTTCAGCAGCCAGTGGTGACTCCTTGGTACGGAGAGACAATACCACAGGAGCACAGACACAAAAGGATGACCCTGCTCCATTGTCATTATAATGCACGTAGGCTATCAGGCTAAATACTACAGAATCGAGAGCCATGCCGTCCATTAGTGTGGTGATACAGGAGGATGATCAAACACACAACTATTGTGGTTTCAGCTCCAGTACCTCCTATTTGGCTGTTTTATCACTGGTGAAAGTCACCTATCTTCTTAGGGATTGTTAAATTACATTTGGCATGTAGCCTATGTAAGCCTACAGGCTGAATGGTTAACCATTGAACTAAGTACTACTATACTTACCTTCAATATTCCCCTTCTAAGATAAAACAGCTCAGAGAGTTAAGGAGTAATGTTTGAAAGAGAACTGAAAAAAAATGACTGGTTCTATTTTCTCACAACGTCCTGCATGTTTGATCTCAACTCAATATAGCCTAACAGTAGTTCAATGTAACAAATACATGATTCATTGTAATTACACGACACACACGATTGTTGTTACATTTGATTATTGGCAAACCAGTTATGACAAGTACTTAACATTCGAGGCTTATTGAACAAGCCACACACAATGTGTTATTAACCCTTCATGTGCCATGTGTTTAAGGCACATAAAAACCGCCTGGTGTGCTTTCAACACATGGCACACCAAAGTCTAGTAAAATGTCAACTTATCGGTGCCATGCTGAATCAAGGAATATTCCGTTTCCATTGAATATAAAGTAGCGAGACCTGTTACCAACAATCTGTTGTAGTCCAAAAAAATAAATCATGGGTAAACGTGTAAATCGCTGTTGCTTTAACGACGGTTAGTTTACTTACCGAGTTTTTCGCCAAACGCGGAAAGTATAGTCCAAACGACAAAGAATCCATTAAGTTTCACCTTTCCCAACATCTCAGATTTTATCCAAAGTAACGCAACGAAATCGCATATGAAGACACATTTGTCTCGTCTTCATGGGATAATTTTCTTCAGGAAGGTTTTTTGCTGTAAATCAAAGGATCCCGATGCGCTCCGTGTGCTTCTATCCTGCCTGTATCTCCACAGTAGATTCCTTGAATGAACTCTTCCGTGTTTCATCCACAGGCGGCACCCAGTGCTCAGGTCGACCAACCAGTCTGACAGCCACGGTGTCGTTGGGAAGAGGAGTATATTTGTTGAGCAGCCAAGACAAGCAAGAGGCAACACTTGATCAAAATAATTGTTGAGTTCAACTGCACACCCCTGCTTAAAGATAGGCCTATGACCTTTTATACTAACTCAAATCAGCCATATAGGAGGTACTGAGAACTAAGACTAAAAGAGAACCAGTTTTCTTTCAAACATTACTCCTAGAAACTCTCTGAGCTGTTTTATCTTTCATCAGTGATAAAACAGCCAAATAGAAGGTACTTGTAGGCCTACTTCATACAGGCCTACTATTCTGTAATAAATTGCAATGCTATTGGTCATTGGCTATACTAGCTATTTATTTAATGACATAAAAAGTGACTCAGGTGGTGTGTTTTTAGGCTAGCTGATTAATTGATGATGTTTGTTTTCATTAACATT
This sequence comes from Oncorhynchus masou masou, assembly GCF_036934945.1. Lineage (NCBI taxonomy): Eukaryota > Metazoa > Chordata > Actinopteri > Salmoniformes > Salmonidae > Oncorhynchus > Oncorhynchus masou. The sequence continues at coordinate 21,317,610 of NC_088230.1, read as the reverse complement.
TAAGGTGATCATAGGGCAGTGAGGCGTGGAAGACCTCCGTTAATGGGTTGATTAGATCAAATTTATATACACTGAACACAAATATAAATGCAACATGAAACAATTTCTAAGATTTTACTGAATTACAGTTCATATGAGGAAATAAGTCATTAGGCCCTAGTCTATGGATTTCACATGACTGGGATTACAGATATGCATCTGTTGGTCACAGATACCTTAAACGTAGGAGCGTGGATCGGAAAACCATTCAGTGTCTGGTGTGATCACAATTTACCTCATGCAGCGTGACACATCTCCTTAGCATAGAGTTGATCAGGCTGTTGATTGTGGCCTGTGCGAAGTTGTTGTATATTTGGCAGGTTTTTTATTTCATTTAACTAGGCAAGTCAACCTCTTAAGGATCCACCCCTTTTTTCAATTTACTCCTAAAATGACATACCCAAATCTAATTACCTGAAGATCAGGCCCTCAAGCAAGGACATGCATATTCTTGGTACCATTTGAAAGGAAACACGTTGAAGGTTGTGGAAATGTGAAAGGAATGTAGGAGAATATAACACAATAGAGCTGGTAAAAGATAATACAAAGAAATAAACAACTGTTCTGTTGTGTTTTTTTTGTACCATCTTCTTTGAAATGAAAGAGAACGGCCATGTTGTATTATTCCAGCCCAGATGCAATGTAGATTTTGGCCACTAGATGGCAGCAGTGTATAGGTAAAGTTTTAGACTGATCCAATGAACCATTGCATATCTGTTCAAAATGTGCTTAGTTTGTTTATTAATAACTTCATGTTCAAAATTGTGCACTCTCCTCAAGCAATAGTATGGTATTCTTTCACTGTAATAGCTACTGTAAATTGGACAGTGCAGTTAGCTTAACAAGAATTTAAGCTTTCTTAAATACCAGATATGTCTATGTCCTGGGAAATGTTATTGTTACTTAAAACCTCATGCTAATCACATTAGCCTACATTTGCTTAACCGTCCCGTGGACAGGACACTGATCCCGAATATGTTTTTTTAAGAACAAATTGTTATTTACAATGATGGCCTACCCCGGCCAAACCCTAACCCGGATGATGCTGGGCCAATTGTGTGCTGCCCTATGGGACTCCCAATCACAGCCGGTTGTGATACAGCCTGAAATCGAACCAGGGTATGTAGCGATGCCTCTAGCACTGAGATACGGTGCCTTACATGCTGACCACACTGCTCGCACGCGCCAACGATCGCTCGCATGCATTGCCAAGCGCTGAAATAGAAGTCAGTTCTATTTGTGAAGCTGAGCGCGGTGCAAATCCTGCCTCTCCTATCTCCTCATTGGTTTATGGAAGCAGATACCCACGTGCCATCTCCTCATTGGTTATACCCACATGGGTAATTGAAAGGTGAACTTCTTTCGGCCATTCGTGGCAATACACCTATGAAAGTTAGATGCCAATCGCCATACAAAGTCCAAAGAAGAAAAAGTCTGGAAGGAGGAGAGATAACTAGAAACGATTCGATTGACCATTTTATGTGTGGATTCATTGTCGGAGTAGAGGACCTTGTGCATTTCAGGTAAAATAACAACTCAACGTTTATATCCCAGAACAAATTAGCAAGCAACAGAAATCTAGCTAAATAGGACAAATTAGCTATCAGGTGCAAGCTAGCTAGCTAAATTGCCATAAATGTTTCATGCTTTTCGACCTGTCCCCAAATTAATATAATTGGTTCAGTGTTTGTTTTGATATTTCAACCTGCGTGTCGTGATTGCATTTGGTGTTGTGGGACAAAAGCAATTTGCGCACAATGGGGCATGCATGCGGCCGGTTTGGGTACGTATTAGACCACTGCACCACTCGGGAGCCCCGGTGGTGTACAGTACTTAAGTAAAAAATACTACCTAAGCTGTTCTTTTGGCAATCTGTCTTTACTTTACTATCCATATTTTTACCTTTACTTCACTACATTCCTGAAGAAAATTCTATACTTTTTACTTCATACATTTTCACTAACAGCTAAAAGTACTCGTTACGTTTTGAATGTTTAGCAGGACAGGGAAATTGTCAAATTCACACACTTATCAAGAGAATATCCCTGGTTATCCCTACTGCCTCTGATCTGATGGACTCACTAAACACATGCTTCGTTTGTAAATTATGTCTGAGTTTTGGAGCGTGCCTCTGGCTAACCATAAATTGAAATAAAAAACAAGTATCAGGTTTGATACATAAGTATATTTTAGCAATTACATTTACTTTTGATACTGTATATACAGTACCAGTCAAAAGTTTGGACACCTACTCATTCAAGGGTTTTTCTTTATTTTGACTATTTTCTACATTGTAGGATAATAGTGAAGACATCAAAACTATTAAATAACTTTTATGGAATCATGTTATAACCAAAAAAGTATTAATCAAATCAAAATATATTTTATATTTGAGATTCTTCAAAGTAGCCACCCTTTGCCTTGATGACAGCTTTGCACACGCTTGGCATTCTCTCATCCAGCTTCATGAGGTAGTCACCTGGAATGCTTTCAATTAACAGGTGTGCCTTGTTAAAAGTTCATTTGTGGACTTTCCTGCCTTCTTAATGCGTTTGAGCCAATCAGTTGTGTTGTGACAAGGTAGGGGTGGTATACAGAAGATAGCCCTATTTGGTAAAAGACCAAGTACATATCATGGCAAGAACAGCTTAAATAAGTAAAGAGAAACGACAGTCCATCATTACTTTAAGACATGAAAGAAGGTCAGTCAATGCTTTTCCTTCGCTCTGCGGTCCAACTTATCCCACACCACCTCAATTGGGTTGAGGTCGGGTGATTGTGGAAGCCAGGTCATTTGATGCAGTACTCCATCATTCTCCATCTTGGTCAAATAGCCCTTACACAGCTTGGAAGTGTGTTGGGTTGTTGTCCCGTTGAAAAATAAATGATAGTCCCATTAAGCGCAAACCATACGGGATGGTGTATTGCTGCAGAATGCTGTGGTAGCCATGATGGTTAATTAATTGTGCCTTTAATTCTAAATAAATCACAGACAGTGTCACTAGCAAAGCACCATCATACCTCCTCCTCCATGCTTCGTGGTGGGAACCACACATGCAGAGATCATCCATTCACCTACTCTGCATCTCACAAAGACACAGCGTTTGGAACCAGTAATCTCCCCTAACCCAGACGCCGCCGCCCTATGGGACTCCCAGTCACAACCAATTGTGAGTGACGCCTGCAGTGACACCTCAAGTGTGTAGTCTGTAGTGACGCCTCAAGCACTGCGATGCAGTGCCTTAGACCGCTACGCCTCTCGGGAGGCCCACTGAGGTATATTTCAAACCAAATGCAAAATCTTTTAGTCAAGTAGTATTTTACTGGGTGACTTTTACTTTAGTTATTTTCTATTAAGGTACCTTTACTTTTACTCAAGTATTGCAATTGAGTACTTTTTCAACCACTGCTAATGCCTGCCCATACCATAACCCTACCGCCACCATGGGGCACTCTGTTCAAAACACTGACATCAGCAAACCGTTCAGCCACATGATGTCATACATGCTGTCTGCCATCTGCCCAGTACAGTTGAAAGCAGGATTCATCCATGAAGAGCACACTTCTCCAGTGTGCCAGTGGTTATTGAAGGTGAGCATTTGCCCACTGAAGTTGGTTACAACGCCGAGCTGCATTCAGGTCAAGACACTGGTGAGGACTACGAGCATACAGAGGAACATCCCTGAGATGGTTTCTGACAGTTTTTGCAGAGGTTCTACGGTTGTGTAAACCCACAGTTTCATCAGCTGCCTGGGTGGCTGGTCTCAGACGATCCCGCAGGTGAAGAAGCGTGATGTGGAGGTCCTGGGCTGGGGTGGTTACACATGGTCTGCACATGGTCTGCGTTTTTGAGACTGGTTGGATGTACTAACAAATTCTCTAAAACAACATTGGAGGTGGCTTATGGTAGAGAAATTAACATTAAATTATCTGGCAACAGCTGTGGTGGACATTCCTGCAGTCAGCATGCCAATTGCACGCTCCATCAACTAGAGACATCTGTGGCATTGTGTTGTGTGACAAAACTCCTCATTTTGTGGCCTTTTATTGTCCCCAGCACAAGGTGCACCTGTGTAATGAGGATGCTGTTTAATCAGCTTCTTAATATGCCACACCTGTCACATGGGTTATCTTGGCAACGGAGAAATGCTCACTAACAGTGCGTATTAAACATTTATGGGTACCTTTATGTCAATGAATTATGGGACCAACACAACATGTTACTTTAATATTTTTGTGCAGTATATGTGAAAGACATGCACTGAGTGTACAAAACATTAAAAACACCTGCTCTTTCATGCCTTAGATTGACAAGGTAAAGCTGTGATCCCTCATTGATGTCACTTGTTAAATCCATTTCAATCAGTGTAGATGAAGGGGAGGAGAACGGTTAAAGAAGGATATTTGAGCCTTAAGACAATTTAGACATGGTTTGTGTATGTGTGCCGTTCAGAGGGTGAATGTGGTAAGATCATAAAATGGAAGTGCCTTTGAACGGTGCATGGCAGTAGGTGCCAGGCGCACCAGTTTGAGTGTGTCAAGAACTGCAACTAGTTTTTTACACTCAACAGTTTCCTGTGTGTATCTAGAATGGTCCACCACCCAAAGGTAATCCAGCCAACTTGACACAACTGTGGGAAGCATTGGGGTCAACATGGGCCAGCATCCCTGTAAAATTCTTTCGACACACTTTCGCAGGGGGATTGCAACTCAGTATTAGGAAGGTGTTCTTAATGTTTTGTATATAATGGGTTGATTAGATCATGTTTATATGAAGTTTAACTTTTCAAATAATGCCACACATTGTTTTCTCTCACACTCATGGAGTTCAAATACCCTTATGCCTGCTTCTCTTTTGCCCTGTCTCTGTACGTCTTTATCCAGACATTCAAATGCCGTTTTAATTGACTGTTGTTGGGGCCGTTTTAGGGAAATCCATTTTTTTTAAATTCCTTGTTTATAGAATAATGTGACTAGAACATTTGATATTGGTGGATATACAGTGTAGCTGACGGTTATTGATAATGATAATTAAACAAAGATCTACTTTACTGTAAGGGCCATCTCCAAATTGTCCCCCTGCTGCTCTCTTAACAAAGACAGAGCAATTATACACTGTCAAACAGTCACAGTGCTGTCCTCTCAGGGGAGATGATGAATGACTGTGGGAGCTCCCCTATCCTTGTTACAGGGCCTGCTGCTAGCTGCAACAAATCCGTCGACACGTCTACATCTGAGCTCCATTAGACACTGCCTATAGTACATGGCCTCCTATCACATATCACATCACAATAAATTATGAGACAAAACACTTCTGCCATAGATTGACCAGGGAATCCATAAACTTTTATGGTTTTGATAATGGCACATAAAGTGGTATAGTGACAGGATTATGCAGTAATGAGTTAAAACGGGAGGAAGTATCCAGACAGGCAGAATCATAAGGCTCTGGACAGACTGTCTTAATGCTGTGGACCATCGTTTGTTAGTCATATATTTAATCCCCTTGATGTATCTTTTTCTCTATTTTTATCCTTTTTTACTTTGATTATTAAACAGCAAGGAATCTTACAGATTGTGCTTTAACGTTTATCTTTGGTCCATAAATTGAATAGTGGAACTATATCTCATCCTAGTGGAGTTTCTGTGCACTACATGTTAGAGAAACTTCAACAATTGTAGGCACAGGAGAGACATGGGAGGTTAGTTATATTTGGGAGAGATGCAGAGTGATCTACAGCAAATATTTCATTCTGTTAATGTTCCTATTGCAGAACTGAGTCTGAAAATGGTTTGAGGTTATTTTGAGGTCACTCTGAAGTATGTGACTTTCTGTACTGAAGGCAGAGAAAGCATCGACTTCCTTTTTTAAAACAACTATTTCACGTGTCACCCATTACACTTGCTGTGTAGAGCAAACACACTTCTGAAAGCACTCTGGAAATTCACTATCTGTAATTGATTGAATCACTGACTTTGGATAAAATAATTGGCTTAAATGGCCCACTATGTTGAAACAAATATGGATAGAATATAGCAGCCTGCAGATGGCGATGTTGATTGGGAAGGGATCTCTTCCTCTTTTCTATACAGGGAATAACACCCATTTCAATGGCGACTACACTTGTCTCAGTGCTTATTACCTACACATTATATTGAACCTAAATGAGGTATGACCCCAAGGTGTGAAACAATTTTCAATAAAAGAAAAGGGAGTAGCCTGAACAAATAGCACAGTCGTTGGTTGCCACTGGAACAGACTCAATAGATTATGGCTGTAATGTACAGTAGCCTACATTTAATGAAAGTCCAGAAGGCTGGTTACTCTCCTTTGTCCTCAAAAAGTTTACATTTTATTTTCAAATGACATTGACCTACAGTATTCAGTAAATGTGTTCACAGGGGACAGGCAAGATCTTGTCTGGATTATTTTCAATTATTTGTCAGTAGTGTAACTTGGTGAAAACTATAGTACGAGCCAAATAAGGTAAACATCAAGGCACAAGGCGAGACCCAGATGCATACACTAAAAGCAGATGGTTGGAGTCTTACAATGTTTATTAATCCAAAGGGGTCGGCAAGAGAATGGTCGGGGACAGGCATAAGGTCAAAACCAGATCAGAGTCCAGGAGGTACAGAGTGGCAGACAGGCTCGTGGTCAAGGCCGGCAGGTACAGAGTGACAGACAGGCTCGTGGTCAAGGCCGGCAGGTACAGAGTGACAGACATGCTCGTGGTCAAGGCCGGCAGGTACAGAGTGACAGACAGGCTCGTGGTCAAGGCCGGCAGGTACAGAGTGACAGACAGGCTCGTGGTCAAGGCCGGCAGGTACAGAGTGACAGACAGGCTCGTGGTCAAGGCCGGCAGGTACAGAGTGACAGACAGGCTCGTGGTCAAGGCCGGCAGGTACAGAGTGACAGACAGGCTCGTGGTCAAGGCCGGCAGAATGGTCAGGCAGGCGGGGCAGACAGGCTCGTGGTCAAGGCCGGCAGAATGGTCAGGCAGGCAGGTACAAAGTCCAGAAACAGGTAAGGACTAGAAAAAGGAGAATGCAAAAAGCAGGAGAACGGGAAAACCGCTGGTTGACTTGGAAACATACAAGACGAACTGGCACAGAGAGACAGGAAACACAGGGATAAATACACTGTGGAAAATCAGCGACACCTGGAGGGGGTGGAGACAATCGCAAGGACAAGTGAAACAGATCATGGCATGACAGTAAAAGGGTTGACCTTAACAGGGTTAACGCTTTCACCTTAATTCACTTTAAATTAGCCATAATATGTTCCAAATGGAGCATCATATGGGGATGATGTCTGTATTTTGAAAGTTACATATCTTAAAAACTTGAGTGCTGACAAGGAAAACATTTTTGGGACTATGTCAACAATGGACTAATGAAACAAATAACAAAATGTAGTTTTTAGGTGGAGTTTTCCGACTCATTTCCCTGACCTATCTTAACCCAGCTAGCACATATCGTTCTGAGAACCATATGCTTCTTAGAGCTTGATGAGAGTGTGGTTGTCCTATGGTTATTTTGCATACAACCTTCCCACAACATTCAGGGAATGGGGCACAATACCCAGCTAGCACATAATGTTCTGAGACCATATGTTTCAATACTATGGGAATTTCAGTACTTCAGTATAACGTTTTCTACAGGTTTCCTCAATGTTTCATTCAAAGTCATGTTCACAGAACGTTCCGAGAATGTTAAGAAACAACGTAAAAATGCACAGCTTTGAGTAAAAAAATAAACACTCCATGCTAGCTCCATCCTAGTGGCGCAGTGGACTAATTCCATGGATAGAGAACAGAAGACCATTGCTTTGAATCTCCCTGACGCCATGCCTAAATAAAACAATACATGCATTTCCAGGATTAATCCCAGGATTAATAATGCTAATCAGACAGTATGCTGTAGAGCCAATGTCGATAGGTGAAGGCAATGATTTCCATTACTGGTGATCTATACAGTGTATTTCCATGTACAAGGAGAAAACTAAGAGGAACTCAAAGATGATTTACTAGATTATATCCCTGCAATTATAACTGAATTGTTCTCAATATGCACCAAGCTTGCAGCATATTCACCATTATCCCAAAACTATTGCCAGCTGAAAGCAGATTGCAATAACTAAATCAAATGACCATCAATAAAATAAAAAGAATTCCGATAATAATGTCTAGATGGTTATGGTTATCTTTCATGCACCAACAGCTTTGGTGAAGATTTATCTTATGGTCCTTGTCATACTGTGCCTGTTTTCTCTTTCGTTAGATTGAATCAAGGCTGGTTATCTTTCCACATGTGAGATTTTTTTTACACATCTTGCGCATTCTATCATGCATTCTTAATGTTATGACTCTGAGAGCTGAAATGGTGGGTGAAATGAAGCACTATGAATGAATAAATTGCATTTGATTTCGCTATTCTAACTCTAGATTTAGGGGTGTTCATATGCCTTGTTAAAACTGAATAGAATTTGAGAGAATACACACGTCCATGTTGTTGTAGTTTTTAAAGTTCAAGGGCACCAATGTCTGTCCTATAACGACAAAAGTACAATAGTACTTTTTCCAAGGTTTCAGTAGAGAGGTGAGGGCACTTCGCTATTCAAGGCTTGTGCTAAATCAATATCCCATTTTCAGACCACAATTTAAAGTGTCTCTCTTTTAATGAAAAGAAGGGTTGAGGCTTTCTTTGCAATGGTCTCGCTCAAGGTTCCATTTCATTTTTACGATACAAAAGCCAAAACGCTTTTTAATGTTAATACCACAACACAATTATAATTGTGTCCAATGGTCCGCTATTTTATTTGTTTGGAGAGGAGTTTTAATTTTGTTTTTATATCCACCAGTTAAGAAAATGGTTAACCTGTTCAGTTGTTTTTCAGCTGTGAAGTTGTTTGCAAATCTAATTTCTTCACCCACATTTTGACCCTAAGATTTCAGAGGTTCTTGTTACTGTGCATACTCTCCATGCATTATTTTATGTCATATTTTTGACATTCACAATTTTCCCACATGAAAAACATGAGGCCTACATTCAATTAAAAAAATCACGGATTGACTTTTCAATATCATAATACACTTGAAACTGTTACAGCGTCTGCTTTCCATACAATTCATGTAGGAATGATGAAACGTTGAGAACCTACAGTATAGTTTACTGAATGTCCTTGACTTGCTGGTACCATTAAAAATGTGTGTCCTCCATATTGTTACACAAGACTGCGCTGTTTCCTACCCACGGCTGCAGTCCACGGCCATAGATCACAAAGCAGTGCTTCGTAAGTGAAATAGATTTTTTAAATTATTTTAAAGAAATCTAAAAGACACCATCTGACTAGTTTCTGAACTCTATGAAGAAATATCCTCAAATCTAATTTCAATATAATTTATTTCATACCGGTAAACCACCTAAAGCATTAAGCCCACCCATCTTGGGACAACTGCATAAGCTTCCCTTAAAGGGACAATCTGCAGTTCAAACTACAACAAGCGGTTGCCCAGCCAGTGTTTAGGTAAATAGCTGAAGCATGGGGCTGGAGAAATGGATGAATAGTGTTGTTGTTGTTGTTGTTGAGTGAACTACAGATGGCTATATCGGTCTGCTAATACAGAACTAGTAAAGGTCCAGTGTACAACTTTTTGTGTTGATTTTTTTTTGTAATCATTTTTATTCTGATTTTTTCAGCGGGTGCTGCAGAACCCTCAGCACCCCTGCTTCCCGCGACTGTAAGGTACAGTGTATATCAATGGGTATGTATCATTAAAATTAGAGTCCAGAAATGGATGCAGCAACTGCAGATTGCCCCTATGAATCACAAACCCAAACAATTGGATAGTAAACAGTTTATTTTAAATTCAATTTGGGAATAGCTCTGTTGGTTATATATGCTAAGCCATGGAAAATAGAATGGCACAAAACTTGCAAGGCACAAAAATGCATGGACAAATGCCATATCATATCAACAAATGAACTGTCCAGCATCTCTGAATTCTACTTTTTTAAATGTTGTTTGTACGTTGGTATATTGAGCACATTTTCCCATTAATTAGCAAGACGATTGCAGACCAAGCTGCAATATATCAGTTCTCTTAAAACTAAGATAGAATGCTGTTGAGACCTTGGTTGTTATGTCTCTTTCTGTTTGACTGGCAGTAGTTAAAACACGAAAGCTGGCCATGGTATGAAACAGCTTCTAGACAAGAAGATTTGTGTCGTGACTCGCTGGTTTTGGGCTATACAGAGTCATTTCAGTCATTGCTGGAGGTGGCTGAGTGGGGCTCACTTCTCTGATAGGGGAATCAGGGGTTATTTATTTTTAGCCTTGTCACTATTCTTGCTGACAGTCCTCTCATTAACTTAATTCCTACAGTATCTCTGTTTTAGACAGAGACTAGATGATTGGGCATGAAAAAGGAGGGTGGCAGAGTGAGTATTTTATCTGGTAGGGTCCCCACTTTATCGTACAAAATGATTTACTTACACCTAATTCATCTCGTAGTCTTGAAGCCATTACACACTCACATTTGTTCAAAATCGGCAGAAAAATTGACAACTGCAGCCATTGTACCAGATCATAGCAGGGATCTGTAAACAATCTCACACTAAGTCCTCTTAACTGGCAATGAAAATATCTCCACTCGATAAGTGCTTGTTACACAAACCACCACGTGGTGGAATGCAAGTCAAGGCTGTAAGCTACATTTTTCATAAAGACTTCGACTACCGTTATCATTAAGACAGTGCTTGTTTGTTGTCTTGTGTTTTGTTAGGTTTGGAAACCGGATAGTGAAGGCATAACGATAAAGGAAGGTCCATACACAATACAAGAGGGATGTAAGTGAAACACAAACCACATGTTATCACATGGCCGATTAGGAATGAGGCACTGATTGGTGCTGTTCTGTCGTACAACTCTCCTGTCTGTTTGGACTTTCAGATGAGGCTTTTTAAAAACCAACAGAAGGAGAAGGGTCTCCCAGGGATGAAAGGGATGCAATGAACAATGCTATATGCTTTCATCCACATCCGCTTCCATCTTTGAACTCAGCCCTATACTGCAGCGATATATTTTACACGATTTCTATAGTTGAATATGGAAAAGATTGAAGGACAGAAGGATTTTGTGTTAACCAATGAAAGCCTTGAGATGGAGGAAGCATGAGCTGACAGAGGACAGGTAGTCTAAAGGTGCGCGGTCCCATTGTTAGCAGCAGCAGTTCAGGAATAATGATGCCATGTTGTAGCCTGTAAACCAGTGTTCCAACAAAGCCACATTGGTTGGTGAGATCTGGATTTGAGATATGAGTAGTAAACTGTGATGCACTTTTATCATTACAAGTTACAAGATCAATGCAAAGATAGAATAGCTAAGAAATATGTGTGGGGGAAGGGTTCATGTAGAATTGTAGTTCACTGAACTCTTCAGAAATTCTTCCTCTGTTCATTTTCAGTATTCATTTTTGTAGAGACTGCCAGAGGCTCCATCCCAGATGGCATCGTATTCTCTATGTAGTGTACTACTTTTGACCAGGGCCCTAGGGCTCTGATCAAAAGTAGTGCACTATATAGGGAATAGGGTGCCATTTGGGACTGAACCAGAGCGAGGCACCACTGCAGCCGAATACGGCTCAGGGTTTAGAATTCTTGAATTCTTAATTTCAGACTGAAAACGGGTGAAGGCCTCAACTGGCAACAAAGACATTCCATACCATAGAGAAGCTGTTACTTGTGTAATTACTGTGATGCTGGCGTCTCTTACAGGTGTTCATATATGTTCCTATAGGTTCCATTGACAAAAATAAGTGGATTATTTATTTATCCCAGACCTGTGTATTGCCTCACTCTGTGTGCAACAATCAAGTGCATCCTCTTTTGAGATTGTTGTTGAGATGGGACAACACCAAAGGAGAGTTTAAATACAGCTGTGCCCAGCACACCTTCATCTCTGCAGTAGAGACAGGAGGCAACAAGCTACTATAAACGTTTGAGGGATATGTAATTTTAATTCAGCCAAGCTTGCAAACCCACAAACTGGACATGAAAGCATGTTGATCATTACCGGTCAGCCACACAAATTCACTTGCTCAGGTTTCTTCATTACAAAGCTTTGATAGAAGAAACTCAAAAGAACCTATTTTCACTTATTTAGGACTGAACACGAAATGGGGTTCCTGTCAAATAAGACAAGTAATTCTAAGAATGTAGCACTCCCAATAAACAAAATCAATTATATTCTTGTTATTCATTGTAGCACATGAAGGTAGAAGGGCAGAGCAGACAGACCATGTTGTTTCCAGATCATAGAAGGAAAGAAAATCGTCAAAGAAAGAAAATAATGTAAGCCAAAGCAAGTATGTGATTACATAGAACTTACTTCGGCTAATTTGGTTTAACAAGTAAACACAAACAACTGAAAGCAAAAATGCTCTGTATAACATATTTAAAAAAATGCAATAGGTATTCTGTAACTACATGCTTTATTCCTGTAATATAACACAGTAATTACATAGGATATTATTTTGCTGTACCTCGGGCACAAGGCCTGTGTACTGCAAAGTGTGACCAAATTATTCTATAATGCTAGTTTGATTTAGTGTAGAAACATAGGCCCAGTTTATTGGGTACAACACATGTTGAAATTAATCTTCATGCGAATAATGAGGACTATTATTGTATGACTCCTTTATTATAGAAATGGCTGTCTCTCAATGGCAACTATCCACTTCACACTGTATATCAACCTTCAGACAATCAAATAAACTATGAGAGAGAGGGTTCAACAATCTGCCCCTGACTCAGAAGGCCCTCAGAGTTCAACTGGCCCATTACCCAAGGCTCCAGAGTGTCCCGTTGTGGTAAAAGACAACACATCGAGACAGAGACCAGCACAGCTGTCTACGCTGTAAGAGAATACCCGGCCTCGCTCTAACCCACAGCATCAATCTCCAGCAGGCTGACAGGCGCTATGCCCACCTGTTCATCAGAACCGGCCGCGGCCCGGCTGTGTCCTGGCCAACACTGGGCCTACGTGTGTCACAACCAGTAGCATTTCGGCATCAATCCTTGCCCCTGTGTTATCTTACTCCTCAAATCAAATCAAATTTTATTTGTCACATACACATGGTTAGCAGATGTTAATGCGAGTGTAGCGAAATGCTTGTGCTTCTAGTTCCGACAATGCAGTAATAACCAACAAGTAATCTAACAAACAATTACAAAACTACTGTCTTATACACACACAAGTGTAGGGAGATAAAGAATATGTACATAAAGATATATGAATGAGTGATGGTACAGAGCGGCATAGGCAAGATACAGTAGATGGTATCGAGTACAGTATAGTATATACATATGAGATGAGTATGTAAACAAAGTGGCATAGTTAAAGTGGCTAGTGATACATGTATTACATAAAGATGCAGTAGATGATATAGAGTACAGTATATACATATACATATGAGATGAATAATGTAGGGTATGTAAACATTATATTAGGTAGCATTGTTTAAAGTGGCGAGTGATATATTTTACATCATTTCACTTTGCACCACGTGTTCTTGCTTTCAACCGTGTTGCTATAATTCCAACCTGCATAACTTCAGCACAGAAAGGTTGTACATAACAGGCGACGTAGCTCACAAAATGCCCTTTGTCTTACATGAGATATGGCCCAATCGGATCATGTTTTTGATATTTGGCCAGTCAGTTATAAATGTTCATGTATAAATCATACCATTGAATTAAACGTTTAGCAGGCTGTTGTTACAGTCCCTGAACTTGAAAGACACAGAAAACAGAGTCCCATGTTTGCTGCTAAGATCATAAGGTGATTCTCCTGAATGAGGCCAACCACGAGACTTGAAATCCCAATGTATGAATGAAGACTGCAAATCCAATTCCATACAGTTACAGTACCAGGGAACTGCCTAGTAACAGACAGAGTGGGGTGTGACTGTGTTGCGTGGTTTGGGTTGACATTAAAAACACATTTAATCAGCGTCCCTGACCCCCCCCCCCCACCCCTTTCCATAAACCATCAACTCTGTGTGAACTATGTAACATCACTTATACACTTATAAAATTCAGTTTCACCCCCTTTTGCCCTCAGAACAGCCTGCAATTCATTGGGACATGGACTCTACAAGGTGTCGAAAGCGTTCCATAGGGATGCTGGCCCATGTTCGCTCCAATGCTTCCCAAAGTTGTGTCAAGTTGGCTGGATGTCCATTGGGTGTTGGACCATTCTTGATACACATGGGAAACTGTCGAGTGTGACAAACCCAGAATCGTTGCAGTTCTTGACACACTCAAACTGGTGCACCTGGCACCTACTACCATACCCTGTTCAAAGGCACTTAAATCTTTTGTCTTGCCCATTCACCCTCTGAATGCACACATACACAATACATGTCTCAATTGTCTCAAGGCTTTAAAATGATTATTTAACCTTTCTCCTTCCCTGATTTGAAGAGGATTAAACAAGTGCCATCAATAAGGGATCATAGCTTTCACCTGGATACACCTGGTCAGTCTGTCATGGAAAGAGCACGTGTTCTTAGTGTTTTGTACACTCAGTGTATGTTGATATTGGATTAATTCAAAATAACTGTCAGACACTATTATACATGATTTCAAAAGAAAATGTGAGGTCTCAAGATTGTACTGACATGTAGGACTAAATAATATTTGAAGTTGGATGGACCTGAGTACGTAGACAGAGGAAGGGTCTCAAGTTAAATGTGCTCCTTATTGCCAGTTATATGATCATTTTAGTTGTTGTTTTGTTGTTGTTGTTTGTAATAAAACATCTAATAAAAGCCTTCTTGCTCTACATACTTAAATAAAGCCTTCAGCAAACAAGTATGTCACTTGTTTATGCTCTTTGCTCTACGTATGAAGCCTTTGAAATCTTTGGCTCCTCTGACATTTAACACTGCTCCCATATTGAGGACAATCATTCAAATCTCTATGTTCTTATCAAACAACGCCCTCACAAAGAAAGACAAAATCCTCTATGCACTTCCTCCTCTCGGTCTACCCTCTTAGTCTAACCTCCCAAGACCCTCTCTGTTCTTCTTGTTTCTATCGATCACCTGTCAGGCTCTACTATTTTCTTGAGCTTGTGGAGGATCCTCGCAGGCGAAGTGCTCTCAGCATACCTCACCTTCACACCTCACCAATCTCTTCTCATCCCCTACTCTTTCTTTCCTCTGTCTCTGCTCTCTTCTGTTGTTTCCTCCCCTCTTTGCCGTTCTGACTGTTGAGCTCCATTATGCCTCCCCCAGGCACCCTCTCATTTCTTCACAAAGCCCCCCCCCCTCCCCCACTCACGGGGAACAACCCTAATGGTAGGGGGTCTTGGACCTGGGCTCTACGGGGTGCCAGAGCAGGAAGGTTTTATGTTACCTGGCCAGGTAAGACCATGTTTGTTTACCATTATCACAGCAAGTCCGGAGGTCATGGGACATGAAAAAGTGCTGTGGCTTTGGAGAGTGAAGAATTGTTGACATTTGGAATAGTTGATACTTAATCCTAGCATTGTGTGGGATCCAGCACTCTAGCTCCCCAGCTCTCAACATTCCTCACCCACCATGGACAGACAGCGCAGGTCTAAAGGTGTGAGAGAGAGGCCCTTCTTTCTCTCTGTGTTCCCCTATGATCCTCACACCTACACCAACATGCACACATGCAAACACATTGTTTGATTCTTGTGCATTATCAATTACAGAAACAAACAGAAAACAACATGTTGTTCCTCAAATACAGTATCTATGTCAGAGAGTTCCTGTGCTATGGCAACTTTCCACTCCCCTCATGTATTCAGGTCAAAGTAAATTTTTGCACATGCAGTTTATCACCAAAGATTTTTTAAAGAAATCAGTCGGGGTCACAACTTACTGTTGAGAGTTAGAATAGTAGAATACAAGGTGCAATTTTGAAATGTGATTGTGCATCAGCAGTTTTTCTCTTATGTCAGCCACTGACAGTCCCTCGATTAGCCCATGTCAGCTAAATGTCTTTGGATTGGTAGCTTGTAGTAATCAAGGTCGAATTACCGACCGAGTGCCCCTATTGATTTTGTTAGTCACTCTCACTCAAATACCATATTAAAAACTGCTAACATTTCTACCCTCTTGCAATATGTGTAGAGTTGCAGGAAATTAGCTGTCAAATTGCACATTTTGCTCTCCGCGCCATGGCAAAATGAGCAGAATTTAATGACATTTCCTATACAATTGCAAAATCTTTTTTCCACCTCATGGCAAAATGTGTAGAATTGCAGCCAACTTGCTTTAAAACTACAACATTTTCTCTACGCCCCATGGCAAAATGTGCAGAATTGCATGAAATTAACAACAACAAAAAAATGATTGTTTAAAAAAAAAAGATTTAAAAATTCAAACTAAGGTAAAACATCAAGAACCTTTACCAAAAAAAACGATTTCAAAAATCAAACTACAACAAAATATAACGTTTTTTTAATCAAACAAAGACTACAGTAAAATATAAAGAATCTTTGACAAAAAACCTCTTTAAAAAATCAAACAAGGACCATAGTTATATACACAGTCAAAACATGTCTGTCAGACAGGGTCTGCCTCTTTTAGAAGGTAGATATACTACTAATCACAAACCGCACAGTTCAAAGAATCTGGCGGCCGATGCAGACGCAGTGTCCATCATCTTAAAAATAAAGTGATTACAATTGATGGGAACAATTTATCCTGCAGATGCGATATGACACTGACATTTTGGCAGAGGGAGCTTGTCCAGAGGGCAAACTTTCACTGCCTCTGAGAGCTTCTGAAACAGCTGGTCCGGAGGACCCGATGGCCACGCTGCTGTTCCCCTGTAGCACGGCACACTGTACGGATGGAGGCACCGAGTCTCGTAAACCAGGCACAGGAACTCTCCGACTTACAGTGCCTTCAGAAAGTATTCACACCCCTTGACATTTTACACATTTTGTTGTGTTACAGCCTGAATTTAAAATGGATTAACATTTTGATTTTGTGTCACTGGCCTACACACAATACCCCATAATGTCAAAGTGGAACTATGTTCTTAAATTTTTTTACAAATTAATTAAAATTAAAAAGCTTAAATGTCTTGAGTCAATATGTCCAGGAGTAGAAATGTGCTTCACTAAGTCACATAGTAAATTGCATAGACTCTCTGTGTTCAATAATAGTGTTTAACATGATTTTGAATGAAAACCTTATCTCTCTGTACCCCACAGATATAATTACCTGTAAGGTCCCTCAGCCGAGCAATGAATTTCAAACACAGATTCAACCACAAAAACCAGGGAGGTTTTCCAATGCCTTGCAAAGAAGGGCACCTAATGTTAAATGGGTAAAAAAATCTTTTAAAAAGTGAGTGCCTCCCGAGCTGCGCTGTGGTCTAAGGCACTGCATCGCAGTACTAGCTGTGCCACTAGAGATTCCAGGCTCTGTCGCAGCCGGCCGCAACCGGGAGACCCATGGGGCGGAGCACAATTGGCCCAGCGTTGTCCGGGTTAAGGGAGAGTGTGGCCGGCAGGGATGTTCTTGTCCCATCGCGCTCTAGCGACTCCTGTGGCGGGACGTGCGCAGTGCACGCTGATATGGTCGCCAGGTGTACGGTGTTTCCTCCGACACATTGGTGCGGCTGACTCCCGGGTTAAGTGGGCATTTGTGTCAAGAAGCAGTGCGGCTTTTTTGGGTTGTGTTTTGGAGGACGCACGGCTCTCGACCTTTGCCTATCCCAAGTCCGTACAGGGAGTTGCAGTGATGAGACAAGACTGTAACTACTAATTGGATACCACGAAATTGGGACCAATGGTGACTTTAAAACAGTTACAGAGAATAATGGCTGTGATAACAGAAAACTGAGGATGGATCAACAACATTGTAATTACTCGACAAAATTAACCTACATTACCAAGTGAAAGGAAGGAAGGCTGTACAGAAAGATAATATTCCAAAACATGCATCCTGTTTGCGATAAGGCACTAAAGTAAAAGTGCTATAAATATGGCAAAGAAATTAACTTCATGTCCTGAATACAAAGCGTTATGTTTAAGGCAAATCCAACACAACACATGAGTACTTCTCTTCATATCTTAAGCATGGTTGTGGATGCATCACGTTATGGGTATGCTTGTCATCGGCAAGGACTAGGGAGTTTTTTTTTAATAAAAAGAAACAGAATAAAGCTAAGCACAGGCAAAATCCTATAGGAAAAACCCTTCAGCAGGACAACAACCTAAAACACAAGTCCAAATCTACACTGGAGTTGCTTACCAAGACGACATTGAATGTTTTTGAGTGGCCAAGTTACAGTTTTGACTTAAATCGGCTTGAAAATCTACGGAAAGACTTGAAAATGGCTGTCTGGCAATGATCAACATCCAATTCGACAGAGCATGAATCATTTTAAAAGAATAACGTGCATATGAAAATGGTATCCACAAGTTCATCTGACTCTGGGGAAGTAAATAAAGGGCCTCATTCTAAAAATACCGAACTATCCATTTAAGTACGGTGGTGGAAAAAGTACTCAATTGTCATACTTGAGTAAAAGTAAAAAGTACTTTATTTAAAAAAGTACTTTTAAAAATTACTTTTAAAAAGTAAATTCCTTATATTATGCAAACCAGACAACATGATTTTCTAGTTTTTTGAAATGTATTTACAGACAGACGGGCACACTCCAACACTTGGGCATCATTTACAAACGCAGTATTTGTGTTTAGGGAGTCCACCAGATCAGAGGCAGTAGGGATTACAACGTGTTATATTGATATTGTCCTGCCTGAGCAATCGAAATGTAACAAGTACTTTTGGGTGTCAGGGAAAATATATGGGTGTAAAAAGTACATATTTTCTTTAGGAATATAGTGAAGTAAAATCAAAGTTGTCAAAAATACTTAAGTAGTACTTAAATATTTGTACTTAATTACTTAAGGCCACTGTAAATTACATTATTTCTGTATTTAATTTTCAATAGATTTGCTAAAATGTCTAAAAACATGTTTTCACTTTATCATTATGGTGTATTGTGTGTAAATGGGTGAGAGAAAATCAATACATTTATAATCAATTTTTAATTCAGGCTGTAACATAACTAAATTGTATAAGTCAAGGGGTGTGAATACTTTCTGAAGGCACTGTAGATCCTTTCACGCCATCTGAACTGCTGCCCTGCTTGTGCTTCATGGCACTTACAGAGCGACTCGGGTACATGTGTGTTAGTTTGGTTGTGTGTGATTCTCTGTCCTTGGAGGCAATGAGTGTAAGTAGAGGTGGTCAGAATGCACTGAGGGGGTGTATGAAATAGGAGCAGCAAACTGTTTAAGCTCACCTCCGCTCATATGAGTATGATTTATGTAACCAGCTGCTACCCTCTGAAAATCAGAGTTTTCCATCTCAATCTGCCGTCTTAATTTGCAGGAATGAAGTGGTCCTTTAATCCTGGAGCTCAATGTGTGGCACATCACTTTAAATGCTGCCTCAAATTATATCCCACTGGGAGGTGGTCCTCTGTATACATATCATTTAAAAGGGAAGTAATCACACCAAGCAGGGGAATTCAATCTGAGCTCTAGAAGAAGTATATGAAAATAAATAATGCATTTACTTTTTTTGGAATAAATTTTTTATGCAAGGCCTGATCCATAACAGCTAACTATGGAATATTCAGTGAACTGAAAATGTATTTACTCTCTCGAGCCCTCAAACTCGAATCTGGTCCTAGAAGCCAGTTCCACTGCTTTTTTTCTTTGTTCCCCTCTAATCAGGGGCTGATTTAGACCTGCGACACCAGGCGTGTGCAATTACTGATTAGGTAGAACAGAAAACCAGCAGGCTCCGGACCCTCTGCTCTAGGGGATTCTGATAGAGAATGGCTCTTCTATCTGTTCTAATACTGTAAATCAGACTCTCTAGATGGGTTCACCTAAAAGCCTGCTGAACATGTTTACTAAAAATGTAAAGCATGTAATGGATCTAAATTAACTTCATTTTGGCATGTATTTTGTATACATTGTTGGCATTTTCAAGTTCACAGATGACCGTGTTGTGAATTACCCCAAATAGGCATAAACAAACCTCAATAAAAATCACCTACTGTATTTTTTCCAAAAATAATTGTTTTATTCAGCGACGGACAGTTTTGACAGTGGAGTTTTGGCCGGCGACCACCACAGCTGTTTTTCCATACTACCTCCTTTTTCATCTCTCTTTTAATGTCCCACATTTCTGGTCAGTAATTGCAGATTCTGACAACAAGATCATACAATTTGTGATTTGTTAATGTGGGTTGTCAATGACTTTGTTGATGCATGTATTTCACCAAGGGGCTCCAGTTCCAGAGAAACTCTGTGTTTGTGTGGAAACTCACATTCGGTTACGGTCTCTCTCACTGTACACACTCCAGGGGGGAAGGTGACAGTTGTTGTTGGATAAAGTGGCAGGCTATGGAGAGGAAAAAGCTAAATGCAGCTATGGAATAAAACCAGTGATTTCTCAGGCTGCAGGTGGAAAGTCAATCATTTTGTGGCTGAAGTTCAAGACTCTGAAGCTTTTACTTTGCTTTGATTGTTGGATGTGAAATTGTGTTTTTCTACGATTTCGTTGTCTGTCCCCCATCCATTGTTTTAGACGGCTCTTGTGTGCATCACAGCTCCACACAAAATTGCTTAAAAATACTCCCATGTCAACTATTTGTCTTTGCGGCCTCTTTCATGGCACACGATTTTTAACCTTCCAGTGTCATTTTGTCAGTCATTTGTAACCACTGACTTTGTTTCTCCCATCCAGAGGACTGTAGCAAAGCGTATTAGATATGTGAGGCATTCTTAGAACAAGACATGAGGATTCATTTCCATTATTAAGAGTGTTCCAGCCCAGTTAACATGCCAACAGTGAGCGCTGCAGTGAAATAGGATATTGTGCTGAGATGGATGTGCACTGGTGCAAAGTAAAAGTAGTACAATTAGACATTTAAGTAAAAGTAGACATTTCTTCCCCACAGATTCTGCCCCACAGATTTTGATTTATCTAGTCTGTGTGTGTGTTAATATTTATTTCATGTTATTAGTGATTTTAGGTTAAGGTTAAAAAAACCTGTCCCTCGTTTTAAGGTCAACTCTGTTGCATTCACTGAACACTTGTTTTAATATGGTGAAAACGAATCCTTTTTAAATAATTTGAACATCTAACCATCAATCATAGTGTAAAAGCAGGAGAGCTGATCCTACTCTTTTTGGCCTTTTTCTGGTGTTTTGTGGTGGAAAACTTAATGCGTCAATCCCTATGGCTGATTTAAGACGACTTCTTCAACCCTGTTACGGTCAACCCTGTTACGGTCAACCCTGTTACAGTCAACCCTATTCCTTTATTTTGCACTTAATGGGTGAAAGAAAACATACATTTTTCATCAAGTTACACTACCCAAAATACTGATCACATTCCTCATGTATGCTCATATATTTTGAGACATTGAATGCTGATGTTGAGAACCTATGTTATATATTTGTACGTCCTGTTTTAGGGAGTGATGTCACTGAGTACTGCCCCTATATATAGGACCTTCCACCCCCATCTGGGATATGGAGCCTGATGGAGATCTAGCGGGGGAAATGTTGCAATAATAAAATCACCTGGGAGCATGAGCAGCAGTGTGCAGTGTTTCTTGATTTTTTTACTACCCGAAGGGAACTCATTTCGTGGAATGACCCTTGTATGTTTTACATGATTAACGACATGCCTTCAGATCTTTGTGAGTTCAAAATGGTATCAGTGCCTATCACCATGTGTTGTCATAAACCATTCTAAAGTAGACCCTCGAGGAGAATACACGTTCCCATCAGATCAGTTGACTAAAATGCTTTGGATGGTCTTATATCAGCTGTTAGTTCAGGAACATCCTATGTCCATCCTGAGACCTGGAATGTCAGTCTGAGGTCAAACTTAAAGAAATACAGACACTCTTGGTGGATGTTGAGTCACTCTAGCTATGTAGTATGTAGATGGGTATTCTGTTTTTCTGGCTTTGAAATAAATTCAAATCAATAGCATCCTTGGATAAATGATCCACTTAAGAACACATTTTAAAAACAGTTTGCTCCAAATCACCAGCAGGATGCTCCTGTGTGGACAGGGTTCCAAGTACGCATTTGTAGTGCTTATGTTGACTAATGTGAAAAATGCCAATGGCCATGGTGTGAGAATCGGCAGCCATGTGGCACACGTGCATGGTCTGAATGTCATATAGAGCTGCTCTACAACTTCAGCATTAGCGTGGTTGACATTCCTCTACAACCAGGGAGAGGCATTATCACACAAACTCCCACATCCAATTCCTATGTTCAATGGTGGTGAGAGGGCCAAGTAGCAGGCATTACAACAGTGATACTATCACAGAGCCCCGCCAGGAGGTTTTATGTGGCCCTCGACGTTAATTCATTTCATGAGCAAATAACGTTCTACAATATAATCCGTAGGAATTTGTATTATCAAAGTGTTTAAATACAAAGGCAAGCTCATTGACACAGATGATTGTATACTGTACTAATCATTTTAAAAGATCCTGCCTTCATTGTTGGAAAGATTATTGGGCATACCTTATGAATTATTGACATACTGTATGCTGTAGGAGTTGCTCATGTTGTCTTTTCAAACTATTGACCTGTGACCTTTTTAATGGCCCACTAATTTATATAGTTTACTGTCAGTGCATAACAAGGGCCCACCATTGATGTTTCATTTCTTTCATAAACAGCCTCCATCCATTCATCTGAATTCAAGGGTGGATTCCTGAGCCATAAAGAAAGAGACAAATAAAGAAACAGAGGCTAAAGAGATGACATGATATAGTGGGGGTCATGAGGGGTCATGAGGGCTCCTCTCAAATCAAGATGAACAGAGTTGGAAAATTACTGCAACACGGCTGCACGTAGCACACTAACAGTCTCTCAGGTGGTTCATGTAAGTGATCCTGTCTTACGTTTACGTAGCAATAGACCCACCACAAGCCCTATACTCTGTATGACTATGATGGAGAAAAGGCTGAATGCTAAACTGAGAGGTGGCACGCTGCCCAGAGAGAACAGACTGTGGCAATGAGAGCAGAGCAAGCCAGTGTTTGGGATGGTGAAGCTGAGGGTGTGAGAGAGATCAGACTGTTATTAATTAATGGACGAAATTAAAAAACACAATGCTTTCTGCCATTTAGCCTGGCCTGTGTTAACAATCATATTTCAACTCTCTAAGGTTATATTATAATGCAGGCCTCGTTCCAGGGTGGAATATATCAGACGCACATTTTAATTCTGAGCATACTGATAGGGGTAATGATATTCTAACCAAACAAATTGAAATAGTGCCAATGGTTTACAGAAGTGGAGAATGTTTTTGCATGGTTGAGACAAACTATACAGAGGGAAATGTAATGTTAAGCACACTAAAATTATATAGTATGTGTTGATGGATATCTTCTATCTAGGCAAACACAAATAACCTGTTCCCAGTGTGGTTTCCACTTTTATGAGGCCATAGCGAGAAGGCCAATTTAAGAACTTTTTCTTCTTGGAGAATGCATGCTGAAATATGATAGCCTGTCTATCCATATACAAAAATCAATTTACATAGAGCTTAGGCCTATAGCATAGCCTATTGGTGCAATGAATCCTAAAGTATCACAGTTAAAAATATATGGCAAATAGAAATCAAACTGGATGGTCTTCAGAGATAGATGGGAGGGGTTGGGGGTAGCTGAAGGATGAGACTAAAGACAAACAAAAGAGAACTATTGTAAAATAGATTGTGTCCGTAAAATATGTATAGTGTGTATAAGCCGAAAGTAGAAGCCTAAGTGTTGTTGTCCATTAGTTTACGCCAGTTAGGGGAGGGGTGGTAGGGTTAGGGGAACATAATAAAGGAAAATATATTGAAAATATATATATATATACATATTATATATTTATATTATATTACTTTCCCCTAACCCTACCACCCCTCCCCTAACTGGCGTAAACTAATATATATATATATGGGCGATTGTAGATTATGCAGACAATTACATTGATGGAAGCCACAATCAATCTGCAATATTAAAACTAATCTACCACCTAAAAACACATAAAGAAGAAGCCTAAAGTAATTTATACACACGGTAATCAAAACGTCTTGTGATAGGCTGTCTGCTGTACTGGACCTGACTGATCTGGTGTAGATCATTGTCCCGCCACTGCTGAAGGTCACACATAGGGATAACTGGACCCAGTCTGGGGTCTGTGGGTTTTTAGGATAATATGAATGACAGCTCCTCTCTATCTCTAATTAGCAAACAAGACTTTATGAGTTCCTGCTTTTAGAATATATGCTAACCTCACAAATATTCCTAATAGCGACACGAAAGGCTATCGTGTGTCCCATCGCATGTTCCAGAGGACCAGCTGGTCAGAGTTACCCACGTGGTGACGACGGCTTGGAAACAAGACTTCTGACCGTTCTGGGTGGCACAGTCAAACTGCTACTGGTCTGTTTTTGCCTACACACCATAGCCGTGGGAAGATGTTTTGTGGTGGTGGGGAGGGGGGGGGGGGCAGATTTCTCCCGCTGCAGATGGCTGTATCAGTCTGCTAATTACATATATTTATATATTTTAATTTTTTACATTTGATTTTGCAGGGGTGCTGCAGCAACCTCAGCACCCGTACTTCCCGTGGCTCTGCTACACACCAATCTATTATGCAATGTTATTTTTTGCCTACATGCCACCTAGACAAGTTGATGATAGTAGGCTATAGCCCAGATGACGCTGAATAGCCCACACTTTGATGGTAGGCTACCAATAACAATTATGTTATAAGAACACATAGCCTACATACTGATAGTTTTAAATCTCATCAATCATTTTTCACTTAGCCTACATGCAGCAGACTAATTCATTGACCCAAACACTGCATGTAGCCTATTTTATCCCATTAACTGCTAAAACGCTTCCATGATTACTGAAAAATAATCTCTCTGAAAAGAGTCCTTTGTTAGTGGCTCTCTGGGAAGGGAGAGAGACCCACCACCCCTCGCTTGTCTTTCATCACTTTTGTCAGAAGCTGATATCAATCTACAGCTGTCCAGTGCTAAACTGAAACACAATCAAAATCACCATCTGAGAGAGGAAACATATGGCGGCATCATCACACTTTTATTTGGACTTTTGTTGTAGATTTTCTTTCTCAACCCCTATTTTTTTTCTCCGTCTGATATGTAAGTTACGTGTTATTTGTGGCCTGTTTGCATGTAGCCTATTGTATGACCTCATGGAGAAAAATAAAGAAAATAGTAGTGGTGTTGAGTATAGTGTAAGAAATATCCATGGTCTCTTCTCAAGAACATCTCAGTTGAATGTGCATAGCTGCTATCTCCCTGTAAAGAACTTTCTGAATACTACTCTGTACAAATACTTCATACACCTTTGCTGGTGTACAGTATTGAATTCCCTTTAGACATACAGTATGTCTTCACACTGAAAAGTTGAAGCATTAGCATTGACAATATCTACAAGAGAATGATGTAGCCCTTTCCCGCAGTCAATGGCCAAAAGCGCACTCTTTGGCCTCATGGGTGGAACGTTATTGATATTTGTTATAATGTTCTCATTAATAAAGGTTGTTTTTTTTACTATGAAAATCTTGTGTTTTTATGTCAGACCGTTTCGTTATATTTCAGTCTTCTCTGATGTATATAAAGTGAATAAGGATCAGGATACAAACTCAAATTGAATACATTTCAACTCTAGATCTGACATGGTACAGGTGTCTTCTTTTTTTAAGCTCATAACCGTGTGTGTGAGGTGTGTACTTTTGTTTCAGAGTAGATTTGTTGAAGACTACCAAGAAACACTCTGTGTGACCCTGATGTAGCCCACTGCAGTTAAAGGTTAAGAGGGGAGAGAGAAAATGAGATGAATGTGAACCCCAGTACACTGACAATGCGTTAGTGGAGGGTAAACATGTAACACTTAAGTTGTGCTTACAGATGACTGGAAGATATGGATGTTGTACAATATAATATCATTGAAGAAATTAACCAGAATAATAGACTGACACATCATCAAACATAATAGTTTTCAATCGGACTGTCTATGAAATTGTATTTTCTAAAGATCACCCATATCTGCCCTGTACATGTTCGCCTAAACAATCAG
The DNA here is from genome assembly GCF_036934945.1 of Oncorhynchus masou masou. Taxonomy (NCBI): domain Eukaryota; kingdom Metazoa; phylum Chordata; class Actinopteri; order Salmoniformes; family Salmonidae; genus Oncorhynchus; species Oncorhynchus masou. Next base: position 21,291,360 of record NC_088230.1, on the reverse strand, counting down.
AGGCTATAGTTGCGTTTTAATCACATTGTGCCGTTGCTTTATAGTTACAGGCAACACATTGACATTACATCCGAACTGTATCAAGAAAAAATACTTTAAAAGGCAATATATTAATATATTCACAATACAATATTCAATGGGTAATCGTTTGACTTTGCAATATACCTGGGATGACTGAAAAACAATGAGGAATAAGTTTATAAAGATCCAAATCTTAAATACAACATTATCACAGATGTAGGATCTTAATTTGAGCCAGAATTGGTAAAGCAGGAAAATAATCCTGCAGCAACACGAAATGTGAATTATTATGTGGATTATAATTAATGGACATTAGTGTAGGGATTGATACATTTTTCATAAGGGAAAATCAACTCTGAAATTTCAAAGTTGAAATTCAGAAGCCTTTTTAAACTTCAAATACGCTACAAGTTAGAAAAAAGTTATCCTGCAACAGGGTGATCAAATTAAGATCCTACACATGTATAGAGCTGCCCATAGATCGCACACAGACATACATACATAGCACAGTTGTGTGTGTCCACTTCTGCTACCACCTGTCCACCCTTCCCCCTCAAAATCACCAGTCAAACCAGTTGTTCCCTGTGGGTCGGGGTCCAGATTTGACAAAATGCTCCTTTTATGAAGTCCGGAGCCCCCGTCAAATACTGTGCAGTGACACTACCATTGTGTGTGTCCGTTGAGTTCTGAAACAGTTGTCGTTGACAGCTGCTGGGGAGCAATATAGATAGAGTCAAGTGGCTTCAAATAGCCAGTGCTCACTTCAGTCATGTTAGAGAATGCTCCACTCTCTTGCTCCTCTCCTTTCACAGATAGAAAAATAACAATGGCAAATAGTGTTTGTCCAGTCTCTGACTATGCTCTTGTCAAATCTGATTTTTGATGTTCCAGTTTCACACATTCACCATATTTGTTTTATTTTTCAACAACTGTCCTCTTTGGAGGAGTTGAATGCGTTCAGTCTTGGCCAGATAAAAGTTGTCAGTCACACCACTTAGTATTTCTGGCATGCTGTCGAGCAAGTCCTGCCCTCCTTTCTCTTAAGTAAGAGAGACTCAGTTTTAGATTCTCTCCCTTGTCCACTGCATTTCCAGCAGATGGTATCCACAATGGCGTAATTTCAGCTGAGGATGTTTCCGCCACAGAGGGTGTAGCGTCGAGCTGCAAGTGAGATTAGAATCTGTTACAGAAAATGTCTGTCAATATCACACAGTGCAGAGAAACACAGAGGCCAGCTCGGGCCTGGAGGGCAGCAGAGCTTTAAAACCAGTACAAGTCCTTGCTCTTATCCTGGGCCTGCAGACCTGAGAGGACAGGAAAGAGAAAAAAGAGAGAAGAGAAGGGAGGGCAAGAGAAGACGATTAGGAAGAGGGAGATCAAATGGCTTAAAGGTAGAAGCAGGAAGCCTTGAAGCAGAAAAGTGTAAAAAAAAACAAAAAAAAACATTTTGCCTCTCAGGAGAAAGCAGAGACAGAGAACTCAACCTGTTAAAACACAGAGACATGGTCTTTCTTAGTGTTGGAGAGTGGCCTTGAAAAGACAACAGTTTTCCCAGGCAGAAAGAAACCCTAGATTGTGTTATGAATGTAAGGATAACCCTGGTGTAAGGCGGCGCAACGTTTCTTAACTTCTATCTTAAATGAATTGTAGAGCCCGCAATAGTAGTTACGCATGTTTGGGGACAATCAAATAATGAAGGCTATTCTGAAGTGCCCTTGGAACCACTACTCCTTTACGAAGAGTGTGTTTTTGTTGTTATTGCTATTATTACCTGTGTCTACATTGAGGCCGATGCTCTGGCTGATGTCTGTCCCCCCTGCCCCGGTGAAGGTCCCGGTCCAGGCCGAGCTGGTTGGCTCACTCTTCCCAATGTCACATGTTGAGGCGCTCGGCCCTTGGACAGTGGATGGAGGGAGCCGGTGCGGCCGGACGGAGGGCACCAGCAGAGAACTGTAGCGGGGGTCAAAGTGCGTGCCATACACCTCATGCATGCTGGGTCGAGGGTAGGTGGAGCCCTGGGTGCCGATGGCCCCGCCAAGTGAGTAGGGGTGGTGGTGGTGGTGGTGGTGTGAGTGGTGCCAGGGCTCTGGGGTAGCATGGTGAAGGTGACTATGTAGGGAGGCAGAGGAGTAAGGGTCCCCAGTGAAGGGTATCTCTGAGTGGGACGCTCCTAAGGCACTGCTCATGGAGGAGGGCTGGTACGCACTGTTCCAGAAGGATGGAGGGAAACTCCTCTGGCTCATCGGGAATGGTCCATCTAGGAAACCACAGACACACTGAAATGCTCAATCACCGATCAATTAAGTGGTAAAGACTATGAATGTATCTGTGGATGAGGATCGATAAGCCTGTTCTGAGGATGTGGTAGAATAGCAGAGCTTAAAGACTGATCACTCAATGATCAGTTCAGTTGTAGGGATGAAAGAAAGGAGAACATGATGGGAAAAAGATGCATGGATGAATATCGTTGTTGTTGTCCATAATTTCTGATGGTTGATCAAAATTGAAGAATGTTTGGCTGTGTAATATTGGTCATAGAATTACATGTTTGTTGATTAAGGAAGTAACATGCAACAGAAAAATGATACCAAACTCTCACTACAGGTTCCCCTACAATATAGTGAACAAGTCTGAGCCTTAAATTCCCCAGAACCCACATTATTATATTGTCAACTGCTTTATTTACAGCAATTCATCATGCCCATCAATTTTGTTTGACTTTCTGATTCCTTTGTAACTTTGATCAAACACAAATGAGAGTGAATGACTGCCAACTGAAACAATGGGAGCAAAACATGGGATTCATTGATTTGTTATAAAATCCAAACTTTTAAAATGCAGTTTATTTTAGTAGGATGTGAACACAATGATATACCAAAAACCAAGAACTCACTTGCATGCAAGACCTAGGCCTACTTGCCAAATGAATGCAAATATTTATGAAAACGTTTCCTTTATCTTCTATGTAGCCTAAATACACCGTTTTTGAGGTGAAATGAAACCCTGTGCGCGAACAGGTGTTTGGAGTGGTTCTGTGATCGGCACCTCTCCGAGAGGTGGATGTAGGTCTACCTCGTGCGGACTTGTTGCTGACCGTCCCGGGGACGTAGCTGGTGGGCTGGTTGAGGGCCCGGCTGAAGTGCTCGTCCACCACTGAGCTGATGTCCCCCTGGAAGTAGGTGAAGAGCACGCACCGCGAGTTCAGGTACTCGGCCTCCGGAGGGTGATCTTTCTCGCGCGCGCAGTCCTCCTCCTTTATCGTCGGACCCGCGAGGTTCGAGAACGAGCTGCCCCCGCTGATGCTCTCTTGCGCTTCTTGCATTTTGGAATAAAATGCCAATTTCTGAAACATCCGATAAAAAACGTCAGAATGTAATAGCCTTGACATGTATTAGATATGAATTCCTATCAAGGCATCAAGTTACAAATGATCTACTTGAATTTCATCTGCCCATTTGGGTGACCACGTGTGACATTTTTGCGTTTTTCATTATTGTCCAACAGTTGCGCATTATATTGTGGCCTCTGTGTGTGGTATATTAAAAATAAACGCATGGTCCTCTCCTCCTTCATAGGCCTACTCAAACTTGTTTTAGAGGAGGCAGTGGTTGGATTCTAGAACAAAGTTATTGCATTTAAATTCCTGAACATATCGCAACTCAGTTAATTGGTTAATTATGGACATTGGAGAGTTTTTAATTAATGCCATTATTCCATTCTCTCTGTGCATACTCACTCAATTTAAAGAAAACGTTAGACCTATTTGAAATATGAAAACCAACTCTCCGTGCAAACGAAGATCTGCATTTGTGTATTGACTATGAGAGGTTTTAAGAAAGTTACAAACATGTAAAGGGCCGTAGCACCAATGCACGTCTGGAAAACGAATAGTCCATACATGCCGAACTGGTTCTTGTGCATGCACAAGCAATATCTTAACTTACAGTAATCACCGGATAAGCTTCAACGAAATCGTTACCAGAGCACCGTTTATTCAATTGTCAACTGCACTTGCTCATTTGCAAGTTATGAAAAATGTTACGCGGTAACAAAACAATTGTTGTGAATGTAGTGAAGAATCCTAAATTGCATCCAACTTCGACTTGACGAACGGTTAATAAAAGTGTTAACGAAGCCCACAATCTATTAATGACCCATCATCATTTTGCTTTGATTGGTTAATAAAGGCCTTGGCTATTTCAATGTAGCCGACATTACGAATAGTCCTAATTTACACATAGCAAAATATCCTACATAGCAATAGAATATAGACACAACAAATTCAGTAGCCTAGCCTGAGCGATTCGATTTAGCAAGACAGAGAACATTTCTATAAACACTTGAAAAATAAGTTGGTTTAAAACACCTATAAATACTTACATCAACTAAAAATATTATCACGCAGATTCGATATAGTCAACAACAATATAAGGAGGTATGGCTATCATTATTCATTAATGAATCATCAATAACAATCAAAAGTTGGCCTAGCATTGTCAATAGGCTAATACATTATTATTAAATAGATAACTGTCAGAAGGGACTATTGGTTCCCAATTGACCGACGGCTGTCATGCAGAATAATTTTTAAAGTGACCATTGCCAAAACACAGTTGCCTAGAGAGACCTAATGATGCGCCATAATGCGCGATGAAAGTTTTATTCCACACAAGTTTTACAAAAGTTTCCGTGCACTAAATATGCCAAGAAGCGAAACAACACAAGAAATAACATACCTGGTGATGATATGGGCTATACGCTGCGGAAAAATAAGGCTGAGGTGGTGGACCATACACTTGATACATAACATCCAAGCAGCTCATGGCGAAAAAAGCGAATTCTTACGGATAATAACTTGACAGAATAAGCAGATTGTAGGGATGTAATTTCCTAAACGGAGAGAGATTAACCTGGGACGTTGGAGAGCTGCATTTCTATCCCAATCGCGCTGCGCGTCCTGCCTTCTTAACGCTACGTCAGTGCGAAAGGGAACGCGTGGCGGGGAAAGTAAAGACGTTCCACAGCCAGCGGTTTTCAAGTGTCTCTGGACGAGCCTGCATCTGACCAATGAGGGAGCAAAAGCACTTCACGAGCTGGTGTATTATGTCTTCTGAAAGTCTGCAATGAACATTTCATTACTGTCATGAGATGCGAGATGCTAAATGAAATACAATGGAGCTCTGCCAAAGAGGGTAGGCCACTTAGTGGAGAGCTTAGTAACAAGTTAAATGTTTACTGATATCGACTGTTACCTGGAATGAATTCCTTTGATGCGCACCTGCTTGTTACTTGCATTTAATCTATATTACATACCAACACGCTAATTTCACACAATATGTGTATTATATTTGTAGCTCATTTATATTGTCTTTACATAAGGCCAGTCACTGGTTGCCACAAATGAGAGAGTATGATACAAAATATTGTGAATAAAACTTTTTTTAAATGATATTCTGATACTTTTATAGTTTGATGGGCCAGGATAGAAACCCATGGATCTGTCGCATAACGTTCATGGCTCTGTGGTAAGACCTATTAATAAGCCTGTGTTATATTCTTTGCAATGGAGGCTTTTAAAATAATCCCTCAGTGTAAGTTATATCAGGCAGTACATGCAGCCTGTACGGCTGTCAAAATAATCTATTCATTGGAACAATACATTTATTCATACAAATTTCCCCCAAATGAGTACAATACGAGTCAGAAATTTCAACATAAGGAATGTAACATAGTTACAACGTTGTTGGTGTTAATTGTCTATGTAAACAGTTCAAATAAATGAATGAGAGGAATGCAGGTCTCCAGCCCCACACAGTACAGAGTGTCACAATCCTTCAGTGGCCTGTCAGATTCCAAGGTCAGAGGTTAAATAGTTTGTCGGGGTCAGAACGGATTACCTAGAGTTTGAATGATAATAATAATCATTTCACAGCAAACAATAATGGAACTGGAAGGAAGGTATTAACATCACAAAAATGTTGCTCTAGTCTATTGTGAACAAAGTGAGACAGGTAATGTCTATTCATATCCAAAGACTCTCTCTGCTTTCATGGTCATTGTGGGCTTAGACAAATGGTTTTTCCACCATAAATATAGTGAGCTCCAGTTTGTTTGTTTTGTCTCTGTACTCCAGAACTTTGGATTTGAAACCATGACTATGAGGTTAAAGTGCAGACTGTCAGCTTTAATTTGAGGGTATTTTCATTCACAGTGAACCGTTGAGAAATTATAGCACTTTTTTTTACATAGTTTTAGTGGACCATAAGTATTGGGACAAATCTGTGTATTAAATTAGTCCAACGTTTAGCATCTGATCCCATATTCCTAGCATGCAATGATTACATCAAGCTTTTGACTCTACAAACTTATTGGATGCATTTGCTATTTGTTTTTGTTGTGTTTCAAATGATTTTGTGCCCAATAGAAATGAATGGTCACTTATGGTAAATAATTATAGAATATGTTTCTAATACATGTGGATGCGACCATGATTATGGGTAGTCCTGAATGAATCGTAAATAATGATGAGTTATAGATGCACAAATATCAACCCCCCCCCCCCCCCCAAATGCTAACATCCCTTGTTAATGTAATGGTGAGAGGTTAGCATGTCTTGGGCGTATGATATTTGTGCATCTGTAACTTTCTCTCTCATAATTATTCAAGATTAATTCAGGACTATCTGTAATTATGGTAGCATCCACATTAATGTAGAAGTGTTTAGAAACATATTTTATTCTTATTTACAATAAAAATTACTCCAAAATGACACAATAAAAATTGGGGGATTATGTACAAAAAGTGTTGTAATTTCTAAACGGTTCAAATCCAAAGTTCTGGAATACAGGCCCAACACAATAACAACAAATTGTCACTGTCCCAATACTTTTAGAGCTCACTGTATTTCTTTAAATGTTTCAACAATTGAAGGGAGACAAACCTTTTAACATATCCTACAAAATATGTCTGATGCTGGATAAATCATATAAAGGAAATCCAAGGTAAAGATGATTCTAGCCCTCTGATGGCGAGTTGGATAAGAGAGTGTCTTTGCACTCAATTAACCTTGTTGGCTGTGGCAGAAACAGGACCATGGAGGAAACCACCACCCGCTCTGCTCTGCCAGCCCTGCGCTGTGTCGGGGAGAACCAGACCCCTCACACATCAGCCCTCTTAAACTCATAATTAAACAGCTCTGGATTTTCAGATGAAAACTGACTCCCAGCACCACTGCATGGTTGGAAGTAACACTTTGGGCACATCAGTGGAATACATGCAACACATACTGACTTTATCCTCCTGTTTTGTCTACAGTCTACTGAGCACATTGCCTCAGGTCTACAAACAACGTACTCTACCTTTTTAGAATGGCTGTGTATTCTAGCACTTATTCAACTTATTCATACACTTATCATCTTATATTTCAAAGTTGTAACAGTTCATCAGTGGCCTATATCATTTTTAGTTAGCCAAATAATTGACATGAGAATCCACTGCAGGTGGTAGTGAAATGGTCAGTAGGGTTATTGTTGAGGGATACTGCGTGATAAGGGACTATGATAATTGTATTTCCTTTCCTGCGCGTTATACATTAGACTCGGTCAGAGCTCAACTTTCAGTCAGTCAGATAATATTGCCATTTGCAATTACATTTCCATTTCTGATGTCAGTGTAACGCAACGTGTTTCTCTTTCTTCACAACAGCTTAAAGACAAGAAATGGGTGGTGAGGGTTAACACCGCGCTAATAGGAGCTAACTCGCCGAGACAACAGCACATTTAACACGTCTAATGAAAGGTAGTGGATAGGGGTCTGGAAAGGACGGGAGGGGGAGTGCACCTCACAGACTGCTTTTATTTATTGTTATGTTCAACACGGGGCTGCCTAGACCAAGACTCAAGTCTAAAACCATTGTTTGGTCCCCTGATGGAGAGGGACCCTTGGCCCTGACCTTCCATTTACAGGTAATGTGCCTGGCTCCTCCCAAGGCTACCGACTAGGAGAGAAGGTGGGGGTGTGGGTGGAGGGGTGAGGGGGTGGGGGGATAGATGAGGGGATGAAATGAGCGGCACACAAAGGTATTGCCAGAGAAAGCCTGAAGTGAACGAGGAATGCAAACATGTACTTTACATAGTAGCTGAAGGACGGTAGGGTAGGAGGGGACTGCAAAATGAGGACTGAAAATATTAGTAGGATATGTTTTTTTGTTTTTTTTGCAGCGCTAATCATTGTCTTGTGTGTCCGGTGTTTTAGTTCCAGCATTTAAAAATTCATTATGAATTAAAATTATTATTATCACTCTCTAGTTATTTCAGGATCTCTACAAAAACATTAAAATACTTACATCTAGATTAAAACTCTTCAAACTGCTTGAATAACTCTTTTATTATATTACAACTGACTCCTCAAATAAATTAAGCTGAAGGTCATTGGTGACAAATCCTTGTCGTATGAAATGACTTCCATGTTGTGTATGAGGAATGATCATTGATCCTCATTGGGTTTGAGGTGTTCTGGTAGTGTGACATAGGTGTTAACACCTACACTCCATGTGACCGCAGCAACCGTTTTAGATATGGGACTTCCAGTGTGAAATGTGAAACAGAGAGTTTCTGTTTCAGGAGGGATATTGTGACACCTGTCCCAGACACACAGCCTCACTGCCACACAAGGCCCAGCAGCATATGAGGAAACCATGAAAGAGCACAGAACAGGCACATACAGCCCAGGACCAGGGGGAAAGTTCGAGGGTCATAGGTCAAATCCTAGGCGGTACACAGCTTTTTTGTTTGAGCCAATGATCATTTAAAATGCATGTAATGAACACAAAGAAAAAAATAAACCCACACTCGTTTCTAATCAAAGTACTTCATCTTCTGAATATGAGGCCTGCTACATCGGGACCGGTAATATTATGACACAATTAGGACGCAGTGGGCCTGCAGTGTGTCCAATTGATTCGCCAGAGCTCTGACTACATAGCACGACATGGCATAAGAGAAGCTTGATACGTACAGTAGAGTCCCAGCAAACCCTTCTCGTGGCAGAGACACCTGTCGCTAGTATTAGGTGGCGATGAAGTCGTGGTCTGGCCTGGGGAGGAAATGTGGAAATCCAAAGACACTGGGGTGACTCTTGAATGGAGCGAGTAGGAACCGTCAGCTGTGGACCTGCTGCTAGGCCGCTTCCAGGCTTATGCATTCACACTGACTCCATTCATCCACCCATTCATTCCTTTGGACACGCCTGACATTAGTCTAATATAATTTATTGAAAAACTACCAGTGTGACTGTAAGTTGCATATGTGCTTAACCAGGACAATGTACAGTAGCACTGCGCATTAGGGAAAACACAGCAAGAGAACTGTATGTAGAAAGTCAAAATGAAGTCATGTAAAACATCACCAGCCCTTCCCTAGACTTTCACTAGATTGCTAATGATTATTTTAAATAGGTTGATCAACTAATGATAGTTTCCCTGTTATTTCATGTTGGTCTTGGTCCTCATGTAAATGTCCAAGACGACCAATGTACCTTTTTTTCCCTTCCTTTTTTAAATCAGTGTTATTTGAACTTAGAAAGATTTCATTTAGAATTCAAACCAAGAAGAGCAAGGCCAACCATTTCAAATAATATTTGAATGACTGTCCTGGACAGTGATTTTTTGTTCTCTGTGCAGAAGCTGAAAAGACCATGTCCACAGCTCTGTAACAGAAAACCTTGACAGTACAGGGACTGGTTTCTTACCGGTTTAGTCTTCAAATGTGTCTCTTATTTGAGGCATAATGACAATACACCATCATAGACACATGATTGAAAAGGCATTGAAAGTCTGAGAATAAATTGAATCTGAGATTCGGGTGATTCATATAATATGATGACTGATTCTCCATCTTAGAGAACACACTGAGGCAAATCAATGCTGGTTGTTGGTGATGTATTCTGCCGACAAGGTCTAACCCTAACTTTAACTTGAAAATGTTGTAAAGCTTGAATGAGATGATTCAACACAAGCAAACTTATTCAAGCCTGGTCATTGTTATTTGTTCTACGCAGTTTGTTTGTTCTACGTTGTAGCCCTGGCAACTGTAGTGTACCCTGGATGAGAGGTTAGGGTGAAAAAGAGAGATCTTGCTAGATGTGCTTCAGCTTCTCATTACGTGCAATACTGTCTACACAAAACCCCTATAGTATTATGTCAATTGTAGGAAATACATTTGTTCCATAACTTCACAAATGTTTCATAAAGTAAAGGTAAAGGGTGTGTTACTATTAACTCTCTGTAGAGTGTGTGTGTCTGCAGTGAGTGTGTTTCTTCCTCGTGTATGAGGAAATATTACTGAAAGGTGACGAGCATAAAAATATTTCCTTTCCATTCAAGTGGTGCCATGCTAAGTTGGCATGGGTTTGCCTTGCCCCCTCCACAGAGTGCGTGTGATAAACGTGCACTACTGCCCCCTCCACAGAGTGCGTGTGATAAACGTGCACTACTGCCCCCTCCACAGAGTGCGTGTGATAAACGTGCACTACTGCCCCCTCCACAGAGTGCGTGTGATAAACGTGCACTCCACAGACAGTGCGTGTGATAAACGTGCACCCTCCACAGAGTGCCCCCACTCCACAGAGTGCGTGTGATAAACGTGCCCCTCCACAGAGTGCCCCACTCCCCCTCCACAGAGTGCGTGTGATAAACGTGCACAGAGTATAAACTGCCCCCCACAGAGTCCACAGAGTGCGTGTGATAAACGTGCACTACTGCCCCCTCCACAGAGTGCGTGTGAAAAACGTGCACTACTGCCCCCTCCACAGAGACCCGCATAACAACAACCACATGTTACGTCACCAGGCTCCTGTTGCATATTGAAGTCATATCTTTTCCTGCCAGTTTTATGGGTGAGGGTGGAGTTGAAGGATGTGGTGTGTGGGTGACGAGCAAGCATTTGGGGACTAGTCAGGAAAAAATTGAGGAGAAATATATTAGTGCCACATTTTTACAGGGGCAAGAAATTCCATCCGGCTCAAATGTGTTTTGGCCCCTTGTCAAACCCATGACTGTCACTGCGCCTCCTATTTCTGGAGGGGACCTGGATCCAGAGAGGGGCAAGCCCATTAGCAGTTAAAATTAGGGCGGCTCGGTTGTAACAACACACGCTTACTTCCAACAAAGGCGACGTGAGTGTCATGGTCATGTGCCATCCATCAGTACTGAGTCCTGTGATTCAGGAGACAGCTGGAGGGACAGGGCTGGTGATGTGGGGGACGGACGAGGTGTGGGGTGCAGTGTGTATATGTGTCTGTATGTGTGTGTGTGCGGGGTAGGGGTGTGTAGGGAATGTGTGTGGGTGTGTGAGGGGTAGCGGGGTATAGTGAGTGTGGGTCTCGGATGCAACAGGGTGTTTGTGTGTCTAGTAAATACAGGTAATTTGTAATTGTCTGGCTATGGCCCCTGGCCTCCCAAGTGGCACAGTGTACCCCTGGACCCCACATCACTGACTGATTACATCCTGACTGCTTATATCAGTGTCTCACAGTGGATAAAGTTCTGCGTGTGTCAATCTTTACATGCTTTGCCTTGTCTCTCCTATGACAGATTTCATTACAAAATCATTAGGAATGACGGCTGCCGTTCATACCATCATAAGTGGGAGTTAGAAAAAATCCATTAATTTTGAGTGCACATCAAACTCAAAGTCGTAACAATGTCACACCTACAACTTTCGCTTCTGTACTGTATCTGTCCTCTGCATAGTACAGCTACCAGTGAATGGTACTGTTTTTGTGAGGAAAATATCTGCAAGGACGAGGAGAGATGGAGAGATATTTCCTCATTGGCTGCAACAAGGCGGTAGAAATATATACAATTAAACACAATGCAAGCAGACTGATTTGATTGAGTTTAAAAGGTTGTGCAGACCGAATGGGCAGGCTTGTCCTTGCACTCTGAATCCCCCATTGTGGCCCTCATTTCAACACCTCTTTTATCCCGGGCCATTAGGAGCAGAAGACAGGATACCTTGAGAAGAGAATCTCTCTCTGTTCAACACTGTTATGTCCCTAGGTTAGCATCCAGTGGTAACTTTAAGAAAGCACTTATTGGTAAATGGAATCTAACTTGAGTTGAAAAACCTTTATAAAACTGTTCTTTACCAGTTGAAGAGAAAGTCCTCGGACACAAGGTTATAATGATGATGGATCTGGGAAGTACACGTTTTCAGATATTAATGCAAAACACTACAAAAGTGGTTAATTCAATTAAAAATCTGCATGACTTTACCTGCTTAGTAAATATATATATATATATATATATATATATATATATATATATATATATATATTAAACAACTGATCAAAAAACATAATATCTATAAAATATATATTGTACTTTTTAAAAACTTTTGTTTTGATTCTGTACATGTTCACATGATATGGTATTGCATGGTACGACAACAGATTTCTATGCTGAACAAAAACAAAAATGCAACATGCAACAATTTGAGATATTTTACTGAGTAACAGTTCATTTAAGGAAAATTCAATAGGCCCTAATCTATGGATTTCACCTGACTGAGCAGGGGCGCAGCCATGGGTGGGCCTGGGACGGCATAGGCCCACCCACTGGGGAACCAGGCCCAGACAATCAGAATTCGTTTTTCCTCACAAAAGGGCTTTATTACAGACAGAAATACTCCTCAGTTTCATCAGCTGTCCGGGGGGCTGGTCTCAGACGATCCAGCAGTTAAAGAAGACGGATGTGGAGGTCCTCGGCTGCCGTGGTTACACGTGGTCTGGGGTTATGAGGCCGATTGGAGGTACTGACAGATTCTCTAAAATGGCATTGGAGGCAACTTATGGTAGAGAAATTAACATTAAATTCTTTGACAACAGATCTGGTGGAAATTCCTGCCATCAACATGCCAATTGCACGCTCTCTCAAAACTTAAGACTTCTTTGATAATGTGTTGTGTGACAAAACTTCACATTTTGGAGTGGCCTTTTATTGTCCCCAGCACAAGGTGCACCTTTGTTATGATCATGCTGTTTAATCATCTTCTTGATATTCCACACCTGTCAGGTGGATGGATTATCTTGGCAAAGGATAAATGCACACTAACAGGGATGTAAACAAATGTGTGCACAACATTTGTGAGAAATAAGCTTTTTGTGCATATGGAATATTTCTGGGATCTTTTATTTCAGCTCATGAAAGATGGTACCAACACTTTACATGTTGCATTTATATATATTTGTTCAGTATAAATGGGTGTCTCAATGCCCATAGAATTGAAGAAGCCCACTGAAGGCCACTGGCAAACCATGTGCTGGAATCTGGGCTTGGCTACATCAGTTCGGTCACACTTGTGGCTTATTTATAGGGGCCACTGCGGACTGATGAGGCAAACACACTGCTGTCTGTCCACTCTCCTTGTTTTCGTATGTCTTAGTTTGCAGACATGGCCAACTGAACGTGAATGCAAGTTGGGCAGACCACAATACCCCCTTGGACAAACCAAATGTCTTACCTTACACACCATGTGACATATCTCTCTAGAGAGCTAAAGGACTGAAGAGACATTATTTTACTCTTATGTTAAGATTCCAGGATATACAATAAGTGAAACATGGAACATTCTGTATGCAGGACTGGGGTTTGAGTTGAACCCAGTTAGGATCCAGGCTAGAAAGCTCGGAATCTATAATATATGATACATACATATTATAGCTTCCGAGCTTTCTAGCCTGGATCCTAACTGGGTTCAACTCAAACCCCAGTCCTGCATGGGATAAACAGGGGTGATAATGCACACAGCCCAAGAACATTTGAAAATATGAAAGACAACTGCTGACAGCAAAATCTGATGAACCGAAAAGCATTTCTGAGGGACGTTGCACCAGAGCGTTGCACAGTGGGCCCTTTTCACAGCCATCCTGTCTGGGTGGTGATAGAGGCAGCTGTCCCATCTTTTTTGCCCTTCTCTGTTGGCCATTAATTTCCCACAAAGGCCCGAAGTGACAGCTCCCTCATAGTGACCATACTTGGAAACAAGGTGCATGACAGACATGGGGAGAATGGAATACACAACTTGGGTGCACAACAACATGTGCATGACAGCTACCCCCTTGTACAAGTAGGTCACCCTTGACCTGCTTGTAAAAACATTAAATGATGTTATATTTTGTATGTGAATGGTGAGGGGAATTTATGTAGTACAGAGTGTAACGGTGTCAATCATCAAGCATATTGCCTTTACATTTGAACAGGTTAAGGGGCTTTTTTGTAGGCCTGCATGTTCACTGAAATGTATTCTCAATTTATTTAGTCATTTATTTTATTATTTGAATTGTGAGTTTAATATGAATAACTTTCATGGTGTGTACAATAATGTACTGAATTTGAATACTCAAGGTTGGACTTTCACCATGAACATATATTTTTTGGCATATTCCATTTATTTATTATAATTTAACATCTACATTTCAGTTTAAATGCATATTTAATATAGGTCTACTAACAGTTGAAAAGATATTGCACTGAACTAATATTGAGAATATTCTGAGTTGGGGGGGGGCTCTCTACATAATGGTAATTTAACCATTATCCTATTTGTTTAAAATGCCATATTTTGTCAGCAAGACACATCAATTAATTATTCAGGCTACAATAGTGTAGACCCAATGACAATCGTCGAATGTCATTAAACATTTTGGTGTTTTGTAACAGATGTCACTTTCCATTCATCGAATGGTGCCAGTGCACAGTGCACTGTTTGGATGCTGGAATTATTTTGGAGTGGACCAACATGCGCAGGTGGCCTATTTTTTGGAGTGATTTGTTTGACAATAAGATGAAAACGTCATGATTGTTCATGCCAAATTAAAAGGTAATTCATTTTTTGTTGTTAAATTTCCACAGAGATCCTGTGAAAAAAATATAGACCTATGATTGTCAAAGGTATAATTCGCACTCCGCATATTTCTATTAATTTCTAGGAATATTCATCATAGCAGTTGGGTTTTTAACTACTCTCCCAGCTATGTAAATGAGATATGTTAATTAATGGTTTCTTTCATCACATGAAGTGCAAACCAAGTATGCCATCTATGTCTACCTAGGCCTCTGTTTATGATGAGAGTGTGCCAAGAATTCAGACTAAATGAAAATATACACTACAAGAACCATCCCAGGCATCTCCCATAACAAGCTGCAGAAACTCTCTAAAGCATTGCTGCTATGTTGTGGGGAATCTTGAGAATCTTAAGCTTAAACCACCATGCTTCCCAGCCTTCAGCAGGACCTACGGGGTTACGGGGATCAGATCAGCGTAGCAGTCCACTCTCACGATTATACTTTTTCCGGGATCTAGATTCTTGCCCACAACCACCGACATGGCACAGAGAGCGAGACAGGCACCGGAGGCTGGAAAGTGATTTGCTGTAATTAGTCATGAGGGAGAATATTCTATCTATCTATCTATCTATCTATCTATCTATCTATCTCGATCTATCTATCTATCTATCTATCTATCTATCTGTCTGTCTGTCTGTCTGTCTGTCTGTCTGTCTGTCTGTCTGTCTGTCTGTCTGTCTGTCTGTCTGTACAGTAGGTGTTTTTGTGTGGTCTCTCTCCCCCTGTAGAGTGGCAAATCTCCCCTGTCTCCCCTGTTCCACTTAACACTCCCCATATGTGTCCTGAAGGGTGGACGGGTGGCTTAAGATTCACTGAAATGATGGTTTGGAGGAATGAGGTAACAAAACGGTAATGATTGTCAAATCTGTGGGAAATACTTCAGAATAATGGTCTGGTCTGGCGCTCTCCTCTCAGAAATGTTACAGTTATGCCTTTAGTGTTAAACAGTGTTGCATTTGCAAGATCATATTCTGCATGACACAAATTCCTGATTCCTGTGGTGTCTCAATAAAACTGGACACATCTTGTAAACAAGGAATTTGGCTGTTTAAAGGATGGGAGGGAAACATGTAGGATATATTTTAGTGGTGCTGAGAAATGTGAATAACCTAAAGAATCATTGGATCTATGCTGCTACTGCTATACTTTATGTAAACCACTTTATGTTACCACATCATTTCCTACAGCACGTTGTAAATAAATAAGCCACATCCATACTTATGGAAAACGAATCACCAAACCACCAGGGCTTATCATCCATGACCTTTGAGTGCTAAAGCGCCGGGAAATCAGAGAGAAATGTGGCCAAAAACTATCACCCCTATCTGTCACAATGTCAAGTCATAACTTTTGGACTTGTCTCCTTGGACTTGATCACATTTCATTTCAATATTTAGAAAAGCCCTTTTATGTCAGTACCTTGGGTCCTGTGACCAGCAGGGCCATCATATTGCAGTATTTCAGGATGAGGTCAGAGTCTTTTTCATTGCACAGCGGTCTGCCAATTTCTCGACACCTGCCTTAAAAGTGACAGCTCTATGGGCGTCCCCATGAATCAACGGTCATGTGGCCACATCTCAACGGTCCAGGACAGGCACCAAGTTAGAAACGTCCCTGTAACCCTAGTAGGACAGCTGAAAAAGAGAACGAAGAAACGGGCTAAGGGCTGGAGGAGGGTGGGGGGTGGACGGTTATTTGGAGGTTGAGGTCAGCAAAGGGTTTTGAGGGGCGCATGGAGATTGTGAAATGAGAACAAGGGATGTGCTGACTTTTTGGGAACAAATGTATGGAAGCGCCGATTTCTGCCACCAGATTTTAAAAAAAAATATAGAGATACTATCTGGACATTTTTTGATAGTATCGACATCGAAATGATTAGATACTATCTCCAAATATCGAGATACTGTGTTTCTTTATTTGTATCATTGTGTGGTGACTTCAGAGGTCCCAAAGTGGTGTTAGTGGTAAAACTCTGGACCCTAGTAATTAACATAGTTCACAGGAAATAGTAACAAATCAGCCGTAAAATAGATTTATATTGGCTATGATGGGGTCAGATTTTTTTCTAATCAGGTCATGTAGTTACAAAAGACTAGACAGCAACTGCAATTGGACAATAGAACTAACAACGCTGAGCTTGTTTTATGCAGGGTTGCATCGTGTAGACCTTTGCATCTGTAATTACGTAAAAAGTTACTCAAACACTATGTCATCACCATTGATTGATTCATTTCAGTCAATCATTCTGGATTGAGAAGGTCTAGGTATATGTACTCGATGTATTTACTAAAATATTGGCACTACACTCCACAGAATATAAACAATATTTGTCTTAACAAAATAAATAGGCATATTTCAGGCTATAAATACATAGCTTAGGCTATAAATACATGACGTTAGCGCTTCACTTCCACTGGCAAGACGGGATCAGAGAGCACAGGCTCCTCAAGGCTGCCTGCAGCTGTGGTTGTTATCAGTAGGCTACAGTTGATCAGACTGATGCACAGATTAATTGTGCTAGAGTTGACAAGTCATGAAGCAAATCAGTTCAAACAACAATACTTTGTCCCTCTTTTCAACGCTTTTGTGGCAATATTTGTTATTAAACCAGCTCACCACACGTTTGCCGGCAGCCCTACTGTGCTGATCTCTGCTACGTGGATAAATGGAAATCGCCACTTAACGCTACAAATGGAAAAACATTTCCTATATGTATGTTCTAATAACTCAAATTTCGAATTAGTATCTAACAATTTCAACTTAGTATTTCAAAAATGTTTGGATAGTATCTCAACATATAGTATCTCAACACTCCCTAGTCCTTGCCGATGACAAGCATACCCATAACATGATGCACCCACCACCATGCTTGAAAATATGGAAAGTAGTTGCTGTGTTGGATTTGCCCCAAACATAGCACATTCAGGACAAAAAGTTAATTCCTTTGGCAATTATTTTTGCAGTATTACTTGTTAAGTGCCTTGTTGTACACAGGCTGCATGTTTAGGATATTTAAAAAATATATATATATTTATTTTTTTAAATGTTTTTTATTCAGGCTTCCTTCTTTTCACTCTGTCTTTTAGGTTAGTACTGTGCAGTAACTACAATGCTGTCTCCATAGGGGAACCCTTTTTGGTTAAAGGTAGATCTCTTTTGGGTTCCATGTAGAACCATCTGTGTAAAGGGTTCTACATGGAACTTAAAAGGGTTCTACCTGAATCCAAAATCGTTCTACCTGGAAGCAAAAAGGGTTATTCAAAGGGTTCTCCTATGGGGATAGCCAAATAACACTTTTATGTTCTAGATAGCACCTTTTTTTCCAGGAATGTAGTGACTGGGTGTATTGATACACCATTTGATACACCATTTAAAGCCTATTTAATTTTTTTATTTAACTAGGCAAGTCAGTTAAGAACAAATTGTTATTTACAATGACGGCCTACCAAAAGGCAAAAGGCCTCCTGTGGGGAAGGGGGCCTGGGATGAAAAAAATAAGCAAATAAATGCAATATAAATATAGGACAATTAATACCTTTACCATGCTCAAAGTGTCAGATTTTTAATTTTTTATCTACCAATCGGTGCCCTTCTTTGCATAGCATTGGAAAAGCCCCCTGGTCTCTGTGGTTGAATCTGGTGCTTGAAATATACTACTCGACTGAGGGACCTAACAGATAATTGTGTGTGGTACAAAGACGAGGTAATCATTACAAAATAATTTAAACACAGTGTGAATCAGTGCAACTAATTATATGATTTGTTAAACAAATTTAGATTTCTGAAAATATTTAGGCTTACCATAACAAAGGGGCTGAATAATTATATAGCCAAGTCATTTTAGTTATTATTCTTTTTAATTCGTTTGTAAAAATGAATAGAATTTTCTATTAACTTTGACAGTACGAGGTATTTTGTGTCACAATTATATCCATTTCAATCACACTTTTTAACACAACAAAATGTGAAAAAATAAAAGGTGAACACTGTAGGTTACTGTAATTCTAGTTAAATATTATTACAGATATTAACATAAAATAATGAGAACGACCCTTAATTACATACAGAGATGTTTTTATTATCGAGCTCCACCATCATTCCATTTACAGTGGCCCAAACTGTCCTTGATTAGCAGAACAGTTACCTCAGATAAAGAGATAAAGAGAGATGGGCCAATACATTCCAGTTGCCTGGACACTTGTTAAAGAATATATTACAGTTGCTCAGGGGGCAGTCTGGAGTATTCATCTGTTAGAAGTCACACAGGTCATTTATCCTGTCGCTATAACACATGTAATTATGCAGGCCAAAATACAGCATATGAAAAACATTGTTCACATTTTAGCTTTGCTCCTTTTTGGATGGCTAAAGTTTTTTGCTATTAGCCAGCGTCTCAGTATCGTTGGCCCAGCATCTCCTTAATTAAACACCTCTTCATATCTGCTAATTAAGAATCATTCAGCCTCTTTCAGTGTCCAGCTGGAAAGAAAAGGACTGTCTTCCTATTTCTTTTGCAGCGCTACATTTTTCCACCATCTCTAAAGACTTTAATTGAATGCTCATATAATGCTAGCGCCTTAAGGTGACACAAGGGCCCGGGGAGGGAAGGCATGCTTGGTGATGAAAAGATCCACACAGGTCCTAGGAGACATAAATTGGCTCGTTAAGAGGAGAAAGATCAGTATGCAACATATTCCTCTTATTCACATTGAAAATAGACAGGTGCAAATAGAAAACAATTAAATCCCTCTGGGGTTTGTACACAGACCAGCCACACAATGGATTTCTATCATTTTCTTTTTGTTTTTAGATTTGTTTAATTGTAGCTGAGGAGGATGCTTGCCATGGATGGTGAAAAAATATGTACTCCTCAGTCTCCAAGGCCATTGTCTCATATTCTCTGAATGGGGGAGGAGAGGTGAGGTGCCAGACAATGCTGACACAAACTGAAAAAAATGGGTTGTTTTTGAATTTGAAGGACCAATAAAAAGGGATAAAAAATGTAGGTGCTGGATTTTAGGCCGGTAGTAACCATGGGGTGTCCGTTCATAACACGAGGAAGCAGTAGTTCCATTTCAAGGGGTTAATGAAGATCCACACACACACATACAACACCACTCTCTCTGATACTAATTGTGGTTCTGTAAAGAAAAGAGGAGAACTTAGGCTATGGCACAGTTGGGAAAATATATGCCTATTTGCATGTCAACAACTAAACAGGCTATGTGGACCCAAACACATGCTAGGTGCACGAATAACAATAGAGCAATGTAGAAATATCTATACACTATAAGCATGAGCAATCTACAACCGAAAATAGCACCACAGACAAATGCTAACAAATGCCAATCGCTATTAAGCATGCGAAATAGTAATGCATTCTGGATGACAATGCTAATGCTAACGCTAGCGGGAGTACACAAGCAAGCTAGCTAGCAAGTTTAACACAAATGGTACCTATTTACAACAGTCACTATTTAGCTCCAAACAACAAAACATCAGGATTTGGCACTTACATTGAGCTGTACGCACAATAAAGAATAGCAATTTCTTCTGATGAGGTAGAATAAGCTGGAGAGAAAAACAGTTTGGTCATCAGAATGGAAACTACAAACTGCCTGAGGACCTGCCTGGTCGGGTATTACGCTAAGTATCCCCGGGAATATCAAAATAATGGAAAACCAAAATAAAGTTTGGGTCTCGGAAAGGAGATGAGCTGGCTGTTTTTACAGCCACCCCCAAATGTGTTGTTAGGGTTAGTAGCTTCTTGAGGAAGAGCGGGTAGCTGGATAAGTTGAGCAACAGGCCTGACGTAGATTTGTCCTTGACTTGGATCTCTGCTGTCCTCACTTTCCTGTCTGCTCCAGGGATAACTGACTTGACAGTTCCAACTTGCCAGAGTGCCCTAGGAGACTGATCATCCACGATCATCACAACGGTCCCAACTACAAGGTCTTCCTTATCCTTGTGCCACTTATGGCAGCCATGAAGTGCAGGTAAGTAGTTATGTGTAAAGCAGTGCCAAAGATGGTTGTGTAGAACCTAGCTGTGTCGCCATCTTTTGTGACTAAGCAGTTAAGTCTCTGGGTAGGCCACCTAGGAGTGATTGGATCCGGATCTGCGATGTCTGGCTACACATATCCCAAAGGCTTGGAGTTCAAGATCCCTTCTATTTTGATTTGGACAGTCCTCAGCACCTCTTCGGAGATGGTCTGCGCACCAAGGGTGGTTTGCAGGTTAGTCTTGATGGATTTGATCTCCCTGACATCCTCCAAAGTGTTGTGCACTTGGTGGGTTGAAGGCGAAGCAAATCTTCTGACTGGCTAAATGTTCCTGGAGCTCTGGGTGGAGAGTCAGGAAGGCCTTCTGTAGCTCTCGCTCCCCTCCCTTGAAATTTGTTCCTCAATCAGACATGATCTCAAATGGCTTTCCTCTTCGAGCGATAAAGCGTCTCAACACCATTAGGAATGAATCGGAATCCATGTTTGTCAGTAGATCCACTTCTACAGCCCGGGTGGTCATGCACTTAAAGATGAAGCCCCATCTCTTTAATGTTTTTTTGGCCAATCTTGATGATATACAGTCTAAAGCAGCCCATGCCCTTAGAATCAAATGTGGGCTTGTGGAGCCTCAGTCGGACTGGAGGCAGGTCAGCCATCCTAGGTTGGCCTCACCACTTCCTGCATTTGGTGCCATTCGGTGCCAAGCTGAAAATGGCGAATGGCTGCCCTCCCTCTCAGTATCCAGAACCTTGAACATAACTCAGCAAACACCTTCTTTGGGCTCGGGTGCCTCAGCTGCTAATCCTATTTCTTGATCAGCAACCTGGTGAGAGGATGGCCTGGGTCCAGAACTACTGGGTGAAGAACGTCAAGGCACAGCTGTTCACACCTTCAAAGGCGACCTTCAACACGAATCAGTCCGGTGTCGTTGTCAAACTCTGGGGCCAGCGTCGCCAGACGGCTGCTCAGTGGGATTGGCTTGCCTGCTTCTAGTAGGGAGAGGTCTTCTGGGAAGCTCTCAGACTGAGCATGGCTGAATATTTTGAGTTCTGCTTGCTTGCAATTGTCGGCTGAAGGGCTGTCAGCCCCATGTAGCAACTGCACTGTGGCTTCCACGAGCTTATGGAAAGTGTTGAACTGGGCAACATCAGGAAGAAACGACTTGGTGTCCGCTGACATGGGTTCCACTGAAGATAGACTTCCGCAGCTCCTCTGTTTCATCAGGAGGTACATGGTCTGGTCTTCTCGGCCAGGATGACTGGGCCTACCACAGGAAAGGAGGAACTTTACTCCAACGGTTGTGTTCTGAAAGCTGAGACAGTTTCTTGTCGCTTGTGATATTGTCAGCCGGATTTCTATCCGTGTCCACGTAACGCCAGGCCTGGGGTTCCTGTATTTAAGTGTCTCTTGTGCCTGACTGGAGCCAGGTTAAGACTGTTGTAGAATCCGACCAGTACGTGACCTCATGGATTTCCAGGGTGAGTTCTTTTCTTAAGGCCACAGCCAGCTGGCCACCGGTGAGTGCAGTGCAGAGCTTGAGTCTTGGCATCAACTGTTGTCGTTCCGGGGTCACTCTTGATCTTGCTGCAAGGAATGCCACTTGGATCTGTCAATTAGTGTCTTCAGTATGGAGGTACGCGACGGCACTGTATGCACGTTCTGAGGCATCACTGAAGATGTGAATACTTCTTGTGCTGGTTGGGAGATCCATGTCAGGGCTGACATAATACCTTGGCAGTATGACCTGAGATAGCTGTGGAAGTTTGTTATTGCACATAAGCTAACTTGGAGAAGATCTTCGGGTAGGTCTGGGTCATCCCACCCTCTATTCCTATTCCAAAGCCTCTGGACCACAACCTTGGCCCGAGTGGTGTATGGGACGATGAAGCCGAGTGGATCGCACTGGCTGTCAAGGATGCAATATATGTTGCGTGTGGTGGGTTCAACTTTCTCCATGTGACCTTCCTTGTAGCCAAGAGTGTCAGACAGACATTGCCATCGTAATCCAAGGGTGTGCTCTTCGGGTTCCATGCCATCCTGGGTGAACCACAGCTCACTGCTCTCTGAACTAAACTATTGAGGTAGGTGTTCGATGCTGTAAGGTTGCTGACCCACTTTCCTAGATCGAATCCTCCCTCAGTAAGAAGGTGCTTCAGCTTGTCCACCAGTTTCTTGGCTTCATCCGCAGAGGGGAGGCTTTGTAGACAGTTGTATACATAGAAACAGCTTTCTACAGAAAAGCGAACATCTTCTTCGGGCTCAACTGTGGTCGAACACATGCTTCTGAAGGGTAAACGTGGCACACCCATCACTAGCTGGCTACCACCCGGTTACTCAAACCTGCACCTTAGAGGCTGCTGCTCTATATACACTGACTTGGAATCACTGGTCACTTTAATAATGTAACACTAGTCACTTTAAACATACTGCTTGTGAAGGTGTGTGAAGGTGAACGGAAAGGCTCTGGAGCAACGAACCGCCCTTGCTGTCTCTGCCTGGCCGGTTCCCCTGTTTCCACCGGGATTCTCTGCCTCTAACCCTATTACAGGGGCTGAGTCACTGGCTTACTAGGGCTCTTTCATACCGTCCCTAGGAGGGGTGCGTCACTTGAGTGGGTTGAGTCACTGATGTAATCTTCCTGTCTGGGTTGGCGCCCCCCCTTGGGTTGTGTCGTGGCGGAGATCTTTGTGGGCTATACTCGCCTTGTCTCAGGATGGTAAGTTGGTGGTTGAAGATATCCCTCTAGGGGTGTGGGGGCTGTGCTTTGGCAAAGTGGGTGGGGTTATATCCTTCCTGTTTGGCCCTGTCCGGGGGTGTCATCGGATGGGGCCACAGTGTCTCCTGACCCCTCCTGTTTCAGCCTCCAGTATTTATGCTGCAGTAGTTTATGTGTTGGGGGGCTAGGGTCAGTTTGTTATATCTGGAGTACTTCTCCTGTCCTATCAGTTGTCCTGTGTGAATTTAAGTATGCTCTCTCTAATTCTCTCTTTCTCTCTTTCTTTCTCTCTCTCGGAGGACCTGAGCCCTAGGACCATGCCTCAGGACTACCTGACATGATGACTCCTTGCTGTCCCCAGTCCACCTGGCCGTGCTGCTGCTCCAGTTTCAACTGTACTGCCTGTGATTATTAATATTTGACCATGCTGGTCATTTATGAACAGTTGAACATCTTGGCCATGTTCTGTTATAATCTCCACCCAGCACAGCCAGAAGAGGACTGGCCACCCCACATAGCCTGGTTCCTCTCTAGATTTCTTCCTAGGTTTCGGCCTTTCTAGGGAGTTTTTCCTAGTCACCGTGCTTCTACACCTGCATTGCTTGCTGTTTGGGGTTTTAGGCTGGGTTTCTGTGCAGCACTTTGAGATATCAGCTGATGTACGAAGGGCTATATAAATAAATTTGATTGTATATTGTACAGCAATGTCATTAGGTAACATGAATACAAAGCCAGCGAGAGGTGGTTAGAATAGGATGGGAGGCCAAGAGCCTGTGTAACCAATAGAGAGAGTCCCGAGTGTGGGAACAAACATAGACTGTCCCACAGTTGGGTAAACAAGAACGTTCATAGTCAACCGAGCATGCAGGAGTCAAGAGGCAAATAGCATAAAGCACAAGAAAAAAATATAACAACTTGGGGCTAGCCATTGTAAGTTCAGAGTCACTCGTTCCAACAGTTTGTGTGTACTGGAGGCGAGCGAAAGCTCGGAGCGAGGGGGGAGTGTGGTGGGGGTACCTGTACCAGACAGGGGGAGACAGACCAGGGCAGACGGTGAACAGATCGCCAGGTGGAATTCAAGCAGCAGTGCAGCAGGCAACGAGAGTAGGTGTCACACCCACTTGGGAGATGCTTTTTTTTGGAGGCCTCTGGATTTGGGAGGGGTAGGCTGTGAGAGACTCCTGCCATTGTAGAGCTCAAAGGCTTTGACACCTCTCACTTCACACCTCAGTGCTAATTGAAGTTGTATATGTTCTGTCCTTGCAAGCCTGGCAGACTTAACTTAAATTAAAATATATCATTGTAATGTACTTCTTGGCTTTCAAAATAGCATCAGACCAAACATTACTAACTCAGTTCCAGGTTGGATGGTGTTCTCAGGTCTCTGCTGTTTGTTTCCCAGAGCACCCGCTGTATAGTTTGGAAAAATGGTTTGGAGTTTTGATCTGGGGTGAAGGTTACGGTGTAGAGGGTAGCATCCTGTATATGTTTCCGCCCTAAAAAAATCCAAGTTTATCTAACTCCAATATACAGTATGTCCCTATGGAACAAGGCCTTACAGTGCATGGGAGATGGCCTTGGATTCCAGGTACCTAGGTCCCCAAGACTGTGTTTGTTGAGTGACAATTCTGAAATAAGAGGGATTAACCAGACAGAATTTCAAACATAATATTTAAGTATTGTGTCAGTGTTAAGGCTGAAAAAGCTCTTAATGAGCCAATATTCCTGGAAGGGATGAATATGTTGATAAAAACAACATCATATCAAATTATGTTAGCAAAGAGGCTGGACAAAAATAATATACTCTAAAAAGATATTGGAACGATTGTGTTTTCTTAACGGTACATAAAACAATCATGGCCATGAAATAGCATATAATTTATCAGTAGAAATATCCCTATGTTTTAGTGTTTTGTATTTGTATTTTTTCTTTTGTTTGGTGCGTTAGTTGCTTTCTATTGAAGACAAGATAAATGAAATAAATTGTCTATATAAAATAAATACAGTAAATTCAATTCAATTCAGGACACTAATAAAGAAAACAAACACATACAAACACATTCAACATAGCATGAATCACATGCACTGGATAATGTCATTTTTTTGTTCTGTGAATTACAGTATTTTCTCAACAGATGTAGGAGAACCGTAATTCTTTAAGGTACAACTAATGAGTTAATGTGCTGCACATGGCTCAACCCGAGCCTCCTGGCTGGCCATGAGTGTCATTGAACTGATTTACCTATTTGAAGAGGCTGCATAAAGGAGTTTGTTGGTAGAAAGCAGGTATTTTTCTACATGTATTTATTTGAACTCAAAGGGGCTGTTTTTCTGTAAGAGAAGTGCAGGGTCCTTTTTCTATGCGGATGTTGTATATAAATGTGTATTGTTTGCTCAAGGCCAAATAACAACAAATTGTATTGTCTAGCGAATGAGTGCACAGAGAATGGGCCAGACTTTTAGTCTGGTTACAGTTCGACAACCATTTGTTCAGCTGGTTGAAATGAATTTCAGATACATTAAGTGGCTTTGAAAAAAAAAACATGAAATAATGAAGAAACTGTTATTTTATTATATGATCAATGTATCGTTTACCCATCTGGCAGCATGTAGCCTAGTGGTTAGAATGATGAACGAAGTAACTGAAAAGTCGCTGGTTCGAATCCCCAAGCTGACTAGGTGAAAAATCTGTCCATTAACCCTAATCGCTCTGGATAAGAGTGTCTGTTAAATGATGTAAATGTACTGTATATTCAGCTAAAAATAAAGCTACACAAATGGTGTTCTCCTATTTTATCATTCAGATTCGTATGAGCTTTCATTGAACATTAATGTTAGCATTACATTGACTGTCTGTTGTGGTGGGGAAGATGTCTGAATACATTATCCCAGTGAGTACAACAGGTCTCCTCCCTCATCTCCTCAACAAAGCCAGTCCACACCTGGCCATTTCTCCAGACATCACATGTCCTAAAGCCACTGAACCTCATCTGGGCTGCCATAGAGACTGGGGGTGTCCTCACAAAAGCATCACATTGAAATGGATCAGTCATGCTCTAAGCCTGTGTGAGAGAAGAGGAGCATAAAGGAAGCAAATGATTCATTGGACTTCAATGACGTCTCGGACAGTCATAGACAAATAGGCTACAGGCAGACACTGAATATAAAACACAGGTCTGAAGGGGTACATCAGAATTATTTTCTAATATCAAGTGGATTTATTAAATGGTTTGTAATAATTTATAGTATAGTAACGGTTGCAGATTTATAGTAAAACGATCTAATTTACTGTTTCCTCGATGGGAATAAAAATACTAAACTGCTGACAAGAAAGTTGCTTAAATAGAAATATCATTTGTCCCTAAAATGTCTTTCAAAGGCTGAAATTTATCAGGAAAGAAAACTGTAAAAAAAATTAAAATAAATAAATAATCTGAATAGCTTTTATTCAACAAGTTTCCCTAAATACAGGAGTCCGCTTACAGTCTAATTAATATAGAATAGGCCGCTATCACCTCATACTGATAACAGAAAAAAACACACAGACTTCATGCACAACAATCACACCCAGGGAAATTAACACATAGGCCATCACATAAGACAGAGTGTACATACACTCATTAAAACTCATATTTCCTTTCTAATCGCCCCAGTAATGCCTTAAAAGCCACAATCTGTCAAATGTAAGTACCATCCTAGTGGGCCAACTACAAAAACAACGGAGGAAATGCATGAAATGTAGATGTTGTAGGTGTCCTCAGAAAGTCAAGGAAATTCAGTGCATCAATGGAGAACACTTTCACACAGAAAGTGCATAGTACAATTATCAAAAGCATCCTTTATTAGGTGCACATCAAAATTGGCACGGGTGAAACGTTGGCCGTTCACAATACGAGAAAAATACTTTCTTGATTTACTCCATCCTTGTTAAAGTGAAAGAAAAGAGTGAGAGAAGAGAGAAGAGGGAGGAGGGGAATAAGTGGAAAACCCAAGGCTGTGAAGTACAGTACAGAATGTGGTGAGGAAAAGGTTTTTAAGCCATCTTTGCCAGCTGGAATAAACCATTTTGATCCCAACCCTGGTTTGACATCCACTTGATCAACACATTTCGAGCACTCTCTCTTTAGTTAAGTCTCAATACTTTGCACAGTGAGTTTCTTTACTTCAGAAACTTCCCTTGACCCATAGAGTTTTGAATGTGATGAATCTGTGTAATGTACAATATGTAATAAAGCCACTTGTAACCTGTGGCCCATGTATTAGGTGCACATATTTTTGTATTTCACATGTTATTCTGAAATTAAAAAACTAAACAACTTTTAAAAGCTTGTAGCCATAGTAATATAACACATTTCATTCTGAAGTGGTAAAAGGTACTTAGCAATGCTGTCTTACAACAGATTCCCTGAACATGGTACAAGCTCAGCCGGTAGATTAATTGAAGCGCAGTGATGTTTGCTTAGTCCATGGCATTGTTGAATACTCATTTTTTGATTGGCTTGAATGGAATTCTGGAGTGTGCATTATTTCCCTTCATACAACGGGTGAGTCTCATCCTGAATGCTGATTGGTTAAAAGCACATTCCAGTGGGTGTCTATTCCACAAGTTACCAATAAATCTACTTTTAAATGCCTTTTTACTCCGCTCCATCTGACTGTGCAATCCACTGTCTCATTAGCCAAGCCAGGCAAATTATAAACTTCATGTCCACTATAAAATGCATCTAGACATTATCTCAAATTTCATTTAGACAGACATTTAGTTTTCAACAGTGGTGATTTGTATAAACCTTGCTGTCTATCTCGTCGACATTTGTAACAATGTCTCCAGCTGTCCCATAGTAATGAACATGTAGGGGTTGGGAGTCGGGATGAGACAGACAGGCAGGAAGCATTTCTCAGCCAGTTGAAATCATGGCATCATTTTTATGGATATACACAAAGATATGTAAATTGGAAAAAGGTCAAACAAAACAAAGTGCGGCTAGTTTGCAGTCTTTTTAAAACCTTTATTTAACTAGGCAAGTCAGTTAAGAACAAAATCATATTTTCTATGACGGCCTAGGAACAGTGGGTTAACTGCCTGATCAGGGGCAGAATGATAGATTTGTACCTTGTCAGTTCAGGGGTTTGAACTTGCAACCTTCTGGTTACTAGTCCAATGCTCTTAACACTAGGCTACCCTGCCGCCCCAAACTTCAGTGTTTGAAGTAACTGTATTAGCTGCGTTGTTGGCTAGCTCCTCTGAACAACAGTGTCCAGACGAGAGAGTACATTTTCTATGCCAGGCGAAATCGTGCCTCATTAGCTCATTGTTATGGATGTATCCAAATAAATGTCACTAGAAAACAGCTTAAACAAATACAAATGCAGCTACTGTTGTTATTATTTTTGACATTTTACGTGACTGTAAATTAGCCCTAGTTGGCTAGCTAGCAAGCAAGGGATAAGATCGTTGGCATTGAGTATGGAAATGGAACATTTAGAATGAACGACTGGGTTGCGTCCATAGATACAGAACAAAAGTCTGAACGAACGACCAGCTGGCTTGGGTAGCAACCCTAGATTAGTGTCAGGACCATATCTCGTGGAAGGATGAAATAGGATGAATAAATGAATTTAAAAAAAATAAAAATATGAATATATGACAATCATTGTTTGAATATGTTGGTAACCCGTTGTATAAAAGTGATAATGCTCTGGAAGCTGGTGTTTGGAGGATATATTAACAACACCCATGCCAATATCCTCCAAAGACCAGTTTATCGGGCATTATCACTTAATATAATTCAATGGCTATAGTTCATTCTTACGTGTTCTATGTTTGAGCTGATTTTGAAACCAAAAGTTGAATTGAAAACATTGATATTGTTGAATATGATTTTCATAATGGGGTGGCAGGGAGGCAGGGTAGCCTAGTGGTTAGTGTTGGACTTGTGACCGGAAGCTTACAAGCTCAAACCCCCAAGCTGACAAGGTACAAATCTGTCGTTCTGCCCCTGAACAGGCAGTTAACCCACTGTTCCCAGGCCGTCATTGAAAATAAGAATTTGTTCTTAACTGACTTGCCTGGTTAAATAAAGGTAAAAAATAAAATAAATAAATAATAATAGCAAGCTTGGCTTGGTTAGCTAAACTAGCAAGTCTGTTTGCTTAGTTACCAATGCAACTACTGTTGTTATCTAGTAAACTTGCTAGCTACCTCAGTGGATGTTGAACACATTTATAGCAGCAAATGTGTTAAATTATAGCCATGGTATAAAAGGGATAATCAACTCGGTGCTCTATGCGTTCTCTGGAAAATAATGCAACTCTGTGGAAGGTTAGTTCCACTCCAGCACCATCCATCGTTCATTATTTTCCATAAAACGCATAGTCTCCTGTTGACTGTCCCTTACTTAACATGCAACAGAAGAGTAAGAGAGCAGTGTGTCTTTTTCTTCATTTTGAGTCTAGTGATATTGTATGAGCTGATCCCCAATAAGCTAGTGATCATTTACTGATTAAGCTCTCCAACACACACACACCAGATCCAGTACCACTTGCAGCAGCCAATGCAAAACACAAGGCACAACTTCAGACCTATTCTAAAATGTAAAAAATGTTGGTTACAAACATTATTGCATTCCTGTAACATTGCATTTATTTGATCTGCAAATTGGATCGGTTGTACAATATGATACAATACAATAGTTCAATAGAGTAATTCAAACCATATTACTACACTTTTAGGTTCCAAAAGCCTTCTTCAGGTGTCCCCATAGGACAACCCTTTTTGGTTCCATGTAGAACCCCTCATGTAGAACCCTCTGTGGAAAGGGTTCTACATGGAACCGAAAAGGGTTCTACCTGGAACCAAAAATAGTTATTCAAAGGGTTCTCCCATGGAGACAGCCAAGGAACCCTTTTAGGTTCTAGATAGCACCTTTATTTTCTACAGGTGTAGGTAAGGCAAAGAACTAAAGAGGAAGGTTTTAAAGAACCAAAACTGTGTTTGCGTTTCTAATAGACAATTTACCTTGAAGTTCTGCTACAGATATGCGTACAATGTAAAATGTTTCAATGTAAGCGTGTGCATACAGTACATTTTGCCCCTGCCTTTGACTGACAAACCCCTCCGCTATTCAGTTCAAACTGAGACTTGTTTTCCCCAGATGGCATTCAAGCACCCTCTGCTTTGAAATATACAAGAGAATGAGTGAATAAAGCCACTATTCAATCAAAGATGGCACAAAGTGGAAACCATTCACATGATTGGAAACCATTCACATGATTGGAAACAATTCACATTATAGGCTATACACCTCGAGTTCTTGACAATGTCGAAGACGTTCAATAGAGTTGGTAAGAAAATGAGTCATGTTTAATTAGTGCCTCTGCAGTTAACCTGTGTTTACAGCATCAAGATCACATTTAAATGTAAATAGAAACATCAGTTTACTCTCAGCATTTTACAGTTAAATAATTCAACGATGATTAACATTTGAATTATGTCTGGGTGACAGGAAGGTGTAAAGACATGCTTGGAAGATAACTGTTAAGGAGAGATGAGCATACAGATGTAAGGTCTTAATTTGAGCTAGTTTGCTACAGCAGGAAAATAATCCTGCAGCAACAGGAAATGTGAATTATTACGTGGATTTTTTCGTTATGGCAAACCAAGTCTGAAAATTCCAAACTTTCCAAACTCAAACTCATTTCAAACTCAAATTGTCACGTCCTGACCTTAGTTCCTTTTTATGTCTCTATTTTAGTTTGGTCAGGGCGTGAGTTGGGGTGGGCATTCAATGTTTTTGTTCTATGTGTTATAGTTCTATGTGTTTGGCCTGGTATGGTTCCCAATCAGAGGCAGCTGTCAATCGTTGTGTCTTATTGAGAACCATACTTAGGCAGCCTGTTTTCCCACTATGGTTTGTGGGTAGTTGTTTTCTGTTTTGTGTATTGCACCTTGCAGAACTGTTTGTTTGTCGTTTTGTTGTTTTTTGTTCAAGTATTCGTATTGATTAAAAGGTATTATGAATACTTACCACGCTGCAACTTGGTCTTCTCCTTCTCCCAACAACAGACGTTACAGAACTACCCACCACCAAGCAGCGTGGTGAAAGGGACTCCTGGACAGGTGAGCAGCGCTATCTGGAGTATGAGACAACCTGGGAGGAGATAGAGAGGTGGTCGGTCGACCCAGGGAGAGTGCCGGAGCCAGCCTGGGATTCTCTAGAACAGTGCGAGGAGGGGTACCGGAGAATGGAGTTGGCGACACAAACACGGCTGGCAAGGAAGCCCGAGGGCAGCCCCAAAACAATTTGGGGGGAGGCACACGGAGAGTGTGGCATAGTCAGGTTGGAGACCTGAGCCAACTCCCCGTGCTTACCGTGGTGGGCGTCGTACTGGTCAGGCACCGTGTTATGCGGTGGAGTGCACGGTGTCTCCAGTACGTGTTCTTAGCCCGGTGCGCTACATCCCAGCTCCCTGCATCTGCCGGGCTAGGGTGAGGATCCAGCCAGGGCAGATGGTGCCAGCCCTGCTCTCCAGACAGCCAGTGCATCTCCTCAGGCCAGGATATCCTGCGTCGGCTCTGCGCACTGGGCCTCCCGTGTGTCTGCACAGCCCAGTGCGTCCTGTACCTTTCGCCCCGCACGTGCTGGGCTAAAATCACCATCCAGCCAGGATGGGTTGTGCAAGCCCTTAGTTCAAGACCTCCACTGCGCCTCCACGGCCCGGTCTATGCTGGGCCTCCTCAAAGGACCAGGCTGTCTTTCTGTCTCCTCCCTCCAGGTTCTCCCACTGTCCGGAGCCGCCAGAGCCGCCCGTCATTCGGGAGCTGCCAGAGCCGCCCGTCAGTCGGGAGCTGCCAGAGCCGTCCGTCAGTCGGGAGCTGCCAGAGCCGCCCGTCAGTCGGGAGCTGCCAGAGCCGCCCGTCAGTCGGTAGCTGCCAGAGACTCCCGTCAGTCGGGAGCTGCCAGAGACTCCCGTCGGTCGGGAGCTGCCAGGACGGCCCGTCAGTCGGGAGCTGCCATAGCCGCCCGTCAGTCGGGAGCTGCCAGAGTCTCCCGTCAGTCGGGAGCTGCCAGAGCCGCCCGTCAGTCGGGAGCTGCCAGAGCCGCCCGTCAGTCGGGAGCTGCCAGAACCGTCCGTCAGTCGGGAGCTGCCAGAGCCGCCCGTCAGTCAGGAGCTGCCAGAGCCGCCCGTCAGTCGGGAGCTGCCAGAGACTCCCGTCGGTCGGGAGCTGCCAGGACGGCCCGTCAGTCGGGAGCTGCCATAGCCGCCCGTCGGTCGGGAGCTGCCAGGACGGCCCGTCAGTCGGGAGCTGCCATAGCAGCCTGTCAGTCGGGAGCTGCCAGAGTCTCCCGCCTGTCCAGCGCTGCCAGAGTCTCCCGCCTGTCCGGCGCTGTCAGAGTCTCCCGTCTATTCGGGGCCCGCTCTAAGGGCCCCCAGTCCGGAGTCGGCGCCACCTAAGTGGGCCAAGACTAAGGTGGAGTGGGGTCCACGTCCCGCGCCGGAGCCGCCACCGCGGACAGATGCTCACCCAGACCCTCCCCTATGGGTTTAGGTTTTGCGGCCGGAGTCCGCACCTTTGGGGGGGGTACTGTCACGTCCTGACCGTAGTTCCTTTTTTATGTCTCTAGTTTAGTTTGGTCAGGGCATGAGTTGGGGTGGGCATTCTATGTTTTTGTTCTATGTGTTATAGTTCTATGTGTTTGGCCTGGTATGGTTCTCAATCAGAGGCAGCTGTCAATCGTTGTCTCTGATTGAGAACCATACTTAGGCAGCCTGTTTTCCCACTATGGTTTGTGGGTAGTTGTTTTGTGTATTGCACCTTGCAGAACTGTTCATTTGTCGTTTTGTTGTTTTTTTGTTTAAGTATTCGTATTGATTAAAAGGTATTATGAATACCTACCACGCTGCAACTTGGTCTTCTCCTTCTCCCGACAACAGACATTACACAAATACACTACAGGTTTGCATTTCTGAGCAACAAAAGAGTGATCAAATTAAGACCTTACATCTGTAGAACAAAAATACAACAAATGGTAAGGCTAGCCTACATCATGACAACAAAAGAACATGCAAAAGAATATGCAAGGAGTATATGGAAACCTACAGTTATCACGAAGTCCCAATGTATATTTTGTCAGATGTTATCCTCTTCACTGGTTTGCATTCCCACACATAGCAACTACAATCAGGACCTACTCCACAGCATCATAATGGACTGTCATAGCTTAGTTAATTAAAGTCTATTGCACTTAGCAAGGAAAACATAACAAGTAATTATATTACAAGACAGAGTCAATGTGAGGCTAACAATAACAATGACACTCCACTGTCTTTCACATTGTATTTTCAATGAGGGGTAGGAGTCTGTGGTGAATTGAATGGTCTTTCCTTTCATGTGACTGACTGAATATAGGCAAAAAAAGTGTGTGTGTGTGTGTGTGTGTGTGTGTCAGTGACAGAGAGAGAGGGATTGTGCTTCCTTTAAGATTGTCTGGGTTAGTTAGAAAAGTAGCTCTCATATATACAGTTCTTTAATATGTTGTGGTTAGGCATTTTGCCAGTCACATAGCTGCTTGTATAAACACTGTACTGGATAGACAAATCATGTATGTCTGTGGTTGCCAAACTTCATCATGCACTTCATCTATCAATCCATTTCAGAAAAAAACAAGCATCCTTTTTAATCATGTCACTATTGAGCCAAATTGGCAAGCACTTAGTCGACGGTCACGGCCTTCAATGTTTGTCCTCTTGTTGTTGGAAGTTTTGCCTCTCACTATTTCATCGGTGATGATCTGCAATGATTCAGAGTTTCTGTGCCAGAATATGCAGTGAGATTCCCCCAGATATTTACCACCAATGAGAGAAATGCCTACCATGTCTGATGCTGCTCTTCAAATACAGCCACACTGACCTGCTGCTCGCTCCGGGTTAAGACGCACACAGTTGTGGAATTCTTGGACCTCGCGTTAGTCAAAACCCATAAACTGATCGACAACCTCTCACAGGAGGACTGTGGGCAACAGTGAACAGAGAAAATGCAGCTAGTATTCATTCACATTCACTATGATGCACTTTCCAATCAAAGGAATTCCTCTTCATAAACACATGAACTTAAAAATGCCTGGGTAGGAAAATGGACAGGCAAATACAGGCTCCACAAACGGCAGAATAGGAGCTTACTCATGACAATATATACCACTAAACCATGCATTAACCAATGTTTCCTCAAAAGGTACTAATGCCATAAGGGGTTAGGGTGAAACAAATAGCTTCTCCCCTTTCTGTCACCCTATCAATCCATTTCAAGCTGCAGGTTGATCTTTCTAAGGTTATTTCTCTGTAATCTTAGATCCCAGTCGTTTCCAGAGGTTAAATTCCAACATGGACCTGGAAGACCAGTGTGTGGCTAATAGAGTAGGAGAGGAGACAGAGTTGCTTTCCATAACGACTTAAACTAACAGCAGGCCGGGACTTTAGGAGGAAGGCTCTAAGAAGGGTGTGACGGGAGGTTTAGACATCAAATCCCAGGCTTATCTCGACACTGGTCAGGTTTTTAACTGACAACTTTGAAGTCCAGTTTCTCTCCCTGAGGATCAATATCACTGATGGTGTCTTTCTTTAGTATTCAGCATAATCTGAGACATCAAGATAGAACAACATAACTGTTTTGGATTTTTAGAATGTGTGTTTTATTTATTTGCTTTAGGATTTCTAGTGATAGTATCAATATTGATAAGATATTGGAGGAAATCAATATTTTCACATGTCAAAAAGAAAATATGTTTCCTATCTGAAAAGTGATCATATTCAACAGTTCAACAGAGGTCAATTGTTTGCTGTACGTTAAATCTCTAAAATACATCAGATACTGTTCCACCTATTATTTAGTAACATGTTAACAAAGCTATTGGTTGGAATGTGTATTTGACCTCTGTTTCTCCAAATACAGCACACAGTTTAGTCATAACAGATTTACCATGGGGCCAACCAAAACAGAAATGGATGTGATAATTGTATTTTGCACACTATACTGCCATCATATGGACACTTTCAGACCTACACATAACTCATGGAGATTCATCATTCAAGACAAACCCCAACCACATCATCATTTTCCAGCTGAATAAGACAGAGTGGCAGAGATCTTGTCGGATAAAAGATCATTTTGTTTTTACTAATACAAAAAAAAAGAAGTAGCAGTTTGACATTTAGCTGCAAATGTATATATGTGAATGATCCCATTCAATAAAAGCTTAATCATTGACAGTACAGGACACCTCTGAATATTGTCCTACCAGAGGCTCCAACCGGCAGTTGTGTGCAATGCACTCATTATAGACACACACTCATTAAGACAACACAAAGAGAAGATGTCAGAGGCTCATAGTGGGCTCTACTCTAACCTCTGACAGAGCTCCTACATTACAGTGTTGCTAAAGGTGTCCGCTCACTGCTCTTCCCAACACTGACATCTCGAGTGGCTTGGACATATTAATGCAACCTGTACAGTTGATATTGTGATAAAAAGGCAGCTTCTAGCACGTAGAGAGCTTTCTATATGGCCATTGTTGATCCTGTAGTGCTGATAACGTGGTCTCCAACCCTCACTTTACTGAACTTGTGTGTTTGATGTATGAGTAAAAAGTACATAATAACCACTCTCCTGCATTGAAGGCTTCAGTGGATATAGAGGTGAACTGGACAAGGATGGAGATTATGTTTAAATATGTCCTCTTCAGATCCCTTTTTAAATGAATATCCTGTAGAAATACACTTGTTTAGTTTTACCATGATAAAATACGAAATGTCCTGCTAAAGTCAGCTAAACGGAAATGTAATTTCACAGTATGACTATACAAATAGCAAAAACCCTTCAAGGTATAAAATGAAGGATATATTTTTGCATATGAAATGATATCTGAGGTGTCTAAGGGTGGTTTTTAGTCGGCCTGAGAGACCCGTGAGGTTAAAGCAGTGTTGTGGTTTGATTCTCTGACATACAACAGTAAAACTATCAGTCGTAAACATCACTGGATCTCTTGATCTTTGGCCCGCCTGGCCTACATATGGAGTCTCACTGACAAACGCAAAGTTCTGGTTAAACATTGTCCCAACGTTTGCGTTCAGCCTGCTGTTGTTTTTACACTAAAGGTCCCGCAATTGTTGGAGGCATTATTGACTTTGTAATTAAACTATTTTAACGTCAGGATTTGGTCATCATTAGATTTCAAGCCATCTGTTCCCCTCCATGGGCTGAAATGGATTTTCCCCTTGAGTAGATAAAGGATAACACTGATGGGGAATATCATTCATTTTGCTTTATTTATTCATGTTGTGGAGACAAATGCTGAATCCTCTACTTTTATACATAGCCTGTGCACGTACGTATCAACTCAATACATTTAAATAGTGTATCGCTTCGAAATGATATCATTTCGGCACACAAATGCCCTGGTCAATCTAATGTTACTGATTATGGTTTTATTGGCTTCCATCTGCTCAAAGGCTAACAAAGCTCCATTTAGACAACTCCCCGGAAGTTTCTCTAAAGGGTCACAATGTATAAACAGCTTGATCCCGCTGTGGGTCAAACACCTCTATTGGTTCTAGTTTCTGGTAAACACCTTTATCTGACCATATCTCCCTCTATTGTACAACGAAGAAATCAAATAATAACAGACAAAGCTCAACTTTGATCCACTGCTTCTTCCATTGTCATTCCGGACAGTAATCTTTCTTTCCTCACCTGGTGTAGGTCCAGTTGAGCCATTAAAGGGATGTGTATTCAGAGTTTTGACACTGGGGCTTTTCAATTGAGAGATTAGAGATTGTTATTTTGGATGTACTGACAACCAGACAAATGGCTGAAGAAGCACATGAACGCAAACTAACAAAGTCTCTCTCTCTCTCTCTCTCTCTCTCTCTCTCTCTCTCTCTCTCTCTCTCTCTCTCTCTCTCTCTCTCTCTCTCTCTAATGAATGAAGCCTTACAGTATTATTTAATAAATGTTCATCTGTATTGCAAACAACAGTAATTTCTAAGCTCCTACCTCTCATTCGGTCATATACAGGTCAAACACCTCTATTGGTGTATAAGTTCATTTTCTCCTAATTTTACATTTATCAAAACCTAAGATACAAAAATGTTTTGCTTACAGTTTAGTTTCAACACCGTCTGGCCTAACTCAGATAGAAAGTATATATTTCCAGCATTAATATTACATTGTAACAGGCTATAAAGGCAACTAAAATAAATAACATGCTGTTTTAAAACTTGTATAATCAATCAAACCTGTCATACATGAGACTATATATTTTACATTTCAAATGTTTACATTCCTGGTATTATTCTACAGGTATTTATTTACATGTTGACTCAGAAAATACACAAAGTCGCCTTTGACCACATGAAGATGAACAGATTGAATTATATTAAAATGGTTCAATTGCAAATGATTCATTAATTAAATTCATCAAAACATTTGACTGCACATTGACTGAACAGCTGAAGGCTTCATAAATGGACAAAATATATATAGGCTACATAAGAGATACTTTAAGCATATTTCTGTCTGTGATCTGAGTCATTGAGGAACGGTGTGGGAGGGAACGGAGGACCTTGAGGAGTGGTGTGAGAGGGAACGGAGGACTTTGAGGAACGGTGTGGAAGGGAACGGAGGACCTTGAGGAGTGGTGTGGGAGGGAACGGAGGCCCTTGAGGAGTGGTGTGGGAGGGAACGGAGGACCTTGAGGAGTGGTGTGGGAGGGAACGGAGGACCTTGAGGAACGGTGTGGGAGGGAACGGAGGACCTTGAGGAACGGTGTGGGAGAAAACGGAGGACCTTGAGGAGTGGTGTGAGAGGGAATGGAGGACTTTGAGGAACGGTGTGGGAGGGAACGGAGGACCTTGAGGAACGGTGTGGGGGGAACGGAAGACCTTGAGTAGTGGTGTGGGAGGGAACGGAAGACCTTGAGGAGTGGTGTGGGAGAGAACGGAGGACCTTGAGGAGTGGTGTGAGAGGGAACGGAGGACCTCGATGAGTGGTGTGAGAGGGAACGGAAGACCTTGAGGAGTGGTGTGAGAGGGAACGGAGGACCTTGAGGAGTGGTGTGAGAGGGAACGGAGGACCATAAGGAGCAGTGTGAGAGGGAACGGAAGACCTTGAGGAGTGGTGTGAGAGGGAACGGAGGACCTTGAGGAGTGGTGTGAGAGGGAACGGAGGACCTTGAGGAGCGGTGTGAGAGGGAACGGAGGACCATAAGGAGCAGTGTGAGAGGGAACGGAGGACCTTGAGGAGTGGTGGTGGTTGGAGGTTCTGTCACAGCTCACGGTCCTCCTCCACTAGACCCCATAAACACAGTGTTGATGGGTGGTAGCGATGACACCATGTCACGTACCTCAGATGATTCCTGGTGAGGAAGCGGTGCATCCTGGGAGTGGAACTGGGCAGGACCTCCATACATGCAGGGTGCGGAGATCGAGGAGGGGAGGGGAGGAGCTAGAGACAAAAACAAGACTATCTTGAATGGGAAACTTACTAGAACAATTATACAAAGCACTCATCGTTTCACCCAGGCCATTGCTACACATTGGTAGTGAAACAATGCCGTTCCCTATTACAATGTAAAGTGCCTTGAACACTAAATATAAATTAAATCCATCACTGACCTCCAGGTGTGCCCAGTGAGTCAGACTCAGGGTAGTAAGGGCCTGCCGGCTTTCTGCCTGTGTCATCCAGGATGTTGAGTGGGTCGTGTACATCAGCGTATGTTGGGACGGAACGGATACTGCTCACACTGCTGATAACTGACACATGCTGGTCTATCATGGAACCCAGCCTCTGGCTATCCAGGTAGCCACTGTTTCCATAGTACCCTGAAAAACAGAGAGGTTCCTCTATGAGCAGAACTTATTGTTAGGTGGCGTGACCACATGATCTAACCAGGAAAAACAGACTACTCAGGGCCTATTTCAATATAATTCATCCTTACCACTGTGTCCTGCTGTTGAGTAGGCAGACTCCTGACAGCCACTACTGTTTAACCCACTCATGACAAAGTTGTATCCTCCAGAGTCCAGTAGCTGAACCCCCTGAGTCTCCATCCCAGGATCAGGGACTGTGCTGTAATTGGAGGTGGGTCTGGAGCTGTAGGGGGACACAGCACAGCTGCTGTTGAAGTAGTCTTTGGCCAGGTGCTGCTCACTGAAGGACTGGTAGTGGCTGCTATCGGAGTGGGTGTGGTAGGCAGGGGCCTGAGCGTGTGTCTGGGGCCTGAACACAGCCTGGTAGTTGGAAGTGGTTGGGTAGTAGCTGGGGCTACTGGAAGGCAGGCTCTGGTACATGGTGTCTGGGAAGGCTTGGCAGGAGATGTGGGGCTGGATGGTGGTGCAGGCGATCTGGGGTATGACGGCCATGGGGCCCTGGTTGATAACACTGCCCCTGTTCACCATGGCTGGGGAGATGGGAGGGGTCATCAGAGGGCCACTGTTCTGGGAAAAGTCCATTTGTCCTTGGAGTATAGAGGAAAGTGACTAAGATTTTAGACAATACAATAGGAACATTTATTATTAAATTAGCAATTGTCACGCAAACTTATTTATGTTAAACCAATGAAAGTTTCAATAAAGATCACATACAATCGGGCAAATTCAATTCAGGAACTGACTGAGAAAAGGTCACCCTAAAAATGCATTTGCACCTGACAGAGAGAATCCATCTGTTTCAGAGCCTTGGTAGACAGTCATGTTTGCCTGCTGATTAGCTGACAGGGTCATGTATGTGTGTTCTGAGAGGGACTCGTTTTTCACAGACAGATCACTGGACACCGCGCTGGGCTTGTTACGGTTGGCCAGGAAACAGGAGCTAGGGGAGGCAGTGAATGCCGCCTTGCTGCCATCTGAAAATAATCACAAAAATGTACCCCAGTGATCCTACATCCTCTACAATTACTCCATACTGCTTCATAAAAACGGATAGTATTAAGATGAATTTCAATAACAACTTAATGAAAAAAAACAATCAGAGTTCTACATAATATAATTAGATACTCTATGTATGACATGTAATTTTATATTTTCGATCAAAAGTAAAAACAGTCACGCTTGCGTGTACCTGCATTTCTCATGTATTTATCTAGGATATTCTGGAGGTCTTGTTCTTTGTCATTGTTGAATTGTGTCTCAATAGCCAGAAGGATATACTCATCCAGCAGCATGCGGATTAGGTGGAACGAACCTGGGATGGAAAAAACACACATCTTAGTTTGCTACTAGCATAACAACCTCTTACTGTCCTAGTTTTTCCCACCAGAAATCAACCTATTATCTTATCACATTTTTCTGAATCTCAGATGTGCACTATCATGACAGAATATCCAAATATTCTCTAACAACCTTCACCTTACAAATTGTGAAACTGCTCCAAGGGCTGTTCTGTGCACCAATCACCAGGTGCAGAGGGTTTGACCCAACCAGCCCCAGAGGTCTGCCTTCACCTGGGCTTTCATCTCCCCAGGCCTGCTGTTTGACCTGTTGGGTCATGTGATTGTTCTCCAGTCTGTTTGACTTTTGTTTGGTGATAGACCCGTCATGGCCAGGAGGTGAGGAAAGTGCATGGAAGTCTGTCTCCAAACACAGTGCACGCGACCGAGAGATAATGCTTTGTTTACCTGGGGCTAGGCCATTATAATTTATGGCTCATTGTAGCATTCTGTTCAGAGCCAGCCGACCTAACAAAATGATAAGTGTGTTTGTGTGTCGTAGTGCCCGACCGGGTATCATTTAGGCTATGACAGTAGTAATGAAATGACATAGAAATAAGCTAGTGTACAGCATTTCCTGAATGTTCTAGATGTTCCATGGATATACACACTATCAGGAGGAACTGTTATAGAGGGATGTAGTCATTTCTTACCAAAACTTGTGGCGTTGTTCAATGTGAGGTTGTGCATAACACGTGCTCCAAAGAAACTCCACTTGAGGAGGAAGTCCTGAGCTCGCTTCTTTATGGACCGTCCGTTCTGCTTCCCAGGCTGGAGAGAAAGGAACAAACAGATTGGATGTCAACATCCAATCTGACAACCCCAATCTTAGATTGGAAATGGGGACAACGTACCTTAATGACCTTCTGCTCCACAACAGTGTCCAGCCACTCAATAAAGGATTCCACAGTGGCATTCTTCTTCAGTAGGTCTTTCAGCTCTTGGAACGCTGTTATAGAGTCATCTAGCAACACAAGGAGAAAGCTAATTGACATTGTTTACAGGAATTAACCTGGCAGTGTTTCCCATGTACAATGTAAATGTTCGATGAGGGAAAATGATTCAAGTCTCTCACATTCAGAGTAGAGGTCAGAGTCTTGGTCACCACTTGAGATGGTGAAAAGGGCTTGTGACCCTATGCTGTTCAAATCCACTTGATCTATATCCACCACCATGGAGTTCACCACATTCTGGTCAAAAAGAGCTGGTCTTGCGATCTGTTGTAAAAACAGAAAATGACCAAAAATGACATGCAAATTCTATATCTTAGAGTCATAATAAAATGAATGATATATAGATATACTTCAAATACTTTTAAATATGTATTTGTAAAGTTAAACATGAACAAAATATGTATATTATTCTGTGCTGTTATCAGTGCTTTACCTGGGCAAGGTGTAAGAAGGAGGTCTGACGTTTTAGAGAGGACACAAATCTGCGTGCGATCGGGAGCTTCTTTTCTGAGAGGCATTCTGGGAGGTTTTCCAGAGAAGACACCATCCAGTCTTCCCAGTGCTTGGCCAAGTTACGGATGTCTGCCAGGAGACTGCAAACAAGATACTCTTTACACACAACAGCACGTGACCTGGACCGACTGCCATATCTTATGACTAGTAATTCCACATAGCATAAACCTTACAATACATCTGGTGTCCAGGTGAGCAAAACACAAATGTCGAAAGACAAAAATACTCTACCTTTCAGGCATCTCCTGCATCGTAGCAGGGATCAGGACATCTGTCAGAACCTGAAAAATGGATAGCACAGCCTGTCCAGTTGAGGTAGGAGTCCTTCAACAACTAATGAGGATGCTGCTCTATGATTCTGGAGAAACACCTACCTTATATAGTATAGAGTCACACACACAGAAGATGTCCACGATTATGGAGTTATCCAGCAGTGGTAAAAGATGGTCGGGCATTCCTTGCCAGAAATGTAGCAGAAAATTCTGTATCTGAAACATAGTAAATATAAATAGTGAGTCATGAGAAAATTCGTCAGAAAAGGCTACAAAATCTTTTGTTTGTATTTTGTATAGAATACCTCTTCAAAGTTGACATTGATGGCATTGTCCAGGATGCACTGACAATGTGTTTTGTACATCATGATGAGCGTGTCCACCTATGGGACATAGCGTTTTGCATTTACATTTGAGTCATTTAGCAAATGCTCTTATCCAGAGCGAGTGCATACATTTCACACTAACATAGTGTGAAGATAATTCACAACGGTTACAGTCTTGTTGCTACTGAATACCATATGCGATCAGCAATCTGAATCTTAATAATCTTCCTAGGTTTCGGCCTTTCTCTGGAGTTTTTCCTAGCCAACGTGCTTCAACACCTGCATTGTTTGCTGTTTGGGGTTTTAGCCTGGGTTTCTGTACAGCACTTTGAGATATCAGCTGATGTACGAAGGGCTATATAAATACATTTGATTTGATTTGAATGGCACAGAACGTTGAAGTGTTGACGAAAAAACACAAACCTTCTCTTTAGAGACAGAACCTTGAAGCACTAGATGCTGTACACTTGGGAATTCTGGGAGCAAAGTTCCTGTTTTGGAGCTGAGGGAGTACTTTCGAGTATATCCTCCCTGTTAAATAGAGGAACATCAAACAGTTTGACGTCGTAGTCTTGTAACAGATAGAATGTATTAGAAAACATGATTCACGTCACTAAAATCTTACAAGAAGATATGAAA
Organism: Oncorhynchus masou masou; assembly: GCF_036934945.1. Lineage (NCBI taxonomy): Eukaryota > Metazoa > Chordata > Actinopteri > Salmoniformes > Salmonidae > Oncorhynchus > Oncorhynchus masou. The sequence goes on along the minus strand of NC_088230.1, from coordinate 21,247,752 downwards.
ATGAAAATAAACTGTTATTTGTCCATTATATATTTGCTAGAGACTGTTCATTCATAACAATCTTACCTCATTCTTGAGTTTGCTCCCTGAAAATCTATAATCAAATAAAATCAGACTGAGATTCAATTCCAGAATGTCATTGCAATTTCAATTCCATAGTTGAATAAGTAGCCTCAGACCTGGCTGATCACTTCCTATAACAAACATTACAGATTGATGTGTATTATGACAATGCTCCAGAGCAAATTCTGTGAATGATCTTACCTCGTCAAGCCCTTTCCTGAGTACACCAAGTGATAATAGGCACTGCTCTCTTTGATGCCAATGCCGTAATAATGATATCTGTTGAATATCAACAACATCAATACATGTTATATTGAGGCATATCATATCACTACAAGAACAATTCTGTTTGAAAAGCAAATATTCCTTGCTACATCTTACTTTGAATGACCTCGGGTCCCAAGTCTTCTTGTTGTAAGAAGTGGAAATTTCTGACGAATTGTCTAATGTGCACAGAAAACAATACAAAAAAAACAACATAATTTACATTTTCCACCACCATAAGTTGCGTTTATCTATAACATCACACCACAAACTCAAGACTCATATCACCTTGCCAAATGTAGCAGCACAGGCTGGATCCAGTTTCTCCTTCCTACAGAAGTCTAGGTAGTGAGCGTACAGGATGCAACGTGGCAGACAAACCCCTTCACAAACAATATAGTTTTCCTCCAGCCTAGGGAACAAACAGTCACACAAATCAAATGTATAATCAATCATCAACAACAAAAAAATTAACATTCACATTTGTAAGAAGGATTGTTACTATACAAATGCATTACAACACAATAAATATTATAGTTGTAAAATGTTGTGACTTTGGAACACTACCATTGAAGGGTGAGCTGAGTCTGTTTCTTCTTGTCTTTTATGATCTGAGTGATGCTTTTCCTCGGGGTCGTCTGTTTGAAAGCCAAATCTTTGGAATACTCAACAAAATCCTGGTCCTCCTCAGAAGACGGGGTTTCATTAGTGTCCTCTGCTTCTGACAGTGTTGCGGGGGAGAAAACAGTCATGAGGTGAAAAATATGTTTCAGTTGTACAGGGCCATGGCAAGGTAGGTGGCTAAATGAACCATACAATTAGAAGTATTCCCTAGACAGGATTTCCAAGAGTCATGAAAATTAACATAATAGAGAAAAATTGGTCCCATGTGACTCAGTTTGAAGAGCATAGTGCCTGCAACGCCAGGGATGTGGGCTCTATTCCCAAGTGGGACCGGTACATGGTACGAAAAAATGTATGCCCTCACTACTATATAATTCACTCTGGCTAAGAGCGTCTGCTATGACTTAATTCTGGTCAGATTGAGTAGAATGTTTAGGCTACAAATGGTAAGAGAGAGGGAGAAAACATGGGATTTGGAATACATGGATTTCTTTTAGCCTACCCAACAAACAATTAAAAAGTATACTTTGGTGCAGGCATATTTCAACAAAAAACGATCCTCAATTTAATACAGCACAAACTACTGCTTGACATCAACAAGCGGTCAATTTTTAATTGCGTTTATAATTTGATGACTCTTGGGGGAAGTGGGCCTCTCAGCAATCAATTATGTGTAGGCCTATTAATCCGAATTTATTCATCACCTGATTTAATTCCCGAATCATCTTCCTCGTCAAACTTTGAGAGTGAATGTCCATGGAAATCACGGGGTAATTTCTCGTCAGATAAAGCGGTGTGCATAAACTCCTCAGAGGCATCGCAGAATTTCTTGGTTGAAGGTGGATGAACATGAAGAAATGGGCCATCCCGGATCGGGCTTGTATTCCGTTTCATAGGCATGTTCAATGAAAATATTATGAGGTAAAAAGTAAAACAAAACAAATACAAAATAACTGAAATAGAACATTTAAATGCATGTGTAAGAACATGTACACATATTGTCTTCATGAGGCAAGTATCCTATCCGCACAAATACAATTCTCCAAATAAATATACTTATATATACTTTTCCGCCAATTTCATCATCTCATCTCATAATTAGATATCCATTTTCAGTAGCCTAATAGAAAAAAAAACAAAGCGCAGTTCTCAAGTCTCTCCCCACACCTTACAATGAAACTCTGATAACGACCTTTTTGGAGTCAATGCTGTGGTTAAAGAACGACGTCACATTGGTAATTGCCTAGGGATTCATTTATCATATTTGCAGAGGACGGGGCGCTGATTCAGTCTATCAATGATTAACCAAAAAGCCAACATCTATCCTTGGTCTGCTGTAGTCCTGCACTGCCTCGCACCTTATGCCGTTAGCAGACAAATAAGTGTTTGCTATTTTAATCTAAAATTGAATCATCTATGCAATAAAGCTGTGTATTTGTTTACGCATAATTATTTCCTGTGTGTTTGTGCGAAATACCTAAATGAAACAGTATTTCAGCAACAAGGATATAGGCCTTGTATCAAATGCTACTCGGGGTGTCCCCCTCCAGTGTAGTCAAGCCAATACGTTTTTTTTGCTCTAAAGTTGCATCTGAACACAACAAATCCGTTTCAAACCTGACATTTAATTAAATACTGTGTTATTTTATCGAATATTTAGTTTGCTGGGCAAATTCTCACATAATTTTCCATACATTTCTTTAAGGAGGGGGGGGGGGGGGTGATACCTTGTGCTATTCTTACCGATGCAGCAGGTACAGTTGAAGTCGGAAGTTTGCATACACCTTAGCCAAATACATTTAAACTCAGTTTTTCACAACTCCTGACATTTAATCCTAGTAAAAATTATCAGTCTTATGTCAATTAGGATCACCACTTTATTTAAGAATGTGAAATGTCAGAATAATAGTAGAGAGAATGATTTATTTCAGCTTTTATTTCTTTCATCACATTCCCAGTGGGTCAGAAGTTTACATACACTCAATTAGTATTTGGTAGCATTGCCTTTAAATTGTTTAACTTGGGTCAAACATTTTGGGTAGCCTTTCACAAGCTTCCCACAATAAGTTGGGTGAATTTTGGCCCATTCCTCCTGACAGAGCTGGTGTAACTGAGTCAGGTTTGTAGGCCTTCTTGCTCGCACACGCTTTTTACAGTTCTGACCACAAATTTTCTCTAGGATTGAGGTCAGGGCTTTGTGATGGCCACTCCAATACCTTGACTTTGTTGTCCTTAAGACATTTTGCCACAACTTTGGTAGTATAGTCATTGTCCATTTGGAAGACCCATTTGCGACCAAGCTTTAACTTCCTGACTGATGTCTTGAGATGTTGCTTCAATATATCCACGTCATTTTTCACCCTTATGATGTAATCTATTTTGTGAAGTCCACCAGTCCCTCCTGCAGCAAAGCACCCCCACAACATGATGCTGCCACCCCGTGCTTCACGGTTGGGATGGTGTTCTTCGTCTTGCAAGCCTCCCCCTTTTTCTCCAAACATAACGATGGTCAGCTGTTTAAAGGCACAGTCAACTTAGTGTATGTAAACCTCTGACCCACTGGAATTGTGATACAGTGAGTTATAAGTGAAATAATCTGTATGTAAACAATTGTTGGAAAAATGACTTGTGTGATGCACAAAGTAGATGTCCTAACTGACTTGCCAAAACTATAGTTTGTTAACAAGATATTTGTGGAGTGATTGAAAAACGAGTTTTAATGACTCCAACCTAAGTGTATGTAAACGTCCGACATCAACTGTATAGGGAGGAAGTTCGATTTTTCTCCGTCCTTTTCAAGGTCACAGCTGTTGACTGCTGATCCGAAGTTGGATGGGTCTTCAATTAAATTAAGGTAGCCTACAGTCATTTCTAACAACAAAAATGTAACAGCCAACATGCTATTTGTCACAGAATTATTGTGTTTATTGTAGCTGCCTGTCAGATTCCATTTGTGGTAGTTGTGTAATTTAGCTACCTTGCAACGCAACCAGCTACATGTAGCTAGCTCGCTAATTTCCATGCGGAGAATAGTTAGCACCAATGGTATTGAGTTGTGGCTCGAGTACTGCCTGAACCATAATCTGGGTTTACAGGAGCCATTCTCCTTTATGCCCAGGAAACAGCCATTCAATTTGCCATTCACCTTTAAAGCTTAATCATGTGAAAATATTCAGGCCAATTTACCAAAGAATAGGGCATGCGCACTTGCTCTAAAACAATGTTTAGGTTCTTCCAAGATGAGGCATTTTTTTAGTTCCATGCAACTTTTTACTTAAACCTTTTTTGGAAGTAAATACTGGCAGGGACGGCAGTAATGCCGATAGATTCCTTTCTAAACGCCATTCTTTGGTAAAGTACCCAGCATGTTTTTATATTAAGATTGAAACGCTGGTGAATGGCAAGTTGAATTGCTGCTTCCTGGGTTTAAAAGATAACGCTTTCTGTAAACCCAGATTCCAGTTCATAGCTACCCATGCTGTACTGTAAATATTGTCCAAACTTCTAATAGTATTTTCATAGCCATATCTAATTTAATGTTTGACTTAGGGAATTAATTTGATATGTCAGTTGGATAGCTAGTCTGTTATACTTCTCATGTGTAATGATGTGCGCTGAGAGTCGGGAAGCTAGTTCAGGGAGTGAGTATTTTAATTAATAAATGAAACATAATACAAAACAAGTAACACGAACAGACAGGAAACAGAACAATGACACCTGGGGAAGGAACCAAAGGGAGTGACATATCTAGGGCAGGTAATCAAGGAGGTGATGGAGTCCAGGTGAGTGTCATTATGCGCAGATGCGGGTAACGATGGTGACAGGTGTGCACCATAATGAGCTGCCTGGTGACCTGGAGGCCGGAGAGAGAGCACACGTGACATCATGACACGTGTGAGTTCACTATGTAGCCATGCACCAGCTAACGTTTGTCTATGATCATTTGCTGTTATGCATACATCTTCACATATTCTAATCTAGGGCAGTAGGTGCGTGGGTAAAATGACCAGGGAAGCTAATCCAGGAAAAAAGCCATATTACAACCTATGTGTTGTGATAATTGAATTGTTTTCTGTGAGACTAGTCAAGATCGAGAGGAAGATAAATGGAGCAAAGTACAGAGAGATACTTGATGAAAACCTGCTCCAGAGCTCTCAGGACCTCAGACTGGGGCGAAGATTCTCCTTCCAACAGGACAACGACTATAAGCACACAGCCAAGACATCGCAGGAATGGCTTCGGGACAAGTCTCCGAATGTCCTTGAGTGGCCCAGGCAGAGCCCAGGCTTGAACCCGATCTAACATATTTGGAGTGACCTGAAAATAGCTGTGCAGCAACGCTCCCCATCCAACCTGACAGAGCTTGAATGGATCTGCAGAGAAGATTGGGAGAAAATCCCCAAATACAGGTGTGTCAAGCTTGTAGCATCATACCCAAGAAGACTCAAGGCTGTAATCGCTGCCAGAGGTGCTTCAACAAGGTACTAAGTATAGGGTCTGAATACTTACATACATGTGATATTTACGTTTTTATTTTATTTTAAATAAATGTGCAAAAATGTCTAAAAACCTGTTTTTACTTTGTCAGTATTGTGTGTAGATTGATGAGTGGGGGAAATCATACATGTTAGAATAAGGCTGTAACGTAACAAAATGTGGAAAAAGTCAAGGGGTCTGAATACTTTCCAAATGCACTATATATGCATCAAGAAGATCAATTTGTCCTCAGTTGTTCTCTCGTGAATGTCAAGCCTTTTGCCGACGATGATGTATGGAGAATCTTTGCCACAGAATACTTCAGACGAGCAGTCTCCAACAAAGCTCGCTTTGTGCATGTTGTCCACATAAGGAAAGATGGATATGTGGTTGATTTGTATGAGAGGGAAAACAACACATCACAGAGCTCCTGACCACAACCAAGCATGTATAATTCTGGAAATACACTCCCTCTGAGCCTGTGATACTTAAGAGCGAGATGGAGAAGAAAATGATGAAACAGAAGTTCTGTAGAAAAGGACAAGTTAGTGGAAATGGATTAAGCACGAGTGGAGTCACCAGGAACTCTCCCAAAGATATGTGGGACATTTCTGAATCGGATGGCTGTGAAAAGAAACCTGAAAGCCCAAAGTCAAGAACCCCAAAAGACAAGAATCCGACTGTGAAATTCAAAGCACTGACATTCGGAGGTGAGATAGCTGTGCAATGCGCTCACATCAACACACCCTCAGATTTTTGGTGCCAGCTGAAAAGCAAGATCCCCAACGTGAAGGAAATGATGGAAGCGATCCAGGAGCATTACCATACACACACTATTCCCATGCAGGCAGGTGTTTCAAGTTGTTGCCAAGTCTGAAGATGCCGGCAGATGGTACAGAGCCTGCATTGTCGGAGCACAGCAAGACGAAGTCGAAGTGATATTTGTGGACAACGGGATAGTAGCAAAAGAGTGTGCACGATCTTCAAGCAATAGTGCCAGAATTCCTTGATCTTGAGGGGCAAGCGTTTAGATGAAGCCTTTACAACTTGATTGAACCTGCAAAAGGCAGCGGTGGTGATTGATGCACAGAGGCATGAGATTTACTGAAGGACATCACTCAAAGCCATTCAGTGAATTTGACACGCAGTGCACACTTTCAACTGTATGTAAAAAAACAATGTTGTTGACCTCCAGAACACTCCACAGAATGCAACAAAGAAGCTTGCGGAAAAAGGTCTCGCAAGAGAAGGGCAAACCTCTATGCAGCTTATGCCATCAGAATGCCCTGACTCTTTTGTCCATTCCTCCTTCAACTTGAGATGCAGAAGTGAAGAGCAAGTCTGTGTCACTCATGTGTGCAGGCCATGGGAGATGTATTGCCAGTTGGACAGAAATACTGAAATGATTGAAGACTTGATGTAGAAAGTCATCATGAAAAGTGAAGAAATTCTGCGTGCCAACTCTGGTCCTGGTATTGGAAAACTTTGCCTGGCATAATATTACGGTAAAGGCAAATGGTACAGGGATGTGGCTTGCCCTGTTCAGTCTAATCTGCTTCTAAACATGTTTTGGCTGTGGACTATGGAAACATGTATATCGTTGAAAAAACGAAAACTATTTAATGTCTATTCCCAGACATTAAGCAGATTTACTGTTCACTCCCATCCAGGCATTGAGATGCAGTTGAACAAATCCTGAAAAAGGACAACTTTGCAGAGGTCAACAAATGGCTGGAGAAATCCATTCTCCACTAGCCACTTCAAGCTGTTGTTGCAAGAAAGAATGAGGATGGGACTGTCTCTTTCAATCTGTTTGATGTTGACATAAACAACAATGAGAAACGTCAAAACCGCTCATTGCTAATCAAAAACACAAGGAGAAGAAAAGCAACAGTGGACCTGTGAGGGGTCATGAAGGACACAAAGAGCAATTGAAGAACAAAACTTGATAAAAAAACTAGACAGACTTCATTCTGAAAGTGTGTTACTGGCCACAACAAGCACCAACATCAAAAGAAGCAGTCTTTAAATGCTCAAAAAGCAAACCCACCAAAGTGTCCTGATGCCCAGTAAGATTAGAAAGAGCACAGTGAAAATAATCACATAGTTCAAATGTGAGGAAAGGACAGAAGGAAAAATAGATCAAAGTGATGTAGACAGTTCCTCCAAACTCCAAGAAATAGTTTGCTCCATCCAATTGCCAAAACTTGCACAACTCCCCCCTGATCCCAAAATAAAATCAGGGTTCCGAGGTCTGGGGTTTGTCTCCCAAATCAATACCATAAACAGATTTTTAAAAATCCAAATTGAAAATGATGAACAATCCATTCTGTTAATGGATTGAGCTGTTTAACGCTGAGCTGTTTAAAGAAACCATGGAGAACCATGTTGCTGCTGAATATGAAGAGGATGGTGTACTCTACTGTGCAGTTGTAACAGATAATGCTTCAAATGGCCATTTCACGGTGGAGGTTGTTGACTATGGAAATTAAGACAAAACGTACACTCTGACAAGTGAGGAGAATGTCAAAGGACTTCCACGCTTGGCAAAATGAACAAAAGTCGACCAGTGCCACAGGGCAGTTGTACGGCATGCATCTATTTACCTACAGAGGACATCTCAATGGGTTGATGAATGGAGTGTTCATTCAGCAAATGGAGCCTGCAATTTCTGATTGGCACAGTTTAGTCTTGATATTCATGTATCATAAAAACTGAAGTGAAATGTCCTTTTGTTTGAATGATATTGTGCCTCTTGCTTATCGAACAAAAATACTATTGGGATATTCAGGCAAACTGCAAAAATGTTATGACTATACTGATATTCAAGTTAGTAATTTGATAGGCCTACTTTTTTCTTTGGTTTTGATGCCATAATGTACTGTAATTGATTATGGTTATTTTCAGTGGTGTAAAGTACTTAAGTAGTACTTTAAAGTATTTTTACTTAAGTGTTTTTTTGGGTATCTGTACTTTACTTTATATATTTTTGACAACTTTTCTTTTACTTCACTACATTCCTTAAGAAAACATTGTACTTTTTACTCCATACATTTTCCTTGACACCCAAAAAGTACTTATTTTGAATGCTTAGCATGACAGGAAAATAATCAAATTCCCACACTTATCAACCAAACATCCCTGGACATCCCTACTGCCTCTGATCTGGTGGACTCACTAAACACATGCTTTGTTTGTAAATTATGTCTGAATGTTGGACTGTGCCCCTGGCTTTCCATAAATACATTTTAAAAAAAACAAGAAAATGGTGCCATCTGGTTTGTTTAATATAAGGAATTTGAAAGGATTTATACTTTTACTTTTGATACTTAAGTATATTTTAGCAATTACATTTAATTGTGATATTTAAGTATATTTTAAACCAAATACTTTTAGAATTTTACATAAGTAGAATTTTGCTGGGTGACTTTTACTTGAGTCATTTTCTATTAAGGTATCTTTACTTATACTCAAGTATGACCGTTTTTCCACCACTGGCCACAAATAACCAGTGGTGGGAAAAGCACCCAACCGTCAAATTGAGTAAAAGTAAAAATATCTTAATAGACAATTACTCAAGTATGCCTTTAACAAAATAATCGGACTCATTTCAGTAATTGAAACGCAATTTCCACTTTTATAATGCTGTTATTTGTTACAGATTGGTTGTGAATGGATTGTCAATAATCGATGTGTAACAATCGTTTGTTATGTAAAATAATAACAATTAAAGCCGTCGAGAGTGGATTCAGGTCACAACGCTGTACCATACTGTTTATGTAGAAAAATATACTGTCAGAAGTGGGATTCGAACCCACGCCTCCAGGGGAGACTGCGACCTGAACGCAGCGCCTTAGACCGCTCGGCCATCCTGACTCACATTAAGCATGACATCAGTTGGCTATTAGTATAGCTATTTGAACTAGATACGTTTTTTTTTTTAGATTGAGGCATCGAATCTGTAAAATGTAAGTGTTACAGATTCCGTGATAAACTATACAAATAAAGAGTCGCACACTCCATATATCATCTTCCAGTAATTTATTGGGTATACCCAATAATCATCCGGGAGTTGATATATGGATTGTGCGACTATTTTTTTTGAGTTTATAGTTAGTCCCTTGTTTGTCAGCACCTTCACACAAAATAATGTGTCTGGGTGTGCGCCAGTTTTTTATTCTACAGATTCCGCGATAGAAATATAAAGGTAATTTCAGATTGGGCCGACATATGCAGCGTTTACTGTGAATGCAGTCTCCGTTTATTTTTTAAATTGAACCTTTATTTAACTGTGCAAGTCAGATAATTTATTTTTATTTTTCCAATGACAGCCTACCAAAAGGCAAAAAAACATCATGTGGGGACTGGGGCTGGGATTAAAAATAAACATATTGGACAAAACACACATCATGACAAGAGAGACACCACAACACTACATAAAGAGAGACTTAAAACAAAACATAGCATGGTAGCAGCATGCTATGGTACATGGTACAAACAGTATTGGGCACAGACAACAAGGTATAATTGAAGCAGGAACATTGCCTTTACATTCCATTCACGCTGTAAAATTGCATTTCCGCGATGCGGACTGAATGTAGCACTAAATTGCTGTCTAGAAATCACGTGCTTTTGCAAGATGTTCTCGTGCTCACTTCCTTGTTAGCATTACATTAGCACACAAAATCTGATAATCATGTTAGTGGGTTGTGGTATATATCATCGCAGTTAACCTCATTTAAGCAGGTTTTCTATGCATTTTGTAGCCAATTCATTTCAACCAAAGTGTTTAATATTATGTTATGTGGTTGCAACGTTGCATCTCGTGCAAGGCTGCTAACACATTCTAGACTGCTACATTGTTTCTTCACTGCTGTCCGACAGCGTCGTCTTTGCCGTTGGACCATCTAATGGTATAGCATTCTCTACAAATTGACCTACACTTGCCTAAAGGGTATAAACATTGCGCTTGCACTAGTAGCTACTGCAGTGCCTGTTTTGCGTGTTATTTTGGCATTAATATGTCACATATCAGTTTGCAAACAATGTAAAAAAAATATATCACTGAGTTAATAAAGTCTTATACAAACATGGTATCTTTTTTTGTTTTCTTGAGTAAAGGAGCTCCAAAATGCATGTTTCAGCCGAGCTCGGTGCTTTCTGTGGTGGGGCAAACCAGCAGAAAATCCAGAACGTTGCACCATGATTGGCTCAGTGTTCTGTCCCTCAAGGGGATACTACGTCACCGCCAAGTCTAAGGTTAGAGCTTGAAAATTCAAGCCTCTTGGGTGCTGCCATAGAGTTACATTAGAAGTGCCCATCCAAGAAGGCTCAAGGTCATTGGGGGGCTCCCGAGTGGCGCAGCAGCCTAAGGTACTGTATCTTAGTGATAGACACATCACTACAAACCCTGGTTCAATCCGGAGCTGTATTACAACTGGATGTGATTGGGAGTCTCATAGGGTGGCACACAATTGATCCAGCATCATCTGGGTTAAGGTTTGGCTGGGGTCGGCAGTCATTATAAATAAGAAATTGTTCTTTATGGACTTGCCTAGTTAAATAAAATTGGCTTTTGAAGTAGCTTTGATACTTTCAAAATCTTAACTAGCAGTCATCATCATGAGTCAAGACAATCTACTGGCAAATCCTTTTTAAGCCTTGTCATATGAAAATAAATTATAGATAAAACGTATTGGTGCTCATTGGCCATAAACAGTGGCAATTTCAACATGTAAATCTTGGTGAGGCGGGGGAAAAAAGTGGGATGCATACCAGCAAAGCGACAACACAACACTAAACAATACATTAATTGCACTAACGGTGACAAACGGTGCCCACAAACTGTTAGGGCCTACATAAAGCTGTCCTAACATCTTACCATTGCTACACCTGGCTATCAGTGAAGCCTTGTCTGGCAGCGAAACAGTTCATTCAGCTAGGGAGATATGTACAGCTGAAGTTGGAAGTTCACATACACCTTAGCCAAATACATTTAACCTCAGCTTTTCACAATTCCTGACATTTAATCCTAGTAAAAATTCCCTGTCTTAGGTCAGTTAGGATCACCACTTTATTTTAAGAATGTGAAATGTCAGAATAATAGTAGAGAGAATTATTTATTTAAGCTTTTATTTCTTTCATCACATTCCAGTGGGTCAGAAGTTTACATACACTCAATTAGTATTCGGTAGCATTGCCTTAAAACTGTTTAACTAAGTCAAACGATTTAGGTAGCCTTCCACAAGCTTCCCATAACAAGTTGCGTGAATGTTGTCCCATTGGAAATTGCTCTCAAGGATAAACCAGACTTGTGGAGGTCTACAATTTTTTTCTGAGGGCTTGGCTGATTTCTTTGATTTTCCCATGATGTCAAGCCAAGAGGCACTGGGTTTGAAGGTACACCTCCAATTGACTCAAATGATGTCAATTAGTCTATCAGAAGTCATTACATAATTTTCTGGAATTTTCCAAGCTGTTTAAAGGCACAATCAACTTAGTGTACAGTGGGGCAAAAAATATTTAGTTAGCCACCAATTGTGCAAGTTCTCCCACTTAAAAAGATGAGGCCTGTAATTTTCATCATAGGTACACTTCAACTATGACAGACACAATGAGAAAAAAAATCCCCAAAATCCCATTGTAGGATTTGTAATGAATATATTTGTAAACTATGATGAAAATTACAGGCCTCTCTCATCTGTATACTGTAGCTAAGAAAGTAATACAGTGTGTGTGTTGTGTCGTAAGCTGTTAGTAGCCCATGTGCATCACCCTAATAATTTGGTGCACATGCAGCCTATAACCTGTTTTTGAGAAATGTATTTGAATATTGTAAGAGCTTTCATTGTCTGCTTATATGCCCCCTTTATTTATCCTACGGTTCTGAGTTGGTGTACAGGGAGAACACTAACGGCCCATGTTCTGAATTCTGTCTCCGTACAAAAAGCTATATTGACTACGTCTGTCATAGCTCGCTTGGCTTAATCGAAATTACAGATGGCCTCTTATCCACTTGTTGTCCCCTTGTGCCATAGTTTGAACATCTCAATTGTCAGTAGAACCCACATTTGTTTAAGCAAGTCAGCCATATCAGAATTTTTTTAAAGGCAGTAAATGAGGCTGAATGAACTGTTTCATTGCCAGAGAAGGCTCCGCTGATAGCCAAAAAATGGTTGCAAGTGAGAGTAGAATTTGGCCAGTTTCTGTGCTCCCAGCTGCAGCAGAACGTGCCATTTTCAAAATGCTTTGTGGTCCCATCATGATCAGACCTATACATTGTCATCAACCCTAACAGTTCAATACCACACCTAACATAGACTTCAATGTTTTCCTTCTGATAGGAAAATAGTGTTGCACAAAAGGATAATCGGTGATGTGAAAATAGGCTGCCCAGTTCCACAGTTTAGGATTGATGCTGCAGATCTTAATACCTCAAGCCACCCACTGTATGGAGTTTCTTCAGTCACTGAGGAATGTCTTTCTAGGGAACATTACATAATTGACTATAATAATGTAAAAAAACAACCTTAGTCCAAAGACAGACATACCAAGGTTAGGCCTACTACTCACGTCAGTAATCATATGTTCCTCTCAAATCCATAGTTCCTTGGAGGAGTCTTCAAGATGTGCATGTACACAAGATACATACACCAGTACACACTGCAAAGAGGTGCATTATCACTATCACAAAGAAACTATAGGTAAAGTATGTAAAGAAAACAATTGTAAATATTTCTATACAAATTTGTACAGAGTTCCAGCATTTTGTAAAATCTGTATTTATTAATGATTTACAAAAGGCTATCATGAAACAATTTAAATGATTCAAATGTGTTACCTAAAATGAGAAACATGAATACATTTGTATACATGTCGGTTAACATCTTTAAAGCTGAAACAGGATATTGATACCATTACTTTATGGATGATGAACATTTACATAGTCAAATCTGGCCCACGTTCTGAAAAAAAAAAATCATATTTACACACAAGATGGAGTCTCTCAAACAGCTGTGAATGAAGAGATGTACTTCATGTAAATAGCATTCTGCCCAAATCCTTAAAACAGCATTTACCTACAGTAGCCTATAGGTCCCAAATGTATTCCATGTTTGTATCGATTTAACCGAATGCTCAAGCATTTTAAATAAACAAAATCTGTGCAAGTACATTACATAAGGTTCAAATAAATACCTGTTAAACAAAACAAGGTTTTTACTTTGGATTTTTATTATCATCACTTGAACTGAAAATGTAGTAATTTTCCATCATGGTACGCTTCCACCTTCCGCATACTGGCAATGTATATAACTGGTCAAATTTCACAACCCTGCAAATTACTGTTAAATTCAAACAAAGAAAATCAATACTAAAAAGTGGGGGGGGAATAGAAAACACAAGATACCCCCCCCCCAATTTACAGTGAGAACCAAAAGGTAGGAGTTCCTGATCTCAATTTCCTACGTCACACTTGTATAAAATGCCCTGTTGGATAAACTCTGAACCGTCCATTTCTGAAGATGAAAACCAAATGAGAGCTGTTACTATTAAGAATTGAGAGTTATGTTTGGAAGGAGAGAGATATTTACAGTGTGGGCGTGCACTCAGGTGGACCCCCAGTAAACCAGTTTATATATGTGGAAGTCATCCTCTTCCAGTAATGCCTGGATCAAAACTAAAGCCACATTCTAAGGAATGAAGAATACAGTGTATCGCAAACCAGAATGGACAACATTACTCCATTTGAATCAATGAGTATAGAAAGAAGTTAAACTTAAAAGATTGGTCTGGTACGCCTGGGCATTTATTTAAAAGTGTGAAAATATGTAATGCAGAAAGAGCATAAAATAACATAAAATATTCCACATTACATTAAGCTATTAAAATTGTTTAAATGAACAAAACTTTTCATCCCTAACCCAAGAACCATTTTACAAACAAAAATATATTCCCCTTCATGTGATTTCAAATTTGTCTTAGTAGTATAAGTAATTTTTGTTATTTATTATTATTTTTTTACAGTGCTTTATTATAATATCTGATAGTTTAAGAGGGAAATTAAGCAAATAAATGTCTCACCTATTGCAACGATACATCTAAATTGTATGTAATGGGTCCAGTTGTTCAATAAAAACAAAAAAAAGGAGTCCCTGGGAAACAAAAGCTGCCTCTCTTTCCCATTGCTCAGTCGGGGCCTGGCGGTCAATTCCTCTTGCTAAGGCTACTTGTCTACTGCTTTGTATTGAGTTCATTTTCCAGCTCCATGAGTTTTCGTGAGGCCTTGACTTTGTTGGATACTTCCTTCCCTTGGGAAAAGAGCCTCTGGCGCTCCTTGAATGTCATACTCTCCGGGGCTCCTTCAGTTAAAGTGTTCTCCTGTTCTTGACCACTGCAATGAGAAAAGCAACCACAATACGACTTAAAACATATACTGTACAAGGTTGTGTGTTCTGAGAATTCCTACATACGTCTCAGTTTCTTATAGTCCTCATTCGGTCTGAGAGTATTTCCTCTGACCCAGTTGAATTGTCTGTTTATGGAGAGAGAGAGCATGGCAGGCCTCACCCTTTCGTCCACTTCTCTCGCGGGTCCTTGTAAACTTCTCCTGATCCTACAACCCCGGTTGTGTTTCCAGTGTATGAATTAAATCCTATGTTCATTCATTAAATTGGGGAAACAGAGCACATTAGTTAATGAATATGCTTTGTACCATGTTGGGAGGTTAAACCCATAGCGTTTATTTTTTAAATATTTTTTAAAAAGCTGCTGGGTACATAACTTCTGTGTATAACATATCTTTACTAAATGTATTCCCTGGGATAACATTTACCTGCTTCAGTACACAAAGAGTATCGCACACCAATGCAAAGTTATTGTGACATAACACCGTGTCAACTGTAAATTGTTGCCAAGTCACAGTCCAGGCTACATATGATCGTTATCTGTACCCAGCAACTTTTCAGTCACGTTCAAATTATACAACGGTGCCTTTTCCACAGACCAAAACAAGCCACAGAGACTAGATTAGCTGAGGGAATAGCGTTAGTACAGTCCAAGGCACACCTGAAGCAACAGGGTCTGCAAAACAAGTTTGTGGGATCAAAAGTGGAGGTCAACCACTAAGTCATGTAGCACCCAAGATAAACTGTCATCAAGCCTGTTATGACAAAACTTTACTTAATGACAACTGGATGTTGGCTAGGAGCTCATCAACGCCACAGGTGGCTGAATGAGGACTGATTCGGGTAGCTTAACTGGCATTCTAACTTCTAACCCAACACCATTGACCCCCAGGTGACCTCTATCTCTGACCCACAGAAGGCATTAATCAGTAAGTTCACGTGTCCGTGTGTGCCCGGGCCAGGCAAACGCAGTTGCTGCTGTCTCTCACACTAACCCAGAATTCCCACTAATAGAATCTTACTGGTTGTGTTCCAACATGCTGTGTCTGAATGGAAACACAACCATCATTCAAATGCATGTGGATTTTTCTTTGTTTAAAATGAATGAAACTAGGGATAGCAGGGCAGACACAAACACATTGATGTGTGAACCGAGGCAGGACTCCACTGGCAGGGTCAAGTTCTTCTGGCACAGAACAGGCTCTCGGAGTCTACAGACTGGTTGACACGTTGGTACCTATCCAAGATCCGTTTGTCCCCTGAGATAAAACTACACCTCCTGAATCCTCCAGTAACTAAGTCACCACAGAAACACAGTTTTTCATGGTTTGTTGATTTCATTCTTTCGGAAGCCAAATTTAAGCTCATACAGAACAGTACTTGGGTTCAGATGTAATTGTAAAAATGCATAAAAGTCAACCAAAGGTCTTTCTACATTCGTGTGCCATGGATAATGTTTTCCTTTCCTTACACCTGGTTCCAAATATTCACATTAGTCAGATTTAGCTGATATTCTTTTAAGATAAAGTGGAGCAGAAGAAGGAATCTGAGCCTTGTCAAAACCTTTGGCTAGACATCTAGACGTCTTCTCTACCAGAGAGCTGGGTTGCCCTTCTTGATGCTGCCAGTGGATTCGTCTGCCTGAATGTATTATTGTTAACAGAGGGAGCCAATGATTCAGGTGGAGACGGGTCACCTGAACCATGGCATGGCCCTCAGAGGAGGCGGTGGTGGCAAGCAGCAGCATTAGACAATGTCACTGACACAGACAGACTGACGGGACAGCCAGAGACACAGAAGGCACAGACAGACAGACAGGGCATACCAGATGAAATTCACAAAAACAGAGACATGGCAGACAGACGGCAGAGACTGGAACAGTCATAGAAGACACAAAAAGGAGTGAACAGAACACTTGAGCGCTGAAAGGAGGAGTGCAAAGCAGCAGAGGCAGTAGATAGCAATGGATATCAGGTCGATTGGATTGAGTATAGATTCAGCGCAGGGAGGCGTGTGACGGAGAGAGGCGGGTTATGTTGATGTGGGGTTATAGCAAGGTTAGTGATTGGTCTCTCAATTTGAGTGAGGAATGCAACACAATAACAAAAGGCCCAGACATCATCATCATTCATACTGGGTAGGGGAAGGGCACTGGTGCTGTGTGCAGATGTTACATGCATGGTGACAGTCACTGAACATCTTGACACTGTTAGACTGTGTTGCATTAGTGACATCTTTTCTCCATGGCTGTTTAAAGTGTTCATATCCGGGGGGGGGGGGTCACTTTCATATTTTCTTTTAGAACATGTACCAACAAACTCATCTGTCTGGAAAATTAAGGCACAATCCTGTGGTTCCGGACGATGTGAATATTAAGTTATTTACTACAGTAGACTATGCTACGGCTTCCAATGGAACACTGAACATGTATTGTGTTTAAAGTAACATTAGATAGAGATATTAAGGGAAAGGGTGATACCTAGTCAGTTGTACAACTGAATGTATTCAACTGAAATGTGTCTTTCGCATTTATCCCAACCACTCTGCACCAGAGGTGCGGGGGGCTGCCTTAATTGACATCCACGTTACACTTGAATTCTGTTCTCACCAAGAGGCTTTAAATATTGTGGTTTGTTGAGCAAAAATATACAGACTATTCCTAAAATGTAAAACAAAGCTAATCTTTAAACATTTTATGAAAGCATAAATACCGTTTTAATAACTTATAAAATAGAATATCATTGGTTTCAGCTGTTGATGAAAATAATAGAACGTTTCTACTTTTGTCAGTAGGGGTCACTAAAGGCTTAAATAGAAAACATTGTGCCACAGATGAAGACCATATAACTAGATTCAAGTGAATTAGTACTGCTCAGTAATCTAATCAGTGATTGGTTGGGAGCCCTGACAGAGCTTTAAACAGCCACAGACAAAGACAATGCCTCACTCAACAGATCTTTCCCCTTTGCCAGGTGTGCAAGTGAGCCTAAAGAGAGCTGCTCCTCTCAGGTCCCACCACAGTGTCTGTGTGATAGATAAGTCAGTGTCTCAGTGTTCCTTAAAGCCAACACCAAGCAGCCGTGGGGCCCGCAGGCGGGAGGCCACCCCCTCAGCAAAAACAAACACACATGGGTGGGTGGGCGTTGAGCGGCAACACCAACAGTACTATGATTGGATATCTGGAGTGCTTTCACAGGGAATCACGGGTTGGTAGGTTTACCGATTGCTTTTACTCACTAGAAAGATGATTGGAGGAAGAGGAATGGGTGAGGACAGAGGACATTTTCTGACAGAAGGATTGGGAAAATTAAACAAAAATGGAACCGGATTTGCTAGTGGTTGGGTGGAAATTCCAAAAAAAGAGGACAACAAACTATAACACAAACTGATGGGAGAAAAAACGAATTACAAGTGGATTGGCAACTACAATACAGATCTATTGGATTGTCGATAGAGAAATAGAGTGGGAGAAAGGGACAAGGGGAAATGGAAGCCAGAACGCCTCTGTACTGGAAAAACAGGAACACAAAAATATAACACAAAAAACATGAACGACTGAATGAGAGATATGGAGTGAGAGGTATACGGGAGGCGTGTCCTCTCTCCTTTCTGTGTCTACCTTTAAAGTTGCCTGTCGGGATGAAGCCGAGGCTGGGTTTGATGGGAGGGGGAGGGGGCTGCCCTGCAGTACTGTTGGCATTGACAGCCGGCGGCTGGAATGAGCTGGACAGAAAGATCCCATCAGACAGGGGGCGGGGCTTGCGCGCAGGCGGCTGCGGCTTGTGCGCTGGCGGGAGGTCGCCATAGGACCTCCTGGTGGAGGAGAGCTTAACCTGACCTGCTAGGCCTGAAGTGTCCTCATCCTCCTCGTCATTGTACGAGACAAACTTGGCAGTGTACAAGGCGTCAGGGGAGACGACCTGGGTTTTGAGGTAGGAAGTGTTTCTCTGAGGCGGGGGTGGTGGAGCGTTAGTGGCAGTGGTTGCGGGGGATGCAGTGGGAGGGGGGGGCTGAGGCTGGTAGTCCCTGGGGAGGGGAGGTCTGTACAGACCAGGCTCGTCAGGCGTCAGCAGCTTGCGCTCGGCCTCCTCGTGCTGCCGGCGCCGCCCTTCCTCCAGACGTGTGTAGTACTCCTCCTCCTGCCTCCTCTAAGGGAATGGGAAGAGCCTGTTAGTGTGGCCTACTCTCACCAAGGCATGGCTGGCTGGACCTGACTCACTCTGCCTCTGCTGGAGGGAGACTACCCATGGCCACAAGACACCCAGACAAGTCCTCCACCTTATCTGTCCACTATGTGTCTGTATGTCTGTGTGTGTGTGTGTGTGTGAGGTGGGGGAGACTGCTCTGTGTGTACTGGGTTCTGTAATACTTTAGTAGAGAAGCCTAGTGGTAAAGAGCGTTGGGCCAGTAACAAAGGTCGCTGGTTTGAATCCATGAGCCGACTAGTTGAAAACTGTCGATGTGCCCTCGAACAAGGCACTTATCCCTAATTGCTCATGTAAGTCACTCTGTATCAGATCATCTGCTAAATGACTCAAATGTAAATGTGCTGTTTTTCCTCTCCTTCCCTCCATGCTGTGTTGAGAACCACCAGAGGTGAAGATGGATAAAGAGACTTCTCTGACAGCTGGGGCCAACAGTTTGAAGTGGTTTGGGATAGACTACAGTCAAGTGATCCGATAGGCTTGAAGACTCCAATTCAGGGATTTTTGGAGGGATTCTATGGTTTTAGCTCTGGAAAGGTACCAGCTAGTAATAGAGATTGGTCAGCTCTGGATTCTGTACATGGATCCCCTGGGTTAGTGTGTGCGTAGTGGGTGGTATGGTGGGTAGGTATATGTCATCGATGAGAGGATGGTGGGGGAACAGATATGTATTGTACTCTGGTATGACCACCACAAACCACAGCGAGGGTGGGGCATTCCAGCAGCGGTTCCAAGCAGTGCCTGATGAAATGACTATGGCTTCCCAGCAAATGTAAAATATCGTAAAAAGTGACTTCCATGCTTTTTGGGGGTAGGAGGGTTACATGCATACATCCATACATAACATTACATAACACAGAGGAAGGGGACCATCATGAGTCCATGCAGTTGGACATCATTGCCATTATTACAGGGCTTCAATTACCAGTGGTGTGAGGATGACTCACAGAAAGACAACAGCTGAATCAATGGTCACACAGTAAAACAAAATGGCACTGGGATGTTGTAACAATGTCACACAAGGCAAGATGAAGGGGTGCTGCTGCTCTCAGACCACTGGTAATTCAATGTCCCTGTAACTAACTGGGACTGAGGACACAAAAGACTAGTGCTCCAAAAACATGCTTAGCCTCTGACAGACCAAACACCACCAGGTTTCATTAAGATAAGTCAGCATCCTGTCTGTCTGCAGACTCCCTGTCCACACGCCCTTTGCTCTCTGGCCCAATAACACTTCCCCTGAACACAGGGTACTACTTCCATCACTAATCACTGTCTACTGGCTTCTTCTTATGTTCCTAAAACCCAGTCAGACAGAGTTCCCTTCACAGTTCTGTGACTGGATCAATGTAGAGGGGCGTGCTCACAACTCCTCCCACAGGATCACTTAGAGCTCTGTGGGAGACTGACCAACTGGGAACAGAACAGTAAAAACCTTGAAAAAGCTGATCATGTTAGCAGATTTCACACAAAAAAAAACGACCACCGCAGTTGACCCTTTCCACCCCCTGAAGAGAAGTGGTCCAACGGATCGGTCTTTGTTTTTCACTGTGTATTCTGCTGCTGGGCTGTTTTGTTGAGGCACAACTCCTGTTTCATGAGGTAAACTACAATTAGCTGGGCAGATCCCCACAGGGTAATACTATAATTACCATGCAGGTAAGACTCTCTCTGGGTTTTCACTTTGATGTCCTCTGTTAATAGATCTGACTGGGGCATTCTGCTTTAATCTGCTCTGCTGGCAGTGACATCAATCCGTTCACATAACTAGCTTTAATAAAATGTAACGAATAATAATACGGAAAGACAGCTGTGGGCAATGCAAGCATCTGGATTTAATTGCGGTCGATTGCATTCATATTATTTTATAATCGTATTGAAGTCTGACTGAACAGAAATCACAGATAGAAACGTATGATAGAATATTTTGCCTGTATGAACATAAATGAGAAATCATATTTTGACAGCACCTGTCTAACCAGCTGTGTGTTAGCTAGCTAGCTATGTGAGAACTGTGTAGCGTCGATATACGTGGTTCTGTGGGTCCTGTCAGGGAGGTGTACCTTCTCATCGACCTCTCGTCTGGCCCTCTCCTCCTCTCTCCAGCGTCTCTCCTCCTCCTGTTTGGCCCGGTCCTCCGCTTCGCGCTTACGGATCTCCTCCAGCTGTTGTTTCCTCCGCCGCTCCTCGTCCTGCAACTACACACGGACACTTCAGCACCATGTACACGGCCCAGGAGCGTCATACAGTCTAGTGGTCTCAGGAGTCCTTCAAAATTGTGTGCTTGGAGATGAATCCTTGGAATATCCTTTTAAATCAACTGTTTCATCTACTATTCAAATGCATTGTACATTAATGTTGTGAGGCCATACTTCCTAACGTGAAAAGGTGGAAATATAATTTAGTAACAAACTATCCTCGGCTCTGTAACTAGAACAGCGCCTACTGCTGTGCTAGTCTGTCTGTGGTCTCAACGCATAGTGCAGGTCAGGTTAGTTCACACAGAACCTCCTGTCATGGGCTCATATCACTATATTTGGTGTGTTTACTCACTCAGTCACAGCTCCACAGTAAATCCTCTAAGCCCTAAGGACCCCTATCAGGTCTGCATCTACACAAAGGCTAATTCAGTAGATTGGCCCCCCTGTGAGGTACCTCACACTGGCATCGAGTTTCCAGACAAGGGCTTGTTGTGTTGAAAACTTCTAGGTGTAGATATGCTGATGGGATGCTCTGTATGCTGTGTAGAAATCGAGAGGTTCTTTTCTCTCTGCCACAGGATAGGTCGTCTGTGGTGAGAGTAAAACGGTCTGCACTGCAGACAGGCATATGGCGACAGCTGGACATGCAGAATGAATGGCAACGTGCAGCGAGAACAAACAGCAGCATGGCGAGGCAGAGCAGAGGAGCGTCCAGTTCAAGCCTTAGTTACGTCACTGATGTCATGGTGACCAAACACAACAGACTGGAAGTCAATCACCGGATGAAACATGATTACAGATGGACAGTAGAAACATTTGCTACACGGTGCAACTTCCCCAATGAGAGGGGAGTTGAGGAGAGCGATGCTATATTGGCTGAGCACCGGTGTTGTTCACACAGAGCTAGATGAGTTGAATGAAGTGGACTGACAATGACACAATGATGGTTACACCCCACATGCAGATGACCACTGCTGGGGGAGGGTCTCAAATCATGCAGACAGACCCCCACTGCAGGCCAGGCAGCTCCCTGTACTGAAACAGCTGCATAGTACTGAGTTGTCTGGAACAAATACAGTATTTAACCATGCCCCAGGTAGTTCTTCAGTTCTTTATTTCTAACCTTCTTTAAGGTTAGATGAGTTATCATACTGATTTTCTTATTATTTTTTCAGGGATGATTATTTATGTTATGAGGCATTATTATGTGGTATTGTCTTTAAATGAGCCCTGACCAAATTACTAAGTGTGACTGTCTGTTAGATCACCGTTCCACAGCAGCAGTTATCTAGTGGAGACAGACAGGGTTCCACAGCATCGCAGGGTGACTTCCCCGTAACCCGCCCCCGTCGCCCCACGAGAACAGCAGCCCGCCTGCCCCCCCAGGCCAGATGACAGAGAGGGGACAGAATGAACGAGAAGAGAAATACAGGTGGAACCGAAGACAAGAAAGGAGGATAAGGAGGAGTGCGTAAAGAGAGAACGTACCAAGTCTAGAACAGAGATTGCTGGGACAGCAGTCTGCTGCGGGAGAAGAGAAAAAACAAATAGAAAGAAAACAGGAAGAACGAGGGAGAAATAGAGTAAATAAATATAAATTAAAAGGAGGGCATAGAAGAAGATAAAAGTAAAAACATTTTTAGGGGTTTTGGAGGCAGCAGTGATGTGGTGCCAGGAACATTTCTCCACAGAATGGGGCTTATTACTGCCAGCGGCCGAATGAGTGGCCCACTTCCCCTCAGACAGACAACGCTCCGCTCAGTCCCATCCCTCGCATGGAGCTCCAAAGTGCCCCGTTTACAGGAGGAATTTACACATCGTTCCACCACCAACCCCCTGGCCGAAACTAAGACCATCTTTCTCCCTCAGAGACAGACAAGAAGGGGATGTGAGCCTTGGCCTTGCTGGCAGGGACTGCTCATACATCCCAGAATCATTGTCTCACTAGACAGTATGGATACAAGGTCACAGCAGACTGAAGACAGTACTGTTGTAACAGTTACAAATGACAAGCAATACACTGTAGAGGGGTTTATGTTGATCTGTGGTGTCGTCTGAGGGGACTAGCAACATTAGCCCAGGTTAGATGGCATTTGATTCTGTCCAAGGAAGGGTGTTTTTTTGCATGTACAATGGTACAACACTTTTTGATGGGCAAAAATATGCTACTCTAGCCATCTTGTTAGACCAGGAAAATGAGATGAATCATTTCCAAATGGCCATAATACATTTGTTAAAAAGAACCAATTTGTACTTTGCCATGTTTCCATGTAAGTTTGTTGTGTGTCCGGCACCCACCCTCCCTCCCTCCCTCCGCAGCCAGTCGAGTACAGCAGCTCAGCATGGCAAAGCAATGACGTAAGGATGTTGAATGTTTTGCAATGTGCACCTGCATTGTAGCTTGCTACTTCATGGGGTTCCTCATGGGAATTCCATTTCCTATTCTGTAACCATTAAGCCCAGTTCCATTTCCTCTTTTCTCAGTGTTTTACTTCCCATGGCTCGCCCTTCCTTGGCATGAGAAACTTCAGTAGAGGCTAAAAACCGTTCAGAGCTCATAACATTTATCATGGGTGTGCTGTAACCAATGATGGGTTCATGTGCATCTAATAGCACTATGAAGATCTTGGGCCACTGGTCTTCCTCCATACACCTTACCTCTGATGTCCGGTATGATTCCCTATACTGTAGCCTACCTTCTCCACATCCTCCTGTTCTCCACTATGCACACTAGACCTCTGCTCTCCAGGGCAGCTCACCCTTGCTCTCTTCTCTGCTTCCAGCCGCTGCATGATCATCATGGTGTCCACGTCCTCGTCGTCATCCTCCTCATCTTCCTCATCACTCTGCTTGGACTCCTGCAGTCTCTTCTGGAACTGCCACTCCAGCATCAGCTTCCTGAGCCGGTCGCTCTCCTCGGCCGTACGCTCCGGCTTGGCCTGCAGGTCCTGGATCTCCCTGTCCAGCAGATCTACGATGTGCAGCTGCTGCTGCTTCTCCAGCTTCTCCCGGGCGTCCCTCTTCCAGGGGTCTGGGGACAGGCTGTCGCTGGAAGACAGCTCCTCCTTGCTGATGGTGATGTACTGTAGGTCCCGGCGCTCGATGGTGCGGGGCTGCTGCTGGGGGAGCAGCTCTCTGATCACTGTGTCCATTGGGTTACCCTGAGGGGGCAGGGTGCCCGCTCTGGGCAGAGTGGACAGTTTCTCTGGCCTGGGGGGTTGCTGCTGCTGGGCCTGCTGTTGGCCCTGGGGGGGGAGGTAGGGATGGGGCACCTGCTGCATGGGGGACCGGGGAGGGGGCATCTGCTGGTGCTGTGTGGGAGGGGGGAGTGTGCCCCCTTGTTGGTTGTTGTTGTGGGCTACAGGCACAGCTGGGTTACGGACCTGTCCCAGCTTCCTCTCCTGCTCCCTCCTCTTCCTCTCCCTCTCCTCCTCTAACCGGGCCTTCTCCTTCTCATACCAGCGCTGCTGCTCCTCGCGCTTCTTGCGGTCGGCAGCTGCGGCCTGCTGCTGGGTGGCCGAGGGAGGAGGGGGCAGGGGCAGGTCGGGCTGGAGCTCAAAGTCCTGGTAGTGTACGGGGGAGGGGGCGGTGGAGGGGGAGGGAGGTCCGTGCGTGTGGACTGGGCCACGGGGCCTGGGTGGGGAGAGATGGGGCCGGGGGTCTTCCAGCGTCCCGGGCCACTCTTGTGGTTACTCTGGGTCTTGTTGGAGGAGGACGAGGAGTAGTTGAGGTGCTCCTGGCTGGAGGTGGAGGACTCCACAGAGGAGGAGACCTGGTGGTGGTTGACCCAGTGTTCCCCACTGCCCCGCTGGTAGTCAGCCTCTCTCTGCTGCTGCTGGTGCAGGTGGACCAAGTCCTCAGGACGCAGGCCGGTTGGAGGGTAGCCCCCTGGGAGGTCACACAGCTCCTCCTGAGAGTGGTCCACCCGCTGAGAGGACAGACACGGCAGTCACACACACATTAACACAGTGCAAGAGCAGCACAACACTTTTTCCCAACTGTATACACCTAATTCCTTTATAAATTAACACGCTTTTCATAGTATATACTCTGAGGGAGGCTATTCAGCAAAAACATTTCTGCATGATTCCTTTGCTCCTGGAGTGATGTCACTGTGTGCACACCTGCATAGCTATGCTGTTGTGGTGGTGGTCTTCCATGGGGCCGGGAGGACCCCTGTCGTCAGCGTATATCTGTCCTGGGGCCGAGTCCATCCGGTTCGTAGACTTGGAGGCTGGGATGGTGAAGTATTCCCTGGGGTAGGTCTGAGTGGGAATAGGATAGGCCTCCGGATGGGGAGGAGAGGGCTCGTCCTATAGACAAGGAAAAAGGGACTACTATTTAACCAGACATTACGGTTGTCTAAGAGATCAAGACAATTGTTCTTGTGGTCGCATAGAGAAGGAATTGTGTGTTAGTTCAAACCATACATTAAGGTTGGCTACCAGACACCTGATAAACTAGACAATTGTTCTTGTGGTCTTGGATTTCTGGAATCAGTGTTGTTAACGGTAGATGGCGTTGGGGTGCCGTAGTCAGGAAGACCATTGTTTGTTGGTGAGGCAGCACATGAACACAGCACCACAGCTGGGTAGCTAATCAGTAAGTGGTTAGAGAACTGATTAGGATTCATTAAAGGGGAACATGAAAAACAAGAGGTAAAGCTATTTTCAGTAACGCTGCTTTCGGTTTTTACCACCAATGACTCATGACTCATTACAGTTTTGAGTGCTGAGAAAAACGGGTTTAAAAACAGGAAATAACGCAATACTGTACGGTCTCTGCATGATGGACTTCAGCTCTGTCCTACTCTGACCTGTCCAGTGGTGTGACTGGTAATGTCCTGGTGTGGTCTCATAACTCGGGCAGAGTAAAATTTCTCCTCAGAGAGACATTCCTCTGGCTGCTGTTGCTGCTGTGTTTACTCACGTCAACACACAGGTTGCCCGTGGAGACAGAGGTGATCTTGGTCCCAGGTCCTCGTGTGTAGACGGCCTTCCCTCCCGGACTCTGGCTCTGGTCTGGAGAAGGAAAACGCCATGGAGTCAGAGCTGAGCAGAGGCAAACTCAGTGGTCACACACACCATACTGTACCCCAGTGGTCACACACACCATACTGTACCCCAGTGGTCACACACACACACACACACACACACACACACACACACACACACACACACACCATACTGTACCCCAGTGGTCACACACACACCATACTGTACCCCAGTGGTCACACACACCATACTGTACCCCAGTGGTCACACACACCATACTGTACCCCAGTGGTCACACACACCATACTGTACCCCAGTGGTCACACACACCATACTGTACCCCAGTGGTCACACACACCATACTGTACCCCAGTGGTCACACACACCATACTGTACCCCAGTGAGCACACACACCATACTGTACCCCAGTGGTCACACACACCATACTGTACCCCAGTGGTCACACACACCATACTGTACCCCAGTGGTCACACACACCATACTGTACCCCAGTGAGCACCGTTCACCATCTCTTGCTATGGGGTTTGGAGGCTTTTGTTCCAGCCCGACACTAAAAGAATCTCCTAATCAAGACACACTGGCACAAGTCCCCAGGAACAGGGTTGGGTAGCACTGCCCTCCGGACATGTACAGTATGTCACAACAAGCCTAATAAATGTCCCTCCATCACCCCTTCGATCTACTCACTGGCCACGTTGGGGCTGGAGCGGTGGTCGGCCCGGTTCTTCAGTAGCCTCTCCTCCCCGCTTATCTTCTTTGGTTCTGGGTAGGCCTGCCAGTCGGCCTGGGGGCTCTCTGGAGAGCCGTTCTGGACCGAGTTGTTGTACAGTTCAAAGCCTTCGCTCTTTGGTCTCAGTTTACCATTCTTGTCACGCCCTCCTTGTGATGCTGAGAGGGAGAGAGAGATTAAGGATTAATGAGCCAACCACAGCAGACAGTTCATGCACAATGGACATTTTTAACTATCTGCAGTCATGTTCACAGCACACACTAACAGCCAGCACCTCAAACTACAACCGTCTCTCTAATACCACAGAAGTCTATAGGCTGGATGTTGAAAACAAAACAACTCAGACTTTGGCTTCTGACATTTCAATGGAATTTTGAGCCCTAATGACAACTGCTAAGTTTAATTGTGTGTGACTGATTTTTTTTTGGGGGGGGGGGGGGGGCCAGAGCCAAGCCACAAACCCTGATTATGCGGTAACACTGACTCTAGACCATGACAACAAGAAGGGACATTGTCTGCATCTGGAATGGTACTCTGTGGGCCAGTAGTACACTATATAGGGGACAACAGGGACATTTTCAGACACCACCATTGCCCTAGCAGAGCAGACCCGTACCTCTGGGCATCATAGGAGAAGGCTGGTTGAGGAGCGTGGCCAGGCCGTGGTAGATGGCTCCCTGTTTGGCCACCTCCAGTGTCACCACAGAGCCTGTCCTCGTCATCAACTCCGCAGCCCTGACAAGAGAACGAGGACATCACATATATTCCTGGGACTCAATCAGAATAGATTGGAATGGAGAGATGATTGAATGTAACAGATCAAAACAAATATGCCAAAATTGTTGTTTTTCATCGTGGTAGTACCAAGTACAGATGTTTATGAGACTTTCATTGGCAGACAAGGAGTTGACATAACTTGATCAGGAATGGCTTTAAAACATTCCCCATATGCAATAGCATTTAGAAATTCATTTCCCCACAGTTTTAGAGAGTCTGTTTGGAGCTCAAGGCCTTGTGGTTAATCATTGGCAAACACATACACACAAGAACTTCTCAAAGCAACCAACATATCCAAGAGTTGGAACAGATTCTCAGCTGAAGAGCAGATAGAGTGTAATGCTTTTATTTCAACATGGCTATTAGATTTTAAAAGTTCAAATCAACTCTTTGAAAACAGAATGTTAGCGATTGAGCACTGAGTTTCAACTGTTTGGGCATTTGGAAACCAAAGGCACACAGACAAAAAGGTTGTGAGTGTTTGAAAGGGTAAAAAGGATTAATCTGTGAGGCGTGGACCAAGGATAAGCTATTCATTACTATTAGACCCAGCATAAACATTGTGGAGGTCATTGTAAGTCAGTGCACTGTAGATAAGTCTCTGCTCGTTCAACATGATTGAGCCAATTTAGTTCCATGGTGTGACTGGCTTCTATTGAAATGGCTCTTTGTATCAACTTGGCCTTGATGTTCTCCATCTTGTGTTCTCTTCAGTGCGTTATCAGGACAACAGCAGGACATTACATGTCTTGCTTCAATCCTAAACCCAATCTGTACACAAGGGCCAAGTAGTGTTGCAGAGCGACCCGGGGCAAAGCAGGCCAGAAATATTTCTGAGGCATTACCTCTCCTGGGAGAGGCCCACCAGGCTGCGGCCGTCCACACTCAGCAGCTGGTCCCCTGCAGCCAGACGCCCGTCCTACACACACACGCAGACACGGACATGCGCACACGAGGACACGGACACGCACACACACGGACACGCAGACGAGGACATGCGCACACACGGACACGCACACACGGACACGCACACACGGACACGCACACACGGACACGCACACACGGACACGCACACACGGACACGCACACACTCAGAGAAAGAGGGTGAGGGAAGAAGAGACAGGTTGTATAATAGCAGCAGTACACACATTGAAAGTCATTGTTGTGAGTCAGTCTAGATTTTTGATTTGAGTAGATTTATTAGGACACCCATTAGCCAACGCCAATGGAGACAGCTAGTCTGAATGAGGTCCAACATATAACAAAAAAAGACATTACAGCCAAAATACTTCACAATTGACATACTAGATGAGGTCATTCTGAATACAGGATGTAGTCGTTGATCTAAAACACTCACCATGTCAGCCGCGCCTCCCTTCACAACAGACTTGATGTAGATCCCGAGCTTGTCCTGCCCAGCACCCTGGAGGAAGACCGAGGAGAACATTCAGTACACAGGCCAAGGAGACAGACAGAACACTTGGACATAAAGAAGGTCTGGCTGGGACACTTGGCCCCAGTTGTCTATTGTGACACATGCTACTGTGGCGCAGCTGCTGATCAGCTGGCTTACTGGACTGGTGAAACATTGTTAACAGCATCACAGACCATTTAGGGTTATAGCACATCACTCAAATCACACAGCTACTGTAGCACTGTCTGGAGGCATCTGTCTGCAGTGAACTGACAGCTAAATTAAACTATTCATCTGGAATCTAGAGAGCCTGAGAGCAGGACAACATAGATTCAATCAGCATCGTTGACAGAAGTATCAACAAAACACGGTGTTAATAATGACGCTACATGATACGTGCCATCTGCTGTTTTGACATGATACGTGCCATCTGCTGTTTTGACATGATACGTGCCATCTGCTGTTTTGACATGATACGTGCCATCTGCTGTTTTGACATGATACGTGCCATCTGCTGTTTTGACATGATACGTGCCATCTGCTGTTTTGACATGATACGTGCCATCTGCTGTTTTGACATGATACGTGCCATCTGCTGTTTTGACATGATACGTGCCATCTGCTGTTTTGACATGATACGTGCCATCTGCTGTTTTGACATGATACGTGCCATCTGCTGTTTTGACATGATACGTGCCATCTGCTGTTTTGACATGATACGTGCCATCTGCTGTTTTGACATGATACGTGCCATCTGCTGTTTTGACATGATACGTGCCATCTGCTGTTTTGACATGATACGTGCCATCTGCTGTTTTGACATGATACGTGCCATCTGCTGTTTTGACATGATACGTGCCATCTGCTGTTTTGACATGATACGTGCCATCTGCTGTTTTGACATGATACGTGCCATCTGCTGTTTTGACATGATACGTGCCATCTGCTGTTTTGACATGATACGTGCCATCTGCTGTTTTGACATGATACGTGCCATCTGCTGTTTTGACATGATACGTGCCATCTGCTGTTTTGACATGATACGTGCCATCTGCTGTTTTGACATGATACGTGCCATCTGCTGTTTTGACATGATACGTGCCATCTGCTGTTTTGACATGATACGTGCCATCTGCTGTTTTGACATGATACGTGCCATCTGCTGTTTTGACATGATACGTGCCATCTGCTGTTTTGACATGATACGTGCCATCTGCTGTTTTGACATGATACGTGCCATCTGCTGTTTTGACATGATACGTGCCATCTGCTGTTTTGACATGATACGTGCCATCTGCTGTTTTGACATGATACGTGCCATCTGCTGTTTTGACATGATACGTGCCATCTGCTGTTTTGACATGATATCGTGCCATCTGCTGTTTTGACATGATACGTGCCATCTGCTGTTTTGACATGATACGTGCCATCTGCTGTTTTGACATGATACGTGCCATCTGCTGTTTTGACATGATACGTGCCATCTGCTGTTTTGACATGATACGTGCCATCTGCTGTTTTGACATGATACGTGCCATCTGCTGTTTTGACATGATACGTGGCATCTGCTGTTTTGACATGATACGTGCCATCTGCTGTTTTGACTAGCCCCTTCAGCCAGTTTAGGTTTCCTTTAAGCGTCACCACATTTGGAAGACCGGGAAACCCTATAATGAGTGGTTCCCCCATCCCTCTGGCCTAACTAAAACTCCAACAAGGCCTCACCATACCAGATAATAGCGCTTAAATCATTCCACAAACTATTCAAATACAATCCTAGAGTAGTGTGGGAGAATCCCTGAGCGTCAGCGTTTTAGAAAGAGTGGACTAAAAATGTTATTTTGATGAAAAAGTATTTTCCCATTGCTGATGGCCTGGCCAGAGCCAGCTGTAATATTTAGGGAAGATCAGGTAGAGATCACATTGAGCTGCCTGGGATAGTACTCGTTCTGTTCCGTTTAATATCATTCCATTTCAAAATAACATGAGAGAACAGTTTACATGGGGCTATGGCCCAATAATACCAGAACACACTAAGAAGAGCTTTCACCTGTACAAACATAGCAGGCTAGATAGTAGATACAGACTTTACTCCTACTTTGTAACTCCAGAACTCCACTGAACAATTGCTCCTTAGCCCACTCAAGATCGACAATTCAACATCATGCTTGCCTGAAGGAACCCATGGAACAGCATCAAATGAACTTGACAGAGAACTTGGCCACCAGACACTATGTGTTACTGAGCACAAACGGTTCATCTCTGAAGTTGAACATGGCCTCCTTCATGAATTCAAGGGAACCTAGTACAGCTTCCGTTAAAGCAATGAAACTGCTTTACACTGTCACCTGCTTCCGCATGTAGGCCTATAACACACAGTCCTGACCTCTTCTGATGAGCCACCAGTACAGTACAAAACCTTTAGAAACATGTAGGCCTATAACACACAGTCCTGACCTCTTCTGATGAGCCACCAGTACAGTACAAAACCTTTAGAAACATGTAGGCCTACAACACACAGTCCTGACCTCTTCTGATGAGCCACCAGTACAGTACAAAACCTTTAGAAACATGTAGGCCTATAACACACAGTCCTGACCTCTTCTGATGAGCCACCAGTACAGTACAAAACCTTTAGAAACATGTAGGCCTGTAACACACAGTCCTGACCTCTTCTGATGAGCCACCAGTACAGTACAAAACCTTTAGAAACATGCTGGTCTCCCGAGTGGCGCAGCAGTCTCAGGCACTGCATCTCAGTGCTAGAGATGTCACTACAGATCCTGGTTCGATTGCAAGCTGTGTCACAACCAGCCGTGATTGGGAGTCCCATAGGGCTGCAGATAATTGGCCCAGCGTCGTCCAGGTTAGGGTTTGGCCGGGGTAGGCAGTCATTGTAAGCAAGAATTTGTTCTAAACTGACTTACCTTGTTAAATAAAGGTTAAATAAAAAAATAACATGTTTTTGTGAGAATGTGTGTTGAGAAGCAAAGGGAGAGAGAAAACAGAACAGGTGTTTTCCTCTAGACAAACCATAGCATCTTGGAGCAGAGGAATATGACAAGCCAGAGAGACAGCAGCCAGAGGAGAGGGAGATCCCAGCCCTCCTCCTCAACGGTCAACACCACATTCCACTGTGCAGCAGATAGATACCGCCAGCCTGGTGGTCCTTCTCCTCCACAGCACCAGTTCAACACCTCACCACCACACCAACTTATGCTCCTACTCAAGTGTAGTGACTCACGATAAGACCCTGTATTTACAGTATCAACATTCCAGTCTGAGCACTAATACCTCTTGACGCTGGGCCACGAGTCTTTGGAAGCGACATTAAAGGAGGGGTGTGTGGCTCTGGTGACCCTTAACAGAGATCAGCAGGGGGTTGTGGGTAGAGACTGACTCCAGCTGGAGGTGCCAATAATATACAAGTCAAACACGAGAACAGGGATTGGACGGCTTTACCAGTAACAGCCACCCATGTGTGGGCCCATTGCACGTCTCACACGAGGGCTGCCGTGGATGCAACACACTGTTGTCTTAAGGCTAGTGTGTGGTGATCGGCTGAGAAAGGCTGGCGGTCGACACTAAAGCTATGGGAGAGGTTTGGACGGTCGCCTGCTGACATTATTCCTCAAAGTGTTTGATGATCTGTTGTGAAGATCTGCCAAAACAACCACTGAAATATAAACCGTTGAGGAGTCAACTACCACACTCCTTATATGTGATGCTTTACGTTTGATGCCAACGAAAACAATGTAAAGACAGAGGATCTGAAGACTAAAGAGGGCGAGACAGAGAGAGAGGATGGACAGAGAGAGACCGAGGGGATCTGTGGGTATGGGAGCCCAGAGTAGGGTTCAGCCACAGTAGCGGAGAGGCAGACACAGAATCTGCCTGAGAAAGCCGAGCCATTTACTCTACATTAAAGCCTCCTCTCCTCCCCACCTTGATGTCCATGTCACTTTATATCCATTGCACCATACAATTGTTCTAATATAGCACAACCACCACCACAAAGCATCAGATAAACAAGAATGAGCCAAGAATATGAAAACCACCAGACCTAAAACCCTTGAATAGGGGGAAGAGTCAACTAAACCAGCAACAGACACTGAAGACATCACTATGTTTAGTCTGGCACTGTTGCGGTAGTCACTATGTTCAGTCTGGCACTGTTGTGGTAGTCACTATGTTCAGTCTGGCACTGTTGTGGTAGTCACTATGTTCAGTCTGGCACTGTTGTGGTAGTCACTATGTTCAGTCTGGCACTGTTGTGGTAGTCACTATGTTCAGTCTGGCACTGTTGTGGTAGTCACTATGTTCAGTCTGGCACTGTTGTGGTAGTCACTATGTTCAGTCTGGCACTGTTGTGGTAGTCACTATGTTCAGTCTGGCACTGTTGTGGTAGTCACTATGTTCAGTCTGGCACTGTTGTGGTAGTCACTATGTTCAGTCTGGCACTGTTGTGGTAGTCACTATGTTCAGTCTGGCACTGTTGTGGTAGTCACTATGTTCAGTCTGGCACTGTTGTGGTAGTCACTATGTTCAGTCTGGCACTGTTGTGGTAGTCACTATGTTCAGTCTGGCACTGTTGTGGTAGTCACTATGTTCAGTCTGGCACTGTTGTGGTAGTCACTATGTTCAGTCCGGCACTGTTGTGGTAGTCACTATGTTCAGTCCGGCACTGTTGTGGTAGTCACTATGTTCAGTCCGGCACTGTTGTGGTAGTCACTAATCTGTGTCTTATCACCAGGTCTGTCACTTGGTGCTGGGTGACAGACTCCTCCAACATGAGGACTACTGGCCCTCTACCAGGCTGATACAGATTCAGGTTTATTGTCCTACAAGACGGAAATCTTATCATAGCTCACATTTGGGCAAGTGAGAAACCCAGGCTGTCAGTTTCATCTATACTGCCAGGGGGAAGAAACAAACCTGGAAATGCGTGTGTGTGTGAGATGCAACGCCACTTGGGTTGTTGTTACCGACACGACGACATCATTAAGTCACCAAAAACCCCAATGGTCCTTGTTCTTTCAGGTGTCCAATCTAAAGCCATAACTCGGTGCTACCTGATCTCCCCAAAACATGTCAGAGCTTCTGTTACCACAGAAACATGTAGACTAGTAGAATATGAGTAATGTTCTAGATGAAGGCGAGATGTGAGGGAAATAGGAGCTCTAACCCAAAAACAGAGAGGGAGGCGGTGTTTCATGGAACCCACAACCCTGTAAGGTAAGAGTCATAGACCGACACAGCAGGAGGGCTACTGTACCCCGCCTCGGCCGCTCAGCCCAAAACACACACACCAAGTTCATAGGCTCAGTTAGCACAGCATGAAACAAAGAAGGTCTATAAAGCCCATTAATACAACTCTGCAGTGCTTTAACGAGAGCTCTAATTGCTACTGTTTTTTAGTATGACGGCTGGCTAGTGTAGCAGAATACATGGTAGTATTCATGCCTGCCTAAAGGTGGTATAATCCCCATTCATCCAACACGTATCTCACCTGTCACTAAAACCCCTTCCTTCGGACTTAAAACACATATAGACCCAACTTGATTTATTCTAGTAAAGGAGAGGAAGTTGACACTAATGGCTGAGTTCACAGAAAGCTTGAAAAGGGAGAGCCACACATCCTCGGAGGTCAGATATCATTTAATATTCTAATAACCAGCGTTATTCAATTATTACATCTGAGCTCCTAGAGCGTGTGGCTTTCCATTTCTTTTACAAATGTTCTACTCCGCCAGCCAGCACTTCGCCTAGCCAGGTGTTCTACTCCACCAGCCAGCACCTCACCGAGTCAGGTGTTCTACTCCGCCAGCCAGCACCTCGCCTAGCCAGGTGTTCTACACCGCCAGCCAGCACCTCACCTAGCAAGGTGTTCTACTCCGCCAGCCGGCACATCGCTTAGCCAGGTGTTCTACACCGCCAGCCACCACCTCGCTTAGCCAGGTGTTCTACTCCGCCAGCCAGCACCTCGCCGAGCCAGGTGTTCTACTCCACCAGCCAGCACCTCGCCTAGCCAGGTGTTCTACTCCGCCAGCTGGCACATCGCTTAGCCAGGTGTTCTACTACGCCAGCCAGGTGTTCTACTCCGCCAGCCGGCACATCGCTTAGCCAGGTGTTCTACTCCGCCAGCCAGCACCTCGCCTAGCCAGGTGTTCTACTACGCCAGCCAGGTGTTCTACTACGCCAGCCAGGTGTTCTACTACGCCAGCCAGGTGTTCTACTCCGCCGGCCAGCACCTCGCCTAGCCAGGTGTTCTACTCCGCCGGCCAGCACCTCGCTTAGCCAGGTGTTCTACTCCGCCAGCCAGCACCTCACCTAGCCAGGTGTTCTACTCCGCCAGCCAGGTGTTCTACTCCGCCAGCCAGGTGTTCTACTCCGCCAGCCAGCACCTCGCCTAGCCAGGTGTTCTACTCCGCCAGCCAGCACCTCGCCTAGCCAGGTGTTCTACACCGCCAGCCAGCACCTCTCCTAACCTGGTGTTTCTTTCGCCTCCTGACAGAATGAACATGTGTAGCTAGCTACAACACTCTTTTTAATGAACACATTGTCGGAGGAGGGTGTTAAACGTGTCGATTCGCAGTCATGCTGCACGCCTCGCCCGATGCCAAGAGGAAATGGACGACACAACAGTGGTAGGCTTGATTACCAACAACGACGAGACGGCCTACAGGGAGGAGGTGAGGGCCCTCGGAGTGTGGTGTCAGGAAAATAACTTCACACTCAACGTCAACAAAACTAAGGAGATGATTGTGGAGTTCAGGAAACAGCAGAGGGAACACCCCCCTATCCACATCGATGGAACAGTAGTGGAGAGGGTAGTAAGTTTTATGTTCCTCGACATACACATCACAGACAAACTGAATTGGTCCACTCACACAGACAGCATCGTGAAGAAGGCGCAGCAGCACCTCTTCAACCTCAGGAGGCCGAAGAAATTCGGCTTGTCACCAAAAGCACTCACAAACTTCTACAGATGCACAATCGAGAGCATCCTGGCGGGCTGTATCACCGCCTGGTACGGCAACTGCTCCGCCCACAACCGTAAGGCTCTCCAGAGGGTAGTGAGGTCTGCACAACGCATCACCGGGGGCAAACTACCTGCCCTCCAGGACACCTACACCACCCGATGTTACAGGAAGGCCATAAAGATCATCAAGGACAACAACCACCTGAGCCACTGCCTGTTCACCCCGCTATCATCCAGAAGGCGAGGGCAGTACAGGTGCATCAAAGCTGGGACCGAGAGACTGAAAAACAGCTTCTATCTCAAGGCCATCAGACTGTTAAACAGCAACCACTAACATTGAGTGGCTGCTGCCAACACACTGACTCAACTCCAGCCACTTTAATGTAAAATATTTCACTAGCCACTTTAAACAATGCTACCTAATATAATGTTTACATACCCTACATTATTCTTCTCATATGTATATGTATATACTGTACTCTATATCATCTACTGCATCCTTATGTAATACATGTATCACTAGCCACTTTAACTATGCCACTTTGTTTACATACTCATCTCATATGTATATACTGTACTCGATACCATCTACTGTACCTTGCCTATTCTGCTCTGTACCATCACTCATTCATATATCTTTATGTACATATTCTTTATCCTCTTACACTTGTGTATAAGACAGTAGTTTTGGAATTGTTAGTTAGATTACTTGTTGGTTATTATTGCATTGTCGGAACTAGAAGCACAAGCATTTTGCTACACTCGCATTAACATCTGCTAACCATGTGTATGTGACAAATAAAATTTGATTTGAAATGTGTGTCTGTTGTGGACTAAGTGTGGCACACATCACACCTGTGATTGGAGCCAGACAGCTGGGGGGCTGAATGCCTCAAAGGAGACAATTACATAGTATTATATAGCTGTAACATGTCTAGTCAAGTCTCAGCCTCGGCGCATGTGGCTCCAGAACAACACTGTAGACAGCATGTTCAACCTCGGCGCATGTGGCTCCAGAACAACACTGTAGACAGCACGTTCAGCCTCCGCGCATGTGGCTCCAGAACAACACTGTAGACAGCACGTTCAGCCTCCGCGCATGTGGCTCCAGAACAACACTGTAGACAGCATGTTCAACCTCGGCGCATGTGGCTCCAGAACAACACTGTAGACAGCATGTTCAACCTCGGCGCATGTGGCTCCAGAACAACACTGTAGACAGCATATTCAGAGGAAAGATCAATGCCCAAAAACATCTGATAGAAACTATCATGCACTTAATTTCTATGAAGAACTTTAATAGGGAGCTGCAGTATCACAAAGTTTTCAAACGCTTTTTGGATGAAGTGCCTTGCTGTCCATTTCAATGTTACGCTTCTGTTAACTTTTTACTCCACAATATTACTTACGACAACAGCTGTAACGGACAGACACTGACGCCTTTAAATGTGTGGACCAACAAGTGACCGCATCACTCTTAAGTAACTGGTCAACAACACAGGGTGAGCAGGGGAAATGACCCTCTCCTTTGTAGTTTGTGATTAGTTTACCAGGTGTTATGATCTGAGGCTGAGCACACTGAGGTGGTAGGGTCCAGTAAGGACAGAGAGTACTTCATCTCACACACCCTGCGCAGCCGCCACCACACACTTTCACAAAGCTAGCACTGCCCAGACACACACACACACACAAAGCTAGCACTGCCCAGACACACACACACAAAGCTAGCACTGCCCAGACACACACACACACACAAAGCTAGCACTGCCCACACACACACACACAAAGCTAGCACTGCCCACACACACACACACAAAGCTAGCACTGCCCACACACACACACACACACACACACACACACACACACAAAGCTAGCACAGCCCAGACACACACACACAAAGCTAGCACAGCCCAGACACATATCACACAAAGCTAGCACAGCCCAGACACATCACACAAAGCTAGCACAGCCCAGACACATATCACACAAAGCTAGCACAGCCCAGACACATATCACACAAAGCTAGCACAGCCCAGACACATATCACACAAAGCTAGCACTGCCCAGACACACACACACACACACAAAGCTAGCACTGCCCAGACACACACACACACACAAAGCTAGCACTGCCCACACACACACACACAAAGCTAGCACTGCCCACACACACACACACAAAGCTAGCACTGCCCACACACACACACACAAAGCTAGCACTGCCCACACACACACACACAAAGCTAGCACTGCCCACACACACACACACACACACACACACACACACACACACACACACACACACACACACACACACACACACACACACACAAAGCTAGCACAGCCCAGACACATATCACACAAAGCTAGCACAGCCCGGACACATATCACAAAAAGCTAGCACAGCCCAGACACATCACACAAAGCTAGCACAGCCCAGACACATATCACACAAAGCTAGCACAGCCCAGACACATATCACACAAAGCTAGCACAGCCCAGACACATATCACACAAAGCTAGCACAGCCCAGACACATATCACACAAAGCTAGCACTGCCCAGACACTCACACAAAGCTAGCACTGCCCAGACACTCACACAAAGCTAGCACTGCACAGACACTCACACAAAGCTAGCACTGCCCAGACACACACACAAAGCTAGCACTGCCCAGACACACACACAAAGCTAGCACTGCCCAGACACTCACACACAGCTAGCACAGCCCAGACACATATCACACAAAGCTAGCACAGCCCAGACACATATCACACAAAGCTAGCACTGCCCAGACACTCACACAAAGCTAGCACTGCCCAGACACTCACACACAGCTAGCACTGCCCAGACACTCACACACAGCTAGCACAGCCCAGACACACACACAGCTAGCACAGCCCAGACACACACACAGCTAGCACAGCCCAGACACACACACACAGCTAGCACAGCCCAGACACACACACAGCTAGCACAGCCCAGACACACACACAGCTAGCACAGCCCAGACACACACACAGCTAGCACAGCCCAGACACACACAGCTAGCACAGCCCAAACACACACAGCTAGCACAGCCCAGACACACACAAGCTAGCACAGCCCAGACACAATTTTTTTAATTTTAAATTGTATAAATCGGTCGACCTCTACCAGACACACACACACAGCTAGCACAGCCCAGACACACACACACAGCTAGCACAGCCCAGACACACACACAAAGCTAGCACGGCCCAGACACACACACACAGCTAGCACAGCCCAGACACACACACACAAAGCTAGCACAGCCCAGACACTCACACAAAGCTAGCACTGCCCAGACACTCACACAAAGCTAGCACTGCCCAGACACTCACACAAAGCTAGCACTGCCCAGACACTCACACAAAGCTAGCACAGCCCAGACACAATTTTTTTTATTTTAAATTGTATAATCGGTTGACCTCTACCAGACACACACACACAGCTAGCACTGCCCAGACACTCACACAAAGCTAGCACAGCCCAGGCACAAAAGGCTAGCACAGCCCAGAAACACACAAGCTGGCACAGCCCAGAAACAATCTTTTTTTTTTATCGTAAAATCGGCCGACCTCTACCAGACACACACAAAGCTAGCACAGCCCAGACACTCACACAAAGCTAGCACTGCCCAGGCACATATCACACAAAGCTAGCACTGCCCAGGCACATATCACACAAAGCTAGCACTGCCCAGACACATATCACACAAAGCTAGCACTGCCCAGACACACACACACAAAGCTAGCACTGCCCAGACACACACACACAAAGCTAGCACTGCCCAGACACACACACACAGCTAGCACTGCCCAGACACACACACACACAGCTAGCACTGCCCAGACACACACACAGCTAGCACTGCCCAGACACACACACAGCTAGCACTGCCCAGACACACACACAAAGCTAGCACTGCCCAGACACTCACACAAAGCTAGCACTGCCCAGACACACACACAAAGCTAGCACAGCCCAGACACAATTTATTTTATTTTAAATTGTATAATCGGTTGACCTCTACCAGACACACACACACAGCTAGCACAGCCCAGAAACACACAAGCTGGCACAGCCCAGAAACAATCTTTTTTTTTTATCGTAAAATCGGCCGACCTCTACCAGACACACACAAAGCTAGCACAGCCCAGACACTCACACAAAGCTAGCACTGCCCAGACACATATCACACAAAGCTAGCACTGCCCAGACACATATCACACAAAGCTAGCACTGCCCAGACACATATCACACAAAGCTAGCACTGCCCAGACACACACACACAAAGCTAGCACTGCCCAGACACACACACACAGCTAGCACTGCCCAGACACACACACACACAGCTAGCACTGCCCAGACACACACACAGCTAGCACTGCCCAGACACACACACAGCTAGCACTGCCCAGACACACACACAAAGCTAGCACTGCCCAGACACTCACACAAAGCTAGCACTGCCCAGGCACATATCACACAAAGCTAGCACTGCCCAGACACATATCACACAAAGCTAGCACTGCCCAGACACACACACACAAAGCTAGCACTGCCCAGACACACACACACAGCTAGCACTGCCCAGACACACACACACACAGCTAGCACTGCCCAGACACACACACAGCTAGCACTGCCCAGACACACACACAGCTAGCACTGCCCAGACACACACACAAAGCTAGCACTGCCCAGACACTCACACAAAGCTAGCACTGCCCAGACACACACACAAAGCTAGCACTGTCCAGACACACACACAAAGCTAGCACTGCCCAGACACACACACAAAGCTAGCACTGCCCAGACACTCACACAAAGCTAGCACTGCCCAGACACATATCACACAAAGCTAGCACTGCCCAGACACACACACAGCTAGCACTGCCCAGACACATATCACACAAAGCTAGCACAGCCCAGACACTCACACACAGCTAGCACTGCCCAGACACTCACACAAAGCTAGCACTGCCCAGACACACACACAAAGCTAGCACTGCCCAGACACACACACACAGCTAGCACTGCCCAGACACACACACACAGCTAGCACTGCCCAGACACATATCACACCTCACTGTAAACTCACAGTTTAACTTTAGTTAATTTATTGTTTTAACCAATTAGAAGAGAGGACACACTGCCACAAAATATAGATCTGCTTTATCGCAATGTGTGCTTTTACAAAATCTAAATTAAGTTTTATTACTTTAATTGAGAACTGTTAAGTTTTTCACAAACTAGCTGACTGAGGAAACATGTAGATTCAGGAAGGGAGCCCACTAAAGCAGTCCAAATGTATTTTATGTTTATTTTTTACTTCAGTCAAATGTACTGTGTCACAAACAAACAGCTCTCATGACCTGACCTGCCCTGCCTTGCAATGGGTCTTCCTGCCCAGGGAATTGCCCTGTAACCCAGATCTGCTTTATAGGAAATTAGAGCAAAGACATCCTGTCACACAACTACTGTCTGTCTGTCCCTTCACACTGAGGCGGCATTCATACTGTATGTGAGTGTGCATATCTTAAACTAGACTCCTAGAGGACATAAAATCATACTATGATATGCAGTTTCCTGCCTTTGGGTTTAGCACAGGAAAGAACAGTTAATCACACCAAGTCGAGTGCAGTGGACTGGAGTCCTGAGGAAGTTTACTATAATACACACACAAGTCAATTTGTCCACAGCTCTTTGGTATTTAAGCTGAGCTCCATAGTGAGACGTGAACAGCCCCATCCATCCATACACTCATTATTTCAGGCTACGCTACACAATCTGACTGGAGAAAGAAGGAGCAAGGAACTAGCAGCATAATATCATCTCACAAAACACTTCTTTTTCTCTCTCATCTCTGTTCTTATCTTTATTTCTCAAGATGGAACATTCTGTCTGTGATGACAGCGAATCAAGCAAAGAGAATGTGTCCTTGAATCTGATAAGAAGTGTGTCAGACAGTGCGATCGTCACACTGGACCAACTCTATGCAACTCCAGATGAACAGGATACAGACACACTTAGGCACCACACTAATCTGACGTCTTGACATCTGCCTGCGGTCTAAATAATTCCAGTATGCTTCCCTCTGTTGTGTGTGTGTGTGTGTGTGTGTGTGTGTGTGTGTGTGTGTGTGTGTGTGTGTGTGTGTGTGTGTGCAGGGCTTGCTTGGTTTAGTGGAGACCACACAGATCGGTGTCTTCGCCCCTCTGTCTGAGGGTGTGTGATGGTTACAGGAGGCTGCTAGGCTCTTCATGTGGTT
This sequence comes from Oncorhynchus masou masou, assembly GCF_036934945.1. Lineage (NCBI taxonomy): Eukaryota > Metazoa > Chordata > Actinopteri > Salmoniformes > Salmonidae > Oncorhynchus > Oncorhynchus masou. Next base: position 21,205,300 of record NC_088230.1, on the reverse strand, counting down.
TTCTATTAAACAGGCTCTTCAGTCTTGACAGAGGCAGACGGGGCTCTGGTTTAGAAGGGGGGATTTGGATATTTCCCTGGAGAGTACAATCCATCTCTCGCTCATTCCTCATCTGCTATTCAAGTCTTTCATTTTGTTGTTTAATAACTTCTGCCTCTGTCTGACAGTCTGTCTAAAAGCTGCAAGGCTGTAGACAAGGACACACACACGGCAGGCTCACTGCTCTAACGAAGTCATAAAAACAGTAGTTGACAGAGCGGCGGGAACGAGGGACCTTTCAGGGGCTAACTCAAACCAGATGTGCTATATGTCAGTCTGATAAGAACCACGTCCAACATGGTCAAACGCACGTGCACACACACTCACAAACCATTGGAACCAAACGCTCCACAGATTGAAGAGGGACAATTATGGAGAGGGAGACTAGATGTCTGGTCCCCTGGACACACTACTAACTGCATGGAGAGGAGAATACCTAGAGAACAGCATGTTTAAACCTCGAGCAGCTTTTCCTTCCATTCCTCCAACACTACGTGGGGGTCATATATCTGTTGCCTTAAATTAGACACTCCAGTTCTATATGGGCAAATGAGAGTGCTGTCAAATTCTACTAGGCGCCAGGATTCAAAGTGGCAAACTGTCCGACACGAGCATGGCTCCCATAGAGGTCAGATGATTAGATCTTTGGTTAGGGAGGCAACAAGGCCAAGTGTTAAATTGCCCGTGATAATGTGTGCGTCACCGTGGACAACTTCACCCCAAACAACGTGCGATTGACAGAAGGGCAATTGGAACAGTGAACTCCCTGGGCATTGAACTAAACATTCCATTTGTCACAGAGAAAGAATGGCAAAGGAAAAAGGGGAGTGATCATTAGCTGGGAACCCACAGCTGGGTTTTGCCATGTTCTTAGTAACCACTGTCATTCAGTTGAGTACATGCTGTAGAACCCACCCAGGAAATATAGACGACTGTAGGGCTACATGTTGTAGCTCTAGCTGTGCCCCAGGGCAGGACTGGCAGGCAGTGAGTGACCAGTGCAACCACATTCTGAGAAGCACACACACACAATTGTAAGCTAACGCTCAGAGTCCCGTCTCACACACAGCCAGCCAGCGAGCTAACCAGCAGCAGGAAACACAGCCCCGCGAGCTCAGAGCACATCCTCCCATTGTTACTGCTGCTACAGCGCACTACTGGAGGGAGACCATAGAGTTTGTACTCTACCAGCTAATCGTTGTATAGCTGCATCTACACTACTGCTCCACCACTATCGTCTCAACATAAAAAAAAACAGACTAGCAAACAGACAAACAAGCCAACTTCTATAATATTTAAAAAGCACCGAAATGAATGAGAACGTCTGTTGAGTTGGAGGGCCAGTCTGTCTACCTCCAGATTGGGGAAAGATTCATGAGAATAGCTTCCCCAGGCCTTGGGTTGTCATCAGTGTGGGGAAATGCTGGACAATGAGCAGCAGGACTCCCCTGTGAGGTGGAGTGGAGAGAGAGGGTCAGGATATCCCCCGGTTCTTCCTCATTTGGAACCCAACACTCTGTCCCCACGAAACCCTTTAGGTGAACATCTGCAGCATAACAGCCTGGAGTAAACAAAACTAGGCCTGTCAGAGCAGAATCAAGGGGACAAAAGTTAAGCAAATCAAGCTCTTGTCCCAGAGATGAAGTTCTGGCCTGTGTGCCTGCATCGCCTTGACAATCATTAACTGTGTGGTCCTGAGATAGCAGCAGTAGAGCAGCTGGATAGCCCAAAATAGCTCAGTAGAGAACCGTCCTAGGTTCCTTACATAGTGGGTCACAGCAATATGATGAACTGGTGTGAGCTGGAGGCTTATTTGGTCTGAGTTTCTGGCAAAAAAGAAATCATACATTTTGAATGAGCAACCCTGCAAAAGATGGAATTTAAACCCAAAAGAATACTTGATTAGAGAAAACTCTACAGGTGTGAAATTTGAAAGACGGTGTGAAGCTTACAGCAGTAGAGAACACTGAGCAAGTGGAACAGCAGCACATACTGGAGGTCTATTACCTGTCTTCCAATCCTCAACCCCCTCTTCTGACAAAACGGCTACACACTCCCCTCCACCCACCACACATACACAGTCACACCTGTATTTAACACAGAGAGAGACAGACAGAGAGAGAGACAGAGAGAGAGCGTCTCACCGACTCGTCCTTCTTTCCGACCACAGAGAACCACATGGTGTAGGTAGATAGTTCCCGCTCGGCTAGAACTGGCTCGTGCTCAGGCTCAATTAAAAGTCCACAAGGAGGGGCAGATCACAGCCCAGATGTACTGGTGTAATAATCACAGAGACCAGTCAGAGACCAAAACAAAACAGCTAGCGAAGGAGGAGTTACTAAGTGCGGCGCAGTGGGAGAAAGAAAGAGGTCCACACTACATTCTACTGTAGGACGCCATATGACAAATAATCAGCAGCTCGCCAGAGTAGGAAATACCATTTACAGACTTAAGTAAACAGTCCGCCAGCGTTAGCCACTCACGACTCTGCAACAGTTTGGGTAAACTTTCAGAGCACTACCCAGCTGTGTTCTGCACTGGGCAAATTACTCTCCTCTCGCTCTCCCCCTCTCTCTCTCATTCCTTCGCTTCTCCAGTCTGCCTCGGACTCATGCCTCCCTTCTGTCTCCTGTCCTCCCCTCCCATTTTCCCCTCCCTCTGCTCTTTCTCCCCACCTCTCTCGGTCTTTCTTCCTCCCTTCCTCACACCACCTCAGGTTGAAAATAGCAGTAAAAACAGAGGGTGTGGCCCCCACCTCCTCAAATACAAAAACTATGCTTTGAAAATAAACAGTTCAGGGAGGCCACTCTATTCGCCCCCCTACTCATCCTCCATCTGCCCCCCCCCACCATCCATCCGCCTCCCAATCGTCCTCCATCCCCCCCCCCCACACCAACTATCAGCCCCCCCACCAACTCCCCCCACCAACCATCAGCCCCCCCCCCCACACCATCCACCCCCCACACCAACCATCAGACCCCCCCACACACCAACCACCCCCCACCATCCATCAGCCCCCCCACACACCAACCACCCCCCACCAACCCCCCCCCACACCATCCACCCCCCACACCAACCCCCCCCCCCCCCCACCAACCATCAGACCCCCCCACCATCCACCCCCCCCACACACCAACCATCCACTCCACCCCCCCCACCAACCAACCCCCCCCACCATCCATCCGCCCTCTCTTCTTCTCAGACTCTCATTCCTCTGTCAGTAACAGTCTAAAGCCTCATGTCCACCAGACGCGTCAAAATCATTGCCAATGGACTAGTCTGCAACGCGGCGTTGGGGATGTTGCACTAGGCTGTGTTGTGCTTTACCGCATGGCGGTACAAACTACACAGCTAACCACTTGGCTAGTGAGCCTAGCTTCCCCTTTCCAGCTAATTATTTCACATTCAACTGACCAACAACATTTTTTGCATGGAGGCCCCGGTAGCAATCAGTGCTTTGGTGGAACAGGGCAGAGAGCCCAGCGACAGGCAAAATGACCTTCTCCATGCTGCAAACCTTTTTGCAGCCTTGCGAAGCACATGTGCATCAAGTAGTGAAAATGCGGACTAGACATCCGGCAAAACGTATACGCATCTGGTAGACATACAGCATAAGCCCCCGGAAACACACTCCAATTAACCCACACAGACCAACCCGGGTCAGACCTGGGCTATAATGGTGCCAGCTGAAAAATGACAGTCACTTTTACACACACACACAAAAATGATCCGGAGTTACGGCAGACTAATGCAGTAAACAACCACAGAAGAGAACCCAGTACAACCTAAGGCTCTTATATCAATCCACACCAACACTGTTAGAAACAGCATGTTCCACCGGCAATGTTGTTGAACTGAAAATGAGGACATCTTCAGGCAGGTTCTTGACAACGATTGAGAGAAGGGCTTATTTTGGATTATTTATGTGTTCACCAGGCAGTAGTCATCAAGTCTGCTTGAGCATGGACGCAACAAATGTTTCTGGGTTATTTCTTAATTCAATCTGTGTATTTCACATCACTCACATAACACTTCCCTTCCAGCCAGGAAGTCACAAACCTCTTCCAGGGGCACTAGTGGGTATCGACAAAAACCTTATCAATAATGAAAGTAAAGGATTGAAAGATGTCTTACCTTGGCAGCCACAATGCTGAGGCCCATGCCATTGTGCTTCTTCAGGGTGACCGTCACAACTTCCGGTTCCTTCCGCATTTGCTGCAACGAGAGGACACAGCTTAGAGAGTGTTAGCTTAGAGAAAATGTGCTTCTACAGGGCTCTCAGAGCTGGGAGCGCTCTCCTGGACGTTTCTCAGGCAGAATGAGGCGCTGGATGAGGGAGCAGAGGGATAGGCGCAGAGCAGGGTCGTCATACAGAGAGAGAGCTGGGTTGGGGCGACCGCAATGAGAAATGGCGGGGGCTGGAGAGGAGTCAAGAATGAAAGCCACATGCGCTTGGCTCCAGAGGATCTCAGTGGGATCGTTTAAAAAGAGGGCTGCCTGGGAGCAGGGTGGGGAGAGAAGGAGAGGGCAGGGCTTTCCACACAGACTGCCTCTCGTCCCTATGGCACTGAACACATTGAGACTCAACAGCCCCAAAGACACAAACAACTCTTCGCTCATCTGCTGAGCTATGCTGTACAGCCACATAGTTCAGAGACAGAGAGTGGATACAAAGCCACATTAAGTAACAGGGATCTAGTGGCATTTCTCATCGTGTGATGTGGTGTAGAACAAGTCTTTCTGAATGCCATTGGAGTGATTTCACCAAGTGCTAGAGGGCAGGGCAATGGTGATGCAGGGTTCAGCTGGCTACAATGAGTAAAGAAAACATTCATTCAGACAACAGATATTCTGCAGTAAGAGACTAACTCTTAACTCAAACAACACCTGCCAGCGAGAGCATCTTCTCCAGAGAGAAATAGTTTTTAAGATGACAAAAGTCTGACTGCACTAGGCTAGCTACAGTAACACCTCCTGTCTGGACTAGTGATCAGGGAAACCTACCCGTTGTTGTCCTCGGGGATCCCCTGTTTGTCTCTGTGTGTCTTATTAACCCTGTCATGGCTGCTAACAGCGGGACTCTATGGAACACTAGAGTAGTGATTCTGGAGCAATGCGGTGGAAACATGAGGCGGGGTGCCGGGGTCGCTCTGCCTGGCACACGACCAAGAGGCCATTAATCAAAACCTCAGCGGTGCTTAAACGGTTTGGGCGCTCTCCTCCTCTCCCCGGTCCCTTTACTAGTGTGGGGGCTGGGGCTAATGCCAACCCTGAGCTGAGGTTTGAAGCATGAAAAAGGAGAGCTGGGGGGGGGAAAACAGGGCAATTATACAGGAAGCAGTGTAATTTCATTTTTTGTGTGATTAGGGTGAGAAGGGTATAATTTACTGCTGTTCCAGAGCTCTCTGGTCACTTATTGGCCTCTGTGGTGTAATTGGTGTTGATTGAAATCGAGCAGGAGGAAGTGTGTGTGTGTGTGTGTGTGTGTTAGTGTAGAGTAGGGCAGAACGGTGATTGCATGACAGCAGCATGGGACATTAACGTTTTCCATACGATCGTTGGAAACAAGTGATGCCAAAACATTAAGCCACAAACAGAGAATTTGAGTAATTGAAATATTCAAGTGTTCTAAACAGCTAAAAGCAGCAGCCTATTCATTCCTCTGTGCTTCTCCGTTACTTAGTAATATGGTGGCTAATGTATAAGGACATGTCTGTGTCATGACTAACAGGCACTGATGTACATGATCATGCAGCTCAATGTAATGGTGTCCTGCATAGTCCTAAGCTGTAACGGTTGGAGGGACACCTACCAGGTCTGAGTTGTCTGCAGAGAAGTGGCTGTCGCAGTCGACTCCTTCAAAGTGGATGGTCCAGGTCCCAGGGGAGTGGGGGTGAGGGGTTAGCCGACAGAATCCTGCACAGGACACGAGAGGAAATCACAGTTATCTTCTCCTACTTAGTACAGATCTGAGACTACATTTACACGGCAGCAGGAACAGCTCTTGGAATCTCTCTCAAACACTCTGATGAGGACAGGAGCAAACAGCTCTCCAGTCTCCTCTTACATAGCTATTACATTCCACTGCCTACGCGTCAACAAAACAAACACAGGCCAGCCCAGCCTCTGATTGGTTCACAACTTTAGGTTTAGACAGAACACAACCGGTGTGACATTCCGAAATAGAGTGTATTTTTGTATCCTCCTCCACACAAGTACCTCTCTGACAAAGGGGGTCCAGGAACTCCTGGAATCCGTTGGGAATGTTCCTCACGACGTCACAGGAGTAGCCATCCTCGGGCAGCAGGAAGGGCAGCTGCAGGTCGGGGTCCTCCTCTAGCTGGACCTCTCGGCCGTCGCTACGAGCCAGCTCATCTGCTGTGTTCTCCGCCACGGCAACCACGTGGTCTATAAGCTCCTATAGGGGGAGACACCAGACGGGCCAATGGGGGTTTAGTTACATCAGGGGAGAGGGATGTGTGTAATAGTCCCTTTTTCCTCAATATTCCACAAAGTAGAAACTGCAACCTGGACTGGAAAAGGGAGCTAGGAAGATCAGTCAAGCGGTGAGCTTAGCTAATGTTTACCCCAAAATAACAGCTCAAACTCCAACACATTACAACTATGGGAGGAGACTTGTGTTAAGCAATACTTCAAACTGCAAACCCCCATTTCTCCACTTCAGAGTCATTCATTGTATCTCTAGTGTGTGACTGCGCACGTGAATAGAGGAGCGCGCCCGTGAATAGAGGAGCGCGCCCGTGAATAGAGGAGCACGCCCGTGAATAGAGGAGCACGCCCGTGAATAGAGGAGCACGCCCGTGAATAGAGGAGCACGCCCGTGAATAGAGGAGCACGCCCGTGAATAGAGGAGCACGCACGTGAATAGAGGAGCACGCACGTGAATAGAGGAGCACGCACGTGAATAGAGGAGCACGCACGTGAATAGAGGAGCACGCACGTGAATAGAGGAGCACGCACGTGAATAGAGGAGCACGCACGTGAATAGAGGAGCACGCACGTGAATAGAGGAGCGCGCACGTGAATAGAGGAGCGCGCACGTGAATAGAGGAGCGCGCACGTGAATAGAGGAGCATGCAGTCATGTCTTACTGGGGGGATGTAAGGCTCGTCGGGAGCACAGTGGTAGTTGGTCATGAGGGCGTTGAGCTGCAGGGAGTTCAGCTTGAAGCAGGTGTTGTGGATGTTCTGCACGTCCTGCATGGAGTACTTGTCCATGGTGAGGAGAGTCGTAGCCTGGGGAGGAACAGAACAGAGTACAATTAATGACAGAGAAGGACTTGATTTAAAGTGACCTTTTGTCCACGCTGAAGTCCTTCCCCTACAACTTTCCATAGGAACAACGGCTCCTAAAGCATCACCCAGAGCTGCTGACAAGTATTCAATAAAAACCATTGTTCTGAGGTTGAAGAGCCTGCCCTGCCTACAGTAAGTCACCATATGGAAAACAGTGGGTAGCTAACAGGTGTGCCATGCTGGACAAAGATAGGTAGATCATACCTGTACGATGCGACTGAGGTGGCAGTCAGCAGCCAGCTCCAGGCCCTGTTTCTCTGCCCAGGCCTCGATGTGGCTGAGCTGCTGCCGGAGGATGGCGCCCCAGTAGTGTGAACACAGTCCAGAGTCAGCCTCCATCACCAGCTTGTTGAACAGCCACATGTTGATGAAGTGGAAGAGCTGGGAGAACAGCTGGATGGTCAGCGCCGCGTTGACACGGCAACGACGCAGCAGCGACATGGCGCCCGTCAGTGTGTGCAAAACATCCTCTACGTGGGGAGAGAGAGATGGATGAGGAAGAGGGGAAGGAAGAGGAATGTCTTTTTACATTTCCACTACTGCTGGAGTACTTAGTGAATAACCAGTCCACCAAGGTTTCAGTTGATTTCTATACACTATGTCCCCACTAGAGGGCTCACTTTAAAAAACAAGCCGAGTGACATACGGTGTTAGCTGTGAATGTAAATAAACTCAGCAAAAAAAGAAACATGACGTTTTCAGGACCCAGTCTTTCAAAGATAATTCGTAAAAATCCAAATAACTTCACAGATCTTCATTGTAAAGGGTTTAAACACCGTTTCCCATGCTTGATCAATGACCCATAAACAATTAATGAACATGCACCTGTGGAACGGTCGTTAAGACACTAACAGCTTACAGACAGTAGGCAATTAAGGTCACAGTTATGAAAACTTAGGACACTGAAGAGGCCTTTCTACTGACTCTAAAAAAAAAGAAAGATGCCCAGGGTCCTTGCTCATCTGCATGAATGTGCCTTAGGCATGCTGCAAGGAGGCATGAGGAATGCAGATGTGGCCAGGGCAATAAATTGCAATATCCGTACTGTGAGACACCTAAGACAGCGCTACAGGGAGACAGGAAAGACAGCTGATCGTCCTCGCAGTGGCAGACCACATGTAACAACACCTGCACAGGAAGGGTACATCTGAACATCACACCTGTGGGACAGGTACAGGATGGCAACAACAACTGTCCGATTTACACCAGGAACGCACAATCCCTCCATCAGTGCTCAGACTGTCCGCAATAGGCTGAGAGAGTCTGGACAGAGAGCTTGTAAGGCCTGTTGTAAGGCAGGTCCTCAACACACATCACCGACAACAACGTCGCCTATGGGCACAAACCCACCATCGCTGGGCCAGACAGGACTGGCAAAAAGTGCTCTTCACTGACAAGTCGCGGTTTTGTCTCACCAACGGTGATGGTCGGATTCACATGATGGAAGGAATGAGCGTTACATAGAGGCCTGTACTCTGGAGCGGTATCGATTTGGAGGTGGAGGGTTCATCATGGTCTGTGGCGGTGTGTCACAGCATCATTCAGACTGAGCTTGTTGTCATTGCAGGCAATCTCAACGCTGTGCGTTACAGGGAAGACATCCTCCTCCCTCATGTGGTACCCTTCCTGCAGGCTCATCCTTACATGACCCCCCATACTGCAAGTTCTGTGCATGATTTCCTGCAAGACAGGAATGTCAGTGTTCTGCCATGGCCAGCAAAGAGCCCGGATCTCAATCCCATTGAGCACGTCTGGGACCTGTTGGATTGGAGGGTGAGGGCTAGGGCCATTCCCCCCAGAAATGCCCGGGAACTTGCAGGTGCCTTGGTGGAAGACTGGGGTAACATCTCACAGCAAGAACTGGCAAATCTGGTGCAGTCCATGAGGAGGAGATGCACTGCAGTACTTAATGCAGCTGGTGGCCACACCAGATACTGACTGTTACTTGTGATTTTGACCCCCCCCCCCCCTTTTGTTCAGGGAAACATTACTCAATTTCTGTTAGTCACATGTCTGTGGAACTTGTTCAGTTTATGTCTCAGTTGTTGAATCTTGTTATGTTCATACAAATATTTACATGTTAAGTTTGCTGAAAATAAACAGTTGACAGCAAGAGGACTTTTTTTGTTGTTGCTGAGTTTCCAAATGTAACAGTATCCCCCCACTGTGGCCTGGATGAGTTTAATATATACACAGTAAGAGTGTCACACCGTGTATGAACAGAGGTGAGTCACCTATTTTGGGCCTTTGAGGGTTCTGTTCCTCTGGGTCGTCCAGGAAGGCAGGCATGTAGTTACTCAGGTCAGACTGTAGACACTGGACCAGGTACCTGAGATAACACAACAACACATTGGTTCTGTACGGTCCACACGGATATGGATAAACAAAAAGACACATACAATGCATATACGTCCACCTACATGAAGTCAAACACACATATGTTCCCTTGTCCTGAGAGCAACACTTGTCCTGAGAGCAACACACACACATAAAAGACAGATATACAGAAGAATGCAGAAACGTGCACACACACACAGCCCTAACGGGACTTCCTCTGGAATCCCACAGTAAACCAGTGGTCTGGCCTGGGCGGCACGGCCACCGCTCTGCTCCGGGAAAAAGACAAAGCACCAGTTGTTTCAGCGAGCCATTCCAGGGAGCAGCGAGCAGAACAGGGGAACGGGAAAGACGTGGAGATGGTTTTTACTGGGACCTTCCCCCTCCTCAGGCCCATACAGCCCTGCTCCAGCCTGGCCAACAAGCCAGGCCCAAGACATTCCACATATTCACAGCTCCCCTTTGTGTTCCTGCATCCACACACAGACTCCAGAAACAGTACGGACAAGGGCTAGATTTACTTCCTCCAGATCCTTACATGGTCTGAGCTGAAGCAACACAATTATCTTGCTTAACCCCCTGTCCCTCGGCTACTTTTATTGCTCATGGGACAGCTCAGGCAGAAGTTAGCATGGGCCGCTAACCACTAGCTAGGACATTGTGAACGAGGGCCATTTTTCCATGGGCAGCCGACATCTATATTTTGTTTTCTCACTCAGGAGAATCAATGCCAGCAATGGCAGGGTACTTCACATTTTGATCTAGAATTAGCATAATAATTGTCCAATCATACTATTACTCACATGTGGTTTGAGTTAGCCCTGATGGCGTACATGCAGACATGACATACACAGGATTGACAGGGTAGTGTGGGCTGCTGCACCGTGTGACTAGCACACAAACAGAGCTGGGAGCAGGATAAGGTAAAGCCTGGTCTCCAGGTCATGGGTGAGAAAGTGGGGGGCAGAGAAGTGATCAGAAGAGGGACAGGAACAAGAAGTGGGAATGATGGGGCAAAGAGGAGTGGAAAGAATACAAACCGGGGCAGTTAGAGAGGCTGGCCAAGAAGACGGAGGAGCATCGAACTACAGAGAGGAGAGGACCAGGCGTTAGGAAAGAGACGGGGCCAGAGGGTAGGGAGGAAGTCGGGGCCACTCACTTGAAGGCCATCTGGACGAGGTGCGCCAGCACGTCCTGGGCGTCCAGTGTGATGCGCGACAGATCCTTGTCCTGCTTGATGAAGTTGAGCAGCTCTGAGGCATTGGCCATCCAGAAAGCCAGGGCCCCCGCAATGTTCTTCTGCTTCTGGAATACACCAATCACAGAGCAGGACAGACCGAGAGAGAGAGCGAGAGAGAGAGAGAGCAGGGGGTCAGAGAGGAGGTATAGACAGACACAGGGTGAAGGGGGGACTTTCTCAGACTCACAGCCATGAGCAGTAGCAGCACTCAAGGGATAGACTCGTGCACCTGCCACCCTACCCCACCCAAATCCAAGACGTCCAGAACCAGACACTGGCCCCCAGTTATAGCCTCTTACAGAGGGTCAGTTTTGAAGGGGGGGGCTGTGCAGAGTAGACTACTGGATTAACAGGCTCTTTGTCATATCAAATAATATATTGAATAAACATATTGTACAGCTAATAGGCACAGATCTAAGATCAGTTGACCCTCCCCCAATCCGAACCGTAACCATTTAGGGAAACCTGACGTTAGAACAGTGCCTACAGGAAATGTAATTCCACTTGTATTATCTTGCTAGCTTCTGTGTGGAGCAGTTCCCTGCATGTCCTGATATAAATGCGGTCTACTTCCTCTAGCAGTAGCTACTGCGTCTCTGCAAGGGGACCACATTCCACATCAACCAGTATACAAACAAATACTGGTCTGGGATGGACATTCAGCTCAGTTCTCATGTATTTTAGCCTGTGAAGCGGTTCTTGAACACCTCTAGCATGTAGCAGAAATAAACAGGAGTAAACTGAACAGGCTGCTAAAGCTTTAGAGCCCAGTGTCTGGTCTGTGTGATGAGCTAATGTCAATGTCCCCTTAACACAAAGAATAAGGGATACACAAGGTCCTCCCCGACTTGTCTCGGCCGGCGCTGGTCCGTGTGTATTCCGCACTCGTCTATCCCCACAAAGAAACGACAACACCCCCACTTCAGAACGGCCACAGGACAGAACGCATCCAAAAGAACAACCATGTCAAACCACAGACAAAATTAAAAATGGAGAAGGGAAAAATTCAACAAAAGCAAAAGAACTTTGGGGTTTGTCTCTCATCCACACTGAAGTGCAGTAAAGCATGAGGTCACATGGAAATTACAATTATTTCAATGTTGCCACAATCAGAGATTTGTTGTTGGTTTTAGTACCACATGTTCCAGGTTGAAGGCTGAATGAGGGTTATTATGTTGGTGTTTTAGAGTCCAGCTGTTGGAGAAGGGATTATTTGGCTGTTGGAAAAGGGATTGTTTGGTTGAGGGGTTTTTGGTTTCTGTTATGGAGAAAAGAAGCATGGAGGACTGAGCGAAGCTTGACTGAGACGATAAGAGGGCGAGACTGAGTGAGAGATGAGAGAGAGAGCGCTCTCTCCCCGAGCAACGTGTTAGGTGTCCTACCTGGTCCACTTCAGGAATCTCCTGTCACAGAGGTGAGGGGGGGGGGGGGGACAGACAGACATCCCACAGGACAGAGAAAGACTGTCAACAAAAGCCATGGCATGGACAGATTCACACACAGGTATGTCAACAGAACAACACACAGCACTCACACACACAAATGGTCATGTGAAATACACATGAACTCCACTTTGGTAGTGTATGGGAAATGGCTTTTCCTTTAAATATAGCAAGAGAAGGCACTGACTCTACTGGCAGAAACTAGTTTTGAATGTACCCACAATTCTGTTCCCTGTAGGAGGCAGGGACATTGCTGTGTGCAGATTGATTAAGGAACACAGATTACATTTCCAATGTCCCTCATGAAGGTTTAAGACTGATTTCCAAAATCATCAGGATGATTTCTATTAGACACACACAGAGCAACGCAGACAGATATCCCCAATGCCCCTGCACTGTGTGTGTCTAGTATGTGTCTGTGACAGACAACGTCAGTGTGTAGACAGATAATCATCTATCTATTAACAGACTCCAAACGGTATGTAAATTGAGTGTCTTTAAGGTTGTATATTGAGAGGATGAGGAATCCCATGAGAACTGACCTGACAAACAGGTCTAAACTCACACCATATTAGAGTGCTGTGAGGAGTCTGTCACACTCTGCTAGGTTTGATTGTTTTGGACTATTTGGGCCATTTCGGTTTTTCACACACAACTCAGGGTTGGTGTCCCAGAGTATGGGTATTACTGCTACACTAGTACAAAATGCCATTTGGGTTTTGTGCTGGCTGAGAGTGCTTTTGGAACACCACAATGATCCTGTATTTCAGCGTGTTTCAGTGAATACATTAGGGAGGGGGACACAGAGACGCTGGACACACAGACATAACATGGGCTTCACGCCTCTACAAATTATTCCGTGGAAATGACCTGGTTGAATAAACCAAGAGAAATACTACGACTACCGGGACGGGACGACTACCGGGACGACTACCTAGTCAGCTACAGGGTTTGGGGTTTTGTTTCGGTCCTGGGTCACCTGCATCTCTAGAGGGAAGTGAAATGAACTAATCAAAAGAAAAACATGAAAGTGCAGAGAAGAAAAGTATTTTTGTCAGAGTGTCCTTTTTCCAGGCAACTGGCTGAGGATATAACGTGGTCATATACACACCAAACCCAGGCCATAAACCTTGAATGTCCCCCTAATTAGAATGAGGAGGAGAAAAAGACGGCGAGGAGGCAGGATGGACACTCACCTGGATGACTCCTTCCATCATGCTCACCATCTTGTTGACGATGGCTATGACTTTGTGAGTGCGCTCCGAGGGGCCGATGTCGGGCCGGTAGTGGCTGGACATGACGTAGCGACAGGTCATGTACAACACGTAGGTGGGGGACAGCTTGAAGTGCACCGTGGAGCTGTTGGTGTAGTTGATGATGGCCGTCAGGAAGGTATCTTCGGCTGGAGGGTGCATGGGGGGGGCAAGGAGGGTGACAACGGTGCGGTGTGAGTTCACGTGACACAGGCAGATGGGTCAGTCCTGATTTTGCTACAGGAGTGACTGTGTGCATGTTTGTGTGTTTACAGAAGGGCCTTGTGATAACATTGTCCCCAACCCTGGCTTCCTGGTTCCCCAGCAGGGGCTGTTTATAGTGCATTGTGAGAGAGTTGTGAGAGAGCAACCCCCCCCCGATATTAGAAATCAAAGGCCTCTGCTCTCTCTGCTCCACGGCCAAACACATAAGCTCACACAACTTCAAATACACAGAGACTGATTTCAGCCGGGCCCAAGACTAGAGTCCACAAACAAGGTTCTGCATATAATAGGGCTTGAAAGGCAAGTAAAATGGCTTAAACCAATAAAGCTATGCCAAAGGGGGAGCGGGAGAGCCATCACATCAGAAGTAGCAGTACATTCGTTCATTGGAGAATCATTGCATGTCATTCACAGAACGGACTGGTGGGTTTGGCTCCCTATTGATTAGATGGTAATCAACCAATTGCTCGATCAAGAAAGAGAGAGGGAGAGAAAGAGAGAGAAAGAGAGAGAAAGAGGGAGAAAGAGGGAGAAAGAGGGAGAAAGAGGGAGAAAGAGGGAGAAAGAGGGAGCGAGAAAGAGCCCTGCATGCTACCACCTGCTATTTTCACAGCTTGACTAATTAATGTTGACAGTCATACAGATATGACCTCTATGGTACTAAGGTCTAACAATGTGCGTATTTACATAATAACATTTCAGTTAATGTCAACATGACCGTGTTCAATAAAACCACTAGAGGCAGTGGACAACATTAAAAGCCAGTAGGCGGCAGCTTGCAGACAATGAGTCAATACCTGTCAGACACCAGCTTAATGAACTGTAGCAAGATGGTGTGGATGGCCTTTATCTAGTTATCATTAAGTCACACTATTACTGAACTACACAGCAGGTACAGAGAGAGATGTTACTAAACTACACAGCAGGTATAGAGAGAGATATTAATAAACTACACAACAGGTACAGAGAGAGATGTTACTAAACTACACAGCAGGTATAGAGAGAGATGTTACTAAACTACACAACAGGTACAGAGAGAGATGTTACTAAACTACACAGCAGGTATAGAGAGAGATGTTACTAAACTACACAACAGGTACAGAGAGAGATGTTACTAAACTACACAGCAGGTATAGAGAGAGATGTTACTAAACTACACAACAGGTACAAAGAGAGATGTTAATAAACTACACAGCAGGTATAGAGAGAGATGTTACTAAACTACACAGCAGGTATAGAGAGAGATGGTAAGAGAAGAGAAAAAGCTAGAAACAAAGAAAGAGTGAGAAAGAAGGGCAAAGTGAGCCAGTACTCAGCTCCAGCAGAGAAGGACTCACAGTTGTCCCTGAACTCGATGCTGGCCGGCAGCGTCACTTCTGGGATCAGGCTGTCCTGGGACCTGCGGGGAGGACAGAGGATCTCAGTAAACCAGCACACATAGGACCCATCCACACCCGTTTTCACCACGCCCGTTCACCTCTCCAAAGGCAGGGCCTGCACACGCTGGTACAGCATGGCTCCAGTCTGCTCCAATGTGTGAGTGCATGAGCTTCCCTGTGCGTCAGAGTGAGCAGGCGTGTGTGTATACCATGCACGTGTGTATGTGTGTGCCCTGCGATCTGTATTATTGATGAGGGGCCCCAGTGCAGCTCAGTGAGGCTCGGGTTTCCCCTGGTTCACAAGGCATGGCTGGAGATGGTGTGTCCGACAGAGCAGGGGACTGTAGCGTGACAGAGTTATGACGTAAGCTACTGTACCACTGCTCTCTAGGCAGCACCACTGTAAACACAGATGCTGTCTCGAGTAGCAGTTGACCGAGCTTCAACTGAGTTAACTAGAGTGGAGATTTCATTTACATTTAGCAGACACTCTTATCCAAAGGGACTTACAGTAGTAAGTGCATTCATTTTCATACTGGTCCCCGTGGGAATCGAAGCCACAACCCTGGCGTTGCAAACGCCATGCTCTACCAACTGAGCTACGAATGTCCCCATTAATTCATTGATTCCAGGTGTGTGTGTGTCACCTGCTGTCCTGCTGCTCCCCGCGGATCATGGGTTTGACCATGCCTCTCTCGCTGCCGTTGGATGAACGCTCCATTTCCAGCTTCCCTGAGCTCTGCAGTAACACAGCAATACACTTCATGGTGGAATGTTCTGCTGCCCAACGATGGCACTAAAATCCCTCAAACACAGCAACTACACACACACACACACATATGAAACACTCTGACCGCAATCACATACAACCACCACACACGTAGTGCTGAGAACACCAAGGGACACACATTGACATGGAGGGGGAGCTACTGTACCTTGCTGGTGGAGAGGGCCGTCCCACTGTGGAGGTCCCCTTGCAGGTCAAAGGTCGTCTCAGGAACACTTCTGCTTGACAGATGGGCCAGAAAGAGAGAGGTGGCCAGAAAGAGAGAGACAATAAGCTCAAGGACAGAACATCTCCCAGGCAGAGCAGGAGGGACTTTCATTACTGGGACAGAATGACAGGAGCTCAGACATAATCCACAGTACCACACACACACACACCCACACACACACACACCCACCAGGCGCACGTACGCAGACACACACACACACACCCACCAGGCGCACGTACGCAGACACACACACACACCAGACGCAAAGACAGAGCGGTCTGTTCTAAAGAAAAGGACTTACTATTTCATATGCTGACCCATGACAAGAGGACGCACGCATCCTGATCTCTACAGTACAGCCATACAGTCTGCCCTGAGGGGAACATGTTGCCTCTCTTACTGAAAGCTGTGTAATTGACCAGAGAGGACTGGTTCAGGCCAATCACAACACAGTCCCTTACTTAGAGCAAAACCCATTGTCTGAGTTTGAACTAAATTGGTGTCATTTGATTGCCATTGCTGTTCAAAGCCATGGAGGTTTTGGAGGTCATGGAGCATGTAGGTCCCATAGCAAACATACGTGTCCCAATGTACAAGTAGCAAGAAATGCACCAGAACTGTGCCAAAAGTCCTCTGATCTATTCTCTTTTCCACTCCCTCGTTCCCTCTCTCACCCAGATGTCATCCTCTCGAACATCAGGCCACAGCATTAACGGTGGATTAGGGTTTATCACTACATCCACAAACATTAATAAATTAACCAGCCCAGCTAGCCAGCCCAAATGTTATACATCAAGTCAACGTGGCTGGTCAAATTAACATCATGGGAATTCTGTCCTTAGTCTAAAGCCCAGATATACACAGACTTAATGACTCTCTAATTAGTGGATCAACATCAACAGTCAGTCTCCGCTCACCAAACGCACTCCAGAAGCCTAATGACTGATAACATGCAAATATAGTCATCTTCTTGAATCCTCATAAATCTACTGTCAATGAGAGCCTAGGTCATTCTCCAGTCATCTACGATAGCGTCCTCGCCCATGTGGTGGAGATGTCCTATCCAGCCATAGTCCACAAATGCAACACATTCTCCTCTGTGAGAAGTAGAAACTCTGCCCTACCACTGTCTAACCATAGGAAGACATTACTCTGTCTCACCTGGCAGTGTCCCCGTCCTGTTCTCTCTCTGATTGGAGTAGTGTTTGTAGTGAGCAGAGGAGGCTGCAGCAGTGATCTGAGTGTGTGAGCGTGTGGGGCGCCAGGGTCCTGGTCCTCTCTGCCTCGTTAATGACACAGCACTGCAGGCCACACCCCAGCCAGCCAGCCAGCCCGGACTGATCAGATTAGAGTGTCCTTACAACAGCCCAAGCCTGGCAGGCAACCCAACTTTACCTCTTTACCCTCTTTCTCCCCATTCTGGCACTTCCGCTCCCTCTCTCTCCCCCACTCTGTCCCACCCTCCTCTCCCTACCTCCTCTCTTTCCCCCACCCTCCTCTCTCCCTACCTCCTCTCTTTCCCCCACTCTCTCCCTACCTCCTCTCTTTCCCCCACTCTCTCCCTACCTCCTCTCTTTCCCCCACTCTCTCCCTACCTCCTCTCTTTCCCCCACTCTCTCCCACCCTCCTGTCTTTCCCCCCCACTCTCCCACCCTCCTCTCTTTTCCCCCACTCCCCCACCCTCCTCTCTTTTTCCCCCACTCCTCTCCCCCACTTCCTCCACTCTCCCACCCTCCTCTTTTCCACCACCCTCTCTCCCCCCACCCTACCTCCTCTCTTTCCCCCACCCTCATCTCTTTCCCCCACCCTCATCTCTTTCCCCCCACCCTCATCTCTTTCCCCCACCCTCTCCCACCCACTCCCTAACTCCTCTCTTTCCCCCACCATCTCCCACCCCTCCTCTCTTTCCCCCACTCTCTCCCTACCTCCTCTCTTTCCCCCACTCTCTCCCACCCTCTCCCTACTTCCTCTCTTTCCCCCACCCTCCTCTTTCCCCCACTCTCCCACCCTCCACTCTTTCCCCCACTCTTTCCCCCACCCCTCCCTTTCCCCCACTCTTTCCCCCCTCTCCCTCCACCCTCTCCTTCCTCCACTCTCCTCTCTTTCCCCCACTCTCCCACCCTCCACTCTCTCCCACCCTCCTCTCCCACTCTTTCCCCCACTCTCTCCCCCCACTCTCTCATTTTCCCCCACCTCCTCCACTCTCTTTCCCCCACTCTCTCCCCTCCTCTACCTCCTCTCTTTCCCCCACTCTCCCTACCTCCTCTCTTTCCCCCACTCTCTCCCACCCTCTCCCCCCCACTCTCCCACCCTCCTCTCTTTCCCCCACTCTCTCCCACCCTCCTCTCTTTCCCCCACTCCCACCCCTCCTCTCTTTCCCCCACTCTTTCTCCCACCCTCCCATCCCTCTTTCCCCCACTCCTCTCCCCATCCCCCACTCCTTCCTCCACTCTCCCATCCCCCTCTTTCCCCCACTCTCTCCCACCCCTCCTGTCTTTCCCCCACTCTCCCACCCTCCTCTCTTTTCCCCCACCCTCCTCCACTTTCCCCCACTCCTCTCCTTCCTCCACTCTCCCACCCTCCTCTTTCCACCACTCTCTCACACCCCACTCTCCCTACCTCCTCTCTTTCCCCCACCCTCATCTCTTTCCCCCACCCTCATCTCTTTCCCCCACCATCTCCCACCCCCCTCTCTTTCCCCCACTCTCCCACCCTCCTCTTTCCCCCACTCCTCTCCTTCCTCCACTCTCCTCTCTTTCCCCCCACTCTCCTCTCTTTCCCCCACTCTCTCCCACCCTCCTGTCTTTCCCCCACTCCCACCCTCCTCTCTTTCCCCCACCCTCCTCTCTTTCCCCCACTCCTCTCCTTCCTCCACTCTCCCACCCTCCTCTTTCCACCACTCTCTCACACCCCACTCTCCCTACCCCCACTCTCTTTCCCCCCACTCCACTCCCCCACTCCCTCATCTCTTTCCCCCACCCTCATCTCTTTCCCCCACCCTCATCTCTTTCCCCCACTCTCTCCCACCCTCCTCTCTTTCCCCCACTCTCTCCCTACCTCCTCTCCCCTCTTCCCCCACTCTCTCCCTACCTCCTCTCTTTTTCCCCCACTCTCTCCCACCCTCTCCCCCCACTTCCCCCCACTCTCTCTTTCCCCCACCCTCCTCTTTCCCCCACTCTCCCACCCTCCTCTCTTTCCCCCACTCTTTCCCCCCTCCTCTCCCCCCACTCTCCTTCCTCCACTCTCCTCTCTTTCCCCCACTCTCCCTACCTCCTCTCTTTCCCCCACTCTCTCCCACCCTCTCCCTCTCCCACCCTCCTCTCTTTTCCCCCACTCTCTCCCACCCTCCTCTCTTTCCCCCCCACCCTCCTCTCTTTCTCCCCCCACTCTCCCCCCTCTCTCCTCTCTTTCCCCCCACTCTCCTCTCTTTCCCCCACTCTCCTCTCTTTCCCCCACTCTCCTCTCTTTCCCCCACTCTCTCCCTACCTCCTCTCTTTCCCCCACCCTCCTCTCTTTCCCCCACTCTCTCCCCCACCCTCATCTCTTTCCCCCACCCTCTTTCCCCCACCCTCTTCCCCCACCTCTCCTCTCTTTCCCCCACTCTCTTTCCCCCCACCCTCTCTTCCCCCACTCTCTCCCACCCTCCTCTCTTTCCCCCACTCTTTCCCCCACCCTCCTCTCTTTCCCCCACTCTCTCCCACCCTCCACTCTTTCCCCCACTCTCTCCCACCCTCCACTCTTTCCCCCACTCTCTCCCACCCTCCACTCTTTCCCCCACTCTCTCCCACCCTCCACTCTCTCCCACCCTCCACTCTTTCCCCCACTCTCTCCCACCCTCCACTCTTTCCCCCACTCTCTCCCACCCTCCTCTCTCTCCCCACCCTCCACCCTCCACTCCCCCCCACCCTCCACTCTTTCCCCCACCCTCTCCCACCCCCCACTCTCTCCCACCCTCCACTCTTTCCCCCACTCTCCCCCCTCCACCCACCCTCCACTCTTTCCCCCCTCCACTCTCCACTCTCTCCCATCCTCCACTCTTTCCCCCACTCTCTCCCACCCTCCACTCTTTCCCCCACTCTCTCCCACCCTCCACTCTTTCCCCCACTCTCTCCCACCCTCCACTCTTTCCCCCACTCTCTCCCACCCTCCACTCTTTCCCCCACTCTCTCCCACCCTCCACTCTTTCCCCCACTCTCTCCCACCCTCCACTCTTTCCCCCACTCTCTCCCACCCTCCACTCTTTCCCCCACTCTTTCCCCCACCCTCCACTCTTTCCCCCACCCTCCACTCTCTCCCCCCACCCTCCACTCCACTTTCCCCCACTCTCTCCCACCCTCCACTCTTTCCCCCACTCTCCCCCCACCCTCCACTCTCTCCCCCCACCCTCCACTCTTTCCCCCACTCCTCCCACTCTTTCCCCCACTCTCTCCCACCCTCCACTCTTTCCCCCCCCCACTCTCCCCACTCTTTCCCCACTCTCCCCCACCCTCCTCTCTTTCCCCCCTCCACTCTCCCCCACCCTCCACTCTCTCCCACCCTCCACTCTTTCCCCCTCTCTCCCCACCCTCCACTCTTTCCCCCACTCTCTCCCACCCTCCACTCTTTCCCCCACCCTCCACTCTTTCCCCCACTCTCTCCCACCCTCCACTCCACTCTTTCCCCACTTTCCCCCACTCTCTCCCACCCTCCACTCCACTTTCCCCCACTCTCTCCCACCCTCCACTCCTCTCTTTCCCCCCACTCTCTCCCACCCTCCTCTCTTTCCCCCACTCTCTCCCACCCTCCTCTCTTTCCCCCACTCTCTCCCACCCTCCTCTCTTTCCCCCACTCTCCCCCACCCTCCTCTCTTTACCCCACCCTCCTCTCTTTACCCCACCCTCCCCTCTGTCCCCCACCCTCCTCTCTGTCCCCCACCCTCCTCTCTGTCCCCCACCCTCCTCTGTCTACATCTCTTTTCGGCTCCCTCTCTCTGCAGCCAGAGTTAAATTAGAGCTAAACCTGCTGCACCCAGATGGCTCCTCCCCCTCCAGCCCACGTGGCATCTGTTTCCACGGCAGCGATGTGGTCAACTACGGGCTTAGAGTCACATCCCAACCCCAGGGAACGAATCTCTCTCTCTCACACACACACACACACACACACACACACACACACACACAACAAACAAACAAACTAATACACCTTTGAGAAGGTCAGAATCCTGCAAAATGGAATTCAGCAGCACTGACTGAGCTGTAGAGGTGGGTAGGATACCTGACAGGATATAGGTTTTGACTAAAGATTCAACTATCAGAAGTTAGTTTGGTGTACTACGGCCACAGGGTTCTAGACCAGAATGACTATCAGGTAGGCCATGGCTGGGTAAAATGACACTCTATACATTTGTTTTCACCAGGACCCAGAGGGCTCTAGTTAAAAGCAGTGCACCATATAAGGCTCCAAAAGGATGCAAATGTCATCTCTGGTGGCTGGCAACTATGTGTAAACAGGAGGCTATGCTGTCATGGCCTGTTCAGAACACACCATCGTGCTGCTCAGTCAGGCAGCTGAGAGATGCATCCTGGGACTGATGACACTGGTTTCAGCCGGTCTCCGCTGCTTCCTGTCCCATTCCTGTCATCACCACTGGGATGAGCGAGCTAGCTTTCCAAATGTGTCTACATTTGTAGTGTACTGCAAGTGTGTGTGTGTCAAAGCCAAGGGGGGGGGGGGTTGAGGGTGCCGCACCCCCTAAAAATAAATAACCCCCCCCAGACCCATCTTGGTTGTAAAGATGGGGAGAGGTCTGTACGTAATAAAGAGATGCTCTGATGTTTTGACACCCCACTCCACAAAGCAGGTCCTACAGGCTCTAGTTTTATCTTATCGTGATTATTGTCCAGTCATATGGTCAAGTGCTGCAAAGAAAGACCTAGTTAAGCTGCATCTGGCCCAGAACAGAGCGGCACGACTTACTATTCATTGTACATCGGCTAATATTAATACTATACATGCCAGTCTGTCTTGGCTAAGAGTTGAGGAAAGACTGACTGTCGCCATAGGTGTCGGCTAACAGGGCTCTTTAGAAATGAAAACTATTCTCGCGGCCACGGTGTGTGTGGGTGGGCGCGTGCGCCGGTGAGTGTGTTTGAGTGTATATGCTGGCGCCAACACCCCTCACCCCACCTACCCTGACTTGTGCCTGCCTCTCATCATTGGTCCAGGCCCTCCCTTGCCCATGCTGTGGTCGTAGCTGGGGTCCACAAACTTGAACACGTGGGAGGCGCCAAACTGCAGTGTGGCTCCGCTTCGCAGCACGGTGGTCTCGGTGACACGCTGGCCATCCACGTAAGTCTCAGCCTCCAGACTGTGTGGTGTCACTGTCACCAAACCCTCCGTATGCATCAGTTTACAGTGGTGGGGCAGGATACCTGGACCAAACAGCTGGAGGAGAGGAGACACTCAGTATTACTAGACCTTTAGCTCAGATAACTAGCTGTCCAGTCTGCCGTGGTAATTTACAGCTACATCAATGTAGCATGAGACAGACAGACAAAGGGCAGGTCCTTACCTGGATGGAGCCGTCGTCTGTAGTGTCTGAGCCCACCTCAGTAACACTGTGCTGCAGGCGGTAGAGTTTCGGTTTGTCCCTGGAGTCTGAGCCGTCTATGGTGGAGACCAGGAGACAGTCAGTACTCACAATATGGAGGGACACACTCACTCACTCACTACATCACAGAGGGAGATTCTTACCAACACATGACAGAGGCATACACTTCACACACAACATGCATAAGAGGGGAAACAGACATACAAAACCCTGTTGTCATAACAACTTCCAGTAGACCAGATAATCTGTGTATTTTGATTAGTAAAAACAGATTTTAGTAAAAGCAAAGCAGCAAATTAGTTAACAAGGGTGGGAAAAACATGTATCTTCTGAAAATCCTATGGGTTTTGCGAAAATCCTCATTTGCAAAAAGCACTTGCTATTGCTAAGCTCAATAATGTCTGGCAGCGGCCCTAAACGTGGCTTAGTGCAGTGGAGTTGACTTAAGGTCCCGTCCTAGATAGTGAGGCCCTTCTCTGATTGGCTGAGCCACTGATCAACAAAGCATTCAGGCCAGTAGCATTCAGTTGCCCACAGACACTGATCAAAGGTTTCCTTTCACGGAATTGTTATGGCGAGCATTTGGGGTGGAGAACCTGATCCTAGATCAATGCCAAAGGGAAACTTAGGAGATCGGGTAGGAGTTGACCCTAACAACTAACCACTGATACAAGGTCAGATAGCAAAAGATCTATCACAATAATGGTCAAAACTAGAATAACCAATAATCTTCAGGGTAGTCTGATCCTAGATCTGTACTTAAGGGCAGGTTCTACCACAAGTCAACTTCTATCCAGAGAAACACAGCAGTAGATGGGTGTGGTGGTGGAGAGGAGGAGAGGCGTGGGTGGTAGGTTTACCTTCGTGGTGCCGATAGGTGTAGTAGCCATAGTGATTCCCCCTCCCTAGGTGAGCAGACATGCAGAGGCGGCAGCAGTAAGACACAGCAGTAAGACACAGCAGTAGGTAGTAGCGACAGACAGAACACGCCACAGGAAGCCAGGAGAGAGAAGACACAGCATGGGGTGTAAATGTTGCACCAAGGAGAAAACACAGAGCCCTTCTTCGCCTCACACACTCACAGTAATAATCACCAATCATTTTTTTTTTTTTTTTTAATCGCAGAATCCACACTAACACACACAGCCTTCACCTAAACCCTCCACACACCTTGAATCACTTTCCTGCAGATAGAGCAGATAACCATTGCCTGGGAGACACACTTTTGTGGCAAAGTAAGCAAACAGATTGCAAAATTTCAAATATTTTAAGTACTAATCAAATCCATGAGGTTAAAAATGGTTCTGAGAGACAGGGTTAGTGCACTGCATGGTTGGTCAGGGGAGCAGAGAGAGAGAGCGAGAGAGAAAGAGAGGGTAAGTGGAAACAGGCAGCTGTTAGGGCCAGCCTAGCAGTGAGGACTGACCATCGTACTGGACCCAACACCTAGGCCAGGGATGGGCAACTGGTTGCCCGCGCCTTTTGTAGGGGGAGCGGGACTCAGCCAGGGTCTCAACACTGGTGCAACTTTGAAATTTGGTTGTGCATCAGCAGTCAGTCAATTAGCCCATGTCAGCTATTTTTGGGGGGTGATTGGTAAGTTAGTCTATCGTCCAGCTATCTAAACTTGTAGTAAGCATGGTTAAATTACCTTGCCTCGTGATCATTAGTTATATTAAAAGCTGCAAGCATTCACCTCCACCCTAATTCGGGGGTACCCAGACCCGAGCCACAGCGACTCCTAATGATGAGTTCCATGTTTTTTGTGGCCCCCACCAACATCAAACCACTCCCATTCCTGACCAAGGAAGAACACGAGCAGCAGCTACTGTGGTCCTGAAAGCATTCTCTTGGTGGGGAAGGGAAGATACCTAGTCAGTTGTACAACAATGCATTCAACTGAAATGTGTCTTCAGCGAGTGGGAGAGAGAGAGTACAGTTAGGCTTGGGAAGTATACCGCATACTGGAGCATTTGAAAAAGCAACGGGATGGTTTTTCAATACTATCAAAACTATTTCTTTGAAGTCGAGGTCGACCGATTATGATTTTTCAACGCCGATACCGATTATTGGAGGACCAAAAAAAGCTGATACATTTTTTTGTAAATCGGTATCTGTATTTGTAATAATGACAATTACAACAATACTGAATTAACACTTATTTTAACTTAATATAATACACCAATAACATCAATTTAGTCTAAAAAAAATTAATGAAACATGTTCAATTTGGTTTAAATAATTCAAAGTGTTGGAGAAGAAAGTAAAAGTGCAATATGTGCCATGTAAGAAAGCTAACGTTTAAGTTCCTTGCTCAGAACATGAGAACATATGAAAGCTGGTGGTTCCTTTTAACATGAGTCTTCAATATTCTCAGGTAATGTTTTAGGTTGTAGTTACTATAGGACAATTTCTCTCTATACGATTTGTATTTCATATACCTTTGACTATTGGATGTTCTTATAGGCACTTTAGTATTGCCAGTGTAACAGTATAGCTTCCATCCCTCTCCTGGTCTCGAACCAGGAACACATCGACAATAGCCACCCTCGAAGCAGCGTTACCCATCACTCCACAAAGGTCCCTCTGCAAGGGGTACAACCACTCCAAGTCTCAGAGCGAGTGACGTTTGGAACGCTATTAGCGCACACCCCGCTAACGAGCTAGCCATTTCACATCGGTTACACCAGCCTAATCTCAGGAGTTGATGGGCTTGAAGTCATAAACAGCTCAACGCTTGATGCACAGCGACGAGCTGCTGGCAAAACGTACGAAAGTGCGCTTTGAATGAATGCTTATGAGCCTGCTGGTGCCTACCATCGCTCAGTCAGACTGCTCTATCAAATCATAGACTTAATTATAACATAACACAGAAATACGAGCCTTAGGGCATTAATATGGTCGAATCAGGAAACTATCATCTCAAAAACAAGACATTTATTCTTTCAGTGAAATACGGAAATGTTCCGTATTTTATCTAAAGGGTGGCATCCATAAGTCTAAATATTCCTGTTACATTGCACAACCTTCAATGTTCTGTCATAATTACGTAAAATTCTGGCAAATTAGGCAGCCCAAACTGTTGCATAAACCCTGAGTCTGCGTGCAATGAACGCAAGAGAAGTGACACAATTTCACCTGGTTAATTTTGCCTGCTAACCTGGACTTCTTTTAGCAAAATACGCAGGTTTAAAAATATAGTCTTTGTGTATTAATTTTAAGAAAGGCATTGATGTTTATGGTTAGGAACAGTCGTGCAACGATTCTGCTTTTTTCGCAAATGCGCTTTTGTTAAATCATCCACCGTTTGGCGAAGTTGGCAGTCTTTGTTAGGAAGAAATAGTCTTCAAAGAGTTCGCAACAAGCCAGGTTAGTAGGCAATATTAACTAAATATGCAGGTTTAAAAATATATACTTGTGTATTGATTTTAAGAAAGGTGTGGATGTTTATGGTTAGGGACACATTGGACAAGACAGTCCTTTTTAGCGAATATGCACCCACATCGATTATATGCAACGCAGGACACGCTAGATAAACTAGTAATATCATCAACCATGTGTAGTTAACTAGTGATTATGATTGATTGTTTTTTATAAGATAAGTTTAATGCTAGCAACTTACCCTGGCTTCTTACTGCATTCATGTAACAGGCAGTCTCCTCGTGGAGTGCAATGTAATCAGGTGGTTAGAGAGTTGGACTAGTTAACTGTAAGGTTGCAAGATTGAATCCCCGAGCTGACAAGGTAAAAATCTGTCATTCTGCCCCTGAACAAGGCAGGTAACCCACCGTTCCTAGGGCGTCATTGAAAATAAGAATGTGTTCTTAACTGACCTGCCTAGTTAAAATAAAATGATAAAGGTGTTAAAAAAATAAAAATTAATACGGCCAAATCGGTGTCCAAAAATACCTATTTCCGATTGTTAGGAAAACTTGAAATCGGCCCTAATTAATTGGCAAATCCGATTAATCGGTCGACCTCTAATTTGAAGTTTTCAATAAATGTGAATATTTGTAGCCTTCTTAAGTTAATACCTGCAGTGAACTTGTGCAACTTCATTTCACCGGTCACATTATTTGACATGATGAAGTTTACCGTTTACCCAGAACAGTTGAGCCAGTCACGTGTTCGTTTGTAAATAGCACAACGGGAGAAAGCGGGAGCTAGTCAGTCCATAGCGTTCTCTATCGGTGAGTCTCTGCTGTGCAGCTATGGATAATTTATCACTACAGCCGCCATTTTTTCCAGTGCTTCATAGTGTTTTTTTCCCTCTGTTCTTCGGTGTACATATGCTGCTCTTCCCTCAGAAAAGCATTTACATTACATTTACATTTAAGTCATTTAGCAGACGCTCTTATCCAGAGCGACTTACAAATTGGTGAATTCACCTTCTGACATCCAGTGGAACAGCCACTTTACAATAGTGCATCTAAATCATTAAGGGGGGGGGGGGGTGAGAAGGATTACTTGCATCACAACTTTGTTCTTTTGCACAATTTGCCTTGTTCACTTTTGCTTGTAAATGTCCACACTCACCGAAAGTGATTCGGTAGCTACACTAGCTATGCTTGTAAAATTTTATGAGCTGGATTTGCCCATCTTGCAATTTGTTGAAGTTCGTTTTCGCTCATTAGCATTTAGCTAACAGCTTCTATGTGAGTTCACTATCAGTTGGGGCTAATTTTATTAGCATTCTGGTAATAGAGGCCCAAAAGGGATTTTCTTGCATTTTTAGCGCCCCTTGTGTGCCGGTAATACCGTAATTCCCGGGATTAGAGAAGGACGGTATGACAATATGAAAACCTGGATACCGCCCAAGCCTAGGTACAGTCGACTTGGCAGGAGATGCTTCTCGCGCCCACCTCACTCACCTTGTTATAAGACTAGAAAGTTCAGGGTATCAGGTTTGGTCCATATTGCCTACCATGCCTCTACTGGTGTGTGAATGTCATTGCGCAATTACAGTGATTATACTGTTCTGTTTGCTATGTGAGTAGAATTAACTGTCGTTTTACATCCTGCATTTCTGTACACGCCAGCATTTGGCGTCGGCTGGGAATGTGTGTGTGTGTTCTTGTTCAAGAGTGTGTATATGTGTCAAAAATATGTGATCTGCAGTGCGTGTGTGTATGACGCACCTGGGCTGAGCTCCACCAGGTAAGGCAGTTTCTCTGGGGGTAGAGACCCATGCAGGGGCACGTCCATGCCCTTCCCCCTGGGGCCCTTGTCCTCTGGCTTGCGGCCCTTCTTTGGCACAAAGTCTGGAGGTCTCTTCTTCAGCTGGAATACTAGGTCTCCTGAAACAACACATGCATTATGACCCAGAGCTACCAGGAGAGGGCAGTATAGACAGGGGATTTCAGATAAAAACAATAGAATCCTTACAGACAACGGACTATCCTCAACGCAACATGGCTTCTGGAGGGAAATGCTGGAGGAATGCTCAACAGGTGTCGCTCATT
Organism: Oncorhynchus masou masou; assembly: GCF_036934945.1. NCBI lineage: Eukaryota > Metazoa > Chordata > Actinopteri > Salmoniformes > Salmonidae > Oncorhynchus > Oncorhynchus masou. Next base: position 21,177,023 of record NC_088230.1, on the reverse strand, counting down.
CAGCCGACAAATTCATTAGGTCCAAATCTATGGATTTCACATGACTGGAAATACAGATAACATCTGCTGGGCACAGATGTCATTTCCGGTCACAACTAGCAGACATGTTTACGTGCTGCTGTGTGTTTTGTTGCTAACCTTACTTTGCTACCTGACAACTTAACGGTTTTTACTTTTTAATTACCATTTATATTTTGTAGTTTTTTTCAGAGTAGGAAAGGATGAAACAGCGTCTGTGCCACCAGTAAGTACAGATCGTAGTATAAATCCCCTGGCACAGTCCCCGCAGCCGGACAACCTTCTCATGGCTTCTGGAAGGAAATGCTGGAGGAATGTAGTATAAATCCCCTCGCACGGTCCCCGCAGCCGGACAACCTTCTCATGGCTTCTGGAGGGAAATGCTGGAGGAATGTAGTATAAATACCCTCGCACGGTCCCCGCAACCGGACAACCTTCTCATGGCTTCTGGAAGGAAATGCTGGAAATGCTGGTCCCCGCAGCCGGACAACCTTCTCATGGCTTCTGGAGGGAAATGCTGGAATTCTCATGGCTTCTTCAGGGAAATGCTGGAGGAATGCTCAACCGGTGTCGCTCATTCAGCCGACAAACTTTCAAATGGCTCTCCCCATTAAGCAGCAAGTTGGAGTCAGAGGACGAGCCTTTTCTGGTCTCTACTCCTCCCGTTACGGGGTCTGAGACGCCAAAGCTTCCCACCATTAAATCTGGCAAATTGAAAACCCTAGTCATTGGCGACTCCATTACCCGCAGTATTAGACTTAAAACAAATTATCCAGTGATCATACACTGTTTACAAGGGGGCAGGGCTACCGACGTTAAGGCTCATCTGAAGATAGTACTGGCTAAAGCTAAAACTGGCGAGTGTAGAGAGTATAAGTGTATGAGAATGGGTATAGTCTGGCCCAGGAGTGTGAAGGTGAACGGAAAGGCACTGGAGCAACGAACCAACCTTGCTGTCTCTGCCTGGCCGGTTCCCCTCTCTTCACTGGGATTCTCTGCCTCTAACCCTATTACAGGGGCTGAGTCACTGGCTTAATGGTGCTCTTCCATTCTGTCTCTAGGAGGGGTGCGACACTTGAGTGGGTTGAGTCACTGACGTGGTCTTCCTGTCTGGGTTGACACCCCCCCCCTTGGGTTGTGCCGTGGAGGAGATCTTTGTGGGCTATACTTGGCCTTGTCTCAGGATGGTAAGTTGGTGGTTGAAGATATCCCTCTAGTGGTGTGGGGGCTATGCTTTGGCAAAGTGGGTGGGGTTATATCCTGCCTGTTTGGCCCTGTCCGGGGGTATCATCGGATGGGGCCACAGTGTCTCCTGATCCCTCCTGTCTCAGCCTCCAGTATTTATGCTGCAATAGTTTGTGTCGGGGTGCTAGGGTCCGTCTGTTATATCTGGAGTATTTCTCCTGTCTTATCCAGTGTCCTGTGTGAATTTAAATATGCTCTCTCTAATTCTCTCTTTCTTTCTCTCTCTCGAAGGACCTGAGCCCTAGGACCATGCCTCAGGACTACATGGCATGATTACTCCTTGCTGTCCCCAGTCCACCTGGCCGTGCTGCTGCTCCAGCTTCAACTGTTCTGCCTGTGGCTATGGAACCCTGACCTGTTCACCGGACGTGCTACCTGTCACAGAACTGCTGTTTTCAACTCTCTAGAGACAGCAGGAGCATTAGAGGTGCTGACTTGTTGCACCCTCAACAACTACTGTGATAATTATTATTTGACCATGCCCGTCATTTATGAACATTTTAACATCATCTCCACCCGGCACAGCCAGAAGAGGACTGGCCACTCCTCTCGGTTTATTCCTAGGTTTTGGCCTTTCTAGGGAGTTTTTCCTAGCCACCGTGCTTCTACACCTGCATTGCTTGCGGTTTGGAGTTTTAGGCTGGGTTTCTGTACAGCACTTTGAGATAGCAGCTGATCTAAGAAGGGCTATATAAATAAATTTGATTTGAGATAACGTTTATTGTTTTTGAAATGGGCGTCACAATGGGCCTCAGGATCTCAATGTTATTTTTGTGCATTCAAATTGTCAATCAATCAAATGCAATGTTGTTGTCCGTAGCTTACGACCTTCTATTGTCCCCAACACAAGGTGCAACTGTGTAACAATCATGATGTTTAATCAGCCACTTGATATGCCACACCTGTCAGGTGGATGGATTAGCTTGTCAAAGGAAAAATGCTCACTAACAGGAATGTAAACAAATTTGTACACAAAATTTAACAAAAATAAAGTTTTTGCTTATGGAAAATTTCTGGGATCTTTTATTTCAGCTCATGAAACATGGAACCAACACTTTACATGTTGGGCTTCTATTTTTGTTCAGTGTAGATTCACTATTAGTTCAAATGAGCTTTTAGCTGTGTATAAATCATGCAATGCTGTCAATGGAAGAGGTGCTGTAAAACTTTAGATACAAGCAGGATCTGAATGTATGATTGGGCCTGTAGTGCTATGGTGTCCTACCTCTGTCGTTGGGCCAGTCTCTGAAGATCTGAAGAGGACACTCTGTATCATCCAGGATGATCTCCTTCCCAGACTTGTCATCTGTGTGCTGCAGAACCACAAAACCACACCCATGAAACAACCACACATTCCACAGCAAATTCAACCAAACAATAATTCACATAGAATACCTCAATTATAATGTATATAGGGGTCATAAAAGATGTGTACCAAACCAGCCTTTATAACATGATTACTGCACATTAGCATGTTCATCAAAAGCTGGCTGCTCTCCCTTTCCTGGCTGCTCCAGACATAACCTCTCTCCCCCCTACTCTCCACTCACTCTGGCTGTAGTGATGACCTGTCCAACACAAGACGCTGACGAGGCAAATGTCCATGTCTGATTGGAACATTTGAAAATGTTTCCTTTTTTAATGACTCTTACGTATAAATGAGAGGCGGATGGTGGAGGGACTGAAGGGGGAGGGACTGCTTTAATGTGATTGGCTGTGACCGAGGCGGTCAGGCAGCAGGGATGTGAGGTGGCGAAGGTTGGCGCTGAAGCATGGAGATGTTTGTCACACGATGACAGGCGATATTAGGCCAGCCATGGTGCTGCTGCTCTGCTATCCCTACCCTGCAACCACACACACACACACACAGCATCACATCTGCTGGCCTGGCACTTTGGAGAAATGCAATTCAATTACTATCAAACAAAGGCCTGTGCCAACAGACCCCTTCATGCTTTAATCTGTCAGACCACAGGGAGGAGTGTGGCCGGCCAGATGGGAGATACGGAGAGAGACGGATGAAGGGAAGGAGAGGGGAGTGACACACACACAGTGCAGCCGGCTGATGAAATACTGTATGTAGGGTTTAAATAGGACCTAGGCCAGTTACCGCTGAAACATTAAATCAGCTTAAAATGTGGCCCGGCAACACCCACCCTGTCCTCTAGTTCACCCCGGAGACAAATGGAGGGGAAATCGAGCAAACATTCACTCCTTACTCACACCTCCATTTTCTAAATAGGACAGCATGGCGGCTCGGGGGTGTGTATTACACAAGGGTGACCTCAGCTCCTTTTGTGAGGCATATATACAGTGCCTCACAATCCTACCCATAACATGATGCAGCCATGACTATGCTTGAAAATATAGAGAGTGGTACTCAGTAATGTGTTGTATTGGATTTGCCTCAAACACACCACTTTGTATTCAGGACAAAAAGTTAATTGCTTTGCAGTATTACTTTAGTGCCTTGCTGCAAACAGAATGCATATTTTGATTTTTTTTTGCTGTACAGGCTTCCTTCTTTTTACTGTAAAATTAGGTTAGTATTGTGGAGTGACTACAATGTTGTTTATCAATCCTCAGTTTTCTTCTATCACAGCCATTCAATTCTGTAACTGTTTTAAAGTCACCATTGGCTTCATGTTTCCTTCCTTTCCGGCAACTGAGATGGAAGCACACCTGTATCTTTGTAGTGACAGGGTGTATTGATACACCATCCAAAGTGTAATTAATAACTTCACCATGCTCAAAAGGGATATTCAATGTCAGCTTTTTTCCCCATTTCTACCCATCTACCAATAGGTGCCCTTCTTTGCAAGGCATTGGAAAACCTCCTTGGTCTTCGTGGTTGAATCTGTGTTTGAAATTCACTGCTCGACTGAGGCACCTTACAGATAATTGTATGTGTGGGGTACAGAGATGAGGTAGTAATTCATGCAACTTATTAAGTGACTTTACCACGTTGTCACTCCTGAACTGGCTTGCCATGACAAAGGGGTTGAATACTAATTGACGGAAGATATTTTAGCTTTTCATTTTTTATTAATTTGTAAAAAACATAATTACACATTGACATTATGGGGTTTAGTTTGTAGGCCAGTGACAAACAACCCCATTTAATCCATTTTAAATTCAGATCATAACACAAGAAAATGTGGGAAAGGTCAAGGGGTGGGAACACTTTCTGAAGACACTATACAAACGTTTCACTTTTGTGAACTGTGCTCCCAAACTAAGAGTGTTCCCTGTAAAACTCTGACCACAAGTGGGTGCGTGATTTGACGATGCTATAAAACTAGAGATACAAGGTGAGAAAGGTGAGTGTCATATTGTATAACTGGAAAGCAGTTGTATTCCAATTTAAGCTGGTACACCATTTTTTCTTTCTGAATTCCTGAGGACCCCATCCCACCCCCAAGCTAACGACACAACCTTAAAAAGCACTATATCTCAATTTTAAGTCAACAAATAACCTTCTTTACATTTAAATCTTGTATCAAAAGTAAAAGAAACTCAAAAAATACATTTAATAAAATTTTATTTTTCACATTATCTTACTCAAAAAGATTTGTATATTGTCCTATACAATAATCGGCAGGGTAATGTGATAATCGCCACAATAATGTGTACTCACTGTTCTGTTCAATTTCTTTTTTTCCACTGCAGATCCCCAACGACCCCGACTTTGAATACCTCTGGTGTATAGTAATATCTAGAGCAGGGTATTGACCTCTGACCCAACGAGGTCCGGAGCCTGCTGGTTTTCTGTTCTACCTAATAAATAATTGCCCACACCTGGTGTCCCAGGTCTAAATCAGCCCCTGATTAGAGGGAAACAATGAACAAAAATACAGTGGAACTGGCTTCGAGGTCCAGTGTTTAGTTTGACGGATCTAGAAGCTTGGTTGGTGAGGCTAATATGGAGGAGTGATCACCAACCCTGGTCCTGGTGAGTTCCATGGTGTGCAAGGATTTTGTCCCAACACTAACAACCCTGATTTAACTAATAAACTGCTCATCTAGGGTGTGAAGAGCTGGATCAGGTTGGTGCTGGGTTGGAATAAAGGCCCAAACCCGCTGTAACTCTCCAGGCCCAAGGTTGGCTTCTAATGGGGCAGAGTAACGTCTAGTTGTGTTTGGAATGGAGTGGTGTGCTGACTCTTACCCTGGCGATGCAGTACTCCCGGGGGTTCTCCTTCTCCAGGCCGTACTTCTCCAGGGCCTCCACCACAGCAAAGTCTGCCATGTCTGTCGTGGACAGCAAGATGGTCTTATAGGGGATATTGGGTTTCAGACTGTCTGCGTAGATCCTCAACGTCCCCCCTAAGAGACAGAGACAGGACACTCACACGTGTGAGCATATTCCTTGGATTATGCTTATCTATTAGAGATATTTTACTTTCCATTGTGGGAATATTCCATATAGCCGTATTTCTCCCAATCAGCACTCTGACACACACACTTTATTTTTTATCTTTCCCTCTCAGACTAAGCACTGGCTCTGAGTTGAGTTAAAAGACAGGGCTGTAGGCCTAAACTGCTGGCCTATTTTACACAGGGATTTTACTCCTCTGGACTGGGACGAGATAGAGAGGAAATATGAGAAGAAACTGGGATAAAGGTTTATATCTGTGACAGAGAGGGGTATTTAGCTGGGTGTGAAGAGGCTGACCAGACCAGAGGGCTAAGGCCTCCAGATTACATAACCTCGGAGGCCTGGGCAACATAACCTCGGAGGCCTGGGCAACATAACCTCGGAGGCCTGGGCAACATAACCTCGGAGGCCTGGGCAACATAACCTCGGAGCCCTGGGCAACATAACCTCGGAGGCCTGGGCAACATAACCTCGGAGGTCTGGGCAACATAACCTCAGAGGCCTGGGCAACATAACCTCGGAGGCCTGGGCAACATAACTAAACACTACGGAGAATGCCTTTTTAACAACAGGGCCTGGGCCATAACCTCGGAGCCCTGGGCAACATAACCTCGGAGGTCTGGGCAACATAACCTCGGAGGTCTGGGCAACATAACCTCGGAGGTCTGGGCAACATAACCTCGGAGGTCTGGGCAACATAACCTCGGAGGCCTGGGTAACATAACCTCAGAGGCCTGGGCAACATAACCTCAGAGGTCTGGGCAACATAACCTCAGAGGTCTGGGCAACATAACCTCGGAGGTCTGGGCAACATAACCTCGGAGGTCTGGGCAACATAACCTCGGAGGCCTGGGTAACATAACCTCAGAGGCCTGGGCAACATAACCTCGGAGGTCTGGGCAACATAACCTCGGAGGCCTGGGTAACATAACCTCAGAGGCCTGGGCAACATAACCATCGGAGGTCTTTAATTGCAACATAACCTCGGAGGTCTGGGCAACATAACCTCGGAGGTCTGGGCAACATAACCTCGGAGGCCTGGGTAAAGAAGTGTCAGGAGGTAGAACGTTGCCCCGAACCACAGATCTAGGATTAGATTACCCTAGATTCAAGACAATGTTTTTACTTATTCTAAACACTACGAGATGAATGCCTTTTTAACAACAGTAATGCCACCATAACCACTTGACCCAAAAAGTTTTGGGATGCAGAGGTCAGGCGGACCAATCTTTTTTTACACGTCACTAACTATGGGAGAAGGAAAAAAAACCTCCTAGGCCATTTTTGGTGTTGCAGCTTGCAGTTCCTGCATTGGTTGGCAGAGGGCTGTAAGCCACAGGGAACAAGATGTGAGGACTGGCAGTACCAGGCAGTGTGTGGTGTTCACAGAGGACATTGGCTAAAGCGGGTTAGAGTGGACCTCTGCTCTGACTGATCCAGGACTTATGTAATTACAGTATGGTGACAGGGTGTTCTCGACTGGTCATAGACGGGACACGACAAGAACCAGAGACAATGGCTTTTGGACTTCACTCTGACACACACGCTCGGCTCTCACACTCGTGTCCTCACACCGCTAGTCTGTTCAAATATAAGATGAATAACACATTGTAGGTTTTTAATTGACAGACAGGGTGAGTGTACCAGAGTCTGGCCTGCCGTCGCTGCTACGGAACTCCTGCATCCTCTTCTCCAGTTTCTGCTGCCGCCTCCTCTTCATCACCACCTCAGGGTTGGAGATGGTCCGGGTGAAGCTGTTCTCCGGCATGTCCTTGTACACCTCCGCCGCCAGTCTGGAGTTCTCACTGGAGGAGCAGGAGAAATGCATTCAGAAGTGCTCCTTGGCTCCATTTGCTTTACCATGCATGTTAATATACTATCAGGTGGATGTGGGGACGTTCTTCGTCAATTATATAATTTTCAACCAGCACGACTAAGTAAGTAAACATTATATAAAGCGTGTGACATTGCCCTCCTTACCCATCTTCTCTGCTCAGTGCTTGCTCATCTCCGTCAGAAATGTGAGCCTCCTTCTCTCGCTTCTTCTCCTTCTTCTTCTCTTTCTTGGACAGTGTCCTTTTGAAGTTCTGGATTACTCCCTCCTTCTCCCTCTCCGGCCCGTTGCTCTGCGCCTTCTATGGTGAGAAAGGGCATGAAATAAAGAGAAAGAGTGAAAGAGTGAGAGCAAGAGAGCGCAAGCAGTTACGATGGGAGAGGGTGTGAGGTTTGTTATTAAGGAAGTTCACTTAGTCTAAGTGTGTCATTTCGGTGATCTGTGGTATTAGGAACTGGCTGGCTGGCAGGTTGGCTGAGGGCTATGTAGGATTCAGTGACCCAGGGCCTCCACACAGAGGGAAGTACTGGGGCCTACCTAACACCTAGAGTCTGAGGCCTGGGTACCACTCTGCCAGCTAGTCGATTCAGCTGACAGACAGAAAATAACATGGCCAGAGTTCAATCAAACTGGCAGTCCCACACATACTTAAGACTGGCGTTTATAATGCTGCATATGTAAACAGAATAATAACCAGCTGACAAAGGATTTCATTGCTTTGGCGGCAGTAGTTTCGTTTGGCCATTTCACAAAAAGCAGGCTGAAAAGTCAAAGCCTAATGTGAACTGACAGAGGCATAGACTTGGCCATAGAAAGCAGAGAGAGAGCACGAGAGAGTGGGCCTTTTCAGAAGGGATCAGTCAGAGACTAAATCCCCATAAAGCATTAGATGTGTTAAAGCAATCCAGTGTTCCAGGCCTGCCCTGTCAAACAGCTGAGCAGGGGACTCGCCTGATAGGACTGCCTCTCTTTCCACTTCCCAGAAGCACTCCAGATGTCCTAGTGTGGTTAAAACACTCCAGATGTCCTAGTGTGGTTAAAACACTCCAGATGTCCTAGTGTGGTTAAAACACTCCAGATGTCCTAGTGTGGTTAAAACACTCCAGATGTCCTAGTGCGGTTAAAACACTCCAGATGTCCTAGTGCGGTTAAAACACTCCAGATGTCCTAGTGTGGTTAAAACACTCCAGACACTTCTGATGTCCTAGTGCGGTTAAAACACTCCAGACACTTCTGATGTCCTAGTGTGGTTAAAACACTCCAGATGTCCTAGTGTGGTTAAAACACTCCAGATGTCCTAGTGTGGTTAAAACACTCCAGATGTCCTAGTGTGGTTAAAACACTCCAGATGTCCTAGTGTGGTTAAAACACTCCAGATGTCCTAGTGTGGTTAAAACACTCCAGATGTCCTAGTGTGGTTAAAACACTCCAGATGTCCTAGTGTGGTTAAAACACTCCAGATGTCCTACTGTGGTTAAAACACTCCAGATGTCCTAGTGTGGTTAAAACACTCCAGATGTCCTAGTGTGGTTAAAACACTCCAGATGTCCTAGTGTGGTTAAAACACTCCAGATGTCCTAGTGTGGTTAAAACACTCCAGATGTCCTAGTGTGGTTAAAACACTCCAGATGTCCTAGTGTGGTTAAAACACTCCAGATGTCCTAGTGTGGTTAAAACACTCCAGATGTCCTAGTGTGGTTAAAACACTCCAGACACTCCAGATGTCCAAGTGTGGTAAAACACTCCAGCCACTTCTGATGTCCTAGTGTGGTTAAAACACTCCAGATGTCCTAGTGTGGTTAAAACACTCCAGATGTCCTAGTGTGGTTAAAACACTCCAGACACTCCAGATGTCCAAGTGTGGTAAAACACTCCAGACACTTCTGATGTCCTAGTGTGGTTAAAACACTCCAGCCTAACAACACTTTAGGGAGTCCTCCTAGTAGCAGATACTTTTAGGAGAGGGTGTGGTTTCAGATCTGGTCCTCCTGCTATGACTGGACTTACACACCATTTCAGTCTGGGTAAGATAATCAAGCTTGTGTGTGTGTGTGTGTGTGTGTGTGTGTGTGAGAGAGACTGAGTGTGTGTACACAAACATGTGTATATTTTAGAGCTCTTTACTGCTCTTCTGGGCAGGGGCGGTTAGACTCACTGGTCAGTGTAGCCACCTGTACCAGAAGATTACACACATAACGCAATCATACATCTCAAACACACCCAGACACTACTGCCTTTTAACACATCTCAAAACACACCCAGACACTACTGCCTTTTAACACACATCTCAAACACAACCACACACTACTGCCTTTTAACACATCTCAAAACACACCCAGACACTACTGCCTTTTAACACACATCTCAAAACACACCCAGACACTACTGCCTTTTAACTAGAGCCAGGGGGAGAAGCATTTATTTGTCTGAGGAAATGGAAGCGAGGCTTGGGGCGCTGAGGTACTTGAAGTCAAGTGCTCCACTATAAAAACAACATTTGCATCTCCCTGGGGTGCTAAAGAGCACTAAAGAGGTCTCGGAGCAGGAGGCACTTCATTGCATCAGAGCCAAGATGGACATAAACACACTGAACAGTCAGTCCCATTGAACAGCCTCTAATGAAATATAGACTAAAAAGATCATAGCGGTGAACTTGATGGTTGGGTATTTAGTTACAGTACTACAGAGTAATGTGATAGTGTTATCATGACAGAGGTCCTGCTGTGCAGCAGTTGGAGTAGTTTTACTGAGGGCCACATCTAAGACTTGCTTGGATCCACCTTTTTTCAAAACTGTTACGCAAATTCACAGGAATCCAAAAACCTCGGCATATAGCGCACTCCTTGGTTTAGCTGAAGCAGAAACAGACTGGAAGCCAGGCTAGCCTAAGGCTGATCTGCCTCTTGATGACACTCACCTTGGGGATGATGTCGTTCTCATTCTTGAGGACGAAACGTCCCTCGCGGTCGTCTTTGTTCCAGTTGAGCTGCACAACCAGTGGCTTCTCATCCAGGTCCAGCTTCCGCTCTTCTGCCAGAGAGGGTGGAGTCTACCACTTAACACACTGTTAACCCACACCAGTTTACCTATACCCCTATACAGCCAGCTAGCTAGCTAGCTAGCTCTGGGCTATATTTTAACATAGATAAACATGGATTAGGATAAGCTTAAGATAAAGTGTTAATGATTTACATAGACAATGTGGTAGGACTGCAGTTTATAAATATTACTATATAAGAAGCTGGTCTAAATTAGCTTTCATGACCGCTGCTAGTGGAAAACCACACGACTGTGCTATGCAGGCACACACGTACATGCTCTGCCTATCTCTCAGTATGAAGAGTGTTCAAAGCCTGAACTGCAGGCTGTTGATCTCAAGTTCACATTAAGCACCATGGGAGTTGGATACCGCTCTCCTGTTTTTGCCCTACTGCAGGCTAACAGTGTTTGTCTAGTAACCCCAACAGAGTAGCTAACGCAAAGCAGATTGTCAAACCACATACCCAAACAACCCTCTTCAAAACCCTTGGTCTAAGCTACTTACTACAGACCCACCCTACAAAATCCACACCCATCCATCCACATATCCAACCATCGACCCCCCCCCCCACACACACACACACTCACCCCCGCTGACATGGACCTCGTAGAGGGAGTATTTGGGCGAGGAAAGCATCCTCATGTCGGGCCGGAACTTCTCGGCCAGCGTCTCGATGACATCCTGAGTGGTGGCAGTGGAGGACACGCGGATACACTTGGTGGCAAAGTTCCCCGCTACGCGGTCCTGGAAATAGAAACGCATCACGCCGTGGAACTCCAAGTCCTGGGGAGAGGGAAGAGGAGAGAAAGGGCGAGGTGAGGGTCTGCCCTTTACTTCAGAACCTGTGATGACCTAAGGGTCAAGTTTGGCATTTTCCTTTCCTTCTCTCAAACACTCCATGCAACACTGCCTTCGTATGTTGAAACCCCCCCCAGGTTTAGCCAATCACAAACGTACAGCCTACTTCGCTCTCACTTGCTGTCCAACAGAAAAGTATGAACAAACAACACTGCAGCAACTGTAGGAGGCATCAACTCAACTTCCTGGTTAGGAGAGTAACCCTAAACCCCTGCTCTCATCTTCTCCTTGCACTGTGAAGTCTGGAGCAGCAGTCTTGTTTTAACATAGCCTTACTTTGACAGCAGTAAGCTGTGGATGATATTTGAGCGAGGAGAATACATTTCTCTGGGACAAGAGGAAAGAGGACAGTAGCCCCGGGATAACTGTTCCTGTTCCTAACCCCATGGGGAGCCAACGCTACAGTGCGTTAGGAAAGTATTCAGACCCCATTCACTGATTCCACATTGTTACCTTACAGCCGTATAATGAAATGTATAAAATGAAAGAAATCCCCTTCAATCAAACACAATACCTCAGTGACAAAGCAAAAACACATTTTTTTTCATGCAAATGTATGAAAAATGTACAACTGAAATAACACAGTTACATAAGTCTTCAGACCATTTCATCAAATCAAATGTTATTTGTCACGTGTCAAATACAGTGGAGAGAACAAGTATTTGATAACCTACAAAAATCAACAGTGTTTCCTACTTACAAAGCATGTAGAGATCTGTAATTTGTATCATAGGTACACTTCAACTGTGAGAGACTGAATCTAAAACAAAAATCCAGAAAAAAAAAATCATACAATGTGATTAAGTAATTAATTTGCATTTTATTGCATGACATAAGTATTTGATCACCAACCAACCAATAAGAATTCCGGCTCTCACAGACCTGTTAGTTTTTCTCTCACTGTTGAAGTGTACCTATGATAAAAAAATACAGCCCTCTACATATTTTGTAAGTAGGAAAACCTGCAAAATCAGCAGTGTATCAAATACTTCTTCTCCCCACAGTACAACAGGTGACCTTAATGAAATGCTTACTTACAAGCCCCTTAACAAACAATGCAGTTTGTTTTAATGTGTAAAAAATAAAAACAAAACAAATAATTAAAGAGCAGCAGTAAAATAAGAATAGCGAGGCTATATACAGGGGGTGTCAGCACTTTGTTGAAGCACCTTTGACAGCCTCAAGTCTTTTTGGGTATGACGCTACAAGCTTGACACACCTGTATTTGGAGAGTTTCTCACATTCTCTGCAGATCCTCTCAATCTCCGTCAGGTTGGATGGGGAGTGTCACTGCACAGCTATTTTCAGGTCTCTCCAGAGATTTTTGATCGGGTTCAAGTCAATCTCTGGCGGGGGCCACTCAAGGACATTCAGAGACTTGTCTCGTCTTGGCTGTTTGCTTAGGGACGTTGTAATGTCGGAAGTTGAACCTTCACCCCAGTTGGAGGTCCTGAGCGCTCTGGAGCAGGGTTTCATCATGGATCTCTGTACTTTTCTCTGTTCATCTTTCCCTCGATCCTGACTAGTCTCCCAGTCCCTGCCGCTGAATAACATCCCCACAGCATGATGCTGCCACCAACATGCATCACCGTAGGGATGGTGCCAGGTGACCTCAATCCTAACCTGTGACTTTGGGGGGGGGTCATCTATGGTTCATTTACAGAATCAGACTAGTCCAACTAGACACCTGGGAGAGCTCAGCTCACACACATCCTCCTATTTCAGGAAACCTGCCTCCTGAGTCATGAAGAATCCCATCCACACACACACTTACCATGCAGACAAACATGTACCCAGAGGCTATTTCTTTGAAGGTAGTGGACATGACAAAGAGAAGGGTGAGAAGACAGATGAGGTAAGACACTACTCTGTGTGTGTGTCTGTAGTCTGCATGGTTACCGTGTACAGCTATGGACAGGACCTTGGAACTATGAGATACCCAGCAAGCTCACATCCACCCCAGGACTGCCTCCACAGACAGTCTCCAACTCTTTGCTCATCTGACTAGTCTCCCTCTGACAGAGGCCTGGCCTGAGCCGCTTAGAGGTGATAAATCAGCATCACTCCAATACAGCTCCTTTCATCCCTATACCCGCTTCACATTCCCAAATTCCTCCCTGCCAGTGTCAGTCTGATGATATATATCCCCCACACCCCCCTGTCCTGGGGCAGAAATATTGCTGCTGTCATCCCCACCCAGCCTTGTGAAAATTCATGTGGAGGAGAGAGATATTATTAAAGAGTGGAATGGGGGATATTAGAGGGGAACTTAAACCATAGCTGATATGGCCAGGGAGGCTCTCTGGACATGGATGGTGGTAAAATCAGAGCCCTGTGTATAGTCCAGGAAAACATGGACGGACAGCAGAACAGACTGATGGGTTTGAGAGACCGTGCTGAAGTTATTATCGTGATGGGCCAGTCTACTTCACATACAGTCTGACTGACATCAATCTACTAGCATCAATGCAGTCAATATGCTAGAGCCTGAATGAAAAGCTCCATTCACCTCAGTAAAGCCTCTTTAAATAAATAATTGGAAGGCTTTTCAAAAGTTGTATGAGAATTCCAACAAGCAAAATAAGTTACACTCCTATTCTTGTAATAGTAAATAACTTTTCACAACGTGACAGTTTTCTATCCAATTCAAGTATACAACATGCAGTTGCCCATCAGCCCAGCAGGTGGCACTGCCATGTCACAGTACACGAACTGTAACAAAGCAGTACTCTAAAGCTCATCACTCCATGATGATATCGTGATGTAAACAATTACATTTACATTTAAGTCATTTAGCAGACGCTCTTATCCAGAGCGACTTACAAATTGGTGAATTCACCTTCTGACATCCATATATTTATATATTCTTAATTCCATTCCTTTACTTAGATTTGTGTGTATTGGGTATATAATCCCATAACGAATTCAGTCAACCCTGACTCCACCTGCTTATAACGTTCAGTACCCCTGAGATGAGAGCAGAGGAGTAAAGGCACTTCCATCAGCACTGGTTCAAGTAAAACATCTCTCCCTCTGTCTACCTCTGGACCAGATGCAGGCTTACTAGTGGGCCAATGAATGTACATCTTTATAAAGACCAGCTTTATAAAGGCTATATGATCATCACTAGTTAAACAGTGTAGACAGAGACCAGCTTTATAAAGGCTATATGGTCATCTCTAGTTAAACAGTGTAGACAGAGACCAGCTTTATAAAGGCTATATGATCATCTCTAGTTAAACAGTGTAGACAGAGACCAGCTTTATAAAGGCTATATGGTCATCTCTAGTTAAACAGTGTAGACAGAGACCAGCTTTATAAAGGCTATATGATCATCTCTAGTTAAACAGTGTAGACAGAGACCAGCTTTATAAAGGCTATATGATCATCTCTAGTTAAACAGTGTAGACAGAGACCAGCTTTATAAAGGCTATATGGTCATCTCTAGTTAAACAGTGTAGACAGAGACCAGCTTTATAAAGGCTATATGATCATCTCTAGTTAAACAGTGTAGACAGAGACCAGCTTTATAAAGGCTATATGATCATCTCTAGTTAAACAGTGTAGACAGACCAGCTTTATAAAGGCTATATGATCATCTCTAGTTAAACAGTGTAGACAGAGACCAGCTTTATAAAGGCTATATGATCATCTCTAGTTAAACAGTGTAGACAAAGACCAGCTTTATAAAGGCTATATTACTTCACTTGCTTAAATTGAATTGACTGATTAGTTGTCGTACTTTCGAGAACACAAACACTCGCATCTTTCATAGCGAGCTAGCGAGGGACGGGGAGAGGGGAGGCTCACATGATAGGCAGGTCCGCCGCCAGACAGCCAGTCAGAACCGTGCACTAGGACTATATGCAATCAAAAGTTGTATATCACAATTTCTTGGCTTGCAATGTCTCGCAACTTCAGTAAAGCAGGACCTATCATCAATGAATAGGCTACGCTATTCTACACGCAACTGACCAAAGACTGAACACACACTGGCATCATTAGCGAAGATAAAGAGCAGTCGAGCCAGCGCGAGGCTGTATTGCATTAGTGGAAACCAAGACTGTTCTCAGGGCAGGTATGCCTGTTTTGACTAGCAGAAGTGACTTTTCGTAGCAGGTTAGGAGAATTAGAGGTTAATGTAAGGGTTTGCTAAAATTGTCCCAGATTACACGACAACCAGGCCTGCCCTGAGAACTGTCTTGGTTTCCACTAATGCAACGCTGCCAGTGCAAGAGAGAGGGGAGGGGGCAGGCAGAGAGAGAGAACCGTGGTGCACATGTCCTGGTAATCTGTATCCTTTTTGAGCGCCTCGCAAATTCACTAAAAGTAGCCTAAAGTTCGCCTCTGGTTTTATTTAAATTTCACACTTTTCCCGAGGCCTTTATATCCAATCGTCTAGATCGTCTATAAGAAGGAAAATTATGTTATGATAACTGCACTGTGATTTTAACTTTGAGGACGGGAGGGAAAAAATATTACGTTCACACCCCTAACGACCAGCCTATCACGTCTGTCAGGCTAACTGATGAACAAACAAACAAAACAACAACCTGCCTAGGCAAAGCACTGGCCCTGGTCACGTGACCAGAGCTCAAAGGACTACAGAGGAGGGAGTGGAGAGAGAAGGGAGTGGTTGACATGGTAACAGGGTTAAACCAATGCCCCTGCTAAACCTGAATTTGGCATAGTAACAGCCAGCGGTCAGGTCAACCTTTGTCAAGACCAATATTCAGGGGGTGAAGAGAGACACAGTCATCTATTTTCAGTAGCACCTTCCACCTCAGCATGAAGTATGCCGGGAGAAATCACCGTCTTTCCTCCTCAGCATGAAGTATGCCGGGAGAAATCACCCGTCTTTCCTCCTCAGCATGAAGTATGCCGGGAGAAATCACCCGTCTTTCCTCCTCAGCATGAAGTATGCCGGGAGAAATCACCCGTCTTTCCTCCTCAGCATGAAGTATGCCGGGAGAAATCACCCATCTTTCCTCCTCAGCATGAAGTATGCCGGGAGAAATCACCGTCTTTCCACCTCAGCATGAAGTATGCCGGGAGAAATCACCGTCTTTCCTCCTCAGCATGAAGTATGCCAGGAGAAATCACCGTCTTTCCTCCTCAGCATGAAGTATGCCAGGAGAAATCACCGTCTTTCCTCCTCAGCATGAAGTATGCCGGGAGAAATCACCGTCTTTCCTCCTCAGCATGAAGTATGCCAGGAGAAATCACCGTCTTTCCTCCTCAGCATGAAGTATGCCGGGAGAAATCACCGCCTTTCCTCCTCAGCATGAAGTATGCCGGGAGAAATCACCGTCTTTCCTCCTCAGCATGAAGTATGCCGGGAGAAATCACCGTCTTTCCTCCTCAGCATGAAGTATGCCAGGAGAAATCACTGTCTTTCCTCATCCAGCAGAGTTATGTCAGTGTCCTGGATTAACACGACTGACTGACTGACTGTGTGTGTTTGTGTGTGTGTCAAACCTCTCACACACACAAACACACACACTGACCCTGTCAGCAGAGAAATGGAGGGGTTCGGGAAAGCCACGTTACCACAGACCTAGAATCAGCTGAGGCAACCTGATCCATCTACTGCTGTTAATCATCCACCATCACCACAGCAACATCAACCCTGCACACATAGCATGGATGCTGTCCCTCTTCCTCTCTCCTTTCTCTCTCGCTTCCTCTCCTCCACTTATCTCCCTTTCTCATGTAAGACCATGTCTGCCAAGCAGCTGGTTGGAAGGAGAGCACTTAGCAGGCAGGTGATTGGCTGGGTGGGGGGAGAGCAGCCAGGTTAATGGCTGGGGGGGGGGGGGGGGGCCAGACAGGTTATTGGCTGGGTGGGAGGAGAACAGGCAGGTTATTGGCTGGGTGGGAGGGCATGTAGGGTATTGGCTGGGTGGAGGGAGGGGAGGGGGGGGGCAGGGAAAAGTATCACAGGTTCTCTCTCTGCTCTGCATGAGAGGGAAATAAAGCATTACATCATCCTCCCCAAGGCTCTGACTGGACAGACTGGAGAATCTGCACAGCTACTGTAGGGACAGGGACAGGCCTGGAGAATCTACACAGCTACTGTAGACACAGGCTGGAGAATCTACACAGCTACTGTAGGGACAGGGACAGGCCTGGAGAATCTACACAGCTACTGTAGGGACAGGGACAGGCCTGGAGAATCTACACAGCTACTGTAGACACAGGCTGGAGAATCTACACAGCTACTGTAGGGACAGGGACAGGCTGGAGAATCTACACAGCTACTGTAGGAACAGGCTGGAGAATCTACACAGCTACTGTAGGGACAGGGACAGGGACAGGCTGGAGAATCTACACAGCTGCTGTAGGGACAGGGACAGGCTGGAGAATCTACACAGCTGCTGTAGGGACAGGGACAGGCTGGAGAATCTACACAGCTGCTGTAGGGACAGGGACAGGCTGAATAATCTACACAGCTACTGTAGGGACAGGCTGGATAATCTACACAGCTACTGTAGGGACAGGGACAGGCTGGAGAATCTACACAGCTGCTGTAGGGACAGGCTGGAGAATCTACACAGCTGCTGTAGGGACAGGGACAGGCTGGAGAATCTACACAGCTGCTGTAGGGACAGGGACAGGCTGGATAATCTACACAGCTACTGTAGGGACAGGGACAGGCCTGGAGAATCTACACAGCTACTGTAGGGACAGGGACAGGCCTGGAGAATCTACACAGCTACTGTAGACACAGGCTGGAGAATCTACACAGCTACTGTAGGGACAGGGACAGGCTGGAGAATCTACACAGCTACTGTAGGAACAGGCTGGAGAATCTACACAGCTACTGTAGGGACAGGGACAGGGACAGGCTGGAGAATCTACACAGCTGCTGTAGGGACAGGGACAGGCTGGAGAATCTACACAGCTGCTGTAGGGACAGGGACAGGCTGGAGAATCTACACAGCTGCTGTAGGGACAGGGACAGGCTGAATAATCTACACAGCTGCTGTAGGGACAGGGACAGGCTGGAGAATCTACACAGCTACTGTAGGGACAGGCTGGAGAATCTACACAGCTACTGTAGGAACAGGCTGGAGAATCTACACAGCTACTGTAGGGACAGGGACAGAATGGAGAATCTACACAGCTACTATAGGAACAGGCTGGAGAATCTACACAGCTACTATAGGAACAGGCTGGAGAATCTACACAGCTACTGTAGGAACAGGCTGGAGAATCTACACAGCTACTGTAGGAACAGGCTGGATAATCTACACAGCTACTGTAGGGACAGGGACAGGCTGGATAATCTACACAGCTGCTGTAGGGACAGGGACAGGCTGGATAATCTACACAGCTACTGTAGGGACAGGGACAGGCTGGAGAATCTACACAGCTACTGTAGGGACAGGGACAGGCTGGAGAATCTACACAGCTGCTGTAGGGACAGGGACAGGCTGGAGAATCTACACAGCTGCTGTAGGGACAGGGACAGGCTGGAGAACCTACACAGCTACTGTAGGGACAGGCTGGAGAATCTACACAGCTACTGTAGGGACAGGCTGGATAATCTACACAGCTACTGTAGGGACAGGGACAGGCTGGATAATCTACACAGCTACTGTAGGGACAGGGACAGGCTGGAATATCTACACAGCTACTGTAGGGACAGGG
Organism: Oncorhynchus masou masou; assembly: GCF_036934945.1. NCBI lineage: Eukaryota > Metazoa > Chordata > Actinopteri > Salmoniformes > Salmonidae > Oncorhynchus > Oncorhynchus masou. The sequence continues at coordinate 21,157,997 of NC_088230.1, read as the reverse complement.
ACACACGTGGAGAAATAAGCTACTTTGCATACAACACAGTGACCGTGCTGCTTAACTAACAGGCATCATGGTATTAATGCATTTTGAGTCCTGCTGTGACGTGGCTGAGAATGAGAGCAATATGCAGCAGCAGATTTGACTCCGGCAATGAGAGGCTAGATTGGGTCTTAACTGAGCCCAGCACATGAAAGGGCAGAGGCTCAGTCAGTCAGTGAGCTGGCTGAGGTTTAAAGGAGAGAATGAAGATTCCTCTCTGTTATCGCTTCTCTACAGCGAGGCCAGATTAGGCATTTCCCAGGTGTTCTTTATCAGATAGTGACTGAGGGGAGAGAAGTGCCTGTGAAATGTAATTGGGTCAGTTTACATAGAGGGCCAGAGAAATGCCCTGTATCAACACACTAACAACCAGTAAACACAGGCTGAGATATAGAGGAGAGATACAACATGGGGCAGTGATCCTGCCAGGGACAGACCTATAGGATATCTAATGATTTCTATAGTTCATAGCAACTTCTTTTTGAGTACCGTAGTCTGATTTACATATCAATTATGAACTCACCTATAAAACATGTCAATGATTATCAGGTACTCCCTTTCCAACGCCACTGTATTTGTTTATTAACAATGCCTTGGTTTTGCCCACAAAGAGATAGATGTGACCTGTCATAGTAGTTGCCAGGCAGATGATGCCATGGGGAGAAACATCCAAAACATATGATCTCATATGGCACAGACAGGTGAGGGGGATAGAATTCCTGATGAAAACAGGCCTGGGGCCTCAGACAGAAAGTTAGAACGCCTCAATAGAGTCCCCACAACAACCCTTCAACTCTTAATTCCAGACCAGCATTGAAAAGTAGTAAAATTGCAGAGGATCAACCCTATATTTGTCTCTCTTTAAATCACTGGACTTGTCCTTTATATAGAACAGTCTTTTGAAGAGGGAAAACAGGAAGAGGATCACAGCTGATGCAGGGGCAAAGCACTACGGTCAACCCTCCTCCTCTTCTTTCTAGCTGTGGAGACAGAAGTGTGTGTCGGCGGGAGTGGCCTGAACACGCACACAGAGCGGAGAGTGAGCGAGTGTTTATCGCAGACCTACATTAAACGTGACAGGACAGGCCGCAGAACGGACAGTGTGGTGGAGTGGAGAGACTCACAGCCTTTCCAGTCAGTCCATCAGCAGTGCAGTCAGAGCACCTCTGTATGAACCTCTTAGTGAGCATGCTGTCAATCCCCCAAACATTCTCCACACATTCTCCTGTGTCGTTACTTGGCCATTAGGATTGTTCTGATTTATGCTCAACTCTGGGTGAACCCAATTCTCTAGGAGTGGAGTCTTTTTCTGCTCCATCTCCCCCACTGAGATAAAATAGCAGTCAGTTGTTGAAAACGCTTCTGTTCTGCTTGTTGACAACACACTGCTGGACAGGTGGAGCAAAATTACATCAATCCAACGTCGCCTATTTCCAGTGCCCAAAATACCAGTCTTGCTCATGATCCATGACAGCCAGCTCAATGTACCTTCCTTCATGCAATGTCATTTGGGGCCAGGCAAATCACTAAGTTCCAATCAATTAGGCTTCACTGACTTCTATAGATTCTAAATGGCTTAATCTGTTATGAAACCACAAGTCTGCATTTTCCCTAATGTGTCCACTGGGCCCAAGGAGAGCAGCACATTATGCTTGGGGCAGTAGTAGCACCTAATTCACCCGGAGCAGAATTCCCAGTGTGACACTCGGACACAGTCCCATGCCCGTGAAGGGGAGGAGGGCTAGGGGATAGGATGAAGAGGCCCCAGGAGGACTGTGGCCGTGGGGCCACTGGACCAGGCATGGATGAAAAGTCAGTTCTCTGGGCCAGAAGGAGCTATAGGACCAGTGATTTAACACCCTACACAGCTGCTGCTGCTGCATGCTGACACAGCAGCTGTTAAGATCCCACTGGATCCCACTTCAACACCAACTGTCATTTGGACAGGAAGGAACTAGTCTTAACCAGCATATCAACAGCGATGAGGAACAAACTTGTCATTACAATTGAGAAGGCAGAGCATAGGACAGCGAAGGTAGTCAATAGAAGTCAAACCGCCCTGACGCTCTTGATGATGGTTTGGTGTGGTGATGGAAACAGACAGACCAGTCAGATTAGTCCGTCTCCCTCACAGGCAGCGGACCAGAATAACACGGCAGACCCAACCCAGAATCTGTAGCCCTGGCCTGTTGGCAGCTGTCAGCACAGCGTGGGAGACTTCTGCAAAGACAAGTCTACCACACACCCATTCACACCACTTGGTAGCACATCTCTGGGCTCAGCTGATGTCAAAGTGCAGTGTTTGTGACAAGGCTAGTGACACGGAGGACAGTAGCAGGTGAGAAACGGGGTGCAGGTCAATCTTCCCTCTAAGCTGTGTGAGGGAGTGCAACAGTCCTGAGAAGCTGCCCCGGGACTAGAGCTCAGCCCACAGAGAGAAGCACGAGATTAAACTTCGCTCAACATTCTGGAAATGGTCACCAACCGGCATTCCTAGTCGATCGGCCAACACTTCTGTAAAATAGTCAAAGATAAGGCCTTGTGTTCTTACTCAACACTGTCAACACTTTGTATTCAACATGTTTATAAGCCATAAAATGCGTGTTTTTCTTATTTCCACTCAGTGCTACAACAAGCAGTGAAGCAGTAATGAATGAGGTGAAAAGCATCTATAGGCTGGCATTGTTGTTGTTAGCGGCTTGGGTCTTTTTTAATGTCGAGGAATATTTCACTTTGTTTATAGGAGTAACAACATGAACTTGTGCAATAATGCGGTTCGACTCGAGTTTCACCATCAGCTGGAAGACAGTTTCCTTTTTGGTCAGTGTCACTGGAGGGAAGGGAGAGAGGAGGGACGTTGAGAGACGGTCGGCCTCAGCGGAGGGAGAGATCAGCAGACTGAGGGGTCCATCAGATGCAGGCACCATCAGCCCAGTCAAATAAAAAGCTGATTAATTAAACGTATGCGCACTCAGTTGTGCCTCATAAGTAATACAACAACGTATTTATTACCAGCGTGATCGTATAGCATACCTCAAAATGTTGTCATTTAAAACAAATGCCTGATATACAAGCAAAGCCAATATGGGGTGATAATGTATTGGGCCTATAGCTTACTGCAAACATTGTTGCTACAGGAGTGTTTTTAATTGGTTAATGTTGCATAGGCTTAAGCTCTACGTAATGTTTAAAAAACAAATCTGAGCATCTCATGGAATGTAGCCCTACATTGAACACCACACATTGGCTGCTACTGTAGGCTGAATGATCCATGTTAAAATACTATTGGATGCATTTTCTCCCTTGTTTTTAAATGGTAGGCCACTCTGGTAGGTCTATGATCAAATAGCCACAGTAGTCTACTTAGCTTGGAGAACAACAGCGGGAACAGTCTCAGTGTTCACAGTAAGCACGTGCTGGAAGTTGCACAGAATTTTCATAACATTCAAGTTTGCGCTCAGCAGACCAGAAATTCTCAGTGCCATTTGTTTTAAAGGAATATTGGTGCAGGGTAACATGAAGCCATCTTCTTCAGGCGTAGTCATTTTGCATTATGTACTGCCTCCTGCCTTATACTCTGCTCAATTTAGAATGAGCAGTTGGAAACTGCATGTACCAATAAACTGTTACACCCCTACTTCATCAGAATCTGTATCCGTTCATTCAATGAAGCTGGCCGTGGGTAGTAGTAGTAGATAGGCCAGAGCTGAGGTAGCTGAGGAGGAGTCACGTGGGAGGGGGAGGTGTCTGCCTGGCATGGCCTTAGCGTAGCGGTCTAGCCTAGCGCCAGAGTCACACTGGGACGGGCCTAAGGAGAGGCAGGCAGGCTAATCCTCATGTCTGAGCTGCAGTCTGCATGAGAGGCGGAGGGAGTTCGCCCCCTCTCTTTCCTTCTCTCTCTGTAGTAAAGACCCAGGCTGGGCCCCAGCTCAAACGCACTAGCTACGTAATAAACAAGCTCGTTTTCTCCAGCCGTGTGTATGTTAGGCTGGTGGCTTAATTCATTTTACTTAATCTTAGAGCCCCCCCAGCCTGACAATACTCTGGACCACATGCTATTCTCATAAGATCCATCTAAAAACATTGCTCAGACTGTGTGTTTGTTTGGCTATTTGTCTCAATTTTGTCTGGGCAGAACAGCTGTACGGCTACCACATCTGGGTCCCCATCTGTCAGAACCACAGTCATCACGTGCAGCTTGGCCTTGTCACTTCATCATAGGAGGGAGCAGCTAATCAAATACAGTACAACCACAAGCAAGAGGACCAATCCCAAAGCGTTGCTTAAATCAGGGGTCAAGCGTTTGAGGAGTAGCTTGCTACTAGCTGGTCTCAGGATGGGGAACATTGGAACTAAGCCAGCTTTGAGCCGACTGTTGTCCTACTAGCGTGACCTGAAGAAACTACAGTAGTGTGTTCAGTGCAGTGACCCCCCTTACCTCCATAAGCCCTGGGCTTATCACACACATGACATGCGAGGTTACCGTGTGTACAGCAGAGCACAGAGCACACTTCCCCCTCGTCCTGTTAACCCTCCAATCAGGTCACAGGGTTGGGTGTGGCGCTATTAACGCCCCTGCTCTCAGCAGAGCGGAGGGACTGCCAGAAACATCTAGGCTCAACCTCCACACACCCTAACCTACGCATTAAAAGGAATAACACAAAACAGACAGTGATTCTTCCTTCTGCAGCTGAGGCCTGTAGTGTGCAGGGCCCTGGTTATTGGAAATCACAAAATCTGATTAGAAGCCCTGTCTGTGTACCTGCGCAGATTAGAGTCCCTGGAGTCTGGCTGGCTTGGCCTGTGCTCTGCTGTGGCTGGCTGACTCTGGGTCTGACGTGGCAGAAGGTGCTGCTGGCTCACCACCCGGCCCAGGGGGAAAAATACATGACATGACGGTCGGCCGTCCAGCACCAAGGGTTGATAACCAGAATAATCATTCCCCGGGAAACACAGCCCTGTTACTACTGGTTGCTGGCCTGGCCTGTGTCCAACCACCTATTCCTCTGTTTTTCTCTTCCCATCTCACTCTCCTTCAGTCTCTTTTCTTCCTCATTCTCCATCTCGCTCTCAGTGAAGGGGCCAGGCGAAGGGTTGTGTGCAGTAAGTAGGAGAGGCATTCCTCTCTCTCTTGCACGCTCTCCACTGTGCTGCTCATTGCTCGTTAGGACAAAACTCTCCCATCGTGCACCACTGCACACTCATCTCTGCACACTGCCCACAAAATAACCAATAGTTATGTTTTATTGTCCGGAGAGAGCGAAAGGGGAGAGCGAGAGAGAGCGCGAGCGAGACAGAGCAAAAGGGGAAAGCGAGAGAAAGAGGTGGAGGGAAAGAGAGTGGAGGAGGGAAGTAGAGAGAAGCCCCCAGGGCAGCATCTTTAATCAGTGGCTTTAGGAAGACATTCACTTTAAGGGGGCGATACGTCGTGGAGGGTGACAAGAATCCAATAATGGCCCTATGCCCTCGTGTTAGACACAAGAGCAGCACTTGCACAGCAATAACACAGAACCTATCCAACAGGAACTGCTTGCCCTGACCCCAGGACTCATTAACAAGGCCTGGAGAGGAAACACAAATAGGAATGTGGGAAAGAGATGGTAGAGGAGAAGTGGTGGGGACATAGAAAGACACTGGCAGAGAAAGGGTGAATCAGAGACAGATAGCACAGCAGACACTTCTCTTCCAACCCTACATCTAACAAGGCTGTGTGGTTTATTACACACACTGCTATTAAGGCTAAGGTGAAACAGGCCCCAGAGAGGCCAATGTTCTCAACAGGCTCGGCCCGGTGACCACTGAGAACATACACTGCTACTGCTAACACACACACACCCCACCCACCCACTGCAAACACACACCCATTTTTATTAGGTGGTAGATCAGCTTAAATAAATATATAAAAATAAAATAAATAAATATATATACACACTTAGACTTCTACATTCAGTTTATACATACTACACACATTTTACAGACAATCTATTTTACAATAGTTATTTTTTTGTTTGTTTTTAGTCCTTCCTCTATTTCTTATGTCCATGCAGTTTGATTTCTATTTGTAACTGTGCTATTTCAAAAGTTCTGAACCTTTACACATTTTACAGATCCCGTATGTTTTACATTGGTTCTCTTGTTATTAGTCCCACCCTTCAGCTCCATTCAACCCCTCCCATCTATCTCTCAACATCATCCATTTTGGATTTCTATTTGCCATATATTTTTCAACTGTGCTGTGATGCTTCACAAAAGTACTGAACCTTTCTATTCTCAGTTTCTACAGATTGTAAATTAAAGACAAACATTTTTTGCTAAAATAATGATTATATTATTGATCGATTGACTATGACTTTCCAAATGACCCAGTACTGCTATCTGCAGCATTAGTTCTAGGTAAATGTTGTAATTCTTCAGCCATTCCTGGACCTGTGACCAAAAACAAGCTAAATATGGACAATACCAAAATAAATGATCTAATGACTGCCTCGTCACAGCAAAATCTGCAGAGCTGGGAAGGTATAGGTATATCGAAAATCTTTTCACAACTATTTTGCGATTTATAAATGGCACAGCTATACATTTTTTGGTCCTTAAATGAAACTGGTATATATTTTGATTTATCACACACACACAGCTAACATTTAGAAGCTAACATGTAAAACTGACCCTCCCTCCCTCGCTCCAGGGAGAACAACATGCTTCGTTACAGTCAACAGTAGTAAGACACGCTTAGTCAGCCCAAAGCATGGCACAGCTACCAGAGACACACCGAAGACCCCCGGCTACACCCCCACTTGCCCGTCATTATCAGCTGTGTGTCAGACTGACTGGGAATCAGTGTGTGGCCGTGAGCTGGCACACTGAGCTGACTGGATCTGACCTGGGTCCTGCCATGGAGGGAGCAGACCTGGGGAGGGGGAGAGAACAAAGACCCTTTTCACTGAACACTTGTTGCCTCCCCTCGGCAAATCTCCCCCTCCCTGACTCACGAAAGAGGTTTAGAGCAGTTTCGGTAGCTTCTCTCTGGAAGAATGATCAGGCTGCACGTACAGTTTGCACACACAGACTAACCTGTGGGACACACGCACACACAGACTAACCTGTGGGACAGACACACACACACACACAGACAAACCTGAGGGACACACACACAGACAGACAAATCTGAGGGACACACACACACAGACAGACAAATCTGAGGGACACACACACACAGACAGACAAATCTGAGGGACACACACACACAGACAGACAAATCTGAGGGACACACACACACAGACAGACAAATCTGAGGGACACACACACACACAGACAGACAAATCTGAGGGACACACACACACACAGACAGACAAATCTGAGGGACACACACACACACAGACAGACAAATCTGAGGGACACACACACACAGACAGACAAATCTGAGGGACACACACACACAGACAGACAAATCTGAGGGACACACACACACAGACAGACAAATCTGAGGGACACACACACACAGACAGACAAATCTGAGGGACACACACACAGACAAATCTGAGGGACACACACACAGACAAATCTGAGGGACACACACACAGACAAATCTGAGGGACACACACACAGACAAATCTGAGGGACACACACACAGACAAATCTGAGGGACACACACACAGACAAATCTGAGGGACACACACACACAGACAAATCTGAGGGACACACACACACACACAAATCTGAGGGACACACACACACACACAAATCTGAGGGACACACACACACACACACACACAGACAAATCTGAGGGACACACACACACACAGACAAACCTGAGGGACACACACACACACACACACACAGACAAATCTGAGGGACACACACACACACAGACAAACCTGAGGGACACACACACACACACACACACACACACAGACAAACCTGAGGGACACACACACACACACAGACAAACCTGAGGGACACACACACAGACTAACCTGAGGGACACACACACACAGACTAACCTGAGGGACACACACACACAGACAAACCTGAGGGACACACACACACAGACAAACCTGAGGGACACACACACACACACACAGACTAACCTGAGGGACACACACACACACACAGACTAACCTGAGGGACACACACACACACACACAGACTAACCTGAGGGACACACACACACACAGACTAACCTGAGGGACACACACACACAGACTAACCTGAGGGACACACACACACAGACTAACCTGAGGGACACACACACACAGACTAACCTGAGGGACACACACACACAGACTAACCTGAGGGACACACACACACAGACTAACCTGAGGGACACACACACACAGACTAACCTGAGGGACACACACACACAGACTAACCTGAGGGACACACACACACAGACTAACCTGAGGGACACACACAGACTGACCTGAGGGACACACACACAGACTGACCTGAGGGACACACACACACAGACTGACCTGAGGGACACACACACACAGACTAACCTGAGGGACACACACAGACTGACCTGAGGGACACACACACACAGACTGACCTGAGGGACACAGACTATCCTGAGGGGGACACACAGAGGAGTGTTATTATCAGTGAGTTGTACACTGTAGCGCTACAAAGGGAGGAGTTACAGCAGTGCAGGCTGATTTATTTGCTGGAATGTGGGTGACCAAGGGCTGTCAGGCCTGTCTGATCACAGCAGTAACTGTCTCCTAGGTGACGAACGCAGCTACGGCGAATGAAAACATCCAAACCAACACGGATGGGACAGTACACGGTGAGGGGGAGCAACAACGGATACATACAACACTGTGTTGAACTCACCCTGTTGACCTTTTCATCAAACCAACAGAGTCCTGCAGGCGGACAGGACTGAAACATGACAGTGAGGAGAGAGTACCGTGTAGCAGCTCATTCCTCATCCGTGACAGAGGGAGCGCGGAGGGGAGAGGAAATGGAGATGACAGCTCACCACATGGTTGTTTCTTGGTTGGAGGGCCTACACTCTCTCCAACCTGCTCTCTTTCTGAGTGACTGTACACACACACACACACACACACACACACACACACACACAGCAGGGCCTCGGTCTGTACTGCAGACTGGAAATCACTCCCTCCAAGATCTCATTTCCTCTTCTCCTCTCCTCCATTTCCTGTCCATTCCATGACGTCTCGAGTTCTTCAAAGTGTCTATTTAAACCAGATATCAGAATCCATTTGGAAAAGCAGCAAAGCGAGACTAAAAGACAGACGGGGAGAGCATTCCCCCCACCTCTTTATCCCCACCCCCTCCCCTCACAGCCCAGTGCTACATTCTCCAGTCTCTTTACTGTTGCTATAATCCCCTAAGGCAGAAGACTAAGGTTGTTTTCCTTCTCCAAAGCCTCCCTTTCATACCTGGCCAGGGTTAGCACACAGAGACTTCAGCTCCATAGGCTGTGATAAATATGCTAATAGCAGCGTCTCCCAATTCCCACACACAGAGTAGTGCTTCAGATAAGGCCTGCCTCCCAGCTCCCGCTCACAACGGGTTGTTTTGAAATGTTCACTAGCCTTGGGGGGGGGGGGGAGGGGGCCCTCAAACCTTTCAACGCAGGTTCAGGGGATTTATATTTATATAGCTCTATTTAATTCTGGATGGTGTTTGTGTACGTGTGTGAGAGAGAAAGCAGAACAGTCAAAAGCAAACCCTAACTGTATGCCAGTCCTCCCCAGTAGGCAGAGAACACAGAGAAGCAGTTAACACTGACCAGTCACTTCCTGTAGTGCTCACACTCCCGCTTCCCCTCATTCAACCCCACCTAAACAATGGTAAACCTGCCCAGTACAATGCAGAGCTGGAGGGGCAGCTAAACCACAGTGCGCTAACAAAGTGAAAACTCATTCCCTTTCACACATGCTGTGTATCAAGGCTTGAGGTCAACCGATTAAATCGGAATGGCCGATTAATTAGGGCCGATTTCAAGTTTTCATAACAATCGGAAATAGGTATTTTTAGACACCGATTTGGCCGTTTAAAAAAAAAAAAAAATTACACCTTTATTTAATCTTTATTTAACTAGGCAAGTCAGTTAAGAACACATTCTTATTTTCAATGATGGCCTAGGAACAGTGGGTTAACTGCCTTGTTCAGGGGCAGAACGACAGATTTTCACCTTGTCAGCTCGGGATTCAATCTTGCAACCTTACAGTTGACTAGTCCAACTCTCTAACCACCTGATTACATTGCACTCCACGAGGAGACTCCCTGTTACACGAATGCAGTAAGAAGCCAGGGTAAGTTGCTAGCTAGCATTAAACTTATCTTATAAAAAACAATGAATCATAACTTAACTACACATGGTTGATGATATTACTAGTTTATCTAGCGTGTCCTGCGTTGCATATAATCGCTGCGGTGCGTATCGTTGATCCAATGTGTCCCTAACCATGAACATCAATGCCTTTCTTAAAATCAATACACAGAAGTATATCTTTTTAAACCTGCATATTTAGCTAAAAGAAATCCAGGTTAGCAGGCAATATTAACTAGGTGAAATTGTGTCACTTCTCTTGCGTTCATTGCACGCAGAGTCAGTGTATATGCAACAGTTTGGGTCACCTAATTTGCCAGAATTTTACGTAATTATGACATAACATTGAAGGTTGTGCAATGTAACAGGAATATTTAGACTAATGGATGCCACCTGTTAAGATAAAATACAGAACGGCTCCGTATTTTCACTGAAAGAATAAACGTCTTGATTGCGAGATGATAGGTCATTAATATGGTCGAATCTGGAAACTAAGGCTCATATTTCTGTGTGTTATTATGTTATAACTAAGTCTATGATTTGATAGAGCAGTCTGACTGAGCGATGGTAGGCACCAGCAGGCTCATAAACATTCATTCAAACAGCATTTTCGTGTGTTTTGCCAGCAGCTGTTTATGACTTCAAGCCTATCAACTCCTGAGATTAGGCTGGTGTAACCGATGTGAAATGGCTAGCTAGTTAGCGGGGTGCGCGCTAATAGCTTTTCAAACGTCACTCGCTCTGAAACTTGGAGTAGTTGTTCCCCTTGCTCTGCATGGGTAACGCTGCTTCGAGGGTGGCTGTTGTCGTTGTGTTCCTGGTTCGAGCCCAGGAAGGAGCGAGGAGAGGGACGGAAGCTATACTGTTACACTGGCAATACTAAAGTGCCTATAAGAACATCTAACAGTCAAAGGTTAATGAAATACAAATGGTGTAGAGAGAAAAGTCCTAAAATTCCTATAATAACTACAACCTAAAACTTCTTATGTGGGAATATTAAAAACTCGTGTTAAAAGGAACCAGCTTTGATATGTTCTCATGTTCTGAGCAAGGAACTGAAATGTTAGCTTTCTTACATGGCACATATTGCACTTAAATTGAACATGTTTCATTATTTATTTGAGGCTAAATTGATTTTACTGATGTATTATATTAAGTTAAAAGTGTTCATTCAGTATGGTTGTAATTGTCATTATTATATTATATATATATTTTTAAATCGGCCGATTAATCGGTATCGGCTTTTTTTTTTAGCTCCTCCAATAATCGGTAACGGAATCATAATCGGTCGACCTCTAATTGAGAGACCACACACTATAGGCTAGCAGTGTCTTCATCTACATGGGAGTTCTTGTCAGTGTGCTGCGTTGTCATGGAAACATGTTGCACCCCTGTCCCCGTCCCATCCCCCTAGAGCTGACAACATGATAGATGGGTGCCCTCCCGCACAACCAAACCCATGATGCCCTTGTCTGGTGAGGGGTGCAATGTGACCAGTCTCCTCCCCCCTCTAATCATCTCACAACCTCATCACCCCATCCCACTGTCACGGAGAGAAAGGCCTTCAAGCTTGCCCTGTCAAACACAGGCCTGTTTTTAGATTGGAAGGACCTTCCTCCACCATTCATCAGACAGGGAAGTGGGAGGAGAGGGTCTCTCCATCCCACAGGGATGAACGCCGTCGGCTGTGGTGTGTGTTGTCGCTGGCGTCAGCGTTCTTCCAGGAGGGCAGCTCTAGGGGCTGCTAAGCCCCTCCGTGCCCCAGGCAGACCCTAGTAGAGAAGGGGGAGGGGGGACAGCAACCCTTCCTCACTGGCCTGTTGTCCGTCAGCACCACTACTGGAGGGGAATTACAATGAGTCAGGCCCCTGGGAAGCACAGTCAGTGCCCAGGAGCTCAGAACATGGGCTGTGTGTCAGATATGTTGGCCTATGTCTTTGAACATACAAGTATACACTTTTACTTGACATACTTGATTTGATGCCTTGGCCAGTGGACACAATTTTTTCCACAGAACATAGTCATAGAAAACCAACTGTCTCAGAGATTCAGCTCTGCTGGCCTCAGTAAAAGGTGTGGTAGAGAGGGAGGGAGAGATGGACACGTCTAGGCCTGTAGAAGGTCCAGGAGGAAAGACCTTTTGACCTAAATGATTACCTGACAGGAAACATCCACTTCCCCTGCAGCTCGTTAAAGGGGAGTATGGGAATGAGAAACCACCCTCACCTCAGACTACATACCCCCCCTCCTCTCCACAAGAGCTCCCCGAGGGCCAGCCTTCCTGAGGTTGAGAAAACATTGACCTAACTCACCACCTCAGAGGAGTCTGGGTACAGAGCCACACCCTGCTAGCCCTGCTACACCCAGCCTACAGCCCCACACAGAGACCCTCACACACCCTGCTAGCCCTGCTACACCCAGCCTACAGCCCCACACAGAGACCCTCACACACCCTGCTAGCCCTGCTACACCCAGCCTACAGCCCCACACAAAGACCCTCACACAGCCCCACAAAGCCAGCCAAAGTTAATATACACCCAGCCCACAGCCCCACACAGAGACCCTCACACAGCCAAAGTTAATATACACCCAGCCCACAGCCCCACACAGAGACCCTCACACAGCCAAAGTTAATATACACCCAGCCCACAGCCCCACACAGAGACCCTCACACAGCCAAAGTTAATATACACCCAGCCCACAGCCCCAAACAGAGACCCTCACACAGCCAAAGTTAATATACACCCAGCCCATAGAGACAGACCTAACCTGAGGGAAACCAGCCCCTTAAAACATCACACAGCAAACATTCATTTCCAACACAAATACACAGTTGGTTAGCCAGAGGAACGACATCAGAATCCATTTCCGCCCCAGTCAGCCAACGAAAACTGCTCAAGTGCACCAGTTTTATCAAACCTTGATCTGTCAGAAACTAACCCTGTGTAAACAACAGATTGGAACAGGAGCCAGGCCTGGTAGTAATGGGGAGAGTGTTGTGGGTGTTTTGGCATGTGTGTGTGTGTGTGTAGATACTGCATGAAGGATCAGGGAGGTACATTGAGTTAGCTGCTGGCCTGAGTCTCACTGTGGCCCAGAGTTGTCAGTCAGACACGGCCTGTGGTATTTTCCCACCCAGTGAGAAGGGCAACACCGCCATGGGGAATGTGGCTGTGCTGTTTCATTATAAAGCTGTCAGTCTACCTCACTGGTTAGAATGGTTAAACCTGCTTCACATATGTAATATCACATTGATTAAAAAACGTCCATATCTAAATGTCCCTAATGAAATGAGGAAAAGGCCAAACTCAGCGGGACCACATGTGGCTTCAGAACACTGACACAGAACTGCTATTGGCAAGTGTTGATGTGGGTTAGGCCAAGACAGATAGCTGCAAACCAGCGTTGTTGTCACTACAAGCCAACGTACACAATGGCACTCTCTCCAATACTCACACAAACACAGAGTGTGCGGAAAAAAAGGAAGCACTTATTCTGTGGCAATTAGTGAGTGGATATCTAGAGGGAATAGACAGCCCATACAGCGACGTTACTATTGACTAGTGACCACAGACCCGCTCCTCTTACAGCTGCAGCGTGCATTTCCTCCTGACCCTACAGACACCAGGCCTTATGAGTGCATCATGAGCACACACACACACACACACACAGACACACGTAAGAGCAAACAAATAAAAACACACACACCTGGATAACACTTATCTCATCCAGAGTCCTACAGCCCTGTCTTTCATTTCCTGCCCCGAACTCCATACTGACTGATAGGAGCCAGTGGGTTAAGACACAAGGCCAGGTTTTGTTAGGATACAAAGATGGGACAGCGAGCGAGTAAGACCCTGTCCTTTGAGGTAACGGTCAGTCTGGTTAGTCTGGTCAGGCTGGTCAGGCTGGTCAGGCTGGTCAGTCTGGAGTGCCTGCGAGTCTTCCTGCTGTACCGACGACACAACAGGTTACACATGGATTGAACTGAAATTGTGAGAGAGGGAGAGGGTCAAAGAAAGAGAGAAGAAGAAGAAAAGAGGGAGAGAAATGGAGTGAGACACTCAGCTGTCTGAGCACGGTAGGGAAAAGGGGTAATCAGACTGTCACTGAGGGAGTTCCACGAAGACAGACATGAATAGTTGATGTGGGCTTCTCAGAGACAGACAGTGTCAGACTCAGGCCACTGCTAAGTGGATGTGTATTGTGCTGCTGGACACAAGCCACAGAATAGAGCAGTCAAAAACACGCAGGCAGCATTCACATGAAATAGCTGGGACTGCAGAATTCTGCCGACAAAGACGATCAACAACCGAGAAAACAACAATACGGTCAGTCTCGTCTGTGAGACTACAGGAAGGGCCGTGTGAATGCGGATGACTGCGTTGCAAGTGTGTGTGTGTGTGTGTGTGTTGTCTTGGGGTTTCCCCTTGCAATGCAAAAAGGCAGACGGACGGACCACTCAAGCACTGTTCAGTAAGTAGCTGGTCTGTCATACATACAGATGTAACACAGTGAGGACCGTTAAGCTAAACGAGTCGACAGGCCTTCAGATCCCCAGGCTGGCCGAACTGCCCAGGTCACAGACAACAGGAAATTACTACTCCCACAGAGCAGAGCTGAGAGAAACAATCTAGCAACAGCTGGCATGGAATCCAACAATCAATCTTTTTTTATACCCAAAACTCTAGTATTATATCCTGATTGCTTGAAGTGTCCTGCTATAAGCTAGTCAAATCAGCTTAATTACAATTACACCAAGTCCATAGCCCACCCTGTAATACCTTACTGTGAAGAAACTGTCACCTGATAAACTGAGTCAACCACCCAGGCCATTGAATTGAATGATTTATTCTAGGACCACACACACCCCTCCCCAACTGCTTTTCCATGCATGCACACACAGAGCTTTATCACATTGGTAAAACAAGTCTGCAGGCACCTTTGTGCCTCTGCGTGTAATATTCCCATCTACATGACCAAATGTGAGCAAAAATAAATAGGCGTTTTCGTTTAGCAACAGCACCACAGCACCAGCACCACAGCACCTGCACCACAGCACCAGCACCAGAGCAACAGCACCACAGCAACAGCACAGTCCTCGAAAAGGTCATAAGAGAGATGCTGTGCATCCACCCAAGTTACAGGAAGAGATGGACGGCTGGGTGATGGCTGTCTGTCAGTCAGCTGCAGGCTAGTTCATTAATCAGAGATGGAGAGAAAGCATATAACCAAGAGAGAGCTAGAAAGCGAGAAAGAGAGAGCTAGAAAGCGAGAAAGAGAGAGCTAGAAAGCGAGAAAGAGAGAGCTAGAAAGCGAGAAAGAGAGAGCTAGAAAGCGAGAAAGAGAGAGCTAGGCAAAAGGCCTAAGGTGTTGCCTGACTGAGTCAGCAGCAGCACCATGAGAAGCTGTCCTGCCCTGCCCATCAATAGTCTATCAAAGGAGATGCTGGGCCTGGCGGAGGAGGCACAGTGTGCCTTGTGTTATGAACCACAGAGCATCAAAGAGAGGAACTCTTTCATTCACTCCCTCTCTCCGACACACAGAGACACGCGCACGATGAATCACCAGTTTCACAGAGCAATGGGGTTCTCTCTCAGGAATAAAATTGTTTTTTAGATTTTGAAACCCCCATACACCCATAGGCCTGCCTTTGACTTTTAATACACTGCAGAGCGGGGTTTTTTTGTTGCTAGGCAGCATTAGCTAGTGCTGGTTGGCTGTACCTGCGTCAAAACTCAGGTATTTATCATCCTATACCTTCTTTATAAATAGTGAGCCAACATGTTTTCATATCAAATCAAAATAAAATTGCAGTAGCGAATTACAATACATACAGAATCATGAAATGTGTTGCAATTCTCATATCAGCACCAAAGCAGCGTTCACCCCATGATTTTTAACAAAATGGTACTGCTGAATATGGCGGGATAACACATTTTTCACAGTGGCACAGCCAGTACACAAGGTGGCGCAGCGCCCCATATACATTATATTGGGAGAACACCCTAATAAGTATCGTGATAATATGGTATTGTGACGTCCCTCGCAATTCCCAGACCCACTAGCCGGCTAGTTAGCACCTGGAAACACTTAGCTTCAAACAGCTAGCAACGGCGGCTATGCTAGGAAAACAAAATCATTTCATTTCCTGCTTACAATTCCCCCAAAACACCTGACCCTTCCAGAAACCTCTGGAGACCAAGCAAGCACGACACTTTCAAATCAGGCTACTGGAGAGAGGAGATGGAGGAAGTGGAGGAGAGGGGAGGTGGAGGTGTAGGAGAGGAAGAGAGGGGAGGTGGAGGAGAGGAGGAAGGGGAGGTGGAGGAGAGGGGTGGTGGAACGGAGAGCTGGAGGAGAGGGGAGGTGGAGGAAGGGGGTGGAGGAGAGGGGAGGTGGAGGAGGAAGTGGGAGGTGGAGGAGAGGGGAGGTGGAGGGGGTGGAGGAGAGGGGAGGAGGAAGTGGGAGGGGTGGAGGAGAGGGGAGGAGGAAGTGGGAGTTAGAGGAGAGGTGTAGGTGGGGGGAGAGGGGAGGTGGAGGAAGGGGGAGGTGGAGGAAGGGGGAGGTGGAGGAAGGGGGAGGTGTAGGTGGGGGGGGAGAGAGGAGGTGGAAGAGAGGAAGGGGGAGGTGGAGGAGAGGAGGAAGTGGGAGGTGGAGGAGAGGGGAGGTGGAGGGGAGGGGAGGTGGAGGAGAGGGGAGGTGGAGGGAAGGGGGAGGAGAGGGGGGAGGTGGAGGAGGTGGAGGAAGGGGAGGTGGAGGTGGAGGTGGAGGAAGGGGGAGGGGGTGGAGGTGGAGGAAGGGGGAGGTGGAGGAGAGGAAGGGAGAGGTGGAGGAGAGGTGGAGGAGGGTGGAGGAGAGGTGGAGGAGAGGTGGAGGAGGGGTGGAGAGGTGGAGAGGAGGAGGGTGGAGGAGAGGAGGGGAGGTGGAGGAGAGGTGGAGGAGAGGTGGAGGAGAGGTGGAGGAGAGGTGGAGGAGAGGTGGAGGAAGGTGGAGGAGAGGTGGAGGTGGGGGAGGTGGGGGAGGAGAGGGGAGGTGGAGGAGAGGAAGGGGGAGGTGGAGGTGGAGGAGAGGGAAGGGGGAGGAGAGGAAGGGGGAGGAGAGGAAGGGGGAGGGGGAGGGGGGGAGGGAGGGGGGAGGAGGGGGAGGTGGAGGAGGGGGAGGTGGAGGAGGGGGGGGGAGGTGGAGGTGGAGGGGGAGGTGGAGGAGGGGGGAGGTGGAGGAAGGGGGAGGAGGAGGAAGGGGGAGGAGAGGGGAGGGGGAGGTGGAGGAGAGGAAGGGGGAGGAGAGGGGGAGGTGGAGGAGAGGGGAGGTGGAGGAGAGGGGAGCTGGAGGAGAGGTGGAAAGGGCGGTTGGAGGAGAGGTGGAGGAAGGGGGAGGTGGAGGAGAGGGGAGGTGGAGGAGAGGTGAAGGAAGGGGGAGGTGGAGGACAGGGGATGTGGAGGAGAGGTGGAGACTCGAGACAGGGGTAAAGTGAGGGAGACGGAGAAGGGGGAAATAGATGTGGAGAATTGAGGCAGCTCAGGCTGTGTCTGACAGTGAGCACGTAGTAGAGCGTAGTGAAGGTAAGCACATGACTCCAATCACCAGAGCTCGGCTAAATCAGCAAACCATCAAAGCAGAAAACAATCTGGCTTCCCTCAATCACAATAATGAATGATGTAATAAAGCAGTCAAACGTGATTAACACATTTTAGGCTCGAACTTGACACACAGAGAGAGAGAGCGAGAGAGAGAGAGCGCAACACACAAACACTTCCTTCTATAGGGAGATCAGAGACCTGGCAGTGTGGTGCGAGGAAAACAACCTCCCCCTCAACATCAGCAAGACAAAGGGGCTGATCGTGGACAAAGGGAAACGGAGGGGTGAGCCCGCCCCCCATCCACATTGACGGGGCTGTGGTGGAGCTTCAAGTTCCTGGTGTCCACATCACATCACTGGGGCCGAGCTGCCAGGATCTATAAGCAAGGCGGTGTCAGAGGAAGGCCCTCAAAATTGTCAAAGACTCCAACCACCCAAGCCGTAGACTGTTCTCTGCTACAGCACAGCAAGCGGTACCAACAGAACCCTGAACAGCTTTTACACCAATGACATAAAACTGCTAAATAGCTAATCAAAAGGATACCCGGATGTCCTGCATTTACCCTTTTCTGAGCCTCTTGCACTGACTAAAACACACACACTTTCACCACATACGCTGCTGCTACTGTCTATTATCTATCCTACTATATGTACATAGCTACCTCAATTACCACGAACCCCAGCACGTCGAATCGGTACACTGGAAAGAGAGAACACACACCCAAACCCTTGCCCTGTTCAGTGTGTTGTTAGGGACAGAGAACAGTGTGTCAGCTCTGATCCCACTATGGATTCTGACCTCACCGTTAGCTCTTCACCAATGGCATGACAGTTATGTGGCAATACATAACGCCATGCTGCCAATGGTAGCTGCTAACCACGCTTCTTACTGGAACACCAGGCAGCCATAAGAGAGCAGAACACACTAACCAAGGCATCAACTACAGAACCCTGTTCTCCATACACTCTTTTGTAACAGTAAGAGTTGTTGCACTGTGGCAATGTACTCTGGCCCCCAAGAACCACTTGTTCATGAAATAAGGCCCCAGCAGAGCAGCAAGGGTTTTGACCTCATCTCACCTTTACCTGGGTGAACCCCAGTGCTGAGCCTCAGCTGTGGCCCTGGACAATCCTAGACTAGCTCTATCCATCTACTGCAACTTTTGATACACGCAGCAGCAACAAATGAGGGCCATTGATACACCAGATGAGGCTATGCACATTAGATTAACACAGAGCACATCCACAGGGCTGGCAGTGGAGTCAACTTAGCCTGGTAGCCAGAGGTGTTGGCTCCAAAGAACGTAGAAACACATCAGGCTACAGTTAACTCAATGAAACCACTGGTAGATGACTAAGTTCTTAGCTCAGCCAGGCTGTAATGACATCAGTGCCAAATGCTTGATGACTACAGCCGTAGTACAGAGAATGCTTGTGTAGATTTCTCTGGAAGTAAAGCCAGTCTGTCCACAGCAATAGCAGCTGGGTCAGAGTCGTACCACCCAGAGGATCAATGGCTGGCATGCTGTTCAGGGGGATCCAGTGGACAACGGGTTTCAGTCAACTGCCAGCCAATTATTTCTCACCCTGTGGAAACACTGATCTGGATTAGTCATTGTTGATGGGTATTGAGATTATTGGGTGTATAATTTGTCACTGGATAAACACAGGGATTAAGTGACACCCAATGCTGGTGTGCTGATTTCCAGTGGCTCAGGTTAAACAGAGGGGCTGAGAAAGGCATAGTGGGGTATAGATTGGTCTCTGAGCAGAGCCTGGGAGCCTAAGGCTGGAGGCTGGTGAAGAAGGAAGGAATGTTCTCCTTCAGTGTGTGTGTACTATTAAGGCATCCACCCACGGTGCTCAGAATGACAGACATTTTACATTACCATTTTGATGATGGTAATGCATCTTAACAGAACATGTAACTTGTGTAATTTTCAAATATTTGCCAAAATGCAATTTGTGGGAAACCACCATTCTAAACAGCCCACCTGGGAAACCACCATTCTGAACAGCCCACCTGGGAAACCACCATTCTGAACAGCCCACCTGGGAAACCACCATTCTGAACAGCCCACCTGGGAAACCACCATTCTAAACAGCCCACCTGGGAAACCACCATTCTGAACAGCCCACCTGGGAAACCACCATTCTAAACAGCCCACCTGGGAAACCACCATTCTAAACAGCCCACCTGGGAAACCACCATTCTAAACAGCCCACCTGGGAAACCACCATTCTAAACAGCCCACCTGGGAAACCACCATTCTGAACAGCCCACCTGGGAAACCACCATTCTGAACAGCCCACCTGGGAAACCACCATTCTAAACAGCCCACCTGGGAAACCACCATTCTAAACAGCCCACCTGGGAAACCACCATTCTGAACAGCCCACCTGGGAAACCACCATTCTAAACAGCCCACCTGAGAAACCACCATTCTAAACAGCCCACCTGAGAAACCACCATTCTAAACAGCCCACCTGGGAAACCACCATTCTAAACAGCCCACCTGGGAAACCACCATTCTAAACAGCCCACCTGGGAAACCACCATTCTGAACAGCCCACCTGGGAAACCACCATTCTAAACAGCCCACCTGGGAAACCACCATTCTAAACAGCCCACCTGGGAAACCACCATTCTGAACAGCCCACCTGGGAAACCACCATTCTAAACAGCCCACCTGGGAAACCACCATTCTAAACAGCCCACCTGGGAAACCACCATTCTGAACAGCCCACCTGGGAAACCACCATTCTAAACAGCCCACCTGGGAAACCACCATTCTAAACAGCCCACCTGGGAAACCACCATTCTAAACAGCCCACCTGGGAAACCACCATTCTAAACAGCCCACCTGGGAAACCACCATTCTAAACAGCCCACCTGGGAAACCACCATTCTAAACAGCCCACCTGGGAAACCACCATTCTGAACAGCCCACCTGAGTGGTTCCATATGTGACAGAGTTGAAAATCTCTGTTAGAAATTTTGTAAGACTCTGAAGATGCAACAACTAGGATGGTTTGCCAACAGGAGAGAAATGTCATGGCTGTGTCCAATAGGGAAGTACATTTGCCAAAATTATAGAATTAATCCTGTCTATACAGAAATAAAATAATTAAAAACACTTTACCAGAAAGCATGAGCTAGCCACAGAGGAATCATTTCATTTCAAATCACAAGCTTGTAGGCCTATGTCTATTCAGGAAGCCTGCGTAGCAATAGGCCTATGTCTATTCAGGAAGCCTGCGTGGCAATAGGCCCATGTCTATTCAGGAAGCCTGCGTGGCAATAGGCCCATGTCTATTCAGGAAGCCTGCGTAGCAATAGGCCTATGTCTATTCAGGAAGCCTGCGTGGCAGTAGGCCTATGTCTATTCAGGAAGTCTGCGTGGCAATAGGCCCATGTCTATTCAGGAAGCCTGCGTGGCAATAGGCCTATGTCTATTCAGGAAGCCTGCGTGGCAGTAGGCCCATGTCTATTCAGGAAGCCTGCGTGGCAGTAGGCTAATGTCTATTCAGGAAGCCTGCGTGGCAATAGGCCCATGTCTATTCAGGAAGCCTGCGTGGCAATAGGCCCATGTCTATTCAGGAAGCCTGCGTGGCAGTAGGCCTATGTCTATTCAGGAAGCCTGCGTGGCAGTAGGCTAATGTCTATTCAGGAAGCCTGCGTGGCAATAGGCCCATGTCTATTCAGGAAGCCTGCGTGGCAATAGGCCCATGTCTATTCAGGAAGCCTGCGTGGCAATAGGCCTATGTCTATTCAGGAAGCCTGCGTGGCAATAGGCCTAGCTGATTATTGAGTTGCGGCCGTCAGTGAAAAGCATCTAAAATATGTTTGAAGATGACGGGTCTCGAGTAGAATTTAAATCGTTTTTAATCGTGCAGCAAAAAACAACATATGATTGTGTTTAGAATTGTTGCGCAACGAATGGGCTTCTAAAAGCAGGTTTTAAATTTGCAGCGAGCCAAGTAGCTACAGGAGAAACCCGCACAAAGCAGGCTCTGTATACAGGGCAATTTAATTATAATAAATGATGCAAATTAACCTATAGACCAATAAGCAATGAAATGAATAAAAAGCATGAATTTGCAAAAGGATGTTTTTTCCTCCTGGTCATTTTGGCTGACTTCCATTTATACATTTTTCATCCAAAAGCCCAATTGCTGGCTAATGGAAACCCTGGTGTGAGTGATAGGCTGAGCTAATCCCTCTGCTCAATTCGTACCAGGCCGAGACAGCAGAACAGGAATGCACAGGCCTGCCCACTGAAAACATGAAACGCCAACCCTAATTACTATAGCAGAGCGAGAGCGGAGAGGGGGGAGAGAGAGAGCGGCGGAGAGAGAGAGCGGCGGAGAGAGAGCGGCGGAGAGAGAGCGGGGGAGAGAGAGCGGGGGAGAGAGAGCGGGGGAGAGAGAGCGGGGAGAGAGAGCGGCGGAGAGAGAGCGGAGAGAGAGAGCGGAGAGAGAGCGGGAGAGAGAGCGGGGAGAGAGAGCGGAGAGAGAGAGCGGAGAGAGAGCGGGGAGAGAGAGCGGGGGAGAGAGAGCGGGGAGAAGAGCGGGGAGAGAGAGCGGGGAGAGAGAGCGGGGGAGAGAGAGCGGAGAGAGAGCGGGGAGAGAGAGCGGAGAGAGAGCGGGGAGAGAGAGCGGCGGAGAGAGAGCGGGGGAGAGAGAGCGGGGGAGAGAGAGGGAGGAGAGAGCGGAGGAGAGAGAGCGGGGAGAGAGAGCGGAGAGAGAGAGCGGGGGAGAGAAGAGCGGAGAGAGAGCGGGGGAGAGAGAGCGCGGAGAGAGAGCGGGGAGAGAGAGAGAGAGCGGAGAGAGAGGAGAGCGAGAGAGAGAGAGGAGAGAGCGGGGAGAGAGAGGGAGCGGGGAGAGAGAGGGAGCGGGGAGAGAGCGGGCGGAGAGGGAGCGGGAGAGAGAGCGGGGGAGAGAGAGCGGGGGAGAGAGAGCGGGGAGAGAGAGCGGGGGAGAGAGAGCGGGGGAGAGAGAGCGGGGGAGAGAGAGCGGGGAGAGAGAGCGGAGGAGAGAGAGCGGGAGGAGAGAGAGCGGGAGGAGAGAGAGCGGGGGAGAGAGAGCGGAGAGAGAGAGCGGGGGAGAGAAGCGGGGAGAGAGAGCGGGGGGAGAGAGAGCGGGGAGAGAGAGCGGGGGAGAGAGAGGGAGAGAGAGCGGGGGAGAGAGAGAGAGAGCGGGGAGAGAGAGCGGAGAGAGAGAGCGGGGAGAGAGAGAGCGGAGGAGAGAGAGCGGGGGAGGAGAAGAGCGGAGAGAGAGAGAGGGAGGAAGAGCGGAGAGAGAGAGCGGGGGAGGAGAGAGCGGAGAGAGAGAGCGGGGAGGAGAGAGAGCGGGAGAGAGAGCGGGGAGAGAGAGCGGCGGAGAGAGAGCGGGGGAGAGAGAGGGGAGAGAGAGCGGGGGAGGAAGAGCGGAGAGAGAGAGAGAGAGGGGGAGAGAGCGGAGAGAGCGGCGGAGAGAGAGCGGGGAGAGAGAGCGGGGAGAGAGAGCGGGGAGAGAGAGGGGGAGAGAGGGGGAGAGAGAGGGGGGAGAGAGAGCGGGGGAGAGAGCGGAGAGAGAGAGCGGGGGAGAGAGCGGGGAGAGAGAGAGCGGGGAGAGAGAGCGGGGAGAGAGAGCGGGGAGAAGAGCGGGGAGAGAGAGCGGGGAGAGAGAGCGGGGAGAGGCGGGGAGAGAGCGGGGGAGAGAGAGCGGGGAAAGAGAGAGAGCGGGAGAGAAGCGAGAGAGAGAGAACGGGGGAGAAGAGGGGAGAGAGAGCGGGGAGAGAGAGCGGGAGAGAGAGAGAGAGAGCGGGGAGAAGAGCGGGGGAGGAGAGAGAGAGCGGGGAGAGAGAGCGGGGAGAGAGAGCGGGAGAGAGAGCGGGAGAGAGAGAGCGGGAGAGAGAAGAGAGAGAGAGAGAACAGAGAGAGAGAGAGAGAGAGCGGAGAGAGAGAACGGAGAGAGAGAGCGGAGAGAGAGAGAGCGGGGAGAGAGAGCGGGGAGAGAGCGGAGAGAGAACGGGAGAGGAAGAGCGGAGAGAGAAGAGCGGGAGAGGAAGAGCGGAGAGAGAGAGCGGGAGAGAAGAGCGGAGAGAGAGAGCGGGGAGGAAGAGCGAGAGAGAGCGGGGAGGAAGAGCGGAGAGAGAGAGCGGGGGAGGAAGAGCGGAGAGAGAGAGCGGGGGAGGAAGAGCGGAGAGAGAGAAACGGAGGAAGAGGGAGAGAGGAGAGAGAGGAGGAGGGGGAGGAAGAGCGGGAGAGAGAGAGCGGGGGAGGAAGAGCGAGAGAGAGAGCGGGGGAGGAAGAGCGGAGAGAGAGAGCGGGGGAGGAAGAGCGGAGAGAGAGAGCGGGGAGGAAGAGCGGAGAGAGAGAGCGGGGAGGAAGAGCGGAGAGAGAGAGCGGGGAGGAAGAGCGGAGAGAGAGAGCGGGGGAGGAAGAGCGGAGAGAGAGAGCGGGAAGAGAGGAAGAGAGAAACGGGGAGAAGCGAGGAGAACGAGAAAACGGAGAGAGAGAAGCGGGAGAAAGCGGAGAGAGAGCGGGGGAGGAAGAGCGGAGAGAGAGAGCGAAGGGAGGAAGAGCGAGAGAGAGAGGGAGAGAGCGGAGAGAGAGAGCGGGGGGAGAGAGAGAGAGAAGGGGGGAGAGAACGAGAGAGAGAGAGAAGAACGAGAGAGAGAGGGGAGAGAGAGAGAGAGAGAGAGAAGGGAGAGAACGAGAGAGAGAAGCGGAGAGAGAGAGAACGAGAGAGAGAACGGGGAGAGAAGCGAGAGAGAGAGAACGGGAGAGAGAGAAACGAGAGAGAGAAACGGGAGAGAACGAAACAGAGAGAGAGAAGGGGAGAGAACGAGAGAGAGAGAACGGGAGAGAACGAGAGAGAGAACGGGAGAGAACGAGAGAGAGAGAACGGGAGAGAACGAGAGAGAGAGAGAACGGGAGAGAACGGGAGAGAGAGAACGGGAGAGAACGGGAGAGAGAGAACGGGAGAGAGAACGAAGAAGAGAAGAGAGAACGGGAGAGAGAACGAGAAAAGCGGAGAGAGAACGAAACGAGAGAGAAACGGGAGAGAACGAGAGAACGGGAGAGAGAACGAGAGAGAGAGAACGGAGAGAAAGAGAGAGAGAGAACGGGAGAGAACGAGAGAGAGAGAACGGGAGAGAACGAGAGAGAGAGAACGGGAGAGAGAGAGAACGGGAGAGAAGAAACGGGAGAGAGAGAGAACGGGAGAGAGAGAGAGAGAGAGAGAAACGAGAGAAGAACGAGAGAGAGAGAACGAGAGAGAGAACGGGAGAGAACGGAGAGAGAACGGGAGAGAGAGAAACGGGAGAGAGAGAACGGGAGAGAGAGAACGGGAGAGAGAGAAAACGGGAGAGAGAGAACGGGAGAGAGAACGGGAGAGAGAGAACGGGAGAGAGAGAACGAGAGAGAGAACGGGAGAGAGAGAGAGAACGGGAGAGAGAGAGAGAAACGGGAGAGAGAGAGAGAAACGGGAGAGAGAGAGAGAACGGGAGAGAGAGAGAGAACGGGAGAGAGAGAGAGAACGGGAGAGAGAGAGAGAGACGGGAGAGAGAGAGAGAACGGGAGAGAGAGAGAGAACGGGAGAGAGAGAGAACGGGAGAACGGGAGAGAACGGGAGAACGGGAGAGAGCGCGGGGGGGGGGAAGGAGGAGAGCGGAGAGCGGGGGGAGAGAGAGAGGTGGAGGGGAAAGCCCTGGCTGACATCTACTAGAGCTGGAACTGCACACACACCATCATCCTCCGATTAATGGAAGCAGCCGTTTGAACCCACTGGAATCTCTTCATGATGGAGTAGCACAGTTCAACTAAAAGATTGGCTGCTGGAACAGGTCTCTCACTCTCATGGTCTCTCACGGTCTTTCTGCAGGAGCGCTGGGAGGTTGTGAGAGCGCAAGTTGCTCAAGCCCAGTTTCTCCCCTTTGTGATGGCCTGTACAAGTGTTCTAAGAGACCAAACACCACTTGCACCTTTTGCTAATAACAACAGGCACTATACTATGCCCATGCTCCTTTGAAGAGGGCTTTTGTGATGTGTAGCAGCACAAGCAGGGAGATGGGGAGGCAGGGAGACTCCCCCTGACAGTGTCTATGGCATCAGAGTTCTCCTTCCCTTCTCCAAATCTCCCGACAGATGAGATGTCAAAACAGGTTCTTTAAAGCATCCCAAATTCCCTTTTACACCAGCAATGCTTTCATCTCCCCAGTTTGACAGGCCAGCATTTCTGAGGCTTAGAGGCGTAAAAATATGACCACATATGCACAAATCATCACTTCACTTTACTGTTGCTGGGTGGATACTGTGTTGAGAGAAAACCCACCAGATCACCTACAACGCAGACCACAATAAAACGCTTCCATCTATCTTCACAGGATCTGGTAGCCACTAACCACAGATACAGGGTCAGATTGTCATAACCCAAAATGGTTATGGTAACCTGATCCTAGATCTAAGGTTAGGGGGTAACTTCTACCTACTGCTGGGTCTGTTGGCCCAAATAATTCTGTCTCAGTTAGCCTTTCCTCTTTCCCAGAGGGCAGCAGGGAGAGAGTGTCCAGTAGAGAGAGGAAGGGGGATCTCTGTGACAAACACACTGACAGAACCAGGTGATTTACCACACACACACACACACACACCTCTTATCAGTGTAACAGACAGGGACAGGTGGGGACTATACAGGCTGTCTGCAGTGTGGAAGTGAAAGTGACAGCACACTCCAAGGCTAGGTCTCTGCTGGGGTCACCTCTGACCCCAAGGCCTTGGGGTGTCCCGTGGGAACTCACACAAGGTCAAGTTCTATCAGTCGTATGTACCGTCCAACGAAACACTTACTTGCAGGTTCTTCCTCAACAATGCAACCGCAATAAGAAATAATAAGATACTAACAAAGTAAATGGTCCAGTAAAATATTTATATTTTAGTGTAAGTATAATACAGGAAAGCACAATTTCTAGTCCAATATTTACCTGTGTTTTGGGGAAGGGTGGGATTGGTCAACCCCCAGAGGGTCAGCTAGAGAGAAACACAGTCTTGGGAGAATCATCACTTCAAATACACAAGCATAAGCCAGAAACCAAAACCATGAATGGATCTCAATGGACTATTTGAATGGTGATTTTGTTCACAGATCTCAAGTTAGGATTTGGCTCTCTGAGAACTTCAACTACTCAAAAGATAGTTAACTTTTAGATATTTTAAGTCAAATATCAATGCCATCTCTGTCTAGGCTCAGTAGGCTGGTCTTTAGTCCAATGCTATCTAATAGCAGCCTTGGCCTTGTTTCCACTTCACCTCACTTCAACCCATCAAGAATCCTCTCCAGTCACAGCCAGCACTATCTATGTTCCACTTTGAAACAGAACACACTGAGGCAATAAGTCCCAATTTGGAACTTGACAGAAAGAAACAGCACCACATTTACAAGGCGAGACAGTTCTATTTAAATCCTTGGGAGTGGCGGTGTTAGAACCGCCTGGCGAAGCCATTGTGAGCCTGTTGTTTGAGGCGGATAACTAATAATCCTGCATGCAGGCAGCCATAGTGCCGGCCATCTGCAGAGCCTGTTCCTAGGCAGACAGACACGCAGGCAGGCAGACAGGCTGACAGTAATGCCTTCTCCCCGTGTGGGCTGCAGGGGTGCAGGCTGATGCTAATGCGCTCCGTCAGATTTAACATTCTCCCAGCACTAATGCTTTTAATGAGAAGCTACCCCCCCCCCCCACCCTCAACATTCTCACCCCCGACTCACCCATGCCAGCCCAGAAATATTATCACACCCCCTACAGGTAGGTAGAGCCCCATGATGACAGGAGATGAGAGGATTAAGGGAGGGCAGGGGGGCCAACATGTTTTAATAGAGCTCTGGCTGACAGGCAGTCTGGGTCAGATGCAGCACCATGGGTGGATGAATGGATCCAGCTGTGGAAAGACGATGGATTTCAGCAGAACTAACTGTTTAATGAAGTACTGAACAAAGCTCCTAAAAAGCAAGGCCATCTTTACAGCGCAAAGTATATCTAGGATAATGTCCCCCTCGGCCCTCTGCACAGCATCATGACATTTAGGTCAATAATCATCCCGTTTCTCCACTACGCCAGCCAGCCATAAAGCACAAGCTATGTCCATGTGTATGTTCCTGTCACTAGTTATATGTAACTAGGCAAGTCAGTAAGGCCCATCAATCAAATGCATTTATAAAGCCCTTTTCACATCAGCCGATGTCAAAGTGCTGTACAGAAACCCAACCTAAAACCCCAAACAGGAAGCAATGCAGGTGTAGAAGCATGGTGGCTAGGAAAAACTCTAGAAAGGCAGGAACCTAGGAAGAAACCTAGAGAGGAACCAGGCTGAGAGGTGGCCAGTCCTCTTCTGGCTGTACCGGGTGGAGATTATAACAGAACATGGCCAAGATGTTAAACGTTCATAGATGACCAGCAGGGTCAAATAACAATAATAATAATCCCAGTGGTTGTAGAGGGATAACAGGTCAGCACCTCAGGAGTAAATGCCAGTTGGCTTTTCATAGCCGAGCATTCAGAGTTATTTACAATGACGGCCTACCCTGGCCAAACCCTAACGACGCTGGGCCAATTGTGCGCCGCCCTATATGACTCCCAATCACAGCCTAATACAGCCTGGTTTCTCCAGCATTACAATGAAAAGGGGGCGCACGGTCCCAAAACGCAAGGTTTCTGGAGACTTGCGGGAGGAGTGCTGATTAAGTCGCTCACTGTATGCGCTTTCGGTAGCCTGATCGTGTCCAGACTGTGTGCGTACTTCTCAACACATCCCTGACCACCTCCTGAAGTGGTCAGACAGAGGAGAAGTACGCACACAACACATCCCTGACCACCTCCTGAAGTGGTCAGACAGAGGAGAAGTACGCACACAACACATCCCTGACCACCTCCTGAAGTGGTCAGACAGAGGAGAACAACACATCCCTGACCACCTCCTGAAGTGGTCAGACAGAGGAGAAGTACAACACATCCCTGACCACCTCCTGAAGTGGTCAGACAGAGGAGAAGTACGCACACAACACATCCCTGACCACCTCCTGAAGTGGTCAGACAGAGGAGAAGTACGCACACAACACATCCCTGACCACCTCCTGAAGTGGTCAGACAGAGGAGAAGTACGCACACAACACATCCTTGACCACCTTCTGAAGTGGTCAGACAGATCTGAACACAATCAGACCACAAAGCGCCTTTTCAATATGATCTTCGTATTCTGATAGCAGACGTTGCATGTAAGTGTCAAGTGTAGACACGACCTGATACATGGAGTGTGCGTACAGAACTTCCTCCCCATCTGTTCACGGCAGCCTATATCCGCACACTTAAACTAAATAGTGCCGCAGCAAACTGCACACACACAGTCCCACACAGGTACACAGCTGAGGACATACTGTACACACAGTACAGAAGGGAGGGAGAGATAGAGATGGCTGGGCCACAGCCAGAACTTACATTATGCAGTTCCAACACCTGTGACTAGACATTCAAGCTACAGTGTTGTCTGTGTATGTGAGTGTTCTCAATCAAAACAGAAATAGGCCGACCAGATTTTTTGACAAGAGGAAACATCAAGGGAGTAACTTACTGTATTATATGAGTGAACAATCAGCAGAGAGAGAGAGAGAGTCTTCTAGTTCATTTGAGACTTCTGCTGCAATTCACATAACAGCGTTCCAACAGGGGAGCACAGCAGGAAGTCACAGGTTCCCAGCCTGACCCCAATCAACACAATGGGCCTTTTCCCATCAACACCTGCCTGCTGAAGTCAAACTGGGGCCAGACATGGGGTGTATTCATTAGTCGGATTCCGTTGCAAAAGTTGCCTGTTGCAAAACATTTTGCAACAAAAAACGTCAACTCCAACCGCTCTTCAACGGGACGTAAAAGCCATTGTGCTCTTAAAAACGGATTTCATAGTTATTTACATTTAAACATTTTACAACAGACAAAACAATTTACAACATAATCCGACTAATGATTACACCCCATGTTCAGCAGGGTGGTATGTTGGGCAACGATCAGATAAGTCTTTTCTGTAGAATAAGGAATTCAGTATATCAGTTCCATTCGTGATCTTTCTATCTGCAACCTTCCACAACATTTGTGTGGAGACTGAACGAGGCCCATCAGCATCTCCATAGCATGTCCTACACCAGGACAAGGCAGCCCAGAGGGCATCCAGTCAACATCTCCCCAGGCAGGGCCTAGTGATAAGAGCACACACTCATTCAGGGCCCAAGGTTAGGCTAAAGGCAATCAGTACATGGTCCACCCATTCACAGCCAGCCAGCCCCCCCCCCTGTCAGCACCATAAAAGGCACTGTTGACTGGCATGGCAAGGCACTCTCACTCTGCAACACTTCACAAAACTAAGTGGCTGTGATGGACTTTGACCCAGTGACGCTCCTACTACAACAATATGAATCAGTGGTTGAACTAATCCCACTCTACAAAGGCTTTATCTGCTTATTTACACCCAGCGGATAAGAGCTGCCAAGATGAACTAACGGTTTAACCAACGACCTGTGGACATTCAAACATGGCGCCATCTTAGGGGTTGTGACAAAGGGATTTGAAAAGTAATGAGTCAAGTGACTCACTATCGTTGATCTGGTTTTGTTGCCGTCTAATTTTAGGCCCTAATATGCCTCACAGTAAGTGTAATCAAAGCATTATAGATGATCATCGACCACCTTTAACCATAAGGGGGGAAACTGTAAGCTGCTCTAGAATCAGAATGTAGGGCAGTGGTATTCAAAGTCGGGGTCACGAGCCCTACTGGGGTTGCGGGGGAATTGCAGTGCGGTCGGCATCTCAAATAATAATACAAGTACAGATCATTGTACCGGCATGGCAAGGCAAACATTTTTGCCAAAGATCATTTGAATAATACAATTTTATTGAGTAAATCTATTTATTGGTTTCTTTTCCCTTTGATAAGAGATGAAAATGTAATGAATTTAAGTTGATTTGTTAATGTAAAAATAGAAATGTACTGATTTGAAGGTTGTGACATTAGATTTGGGGTGGGGTCAGCAGAAATTCTGACAGAACAAAAAGGGGTCCCCAAAGAAAATAACTGAATACCGCTGATCTACGCTCAACGTCATTGAAGTGAACTTAATTCTAATCATTCAAGATAACAGATCAGGCATATCAGGCCCACTCTCCACACTGAGTCTTAACACAGGGGTCCCCGAGGGGTGTGTCCTCAGCTGTACTCTCTGTTCACCCACGACTGCATGGCTTGGCACGACACCAACTCCAAGTTTGCTGACGACACCACAATTGTAGACCTGATAACCAACAAAAGACGAGTCAGCCTATAGGGAGGAGGTAAGTGAACTGTCATTGTGGTGCCAGGACAACAACCTCTCCCTCAACGTCAGCAAAACAAAAGAGTTGATTGTTGACTTCAGGAAGCAGAGGAGGGAACATGCCCGATCCACATCAACAGGACTGCAGTAGAGAGAAGAGGTTTTATGGTCCTCCTGCTGCATCATCAAGAGCATCCTGACCGGTTGAGTCACGGGAATTGCTCCGTCCAGCGGGTGGTGAAGACGGCCCAGTACATCAATGGGACTGTGCACCCAGCCATCCACTCACAACAGTGCCGGAGCAAGGCCCTCAGCATCAAGGACCCCACACACCCCAGCCACGAGCTGTTCTCTCCCTTACCGTTGGGCGGACGATATCGGAGCATGACGCCTGATACCAACAGGCTCAGAGACAGTTTCTATCGAAGAGCCATCAGACAGCTGAACACTTGAAATGGACTGACCACCTGCTCGGATTCTCCGCACCTTGGCGTGCGTGCGCGCGCACACACACACACACACACACACACACACAACTGCTGCTATCAGACTCCTATTATGATAGCTAAATACAGCACAATTTAAACACTGGCCCATCAAATGTTTATTCTACTGAGCCATATACTTTAAGGTGGTATTCTTAACTTGTATTATTTGTTACTGTTGTTACGTTGTGGAGAAGGAACGTGCAAGTAATCATTTCATTGGGACGGTGTATACCATGTGTATCCCGTACATACGACTAATAAACCTTGAAACATCTAATCCCATGAAGAGCAAGATACATGAAGCCTGCCAGTCTCTGACATAACTTATATCCTCCCTTACAGCCATGGTCTTAATCCAGCAAACAGGGCCAGTGGGGTGGATGATTAAGGCCTATGGTTAGAGAGAGGGGAGGTGGATGGCTGAGTAAAGCCCTCCCCCAGGCCACATGTCCGTCATAGGGAGGAGGAGAGGGAGAGGTTACTGGTTGATCAGGAGTCCAGGACAGTCGACAAGCCTGATGGTTGGGATGACGTCACCTCAGTCCCACCTCCTACTCTTGCTAATTCTCTCACTATATCCAACTCTACTTTCCGGTCTCCTTCCCACTACTCCGGTCCCGCTCTCCTCCATCTGTGTTATCCCTGGTTGGAGGATGTGCTCTCTCTTGGTGCAGCACCTTATGAAGTCAGCCCAGTCAGATGCACTGATCTCTCCCTTGGTGCAGCACCTTATGAAGTCAGCCCAGTCAGATGCACTGATCTCTCCCTTGGTGCAGCACCTTATGAAGTCAGCCCAGGTCAGATCAGATGCACTGATCTCAGATCCCTTGGTGCAGCACCTTATGAAGTCAGCCCAGTCAGATGCACTGATCTCTCCCTTGGTGCAGCACCTTATGAAGTCAGCCCAGTCAGATGCACTGATCTCTCCCTTGGTGCAGCACCTTATGAAGTCAGCCCAGTCAGATGCACTGATCTCTCCCTTGGTGCAGCACCTTATGAAGTCAGCCCAGTCAGATGCACTGATCTCCCTCTGCAGCAACAGTACAAAGGGGATTTGGGAAACACGTTTACAGGGGATTTCACCGTCTCAGGATTTACTGCACTTTCCTCGGTCTCACAAGGCCTGGTTCGAAGAAAATCTTGACTTTAACAAGAAAAGAATAGACTAAAATACTGAAGTTGGGCATATTCAACAACATTCAAGCAATGGCTCCAAAAGGCCTGAAGCAATGGCTCCAAAATGCCAGGTCTCAATCCTAAAATACAGCAAAATGGGCCCATTTCTGTGGCCTTTTGCTCTAGTGCATTTGCACCAAGTGCGTGAAAAGCATAAGTTCACACAAATGGGCCCTATAAATCCTGGAGGGTAGGTCAACCCTGCAATTCTAGTGTTTGACAAGCCGTCCTCCCACGACAAACTGATCTGAGAACAGTAATTAGTGTTGTGCAGGGCTTTTAACTACCTAGTGAGCAGGCAGCCACCTCCCCCAGACATACAGTGTAGTTTATATGGGAACTATTTGACAGGGTCTGACAGACACAGCAAAGTAGTGACAGGGGGCGGGGGTGGGAAAATCAATGGTTAAATATAGGGAAATTATTTTTACTGTTTATGGTATCGTTTTGACAATATCGTAATATTTTTGTGCTCGTTGGCTGTACCTGCACCAAAACTCCAGTATTGTCTTAACTTGTTCTACATCTGTTTAAATTTTTTTAATAGTCAGACATTTGTTTTTCAGCACTTTCAATTACATGACTGATTAAAAAACGTGTTCTCTCAAGGTCAACGTCCCTCTGCAGCAGACATATGGAGAGCAATATGACTGGAACATCGAATCGTAATAAAATCACAGTATCGAATCACAATCCATATCGGTATCAAAGTATCATGACAATATTGTATTGTGAGGTCCCCTATATGTCAAATTTATGTTAAAGATACTTTATGCTTGAAAGCCCATTCTGTTGACTTCTGTGCAGACAGTCAGAACAACTGACCATTCTGTTGACTTCTGTGCAGACAGTCAGAACAACTGACCATTCTGTTGACTTCTGTGCAGACAGCAGAACAACTGACCATTCTGTTGACTTCTGTGCAGACAGCAGAACAACTGACCATTCTGTTGACTTCTGTGCAGACAGTCAGAACAACTGACCATTCTGTTGACTTCTGTGCAGACAGTCAGAACAACTGACCATTCTGTTGACTTCTGTGCAGACACTCAGAACAACTGACCATTCTGTTGACTTCTGTGCAGACACTCAGAACAACTGACCATTCTGTTGACTTCTGTGCAGACAGTCAGAACAACTGACCATTCTGTTGACTTCTGTGCAGACACTCAGAACAACTGACCATTCTGTTGACTTCTGTGCAGACAGTCAGAACAACTGACCATTCTGTTGACTTCTGTGCAGACACTCAGAACAACTGACCATTCTGTTGACTTCTGTGCAGACAGTCAGAACAACTGACCATTCTGTTGACTTCTGTGCAGACAGTCAGAACAACAAGAACTGCAGGGTCAGTCAGAAAGAAGATGGTGCTGACAACACGCCAGATACAACAACATGTCACCACGTGTTTGAGAACAGCCTTGCACAACGACGTCTGACAAAACATTGCGTTAATATCACTCAACGGGTTCAGTTCATATCGGAGCTTACGCAGTTCTGAGAGAACCGAAGCAGAACAGTGAAAAGCACCAACCGCTCCAAATCATGGTCAGGAGAATCACAATCAGGAGAGCTAGATTAGATTTCTAAAAGGGAGTTAAAACAAATTTGAAACGTCCAATCTAATAAACACTAACGTATCTAACAAAACTTCCAGGCAGCTTGGGGACAGACACGGCTGTTAGTGCAGGTCTGGAGGCTACGACTACAACACTCAATGGAGATACTATCAACACAGGAGCCAAGACCTCAGGGTAGATTTTATCAGTCTGAGAACAGACACTGTCCTCCAGACAGCAATTACATCACCCTCCACTACCAGCTCTATGGACAACCAGGTCTCCTGAAAGCAGCCCCTCTCCTATACAACTCAAAGAGCCCAACTCACACTTTGCCTAGGCAAAGATAATGTATTGTAATGGAGGACTGATTGGCTTGTCAGGTTCTCTCTGAAGGCCTTCCCAGTGACTGGTGCATTTCCAGCTTCATACGCAGCCAGACAGGAGGGGTCCTACTAAGTAGCATCTCCTCTGGGAGGCTAGTGGTGGTGAGACACACACGAAGACCCATCGTAACCATAGCAGCTACTGTGGTGGTGGTGGTGGTTGTGAAAAGCCAAGAGTGGAGAGCTGAAAGCCACCCAGCCAGTCAGTCCATCACCCGGTTTATGTTAAGACGCAGCATTACAATCTATCCCTCCTTAACCTTCGCTCTCCATTCCATCGCTC
Organism: Oncorhynchus masou masou; assembly: GCF_036934945.1. Classification (NCBI taxonomy): domain Eukaryota; kingdom Metazoa; phylum Chordata; class Actinopteri; order Salmoniformes; family Salmonidae; genus Oncorhynchus; species Oncorhynchus masou. The sequence continues at coordinate 21,122,846 of NC_088230.1, read as the reverse complement.
CCTCCACGCACCGTGAAGTCTGAAGGGGACATACTTCCGCCGGCGTTAAGAGCGAGTCGTCCCATTATGGGGAGAGCGTCACATAGCTGAAATGCCATTAGGTCCCTCGCAGTGCTTAGTTCAACGAAGAGGCTCTCCCTCTCCAGTAATAAAAGACAGATGTACAGCTGCAGCTTCCGCTGGACCACTGCCCCTGAAGGGCCTTAGAGAGAAGACACAAGGCGGGGCGAGAGAGGCCAGAATCCACATCCTCCTCTACAGCTGGAGGGTCATACCAGAAAGAGTGAGAGAAGAGAGAGTCATTGAAAGCAGCCTTTATCACTTCTCCCTAATTCCATCTCTAGAGCTGTGTGTGGTGCAACATTGAGTAAACATCCAGACAGTCCAGCATGGCTAATAAAACCATGGTAAGCATGTTAAATTAGCTACATGGCACATTTCTAAGAAAAGTCTCAAAGTGCACTGAGTGGGGTCAGCTGATACATGCACATCTGCACTAACTCTCTCCACTTAGCTAAACAGCTAGATACACAGCTAGAGACCCATGGAGCTAGACTGACATTATAGACATGTTGCAACAGCAAAAACACAAAACATGTTTACTACAGAGAGGAATTCGCACTAGTACCGTATTCCCATTAGAAAACCTGGATACAAGTGTGAGAAGCCAAAAATGTATTTTCTTTTTTTAAATGGCTTTCGTTTAATTTTAATTGAATAGAGGAAAGACTCAACTTTAAATTATTTTTAATGCTTACACCTCAAAGTCAATGTTGACAGTTCTATCGTCTCAATTTTAAAGCTAAAAACCACACGTTCTCTCAAGGTCATGAGAGGACCGGCATTAAACACTGCATCTTCTGAAGAGTGAAAAGGTCAACAACAGCTCTGTATAGCAGACTCAGCCTGAGGATATGGAGCTCTGGCAGGGATGACATCAGTCTCAGACCTCCACCACAGGGGAGTCTCTGCAGGAGATCTTCCCCCAGGAACGAAGCCCTGTTCTGGGACACGACTCAAAGGAGACCTGGATCTGCATCTTTGCTGGCCCCATGAAACAAACTTGGCAGGTGTCACCAACGTCAGTCACCCCGTCAGACGAAAGTCAGAGGGGACGGTTCAGTAGGATAGGCAACTAGGAGCTGGAGGTATTTAAAGGTGCTTTGTGGCTGATGACAGTAGTGATGTGCAGTTCAAGAACGAGTAATGATTTGTTTTTCTGAGTGACATTTTGGCGTTCGTTTGACCTGCTGGCCGCAATGACTACAGCAGGATTAATAGGCACTCTTCCAGGTCATCGGCGCTGGAGATGCTCTTCGACCAACAACTAAAATAAATCATGCTGCTGGCAGAAATAACAGCTTAGAGAAGGAAAAGACATGTTTGGAACTGGTAATTGATCACATGGTGCAAGAATTAACGCAATTAATTGATTATTAAATTCTGTTCAACAAACTAGCTGCTGCAGTTCGAACGATATTGTGCTTATCACCCTCACGGCAGTCAAGAAATGCATTTCGCCAAGAGACATTCATTGTAAATAGAATTTGTTCTTAACAGACTTGCCTAGGTAAATAAAAATCTAGTCCGTTGCAGCCACAACTAGACCTCGTTTCAAATGTATCAAGAAAATCGTAATCTATGTATAGCAATCAACAAATGAACATTGTTTAACTTTTACAAGTCTGTCACAAATGACAGCTCCAATAAGCCCCTTAAGGTGAACAATGTGAACGAGAGGCATATAGAATTATGACTCTTTCGAGTTGTCAGTTCATCGTTCACCAGTAGGGGGTCCTGCGAGCATTACTGACCAAAATGAACGACATTAGTCGAAAGATGTTCTTTTTACTGAACGAGTCAAAAAGATCAGAACTTCCCATGACTAGATGACAGCCCGTCTGATAACAGAGCCTGTTCCAGGTCGTTGTTCAAAATGAATTCCAGCTGCATGTAGTCATCTCCCCAGGAATCTGGGTTATTAATCTGACCTTCCTTAAACATGCTGTGAGGCGTGACCGCCTTATGGGAACAGCTCAGCCGAGGGGGGGGGGGGGGGTCCTCTACTTTCTAAGTAAATATTTTTGGACTTAAGCAAGACTTCAGAGGAATGGGGGGGGGGGGGGGGGCTCACACTACTCCCAGTTAATGTTTGTGGGCTTCTTCACATTCTCCTCCTAATGTCACACCCAGACGACCCCTCAAGGTCGATGAATACACTGTTAATCAGAGCTTTAATAGCTTTCATTACACTCGAAACAAACCTCCTCCTACACCAGTCTATATTTCCATCTTCTCATCTGCTAAGCATGTGGTATATCATAACCTGCAAGTCTACCTCCCTCTATGGAGAGTCTCTTGTTGGTTGGCCCTCCCTCAGTACATACAGCAGCAGAATCCTGTGTTAGTGCTGGAATGGAACAAATGTCTGCTGCACATCCCGAAGCGCCCCAGGTCTGAAGAACACGGCTCTATAGCAAATCTCTCCGAAGTGCTCCAGATGAGTGCATCTCCTGTGTCCCAGGTGTGAGTTGTGCCCAGTCTGTTCTGTGTTGAGCAGTGGCATAGGATGGAGTGAGTGAGGACCAGGGGCGTGTTTTAAATTGGCTGATGCCATGCAACACTGCAAATTAACTGTGGCAAACACTTCACTGTGCCCGCCTGCCGACCAGGCTGGGCCTTGATAAACAGACAGATCAAGGTTACTCGATAAACCAACAGTGGCCGATTGTTACCAGGGGATGGCGCAGTATTTACTGTGCCCACAAGGAGGAGGGGTAACTTCCTTCCTGGTTCTGAGATCTTTACACAAGGCCCGGCATGATGAGAAGCTCCGCCGTGTACAGAGACAGCAGTAAATCCCAGGGGGAAATGGGAGATGGGCCGGTCTGCTTGCCGCTTCAGTAACACAGACCATTTAGGGGAGGTACAGCGTCTTAAATTACCCTTCAACTCAGGCCGTTTGCCTGGCTGACACTTGACATACAGCCGTTGTTCGACATGGTCCTGGCTGAGCAGACAGGAGAACAGCATTCCCTCTGTTACACAGCAACAGCCTCTCTGAAGGCATCACTGTTTAAGCAGAGCTGGAAAGTATGGGTGGTGAAAGAGACCCCTATACACTGTGTACTTGCCAATAATATCCATTGATTAGGTTTTATGGATAAAATAGCTGGATGAATGGGGACATAGTTCTGAGCTGAACCTGGCAGGTCACATGGTTGGTTGAGTGGTTATGTGGGTTATCCCATCACTGGGAGCTCAGACCAGGTCATGAACCATTACAGCACAGGGAAAACAAACACAAAGGATGAGCTGAAGTTGGTTCTTTTTTTTCTCCCTTGATAAATAGCGTTGTTTCTGCCAAAGAAAAGTTCCTGTCTCTCCTAATGGAGCCCAGTGAGAATTGCAATCCCAGTCCCCGCACAGGCCTCCGATTGTTCTTCATTGGGACGTTATTCAGTCTTACTCGACAGCTCACGCACTGACAGGCTAGAGCACACAAACTCCCTTTTGACCAAACTGTGGGCAGCCAGAGCACACAATGTTTTTATTTTATTTATTTTTTTAACTGCGGTTCTACACATGCAGCCCCATGCTTCCCTATAAATGGAAGCTTCCATTTACTGTTGCTTTTTCCCCCACTGCCTGCCAGTATCACAGGAATAACAATAAGAAAGAGGAGAGACTTGTTCTAGAAGAACCAGTCCATATTCTCCTGGTCGCGTCAGTAAGAGGGCCTGCTGTGTGCTGTGCTGCTGTGGTTGAACATCACATGGGATCGGGCTGACTCCACACAGCACTGTTGTTTTAACAATAACTGCATTTTTGCACTACTGTCACTCTGTCTCCGGACAAACCAAAGAACTTTGTTCCGTTTGAGGAATCAATCGATGTTCAAAGCTGGTTAATGGCTTTACGTAAGCCCTCGCTGTGAAATATTGGGTTGTGGTGCAACACGGTAATGTGTGATTACAATGTATAGATTTTCTCACACACGCAGGTTGCATGTCAGTGCGCTATCGACCCAGCCTGTGTGTGACCTTAGTGTGATCTGTATGGTCCTACTTTGTGTGGAGAAGAGATGTGACACACAAGCAAACACTGAATTATGCAACAGGGCACCCGCACCGTCCACTTCTAGCAGCTTGGAGAGGTGACTTTGGTCCAAAGAAGAAATGTAAAAAAGTGCTGACGAACATGAGCCAATTATCGGAGAATGGGAGACAGCAAAGCTCTACAAAATTGACCGCAACCTCGCACTATCGAGTCAAAGGCCGGTCAGCCCTTAGTAAGTCTGGTCACCTTAGGACACCTGTGTTAGCAACAGTAACCAGGTGTAGTGTAACCATAGAACCCTGCCCGGGACACTGATGCCAACCACTTCTCTGGTTACAATGGTGTCTGCAGATGAGACAAGCCATGACAGGCCTGTGTTGTTTTCACCCTGGAAGGAAGACTTCACACCACAGGTATGGCAGCTGTTCTAAATATTACCGATTCATGATGTTGCTAAGTACTTATGCATTTTGTCTTCAGGAACTGATGCCTGATAACTGCAGAAGACTGAAATGGGCCAGAAATGAGCCCAACATTAAGAATAACTGTTCCGTGAAACTGTGCCCATTACTCCAACAAAGACATATTGGGATTTGACAAAACAGATAATTGCCTTCTTTCCTCCCACCTAAATCATTTGCAGGCCCATTCCCAGGTTTCAAATCACATTCAACATAGCTATGAAAGCACATCACACACTGTGCCAAATGCTATCAATCCAGTCAACTGCCTCTCCTCTCCAAGTGTGAGCCAGACTGCCTGCCTCATATGGAACATCTTCTGTCAGATTACTGTGTGTGTGTGTGTGTGTGTGTGTGTGTGTGTGTGTGTGTGTGTGTGTGTGTGTGTGTGTGTGTGTGTGTGTGGGGGGGGGGGGGGACACCACACAGGAGCCCACCACTAAACACATGGGCCTGAGGGGAGACTTCTGGGAGCTGACCACATCCTTACACAAAACTGTTCCCACACAGGGTCCTCATACCCACCCCCCAACCCACATCAGCTAGACCACACATCTGGGCCCAACCTGAGTCAGAGCACTCGGTCACTCAACGCCATGTACAGCCCAGCACCAGACTACTGCTAGCTAGGACGTTCCAGTTCCACTGTTTAGAATGAAACCAGCAAGTCAACCAAAGGAAAAAGAAAAACATGAGTGCAAAGGAGAAACCAACTCGTTTGAAGGGATTTTTCTGACAGTTAAGATTAACAAACATGTGAGTGTGGAGCTGTGTTTAGGGAAGCCTCGGTCACAGCGGTCATCTTTCAGACAGCCATTGTCTGCTTGGCAACAGTATTATTTGTGTGGACAGGCCCCGCCGGCGGTGGTCCACTGCCCTAGGTCTACACGGGTGTGGGTTGGGTCGGTGGGCCAAAGTGAAAGAGCTGCGGAAGGAGACCCTAAAAGGCCTCCCTCAGCCCCACCACACATCAAGGTGGGGTCAGGTTCAGTCCCGGAATTAAAACAAATAAAAAGGAGACCCATATGAGAAGCAGCAGATGTTCCCAGTCTAACTTTTGGCATTTCAGGCGAGGCTGCCTCAGGCACGGTATTCCCCACACACACACACACACAAACACACACCCTCGCAAAGAATACAAATACCAACCGGCCAAGTCTACTGAAAAGGACATAAGCCTTTGAGTTATTGCATCCATACTATCCTTGTCAATCATATATTACACACATACATACTGTACTTTAAGGGGCTCACCTAACTTTTACAAGACAAACCTGACTTGTCTAAAGGATCCTACAGTGCTTGCTCCTACCCGATCATTCAACCGCGACTCCCCCTCAACCCCAGCATGTGATCTAACAGGCATTTATCAGCCACAGAGGAGCTGACCAATCCCCAGTCATCTGAGCAGGGAGGGAGGGTTGGTCTGGTCCCCCGGGGACCACAGGGGAGAGAGGGGCTCTCATTCCAGCATTATCTCCAACCTAGCTCCCTGTCCACCCACAAACACCCCCCCATTCCCCTCTCTGACCCACCACAACCCCCCTCCCACCGGATGGCTACGCTTATCTTTCCTGCTCAAACCAAACAGAGGGCCGACTCAGCACACCCCAACCCCCCTCCAACAGTGTGACAGAACGGTGCCTTTCCTGTGTAAAGAGATTAGGCCTAGGCTTGTAGGGCCGGGGGCCCATTCTCAGGTATTTCCTACTTACAACAGTAAAGATGCTCACTACCCTGGGCTGGCCAAACATTATTTAAACGAATCTCTACATTTATGTTATTACATTTTAGTCATTTAGTAGAAACTCTTGTCCAGAGTGACTTACAGTAGGGCATTCAACTCAAGATGGCTGGGTGGGACAACCAGTACATTTTTCCTCAAAGTAGCGATCAGCTAAATCAGAGCTGGTAAATGGGAAGAGTGTCAAGCGCGAGTGTTAGTTTACGAAAGGTGTGGGGGGGGGGGGGGGGGGGGGGACTCTGCCGTTTTCAGGGAGAAGCTAGTTTCACCATTGGAGTGCTAGGACAAAGAAGAGCTTGGACTGGGCTGAGCAGGAGCTGCCCACCCATAGGGGTGGGAGGGCCAAGGTTGGGGTGTAGGGTTTGAGCATAGCCTAAAGGTAGGGAGGGGCAGTTCCTCTTGCTGCTCTGTAGGCAAGCACCATGGTATTGTAGTGGATGCGAGCTTCGACTGGAAGCCAGTGGAGTGCGTTGAGGAGCTGGGTGACATGAGAACCTGGGAAGGTTGAACACCAGACGGGCTGCAGCATTCTGGATATGTTGCAGGGGTTTGAACGCACAAGCAGGAAGCCCAGCCAACAGCGAGTTGCAGTTGTCCAGACAGAAGAGGACAAGTGCCTGGATTAGGGCCTTCACCGTTCCATCTACTAGGATATGATGCCACGCACCATCATTCATTAACTTGAGTAGAGGCATTTGAGGGGGCTGGCTTGATCTCACAGGGTCAAAGATGAGTCGCCAGCACTGCCGAAAGCAGGATCAAGGAGTTTGAGCAGGACAAACAGTACCATCAGGCATACAAAAGAGATCTGTCATACACAAAGCGGAGCTCTGAAATACAGGCATGTTGCTGTCCTAAAGTAAGTGAAACAACCTGACATGCAATAGAACATCGTTCAAGAGAAAAGCTATTCAGGAAAGAGGATGAGGACAAAGACCGCACACCACCATGAGAACATTGACTCATCGGTTGTCAATACAGAGAGAAAATGGTTCTCTGGTACACAAGCACAACAAGGCCAATGTATAGGCTACATAGTACTGTATGCACAAGGGCCATTCAACTCTAGTTAAATGAGCAAACTCCAATTGGACATCAGAAAGCCAGCAGTAGGTCCATTAGACTGGATCTGCCAGGAGGAGCTCTCTCAGCAGGTAGAAAATGAGAAGAGGATGTCCTGCCGTCTCTAATCTCTCTCCTACTGCATTCTGTTCCTCATCATAAGAGAACATTGAGGTTTAATGAGTCTTTACCTTTCACAGTTCTAGAGATTTAGATGTGCTTTCAAACTTTAGGCTGGTCCCAAATGTGGCCATCACTCAAACTAAATGGGAGGGCTGCCAACTGTCCCCATAAAACAGTAGTCATCTGGACAATGTGGACTGGAGTATTAGATCTAGCCCTGAAGATTAAACATGGTTCTAATAGTTACATTATTCTCCAGAAGTATTAAAGGGGAATCCTGTATAAGGGATTTGTATGTGATGTTCACTCAAATACGCAACAATCACCAGACACCATAAAGGAAGTAGGCGAGGCACGAGTCTTAGCATCTCAGGTTTCAATTCAGACTACACGTTCAGGCCAGCATCATTCTTGAGCTAAGCCAACTCCCATACCAGTCTAGCCTCTTGAGACTTGTTGTTGTTCATAAACATGCGTGACACTCAGTCACAGCCCTCTCAACACAAACCCAGAGACATTCCACACACCATCCCCGCCCACTGACAGACTGTACTAAATTAAAAAAAGACACCATTCCGTAATGTGAAGGACGACCACAAACTATTTAACAGACAAAAACATTTATTTATTTTTTTTTTTGCAAATGGAAGGAGACATTTCCAGCAACTAAAGCACAAAGGGTGGCTGAGAGAGGTTTGAATTTCCCCTGGCTAAGCAGACTCAACACAATGGTTTTTTCCCACATGAGGAAAGTCCTGTAACAATAAGCCCAATATCAGACATTGGGCCTGCAAATATCAAATTTCCTCCAGTCAGAATAAGGAGTGGAATATAACACCGGGTTGTGTGATCTCTATTGGTTTGTCAAATAGGCAACATGGGAGCTGAGGAGGGTGACAGACAAGTCATCAGCCCACAATGCCTGTCTGATCCTGTGAGGTCACACTGAGTGACAGAGTGTCTGGCTCTGAATGACAGAAGGAACAGCCAAGCAGAGGACAGAGCAGAGGTGTGTTGTGTGGACCAGTAAGGGGGACAAGGGCTGACCGGAGTGACTGTCAGGCCTCCGAGGTTGAATGGGGTCTGACAAGCCAAGGCCAGGGAATAGAACATAACATTTTTGTTGATCAATCAGGAGACCACTTCTAATCTAAGCCATTTTGAATTTGGGGTGTTACCGTTTAATGCAATGTGCACCAGGCACCAGCCAGAGATGTTTGGTTAGTGGTGTTTCTCTAACGCTCATGCGATTGCAAGGTTTGCAAAAAAATGGCCAATGGATTGATGCAAATAATCATAACAGCCTTCTGTCAGGTAGGCTTCTTTGTAGTTAGCATTTCATTGAGAAGGTTTTTTGGGAAGCATTTCCATCTACCAGCAGACCGTTATAATTAGCATTATTGCTAACGGCTAGACAAATTGTAGATCCGACACACAAGGGCACCACACTACGCACAGAGACGGCAATTCCTGTGCCGTTTCAGAAACGTTCCGGAAAAAATAATCACTGATTCTTTTTATTCATGTCTTATGATTAACATGGGTAAATTCATGAACTTCCCAATAAGTTCAATACATTTAGTTGATTTTCTACTAAGTGCAATGCATTTATTCAAGTTTCATATGTCACGTGCACAAGTACATTGAAATGCCTTTCTTACAAGCTCTAAACCCAACAATGCAGTACAAAAAAAAAAGAACAAAAACAAGAAATAAAAATAAGAACAGGAGAAAGAAAGAAGCTATATACACAAGATCAGTTCCAATACCCTATTTGCAATGTGCAGGGACACGAGTGATGGAGGTAGATATGTAAAGGGATAAGGTGACTAGGCAACAGGATGTATGATAATTTATGCTGCTGCTCCTCTGTTTAAAAAAAAAAAAATATATGTTTAAGAGTGTGTGTGTGTGTGTGTGTGAGATCCACATCAGAATAACAGGATCAGGCAGAGACGCATTCACATGAAAGCACCTGTGGTAAATAGGAAAAATAAAGTCACCGTCCTTTACCATATCATGTGACCAATTAGCCAAAGTGCAACATTTGTTCATGGAAATGTGTTCCGCTTTGGATCACTCAACATAATACAGCATCAGGCATAGATTAGACAGACCAGGAAGTGTAATAGCCAGTCTGGCCATGAGATAAGGGCCATAATTCCGTTTGAAGCCAGTAAGACAAGTTGTGTTCGTGATCTTTGGGCCACTTCCTAATGAACTGAGAGCCATTAAGCTAACAGAGCTTTCTCAGCTAAATACAGTCACACACAGGCAGCCAGCCTTGAGCAGTGACATAGAACTCATTTACAGCTTTATCTCCCAGTAGAGGAGACGGAGGAGAGCGGGATGTACAGATTTATTAAGAGAAGAGAGGAGGAGACACAGGTAGACACACGCTCAGTAGGATGTATGAGGCGAGACAGCCCAACTCTCAGCATCCCCTTCAGGTCAAGTCCCTCCGATAGTTCAGCCAATACTAGGCGAGTCATCTTGTGAACTGTACAACACCAGAAGCAGTAACCATATTTTACAATGAATGTCTCAAACTTTAAGCAGGTAATAATTTGGCCCATTGAAGAGTAGCCAAGTGTTGGCCAGTATTTTATTTATTTGACCTTTATTTAACTAGGCATTTTCAATGACGGCCTTGGAACAGTGGGTTAACTACCTTGTTCAGGGGCAGAACGACAGATTTTTACCTTGTCAGCTGGGGGATTCGATCCTGCAACCTTTCGGTTATTAGCACAACACTCTAACCACTAGGCTACCTGCCGCACCAGTATGAGCCACAACAAACAGTCACAGAGGGAATGATGGATCCAAATACAGTCAGGATGTGCAAATCCCAGGCAGCCAACTCCCAGGTTCCCACATATAACCACTCTCTGGATTATAAACTCACAAATTACAGCTGTTGGACCTGTGGGTAACTGTGACTATTCTGTGTAAAGTATAACTACAGTACACAGCGAGCACACACACAAGGATGCTTCAGTGTGTGTGTACATTTCCTGAACAATTTTTTTTTTTTTACAACGCTACAAGTTTTGGTTCCATGTTTCATGAGCTGAAATAAGAGATCCCAGAAATGTTCCATACGCACAAAAAGCTTATTTCTCTCAATTTGTGCACAAATTTGTTACATCCCTGATTGTGAACATTTCTCCTTTGTCAAGATAATCCATCCACCTGACAGGTGTGGGTGTGGCATATCAAGAAGCTGATTAAACAGCATGATCATCACAGGTCAACCTTGTGCTGGGGACAATAAAAGACCACTCTAAAATGTGCAGTTTTGTCACACAACAGAATGTTGATACGGACTGGTTCTGATCTACGAGCCTATTTATTTTTATGTATCTGTGACCAACAGATGCCTAACTGTATTCCCAGTCATATGACATTCATAGATTAGGGCCTAATTTGTTTATTTTAATTGACCGATTTCCTTATATGAACTGTAACTCAGTAATATGACTTGCCTAGTTAAAAATAGGTTATTAAAATGTTTGAAATTGTTGCATGCTGCATTTATATTTTTGTTCAGTGTATTTCAATGCAGGGGAAACATCTCCATGGAGATGGTAAACAGGAAATGAAAGTGTAAAGAAAATAGGTGTGACAAATCTAACAATGGCTTTGTCAATTGAAATCTTAAGACTTGATGAAGCAAGACCAGTGGTTGAGATTCTGCTCGTGTATTTATGGTGATAGGTTCTTTACCTCAAAACGACATCAAGTCACATACACATGGTTAGCAGATGTTAATGCAAGTGTAGCGAAATGCTTGTGCTTCTAGTTCCGACCGTGCAGTAATACCTAACAAGTAATCTAACAATTTCACAACAACTACCTTATACACACACAAGTGTAAAGGAATGAATATGAATATGTACATATAAATACATAGATGAATGATGGCCGTGCAGCATAGACAAGATGCAGTAGATGGTATAGAGTACAGTATATACATATGAGATGAGTAATATAGGAAGCGGCATTGTTAAAGTGACAAGTGATACATTTATTACATCCAATTTTTAATTATTAAAGTGGCTAGAGATTTGAGTCAGTATGTTGGCAGCAGCCCCTCAATGTTAGTGATGACTGTTTAACAGTCTGATGGCCTTGAGATAGAAGCTGTTTTTCAGTCTCTCGGTCCCAGCTTTGATGCACCTGTAATGACTTCACCTTCTGGATGATAGTGGATTGAACAGGCAGTGGCTCGGGTGGTTGTTGTCCTTGATGATCTTTATGGCCTTCCTGTGACATCGGGTGGTGTAGGTGTCCTGGAGGGCAGGTAGTTTGCCCCCGGTGATGCGTTGTGCAGACCTCACTACCCTCTAGAGAGCCTTACGGTTATGGGTGGAGCAGTTGCCGTACCAGGCAGTGATACAGCCCGACAGAATGCTCTCGATTGTGCATCTGTAAAAGCTTGAGTGTTTTCGGTGACATGCCAAATATCTTCAGCCTCCTGAGGTTGAAGAGGCACTGCTGCACCTTCTTCACCACACTGTCTGTGTGTGTTGGCCAACTCAGTTTGTCCGTGATGTGTACGCCTAGGAACTTAAACTTTCCACCTTCTCCACTAATGTCCTGTCGATGTGGACAGAGGAGTGCTCCCTCTGCTGTTTCCTGAAGTCCACGATTATCGCCTTTGTTTTCTTGACGTTGAGTGGGAGGTTATTTTCCTGATACCACACTCCGAGGGCCCTCAACTCCTCCCTGTAGGCCGTCTCGTCGTTGTTGGTAATCAAGCCTACCACTATAGTGTCGTCTGTAGACTTGAAGACTTAGTTGGAGGCGCGCATGGCGATGCAGTCATGGGGGAACAGGGAGTACAGGAGAAGGCTGAGAACGCACCATTGTGGGCCCCCAGTGTTGAGGATCAGCAGGGTTGTTTCCTATCCTCACCACCTGGTGGGCGGCCTGTCAGGAAGTCCAGGACACTGTTGCACAGGGCGGGGTTGAGACCCAGGGTCTTGAGCTTAATGTTGAGTATGGAGGGTACTACGGTGTTAAATGCTGAGCTGTAATTAATTAACAGAATTCTTACATGGGTATTCCTCTTGTCCAGATGGGTTAGGGCAGTGCGATTGCGTCATCTGTGGACCTATTGGGGCGGTACGCAAATGGGCGTGGGTCTAGGGTGTCAGGTAGGGTGGAGGTGATATGATCCTTGACTAGTCTCTCAAAGCACTTCATGATGACAGAAGTGAGTGCTATGGGTCGATAGTCGTTTAGCTCAGTTACCTTAGCTTCCTTGGGAACAGGAACAATGGTGGCCCTCTTGAAGCATGTGGGAACAGCAGCCTCGGATTGATTGAATATGTCAGTAAACACACCAGCCAGCTGGTCTGCGCATACTCAGAGGACACGGCTAGGGATGCCGTCTGGACCGGCAGCCTTGAGGGTTAACACATTTAAATGTTTTACTCACGTTGGCCACAGTGAAGGAGACGCCGCAGACGTCCGTGTCTGCGACGGGGCTGGTTTTCTTTTTGTAATTTGTGATTGACTGTAGAACCTGCCACATACGTCTAGTGTCTGAGCAGTTGAATTGCAACTCTACTTGGTCTCTATACTGACGTTTAGCTTGTTTGATTGCCTTGTGGAGGGAATAGCTACACTGTTTGTATTTGGTCATGTTTCCAGTCGTCTTGCCATGATTAAAAGCAGTGGTTCGCACTTTCAGTTTTGCGAATGCTGCAATCAATCCACAGTTTCTGGTTGGGGAAGGTTTTAATAGTCACTGTGGTTACAACATCACCGATGCACTTGCTAATAAACTCGCTCACCGAATCAGCGTATACAACAATGTTGTTGTCTGAGGCTGTCCAGAACATATCCCAGTCCATGTGATCTTGAAGCGTGGAATCAGATTGGTCGGACCAGCGTTGAACAGACCTGAGCACGGGAATTTCCTGTTTTAGTTTCCATCTATAGGCTGGGGGCAACAAAATGGAGTCGGGGTCAGATTTTCCGAAAGAAGAGCGAGGGAGGGCTTTGTATGCGTTGCAGAAGTTAGAGTAGCAATGATCCAGAATACTGCCAGCCCGGGTTGCGCATTTGATACCCTGATAAAACAAAGCTCCCTAAATTCTCAAATTACCTTCGTTAAAATCCCCAGCTACAATAAATGCAGACCTCAACATATGTGGTTTACAGTTTATATAGAGTCCAATGAAGTTCTTTCAGGGCCATGGCTGTGTTTGCTTGGGGAGGGATATACACGGCTGTGATTATAATCGAAGAGAATTCTCTTGGTAGATAATGCGGTCGGCATTTGATTGTAAGGAATTCTAGGTCAGGTGAACAAAAGGACTAGGGTTCCTGTATGTTGTTATGATCACAACAACTTGTTAATCATGACACGGAACCCAAACCGGCTGCACGTGTGCGCCATCGTGCATAAATGTATTTTGTCCCCCCACACCAAACGCGATCACGACACGCAGATTAAAATGTCAAAACAAACTCTGAACCAATTACATTCATTTGGGGACAGGTTGAAAAATATTAAACATGTATGGCAATTTAGCTAGCTAGCTTGCACCTGATAGCTAATTTCTCCTATTTAGCTAGCTTGCTGTTGCTAGCTAATTTGTCCTGGGATATAAACATTGAGTTGTTATTTTACCTGAAATGCACAAGATCCTCTACCCCGACAATTAATCCACACATAAAACGGTCAACCGAATTGTTTCTAGTCATCTCTCCTCCTTCCAGGTTTTTACATCTTTGAACTTATATGGTGATTGGCATCTAAAACTTTCATAGCATTACCACAACAACCGACAACAAAGTTCATCTTTCAATCACCCACGTGGGTATAACCAATGAGGAGATGGCAACCTGCTTCTATAAACCAATTAGGAGATGGGAGAGGCAGGACTTGCAGCGCGATCTGTGTCAGAAATAGGAATAACTTGTATTTTAGCCCTTGGCAACGCTTGTTAATGCTTGCAGGCAGTGTGGGTGCAATAATTGAATAACAGACTCCTAAATTGATTTTGCGACACGAGCGGTGTAGTCTGGGTATAAGGCATACACCCCCTACCTTCTTACCAGAGAGATGTTTGTTCCTGTCGGCGCGATGCATGAAGAATCCGGGAGGCTGTACTGACTCTGATAACGTATTCCAAGAGAGCCATGTTTCCGTGAAACAGAGAATGTCACCATCTCTGATGTCTCTCTGGAAGGCAACCCTTGCTCGAATTTCATCTACCTTGTTGTCAAGAGACTGGACATTGGCGAGTAGTATACTCGGGAGCGATGTGCCCGTCTCTGGAGCCTGACCAGAAGACCGCTCCGTCTGCCCCTTCTGTGGAGACGCTGTTTTGGGACGCCTACTTGGATCCGATCCATTGTCCTGGGTGGTGGTCCAAACAGAGGATTCACTTCGGGAAAGTCGTATTCCTGGTCGTAATGTTGGTAAATTGTTGGTAAGTTGCTCTTCTATCCAATAGTTCTTCCCGGCTGTATGTAATAACACTTGAGATTTTCTGAGCTAACAATGTAAGAAATAATACATAAAAAAAAATCTAAATACTGCATAGTTTCCTAAGATCGCAAAGCGAGGCGACAATCTATTAATGTTCAGTGCACTCAGAAGGTATTCAGACCTCTTGAATTTTTCCAAATGTTATTACGTTATAGCCTTATTTGAAAATTGTTTAAATAAAAAAAAAAATCCACAATCTACACACACTTCCCCATAATGACAAATCAGAAACAGGTTTTGAGAAATGTTTTAACATTTCTGCAGCATTGAAGATCCAAGAACACAGTGGACTCCATCACTCTTAAATGGAAGAAATGTGGAACCACCAAGACTCTTCTTAGAGCTGGCCGCCATGCCAAACTGAGCAATCGGGGGAGAAGGGCCTTGGTCAGGTAGGTGACCAACAACCCAATGGTCACTGACAGAGCTCCTATGTGGAGATGGGAGAACCTTCCAGAAAGACAACCATCTCTCCAATCAGGCCTTGATGGTAGAGTGGCCAGACAAAAGCCACTCCTCAGTAAAAAAGGCACATGACAGTCCGCTTGGAGTTTTCCCAAAAGGCACCGAAACAAGATTCTCTGGTCTGATGAAACTAAGATTGAACTCCTGGCCTGAATGCCAACCGTCACGTCTGAAGGAAACCAGGCACCGCTCATAACCTGGCCAATACCATCCATACGGTGAAGCATGGTGGTGGCAGCATCATGCTGTGGGGATGTTTTTCAGCGGCAGGGAATGGGAGACAAGTCAGGATTGAGGGAAAGATGAACGGAGCAAAATACAGAGAGAGAGATCCTTGATGAAAACCACTTCTAGAGCGCTCAGGACCTCAGACTGGGGCGAAGGTTCAACTTCCAACAGGGCAACGACCCTAAGCACACAACCAAGGAGTGCAAATGTAAAACTTCAGTTGTGTGTGTGTGTGTGTGTGTATAATTAATATACATACATATATATACGTATATATACGTATACATATACATATATATGTATATATACGTATACATATACATATACACACACATATGTATATATATGTATATATATATATATACACGTATACACATATACATACGTATACACATATACACACATACATACGTATACACATATACACACATACATACGTATATACACACACACACACGTATACACACATACGTATACACACACACACACACACACACACACACACACACACACACACACACGTATACATATATATATATACAAAAAAATAAAACCTGTTTTTGATTTGTCATTATGGGGTAGTGTGTGGGAAAGTGAAGGTGTCTGAATAGATTCTGCACTGTATATCCAATACACTTCAAAACAACACATATCATGGGGCTTTCTATGAAACCACAATCCTTCACACAACCTCCAATGTATGAGTTAATATAACAGTTTGTGGTGAATTGGCACAGAGATTAATGTATAATGTTCTATTGGTATCGATTTTGTCCACTTTGCCGAAAAGGCACAAAGAAAACTGTCCGGTGCTGTGCTCATCACTAGTATGATGCTGCCATGGCGATAGTGAGCCAGCAAAAAGCAGGGTTGGGGAGTAACGGATTACATGTAAGGGATTACAAAGAAAACTAACCAATACGTTATGTTAGCAGCAAAAATATTGTAATCAGATTAAAGATACTATTGAAAACCCAGATGCTTAAATTGATGACTACTTTTAAATTCAGAAACAATGTTTATGCAGGAAAAAATTGTTTTTCAATGACATTCAAATCAGCATTGAAAAAAGGCACAAGTTTACATTTGTTTAAGTCTGACCATAAATCAGAGACTACTATGATGACACACCAAATGTGCTTGATGGATCATGGGAAAAGAACAAGAACAGGCTTTTGTAGGCTACAGCCCAAGCCATGTCTTCCAATGGTGAGACTGCCTTCAGCATCAAAAGATGATCCAACTTGATTAAACGCTTGGAGGTAAGGATAACAGCGGTGGTGTAGTCTATGGCGATACGGATATCACTTATTATTGATATCTACATTGCATATTGATGTGAATCACACTGCTGCTCTGTCATTTTTCTATTTGCGCCTTACGGATTGTGGATGGCTGTTCAAATCTAAATGTGTATTTGAACCCAATAATTGTTAAATTCAAGAAGTCTAAGCTGCCTATCAATCATTGTTTTTGAAACCAGTTAACAGCCAGTAAAAAATGCACTCTTGCAACAGCTGCATAACGCAGATCCCAGCCTATGGAATAAAAGTGAGGCATTTATTGCTCAATCTAATTCATGCTAAAGGACACATGCTCAAACTCGCACACTTTTGATTTCTCCTTTAAGTCTCTAGTTCCTACATCCATTTTTAGACTTTGTGATGGAATATCTACATAGGCGTACAGAGGCCCATTATCACAAACCATTACTCCTGTGTTCCAATGGCACGTTGTGTTAGCTTATCCAAGGTTATCATTTTAAAAGGCTAATTGATCATTAGAATGAAGAAGCCTACATAACCAACCTATTAAGTAAAATATAACATCCATATATGGCCAGCAATGTAAACTTTAACATGGATTTATCCTGCAATAGATGCCGTTCAATTGGTAACATACATTTCTGTCTTCTTCTAATGCCTCAAACGCTATGGGATCGGTGAATTTCTCTTGAATTTCAAAGATGATGGATCTAATGTGTTATTTTCTCCTACATTAATTTCACATTTCCGCAAACTTCAAAGTGTTTCCTTTCAAATGCTATCGAGAATATGCATACCCTTGCTTCAGGTCCTGAGTTACAGGCAGTTAGATTTGGGTATGTCATTTTAGGCAAAAATTGGAGAAAAAAAGGTGTCCAATCCTTAAGAGGCTGTTAAGGGGGAAGTAATCTAAAAGTAACAGAATGTAATCAGATTATGTTACTGAGTTTGGGTAATCCAAAAGTTACATTACCGATTACAATTTGACAGGTAACTAGTAATGGATTACATTTAGAAAGTAACCTACCCAACCCTGGCAACAAGTCACATGCTAGAGAGGGCTGCAGGACAAGAACCTCTCATGTTATACATGACCTGGAGAAATAACACCCCCCTTCTCAAGGCCACCTGACATCAGTCTTTTGCTAGTGGATGTTGAAAGCAGATAAATTAACAAGGTATTTCACGTTGTCCTTGTTTAAGGCAGAACACAACAACAGCATGGTTAAAAACAAACTGGAAATAAACGTTATCTATCAAAGGGTCAGATATTCCGTTTGAATATACATTTTGTTGCTCTGATCACTAACTCAGTCCTCTTTCCATTCAACATATAGCAAAAACTAGCTGTGCTTTAATTTGGTTAGTAGCAGTAGCACACAAAAGAGATGGGCGCTTAATTTCTGGCAAATCCAACCCATAGTCAACATACGCTGCATTGCCAGTCAGAGGGCGGATATGATAGGTTCTAAAAGGTGAACCGTTCCACTGACACCAACAATCAAATCACTGGCTTCCACATGGATGGAATGGAAACCCGGATTACGACAAAACTGTTTTCTGACAAACAGACCCAACCTTCTGACAGGATGCAGTGCTCCACAGGGCTTTGATTTGGGCCAGTCAAAAGTTTCCATCCACCCTCTCTCAAGCCATGCAGCTAATGAGGATCAATACGAAGTTGGTGAGGAAAATGCTGTTTTGTTGGTTTTAAAATGTAAGCCTTTAAGACTGCTGGTACTGTATTTTGGCCCTACTCCAAAGGATAGAGACTTAGTCAGCAGTTACAACTAGTTGAATATCTTATAGCATTGATCAAGACTATTAAGGTGAGTGGAAAAAAGGGAAGTGAATTCTACAGGACATAGAGGAAAGAGATACACTGACCCACCTGCTTTAAAATAACCAGCCATGGGGTCATGCTATAAAACCATGTCAGTAACATCTTGCAAGAAATGTATACTTTTTTGGCTTAAGGAGCGGTGGTCACACATGGGCTAAAAATTACATAGAAGCGTTGATTAGAGGTCGACCGATTATGATTTTTAAACACTGATACCGATTGGAGGACCAAAAAAAGCTGATACATTTATTGGACAATAATTTTTTTTATGTATTTGTAATAATGACAATTACAACAATACTGAATGAACACTTATTTTAACATAATATAATACATCAATAAAATCAATTTAGCCTCAAATAAAATGAAACATGATCAATTTGGTTTAAATAATGCAAAAACAAAGTGTTGGAGAACAAAGTAAAAGAGCATTATGTGCCATGTAAAAAAGCTAACATTTAAGTTCCTTGCTCAGAACATGAGAACATATGAAAGCTGGTGGTTCCTTTTAACAGGAGTCTTCAATATTCCCAGGTAAGAAGTTTTAGGTTGTAGTTATTATAGGAATTATAGGACAATTTCTCTCTATACAATTTGTATTTCATATACCTTTGACTATTGGATGTTCTTATAGGCACTTTAGTATTGCCAGTGTAACAGTATAGCTTCCGTCCCTCTCCCCTACCTGGGCTCGAACCAGGAACACATCGAGAACAGCCACTCTCGAAGCAGCGTTATCCATCGCACCACAAAAGCCCCTCTACAAGGGGAACAACCACTCCAAGTCTCAGAGCAAGTGACGTTTGAAACGCCATTAGTGCGCACCCCGCTAACTAGCTAACCATTTCACATCGGTTACACCAGCCAAATCTCGGGAGTTAATAGGCTTGATGTCATAAACAGCTCAATGCTTGAAACACAGCGACGAGCTGCTGGCAAAACGTGCGAAAGTGCTGGTTGAATGAATGCTTACGAGCCTGCTGGTGCCTAACATCGCTCAGTCAGACTGCTCTATCAAATCATAGACTTAATTATAACATAATAACACACAGAAATACGAGCCTTAGGGCATTAATATGGTCGAATCCGGAAACAAGACGTTTATTCTTTCAGTGAAATACAGAACCGTTCTGTATTTTATCTAAGGGGTGGCATCCATTAGTCTAAATATTCCTGTTACGTTGCACAACCTTCAATGTTATGTCATAATTGCGTAAATTCTGGCAAATTAGGCGGCCCAAACTGTTGCATATACACTGACTCTGCGTGCAATGAACGCAAGAGAAGTGACAATTTCACCTGGTTAATTTTGCCTGCTAACCTGGATTTCTTTTAGCAAAATATGCAGGTTTAAAAATATATACTTTTGTGTATTGATATTAAGAAAGGCATTGATATTTATGGTTAGGTACAGTCGTGCAACGATTGTGCTTTTTTCGCAAATGCGCTTTTGTTAAATCATCCACCGTTTGGCGAAGTTGGCTGTCTTTGGTTAGGAAGAAATAGTCTTCAAAGAGTTCGCAACGAGCCAGGTTAGTAGGCAATATTAACTAAATATGCAGGTTTAAAAATATATACTTGTGTATTGATTTTAAGAAAGGTGTGGATGTTTATGGTTAGGTACACTTTGGAGCAAGACAGTCCATTTTCGCGAATATGCACCGCATCGATTATATGCAACGCAGGACACGCTAGATAAACTAGTAATATCATCAACCATGTGTAGTTAACTAGTGATTATGATTGCTTGATTGTTTTTTATAAGATAAGTTTAATGCTAGCTAGCAACTTACCCTGGCTTCTTACTGCATTCATGTAACAGGCAGTCTCCTCGTGGAGTGCAATGTAATCAGGTGGTTAGAGAGTTGGACTAGTTAACTGTAAGGTGCAAGATTGAATCCCCGAGCTGACAAGGTAAAAATCTGTCATTCTGCCTCTGAACAAGACAGTTAACCCACTGTTCCTACGACATCATTGAAAATAAGAATGTGTTCTTAACTGACTTGCCTAGTTAAATAAAATTATAAATAAAGGTGTGTAAAAAAAAATTGGTGGCCAAAAATACCTATTTCCGATTGTTATGAAAACTTGAAATCGGCCCTAATTAATCGGCGATTCCGATTAATCAGTCAACCTCAAGCCTTGATGCAGAAAGTTATTTTGTTAAATGACATCCAACAATCTCTAACATTTTGTTGGCAAATTCATAAGCAATGGAGGAGATACAAAATTGACATAGGGTTGTGGGTGTGGAGAGCAATGACTATAGTGGGGAGGGGGGTGTGTGTTGCATGTGAGACATGTTAACCAAACCATCACAAAAGCAAATTATCTTTAAGCAATTTAAATAAGAGCAGGGGAATACTGACTCAGGACTACAGGAACAAAGCAGCAACAGTTAGGCCTAGCTGACAGTGAGGCTGTCCTTCTGTCCAAAGCTAATTAATCGGATCAGAGGGGACCCCCATCACCCCCAATGCTTTGACTTGTCTTGCAACTCGGAGCAAGGAGGTGGGGTAAGCTGGCTGCTGCCTGCGTGCCTAAAAAACACTTTACCCCATGTAGCAAACTGTACACACACACTAACAAATATTAGCTAGATATGAAACCCATCAGACAAAAACAACAACCACGTGCGTGTTGGATGCAATAAATATAAACACGACAGGAGACGCAAGAACACGACTCATTTTAGTAGCTAGTAGAGATTAGAAAAGCGATAACTAGCTAGCCAACCATCATCATAAATGGTCAGTGTCAGACCATTTAACGATAGCCTAGCTAGCTAGCCAGCCATCTGGCTATATTGAGACACTCAGCAACAGGTTAAACACTTAACATTGTCTTAGCAAATACTTATTTGATATAGTAGAAGTAATGCTTATTGACACCAACTAGCTACCTTACGGCCTAGTGACATAGCTACATGATGAGTGGCAAAGAACATGGCTTTAATGAGTAACGTTATGTTCCTTTAGTTCATTACTGACTGGGCTCGTCATCATCCCAACTCAACACTCTCGATAACGTTAGAATGATATCTAAGCTAGCTAACTAAAGAAGCCGGTGTTTAAATTTGCTGCTATCCATAATCATGGTGCTGAAATACAAAATGACCAAACGACGATCTAGCGACATGAGCTTACTACTGTTAGCTAATGTGTGCTTCACTTGTTTACAATGTGAACGTAGCTATTTTTTTTAACCAGCAAAAGAAATGCAATACAATTGTTTGTATATCTGTAAATAGCGAGATTTGGAGTCGTGATTTTCCAGGTAAACGTCCACGTTGGATTGCATCTGTGTGTGTTGAGATGCTAGCTAGCTTGGTAGCGAATAGTCAAGTGTGACTGCAAGTTTACAATCTATTGCATCAATTACTGTATTCACCTCGTCCGCCATTGCATGCACTTGTCACAGCTATAAACCGAAGCGTGCTGCTGGTGGTGAGCAAGAAAACAGCCTCGTACTGTCTTTCCAGCTAGTTCTCAAACATTACGTTAGCTGGCGCCAATGATCCTGTTGTCAGGTTGGTTAGCTCAGTAGCTAGTTTGATTTGCGATTAAGGTGTGGGTAATTTGTTTTTAGAGTTTGAGACAGTGTTGTGGTTATTTGACCATTTCAATAATACTATACAGGTATTTGTTAACAAATGTGTTTGGTTGACAGTGTTTCATAATTCATTATCAGACTAGAGAATCCGCACGCGTATCCTCTGGTCTTCTTCCCACTTAGGAATGATTGCCTCTCTCCCGACGGGTGCGGCCTGTGCTCAGGGAAGGTCCACGGACTCACCTCGGTGGGTTGGCTGATCTCGAACAGGTCAAGCCGGTTGGCGTTCCAGTGGTTAATGATATCGGCTAGTTTCCGCCGTTCCTCCTCCCTGCTCCCCGACATTCTGAATCCCGAATGACTCTCTACTGAAGAAAAATCCCCTTACAGCGATAAAAACAAGCCTCTGATCCGATAACTTCACGAAAAAAATGCACCCAGTATCTGGGCTCTATACCGTTCGAGTGTTTCGCTGTCACCGGTAGCTGTACCTCTTGCGGACCGCTCCTGCTGTTTCCGCGTTCTCCTCTCTCGCTTACCGCACCCGATTCTCTCTCCCCGGGAAGCAAATGGGACTATTTCAGCGCGCGCTCACGCCCTTACAATTTGCCCTGCACGAGCACAACAGTGATGTGTGCCTTTCCCTGCGTTAACTAGTTCGACTCCAGTACAGTGTCCAGTCAATACAATAAATATATAAACATTTCAATTGTCATTTGGGTGACCATAAGAATGGTCAATGAAACTTTGTAAATTCACAGACAGGTCATTGTATTTTACTGTAATTTAATGACTACTGAATCTTTTCAGGAAAATATGACGTATTTGTGTAAATTGTCATCTAATTCTATGTAATCTAATATGACAGTTGGCCTATGTGTTTTATCAAGTAAACAAGCATTGAAGGGAACCCTGTCTCCCTCCTTGTCCCCAAAACAGATCTGAGTCAGCAGGTTGAACAATATGGTTGAATGTCACACTGGCTACCATGGCAATGCCATCATCCTGTGACCACACCCACTGAGACAGAGGTTTGTTTTGGATCTAAGAAACATACAGTTACATGACATAGGCCTACCATGTGATTGAAGGTTCAAATGGTGATAGCCTCCTAATTGATACTCATTTATTGCTACAGCAACATTCTGACTCTGAAGTGAGTTTGGTACAATGATCTAGACTAAAAGCATTGGAAAGGTCAACATTGAATACAACAACCTCTTGTTTTAGTGTGTGCTGTAATTGTCAGACAGGATAATATCATGTTGTATGGGATCATCAAAATTGGGATGAACAGAGCTTTGGCTCATGTCTGTGTGGCCTATCCGGGGTAGCTTTCGCTCCTGTGCTCATGCGAAAGTGGAAGGGCCATGGGGCGTGCACAGTCAGACAGCATCACATTAGACCTGACGAGCCCAGCTGTGCAGTCCTGGGCAGCAGTCAAGTCAATGAGGCAGGCAGGGCTACTGTGGCCACTGACACAATATGAGTTCATTTACCTCATTACATTGCGTCAGTACTGGGCTGCCTGCGTGCTAAGGCTATATGGGCACACATGGTTGGGCACGATACAGCTACGTAGAGTCTATACCATCCTACAGAGCAAGACAAAGCATTTTTATACCAGGGCCAGGGGATAGAGTAGAAATCAGAGGATAAATGGATGTTTTCTGTCTACTAAAATAGTACTTTACTCTTCATCAAAGAGGACATCTAAATGCACCAATCATTCCATCAGACACAAGTAAATAAAGACAAGGTCAGTCAGTAACATTCAGTTGGACATATATTGTGAATGAAAATTACTTTGGTTTAGTCCATCTTAATTTCTGTTTTTACCTTGTAATGGACTATTTTTGCTTTGTGCCATTTTACTGAGCTGATGAATGCTTGTGCTAGCATGGCTCTTTTTGCAGAGGTGTGATTTCACCTCCCACCATTTTATATCTATATCAGGGGACACATTTCACACCGTAATGGAATTTCAATTATCACAATTAAATTAGCCTTATCCCTAGCCTGGCCAACAGAGGGAGATATGTGTGTTGGAAAACTGGAGTGTGTTGAGTTCAACAGAACAGTGTGCAACGTTTAATTCAAAGGAAACTGAACGACCAGTTGGAGAATGGTTTGGATTATGTTTACCCAGAGAGTGATTGTGCATGCTGTGTGCTGCAGGATAAATGTGTTTTAAAATGATCACACCCATATTGATCAGGCCACACATCTCCATACCCATGGAATGGGAGAAAGCATAGCTCAAAGGTTATTAATTACTGCAGTGGGCTAAATCAGGGTCACACAGAGTGTTTCTTGGTAGTCTTAAACAAATCTACTCTGAAACAAAAGTACACACCTCATACACATGGCTATGGGCTTAAAAAAATAAGACATTTCAGATATAGAGTTGAAATGTATTAAATGTTGAGTTTGCATCCCGATATTACACTGGAAATACTGGATTTATTAATTATGAATTAATGAAAAATATTAATACCATTCGACCCTTGAAGCCATTAGGTAATTTGACTGCAGGAAACAGAACGGTCCAAACCGTTTAGGGGAAACGTGTGTAATTCAGTATAAACCACCATGCAACATAGAAAAAGTTGAACCAAACTGAATGCATCCCTGGGGAAATGTTTAGATATTAGATGCAAAGGACATGTTACTGTATACAGTATATTTAATGTTGTCAACATGTATGCAAAATAGCGTCAAATGAATAGCTAACCTAAAATTGACAAAGGCAAATAACATATTTTTCTATGTCACCATGGTACTAAACAGCAATGATGTGTCATCACACCTTAAACAAGTCACATTCTGCTGATTGAGTTGACTTCTCCACCATCCCAAAGGTTGTGCAGATGTCTTGGAAAAGTGTAACACTGGCTAGATGTTGTTATTGGGTGTGAAAACTCACTGTCAAATGAATTGCGTCCCCGAAGAAGGAACCTCTCACAGACGTGATGAATTTCACATTTGAGATCAGCCTACCAAACAAATACACAACACACTCAAGGTTAGAGAGAGGCTCTCTTGACTTTATTCAAGCTCAACTGTACACTGGAGAAGACACATTTACCCTGAGAATCAGAACAGTCTTTATTACAGCCATATTCTAATGTCAGGAGGAAAGTCTCAATCAAGGTGTGACCTTGGAGTGGCCAATACATTAATCAGCTGAAGCACCAGCAATATAATGGTGTTTTTTACAGTGACAGTGTCCTTTGAGACCTCTCTCTCAACCCTGTGCCATCCATCCTGTTACGTGTCACACCAAAGAGGCTTAGTTGGAACAGCTCCAGCCAAGGTGTCGAGGCAGACAGGGCTGTATAAATATTTGCTCTGGCAGAGTTTGGATTTGATGGTCAAAATGGCAACTGTTGACAGTGAAGGCACAGTATACAGTATACTCAAAATACTGAATGTAACACCTGAGCAAGAATAGGTCAGTCAGGTCAATATAGATGCCTTATGAATCGTCATTTTGACAAAGAAAAAAAATTATAAAGTACATAGCTATTTTAAGAAAAAAGTCAACTAAAACTTCCTCATCAACTTGCTGTAAGCATGGGCATGCAGTTGAAGTTTGTTATTGTTGCCATGGTGCAGGTGTTGTGCAGAGGAGTTGGATAATTATGTCATGGCCTTCAGGCAGTGAGAAATACAAATCATTCAAATTTGTTTACACTAATAAGAACCTAAGAGAGTGGAGAGGAGTTTGGAGAAACATTTGCATTTAAGCAAAGGTACAGTAAAAAAGCACATTACTTGTGAAATATTAGCTCTTTAAAACATAAATATTTAGGGGAAAGGTGTACCTATTCCCACTGTCATCATTTTAAGGATGCTAAAACACTACTGTATTAACACTCTGTGCTGTATTCTGTGGCCACTGAGGTGGATATATACTGTATAACCCCGAACAGACAGGAAGTTATCTGCTAATATGGTTTCCTGCTGTGGTTTTAACTTCTACTGTGTCAGACAGAACTTTTTCAGTTCAGTATATACTTCCACACATATTTAGTCATTCTGAATAGGTTTACAGTAGGTTATCAACAACTCAATGGTTAATAGCCTACTTTTGGTTAATACTTTCACTATATGAAATGCTCAGGAATTTATATTTAAAAAGTTAAGCCTAAATGAATTCAAAAAAGTTTTAGATATGAGGCTTTAGATATGAGGCTTGTGCTTTGAAAGACTGACCCCATTCAAAGCCAGTTTAAAGTTACAGGAAGTCAGCCTTGCCATAATAGAAGACTTTGAGCCCACAGAAAGGTGCTGCCTCCACAAATGCTACATATAGATGAATTGTCTCCTTGGCACCACACTGGACAATAGGACATCAATCAAGGAGCACAAAAAGGAATCTGTGGTGGAGCCCTGCCAAGCTGCTAATAAAGATACAGTAGACTAGACAGTGCATATTGATGAGGGCATCATGGGTAGTGTTTCTGGTTCACAGAGCAATGGCCCTCCTGTCTTATTGCTCTTATTGGTCCAGTAGGGGAGGCAACCAGTGTGAGGCCATCTTGCTCTGCAGTTCCGTTCCAGTTCCATTGTGTAGACAGATATACAACATTATACAGTACTATTGTTCCAGATTAAATCATTTGAATATGACAGATTACATATGACAGATTTAATCTACAATGGCAAAGTAATAAGTAAAATTTATTATTTGGTTATTCATTTTCTAAATCAATGTTGTCTTTCTTCTGTGAGAGTGTTGCAGCTTCTCTTTGACACAACCAGGACATCTCAGTTAAATTACTGCTGGTACAAAACCGAAGCTTTATAACATTTAAATAAAAATTCCCTTGAAGGCCTTAAGGACAGTCATTCATATAGCCAGCTCTTACATATGTCCATTAGAATAGCAGACTGAAGCTACGCTCTCATCTTCATTTCCATGGTGACATCATATGTATATACCCCCCCCCCCCCCCCCCCAGCAATTTGTTACGAGAGCTTTACAAATGAGCTTCAACAGAGAATTCATTCATGGAAAATGTGGCTCTCCGCAGTATTCTGTGTTTTTGTGAGCAGAAACATAAAACTACAGTAATGACTACTGTACTACTGTTTGTTTTGAAGTAGCTAGCTAGCTGATTAAGGCTGAGAACAATGTCTCTGTTCCTGGTCAGTGTACTAAACATCAGTCTGTCATGGGAGAGGAAGAATGGAATTCATTAGATTGGATAAAATAAGATGAAACAACCATGTGAAACCATAACTCACAAGGAGAGGTCATAGGGAGAATGAAGTACACACAGGCACACACACACACACAGACACGCACACATGCACAAAACACACACACACACACACACACATTACATCACTCATGATTACTCCCACATGAAAAAAATACTGTAGTAGTGTTTTTGGCGGATTGTAGTATATTGTAGTATTTACTGTAGTGTTTTTGCAGTGTGTACAATACTGTAGTATAGTTCTTGCAAACATTACTGTCATATTTACTATAGTGTTTTTGCTTTATTATCTTTGACATAGAAGCAGAGACTTTCACATTCAGGAAACCTACTGGAGAAATTCTAAAAGAGCAAATTTGACATAACCTGTAGGTAGGACTGGGGTCTGAACGGATAGCTCAGAACTTCTGCTCTTTTCTATAATCTGTGGGGAACACAATATACAGTGCCTTGCGAAAGTATTCGGCCCCCTTGAACTTTGCGACCTTTTGCCACATTTCAGGCTTCAAACATAAAGATATAAAATTGTATTTTTTTGTGAAGAATCAACAACAAGTGGGACACACAATCATGAAGTGGAACGACATTTATTGGATATTTCAAACTTTTTTAACAAATCAAAAACTGAAAAATTGGGCGTGCAAAATTATTCAGCCCCCTTAAGTTAATACTTTGTAGCGCCACCTTTTGCTGCGATTACAGCTGTAAGTCGCTTGGGGTATGTCTCTATCAGTTTTGCACATCGAGAGACTGACATTTTTTCCCATTCCTCCTTGCAAAACAGCTCGAGCTCAGTGAGGTTGGATGGAGAGCATTTGTGAACAGCAGTTTTCAGTTCTTTCCACAGATTCTCGATTGGATTCAGGTCTGGACTTTGAATTGGCCATTCTAACACCTGGATATGTTTATTTTTGAACCATTCCATTGTAGATTTTGCTTTATGTTTTGGATCATTGTCTTGTTGGAAGACAAATCTCCGTCCCAGTCTCAGGTCTTTTGCAGACTCCATCAGGTTTTCTTCCAGAATGGTCCTGTATTTGGCTCCATCCATCTTCCCATCAATTTTAACCATCTTCCCTGTCCCTGCTGAGGAAAAGCAGGCCCAAACCATGATGCTGCCACCACCATGTTTGACAGTGGGTATGGTGTGTTCAGGGTGATGAGCTGTGTTGCTTTTACGCCAAACATAACGTTTTGCATTGTTGCCAAAAAGTTCAATTTTGGTTTCATCTGACCAGAGCACCTTTTTCCACATGTTTGGTGTGTCTCCCAGGTGGCTTGTGGCAAACTTTAAACAACACTTTTTATGGATATCTTTAAGAAATGGCTTTCTTCTTGCCACTCTTCCATAAAGGCCAGATTTGTGCAATATACGACTGATTGTTGTCCTATGGACAGAGTCTCCAACCTCAGCTGTAGATCTCTGCAGTTCATCCAGAATGATCATGGGCCTCTTGGCTGCATCTCTGATCAGTCTTCTCCTTGTATGAGCTGAAAGTTTAGAGGGACGGCCAGGTCTTGGTAGATTTGCAGTGGTCTGATAATCCTTCCATTTCAATATTATCGCTTGCACAGTGCTCCTTGGGATGTTTAAAGCTTTGTTTTTTATTTGTTAAAAAAAGTTTGAAATATCCAATAAATGTCGTTCCACTTCATGATTGTGTCCCACTTGTTGTTGATTCTTCACAAAAAAATACAGTTTTATATCTTTATGTTTGAAGCCTGAAATGTGGCAAAAGGTTGCAAAGTTCAAGTGGGCCGAATACTTTCGCAAGGCACTGTCTGGTCTATACATAGCATCTAATTTTCACAGTTATGGGTGACACCAGTTGAGATATGGGGGAGGGGAATGGGAAGGGTGTATACAAATTAAATACTGTAGTATTTACTATTGTTTTAAAAAAGTGTAGGGATTTTGCTGACTGTAGTGTTTTGCAGATATCACTATAGTATTTACTATAGTATTCTACAGTATACCACAGAATTCTATAATAAGTACACATGATCGAGGGATACTACAGTGTGTAGTATAGTATTCTACAGTATACTAAAGTTTACTATTGAATTCTATAGTAAATACTGTAGTATTCTATAGTAAACTGTAATGTGTTTCCATGTGGGCTGTCATACGGGATTATGAAGACAGATAATATAGGAGGCTGTGTTGGCTGGAATTTCCATTTGGAGCAGACGAATGGGTTGGGTTACCTCCAGCTGTAGAATGGGAAACAAAATGAGAAACAATGTGGAACATCTTTTTTTTTTGTCTTGCTGAGCTACCCTTACCATCTGTAAGCCATAGAACAGAAACCGAAAGAGACTCATTACCAGGGAGTCGTTTTTACCTGTGTCTGCCAGTGCCACCCACACATTTAACATTCTTTACAGAAGGAGGAGGAGAGAGGGGCTAAATGGCACATGTGGTTGGTGGTGTCCAGTTCCATTTGTGGAGTAAGGGAGGGCAGTGATCTGGAAGAGTGCCTGGTATTAGAGAGGAGGTAGAGTACAGTTGGCACTAAGACCAGAGGTGAGGAATGGGTATCTCGGGTCAATTTGTGTAGTAAAGCATTATCTGACCTTCACTTCTTACTCTCCTCAAATTGCAAATGGATGGGATTAGTGCTCGCAATGATCAGTAGCTAAATGTGAGCCGTTTAGCACCATCAATTTGACATTATAAAATAGGATGGGAAACCATAAGAACTGACAAGGCAAAGAGGGCAATTACCTATTATGACAGTATGAAAAATAGTCTACTTAAATGTGCGCTACGTTATCAAGAAAGACAAAGAAGTCTTAGTCAGACAGCTGAAAGGACTTTGAGGGATTGGATGTTCTAAAATTGGTGAGACTTTTAAAAATTCTCCAGTGGCTTCTTCTCAACTGACAAACCTGAGAGAACAGATGCAACAAAACTGCCTGGTTCCATTACCCAGGGACGCCGTGAGAAGGACACAGTGGTAAGATGTGGGGAGAGTCACAGCCCCAAACACTAATCTGAAGATCATTCCATTGTTCTAAGAGGCCTGACTGTAGCAGACAAGGCGTTGAACGGTAGGTAGTGCAACCATACACAGTGACATTTGGAAGGAACATGGCTTAAAAAGGTGAAACACTAGTACAGAGTAGGAGTGATGAATTCTTTCTGAAATGGTGGAGGGTTATAATAAGGACAAACAGATGTTTTGATACTGTATGTGTGCAGTGCACCTTTGCATTTCTACTCAGTTCATTTTTTATTATAGGCCCTCAGCATTGCTTAATGTCGTTCACTGCCCCACTAAAGAGACAATTAGTAACCCCCACCTCCTTGGTGTACAACATGTTTTATTAGCCAAATAAAGCAGTTTGTGAGACTTTCTTCTCACACCATTTCTCCCATAATGACTCAGCATACTGCAGGCTTCATTCAAATACCTTTCCCACTCACTCAATGATTGAACACACCACAGCAGTAAAACTATGTATCCTCCCTTAAGTTAGCAAACAAATGGGCCCTGAATGGGAACAGTGCTCCCCTAACCTCGAAAAATTGCAGGCACTTGGCTCCTCGTAACCCTCCTACCTCACAGCTGGGCTTGATATTAGTGTGGTTTTACAGGCAGGCAATGCGTCAAGCAGCTCTCTCTCTCTCTTACTCGCTGACCCACAGGACGACTTGGAGAAAGTGTCTTCTCTCAAGAGCTCCTTTCTCCCTGCTTATTAAATGGAGATGGTGGGCTGTGGGCAGACAGTGCCCGCCCCGCCTCTCCTCCCTGAGGAGCCTCTCTGGCACTGAACGCAGTTTCCGTGGCGATGGCTTGGCATGGAGGAAGCCTCACCTCATTAAGCCCCAGAGCCTATCAAAGAGCAGCCATAACTATCGACCCAGTGCCCACTGACTTGACCAGAAGAAAAGCTAATGTTACATTTTAGCACTGTGATTTATATGACCACTCCCTTATTTTCAGGCGGGTTACAGACTTATTCTAAAAATGATTAAATAGTTTTTTCCCCTCATCAATCTAAACACAAGATTTACATAAATATTCAGACCCTTTACTCAGTACTTTGTTGAAGCACCTTTGGTAGCGATTACAACCTTGAGTCTTCTTAAGTATGACGCTACAAGCTTGGCACGCCTGCATTTGGGGAGTTTCTCTCTTTCTTCTCTGCAGATCCTCTCAAGCTCTGTCAAGTTGGATGGGGAGCATTGCTCCACAGCTATTTTCAAGTCCCTCCAGAGATGTTCGATCAGGTTCCTCCAGAGATGTTTGATCAGGTTCAAGTCTGGGCTCTGGCTGGGCCACTCAAGGACATTCAGAGACTTGTCCCAAAGCCACTCCTGCTTGGCTGTGTGCTTAGGGTTGTTGTCCTGTTGGAAGGTGAACTTTCAACCCAGTCTGAGGTTCTGAGCGCTCTGGAGCAGGTTTTCATCAAGGATTTCTCAGTACTGCTTCCCGAGTGGTGCAGTGGTCTAAGGCACTGCATCGCAGTGCTAGCTACGTTACTACAGATTCTGGTTCGGTACCTGTCTGTGTCGCAGCCGGTCGTGACCAGGAGACCCATGAGGCGACCCATTGGTGCGGCTGGCTTCCGGGTTAAGCGTGCATTGTGTCAAGAAGCAGTGCGGCTTGGCGGGGTTGTATTTCGGAGGACGCACAGCTCTCGACCGCCGCCTTTCCCGAGTTGCAGCGATGGGACAAAACTGTAACTACCAATTGGAAATGACGAAATTGGGGAGAAAAAGGGAGTATAATTTTAATGCAAATAAATAAAAGGATCTCCCGGAACATTGCTCCGCTCATCTTTCCCAACTAGTCTCCCAGTCCCTGTCGCTGAAAATCATCCCCACAGCATGATTCTGCCATCACCATGCTTCACTGTAGGGATGGTGCCAGGTTTCTTCCAGATGTAACGCTTGGCATTCAGGATTCAAGAGTTTAATCTTGGTTTCATCAGACCAGAGAATCTTGTTTCTCATGGTGTGAGAGTCTTTAGGTGCCTTATGGCAAACTCAAAGCGGGCTGTCATGTGCCTTCTGTCTGGTCACTCTACCATAAAAGCCTGATTGGTGGAGTTCTGCAGAGATGGTTGTCCTTCGGGAAGGTTCTCCCATCTCCACAGAGGAACTCTGGAGCTCTGGAGTGACCATCAGGTTCTTTGTCACCTTCCTGACCAAGGCCCTTCTCCCCTATTGCTCAGTTTGGCTGGGCAGCCAGCCCTAGGAAGAGTCTTGGTGGTTCCAAACTTCTTCCATTTAAGAACGATGGAGGTCACTGTGTTCTTGGGGATTTCAATGCTACAGAGATTTTTTGGTACACTTCCCCAGATCTGTGCCTCAACACAATCCCGTCTCAAAGCTCTATGGACAAATCCTTTAACCTCATGGCTTGGTTTTTGTTCTGACATGCACTGTCAACTGTGGGATCTTTTATAGACATGTGTGTGCCTTTCCAATCAATTGAAAATACCACAGGTGGACTCCAATCAAGTTGTAGAAACATCTCAAGTATGATCAATGGAAACAGGTATGCACCTAAGCTCAATTTTGAGTCGCATAGCAAAGGGTCTGAATACTTACGTAAATAAGGAATGTGTTTTTAAAAATATTATTACATTTGCAAAAATGTCTAAAAACCTGTTTTTGCTTTTTCATTATGGGGTATTGTGTGTTGATTGCTGGGGATTTGTATTTATTTAATCAATTTTGGAATAAGGCTGTAACGTAACAAAATGTGGAAAAAGTCCAGGGGTGTGAATACTTTCCAAAGGCACTATATACAGAGCTATAGTCTCATAATGACAGAGGTATACAGACTGGCTGGCAAAGGATGCCCACACAGCAGCCTACTTGTCCCAGCTTCACAAAGCCCTGCCCAGCTAGGCCTTAACTGGGAGGTACAGGGGGGTTGCTAGCTAGATTAACTGAGCTGCCTGCCCTTGAAAAAGTGTCATTCCTCTCTGGCATTGTCCAGCCGGCGAGGAATGTACCATCCCAGCCTTTTATGTCCAGCATGGGGCCCACATCCCCCCTGCACTCTACAGCGAGCAGCCCTACAAACTGGGCTCCTGCTTGTGGTTAGTGCATTCCACACTGTGTCAGCTAGCCAGGCCAGCCCTATTTGAAAGGACGTTGTGCTTGAGCGAGCGCTGCTTTTCATGCTAATGCACTGTTTCACGAGTGTGTAGCCTCAATCTTCCCATCCCTCAGCGCCACTTTATTAAGTAGGCTTTTGTTATCACCAGACAATGTCATGGAAAACATAACAGCCACAAAGATAAAGGCATCTAGACAACTGACTCCCAATTAAATCAAAGCATTGGCATCAGCATTGCTGCGACACTGTGCGGTAACATTGTAAAGTGCTAACATTGTGTTTTGAGTGTGATTGAACATAGCTTTCAGTAGGTGTGTGACTATCCAGGCTAGTTTCCAGATGTTTACCCATACAGAGAGACAACAGATCAGTCTGATACTGGCAGCCCTGAAGATTGAGTGTGGGCGTAATTCACGATGTGACATCTCCTTGCAATGCCGAGCTACAAATACATTTTTAAAGCTGAAGGAAATTAAAATGCTAGACAACGTGTCAAAAAGCTGTCGTACCTGCTTGTACTGGCATCAAGTGACAATCATGTACTGTAGGCAATGTGGCTGATGATGTCCCAATAAAGGGGAAGTGACAGTGTCATATAAGAACATGAGTCAACAACAAATTAGGTGTGTCTCATCCTCTCTTACTCCTGATAAAGTTATTTTGTCGGTTCAATCAATCAATCAACCAAATGTACAGTTGAACGTTTGGACGCACCTACTCATTCAAGGGTTTTTCTTTTTTTTCTACATTCTAGAATAATAGTGAAGACATCAAATGAAATAACACATGGAATTATGTAGTGACCAAAGAAGTGTTAAACAAATCAAAATATATTTTAGATTTTAGATTCTTCAAAATAGGCACCCTTTGCCTTGATGACAGCTTTGCACACTCTTGGCATTCTCTCAACCAGCTTCAAATGGAATGCTTTTCCAACAGTCTTGAAGGAGTTCCTACATATACTGAGCACGTGTTGGCTACTTTTCCTTCATTCTGCGGTCCAACTCATCCCAAACCATCTCAGTTGGGTTGAGGTCGGATGATTGTGAAGGCCAGGTCATCTGATGGTCATCTGATGCAGCGCTTCATCACTCTCCATCATCAATTTGGACTCATCAGACCAAATGAACGATTTTCACCAGTCTAATGTCCATTGCTTGGGTTTCTTGGCCCAAGCAAGTCTCTTCTTTTTATTGGTGTCCTTTAGTAGTGGTTTCTTTGCAGCAATTCGGTTGGCTACTCCAACCGAGGCCAACGGTCTCCCCCCCCCCCCCCCCGCAGCTACTCGCCCAAGCCTCTCCAGGTTCTCCTTTACCCAGATCCAGATAGTAAATGTTCTGAAAGAGCTGCAAAACCTGGACCCGTACAAATCAGCTGGGCTTGACAATCTGGACCCTCTATTTCTGAAACTATCCGCCGCCATTGTCGCAACCCCTATTACCAGCCTGTTCAACCTCTCTTTCATATCGTCTGAGATCCCCAAGGATTGGAAAGCTGCCGCAGTCATCCCTCTTCAAAGGGGGAGACACTCTGGATCCAAACTGTTACAGACCTATATCCATCCTGCCCTGCCTATCTAAGGTCTTCGAAAGCCAAGTCAACAAACAGGTCACTGACCATCTCGAATCCCACCGTACCTTCTCCGCTGTGCAATCTGGTTTCCGAGCCGGTCACGGGTGCACCTCAGTCACGCTCAAGGTACTAAACGATATCATAACCGCCATCGATAAAAGACAGTACTGTGCAGCCGTCTTCATCGACCTTGCCAAGGCTTTTGACTCTGTCAATCACCATATTCTTATCGGCAGACTCAGTAGCCTCGGTTTTTCTGATGACTGCCTTGCCTGGTTCACCAACTACTTTGCAGACAGAGTTCAGTGTGTCAAATCGGAGGGCATGCTGTCCAGTCATCAGAAAAACCGGAGGGCATGCTGGCAGTCTCTATGGGGGTGCCACAGGGTTCAATTCTCGGGCCGACTCTTTTCTCTGTATATATCAATGATGTTGCTCTTGCTGCGGGCGATTCCCTGATCCACCTCTACGCAGACGACACCATTCTGTATACTTCTGGCCCTTCCTTGGACACTGTGCTATCTAACCTCCAAACGAGCTTCAATGCCATACAACACTCCTTCCGTGACCTCCAACTGCTCTTAAAGCCCAGTAAAACCAAATGCATGCTTTTCAACCGTTCGCTGCCTGCACCCGCACGCCCGACTAGCATCACCACCCTGGATGGTTCCGACCTAGAATATGTGGACATCTATAAGTACCTAGGTGTCTGGCTAGTCTGTAAACTCTC
Organism: Oncorhynchus masou masou; assembly: GCF_036934945.1. Lineage (NCBI taxonomy): Eukaryota > Metazoa > Chordata > Actinopteri > Salmoniformes > Salmonidae > Oncorhynchus > Oncorhynchus masou. Next base: position 21,086,927 of record NC_088230.1, on the reverse strand, counting down.
CTTCCAGACTCATATCAAACATCTCCAATCTAAAATCAAATCTAGAGTCTGCTTTCTATTCCGCAACAAAGCCTCCTTCACTCACGCCGCCAAACTTACCCTAGTAAAACTGACTATCCTACCGATCCTCGACTTCGGCGATGTCATCTACAAAATAGCTTCCAATACTCTACTCAGCAAACTGGATGCAGTTTATCACAGTGCCATCCGTTTTGTTACTAAAGCACCTTATACCTCCCACCACTGCGACCTGTATGCTCTAGTCGGCTGATCCTCTCTACATATTCGTCGCCAGACCCACTGGCTCCAGGTCATCTACAAGTCCATGCTAGGTAAAGCTCCGCCTTATCTCAGTTCACTGGTCACGATGGCAACACCCACCCGTAGCACGCGCTCCAGCAGGTGTATCTCACTGATCATCCCTAAAGCAAACACCTCATTTGGCCGCCTTTCGTTCCAGTTCTCTGCTGCCTGTGACTGGAACGAATTGCAAAAATCACTGAAGTTGGAGACTTTTATCTCCCTCACCAACTTCAAACATCTGCTATCTGAGCAGCTAACCGATTGCTGCAGCTGTACGTAGTCTATCGGTAAATAGCCCACCCAACTTTACCTACCTCATCCCCATACTGTTTATATTTATTTACTTTTCTGCTCTTTTGCACACCAATATCTCTACCTGTACATGACCATCTGATCATTTATCACTCCAGTGTTAATCTGCAATATTGTAATTATTCGCCTACCTCCTCATGCCTTTTGCACACAATGTATATAGACTCTCTTTTTTTCTACTATGTTATTGACATGTTAATTGTTTACTCTGTGTAACTCTGTGTTGTCTGTTCACACTGCTATGCTTTATCTTGGCCAGGTCGCAGTTGCAAATGAGAATTTGTTCTCAACTAGCCTACCTGGTTAAATAAAGGTGAAATAAAAAATAAAAAATAAATGAAGGCCTGATTCAAGCAGTCTCCTCTGAACAGTTGATGTTGAGATGTGTGTTACTTGAACTCTGTGAAGCATTTATTTGGGCTGCAATTTCTGAGGCTGGTAACACTCCTTTCCTGTGGCATTCCTCATGAGCGCTTGATGGTTTTTGCGACTGCACTTGAAGAAATGTTCAAAGTTCTTGAAATGTTCCGTAGTGACTGACCTTCATGTCTTAAAGTAATGATGGAATGTCGTTTCTCTTTGCTTATTTGAGCTGTTCTTACCCTAATATGGACTTGCAAAGAAAAAGCATTATCTCAGACTGGCCAATAAAAAGAAAAGATTAAGATGGGTGTCACGCCTTGGTCTTAGTATTTTTGTGTTTTAGTTTATTTGTTGGTCAGGCCAGGGTGTGACATGGGTTTATGTTGTATTTCGTATTGGGGTTTTTGTTGGTATTGGGATTTGCAGCTGAGTAGGGGTGTTGCATAGGTTTGGCTGCCTGAGGCGGTTCTCAGAGTCAGGTGATTCTCGTTGTCTCTGATTGGGAACCGTATTTAGGTAGCCTGGGTTTCACTTTGTATTTCGTGGGTGATTGTTCCTGTCTCTGTGTAGTTTCACCAGT